>NC_045626.1:20965500-22266000 GCF_009829155.1 Mustela erminea | reverse complement strand
ATAAAGAATCCTCATATATATTACCATATTTAGCCCTTATAGCAATATTTAAAAGAAAATCCATCAGTAATGAACCATTACTCCAACTAGCTCTTCTGAAGCAAAATCCATGTAGTCCTATGTGACATTTTCTTTGAAAATAATCACAGGGATTTTATTGCAGCTGTTATTGTTACCATTCAGAAGTGTTTTGGTAGGAATTATCTTTGAAAACTGTACCTTTAGAACTTGTGGCTACTTCAAGGGACAAGAACCATGCCTAGCTCCCTAGGCAGGTATGCAGCTGGTTGGGAAAGTTAAGGTCAATTTTAGGTATAGCCTGGCTTCACTATCTCAGAAATAATTTAGGACAGATTTATCAACTTAGGTGTTTTTGATCAACCAGTAAACCGGTCTTTTTATTTATTTATTTTTTTTATTATTTTTTTTTAAAGATTTTATTTATTTATTTGACAGAGAGAAATCACAAGTAGATGGAGAGGCAGGCAGAGAGAGAGAGAGAGGAGGAAGCAGGCTCCCTGCTGAGCAGAGAGCCCGATGCGGGACTCGATCCCAGGACCCTGAGATCATGACCTGAGCTGAAGGCAGCGGCTTAACCCACTGAGCCACCCAGGCGCCCCTAAACCGGTCTTTTTAAAATCATCACTTTGGCATGCTTATAAAAGATCATGCGTAATTACAGAGCCAGACATATTTAGAATTGAACTGCGCTCTAGAGGTCATCTAATTCAGTGATTTCCAAACATTGGTCAGGGGTCTAGTACTAGTCTTCCTTCATAAAATTTCTTAGGAAGCTTTATAAAAGTGTGACTATCACCCCATGGAGTTAATGATTCAGTAAATATGGAACAGAGCCCATGAATCTGTACTTTTAACAACCATCACCAGTGACTCTGATGTGCAGTTCCATTCTGGAACCACCAATGTGAACAGTGCCCTCATTTTATAAATGACCTTACCCAGGGTCAGAAGTGGGTTAAATTCCAGATCTCTAGACCCCCATTCCAAATTCCCTTCTTCTAGCTTAGACTACATTTCTTTCAAGGAAATCATTCATCAGTCCAGGTGTCTTTGTGTTGTCTGGTTGGCTTCATGCACCTCCAACTCTATAGCCTTAAGAGTTGATATTAATTAACAAACACTTGAAGGTCAAGTTTGCACCAGAGTCTGAGATCAGCTCTAAGGAATGAAGATATGAAGAGATCCAAGCCAGAGGCTCTTCACCCAGTTGGTTCAACTGCTGACACATTCTATATTTTACATTTTTAAACCAATCTAATCTGTGAAATTCTAAAAACAATTTAATGGTTATCATACCAGAACTGTGTGTTTTCTGATAGTTCTCATATTTCTAAAAATTTTTATTTGATATATCTTGGTAAATTGTGAAAGAATGTAAGAAACAATTAGAAAATAACTCAAGAGAGCACATAATGATATAGAACTGTGTGTGTCTGATAATGAAGTTATCGGTGATGTAGTAAGGTCTCTCCTTTCCTATACTGCAAACTCCTAGGTGGTTAGTGGGATCTTGATGATGCTTTTAGTCATGTATCCTGCATACCACTTTGTACCACTCTTTACACACAATTAAGGCTCATAATAAATTTTTGAGTGAGGGTGCCAGTTTAGGAAGCACATGTTAGTTCTGATCACGCATGTGTGTCCTGAGCTATTAGCAGTACAGACCTGCTGGCAGAGCCGGGGTGGGGGACCTCTCTCAGTCAAGAGGCTTTCCCCATAGAGGAGCTGGGAAGGCTTGGCTCCCATGGCTCCTTGAAATGAATTTCACATCTTGAAATATCATGCACTTTTAAAATGATCACGAATATGGCCTTTAATACTAATGCTGTTTATTTCTAGCGTTTCCCCATCTGGTGGGGAAATGCCATATTGTCCTGGAAAACACTAGAGCCTTGAAAATTTGGGGCTCTGTTGTTTCCAACAGTGTCCTCAATAGCTCTCAACACAGTAAAATATTTAAACAATAGCAACAACAAGCAAACCAGCCAACCAACCAACCAACCAGCCAACCAGCGACTGACCTTTTAGGAGAAGGATAGAGCTTTTATCATTAAATATTTAGTGTTTCTTTCACCTGTGCCTTTGCAAATACAGGTCCCTCTGTCTGCAGCATTGTGTCCTTCTCCTGCCATCTGCAGTCCACCTTTCACTCTCCCCCACACACACGTGCACACACACATGCACACACACTTCCTTTGCTCATTTTTATGCATTATTTAGAGGCTGCCCAACTGTTCCTCTCCTACGGCAATCTTCTTTGACCTTCTGGAATTCAGAAACAATGTCCCTCTTTTATGCCTCGTCAGTACACTATACTTCTCCTCTGGCGGTGCTTATCATGCTGAAGTGCACGAGTCTATTTGTACATTAGCTTCACCCTCCAGACTCTGTGCTACATAAGGGCCCAGTTCATGTTTAAGCACAATCCTAATCCTAATCATAAAATCATTATAATCATTCTTCAAAATATCATGGTTACTCTAAGCTGATTTTTTTTTATTACTAAAAAAGTTATCTCTTACCCTCTATTTGAAGATATTAAAGGGCACTTTCTTTATTACTTCATTATGAATAATGAAACATCTTTTAAAAACATGAGGTTTGGGGCACCTGGTGGCTCAGTGGATTAAGCAACTGCCTTCAGTTCTGGTCATGATCTCAGGGTCCTTGGATTGAGTCCTGGGTCAGAGCTCCCTGCTCAGCTGGGGGGGGGGGTCTGTTTCTACTTCTCCCTCTACCCCTCACCCAGCTCGTGCTTGCTTTCTCTTTCTCTCTAATAAATAAATAAGTGAATAAAATTTTTTTTAAAAATGAGGTCTGGGCTGATCTCAATCAATGACAATTTTATATGTTTAAACAGGTTATTAACCTAATTAGTTTTTTATAAAGTTAAAAAAAAAGTAGCACCAGAGTTAGTAATTATTCTTGGGGATAAAACTTTAAGGTTGTAAGTATTTGAGGTAATCGTAAACAACCCTTTTAATGACCATTTCACAAAAGCCATATTGAAAGTGGCTATGTTATGAAGGCATCATTTCTACAACTAGGGAATGAATGGACAAATAAAACTGCCCCATTGTTATGGCAATGGCCACTTGTGGTTTGGGATACTCATATATAAATGTGAAATGGCTGTATCTCCACAGGAGGAGAACATGACATGCTTTGAAAAATGGTGGTGACTCTGAGTGAGAAATGACTCCCATGAACATACAGATGCTGATGGGAATGCCTGTGGAGAGTTTGAGTGCAGTTGCACAATGTGAGAGAGGAAAAGAATTATTTCTAAATGAATGTATCATTTATTCTTTGTCATTTAAAATATGCATGTGATTCCAAAATTACAAATTATGTAAGTAGAATTTAACTATTTTATTAACGTCCTTAGAAATCATTTTTTAAAAATAACCTTTTAATTTATTTTTTAAAGAGAGAGATAGTCTACTGGGGGAGGGAGAGAGAGAATCTCAAGCAGGTTCCCTGCTGAATGCGGAGTCCAATGTGGGCCTCTATCTCACCACTCTGCGATCATGACCTGAACTGAAATCAAGAGTTGGACTCTTAACCAGATGCCCCTGGAAGTTGCTTTAACATTCATATCAGCCAAAACAATGTTAGGGAGATCTTTGCATTATGAATATGGAAGAGGACACTATTAATGGGAAATACTTCTATTTGGAGAAAACACACAGGTTTGTTCTTTGTTGATTCAGGGAGACTACAATGACTGATACAGGGTGTGGGACTGTATCATTTGTCCTTGGAATGTGGTGTTCAGACTGACTCCCTCACAATAGATCAGATTCCTCAGAAGACCCACACTATGTGGTAGGCAGAGCCATAGCAGTTGAAAAGGCTTGCTTCATCCTGTGCATGTCCCAACCTGTCCCCATCACCCATGCACATGAGAGAAAGGACATTTCCCCATGTCACTTAGGACTTCATTGGTTGCAAGAAGACCCAAACCAAACCAAATTAACAAGAAGGACAGGAGAGCTCAAGTAACTGAGAACTCTAGGGGATATGAACATTTCTGCCTCAATTTCATAGTGCTCTGAAAATATTATCAGGACTATGTTTCCCTCTCTCTCTTTTTCTCTCTCAACTGTGCTCTTCTTCCCTGTGTGGCCCATGCCCCACAGACTCTTCGTCATGAAAAGACAGCGGCTCCAGGCCTGACATTCTCTTAGCTCAAGCCCCACAGAAACACATACCCACTCTGTTCAGCGTTGTGTCTGTGCATCTCCCTCTGTCTGTGGGGATCAGAGTCATATTGTTAACACATCACCACAGCAGAGACTGTAGCGAAGGACATCCTGAGAGGAGGATGAGGAAGGTCTGGTTTCTTATGGGGAGATGAAGTTCAGCCATCTGAAGAAACACAAATAGATGGATGTAGCAAAAACAACAAATGCCCACTCCATTTTTATATGTTCCCGACTTTAACAGCATCCGTGTTTATGTATAGCATTCAGAAGAATGAAAAGAAGGAAAGCCACTCATGACTTCATCACTCAGAGAAATATCTTTGGATAAGATTTTCCATGTTTCTTCCTATTTTTTTTATTTGTATTGTTTTTATATAGCAACAATCATTGTGTGTGTGTGTGTGTGTGTGTGTGTGTTTATGTGTATGTATATGTATGTATATGTATCTATCTATCTATATACATATATCTCCTGTGTCTTCACTAAGGTTAAATAATAGGAACTTTACCAGAGTGTGAATAAAGTTTCATAAACACTTTTGATGGTTGCATTAAAAAGCATTGCATTTTATGTCACCATTTTCATTTCTATTGTGTGGACCCTCTCATCCATACTGGATCTAAGGCTTCAAGTCTGTCTTCTGGTTTTGTCATCTTCCCTTGTACAATCTTTGGTGATGACTGTGACCTTCCCATGTTTACTAGGACTGCCCCATGGCCCAGGCCAGCTGCTTGACTTGATTCCAGGACATGGCTTGAGCACAAGAAGTTGTGCTGGGACTGTTCTTTCTGACTTGGCTCTACCCAGTACATCAGCTGTCTGCTGAGATAAGGTTCAATGGGGGAGGAGTCCCTGGGTGCCAGATCATCAGATCTTTTCCTTTCATGGCCATTGTGTACAACAAAATGTTCATTCCTTCAAAAGTACACATTGAGCACCCATTATATGCCAATCATTATACCACTGCTGGGAATATAATAGTGAGGAAAAATGCATCTTTATTTTGGTCATAGTCTAGTGAGACAGACAAGCACTAATCAACATTAAATATGAAATGACCACTGTGATAAGTGCAATGAAGGGTAGGGACAGGGGACATGAGTGGATGTAATAGGAGAATTTGATCTACTCGGTGATAGTTTTTCTGAGGAAATAATGATTGACTCAAGATCTGAGGGGTGAGTGAGCAGAAACTAGCTGAAGTGATGGGGTGGAGGAAAAAAAAAAAAAATCAAGAACACAAAAGCATCCCCTGATTTAAAACTGTATTCTTTCTCCAGCAACTTCTGTGAGAAAGTAGGTCAGGGAAGGCTTTTCTGAGAAAGTGATGTTTGAGCAAAGAGCTCAAGAGGTAAAAAAAAAAAAGAAGCTATTCAGATATCTAGCAAGGACTGTCCCAGACAGGAAATGTGTGCCAAGCCCCTGAGGTGGAAAGGTGTCCTGTATGTTTCAGAACCTGCAGGAGGCAAGTGGCTAGAGCAGTGTCCTGGGTGAGAGACATTGACCAAACAGGTTCAGACAATGAAGAAGGGAAGTACAGATATTTTGCATCTTTAATGTCATTATAGTCATTTGGGTTTTGTGTTTTTCAACTTTTTACATTTGAGTATGGTTGACAAGCAATGTTACATTAAGTTCAGGTGCACAGCATAGTCATTTAACATTTCTATGCATTAGGGTGTGTTCACCGTAAGTGTAGCTAGCACCCATTACCATGCAATGCTATTACATTATCATGGACTATACACTCTATGCTCTGTCTTTTATTCCGGTGATTTATTCATTCCATAATTGGAAGCATGTGTCTCCCACTGCCCTTTACCCATTTTGCTCATCTTCTCACCTTCCTCCCCTCTGTCAACTGTCAGTTTATTCTCTGTATTTATAGGTATGTTTCTGTTTTCGGTTTGTTTATTCATTTGTGTGGTGGGGTTTTTTTTTTTTTTTTTTTTAGATTTTTAGATGATTGAGATCATATGGTATTTGTCTTTCTCTCTCTCCTTTTCTCTTTAGGTATTTGTCTTTTTCATTCTGACTTATTTCCCTTTGCATAATACTCTCAGGGCCATCCATGTTGTCACAGATGGAAAGATCCTATCCTTCTTAATGGCTGCTTGATACTCCATTTTATGTATCTATCTTACCTCTTCTCTAACCACTCCACACCTAGGTTGCTTCCATATCTTAGCTGTTTTAAATAATACTGCAATAAACAAGGGGTACAGGTATGTTTTTGATTTAGTGTTTTCATTTTCTTTGGGTAAATACCTAATAGTGAAATTACTGAATCATAAAGTATTTCTATTTTTAATTTTTGAAGAACCTCCATACTGTTTTCCACAATGGTTGTACCAATTTACATTCCTACTAACAGTGCATGAGGGTTCCTTCTTCTCCACATCCTGGCCAATGTTTGTTATTTCTTATCTTTTTGATTTTAGCCATTCTGAGAAGTATAAGATTATATCTCATGGTGGTTTTGATTAGCATTTCCCCGATGATTAGTGACATTATGCATCTTTTCACATTGGCCATCTGTATGTCTTTTTTGGGAAATGTCTATTCACAGTTTTTAATTGGATTGTTTTTTGGTGTTGACTTGTATGAGTTTTTTATATATATTGGATATTAACCCCTTTTTGGTATATCATTTGCAAATATCTTCTTCCATTCAGTAGGTCATCTTTTTGCTTTGTTCATGGTTTCCTTCACTGTGCAAAAGCTTTTTATTTTGTTGTATTCCCAATACATCAAAAAAGTTTGTTTTCTGGATAAGCCTTAGGAGGCATATCTAGAAAAACATTGTTGTGTCCCAACAGTTACTGCAAAAAGTTACTGCATAATGTTCGTTTCTAGGATTCTTATGGTTTTAGGTCTCACAATTAGGCCCAATTTAAGTTTATTTTTGTGTATGTTTTTAGAAAATGGCCCAGCTTCATTCTTTTGCATATAGCTATCCAGTTTTCTCAAGACCATTTATTGAAGAGAGTCTCTTCTTTCCTCTTTGTATATTCTTGTTTCCTTTGTCATAGATTAACTAACCATGTAAGTGTGGGTTTATTTCTAGGATCTCTAGTCTGTTCTTTGGCTGATGCGTCTAATGTTTGTGCCAGTATCATACTGTTTTGATTACTACAGGTCTGTAGTATTTCTCAAAATCTGGAATTGGGATACCTCTAGCTTTGTTTTTCTTTCTTAAGACTGTTTTGGCTTATTATAGTCATTTGTGGTTCCATATAAATTTTAGAATTATTTTTTCTAAAAATAATTTTTTCTAAAAATTATTTTTTCTAAAAACACCATTGGTGTTTTGAAAGAGATTGCATGGAATCTATAGATGACTTTGGGTAGTACAGATATTTTAACAATGTTGGTTCTTCCAAACCACAAACATGAATAATTTTCCATTTGTCTCATCTTTAATTTCTTTCATTGATGTTTTATAGTTTTCAGAGTGCTGGTCTTTTACTTTCTTGGTTAAGTTTATAGTTTATTCCTGAGTACTTTATTCTTTTAGGAGCAATTATAAATGGAAGGGTTTTTGTTTTTGTTTTTGTTTTTAAATTTCTCTTCCTGCTACTTGGTTTTTAGTTTACAGAAACACTACTAATTGCTGGGTATTAATTTTGTATTCTGCCACTTTACTGAATTTGTTTGTTTCTAGTAGGTTTTTGCTGGACTCTTCAGTTTTCAAAATATAGTATTATAACATCTTCAAACAGTGACAGTTTAACTTGGCCCCTACTAATATAGATGCCTCTTTTTTCTTTTTCTTGTCTGATTATTGTGGCTAGGACTTCCTATACTGTGTGGAATAAAAATTGTGAGAGTGGACAACTTTTTTTTTTTTTTTTCCTGTTCCTGATCTTAGAGGAAAAGCTGTCAGTTTTTCATTATGAGGTATGATATCAGCTGTGGACTTTTCATATATGGCCTTTGTTACATTGAGGTATGTTTCATCTAAAACCACTTTGTTGAATTTGAGTTTTACATGAAATGATATCAGATTTGAGTGAGATGAATAAGATGTAGAATAACAGAAAGATTTTTTTAAAGATTTGATTTGTTTTAGAGAAAGAGGGAGAGAGAGAGAGAATGGGGGAGGGGCAGAGGAAGAGGGAATGAATCTCAGGTAGACTCCTAGCTGAGTGTAGAGTCCGTTTGGGGCTCTATCTCATGGCCCTAGGATCACAACCTGAGTGAAAACCAAGAGTCAGACACTTATCCAACTAAGCCACCCATGCACCCCCATAGAGAGTTTGAACAGACTGTTGTGCTCTGACTTTAAAATAAATAGTCTGGCTTATTGAGAAGAGCTTGTATAGAGTAAATACTGAAAGCACAGTGACACTTGGAGCATATCTATATCCCTATTTTATAAAGGAGGAAATGGAGGCTCAGATTTTAGCCTGACTAAAGTCATATAGTGGCTAGATTGGATTTGAACTTAAATTTCGTTAATCCTAAAGTCCATGTTCTTTCTGCTGTGCTAGAATGGTGTCGTGTGTGTGGTGGGGGGGAAGGGTGGAAGATGCATTTGAAAAATAGGATCATTACAATACTCCACATTTAGATTTTTTTTCACTTAAAATGTCATAAAGTCTCATGACATTATTTTTTTTTATCCTATAGCATTATCTTTAAGGTCTACAACTTAGCTCATTGTATACTTGTATTACGTTCAGACAACCCATCTCTTCTTGCTATTTTTTTAAAATTTAAAACCTAAGAAAATACTTGCATGAAGACTCTTTCTATCTTTTTCAGGGAAAAATCCAGATATCCCAAGGAAAATATTTTAAAACACATTTCCTGCTGATGAGAAGGTGATCTTTTATTATGAAAAACAACTTAAACTCAAATGCTGCATTGGCCTTATATTTTAAATTACTTAAAACAATATCTTAAAAAAATACATTTTCACATTTTTGTAAAATAAGCATGAAACTACTCCAAACTACTAATTAAGCAGATTTGGAAATAGTTGATATGTTCATGATGAAAGGCAGTGTTGCATGTAGAAGTTAAAGTGCTTACATGCTCATATGTTAGTTAAAAAAAAAAAAATTGTTGGGCAAAATTACTTCCTCCCTCATTCCCCTCATTGGTTTGGTTTGATGACAATGATGACTCCATATATTTCTCGATTCATTTCTCTCTCATTGCAGCTTGGAATGTGATTTCTCCCCTGTTGTCTTATCTGTTACTTTTCCTAGCCAGTTCAGAGGTCAGCCTTTCTTTCTAGACTTTTTAAGTTTCTCTTGCTTCTTTTACCTCCTCACTTCAAAAAAAAAAAAAAAAAAAAAAAAAAAAAGAGAGAACTTGTCTACTTTTTCTTTACCCTTTAAGAATTCTTTCTCAGTGCTGTGGGGAGAGAGAGCCCTCATTATATAAGGAAAAAAAAAATCACAAGTTTTCTTATGGATGAAGGCCAGCAGTTGAGCCTTCTGCAATATTTTACATGGTAGAACTAGAAATTGGGAATTATTCATTAAACCTCAGTGGTTCACCACTGTAGCAACAAAGAGGCTATTTCTGCAGCAGTTTTACCAGCCTCAGAAGGAGAACTCCCTCTGTACCAGGGAATAGAGTTGTACCAAAGTACCAATTTTCAAGAGTATTCAACTGCAAAAATGACACTTTTCTACTTGCAAAAGAACTTGCTTTTGCTATTTTTTGAGATAGAGGAAAAGTTCCTTTCCCATTTTGGAAATCAATAAGGCTTTTTCCTCTCCTCCATTGCCATGGGTTATTATAGAAAAAAACTATCCATGTTCCTGAAGATAATTTGTAGAAGACAATTATTGAGATGGAACCAGCTCTGTTCTCCCTTTGGGCAGCCATCTGGAGGCTAAGGACTGCTGGTTGAAAAGATGTGAGGAGATCCATTCTAGTTTCTAATGCTCAGGCATCATAGCCATTTTAAGAAGCTGGCAGTAGAGCATTTTAAGCCAACATCTCCCAGATGCCAGGGTAATTTCCCCCACTATTTCTTACAGCACACCATTACCAGAATTTACTCAGGGTTCTACTCTTCTTGAGTCCTTTAGTTGGGATTTTACAAAAATACATGAGCTCATGACTGCAAAGGCATAGCCCATACTTAAAGAAGGCACTGCTCTCTACAGAGAAGACACAGTGCCTCTCGGAGGAGTTGGTTTTATGATAGCCTTGCTTCCTTGTATCTGGCTGGGAGGCAGCACAGAGAGACTGACTGGGCATCCATGGAGTAAGGTCTGCTCAAGTTTGAGCTCTTGCATGTATAAACTATGTGATGTTTGATGTTGACTGGCAGTTTAAACTTTCTTAGTTTCAGGCTTCTCATTTGCAAATGGAAAAAACGGTAATTCACAAGGTTCTTATGAGGATGAAACAAGATAATACATTTAAAATGCAATGGAATACTATGCAGCCATCAAAAGAAATGAAATCTTGCCATTTGTGACAACATGGATGGAACTAGAGCGTATCATGCTTAGCAAAATAAGTCAAGCAGAGAAAGACAACTATCATATGATCTCGTTGATATGAGGAAGTGGTGATGCAACATGGGGGCTTAAGTGGGTAGGAGAAGAATAAATGAAACAAGATGGGATTGGGAGGGAGACAAACCATAAGTGACTCTTAATCTCACAAAACAAACTGAGGGTTGCTGGGGGGAGGGGGGTTGGGAGAAGGAGGGTGGGGTTATGGACATTGGGGAGGGTATGTGCTTTGGTGAGTGCTATGAAGTGTGTAAATCTGGCGATTCACAGACCTGTACCCCTGGGGATAAAAATATATGTTTATAAAAAATAAAAAATTAAAATAAATAAATAAATAAAATAAACAAAATGCATGACCTAAAGCCTGGCACATAATGGGCATAAAGTGGTCGTTGCGTGCTCCTCTTCCATTCCACATGAAACCCAGTGTATTCCCAGTGACAATGAGGCACACAGTATCATTCGTTCTTGTTCCATGGACATGATCATAAAATGCCATATTTTCTGTTTAGCCTTACTTCCTCATAGGGTCTATTTGGACTTTAACCACTTGTATGGCATCCAAATCATCAAATATGTATTAAATATTATAGGATTTATTATCTGTCATATAAACTTAAAATTAATATATAATATTAAGACAATATAAAATATGTGCATTTCCTGGGATTCTTTAATCTTAAACTCAATGGAAGGCAGCCACATTTACAGGATGGTAAAGGAAGAAGAGGTAATTTAAGCAATAAAGGGGGAGGGCATATAATTTTGGGTTAAAGCTCTCTCTAAACAGGGAAATCCAGGGTATACTGCTGGGTGCACAGCAGAATGGTATTTATCACCCAAGTTTTGGTATACCAACCACTGTGTCTAGTGTGATGTTAACAGACACTGGATTTTTCAGTGGAAGCATCATACATCATCTTTCAAGCTTAATGTCAGTTCAATTCTCATTTTTTCTTCCATACCCCATTGAAGTTAACTTCCTTCTTTCTAATGCTTTATTTACAGAGTTTATTTATTTACAGAATATTCTTATTTATTTTAATTTTTTAAGATTAATTTCACTGTTCATTTACCGAAATCTTCTTGAATCTTTTAAAACTCATTCATGAATATATTATTCCTCCTAGTTTTACCACCATCTAATCTGTTAAGAACATTAATGTCTCTATCCCAAACATCAGTTAAAACATGTATGCTCTAGGGGCAGATGGAAGCGGGACCCTGTGGTAAGTCACAGGAGAAGAGTCACCTCAGCAAAAAACTTTGGTTTTATCAAACTGTATTATTGTAGGTCATGTGTTAACTTTGGTGTTTACAAAGTTATCATGAATATACTGTTTACAGTATATGCCTCACTGAAACCCAGGTATGATTTATCTGTAATATTTTCCAGCTGTTTCCATCTGTCATAATTTGTTCTACGTGAACCCATGCTGGCTCCTGGTGATCTTACATCCTTTCCTAATACTTATAAATCCATGTATTAAATCATTAATTTTCATCTCCTGCCTAAGACTGATTTCAACCTCACTTGCCAGTAGTTACAAATAACTGTAGCCTTTCCATTTTTCATGTAAATCAAGGAAACACGTGTATTTTTTCAGGCATGAATGCCTCTCTTATTCTTTAAAGGTTAAAAAAAAAGGGGGGGATTCAGCTATCATTTTTGTAGGTGCTTTTTACCCCTTAGGAAATGTTTGAGGCCAGAAATGTTGGGTATTATTAGGGCACCAGCCCTCTGGGATTCTCTCACTATTGGGATTTTCCCCTACTGTGCTCTTCTTCTCAGTGCCCTCTCCTCTCAGGCTGGTTTACTTTCAGCCTCCATCTCTTGGCATCTGCATACTCAAACTCTGCTAGTAGGTTAGTCTCCCATTGAGGTTCTAGTACTTCCAAGGAGTCATCTCTGACCACCTCATTTTCTCCTTCCTCTTAGGTTGTTATCGTAGTTTTCTGCTCTTATGTATGAAGTTTTTAACTCTAGGCTGCAAAACACTTGCATCTTTGTCTGGATTGGAGGGTGCCCCAAAGCAAAAACCTTCTTGTTTTTCTTTTTAACCACCAAGTTGTCTTTTATATGTAGAGTGAGCACTGAGAAGGGTTTTCTGACTAACAACACAAATAAAATCTTTCTCATCACATGCCCAGAGTTAGACCTCTGATGAGCTCTGCCCTTCAAAAATCAGTTGCATCCGTAAGAGACTCTTATTTATAATGAACAAACTGAGGGTTACTGGAGGGGGAGGTGGATGGGAGATGGGTAATAAGGAGGGCACATCCTGTGATGAACACTGGGTGTTATATGTAAGTGATGAATCACTAAATTCAATTCCTAAAACTAACATTACACTATTTATTAAGTAACTAGAATTTAAATAAAAGCTTGAAGTATGAAAAAAAACATCAGTTGTAAGACTGGAACTGGATAGATGGCATAAATTTCACCATGGGAAAATGCATTTTAAAAAGATCAACTTTGCTTTTAATTGACTTAATCAGGATTCTTTGTGTTGAACAAGGTAGACACCTTCCTTAACCTGGATTAAACCATAAAAGAGTTATTTGACTCCTATAACTGAGAAACCAGAAGACAAGTCTGGCTTCAAGCAGAGCCTTAGTCTAGTGTCACCAAAACCAGTTTCTTTTCCTTCATTTGCTCTGATACTGCAGATTTACCTTTGTGGTGGTCTGTATTGTTATCTGTTGCTGCTGGAACAAAGCACCATAGAGTTAGTGTCTTAAAACAAAGCATATTTATTATTTTACAGTTCTGGAGGACAGAATTTGGTAAATGGGTCTTCTGCTGCAGTCAAGGAGCCTGCATTCCTCCTGGAGACTTTAGGGAAGAATCCACTTCTTGCCTTTTCCAGTTTCTAGAGGCTTCTAGACCACTTCCAACAATGGCATCACACCTCCCTCTCTAACTCTGACTCTGCTTCCCCTTTCCATTTTTAAGGACTCTTGTGATTATAATGGGTCCACCATGGTAATCCAGGATAGTATCTTCCTCTCAAAATCCTTAACTTTATCACATCACAAAGTCCCCTTTGCCACTTAAGATAACATAGTCACAGGATTCTAGGGATTAGGATGTGGGCATCTTTAGGGCCATTATTGACCCATCACAGTCTTCCCTTTAGCCCCAAAGGATTCACAGTCATCTCCATGCAGACTATATTAACCCCTACCCAGGATCCCCCACCCACCCAATTTTTAATTCAATACATCATCAACTCAGAGTCCAAAATCTCATCTAAATATCTTCAGCTCATCAGTCTCAAATCTAAAAAACCAGTTCTGGGGCAGAGTCTTGAGTATGATCCTGATACAGGGAAAGCTCTCTTTACCTGTGAAACCAGCAAGCAAGTTGTCTGTTGGGCGCCTGGGTGGCTCGGTGGATTGAGCCGCTGCCTTTGGCTCGGGTCATGATCTCAGGGTCCTGGGATCGAGTCCCGCGTCGGGCTCTCTGCTCGGCGGGGAGCCTGCTTCCCTCTCTCTCTCTCTCTGCCTGCCTCTCCATCTACTTGTGATTTCTCTCTGTCAAATAAATAAATAAAATCTTAAAAAAAAAAAAATTCAGTGGAGCCATAGGCATAGGAAACTGCCTTTAGACATTCTTGTTTAAAAGGGAGAAAGTGGAAGGAAAAAGGGAGTTATTAGTTCCAGCAATTCTGAAATCCAGCTAAGCAAGTATCATTAGTTTTCAGGGCCCAGGAATAAGTATTTGTTGTTTGTGGTTCCATCCTCCAGGCCCATTGTTCTGCCCTCTAGGTTCATATCTCTGCCCTTGGGATTATCCTTCCTTTTTCTCATGAAGGGTGGGCCATCTTGGCAGCTGAGTATTCTTTTTTTTTTTTTTTTTTAATTCATTTTGAGGGTGAGAGACAGAGACAGAAAAATACAAGCAGGAAGAGAGGCAGAGGGAGGGGAGAAGCAGACTCCCCACTGAGCTGTGAGCCTGAGGTAGGTCTCTATTCCAGGACCATAAGATCATGACCTGGGCCAAGGTAGATGCTTAATCATCTGAGAAACCCAGGCACATCTGCAGTTGAGTATTCTCAATGGCCTGTTTTCTAGAATTATATAGGAGTTTAGGAATCTGAGCCTTTTTCACTTTGTCTTTTCTCTGTCCCTTTCGGTCCAATCTGGAAGTTTCCCTTCTTACAATGTTCTCAGAAGCCTTGTTGGTCACTCATATATGTCTTGAGGATTTCACTCCATTGGATAAAAGGTCCCTTTGCAGATCTTTTCTGGATAGTCCCTTTGCCACTCCTGCCTTCTGCTGAAATAGCTGACAGGATCTGTGAGTCATGTGCTTAGTCACCTCAGAGAGCCTTCCATGTGTCTAACTATTCTGACCTTTCAATCCTTCTGAGGCATGAACAAAAGGTTGTCCAGTCACACCCTTAGCTTTCTCTCCAGAACATACTCTCTTGATAAGCAATTTCTTAATTTCAGTGTCTCTTCAATCTGGATTAACTGAGAATTTCCCAAGTCTACAAATCCCTTTTCTTTTTACTTAATGGTTATCCCCTCAACCTCTCTCTTACCATAAGCATCAAAGAGAAATCAGGTCCTATCTTAAGGATTTTTGAAATCTCTTCAGTTAATATCCAAATTCATCACCTAACTGTAGGACACAATTATGCCAACTATTCTGCCCTTGTAAATCAAGGATGCTCATTCCTCTTGTTTCCAATACCATATTCCTCATTTCCTTCCGACCCTCACCAACAGCCCCACTAGGGTCCATATTTCTATCAATAGACTCTTCGAGGCAGTTGAAAATACTTGACTCTCACACGACTTAAAATTCTTCCAGCCTCTACCCATTGCTCAATTCCAGTGCCACTTGCACATTTTTAAGTTTTTTTCTTTTTTCTTTCTTTTTTTCTTTCTTTTTCTTTTTTTTTTTTTAGCAGTATCTCACTTCATGGGAACAAAATCTTTATTAGCTTCCCATTACTCCAAAATGAACTGTAGCAACTTTAGTGTCTTAAAACAGTACAAATATGTTACCTTACACTTATGGAGGTCAATCTAGATATTAGGATATGGGCATCTTTGGAGGGAAGGGAAGGGAAATTATTCTGTCTACCACAGGTTTTTCATAGGGGTCTGATGGAAGCGCCAAGATTTCTCCTCCGTTAGCACCTTCTGTAAATCTCATATGCTTCCACAACTCAGAGGAAAAGAGGTTTCTCCTGGCAGTGTCCTTATGAGAGGCAGAAAGCTTCTCATTTCAAGAAGCCTCAGAAAATATCTCCTTTGATCTGATTAGCTGACAGACTCAGCTCTGACTTTGTCACTATGATCAGAAAAATAGGTTATTTTGCATGACTGAAGGGACTCAGGGTCCTTCACAGACTCTGCAGTTGAGAATGTAGAAGAGGATTTCCTTCAGCACCTGTTACCAAAAGAAGGAAGAATGGATTCTGAGGGGAAAAAATGTCAATTAAAATACATCCCTTCATCCCAAGACTGTAAATTAGTGAAGGGCAATGACCATATCACTCTTATAGTTGTATATTCCATATAGATACTACATAGCTCAAATGTCTAATACAATAATTAGCATTCTTAAATAACTGATGAAATGATGAAATGATAAGTTATTACATGGCCATGTTCACATGATTGAAGTATAGTCAGATTCATAGCTTAACATGTATCGTTCGATGAGATGTTAGTGTTTTTGCAAATATATTTCTGAAACATGTTAAAGAAAATACCTTTTAAAGTTAGATGATGATATTAGGAGAAGGATAGAAATTGGTTAAGACAATTTTCTGAATTAAGGTAGGACAAGAAATATAGTTCCATCATGAGGATCTTTCTTCCTTTTTTTTTTTTTTTTAAAGATTATTTATTTATTTCTTTGACAGACAGAGATCACAAGTAGGCAGAGAGGCAGGCAGAGAGAGAGGAAGGGAAGCAGGCTCTCCACTGAGCAGAAAACCTGATGTGGGGCTCGATCTCAGGACCCTGAGACCATGACCTGAGCAGAAGGTAGAGGCCTTGATCCACTGAGCCACCCAGGAGCCCCCATAATGAGGATCTTAAAAGGAATTATAGATCTTGAATTTAACTCATCCTCCTGGGCTAATCTCAGAAAATCAATGTTCCTAATGTTTTTCTCCCCAAACATGCACATACACACATAATTTAGGGTCCTTGTGGTTTGCAGAAATGTAAATATTGATTAATTTGCCTTCAGAACTAAAAAGTGTGTCTGGGTTTCTGTGTGTTTTATTAGCAGATTAAGCCCCAGAAGGGGACCCAAAGCACCAAATGTCATAAAGACCATGTGAAGAGGATTAATCATATTAACCTATTTTTCTGTGGCTTCCATTTCTTTCCTCTTCCTGTCTGATCTTCTGGTCCCCTTTCTTCCTGATAAGGAACCTGGATGGGAAGTGAGTCTAATACCTCTGAGAGGAGCAATGAGGCAGTATTGTGTCTCTCAAGTAGAAAGCATCATGCTGTGAATCAGAGGATATTGAAGTGTTTATAAGAGTAGACTCTGGGGGTGCCTGGGTGGCTCAGTGGGTTAAAGTCACTGCCTTCAGCTCAGGTCATGATCCCGGGGTCCTGGGATCGAGCCCCGCATCGGGCTCCCTGCTCAGCAGGGAGACTGCTTCCTCCTCTCTCTCTGCCTGCCTCTCTGCCTACATGTGATCTCTGCCTGTCAAATAAATAAATAAAATCTTTAAAAAAAAAAAAAAAGAGTAGACTCTGGAATCATCTTTTTAAGGAGAAGGAGGACATACTGAGAAAGCAGGTACAAGCAACTGTCAGAGGCTAGCTGTGGAACCAAAAGAGTATCTAAGAGGAAGAGAAGCTGATGATCTTTTCAGAAGCCCATTGGTTCATGGACAAGATAGCCTGGAGTACTCAGGGTAATAGAGTCAAGGATGGTAGCTAAGAGCAACTTAATCACTAGTCATACTGAATTAGACTGAGCAATGTCCATTTAAAGGAATTTGAACAGCAGTAACCATTTTTGCTTCCCACCCTCCTTTTACTGATGAGGAGAAAGAGGACCAGGTGACTCTCCCTGGAAGAAACTGAAACTCTTTCCTCATTCCATACTTTCTAATCCAGTGGTTCTTTCTATCATTTTGGTAGGGGACATGCTTAAATTCATTTTGTGCATCTAATGAAAGCTAAAGATTCCCTCCCTGGGTCGGGTTGGGGGGGAGAATATGTACACAGTAGTCAATCTTTTTTTTTTTTTTTTTAGTAAAATTTTGGGACATTCATGAACTCCCTGAATTTTGTCAGCATGGGACTCACAGGAAGATTCATGGACCCAGTAAATGGTCCTTCTTCTAAACCCTGATCCTGCACCTCCAAAGACCTCATCCACTGATAAGGGAAGCTTTGAGTGTTTTGAGAAATTGGGGGGTCACCAAGAGTTCCAGTGAAGGGTCAAGAAATTCTGCAGCTGAACAGCTCCTTAGAAGAACTTTCACCAAAGTGGTATTTCTATCATCATCCTTCCTGGCCAAATTCATTTATTTGTAAGTTCACTTATTCAGCAAAAACATATTAGAGTGTGTGGTATTATTCATCCTATGCCAGATCCATGGGGAGCGCAAAAATGAATGACATACAATCTCTCCTCTCAAAGGAGCTTGAGGTCCTGCAACGGAGATGATACATGCAAAGAAAGTTAGCTTAAAACAATTTCCTGAGAGGGCTTTACAGTTCACTTTCTCTAACAGAACACCCCCTCATTAGGTGGGCCATCATTATTTATCATGATTTTTAAATTATCCCTTTATGCCTCTCTTTTAACTGATCACAAACCCTTGAGGACAGAGATGGAGTCTTATTAAATCTCAAATCTATATTTCATGGTGGGTTAATAGGGCACCTGGAACATGGTAATGGTTTAAAAATTGTTGAGTAGGGGCACCTGGGTGCTCAGTTGGTTAAGCGACTGCCTTCGGCTCAGGTCATGATCCTGGAGTACCCAGGGTCCAGTCCCGCATCGGGCTCCCTGCTCGGCGGGGAGTCTGCTTCTCCCACTGACCTTTCTCCTCTCATGCTCTCTCTCTTTCTCTCTCTCAAATAAATAAATAAAATCTTTAAAAAAATTGTTGAGTAGAACACTGAAATGTGTTTGGAGAAGAGAACCCAGACTAAATAAGATTGCCTTACAAAAAGAGGACCCTGGCTGTTCTGTCAGGAATAGTGATCTGGCACTTGTCCCGTGTGTTTCTGGACCTCAGTTTCCACCTGTCCTGGAAGGGAATTGAAGTAGGTGATTCTTTCCAATGAAAAATTCTGTTTTAAATGTCGCTGGAAGGGGAGAAGGAAGTAAATGCCCTGGCCATCTGACGCAGTTTAAACACTTGCCTTCGCTTTATGGTCGAATAACAATAATTTCCCAAAGGTTGAATGTCAAAACGGGTAGCCGAAAAACCCCAGACGCTCAGAACTTTCCCTGGCTCCATTGACAAAAGTGACTTCCCACGCTTTGCCCACAGAGGGCATCCCTGCTCATTGATATGTAGACCGGGCGCAGGCAGCTGCTGAAAGCCTCCTCCGACCGCTCTTTTTTCCCTCCGCCGTCATCTCTCTGCCCCCACCCCCCTTCCCGTGGAATCTTCGCCTGATCCAGTTCGTTTCCCTCCGGTCTCCGCATTTTCCCTTCCAGCCCTCCACTTCTCTGGATCAATGGATAGTACAGCTCCAACTCCCAGCTCGCACACCGCTGGCAGACACCCCAGTAAACAAGTGAGAGCGCTCCACCCGCGCAGACCCCTGCCTCTCCTTCCTCGGTCCCTTTGGCTCTTGGAGGAAAACCAACAGCATCCCCAGCTCTCATGCGGATTTCGCTTTTTCAACTTTACCCAGCCGCGGACGGGGAACCAGCCTCAACCTTTTAATGCACAGCCCCACCACAGGATTGCTTTCTGTCTCCTCTTGGTCCCTTCTGGATATTCTCTTTATTGATGACTCCGGAGCCCCGCGGAGAGCTGTCTTCCCTCTTCTCACTCCCTCTGTCTCCTTGAGTTAGTTTTCTAAGGTTTTCCCCGGAGCTCGGCATCTCTTGGACCGAATGGAACTTTTTGCTGCCTCTTTTGGCTGCTGATTCTGTCAGTGGACGAGGAGAGAGGCACAAGAAGCGCAGGGGAGGTGGAGAAAGAGGTGGAGGAAGAGGACGAGGAGGAGGAGGAGGAAGCCAAAGGGGCTCGGCGCGTGTGTGTGCATGTGTGCATGCGTGTGTGAGTGCATGTGTGTGAGTGCCGCCGCTGCCCAGGACCTCCGGCCCCGAAGGTGTTGGCTGAAATATGGAGAATAGTCTTGGATGTGTTTGGGTACCCAAGCTGGCTTTTGTACTCTTCGGAGCTACCCTGCTTAGCGCACATCTTCAAGTCGCCGGTAAGAGCTTCTTTCCTTTATCCGCCTCTCACCCACCCCCATAGTTACCCCCCTTTCCTTCTAATTTCATCTGGGGAGTATTACCATTGGGGTATCGGAAGAAAAAGCAAGATGATGTGAGCTAGCTCTGCTCCCCCTTTCCTCGCTGATGATAAAAGACTGGAAGACTTTTTCCCCCCCGCCAGGGTGGAGGATGTTGGCAATTGGGGAGAGGGGCGCCTCTTTGCTCTTTTAAATCTGGTGCTTGCATCTTTCATTTTGCAAATACTTGAGTTGGTTTGGAGAGCTCACTGACTGGGGCAGGGAGGAGGCAGGTGATGGGGATGTCGTTGTAAGGAATTGGGTTGGATCCTTAAAGCCTTGGAAACCTACTGAGAAGGGGAATTGGGGCAACAGGACCGAGTAGGGAGGTCATTCATGGGGTGCTTTGGGGAAGTCTGTGCAGAATGTAAGTAGTGGCACTGAGTCATTTGTATGTGCTTATGTGCGTCTCAGGTTTGGATTTTTAGCCCTGATGATTGAGAACCAAGAAAGGGACAGCTAATGTGGTTGGGTACTTTGGGCGAGAGGATGGTGGTGCCCAAAGAAGCAGAGAGTTGCCAGGAGGAAAGAGGCATGCTTTATTTTATTATATTTTATTGTATTTTATGCAGTTAGCAAGATAAGTCTCCATATATCTCCAGGATACTTCCAAACTCCAAATAATTGCTATTCCGGGGATCCAGCCCCCTGGCCCTGACATTTGGCGAGCGCAGTTTCTAATTAAAAATGTCAAAACTGGGATTGGATTGGGTTATAGCAGGAGAATGGGATCTAAGGGATGCTCAGGGCTGCTGCAGTCTCCTAATACAGAGCTGGGGGTAAAAGAAGGAAAAAAAAAAATAAGCAAAATGACTTACTATAACATCCATTCATTTTGCTGGGCCTCACCACAAGTGTAGGTAGGCACTGGGATACAGGGGGCGGACCTGGCAAGAAGGAGAGGAGAGCAGCCGACTGAGCATTCAAAATCCCTTAGGAAACTACCTTTTCCCTTTTCTTTATCCGAAAGGAGAGGAGGGAGCCTCCGGCAGGGGCCGAGCGTCGGTTAAGAGCCCTCAACCCACGCCTTAGAAATTAACAGGGAATGGAATTTGAATCACTGCAAAGCGCCCTGCCGCCCCAGAGCCCGCAGCCCCAGCTTTCTTGTTCCCGCTAAGTGCTGCAGGGTCCAGGGTTGCGAACCCCGTGGAGAAGGCGCCTCTCCCCGTGGCTAGGGACTCAGTCGAGCACCGGGCCAGCGGAAGGCTCCCCAAATCCTGGCACCGCCGGAATCTGCGCATCCACACCAACGGGACTCCTCACCTTCCTTTGGCCTGACAGAGCGAGCTGAGCGAGAGAGTGAGGGGTGTGTGTGTGTGTGTGTGTGTGCGCGCGCGCCAGACTGATCGAGCTAGTGAGAGGGTGTGTGTGTGTGTGTGTGTGTGTGTACACGCGCGTGCTCACAGCCGCATCTGCGCGACAGGCCGCCCGCGCTCCCGCTCCCTCCCCTCCTCCCTCTTGGCCGGTCCCCTCCTCCTCCTCCCCGGTCGGTCTCTCTCTCTCTCTCTCTCTCTCTCTCTCTCTCTCGGAGCTTTGTCCTCGGCAATTATTCCCTCTGAAGGTGGGGGTGGGGGGGGCATCCTCGCAGTAATGAATAGGTGTCTTTTTTTAAAAATTCCCTCCTCACTCGACGCTAGAGGCTGCTTCGAGGAGGACCCTTCTCCACTGAAGACAGAGTTGCGCTCTTTCAGGCAGTTTTTGGGACACCCCCATGGAAGGGAGAGGGGAAGTTGAGAGGGGGCATCCTTCAATGCGTGGAAAGTCTACTAGGCTGGGCCTGAAGTACCTTGGCTGAAAATATTGCATTAGACAAAGGTGTGCAAAAATGGACAATGACGTTTTGTCAATTACACTGAAATATCCTAATATTGTTACCCAAGTGACTTTGGCCAGCGGTGGGATAAATAAATAGGGATTTATATATGTTTTACTTATATCTAAATTAAATATTCCCTTCCCCTTTATTTTTCTTATTTAGAGATCTGGGGCCATACTGTATTACTGCTTTATTTTAATTTCATCCTCCCTTCCACGGACAAGTCTATGCTTGAAGAAGCAGACAAAAATATGCATATACAAAGGGATATGCCTGTGGATAGGCTTGTGGGTCTAAATCGTCACGCTTTTCTATACTTCTGAATCTATTGCTTGTTAATTGCAAATGAATTGTGACGCATTTTTGCAGAGGCCCTGAGAAAGTAGATGATGCAGTTTTGAGATATTGCTAATTCTCATCAGTCTGGTCTTTGCTCATTAATCTGTTCTCCTGTTTTAGTAGCAATTTCGCCTCTTCAGGAACGTGGAAGGGAATTAATGCTGAAGAAAGCATGGTTCACGCTATGAAAGGACCAGTAGGAGGTGCCCTTAAAAAGGCCAAATGCCTAGTTTACCGGTAGTGAATTTCCCATTCAGCAGGATGTTTCAAAGACTTTGTTGATTGGTAACAAAGGATTATGGAGACTAGCACAATAGCACTGGATATTTTCTCACTTCCTAGATAAATTCTGAAGCTGCTGTAGATTTTTATGAAATCATTGTGACCTAACAAAGGGCATCTTAGAATAGTGTTGGGGTAAGACTAGATGGCAGCTTTTCAGTTGGCTTTTCCAGATGCCATCTCCTTATATATTTGACTTGAGCCACAAGCAAAAGTACTAAGTAGAGTCTCGAGATCTCCGACGAGATGAAAATTTTAGATGTGTGATGTTAATGAATGCAATAGCAGATATACACGTTCATTAAGGAATTCTCTATATAGGAAGTACTCCTTATAATCCCCCAACCGTAGCAGATCAGACGTCCCCTTCTGGATTTTTGCATTGAGTGGAGCTTGGCAGTCCCTGTGGGTGCCTGAGCAGCCTGGGTGTCCACTCCTCTGTGAGGGTGGCAGTATGACTCGCCAGCGACCTGTCACAGCATCCATTTCCCTCACAGCAGCAGTTATCCTCTGAGTTATGAAGCATGTGGAACAGCCACCACATGTGTTATATGTGAATATATTAGACTCAGTGCATTTGCTTTAATGCTCTTAAAAGCTGGGCTGGCTTGAGCTGCTGATAGGCATTTTTTCTGGGGAGAGATTTATAACTTCTCAGTGTGTATGACTTAGATTTATTCTCTGGCAAGTTAACCTCTCAGCAAACTTATTGTTTTCATTGAAGAGGAAGAACTTTAATCCTATCTAAATTCCTGAATGCAGCCCTGCTCAAAGTTTCTTTTGGAGGACGGGGTATTTGCAGGCTGTAGAATGGTTTTCTCAGAAATGGGAAACTTGACTAAGCGATATGAGGAGGTAACTTGTGGGTAGAAACAGGATATTTTTATTTTTTTCTGGAGACCGAAGGGATGGCACCACTAGAGGAATCCCAGCACTCTCTCCTCAAAAGCAATCTTTTCTGAGAGGAAATGTTTTTTCCCTCTCTGGCTTGAATCTCTACTTTCCTACATCCAATCATCTAAGATTCTTCAAATGCATGTGATTTGTTCCGGGAAGGTTTTCTGCTGCACACAGTGGGGTCCTCTAGTACCATCTCCCTCCTTTGGAAACCAGCCCTGATTTAAATCTTGACTTCTCAGCCAGACTACTTGTTCATCTTTAGGTGATGCCACGTGTTTACAGGCAGTGCTGAAGTTTCCACACAGTATCTCTCTTTCCATGGAAGAGATTATATTTTGGGCCCTAAGATTATATTTTGAAGGAAATATTCTTTGGAGAATTTTTTGCCACCCTAAACTTTGCATGTAAATCTTCCTCCTCCGGCTCCTACCAGACAGGATAACTCTAATAGAAACAAGAATAGTTGTTTTTGGCTTTCTCTTCAATGAAACACAATCAGAATCATACAAAAAAAGGGGATTTCCACCTCCACATGTCACCTTTCCAAATGTGTGACATTGGACTGAATTCACATAGTGCCAGTTACATAAAGAGACTTCTGGAAACCGTCATGATTTCACTAGTGCGTGAGTTCTTCTTGCCTGGCTATAGATCCTCCCACTTTCTTTGGGTATGACCTGTATCGCTCTCAGGAACTTGCGTCAAGTTAGGAACATATTGCTCTGTTTTGGTGTTTCCTACACAACACGAGATAGAATGATACATTTTTTTAAAAACAGATTTTATTTATTCATTTGACAGACAGAGATCACAAGTAGACAGAGAGGCAGGCAGAGAGAGAGAGAGAGAGAGAGAGAGAGAGAGAGAGAGAGGAGGAAGCAGGCTCCCTGCTGAGCAGAGAGCTGGATGTGGGACTCAATCCCAGGACCCCAGGATCATGACCCGAGCTGAAGGCAGAGGCTTTAACGCACTGAGCCACCCAGGCGCCCCTGAATGATACATTTTTAGTGAATTAATCTACCTCAGATGATAATCTCTTAGATGAGCTGTATACCCAAATCTCAGGAAGTCTTAGTTTGCCTATGTAAGGAGAATAACACCCACTGAGGATTACTTGATAAATTAACTGAAAATGAAAAGTCACTGGGTTCTGGAGAAATACTGTGATCCCTGAAGTGGAGTGATACACACTGTGTACATTGACAGCTCACAAAATGTAAATGTGGAGAATCGTTTTTTCGTTTTGATGCTTCAGAGGAGGATTGAAGAGTTTCACGAATTGTCCCAACACTTCTACCTTGAGTCATAGACTGGGTTCGCTCTCACCCTTGACTAAAACACACTGAATGGAACACCCACGTGCTGCCCAGCACATGGCTCTGTAGTCACGAGTGGCCTGCTGACTTCTCTCCAGCCAGGCTGGAAGAGTCACAGCTCTTCTCTTTAAACCCTATGGCATCAGTCCTGCCTCTCCTGATATAGCCCAGGAAAGGCTTTGTCGCCGTGAATCCTGGCCCCTGGCGCATAGCCACTGTGTTTAAAATGCTGTGTTATACTTTGCACGGTCATGGGGATTTGTCTTAAAATGAATTTTTAGAATTTTCATGAGTGTTTCTTTTAGTGGAAAGTGGAGTTGTACTCTGAAGACAGCTGAGTAGTGCTCTTAAGACAGGAAACTGACTAGTGGCCTCTCAGCTAGTATTATTGAAGTTCTAGAGCTCATCAACATTAAGCAGATACAGGAGTGTGTACTAGAGGCTAGTAAGCAATGCCAACCCAGACATGCTGTTGTTTTCAGGAAGCTATTATTGGGTTGGAATAATATAACTTTAATTTTCTTCCAAGTTACTACTTATCAAAGGTCAAAGCATCTCTTAGTAGTAGTATACTATCTGTAGCATGGCAATGACCCATCTTTTTCTTCAAAACAAGACCTCAAGTAAAGCAAATGCTAAACCTGTCGATAAGACAGGATGAATGATCCGGATTTTTTCCCCTATAGACCAATTAAAAAAATATGCAAGATAAAATTACGTGTTACATATGCCAAGTGGTTAATAGCAAAAAATAGAATGCAAATTTTTGTGCACCTTTGTAATTGCAGCTCTCAGGTAAAGTTACAGTACAATTTAGAACCACACTTTAGCTTCCTCCCACAGTGGAGTTATTGATTCCTTATCTTATATTTCTCTAGCTTAGCACCGTACTAACACGCAGAAATATAGGTCGGCTGATTGATGATCAAAATTACTATAGTGCTTTAAAGTTCTTTGACAAATTTTAGCCCGAGGTTAACAAAGCAACCCCTTTTCACTCAACCGTTCAGCAAATATGTTTTCCTTAGTAGTTTAGAAATGCCTGAACTCTGTCTGGTGGTATGGTTGAGAAATATGTAGTAAGGCGTACAGTTGAGTATTCCTTTTTTTCCCACTATTGATGTTGATTTGCCAATGGTAATGCTAGTACATGCTGCTTTTTGTAAATAGCTTCGAACAACCATATTATTCACAGCTTTCATTTCTTGTGGGGAAAGTTCAACCAGAAGACACACAAATCATTCCATATTTATTGATCATATTTTTAAAGTCTATTATTATGACATGTCTTGGGTGGGAAAATTTCTCTTCTTTGCTAAATTCCCGAAGTCCAGTGCCCATAACTCATGTCTTATTTTCATGATGTACTTTAGTTTAATTTCACAGATCCAAGTTCTGTGACTTCTCGCTTACTCGTTCATCTCACAGTTTCCAGGGAGGAGGCTTCTTTATATCCCTTGTGATTCTTACGATGGTACTTCACCATCATAATGCTTCAGGGGTATGTATTGCAGTTTGTGGGATTTTGCCCTTGTCCTTCACTCATCCTTTAAAGCTTGGTTTTTGCTAGGAGTCTACTCTTGAGAGTACCTAGGGCAAAAATAGTCCACTGAATTAATCTTTATAATGCGGTCTAATGAAAATACCAACTCATTCGTGCATTTTGACCTAACAGGGCTAATGACTCCAACATTATTCTAGCATCAAAAATATTCTTAACTATCTTTGACAATTTTATAAGAGAACAGAGGAGTTAAGCAGTTAATATAAATGTTATTTACTCATGTCAGTTTTCTCAGTAACAGAAATTTGTGGTTAAATGGGAACATTTTTAGATTTCCTTATTTTTCCAAGGTCTTTATTGACTCACTTAGCTGTTTTAAGAATGTTAGGATACAATATAATCTTTCTTTAATAAATCCAAGTTATCACCGTGGCTCGGTTATTATGTTACCTGATATTATAGCAGTGAATTCTGAAGATATTACATCATGCAGGGCTGTTTATTTTTCCATCAAGTGGCCATGGGTTGCTGCTTTTCTTTTCTTCGTACTTTTATTCCTGATTTATAAAATGCATTTTATCTATTTGATTGGGTCCAGCTGGAACTTCTTCCTATTGTGAGACTTCTTCAAAGTAGTCCTTTTCTTTTCTACTTTTGATTTTCTAAGAAAGAAGGGACTGAGGTTTTTTTTGTAGCTCTGTCTAAAAAGAGATTCTAAATCAGGACCAGAGTCCTTCACTAGAGGAAAAAAGAGCTAATTGGTTTAATCTAATGGGTTTGTAAACATTTCTGAAATTTATTATTACTTTGGATGTCATTTTTCTTCATGAATTATGTTTTTCCTTATTAAATGAGGATGCAGACTACATAACTTTTAGTTATGACATTATATGATTTTTTATGAACTACCCTATATATACAGTGCTTGCTAAAATTAATAATCTGTTGATGATCATGATAATAATTATAATGAAACAAATAATCCATGTGCCACCAACAGTTTTCTTAATTTTATGTTAATTAGCCTTTTGCCTTCATTATAGTTTTGCTGCTTATGTATGCATCTTTAGAATATTACTTTGCTTTACTTGTATTTAACCGTTATGAAATAAATGTATGCATTCTTCCCTGATTTGCATTTTTACTAAACATTAAATATTTGTGATAGATGTGAGGGTTGATGATGCATATTGCTGTATTTCAGACTCTTTCTTTGCTTTATAATATTCCATGATATTAATTAATCAGACTTTGATCTACCATTGATGGACTTTTGAGAAGTATTTTCCTTTAGCCAGCAATGATGTTATGAACATTCTTATGCATGTCCCCAAAATCAAATTTGCCATCCTGTCTAGGGTGCATATATAGGAGTGAAATTGTTGAGTCATAGAAAGGACATCTTTACTCTTTGGAGGCAGTGACAAGTTTCATCTACTGAAACTCCCACCAAGAGCATAGGGAAGTCACCTTTGCCCCATGGGATGTGAATTAGCATCTCACTGTGGTTTTAATTTGTATTTCCCTGATTGTTAATAAGGTGAATATTTTTTTCCCCATACATTTAGTGTTCATTTATGATTTGAGTCAGATAATTCTATTATTCTGTTTCTCCAGCTGAACAACCATTTGCTTTGGAGGTATCAATATTGTCAGTAGTTATTCTGCTTTTCCTACTAAGCAACCTTTTGCTTTTAGGCATAGATGTTATCAGTAGTCTAACTTTTAGGAGGTTGTTGTCTGATACTGTATCATGCTTATTTTAGTGTAGACTTTCCTTAAAACCTTCCAATGGAAAACAGACACTTAGCCACTGTAAGATTATTGATTATCTGTAGCAAATCTTGCCTTGTCAGTATCCTGCCTTATCCTTATGATTTTGTCTTTGTAGCATATGACTTACAAGGAAGCAGGGTGCTGGGATACCAGGCTTAATCTGATATATAATCCCCTGAATATAATTGAAACCTAAAGACCACCGAATCACATAAGTAAAAGGGGAGATATGAAGACTTGGTTAAAAATCTTAGTCTGACTTTGAAACTTGGGTATGTTTCCAGCACGGTAAAATACCTAGACTCAGGGTCACTGTTACATATATTGACTGTTGGGTTTCAAACATTACCCATGCTTGCACACCTCCCAGTTTTTGTTTGGGTTCATAATGTTTCACCTGTTCCCATGGGGAAGACTAATGAAGGGCCCCGGATGAAATAAAGCAAATGGATATGCCAGCAGTGGCTTTGCTGGTGTGTTGCTCTTGTTTGACTCATTAGAGACATGAACCAAGGCTGAGACATCTGAGCAAACCCCTCTGGACCCGAGTTCTCAATCCATTGTTGCCACATCCTTTTCTCAGCCTCATGGGATCCCAGAAGAATATAATTAGAAAATCTGCAAAGCCTTCCCTTTCAAGTCTAACGTCTAGGCGAGGCTGTTCCCTGCAGGACAATTTCTAGTTATTTTTTCTCTCTGGTTTGAGACATCCAGGGATGGTTTGTTCACTTGTTTCCCTTGGGAAACTTTTCAGCAGCATATCAGTTCTTACGGTAAAAAATTTATTATATATTTCACCCTTGATAGTTCCTGTTCTAAATGTGTTTCCCATTGCTCCTGTCACCCAGCTCTCTGGCTCCTATTTTCCCTTTTCAGTGACATTCTGCCTCTTCTATGCAGAAGCATGTTAGGTAACTCTGGCCTCAAATCATTCTTGTTTTCCCTTCCTAGTCTTCACTTGATGAGACTATAAATACTTTATTTAGTCTTTCTCCATACTCCTCCAGAAGCTTAATCATGTTTACTTTTCTTACCTGAACTCCCTCCAGTTTGTTTATATCTTTCTGGCCATCAAGGGCCCCCAGTTTAATGTGCTTTTCCAAGTAGGCTGTCCCGAGTCATATATTAGAAACTACAGATTTAGCATAGTCTTTGACTTATTGTACAGTCATTCATGGGTACACATTTGTCTCTCTTCAAATCTGTGTTCTCATCTTTTAGATAGGACTGTCAGTGCCTAATAAAATCATTGAGGTATCACAGGATCAAGTAAGATCAAGAGGTTGATTCAAGATAATAGTTACAGAGCATTTGCTATGAGTTTCAGAGAATTAAATGAAAGTCTTAAATGTGTTTCTGCCCTCCAAGGGTTTGTCACCAAATGAAGGTGACGGGCACAGACATGGCTAAATAGAATATGGGGCAGAATGAAGTCCTCACTAAAAAAACGAACACAAGCAAAGTGGGGGCAGACTCTGAAAAATATCAACTACAATATTTATGCATTATAGCATTAATATATTAATATTACCCAGATGGGCTGACAGAGCCAATTCACTCATCCTTGTATTTTTAGGTTGATTGGCCAAAACAAAACAAAAATAAAAGGAGGGAGGGTGAAAAGTTGTCAGTCACACTTATCCCAAGCTGTAAGTATGCTAAGAATGAAGATACCGGAGGTATTCCTGGTAGATCAGATGACCTGTTGCTATAAACCCATCCCTAGACTTCTATGACCCATTTTTTTCCTTATTTGTTGAGTGTGTGCCAGGCACTGTGCCAAGGCCTTATGGAGTTTTGAGCCTAGTGAATGCAAGTGGTAATCACATAAATATGTTAATCCATAATTTTTAATGAGAAAAGGCATTGAAAAAAAAAAAACATGTATTGTAGAAGTGTGACTTAGACTGTATATTAAAGGAGTCGTCCCTGAGAAAGTTGTGATGGACACCTGAAAAATGAGTTAACTTAATTAAAGAGGGGATGTTTGAGAGGGGTTGGTAAAAAACGTGAGCGCAAAGACTCTGTGGTGGGAGAAGCATAGTGAAGTCAAAGAATATCAGTGTGTCCAAGGCCTGAAGAATTAAGCATTATGATGGCTCAGCTGAGGCTGGAGAGTACTTTCGGATCCTCTTTCTCATACTCAGTTTACTGTTTGAATGGACTGAAATGTGTCCACAACAAAGACCTTCTTCTAATCTCAGCATGGTCATTTAAAAATTTAAGCAAACTACATAGACAATCTTTGTCCTGATTTTCATATTATCTATCAGGTGTGAATTTATGAACCTATCCTTTGTGTCTAGAAATACCTTAGGGGGTTTTGTGGACATACCTAATGTGATAAAGGAAAGGAACTTCGAAGAGTATAAAAGACTAGCAAATGCAAATGATTATTAACAAGCGTGTGTAACAGGCTACTCCCCCCTTGGAAAGCCATCACCGTGTAGAGGGCAACAGAGCTTCACCTTTCCTACACAAGTAGGATTGTCCTGGTGTTGTTTCTTTTCACTATGGCTGCCTTTGAAATGGGTGCCTGATCACTCTTAGTAAATTAAACAGAAAAACTAAGATTTTTTTTTTCAGATTATTTTCCCGGTATGCTCACATAAATTTTCTCTCCATTACTGTTTCTTAAAAACATGGATGAGTATTCTCTTAGCTTTAAGTTACAGCTCAGGTAGAAGTCACTGAGCTTGCAACAGTCCCCACCCCCTGCGGCGAAGTCCCCACAGCGTCCTGTGTGTCGTCTTTGGTGTGATGAGAGGTAGTGCCGCCCGTGGAGGAAAGCTCTAGCTAGTGGGCTTCACCTTGGCTTCCTCACTGTGGAATGGAGACAAAACCGGTCTCTCTTTTCTAACTCTAAACTGGAGATAAAATCACTTCAACATTTAGATAAAAAAATAACTAGTCTAATCTCTACAATAAATATTCCGTAAATGCTATTTTTTTTTCCTTCTTATGGGCTAGATTTATGCTGGGATAATCTTTATAAATAGAAAATTTCCTAAGCATGGGCAGGTCATCCTAGAACCTTCCTCAATTTTATTATTGCAGTTGTAGAGATTTTAAAGTCTTAGAAATAAAGACTCCAATAGCAGTTTCGAAAGCCAGCCCATGCTTAGTTGAGGGCCCAGGGTTTAGGAGGCCATGGTCCCTGCGTTTGCTGCAGTTAGAAGCTAACAGGTTCTGCTGAGTTAGACCTGACACAGTGCAGTACTGCTCAAACCCGGCACCACATAACGCACCTCATGTGGATTCCTCATACAAATTAACCTCCTCCATTAACGCTCTCTGATTAACCACTTTCATTTCCCACAGACGCATTGATTCTAGCCTCCACTTAGCATGAACTCTTGGAAGCGAGCACTTGTTTGGTTAATGTGTAGCGCTAGGTATAATTTGTCCCAAAGGTCTTCTCTCTGGAGGAGGGGCTCTCAGCTTGGCTGTGTATCAATGCCCAGCCCTCCGTCTTAGCAATGAACTTAGACTCTCTGAGATGAGGCCTGACATAAGGGTAGTTATTAAATCCTCCCCAGGTGATTCCAAATTACAGCCAGGTTTGAGAACCAGTGTCTGTAGGCCTTTCTCTCTTCAAAGGGCCATCCAGGGACTGGCAGCCTTTGCAACTCCTGGAAGCTTTCTGGAAATGCAGAAATTTACGCCACACCCAGACTTACTGAATCAGAATTTCTGGTGACTGAGAAACAGGGCCCTGGGACACTAGGAAAGGATCCTTGCTCTATTTCCTTGTAAACAGCTGGTGAATGGGAAAAATGCTCCAGCCATACTGGGCTAGTTTGAAGCCTCTTTGTAGAGCTTTGACTTCGGGAGCTGGTCTTGCAATGGCAAATGATGCCAACATCAAAGTCTTCTGGCTTTTGGTTTCGTGGCTAATATGTTTCTTGAAGGCCATGACATATTTCATTTTCCTTGAGATGAAAAGCCCTTGAAAATGGTCTGTAGGTGTTCCATCTGCCTTTCCCCTTCTTTTTTCATTGATGCTCAAGATAAGAAGGCACATTTTTTAAAAGGATCTGCTGGTTTTCATTCCATATTTGTCACCCACCGCCGTCCCCTTTCCTCCTTAAAAATACTTAGGCCCAGGGAAAAAGGCAGGCACTTGAAAGGGATGGGGGAGCCCAGGATGCTTCTTCAAATTCCCTCCTCCGTGTCTCAAGTCTGATGCTAAAAATGCATCCGTGCTCCATGTGAGACCATGGCGGAGGAGGGGGGGTGACCCCATGGTGAACCTCACCCTGTGATTGGGAACTGTCTTCAGGCCATAAAAAGACCCAAGTGCTCCTCTGCCTGGGCTTCTGTGACAGGGGAAAGAGGGCAGAACTGAGGTTTTTGAAGAGGAAAGCTGTACAGGCAGAAAGCTCAGTGCAGGGTTTTGAAGCTCTTGCCCTGCACTGTTGGCAGACAGAAGAGCTTTAACCAGCGTGCTCCAAGTCAGACTGTACGAGAAGAGAAGACAACGTGGGGGCTCAGCTGTGCAGACGAGATCAATCTGAATGAAAATCACTAGTGTTCCTCCCGGTAAGAGAAGTTTCTGCTTAGCTCATGAACTGTAGGCCCTTTTCTGGTCCCGGTAGAGAATGAGTAGGGCTTTGTGAAAGGTTATGTAAGGCTGCTGGTTCTCTTCCCCCCGCCAGAGTAAAATTCTATTCATAGAGGGGTGACACAGCCTCTCAGGGGAAAAAAGAAATGCATTTCCTACCTTATAGTTTAGGAGAGATAATTTAATCAGGCTCTAGGAAAGAATTAAGGAAGAGAGGGTGAACAAAATCATAGGCAGTGAGAGTGGGGTATGGGGAAAGAAATAGGACTGTGAGAGAACATTATGGCCCTGGTCCTGGTTGCTACAGCATTTATGGGGTGCCATTTGTTCCTGTCCTTCTGGGACTGAACGGTTTCCCGGGAAACAGGACTTTCAGTGTTAACAAGAAGATGGACCCAGGTTAACTGGAATGGTGGGTCACCCTGAATTTCGTATCTGGAGTAGGGATGGGCCTGGGGGACGTTTTGAAGGGCATTCGACAGTGCAGTGGTAGTGTAGACATCATGTTGTTGGCCAGAAGGAGGAAGAATTGGGGAGTGGAACAAGGCATGTTAAGGGGAGCTGTTCCAACAGTCCAGAGAAGATGGGTGCCCATTTGGAGGTTTAGAAACAAATTGTACCCTTGCCCATTGTATTTGGCTTATCCAGACCTTACCTTCTAACTTTATACTAAAGTCGAAGTTGACGTCTAAAACTCAAGGCATGTGTTTGTTTGTTTTGTTTTCTTTCAGTTAACTACCTTGCCAAAAAACAAACAAATAAAAACCAAATGAAAAGCCCCCCACAAAACAAAAACCAAACAAGAAACCTATCAAACCGCTTATTTTCATTATCAGGGTATCTTTTAGACATAGTAGGATGATGTATTTATTGGTGAAATCATGTCTAAAACCTTTGTGTTCATTGTGCTTGGTGCATATTAATCATTCAATAAATAGTCATTAATGAATTGGTTTCCATATAATGATTATTCTCAGGTTTGCAGGGAATCTGAAGTTATTCTTGTGCATAGGCCAGAAAAAGTTTAGCTAAGGATATGTTAAATATTAGAATACTCTGCTTTTAACTCGAGAAATTTATTCTTTTCCCTTTCTCCTTCTTTATGCTTGATTTTTTTTGACATGACAATATTACTCATTTTATTGACAACATTACAGATTCTTGTGAAAAAATCTAAAATCAAGGAAATCTTACAAATATTAAAACGCTGACGTGTGTGTGGTATGATGTGAGGAGTCTATGGAATTTGCTCTTAATAGGCCCCATTACTAATGCATTTGGGGCATTTGTCAACTCATATGTCTGAAAATGGAACAGAATAAAATAGGTGAATAATTATTTCCTGCATCATGTTCCCAGAGATAGATTCTGTGTTTTCCCTAAAAGAATCATTCTTGAGGATTAGGATGAGTCAAAGAGTTAAAACGTTATTTTTGTAGAAGTCAGTGGAAGCCAGGACAAGACAACAGAAATAAGAGAGTCACCCAGAATGAAAAGGTCAACACTTTGTGTGTTTCAGTGCATTAGTTAACCAGAAAGGACCTCAGCGTTTGTTTAAAATGGCCCTCTCATTGTACTGATGACCAAACAGGGGTCCAGAGAAGTTAACTGAGCCCCTGAATTTTAAATCCAAGAATGAGTGCCCTGAGACATTTCTGTACACATGGGATTGAATCTTGGCTCTGCCAAATTTAACTCTTTGACATTTATCAATCATATTTCAGAGTCCTCATCCTTAAAACTGGGAAACCCATTGCCATATGGGTTTTTAAATTTTATTTATTTTTTATTATTTTTAAATTAAGTTTTTTTTTTATTTTAATTCCAGTGCAGTTAACATATGGTGTTATATTAGTTTCGTGTGTGCAATGCAGTGATTCAGCAATTCTGTTCTGCGTGGGTTATTTTCTTTTAAAAAACAAATTACCCTAAAGGATTAGTGTAGTTCTTGAGAACAATGTGAACTTTGCTGTTTCTGTGTTTATGCATTCATTCAACAGACCGTTACTGAGATCATGCTTGGTTTACCCATTTGTTGGCTCTTACGGTAGATGTAAGTAGCATATGACACACTGCCACTCTTCTTATAGAGAGAATGTTTGGGGAAATAAGACCTGGGCAGATTAAATATGAAAAGGAAAAGAAAGGTAAGGAAAGGAAAAAAAGAAAAGAAAATGAAAGAAAAGATGATTAACCAAATGTGTGAGGAGTGTAGATAGAGAGGACAGGAAGAGAAATACTTTAGAAAGACTTCATGAATGCAGTGGGATTGAGCCTGGTGTGCAAGTTGGTTAGAGAATTAAGAGAGGGTATTTCTATATGGACATTACTCTTTGCATATTCAGGCTCTAGGAGAAAAGAGGAAGGATGGTGAGCACTTCACTTCCAGGAGCCAGCCACCCCTTTGCCATCGGCTCCAGTTCTCATCACCAGCAATGGCTCCTTGACTAGTTTTTTCCCCAACAGATTTGTAATAGCCTAGGAGAAAAAGGGAGAGAAAAGTGACAAGGTCACCTGAGAAATATAGTTGTATTACTATATTAGAAATATAGGCTGTAAAATTACATAAATAATGTAAATTTTAGAATGAAGAGGTTTTGCCTGCAAGGCTTTATCTAATAATTTTAAGGAGGTCAGAAGGACAAATTGGTCAGGAGAGGATAGATGCCATCACACACTACATTTGAATTGAGATCTAATGGCTGATAAGCATATTTAGGCTCTGGAACTCCTAGAATAAGTCAGTGTTTTCATCTTTTTCTTTTCAGCACAGCTTTAAAACGTGTAGCAAACTTTGGTTCAGGATGCCAGACTCTCTTATTACTGACACGTAAAGGGTATTAGCTAGCCCATACAAGATTTTCTGTTTATTTAACAGCCAGAGGGCAAGTAGCCCAGCTCAGAATTTTTATCTTAAAGAGTTCTTCTTTTGTTCTTTCTACCAAAATGCTCAGTCGTACAAGGTTATGATAATTGATAATTGCTGATGGTGTTTTACATCTGACACTTAACATTTTCTAGTGGCTTTCCTACCCATTGTCTAAATTCATCTTTCACTACCTCTAAAATGTAGGCGAAATACTCACACATGTTTTGTAAGTGAGATTTGAAGACTTGTGATCCATGATTTGTTTCAGATCACACAGAAGTTACAGGTTCTGTAAGAAAAACCCAAGTGTCCTTACTGAATCTGTTACTCACTAGTACATATCTGACACCTTCCAAAAGCAAGAGAAAAACAAAAAGCAAGGCATCCCATGTTTTTGTTCCTCAAAAGTGCTTGTACTTTAAAAAAAAAAAAAGACATCCAGCATCAAAATCTTAACTTTCAATAGCATTCTCCAATAAAAGGAACAAGATTCACTTGGAGAAATGGTTGATTCTAGGACTTAGACTGGAAATATATGAGAAAAGTCTGAGGCATCTAATAGTGCCAGAAAGTAAGGAGGTTCTTTAAAAGAAATGCAAAACCTACAATGATGAAAACAGTCGAAGGGGCATGGGAAACAACTGAAAGCTGTCAATGGCCAATGTTGAAACAATTTAAGAAACACGATAAATCAAGTAATTCTGGGTTATTAGCCCAAATACAAAGTAAACTCCCATGAGTCCATACTGCTACAAATAAATGATTGAATAGATAAATGGGAGAATGTAGACAAATCTATGCTGAAGAATTCCAAAAATTTTATATAGATAATTCACCCTCAGGAGGTGGAGAATAACCCGCACTCTTCCACAGGGGCTGTGAATAGCGACTTCTTCCAAAAAGTACAGTATGCGTGCAAGGAGGAGAAGCCAGTAACTTGAGAGAAGAGAAGCCTGACAAACACTATGTCAGCCAGATGGTCAGGATCATCATCAATAATGATAAATCATGTTAATAACAGGTACCTTTGGTATGGGATGAGAAGGGCACTTCATCTCTGTGATTCCCCCCCCCCCCCAAACCCATAGCCCTAGTCTGGTCATGAGAAAAACAGCAGACAAATCCTAGTGGAGGAGCATTCTACAAAATACCTAACCATTATTCTTCAAAACTATTGAGGTCACAAAAAAGAAGGATGGTCTGAGAAACTGTCAGTGCCAGGAGAAGCCTAAGGAGATGTGATGATGAAATGTAATATTCCATCCTGCGTCAGATCCTGGAACAGAAAAATGACTTTAGGTAGAAACTCAAGACATCTAAATAAAGTATGAATTCAGCTAATAATAATATGTCGGTATTGATTCATTAATTTTAACAACTGTCATATCAGTATTTTATTAATGGGGAAACTTGGTGTGAGGTAAATGGGAATTTTTTAGACTATCTGCACAAGTTTTCTGTAAATCTGAAACCATTCTAAAAATTTTTATTAAATATTAAATGAACATCTTATTAATGAGATGCTAAGCAGAGTATTTAATCCCACCAAACCCATCTCTTCCTTTTAAAATAATGTCACTCTTGTATGGTTATCTGAGAATTAGAGATGATGTCTGTATAACCCTTAATATCTCTACATCTTTCTCAGGGTGTGGTTGCATCTGCTCACAGGTCTGTGTCTTAAAATGCAAATGTTCAGGGGTGCCTGGGTGGCTCAGTTGGTTAAGCGACTGCCTTCAGCTCAGGTCATGATCATGGAGTCCTGGGATTGAGTCCCACATCGGGCTCCCAGCTCCACGGGGTGTCTGCTTCTCCCTCTGACCTTCTCCTCACTGATGCTCTCTCTCACTGTCTCTCTCTCAAATAAATAAATAAAATATTTTTAAAAATGCAAATGTTCAGGATCCCCCTCACAACCTGAATCAGAGTCCCTGGGCAGCCCAGGAGGGACTAGGAAATAGGAATTTTGGCATGCCTTCTAGGTGATTCTTATATGCATTTAAATTTGAAAACCACTGTACTTTGCTGTATATTCTCTTTAAACATTAATCATGGTAATTCTCTACTTACTGAGCCAGTGTTTGAGCTCAGGGTATGGTTTTGAGGCAGGTGGACTTGAGTTTAGATCTTTCCGAGTGGGAGAACTAGAACAAGACACTCTATCTCTCTGTGCCTTAGTTTGGGCAAACTAAGAATGAGAAGAAGGAAATGAGAAGAACCTTGAGTTCCATGTTGACTTCCTTGAACAGCAGTGCTATCATGGGATAGTTCTTCTCGGGCTTTTTGTGATCGTGAGAAATTAAACCTTTGTTTGGCTTTGAACCACTGTAATGAGGTTTCTATCATGTGTGGCCACACTCAGTCCTAACTGCTGTGTGTTCCTAATATTGAGTTTTGTACTCCTCATCATAAAACAATGAGGAACTACTATTATGTCCTGTTATAAGTGACAAAAGTGAGACACCAAGAAGTTGGCTAATTTTTCAATGGCTCCATGCTAGTCAATTTCAGACCTGTGATTCAAAACCTGCTTCAAAATACATGTTCTCAAATCCATACTGTAATTCCTAGATAAATAGCACTTGCTATTATTTTTATATTGCTGTTATTTTATAATATTCACCTTTCCTCTCCAAATGGGCAGCATTTTCCTATGAGCCATTTATTATTTAGACACTCCTAGATTATTGAGTATCTAAATAAAAACTCAATTTTCTGTTAATCGTTTTCAAATGTCACAGTTTTCACTAACAAGTTATAAGACAGCTTCATGCACTTTAATTTCCTCTGAAAAGAAATTCACTGCCACCTTATAAAAGACTAACATTCAGACTACAGCTTTGGAATGCTAATGCCCTACCTTAACAACCAGGCTAAGCTCTGAAAGTCACATATGGGTTGTGATTTCTCTCCCATTGTCGTGTAAGGGAATTTCACATAGTTTTGATATATCGTATAAATTAGGCCAACAAAGTGCTGTGCTATGTCTTCATTAAAACAGGAGACGGTAATAATGCAACCATGGAGCGTGGTCTTGCAGCCTTTGAGTTATGTACATTCAATAGCATCTCCTTACTTGTGCTTAAGTTGGCATTTGTGAGCAGCGCATAATCAATTAATCAATAACCCAATTTTCTGTTAAAGAGATGGTGCATCATTTTTTTTTTTTTTTTAAATCAGGGACCATTGTATGATTTTATGAAAAGAGCCGTGTCAGCAAGGAAACTTGTTTGGAAAACATTGAAAGCCTTTATTTGGGGATGATGATTTTGCTTAACTAAGCCAAAAGTGAAATTGGATACAAATGTTCAGTTCCTGAACCATTTTATTATTTTGCAACTGCTAGAAAGGAAAGTACCAATTTGGGATTGCTGGTAAGAATGCATTGTTTTTACTCATGATTAGGTATGGGTAAGCGGATTCATTTACAAAATGCACTGTGAAAACAAACTATTTCTAAAACTTTAAAGTTCAAAACTGATGGGTTCTGTCCTATTTGTTACAAATGTTGAAGTACATACACAGCCCGCTAACTTGGCTTCCATAAGGTCACAGTGGCATAAGGTGGTGTTTCCGGGATGATAGAGTGGACAGCCACGTGGAGATGAAAACCTGGCCCTCTTAAAGCTTTATGTATGTTTTTATCATTATTTTTATTATAATTTCTGGTGAAAAAGATATATCTGCTCATTGTGACAATTTAAATATTATGGAAATGTATGAGTTAGAGAGGGGAACTTCCCCATAACTCTGCCCCTCCCTGGGGAAAACCACTGGTCAGTGGTTGTGCTCAGTCCTTTATAGCTCTTTTTCTACCTGTCATATAAATACTATGAGAATTAGAGGAAGAGATGTTTCTTTTTGCATCGCTTTAAAATATTGAGCTCTGTTCTTGTTTTTTTCTTAACCATGTTAGCAGACAGATAAATCTTAAAACAACAAAACAAAACAAAAATCTCAAACATTTGCTTTGTCATCGAGAGGACGCGCTCAGGATGAAAATGGTCTCCACAAGGCAGCTTCAAGAGGGAATCAAGTACCAGACATGGCTGTCATCTTCTTTCCATTTGGAAGGAAATAGATGAGCTCCCAGTTCTCAGAAATGGCCAACTGTTCTCTAACTGCTTGCCTCTCGAACCATGGCCTGGGCACCAGCAGCGTGAGCAGCACATGGGAGCTTGTCTGAGCTGCAGAAACTCAGGCTTCATCCCAGATCTCCTTTGAGATCAGCATTTTTACAAGATGTCTTTGTGATGGTGTGCAAGTCAAAGTTTGAGAAGCACCATGGTAGTGCTAGTATGTTGCCTACTCAAACCTCTGTCGTGTTCTAAGTGCTTGGGGTTGCTTACAAATTAGCAGTGTTGTTAGAGAAACAGCCAGTGTTACCACGTCTCCTTCATGTAACATCCAAATGTGCTCCATGGGGACTGCCTGTGGTGCTCATCAAACACTGTCAAGATCAGAACAACTGTCTCAGGGCATCCGTCCTCTTCATGAGGCCACTCCACATATCCCTCACCTCTACCTCTGAAGTCCCAAGGCAGTTACGGCTACAGCGGTTTGAAGAATTATGCTTCTTCTTTTTTTTTTTTTTAATTTTTATTTTTTATAAACATATATTTTTATCCCCAGGGGTACGGGTCTGTGCATCACCAGGTTTACACACTTCAGAGCACTCACCAAAGCACATACCCTCCCCAATGTCCATAACCCCACCCCCCTTCTCCCAATGAAGAATTATGCTGCTTACTCCAATGATTTTTTTTCTAGTCCTGTACAGCTTGATGTCCTTTTGCTCATGCATATAGAGACTCATCATAATGAAATCACCAGCTGTGTGAGAGAAAAGACCAGGAATATTTTTCCTTTCTTCCTATCCCCCAGTTAGTGCTTGATTATAGTAGTGATGATGTAATAGTGCAGAAAACACCAAAGAAATGGTTGACGCACTTCCCTTGGAACGTAGGTAGAAATAAATGTACGGTGGCTTTTTCTGCTATGATAACTTCATAGGAAAATAGTGCATTAGGTCAAAGATTCTATCTCCTCTCTAGAGGCAGGAAAACAAAGGCATTACTAATTTTCTCTTTCTTTCCACTCATGATCATGTGCCATTAAGTCATTATTTCTCTTTGATTTTTTTTATCAAACAAATTTTCTAGTGTCACAGATTTCTTCTCTTAATGCATGAGAATCATTTACCCTTTTTTGCACCTTGACTTTATCTTGTTGGAAAGTCCAAGAGGCCAATCAGAATTAAACTGACAACATCAAATCTAAATATTATCAGAGGTGAATTAGTGATGAGAAATAAGTTGATAAAAGTTAAAAGGAAATCTTCATTAAATTGAACTTCAGGGACGCCTGGGTGGCTCAGTTGGTTAAGCAGCTGCCTTCGGCTCAGGTCATGATCCCAGCGTCCTGGGATCGAGTCCCACATCGGGCTCCTTGCTCCGCAGGGAGCCTGCTTCTCCCTCTGACTCTGCCTTCCACTCTTTCTGCCTGTGCTCGCTCTCACTCTCTCTCTTACAAATAAATAAATAAAATCTTTAAAAAAAAAAAAAAAAAAAAAAAAAAAAAATTGAACTTCAACATATTTTCCTTTTCCAAGTCACTATTTCATTTCGGTTCACTAAGTTACCATTGCTAGACCAGCATTTAAATGGATTAGATGATGAGCAGTGTAGCTAGGGACCTTATAAATGCATTAAATTTGATTGATGTATCATCCAAAGCTTGAGAAATGTGGTTTTGAGTTGAAACTTGGGTCTCTACTTTTCAAGCAGTCTTGAGGTTTTTTGTTTTTTGTTTTTTGTTTTTTTAATTTTATTTATTTATTTGACAAGATCACAAGTAGGCAGAGAGGCAGGCAGAGAGAGAGAGGAGGAAGCAGGCTCCCCGCAGAGCAGAGAGCCCGATGTGGGGCTCGATCCCAGCACTCTGGGATCATGACCTGAGCCGAAGGCAGAGGCTTTAACCCACTGAGCCACCCAGGCGCCCCAGTCTTGAGGTTTTTTTTCTAGTGAAGTCAATGGGAAACATCAGATTGATGAAATTTTGTCTCTGGTTTGTTGCAGAAATATTGGGGAGGAGGGGAAATCATATCTCACCTTCTGTCATTCCACTGGCTTGACCTGTAAAGATGATGAATATCAAAGAGTAAAAACTAGAAGGCCCTGGATTTTCTTTTTAATGAATCAAAGCTGAGTTTCCTATAAATAATGCATTTGGGGGAATTTTTCATGGACTTGTCCACCTTCGAAAAGTTTTAGTCTTTGAATTTCTCTAAGCTTGATATGTGTGGTTCAACTATTTTATGATATCATTGCTTTCTTTCCAGGAACAATGTAATTAAACTCTTGAGTGAATGTAGAAACATGCTCCTGGCTATGAATGGCATTTTGATTTTGAAAGCCTTCTCCTAGCTGAAGCTAATCTGTTTAGGATGGAAAGGTCAAGCAGCATCTCAAAAGCTGGAACTGTTAGACCCAGTCTCTGAGTTCTTTCTTCAAAGATGGCAGCCCTCTCTGTAGAAGCTTGGCCATTCCTACGAATGGGCAAAAGATGGTTTTTAGTTATATGTTAGTTACATTATCCAGTCATTTCTGCTTCCCATAGATCATTTGATGGTTATGTTTCCTACTGGGAGCTGGGATGTCATTGGCTTTGATAAGCAGTCAATTCCTTCCATGAAGTTATACCAAGATCTCCCATAGCACATCTCTCTATATACTCTAATTTTGAGCACTGGTTGCTTATCTGGTTGAAAACAAAATCATGGGCAATGTTAGGAATGGTTCAATTTACAATAAGTGAGATTTCATAAGTTACTAAGGGGAGGCTAGGGAAAAAACATTTGAATTCCATAATGGTTTTTATATTTAGCTCATAGTTTTTATTGTTTTCTCTTAGCATCTAAAACCTATAATTGAGTTTCTGTTTTGGGTGTGTGTTAACCCTTCAAACTAAGCCTATCAGAAGAATCTAAAAGGAAAATGGAATGCTGTAATGTTATCAAATGCTGAAGAAGGAAATTGGAATCTTCCCTTAGGCTCTTTGGTATGGGCAGGATGGAGAATAGGAACAGGATCAAGCAAAACTATTTGTTCTTTTAGGCTTCTACATTAAAAAAAATCAAAACAAAACAAAACAAACAAACAAAAAAAGACAAAAAACTTACTTAGGCTGCTTTATAGATGCCTTTCTAAGGATTTACTTTGCTGGTGTACAGTCTAATAGGAGACTCAGAGCTCATCATGAGGTCTGTATTCAGACCAGTTTCAGCTCAGACCAATTAACAAAATTGTGCAATCAATTGGTTCTGTTTCTATTTGTGGGACTCTTATATTTTGAAGTGAGAACATGAAAGTGGCAATGAGGTTCACAAGGACACCCTTCAAAACTCCTCATTCTCCTTTCTCTTATATTGCACAGCCAATGAAGAACACAGCACATTTTCTTTCCTTGAAAGATTCTTGCCTTTGCCCACTTCAGACTGTGAAGTCTTTGACTTTGACTAAGAAGACTCTGTATCATTGGGGATATTTGTCAGGCAAAGATGCGATTCCTAGGAAGTTCTAGAACCAGGAGATGGATAGTTTTCTAAAAAGGACACAGGGCAGAAGCAAAAGAATCAGGTTCTATGGGGAGATTAAGCAAATTATTTAAACTCATTGTTGGTATTCAGCCTGCAGGTACCAATATAGATGTTCAGATTGCTAAAATACTAAAATATTTCTTCATCGACTGAAAGATATTTGTTTTCCATGGCCTCTCATATGCCCTGCCTCATCCATTCTGATTAGCCACTGCCCTTGCAAATCAGCTCCCCAAAGTCTCACTTTGGAGATACCAACATTGGCTTTCCCCCAATGACAATGGAAGGCTAAATGCACCCTCATGGGGTCCTGGGTCACCTTTGAATTCTCTAGTCTGCCAGCTAGATTGGTTGATATGGATCCCCCATCTGCTGACCTACAACAACCCCAAACCCCTCCTGTGTTCTCTCTTTTTGAAATGGTGACCCCTGAGCAAGTTGTTGTTTCCTGAATCCCTGTCCCATAAATGTCAGTGGTAACTTCAGCTCTTAGAGTAGGTGAGACCAGCTGGAAGGCTAAGGCTCAGGTTCTATTGCTATTTTTAAATTGCTATTTTTAAATATCATGCATGCTTCATTGCTTCTGTTCTTTGGAGAGAACATTAATCGCCCTTGTGACCCTGAGGGGTCTTTGTAGAATAAGTTGCAAAATACGTGATGCTTGGTTTTATGATTTATTAATGATGTTTTAAATTTTTGTTTCTATCTTATTTACCAAAGTGATTGTGTTCATTGTAGAAAGATATATTTATCTTTTTTAAAGATAAATATTTTGCTTATTTATTATTTATATGTTAATAATTATAATATATATTTACCAAAGTGATTGTGTTCAATGTAGAGAGATATATTTATCTTTTTTAAAGATAAATATTTCACTTATGTATTATTTATTTATTAATAATTAATATACAAATACATAATTAATATATTACATATATCATAAATATATAACCATATAAATATGATATATAAATATATAATCATATAAATATGTTTTTTTATATATATATAATCATTCATTGTTATGTGACCCAGAGAATTACTATTAAAATTTTGATATATATTTAATAGCAAATGAATCATACATATCTTTGTAATTTTTTAAAAAGTTAACAATCTATGGTGGACACAGTTCCAAGATTTGTAAGAGTTGAGCATTTTTTTAATTTTTTAATTTTTTAATAAACATATAATGTATTATTAGCCCCAGGGGTACAGGTCTGTGAATCGCCAGGTTTACACACTTCACAGCACTCACCTTAGCACATATGTCCATAACCCCATTGAGTGTGTATTTTAAGGTCAACTAGTTTAGCTTTCTGATCAAGGGAAAAAAATCCTTTAAGTAACATTGTTTTCAAAGGTCTTCCAACGTGTTCCTTGATACCTGTCGTGACACAGGCCCACAGCCTTATTATACCTCCCTGTTCACTTTCGGACTATTAATTATTCCAGAAAGCTCTGCTTCACTCTTGATCAAAATTCTTTGTATCCTTTAACCCTGATCCTCGTTTTGCCCTACTTAGTATGCATAAGGGGGTGGAAGTGGCAGAGAAAGGGCAGGCTTAGAAGGCAGTAAGAGTTGGCTCCTCTAAGGCAGAGGCAAGTGTCTTTGCTACGTAGTAACACCTAGGATTGCATGAGTCTCTTGGGTGATCCTTTTAACCTGGTGTTCCCATATTTTCTTTTCTACAGAAACTTAGGGGCTTATGTCTTTTATGTCAAACTGGAAAACCTTAGAGGTATTGGAAGTTCAGAAGGAAAAAAAATGTTTACCATGAGTTTTTTTTTGGGGGGGGGTTTGCTGGACACAGTACATTTTAGAAAACAAAAACAGGTTGTGTTTGAAAATAGGTTGAGTGGGCACATATCTAGAGGTTAATTTATTATCATGAGTTATGTTTAAACGTGTTTCCGTGTCATCTTCCTTGTTCTCTGTGTGGGAAAGATGAATAAGATGATGATATTCAGTGCTTGAGGGTTTGCAAGAAGAGTGCCATGCAAATGTCAGGTATTACTGTAACCCTGCACAGCAGTGTCTGACCATAAGGTGGCTCACATCACTGTATTCCTTTAAGGACGTCACTCATGGATCAAGTATTGAGGCAAGGGGGATATAGTAGTGGGTCATAGACACATTCTTTGACTATTCTTTAGTAGAAAAGATGAATGGGTAACATGTGATGACTGGTTAAGTCAAATTTAGTTAACACGGTGTTAATATCGTTGAAAGGAGAGAGTTCTTTTCTCTAACTTAAAACATCCAGAAATAAGGATGTGGGGAGTTCTAGGAACAGTGAAATTGTAGTCTAGAATGTGACTGTGAATCCTGATTGGTTGGCTGGAATTTATGGTCCGAGGTGTTAGAGGGAGAGCATTGCAGTGGAGGAAAGCTGACACAGGACAGTGAGTGACAGGGGACATGGCAAAGGGCATTCTAAGCTGGGCTGCAGCTGACTCCTTCTTTCCCACTGTGGTCATCTGCTACTCATCTGTGAGAAAGTGCTCATTTTCCAACGTTTATAGCTGTTCTAGATCAGGGGTAGCAAACACATTCTGTAAAGGGCCAGAAAGTAATATTTTAGGCTTTGAAGGCCATACTGTCTTTGTAGCATCCACTCCCTTCTGCCATGTGAACGCTAAAACAACCACAGACACTAAGTAAATAAATGAGTATGGCTTTGTTCCAAAAAACCATTATTTACAAAAATAGTTGGATTTATCCTGCAGGCCACAGTTTGCTGACTCCTTTTCTAGGCTCTCATCTCTTTATCAGAAATGAATCTACGTACACAACCTAAGGGGTCACCTTATTGAATTGTTTGGTCCGAATATAGCATCTTAGAAATCTATGTATTGTTTAAATTTTCTATATTATCATCGAAACCCTTTGTGTAGTGTCTGTCCTTTGTGTCTTTATGGGGTGGGAGGGAGAGATTTTAGGCTATGATTAATATGCCATTTGATTCCTGATTTTGCTCCTCTAAACTTTTGTCTAAAATATTAATATTAATTATCAAATAATAGGATGTTTTCCTTGGAAGGGATCGGCAAGGCGGGTGGGGGGTGTGATCCAGTTTCATCCCCTCTGGAAGCTTATCTGGCATCCCTGTTGTCCTATTATTTACTTGGCACTCCTGAGCAGAGCTGGTGTTCCTTTTTTTCTTGGCTCAGTCCTGAAGGTGGTGATTATGTTCCGTCTCGGGCTGGCTTAGCAGATCCAATGCCCAAGTCTGGCTACTTCTCCCGGTTCACACAAACCGCTTCCAGTGAGCACTGACTGGAAGCAGAGAACCTGAAGAGGTCCTCTGAATCCAAACCAGCAAGAAGGTGGCATTGAGGGATAGAATTGAAGCTGGCTGTGCACGGAGAAGTCTGTGCATGTGACAGCATACTGTGGGAATTATGGGGATTCCTCCTGTGAGGAAGGGATTCCTCTGTGGGAATTGAGGGATTCCTCTGCTGCTCAGAATCACAGAGGTATTGATCAGACAGGCTTTGTTCCTGCCTCCCTTTTCTTTGGAGGAGTTGTTTCAGTCCAGATGGTGGGCATCTGTGAACTTGCTAATAAGCAAACAGGCTGTGGTAGTTATGGGAACTTTGCAATTTCCAGACGTTTCTTTTTACTCAGAAAGACTCTGCTGTTCGAGACTGGGTTAAATCTATTCTTGACTGGAGCCAGAAGAAAAGAATTTATGACAGATTATAAGTCTGCACACCCTGTAGCTAGATTATATATATGTCTTTACACACATGAACACACATGTTGGAGGAGTAGTCCTGAAGTGCAATCTGTTTTATTTCTAAAATTATTATTATTATTCAAAGATTTTTTTGTTTACTTGAGAGAGAGTGAATGAGAGAGAGCACAAGCGGGGCAGGGGTGAGGCAGAGGGTGAGAGAGAAGCAGGTTTCCCACTGAGCACGGAGCCTGACATGGGGCTCGATCCTGGGACTCTGGGATCACAACCTGAGCTTAACAGGTTAACGAGCTTAACATAAGCAAATGCTTAATGACTGAGCTACCCACGTGCCCCTAAAATTGTTTTTTTTTTTTTTAAGTGTCTCGAGTGATTTATCTCTATTACTTTGTTTTATATGGTTGTGCCCTCAATAATGTAGGGTCTGTGTTTCTTTATATTTCCTTTAGAATTGCTTAGTTGTAGTTTGATGGGCTAGAGATCAATTGGGACTTATGGATGGGGGAAAGAAGACAAATTTGGTTTTAATCTGAAAGTGTGCCCTTCTCTACTCTTGGTTGTTCTCTCCCCCCTGAGAAAGACTGGCAGGTGTCAGTCCCTATCTTTAGTTCTTGTGTGTGGTTCTGTGGGAACAATGGTCCTGTCACACTGAAGTGTCTCTCACAGCAAGGATGTCCTGAGAAAATACTGTCAAGTCAGAGTCTCGGAGACTTAACAGGTGCTTCCCGGCCGGTGCTGGTAAGAGACCACTTCCCACTGTTGGGAACGTGGCACCTGGGTTGTGGAAGCATGAGGCCTCGGGCAAAGCGAGGAGCATCTTTCTGCAGTTTCTGCTCCTTCACCCTGGAAGGTTGAATAGTAAAAGGCTCTAGTCTTGGTTCAGAGTCTGGTGCCTCCCAGACTTGTACACTGTGTTGTCCAGATATTAGAACTTGCAAGATGAAGATGCTGTTGTTGGTCCTGCCTTCATAGTAAGGTGGGCATGCGAGGCAGGTGAGATGAAGTTTGGACAGTGTCCAGAAAAGCAGACATCATCATGTGGATACAAGTTCAGTGTTGTTGTTGATCCCTGGCATGGCAGGAAGGATCTCATTTGGTCAGGGCCAGTTCTGAATGTGTTTCCACCATTGGACTACCGTCATTGAGATCAAGAATGACAAGTCTTTCTCTGAAGGTTATAATGCAATTTCTTTACATGAATAACTGAAATAGAATTTCCTTGTCCCTCCCAGGATGAATTTGGTGGTACTAATGAGGAATCTTTCTTCTCAGAAAACTATCTCAGTATCATAACAGAGAATGTCAGGGTCTTCCCAATTCTGTTTAAATTTTACTTCTGGAATTCTTTTTTTGTTTGTTTGTTTGTTTGTTTAACTTTGCAAATGGACTTTTCTCCTCAACTTAGATCCTCCTAAGTATTGTTCTATAGTAGGACTTCTCAGAATGCCAACCTTCAGTAATCTGGAAATTGCTGAGTAGAGACCAAAAGGAGTGTACATTACCATTTGTGTTGAGTGTGCATATGTGAAGGAGCAGACAGAAAAGAGTGGGTGAGTAATCAGAGGAGATCAAAGGAGAAGGCAGTCTTGGGTGTTTCCATGGTGTTACAACACTGACACCAAACACTTTGCAAGTGGAGTAAATCACCAGAGTATAGGTGTGAGACCTTTTTCCTTGGCTTGTTACATTTATTTTTTTCTTTAATCATTAGTGCTGAAAAGAAATGTGTCTGTATTGAAATATCAGCATGGCACTTACAACCCAAGGGCGATGCTCTTTTAATAATAAGTAATTTATTTTCATGCATGAGCCTGTTCAGAGTTGATCCTCCATGACCATATTATCTCAACAAAGACAAACATAATTGCCTGACTATATATAAAGAGTTTTTGTGGTATATGTGTATGGGACAAACATGCACGCATTACATGAAGATAATTGGAATAATGGAATCCTAGGATTTTGGATCTCACTTCAGTTCCCTCGTTTTACCCCCAAGACATAGAGATAAAATTATAGGAAAGCAAATGCAGCTATACAGGAAAATTCAAAATATAACAGATGAGACTCAATGTAGGAATAAACTCAAAAAGCAATAATGAAAGGAGTTATGCTCACTAAAGAGTACGGGAAATTGGTTGTCCATTTTAAACATCAGTTTTGAGGTAAAGGTGAAAAATGAGACAACAAAATGTCTCAAGGAAACCACTGCTTGTGTTTTTTTTTGAGATTTCTTCTCCCAAACAGTGTTTCAAGTAGCTGTGTCAGGCAGACGTAAACCCAAAGACCATTCCAGAATGTGGTGGAAGGAGGAGTTGAGTTAGTCAATGGAACGGTTTCACTCAGATGTGAACTCTGTTATGGAAAGAACTCTTCCTCGGATGATTGGCCACCTTCTCCCCAGCTGCCCCCGTGCTAAAGTCCAGGAGAAGACTCTGGCTATGTTCAAGGGACCAGAGTTTTGATGACTTATTTTTTAATCTTATTAGACGACTATTGCCCCTTGAATCATGTATTTTAACTTATTTATTTATTTTATTATTTTTTAAGATTTTATTTATTTATTTGACAGGTAGAGATCACAAGTAGGCAGAGAGGCAGGCAGAGAGAGAGAGGAGAAAGCAGGCTCCCCGCTGAGCAAAGAGCCCAATGTGGGGCTCGATCCCGGGACCCTGGGAACATGACCTGAACTGAAGGCAGAGGCTTTAACCCACTGAGCCACCCAGGAGCCCCTTAACTTATTTATTTTTATGTTTCCAGCAACTGGAGGAGGGCTTCTGTGCTAAGTAATCTGTGTGTGCTTGCTTTATATGAATGACTGAGCGAATACAAGCTGGCAATGCTGAAGTAAAAATAGTGCTTCTGCCTTTAGGGCAAAGTATTCAAAGGGCTACTTAAATTGTTCAAATTTTAATAAATACTCTGGAGCTAATTTATAATTTGTGAAGCATGTTTAAGTGAGGAGAACTCTGGATACCTCCTAAAATATAATCTAATTTTTAAATGAGAAGTTTAATTAGTTAATAGTTGCTAAGAGCTTTGAGGAAGAAAAGTACTCTTTAATTGCTAATGGTTTTAATTGTTTGCCCTTTTTCATCATCTTAAATTCTTGACGTTGTTTAGTAGACCCAGGAAGATGGCTTCCTAATAAATATCCTTCTTCATGTGCTGTTTTCTGGATGTGTTCCAGCCATGGCCATGTATGGAGTTCATTCATCATGGAGTCTTGGGAAAATAGGATGGATCTGAAAAGAACCATTTAATGAATCTAGCAGGTATCTCTGTGCTTTGTACTAGTTTGCTCAGGCATGGTATTTTGGATCTGATGGAGTTTCCAGGGAATGAGAGTCTCCTTAACTTTTACACCCTGGGTACCAGACCTACTTTAGACTAGTCCCACATTGGGTGCAACCCAGGCCAAGCTTTGATGATGCAGTAGACCAGGCTGAAGAACAAGAAGATACTTGCCTGGAAGGTCCATAGTTGGGCCATTTTCCTTCCTGATCATGCTCTCCTTCTAATCATCTACTCATTTGGGGATTTTTTTTTCCATTTTGCTGAATTCTGCACTAAGGGATGGAAAACAGAGTATCTCAGATATATTCCCAAGCTCTAAGCCATTAAGTACTAGGATGGGCTGTATTTCAGTTATATTCACTTGTTTTTTGCCTTCAACTACCAAAAGGGCTCACACTATCTAGCAGACCACTGGACATGTTTCTAATTGAGCCTTTTTACTACCTCATAAAAGTAAGCTTTGCACAGTACTAGACTCTGTTTACCTATAACACTGAAGAAACCCTCTCAGTGTTGGTTGGGCAGTTGGGTTATGCCATTTAGGGCTGGAGGGATTTTATTCCTTCTTGTACAACACAGGTGCAGTGTTTGAGCGTTCATATGTTGACTGGATTACTGTGTGGGCCATGCTTTAGTCTAACCCATTCCACATGGCTTTCTGTCTACCCTGAGGGATTGGTAAATGTCCTTGGGACCTTTGGAGTTGATAGCAGCCATTACATATGGAGACTAGAGCTATTTTATAGTGGTATATAGTGGCATATACAGTTTATTATGTGGTAGTGAGCCTAAATATAGGTGCATGTGTATATAGGTATGTTTGAGGCAAAACTTCTTGACATTTATTAGCAAGTGTGAGACATGATATATTTGTGTGATTTAGTTGTGAATAAAGGTACACATAGATATTTATTTGTTCTACCCTCGCCCTATCCCCAGTCGTCACCCTCTGGTTTAGACGTCAAAGTGTTTTGACAATATATAACCAAAAAAGCAATGCGGCTGCTGCACATGCACTGAATTTAATTTGTATAGCTCAGGGCAGCTCTGGGATCACTTACAGGATGGAATGACAAAAAGCTGAGATGATGAAAGAAGAGGCAACCATCGGAAACAATTTGTTGTCTGTATGGAAAATGCAGTGCATTTTGCTAAAAACCTGTACTTAACACCATTATCTTGTTAGGGATGCAGGAACCTCTATTCCCACACTGGGTTTGATTGTGTTGACAACACACCTGTGGCTTATAATCAATGACCCGGCTCTCTGGCAGTGGAGGTTTGCTTTTCAGAGAGAAAGAGATACAGAATTTTAAAAATGTAAACACAGCCAGAGGAAGAGTTTCATGGGAGAGGATATGTGAATTCAGTATCAACATCAGTCTGGCTCAGAAGGTGGATAGAGGCAGCTTAGTGAACAAGAATTTTTTTTTTTTTCCAAAAAATGTGCAAGTTTTTTACCCCCCCAAATAAAATGCTTCATGAAAGTCAACTTCTGGAGTGAACTAACAGTTTTGTGACAGTCTAAAACAAATAAAACACATGGTGTGGGCCTCAACAATGATGTGTTTTATTTTGTTCTGCTTTCAAGGGGGCTTTCACAAATAAACAGGGGCAACAAATCAGCAATTTTTCAGCTGTGTAGGGGGATTGCAGAATAGAGGTATGACTGCATAACCACGTGGACTTCTTCAATGGAGCAGTTGGTTGTATTTTTTAGATTGTGAATTTCTTCTGTGATATACATACCAAGGATTATATTTTGCTTCACAACTCAAAACTTCTATTCCTCTTATCTGTACATTTTAGTGAAGCTTGCCATGTTGGATTTTATCTTCTGAACAGTGCCCTCCGTCATTTCCCTTCTCCAGTCTTAGCTTTTGCTGGTTAAATGATGTTAACACCATATTAACTCCTTACTTCAGACATCCTTCTCTTTCCCCCCAAACAGGTGACAGACTTCACAATAAGAAATCAAGCACCGGGGTCATTGAGGCACATTTGGTTGCATCAGATTTCAAAATTTAGATCATCCTTTGAAACTCATAGAGTTTACTGAATAGAAAATGGGAAGAGTAAATGCATGCTTTCAAGTGGGTATTTTATTTCTAGTGAGGATATTCATTATTAGGATTTTCTTCCTACTTCATGCTACAAAGCCAAACATTTCTGAACTCTTTGCCTTAAACCCCAGAAGCTCTTCAAGGACAGATACTATGTTCAGGTCATTTTCTATCCTTCCTAGTATCTAAGAATGTTGGGAATGGGCTGGGTATTAATGACATGTTTACTTGAATAAATATAAATGCTGTGTAAATGCATGCATCTTAATCAAACATTGTTAATGACAAGACACAAGAGAGGAATCTAAGAATATGGATAGGGCCAACACTAGAATGGGTGGGCTTGGGATTTTGAAACCAAGGAAATGGAACAATTTGCCTGTAGTATGAACAAACATGACAGACAATAACATCAGATCGAATTTGAGCTAATCTGAATGATTTGCCTTGTTTGAACAGACCAAGATTCTCTTGGATTCAGGAGTCTTGACTCAAATCCAGTGCTTTGATACAGTCTAGAAAGATGAATACACAGAATGTCTTGTTACCTAAAATGCTAATTTCACACAGCCTATGGGTAGGTTTGTATGAGAGAAAATTGAAAGGCAGAAAAAAAAATGTGTATTACTTTTTTTTTTTTTTTTTTGTCCTTCCCATATTGATTTATCAGCCACTTGGGACACTGACTTTGTCTAAATGTCACAGCCATCCCTGGAATTAATAATCTGATAGAAGGCTGAAAGTTGCTGAAAGGGACTTTGGGCTTTTTAGCTCTTCTTGATCCCTTTGTAGCTGCTTTTAGATATAGGCGTGTGTTAAGACCTTGATTAAAAATAAATCTGGATTTTTAGCTCCATATTGCCCTTAGTTTTGCACAGACTAAAAATTACATATCAGTAGCATTAGGATTGTGGTCCTCTTTACCATGAGAAGAATCCAGATATCAAAACCTATCAAGAGGAGATCAAAATTATGAACAGACTTGGAAAAGTATAAAACACATGTTAAAGATTCATCCAAGGTTAAATAAATTAGCAAACCAAATATGTTCTCTATTTTTTTATTAATAATATAGAAAAATAATGAAATGCCGGTCCTGGTTTAGCTCTTTTGAGACTTTACTAATCATATCATATAATTAATCTTTATCATTCATTTTGAAATTGCACATAACTCTTCAGAACAAGATTATGAGAACAAATCTTGGCTTGCTGCTACGTGTTTAACACAAGAGTGTCATTTCTCAGTGGACCATTCGTGGAAATCTTGAACTTTATATGGCATTCTCTTCCTGACTCAGAATGTGACTTTGAGAAGTCTGTGCATAGAAATCTTGTCTCTCTGTTTTAAATGGATTGTAATGGTTAGAAGTCTATGAACTTAGTCATTTTTGCAAAATTCAAGGCAATGCTTATGTAAAGTTGTCTCAGGGAGACAGATGGTAAAGTTTATTCGTACTATAAAATTTTAGATAAAAGTTCAGTTTCCCTAGTCCTTTAGAAACAGTTAATTTGGAAACAGTACTGTATTTTAGTCCAGAAAATCTAGGCCCTGTACCCCACTTGACTTTTAGCTGTGACTTTGGTCAACCCTTATTCTCTTCTTGAGTTTGCTTCTCTCATCTGTGAGAAGATGGCTTGGACAAAGCCAGCTAATTGTCAGAGGTGCTGTATATAAAATAACTAGATTATAAGTCAAAATTTAATCCCTTATCCCTGATTTTATCTTTTCCTCAGAACATTATGGTCCTCTCTGTGCAATAACATGTTGCACAAACTCCAGTTAAAAATCACACTGCAGTGTTAAATATGAGTAAATGAAAGCATTCTGCTTCATCCAAAGTGTTGAGCTACCCAACAAGGCACATCCTTTAATAATTCCAGCAGAGAATGCGGTAGGGATTGGTTCATTTGTCTTGTCAAAATTGTCATTGTGCAGTAAAAAAAAGATAAGAGGGGACTGGATTTCTTAAAAGTGATAGAATGTTTTCACGTGAGTATGTACATGCGCGTGTGTAGAACATGCACACTCCTTACCCTTTTGACAAAGAGAATACTCTGGGCTTAAAACAAATGAAAATACTTTCACTCCCCTGACGTTCTGCAGTTGATCACTTCTATGCTTTTGTCTGTGATTGTTCCCGCTGGGAATGGCTCACTTTCTCATCTTCTCCGTTCCTTTATTCATTCATTGACTTTCTCAGCAACCATTTAGTGAATGTCTGCTGTGGCTCCCATTCCAGTCACTTTACATATATCATCTCAGTTAATCATATGTCTCCTTGTCCCCTTTAGCATTTAGCCTATTCCTTAAATAGATATATGCTCAGTTAATACTCATTAGAGTAAATGAAATAGTAAAGACAGCTACGTATGAAGGGTCAAAATGTGCAATAGTTGAGGATGGGAAGGAGAAGGGTCAGTGTGGTGGACATTACATGTAAAGCTGTCAAAGAAATTGCTGGAGTATTCAGTTGTTAGATCAGATCTTCAACTATCCCTGGTCTTACTGTTCCCTTCTGCAGGTGTCAATGGAAGACAACCCCTGTCTTTAGACACAAAATCCTTTTGAGAAAAGAGCTGTTATTGCAGTACTCTTTGAATGAGAAATTTTACTTGAAGACATTTTACAAACAAGTCTTAACTTCAAGCTTCCCCCCCTTCTCTAATTGATCTAAATGTGAAATTAAATTAGCTGCTGATGAATAGTTTCTGTGCAGTTAAAATTACGATTTTTCTAGAAGAGAGGAACCAGCATTACTATCCTTAGCATTTTCCATTGAAAACTTAAATGAATCACTTAGAGAGATGCCCAGCTTGTCTTTTCTTAATGGTGTAAGTAGTGCACGTCAGCTTGTGATCAGAGATGTTTCCTTGTAAAACCTCTACATGTTCACATGCTCTTAAGTAATTTATCCTGTAACTCTCCATGATTGACCATGAGCTACCACATTATTATTTTGTTCCTTATTGGTGAGCTTTTGAAAAAGCCAGAGTAGCTGCTTAGATATTGTTGCCCTTTCTCTTAAGCTAAGAGAAGTGACTGAAACATTCACCTTGCTTTAATTTAACTAGAGTAAAAGTGGATGGAATCTTTGCTACCTGTTTTAGCATGTATGCTTTTTCTTATAGAAAGTGCAAAAAACAAACACTGTAAAATACAACAAAACACAAACAATGTAACCACTTTTTTTTCTTTTCCTCATTATCTGGAATTCCATAGTACTTTATGTCAAGAATTCCGGCATCTTGGTTTTCACATAGACTCCTTACAAAGTATGTTTCAAGGTACCATAATAAAATGAAGAAATAGATTGAGGATGCTAGGTGAATTTAGAAGTGTAGGTCTAAGCTATTCATACTTATTCAGGAAGGCCAATGTCTTTATTGTTTTTCATAATTTTCTCAATGGAAATAATTGGTGAAATTTGGTTAGACAATGAGAGCACCATACAACATAGAAATCTAATTCCTAGAAGATCACAAGAAAATAAAAGATTTCTAAAATTTCACATTAAGAAGATTAAGAAGATTCAACAAAGTGACTTAATATCATGATTTAAGCATCTTCTGATTTTAATACAATAAGCCTTGACTGAGCAAGCACCTGCTGTATACTTCAGCACTGTTGAGTAGCATAAGACAGATATATAAAATGAACACTTGAAGAAGTCTTAACCTTGTTTGTGAGGCAAGATACATAACCATGAACCAGGTAGTTGATGGTTTAAATACATACCACTTTAATATAACAGTGTTATAGGATAGTCATTCTTTAAATGGTAGTCTTTCCCTCTTCAAAAAGAAAAATATTGTAGTTCGCTTTCTATCACTGAGATTTGTGTACATTCTCTTGTAGCAAGGCAAAAGTGTATATAAAAACCAGTTTGTTTGGAGTCATGACAGTAAATAAAGTTGCTTAAAGCATTTTGTGGTCTCATTATTAGGTGTTGCATAGCAAACCACCTCTCTCAGGTGCCAGGGGGAATGTGTTGTTTCCCTTCATTGTTTCTTCACAGATTTTTTTTTTTTTTAAAATAGCATTTTGAATAAATGCCCGTTGCTTAGTGAGGGATCAAAGTGTAGTACACAGAATCGAAGCTTTGGCATCCAAAAAATCTGGTTTTAAATCCTGGCCCCACTGCTTACTGTCTCTGTTGTCTTAAAATAGTTATTTATTTAATCCGGGGACTTTGGCACTTTGAAACATTTCACTAGTAGAAAAAACTTAATGTCTGAGTATTTAATTTGTTCTGTTGTTCACCACTCTCATTTCTGCTGCCATGCCTACTATGACTGTTTTCAGCTCTAATTATTATTAGTGGTAATGGTCCTTTAATTCACTTTCCCAGCTACACAGTTCATTCAGTATTCATGCATTACTTAGCAGCAAAAGGTCTCCCAGTAATTTTATTACATTTTTTCCACTACTTGTGGCATAGGGATTAAGCCCTTAAATTTAACTGGAAGTTGACGGAGTTTGTTTCTAGTTTTGCACAGTTACTAGGTCCTTGGACAACCTTGGGGCAGATACACCTATCCGCTGGGGCAAGTTTCTTTAAACATAACGTGGGCGTGTTAGTCCTGGAAGCTGCTGAGCCTTCTGTGAGGTGCAAATAAGATTCTCTTTGGCTTTGAGAACTTCTGTGGCTAGAAACAGTGTGTATGCATGCATTGTGTGTGTGGATGTGTGTGGGTGTTTGCATGTGGGAGTTAGTGGAGGTTGGGTGCTGTTGAGAATTTTGGGAGGAGACATGGTCTAATGAGGAAGAGGGTTTGGGGAATCAAGTCAGACATGATTATGAGTCACAACCTTGGGCTAAGTAACTCAATGTCTCTGAATTTTAGTTTTCCTTTCCATGAAATGTGAGTAATAACAGCATCTCCATCACAGGGGGATTACATTTGTCCATGAAATTTATGCAGAGTATTTGGCATAGTGTTTGGTAAGTAGCAAGCACTCAGACCATTATTGTTTCTGTTACAAGAAAAAGGATATCGAAGATAGACTGGGGAGAGGGGCTGATACCAAAACTTTATAGAGCACAGCAAATAGCAAAAAAAGCTATTCTCCTTTTAGACTTCCTGAATAAACTTGTATCAGGGGGTGAAAACGAAATACATGAGTCCGAAGCAGTTAATAAATCTAGCACTTTGACTTTGAGTTTCTTTCACCAGAGGATGTGAACCTTATTTGGTATCCCTCGACTTGATACCTTTTTGAGGTACTCAAATTTTGTGATTTGTATATTGTTCTCTATGAACAAAGTTTCTACTGTTTAAGATAAGTGGGGTGTTGTTCAAAACCATCTAGCAAATTAGTAGAATGCATAATTAAATTTCAATTTGATGATCCTTATTACATCAACTTGCCAACTGAATCAAGAGACCTCTTTAAATTGTAGCTTATGGTGAGCAAGCACACAAGAATCAGCAGAGAAAAAACTGCTAAATTGTCAGAACTCCCTGCAAAGACAATTTCTTCCATTCCATATTTTGCAATTTTTAACCATTACTGGTCATTTGAGATGGGCGCTTTGAGTCAGTGGAAGAACACTGGCTTTTGCATTAACCATAGACTTTACGTATGTCTCTTTGAATTTTTTGGATAAATTTAGAAACTGTGTAGACTGTCCTCGGACATCAGTTTCCTCCCCTGTAAAAGGAGGACAGTGAGTTATATAAAATGGAAACAACTTATAAGATATGTTTCAGATCTAAAAATTGTGTGAGCTCAGGATGTACATAGCTTTTTACACCCAAGGTATGAATGGTTCCCCCCTATTCTTTCTCACCTGGCTGTAGGGGCTGCCGTTGGGTCTGCAGAGAGAAAAAATGGAAATCTCTTTCAGCTTGGATGAAATAATCTCAGTTCTTGTTGGACATGAAGGAGCTGTTCTAAGGCTAATATGCCTACCATTAGGGAATATACTGGGATCAATTCTTTTAAAAAGAATTATATAGAACTATTTGGCATTGTAACCTTTGCTAGCAGCTTGAATACTAGGTATTAATTAGACAAGGAAGAAGGGGGGCACTAATTATTTCTTAAGTGGAATAATTAGTGTTGCTGAATTCATAAGTTAAAGGGTTTCATTAAGGAAAAAATCAAATCGTTTGAACTGTAGTGATATCACTGTGAAATTATAAATTGCTTCTTGCAGACTATACCTTGATACTACAGTAAATGAGAAATTTCTGTTTTAGACCATGTGAATTGACTAAAGGGCAGATGATGCGTGAATTTGGTGTAGCATTACAGAAAGGATGATTTTTCAGGATTCAAGGGTAGAGTCTTGTTATGCTGAAATAAAACCTTTACAAGTAATACACTATTTCTAAGGATAAAGTCTTCGGGCAGCTGAGTTATATATATTTCACTGGGGACCGGGTGTGAATTCGACATTGGAGGAGTTCACTTTGCAGAGCAGGAACATAAGCAGCGTTGAAGAAACTGACCGGGCAGGAACTGGGCCTCCTGTGCCTACGTTAGGTACTTGGTATAATCATATGCTAGTCCTGCTGTTGGTATGGTTACAGGACTGACTTTACACCCTTCGTCCCAACAATGAGGGGGGCTTCAGACCTGAGCTGAGATGCTAATGACACAACAGAGGGAGGGTCAGTATTTGCAGATTCTCAACTCCCTTTGGTCCAGCCTCAATGTGTGCTTTACGTAGGGGGCTGCCCACTGTCTCTGCTTTTTTCTGCCCCAGCCGGCTCATTCTTTGATGATGCTGATGCTGATGAACAACAGGGGCAATAATAACATGTCTCATGTTATGAGGAAAGGATGTTTTGTAGGACATTTCCAAACCAATAGTTTAATGCTGCCAGAATTTTACCTTAGAAATTTACAATAAAAATTTGGGGGTAGAGTTAAGAAATTAGGTACTATTCAAAAGTCTTGGCATAAAGCTCTCTCCCCAGTTCATGCAATCAAGGTATAGGAAACAGATAATGTGGTCTATTAAGCCCTTTTAGAACCATAAGACTTTGGATGAGGATCTAAGTTCGATTCAGTATATAGCCCAATTCACAAAACTCAGTGCTTGCTGCGTGCATACTTTCCTCTAACATGCATTGAATGGTCATCTGGGTTAAGTATGTTTTCAGCTGTAGTCATATTCAAAAACACCAAAATGAGTAGGAAATTTAAAAAAAAAATTTTTTAGTCTCTGACCCCACAATTCAGTAGATGAAAGAGATAAATAACCAGACACATTAATCTAGGTGTTATAGTAAGATTATTTACAAATTACTTAGAAACTCAAGAGTAGTGACTTTCAATTTTTTTTTCTTGGATGTGGCCCACAAATAATTGAAACAAAATTTTTAAGAAGGCAATATTCACCATAACTATGTACAGTGACTGATATGTTCTTCTTTGTATTGTTTTTGTGTTGAACATGCTTGCTACAGATAGATTCGTGACTCTCTAATGCATCACGTTCTACAGTTTGAAAGACCTAGGAGGAGAGGTGCTAGATTTTTTTTTTTTTTTTTACATTTTCTGTGAGGAGGGTGGGGAGGACTTAGTAACGGAGGTAAATTTCTTCTTTCCTTTTAAAGTAATAAACTAATAAATGATTCATACATACTAAGAAAATAGAGAAAAGCATATTGGCTTTGAGGAGATGAGACTGAAATGGTAGGTATGGGCCAAAACATCAAAAGCATTTAACAAGTGTACATATTTTGAAGTTATTCTTACAAATGACAGAGAACCTCTATAATGCCTTAAGTAGGAAAGTGCCATCAGTAGATTTCCATTCTAGACAGAACATTCTGGTAAAACCTATAGGACAGATTTTACTGAGATAAAACTGGACTCAGAGACAGTTTGAAGACTATTTCCAGTATTTAGGTTAGAAACTTCCTGGAGGTGAACCAACATGCTGGTGAATCGTAATGGTGATGAATTAGAGAGAGATTTTGGAGACAGCCAACAAGGACCAACGTGACCTGGGAGATGATAGAAATTAAGAAATTGAGGATGACATCCAGGACATTGTCCTTGGTCTGTAGGTAGATTGATGGTGACTTTAATGGAGATATGGAACACAAGAGACAGAGTAAATTGAATGGAAAGCAGATACTAGATTCTGTTTTTATATAACATGTAGTATTTAAGTACCTGTGTAGGAGGCAAATCCAGGGTGGAAAATCAGGCACTTAGACTTCTAAGCCATTATTCTTCACTCTTATAATATTTGCCACTCATCATTATAACAAAATAATATCCTTATGTTTTAAAAATTCTCTACAAATAGAACTTAGATTTTTCCAGAATATGCTATTTTATAGAGGTGTCATAACTTACTTAATTATTTTCCTAATTTTGTACATTTGCTCCAAATTTTTCACTACTAAGCATGATACCATGATGAACATCTTTGTGCCAGATCCTTTTTTATACCTGATTCATTCCTTAGAACAGATTCCCCCAAAATAAAATTCTTGAGTTAACGTGATGAACATATTACAGGCTCATTACAGATATGGGCAACTGGTTCTCCAGAAATGTACTAATTGATCTCTGATTCTAAGCTTATAGGAGTAAACAATATTTCACCATATCCCATCTGTTAGTAGTTATTACATGAAATGTTTTAAATGGCATGTCTTTTATTATAAGAGAAATTCATGCCTTATATTTGTTACATTTCTCAGATGTTAAACTACTTCTGTGAATTACCTGTTATGTACTTTGCTGATCTTTTTAAAATTCATATCTGATTGTTTGTTTCGTTGAATTTTATGTCTTTATCATATAGCATTTATTTTTATACATTAAAGCTATTATTTTTGCCATATTGCTGTCAAATAGATTTCTCATTTTTCTTGGCTAACCTTTTATTTTTATTTATGCTATTTTTATTTCCTGGAGTTTCATCTTTTTATGTGGTAAAGATCTATTTCTTTATGATTTTTTTCACTAATTTTATACTTAGAAAAATATTACTTCATTCAAAGTTTTTTTTTTCCTCTAAAATCTCCTTTATTTTCCTATTTGTATGTGTGTGTTTCATATTGTTACTGGAATTTTTCATGTTTTTCTCTTAAATTTGTTGTTCATTTTGACGTATGATATAATAAAAATTCAAAACTCATTGTCCAATTTTCCCTAATTTTACTACATCTTATTCATTCAGTCTCCAGAGTTCTATATATTTACCATGGAATTTTCCATCCCAGTTAACTCTTCTCTTGGTTTCCTTTCAGCCTCATGTGGTACCAAGTCATTCTTCCATGTGTATCTAGGCAAATCCTTTCTATCTGCCATATAGTACTTTCTCTGAGAATATTTTTCTGATCAGTTAAAATCCCCTGACCTCTAATCACTTCTGATTTTATAATCTTCTGGCATTATTTTTAAAAAAATAACATTCTAAACTGCTGTTAATATTCTAGTATTGCTTATTTGTCATCTCAGATCTACATTTCTTGAGACTACAAAGTACAAGGTGTATATTTTTTTAAACCTCTCAAGTCTAGCCAGACCCTGGGCAGGAAGAGGGTCACGGGACTTCCTGGACTAGTCTTGACTGATCAATGTGACGGGACCTCTCATAATCATCAGAAACCTCTTGCTACAGTGCTTGCTGGACTTTATTTTGAAGGTGGAGTTGAAATTCTGGCAGTTCTTTGCTGAAGCTCTTTGTGTAAATCAAAACTCTTTCTTTCTGTCAGCCATAATTTGAGTTTGTAATAACCCTGTGAAGTCAAAATCACTGGTAAGTGAAAGTCAGATGTGATGACTTGGTCATTAGACTCCTGTGGAGACCCTTCTCTGCAGTGTGAAGGAAAAGTCTTCAGGTTCCCCCAGAGTGCTTAGGATTTGCCAAGGATCCATCACAAAAAGAAGGGTCAAAGTTTTCTTATGGTCACCGGGCATGGGGTGGGGGAGGGAGGGTCTTGGCAATGGTAGACAGGGGACAGGGTGTGTAGTATTCAAGAGAGACTGCCTTATAGGCCTGTTTTTAAAGTTCCTGGGTCTTTTTTTTTTTTTTCCTGCCAACTTTTATATGTTTGATCCAGAAGTTGATTCACCCAAGTCCATGTGGAAAATTAGTGGAAATGCAAGGTAATTGCAAAATAAAACTAAAAGTGTATGTATGGATAGTCGACTCTGACTTCAAAATTATTGGATTCATATTTGAGTAAAACTGCTCATTCCCCAAGGAAAGGAGTCTACTCTCCTTCTCAGGTAGATAAGCAATAGTAATGAAAACAGATATATGTCAGTGTGTGTGGTTTTTTTTTAATTTTAATATTTTATTTATTTGATAGGCAGTGAGAGAAGGAACACAAGCAGGGGGAGTAGTAGAGGGAGAAGCAGGTTTCCCACTGAGCAGGGAGCCCAAGAACCCTGGGATCATGACCTGAGCCAAAAGTAGATGCTTAACCATTGAGCCACCCAGGTGCCCTCATATCAGTGTTTATAATAACTTGAAGAACTAATTTACTAGTATAAATTGACTAATTTACTAGTACGTTCTTCAAATAATGAGTTTGTGGATCAGCTCTCAACACAGTGGTAGAACACACAACCGAAGCTTAGACAGTTCTTGAGAACCAGAGGTTTTTATAGAAGCACATGGGCCTTCTAGGATGATAGTGTGTAGAGCAAAGAAAAATGAAATCTAAATGGTTCAGAACCATTGCTTGTATTTCCATGAAAATAAATGTAGAGGCTCAAGGAGAATGCACTTGACTGGGCCCTCTTTTCTGTTTTTTGTTTTTTTTTTTGTTGTTGTTGTTTGTTTTTTGTTTGGTTTTGCTTTTTTTTGTCCCAAGAGAGAGGTATTCCATGACATATCCAGCAAGGCTTCATTCTGAAACTATACCCTTATAGATCAGCTAGTTTATTCTCAGATACTTTAGTCTAAAGTCTAACTGGCTACTCACCAAACAAATTAATGTCTTTTTCTTCCAAGGAATTCTAGTCCTGTGTAAGATTTTTTTTATATTTAAATAGGACTCTGTGGTGCTTGCTTTAGTTGCCAGTTGGTTTTTCTCTTTTCAAGTGATCACTCACATATTATTACTGCTATGATAACCTTTTATAAGCCAACATAAGCATATATACATACACATATAGATACGTATATTTATACACCTTCCCCCACACACACTGTGAAAAATCTACATTCTTATTTAATTCTTACTTGAGGTTGTTTGTAGGTGCTGGTACGTGGTCAGAGCTCAGTATTAGCCAACATAAAAAATGTGATTTTCCCATTTCACAGATGAGAAACAGAGGCTGTGGGAGTTGAAGTAACTTTCCCAGGTGGTAGCCATACATAACAACCAAGTCTGTGTGAACCTCTGTTTCAGCTGGCTTTGCGCTTGACAGGTTTTAGGCTGTTTCCCATTTTCCAAAGACCTGTATTCAGTAACAGATACCTAGCTTTCATTTTTCCCTTTACAAGTGATTTTAAATTTGGACCAGTAATAGAAAGCCATTAAGGCATTTGGGTGATCCTCATATTAGTTTTCCTATTGGTAAATTATGTTTTTTTCTTGAGTGATATTTCCCTAGTTATGCATTTTCATTCCTCTTCTGTTAGACCAGCAGGCCTTTTGTGAGCATAATAAGTTTTGAAAGAAATGGAATGATATATTAATTAACCAAGCTAATTAGCTTGAAGAGCCTTGATTTTTTCAAACCCCAAAGCGTATACATTATTTCTGGAAATATGTGTTGGGAGATCTCGGCTGGGGCGGTTTTGGCAGAGGGAAAAGCAACCCAGAAGAGCTTAGTAGGAGAAGCAGCTCTTGGTTTTAGAAATCATGGGAGGGAATTTTTGGGGATTGAATTCCCAGTGACCAGGTTTTTGCTCTCAGACAGTTTTTGATATGTCAAAAATCACATATCATTCGTGCACGACGCACAGCATGCACCACAGAGCAAAACCACCTTTTACTGTAAGCCCAGTGTTCCCACTGAAACTCACTCCAGTGGAGGACCTTTCACAAACACTGTTTTGAGAGTGATTCTGGTTTTTGATGCCATAAATTGTAGGTAATTAAGAACCAGTTGTTTACTTCAATTTGAAAAACAGAATGAATCAGAAAGTGAACTAGGTCCAGAAGTTATGATGTTTGATTTCATCAGAACAAATAATATCAAATTCAGCTGAAACTATCTTTTCCACATTTTTAATCACCATGTCAACTAAAATACATGTATAGAGGGAGATTCTTAAACTGTATGAAATGTCACTAATGTTCTTCTCTGCTTAATATATTACGTGGTTATTTGGTGCTTTATAGTAGACATGACCCTGTCCGCAACCAGTCCGAGTTCTATGAAGAGACTTCTTGAATTTGTGTGAATGCCAATGACATAATGAATATCAGACATGGGATGAAAGATATTGTGCAAAGGAAGGCAGAGTAGTTTGGGGAATGACAGGAATTTGGATAATTGTGTTTCTTCCCAGTCTCTTCTGTGCACAAAAATGGTGTGTTTGCACACCTGTTAAAAGTTGTTGGAGTCTCATGCTGCAGAAAGTCTTGCTTTGTGTTTGGACACAACCATCCTAGCAGCAGGAGCAGCAGGAGAAAAGCTCCATTAAGATCTTTCCAGTGTATGGGGCTATGGACATTGGGGAGGGTATGTGCTTCGGTGAGTGCTGTGAAGTGTGTAAACCTGGCGATTCACAGACCTGTACCCCTGGGGATAAAAATATATAATATGTTTATAAAAAATAAAAAATTAAAAAAAAATAAAAATCAATAATAAATAAATAAATAAATAAATAAATAAATAAATAAATAAAAGATCTTTCCAGTGTAGGGGAAGACAGAGCCATTTCGTTCTGGCCTCATGCTTTGAAGCCCATTGCATACCCACCTCCCTCAAACATTCTATAGCAGTAGACAAGATCCTAGCAGGTTAAATCCAATAGGACACTTTTTTATCTCTACATTTTACTTTTTTTATGAAAATAATACAAGTTTATAAATTATAAATTCAGTTGCTATCTAGGCTGCAAAAGTAAAAGGTGAATGTCTTAATTTACTCTCCAACACAGGTCATGCTCCGTAGTCCAGAAGTGATCTCTGGCAACCCTGGTAGATATTTTTTGAGGGACATTTGGATTTGGCTCCCCATGGTACACATATTCCAGGAAAGGCCATTCACATCATTGTGAGCGTCTGTGCAAGAGGCTTTCCCTGGCATTGTGCCGAGGTCATCCTGTACTGGGCATGGCAACCTGTAGTAATACCTACATCTGTGGACTAAGGCAGGGGGGCGTTGGAGGCCTGTTTCTTCCATCATCAACTTGCTCCATGACATTGGATGAATCACTTGTCTTCTCTGCTGTTTTAGCTAGTTGAGGCATCTGGAGAAACCGACTTTTTGTGTGTTGGGAGTGGATATTGGAAAGGAGGGTTTCTGAAGTGTTTTCCACCTCTAAAATTCTGTAAATATGCTGTGCATTTTCCTGGCAACTGGTAGTTTTACAGCCACAATCCATAACACAGGATATTGGACCACAGTTCTCAAGATTCAGTGATCTGACAAGAGAATTGATTTTTGACTTATTATTTAGGTTTTGGCAAATTATTGTTTCCTAGTTGCAAATTAAACTCTCACCACAGAAGCATTTTCTTTTATGAGGGCCACTCGTTTTCTCAAAGCAATCCATACTATATTTTATACAGCGATCTCCAATACCGTTAGAACGTGTGAAAACTGCCCCTTTGGTAAGAGTATTTCAATAAAGCTTTCATTTGGGCTGTCAAGATTCTGTCGGCTTCCTGCAGATGAACTGGAAAAAGGGAGAATATAACCCTTGGGTTCTTTTTTCCCTGAAGGACTGCATAGGATGATTTCAGCAGCCTTCCTAAGCACACAAAAATATGTAGAGGTTGACTGTTTTTTGTTCGTTTTGTTTTTTTTTGGGAAATGAGTTTTCCAAGCATTTTCAGCTTTGTGTTTCTCAATGCATGCTCCATAAGGAAGAGGAGAGGGAGTTTTCGGATATAAACTGCTGCCTTTGGGTCATCTTTGAGCAAGAATGTCTCCACACAATTGAAGTTTGGAGAGGCTACTATTTATTAATAGCCAGGGGTCATTTAGGAATAAGGACACCCACCGATTACAAACTACATTACTTTCTAGGTGTGAATTGTGTTCTCTCTGCCCTAAGTGTACAGAGGATAACATACGGTTTCATCTTGGTTCCTGTGTTCTTAGAGAACTCAGTCTCTGATGTGTACATGCATGGTTAGCCCACCTGAAGAGTTCCTCTGTGCTTCTGTTTCATCTTGTAGATGAATCCATTTTTGCAGTGGTTCATAAGACCATTTTTCCCCCCCATAGGACATTTGGTAATATCTAGAGATATTTTGAGTTGTCACAATAGGGAAGATTTTACAGTAAATTTCCAGATAAAATAGAGGGTGCCCAGTTACATTTTAATTTTTAAAAAAACAATGAGTAATTTCTTAGTATAAATTGCCTCATATGTATACACCTACTAAGAAATTACTCATTGTTTACCTGAAATTTAAATTTAATTTAAATGTGTTTTTATTTTCCAAATCTGACAGCTCTGTGCTATTGAGATAGAGTGGCTAGTCTAGGGATGTTGCTAAACATCTTATAGAGCAAAAGACAAGAAAGATTAACCTGACCCAGCATACCAAAAGCGATCTGGTTGAGAAACCCTAAACTATTATAATATCTTATATTGTAACACAGTAAATAGCTATGTGAAATACAGTATGGATTTCAGTAAGAAATGGGTGGCTTGTCAAAGAAAATGTTCCTGTTGTGGGACTTTGATTTACAACTAGGAAACAGAGTAATTTGGCAGATTCTAAATAATAAATCAGTTCTCTCATGAGGTCACTGAATCTTGAAAACCACGTGCACCTTCTGAAGTCCTCTCCCTTTTGATCTATTTCACTAAGACAGGGAGCACCTTCCTTTCAGGGAAGTCTAGTATATGGTAGATACCTAACTAATGATGATTGTGGGTTGATTCATTAAGTAACAAAAGCTTCCTTGCATTGAGAGATTATTAAGTGCTGAACTCTCTGCTAACCACTTCCTACATATTGCTTCCAATCCAAACAAAGAGATTATTATCCCAATTTTTTTCATATGGAATTATAATCTCATTATTTTATGATTATCCCAATTCATTGTCATATTCTAATTTTTTTCAAAAGTTACTGCCTTGGTTCATAGCCCTAGAAGATGGCTGACATGGGACATGGATCCAGGATGTTCTGCTCCCAAAGCTTTGATCCTTTCATCACCAGAAGCAGTAAGCCCAGGCAGCAAAATGGCTTCAACAAGGGAGATATTCTTCTATGAGGCATCATTGTTTGATTTTCAAGTTTTTGACTCCCCAATAGACTTTTTTCCTATCGGTTTATTTCTGATTCTTCCCTGTTTCTCAGTAGTTGAACAGTGACTGCAGATCACTTTGGAAGTAGGTGGATCTATTTCCAAAATCCTACCTGCTGGGAGACACCCCATCATTTCTCATGCTGCTTCTGTCACTCTTCTAGTGAACACACCAGGGTCAGCAAGGGAGGAGGAACAGCTGTGGCCATGCTGGGCTCCTGGGGAGCTGCAAGAGGCTGTTCTGCCCACAGGTACTCCAATTTGTTAGCAGTCATTGGGGTTTATTTTTTTCCTCTAAGGAATTTAAAAAAAAAAAAAAGTTTGCAAATAGTTCATTTTAAATCTGTGGATCAGATTTGACACTAATCATTTGGTTTTGTTGATGAACAGAACGGCTCAGTCCTTCCTGCCCTGCAGAGCCCCACATTGGTCTCTGCTCCTCAGCACATGCAGTAGGGGCTCAAAGAGCTTCAAGGAGACCTATTTCCTTTTAGGCTGATGGGAAGATACGGAAAAAAGTATCCTGAGTCCTAGCACCTGCTTAAGTAGCCAAGAATCATAGTCACTTGTCACATTAAGCAAAATATTATATAAAGGAAGGCTATACCTAATTTGCCAAGGTCAGGAAATGTCCAGTTGTTTAAATTATTATACTTCCTGAGCAGAGTACAATGTCTCACACATAGTGAACACTCGGTTTCTTAGCAACTGGAATTTATACAGCCCATTTTGTGGATTCTGTCCCTTCTTTTGATAGAAGTTTTATCATCTTGCTTTTCAGCCCAGTATAAGAGAAGAACAACTTATCACTCTGTGTGTGTGTGTATGTGTGTGTAGATACACATTTATTTTCACTTTTAGTCTTCCTTGTACAACTATCCCATTATTCAATTCTGAAACCAGTAGTGTAGAGTAATATTGTTTCCATCTAGTCGACGAAGGAACAGGTGGTTGGAGATATTAATTGGCAGATCCCAAGCTTCAGTAGTTTTGTGAGTGGCAGAGTCAACTTGGAACTCAACTTCTTTTCCAGAGATTTTTCTTCTGTGTCCACAGCTAATGGCCAAGTATAAGAGCTCTCAAAGTTTTCTTCACCACTATGGATCTCAGTCCCTAAAGTCAGGCTGTATTTATTTTTAAGGAAAGCCAACAAGCACACAGGTAGACAGTAAAGACAGATTCAGTTCTGTTGCTAACTCTGTAACCTCAACATACATATATAGTCTCAACACATAGGAAGAAGTAGAAATTGTTTGACTAGAGGTGTAGGATACGGTTTTAGTTTGAGAATATAGGACTTGGTAGGGATGAGGAATTCAGACTTGCCTTTCCTGCTGAGACATGAAGACAAGATAGATTACCACAATTTTTGGTCTGCTTTGACCATTAGTTGTCAATGAATGCTGTCAACTTGCCAGATACAGAATGATCCATAGATTCCAATACTTTTTCAGTTTGAGGGCCTAGGAAGAAAAAATACTTGGGTTATTTATAGAAGGCACTGCTCAAACTTTAATTGATGCCACATTGTGATTGAGAGTAATATCATGATGAAACAACTCTGCTTTCTATGGATTTATCTCTGGATCCATTATGGGTTGGGCAACTGGAAGTGTACTTACTGTGCTTATGCTGCCACACAGTCATGCTCCTTTGTCACCATATCTTCGGAAAGTGACTTACAGATGCATGGGTAGGGAAGTGTTATATGCTGCTCCACTGAGATCCTAATGTCAGACACAAATCTGTGTATCAGCTTTAAAGCTGCCAATATGGTGCTATATGTCAACTATTCAAGTCCTCAAGTTCTTTGCATAAACACTAATAAGTCAAAATCAAATCTGCTTTATGAGTCATACAGATTGCCTGTTAGAGCACACATGCTCATTTGGTTATGTGTGAATAAGGACTTTCTCAGTCTATTAATTATGCTTTACAATCAACGTGAAGCTCCAGGTAAGTGGCTGGTGGAAGACAGATAGATGGGTAATGGAATGAAGCAGAGTAATTGTATTGGGGTTCTTGATACATAGATAGTAAGCTGAAATATGGTATTGTTCACCTAATAACAAACTCCTCCATCTGTGCTGGAAAGAGTAGCCATTGCTGAATCACTGTCATGTGCAAAAAAAAGGGGAGCTCAACTGATTTGAAGCCTGGTTGCTACATTTCCACATATTAATGTTATTAACAGGATGACTGTGCAGGACTTCTGATAGAAACGTTATAGTCGAGTCTGATGACTTATAGTCACAAATAGTATTATCACTATTTGTTGTCACTATTTGTGACTAGAAGTACTATCTGGATAGTATATGCATAAACACAATTCACATGCACTTTGCACAGAATGCAAACTGATGGGAGAAGAAAAAATTAGTTCTAATCGGCAGTGGGTTCTTTATAGGCCATCATTCCTCAATGATATCAGGGGTTTGGAAATGTTATTATGTGTGCAGCAGGGCGGTATCTTACTGCAGTGTTGCTCTTGCTATCTCTGTTTTTGCTGCCCTTATTGGTGATACATTCTTTAATTTGACCTATTCCATTTGCTCAGCTAACAGAATGACACTTGATTTTGTTTATGGAAATAGAGGAAGACAAACATGATAAAATTATAAGGTGGGAAGACCATAAAGCTGTTCTCCATTTTCTAGTCTTTTGCATGGTTGGAATCAGACTATGTCATATGGTAGCATCTGCTTCAGGCATGGAGATCTAGGAGGAAGAAAATCACATCATCTTCCTTTAAGGTGTTCTTCCAGTCTTATGTCACTGTTACAATTTTTTCTTTGCAAGGGAAGCTGCCTTTTGTTGACTTATCCATGCTAAAGTCAGCACCAGCCCCAGGAGCTAAGAAGTGATGAAATCAGTTTTCCACCTAATGCCTTCCCTCTTTTCTTGTCCTTGGAATTCTTGTCGGGGCTTTTGCTCTGAGATGGGATGTATAGCAAGTGTTGAGCATAGTTTTACTTTCGATATCTGTGTGTTAATGGATGAGTCATTTCCTCTCTGAACCTTAATATCCTTATCTATTAAATGGGAAGGTTAACACACCTCTATGTAACAGAGAATCAATATATCACTGATTGTTAACCTTGACCATATGTGTCCCACAGGAAGTTTAGAGCAAATGCAGTTTAGAAAAACAAACAAATAAACACTTTAAATTGTTCTAAAATGTATTTATTCATCCTTGAATGCTCCAAATCACTGGTTCTTAGAGTGGAGGTCCACCTAGGAACTTACTAGAATGCAAATTCTTGATTCAGAAACTTTGGTGGTGGGACCCAGAAATTCACTTATTAACCTCTGTTTTATTTTTATTTCCATGGACAACGAAGTTTGAGGACCACTGGGCCAGATGTGGACCAAGACTGTGGTCCCCTAACCACCTAGATCAGTACTACAAGGGAGCATCTTATAAATGCAAATTCATGGTCCCCACCCAAGATCTACTAAATCACAGTCTCTGGAGCTGATGCCCAGAAATCTATGTTTTAATATACTCCCAAGAATATTCTGAAACATGTTAAAGTTAGGGGGTGGGGGAAACAGTGTTCTAGATAAGTGGTTCTCAAAACTGAGTACACATTGACATCTGGAGGAGTTTTAAACAATTCCAGTGCCTGGACCCCACCCACAGACCAGTCACCTAGATTTGAATGTGCAGCCACGGTTGAAAATTACTGGATTGGATTATCTTTAAGGTCCCTTCTAGGTTCAGGTTCCATAATTTAACATACTTCGGTTGTTTCCCTAAATGTTCCCGATGTAGGATATACTTCTCAATCTGTACGATACTTGTTTCATTCAGCTCATCAAGGCATCAAATATATCCTCATTAACTATACTCAGCACCTCTTATAAGGCTACAAATTGAAACTAACAAATGCAGTCTGAGACGCTCATCTGTATTAGAAGGACTTGGTCCTAATAGAGCTACTCCTATCCTAAAGTCATGTGGACCTCATCTTTCTTTTGCTGTGTTGCATTACACTAGCTCAGGATACTGTTTGCAACATATTTGGAATTATACAACTTCCAGTTAAAAAAAAAAAAAAAAGTCAGCATCCGTGGACAACAGGCTTTGGAAGCGAGACTTTTAAGAATTATTTCCCGCAGCTTCCCAGACCTTCATCCTAATGATGAACACCTGTGTTAGGTCAAATTGGCACTGTTTCCTGGTGATCACTGGTTTTCAGGTAAACCCAAGGAGCCTTCATAACACAGGTTTTCAACCTAAGTTTAGGCTGGACACGGTGGCATCAAGCAGAGAGCAGCCAAAATGAGCTGTTGCAGGTGAAAATTTGTCTGAAAAATAGTTAGTGAAAATCTTTGGGAGCTGCAGGGATGTCTGACAGATTGGCAACTCACTTTGAGAAAGAGACTACCCTCCCTTCCAATTCCCAGGCACACAGCCTGCGGCTAAGTCATCAGAAATAAAATAAACAGGGAAACAGGAGACGGGAAAACAGCACCCTCTAACATCCATCAGCAGTGTGAGCCAGAACTATCAATGCAGATAAATAGACAACGGTCCTTTGTGTTTATTTTTTTCTTCACTGAGGTTGCCAGTGTGAGCTTTCAGAGGACTCCCTCCACAATTAAAAGCAGGCAGGTTCTGGGGGAACATGCTAAAATCCAGACCAAAACAGTATTTTGATGTTTAGATTGAAATCTACTGTTGGCTAGGAGAGGGGTATTTATTGTGTCTGAAGACAATAATACTATTATCCACCCAACAATTATGGTCACAAAACTGCTCAGACAAGCAGCAGGCTATTTCAGTCAGAAAGGACTGTGGCTTTGCCTATGGCGTTGCTGGGTACGTGGACTTTGGTTTTGCATAGTTTAGTGGGGTTTGAGCTTTCGCTGCTATCGTACAAGGAGTAAGGAGCCTTTTATGCTGCTTCGGGTTGAGAATGTGTATCCTCTAGTCTTTTCAGAAATGCCACAGATATTCAGACCAGAAATGCGATCAGGAGGGGATTTGCTGAATGGAAGGCCCAATTACGAAGATACAAACTCGGTGGGCATTTCTAAGAAGGGAGAGCTGGTCCGATGTCCAGTTGAGAGGCCTGTCGAACCTAGACATCTCCAGGTTCTCTAGCCAGCTACCTCTGGTCTGTCCATCCTGAGCCAAGGCTCTCCTTCCTGTTATTCTGGCAAATGAGAACCAAAGCTGCTGTCTCCGATTTGGGGAGTCACGTCTGGTGTGCGTCACAACTCACGCCGAGCTGAAAGTCCTTTTTATTTCCATCATCAACACTGATTCCTCAACCGGATATCTGCTTTTTCTCCTTAACACAGACAATTCCTCAACCCAGAGCTCTTTGTTTTCTCACAGGCTTCTGAGCATTTCCACACATTCCCAGAAGTCAAGCTGTATCTCTAGGTGGGCTACGCTCCCTGAGGATGTCTGAGGAAATGCTGCGGGTGAGGCAGCCAGCTTTCTGTCCGTTCTGAGGAAGGGGCCAGGCCTCGGCCGTGGGCTGGCAGTCAGACCACCTCAGGTGTAAGCACCAGCACTGAGACCCAGGACTGTACCACTCAAGACAATCTGTGCACCTTTCTGGGGTTTCCTATTTACTGACTTTTAAAGCAGAAAATAGAAGAAATATTACCACAGTTTAATTGTATTTTTCTGTTTGGGACAACAGAGTGCTACTTCAAAAATAATAAGACAGCCTTTGAGAAACCTGCTGCCATCCCCTGAAAACACGTGGAAGAGCAACACGGTCACCTATCAAGGGCACAAGCCCAAGCCACTGAAGGAGCTAGGGCTTCTGGCAGATCAGAAGAAAATCCGTTGAGACTCCCCCCCTGATTTTCTGGCAATCAGGTGATCACGGGATGCTGCTTCTCAGCATTTCAGTCCGCCCACTAGTTCCTCCAGACCTCTGCTGTGACCTTTTTACAGAGAAAACCTAGAGGTTAATTAATAAACAATTGTTCGTTCCCAAACGTTGGCCTGAGCCAACTGAAAAAAGTCCAGAAATGGCCTGAGCTTCTTCATTCCTTGTTAGGAAAAAGCTCTGTGGTTCAATATTAATTCCGGTAGCTCTTACAACTCCCATTGGGATGAATATTTAATCAACAGAGCAGTTGCCTTTTGATTTCATTATGGAAAAGTTTCAATAAAATAGAATAGTGCATTATATTGTAATGAATGGCAAACACTGGTGAATTTTCATTTAAAATCAATAAGTTGAACCAGGCCGTTGTTTCGTAACTGATGGGTCATCTCGATTTAATGAACAGTAACTAAAAACATATTAAATAAATGCCTGGCATGCTGAGCCAAAAGGCTATTCCCCCATAAAGCTTTGTAATCCTCAAAGAGAGTGCTGTGTTTTGTTAATTTTTCCTGAGCTGATGCCGAGAATAATACCAAGCATGCAGTGGGTACTCAATAATTGCAGGTCAGATTGAACAAATGAATAAATAAAATCAATGCATAGAAAAGCATATTCCTGGGTGGCTCAGTGGGTTAAAGCCTCTGCCTTCAGCTCAGGTCATGATCTCAGGGTCCTGGGATCGAGCCCCGCATCTGGCTCTCTGCTCGGTGGGGAGCCTGCTTCCCCCTCTTTCTCTGCCTACTTGTGATCTCTCTCTCTCCGTCAAATAAATAAATAAAATCTTTAAAAATAGAAAAGAAAAGCATGTTCCTGTGTAGAAAAGGATGCAGCACTTTGCTAATTGTAGCCACCTCTCAGTGAATGGTGATGATCACAAGGGAGTCTGTGGTCTAAAAAGATCTGTTCTTATTTTCCTAAATGCTTATAGCAGTGATTCTCAAACTTGAGCTTGCACCCGAATCACTGGGAGATTCCTGGGCCCTACTCCCAGAGTTTCTGGTTCAGCGGATTTGTGGATGTGGCTCCAAGGATTTGCATCTCTAAGTTCCCAGGGGATTTGCTGCTGCTCTCCTAGATGGGACACTTTGGGAATCATTGGCTTATAGCAGCTACCTGTACTGCCCACGTGGCAGATTCCATTTAATCATCTGCAGGTGAATTCTTTCTTGGAGCACAGATCCTCACACTGAGAAAGCACCTGGCAAACATTGGCCGACTATGTAACCGGTTCTAGCCTGGCGGTTACCGTATGCCTTTGTGGCTTTGGCTCATAGGGATCCTTCACGCATGAAGGGCAGCATATCAGCTTTTCCGCTGACCTTCCCTTTTTTTCTTTTTACTTTACATGATGAAGAATTGCAATGCGAGGTCTACCCAGCTGTATATTAATTTCTTCGGGAGCCTACCTCGGCCTGTTGCTAATGCTGCCCACGGTTGCTAGAGCTGTGTATCTGACTCATCATGCCTTCGCGCAGAGTGGCGGGCAGGATAACACGATGTACTGGTGAAGTCCTGCCAGTGGCCTTGACTAGCTCGCCACCTTTACACTTGTATCATATTTCCGTTTGAATTCAGTTTCCCCATCTCTATTTGCTTCTTTTTTTTTTTAAGATTTTATTATTTATTTGACAGAGTGAGATCACAAGTAGGCAGAGAGGCAGGCAGAGAGAGAGAGAGAGGAGGAAGCAGGCTCCCTGCCGAGCAGAGAGCCGGATGCGGGACTCGATCCCAGGACCCTGAGATCATGACCTGAGCCGAAGGCAGCGGCTTAACCCACTGAGCCACCCAGGCGCCCCTCTCTCGATTTGCTTCTTGCTGCAAACTATTAATTCTAGGTGGCTCTGGATATATCTGATTAGGCGGAACATGGAACTGCTCTCTGTCTCCTGGAAAACTGTAGGAAAAACAAAACCAACTTCTTGTGGAAAGAATGGATAAAACTGCCAGGTATTTTGACTGGGGTGTTTGATTTGTTTACTTTTCAGTAAGAAGAGGGGCTGCAAGGCCTCATCAACAACTTCCCTGCTTTTCTTTCTCAGCAAAAAGACTGATTCTAGGTAATTTTGTTTTTGTTTAAACTTTGAGTCCATAAGTTGGTAATTAGCACAAAGCTAGTTGATTGATCTACTCTGGTAGGTGGTGGATTTTACAACCTTGACCCCCCATAACCCACGTTCTTTTTTTTTTTTTTTTAATATTTTATTTATTTATTTATTTGACAGACAGAGATCACAGGTAGGCAGAGAGGCAGGCAGAGAGAGAGAGGGAAGCAGGCTCCCTGAGGAGCAGAGAGCCTAAAGCGGGGCTGCATCCCAGGACCCTGAGATCATGACCTGAGCTGAAGGCAGAGGGTTAACTCAGTGAGCCACCCAGGCATCCCAATAACCCACGTTCTTTTAGCAAAGTTTTTGTTACGTATTTGGAAATTTTCTTCCAGACACCCTAGAGCTCCTTAAACTGATCTTTTCTCTTCTTTCAAAACTTGACTCATTCTTCAAGGAAAAGTTCATTTTACTCTCTTCAGTATATATTTTTTCCTCCCATCATGGACTCTCATGTCTTATTATCTCCATCATTCATTTACCACTCCATTATATACTTCTTTGTGATAACCTCTGTATTGTTTTTGAACTTTTTGTGTGCATAAGCAATGTCTCCTCCATTAATTGCAAACTTATTCATCTCTTCCTTAAGTACACAATTATTCAGAATCTACTTTGTATAAGGCACAGCAGTTGATCCTGAAAGAATACAAAGAGGTAGAATGTATGGTCTTACATTCAGACTCCTCAAGAATGAATGATCTAGGAGAACAGACAAGTTGTGTACACCCCCCATGCACACACATACCACAAAACAAATTTCATTCACAAAAATACATCAGTAAGGAATGCTATAGGTAGACTTATATAAGTCTTTGTGTTTCTACTGGGCTTACACTTCATTTTAGAAACAATAGGTATTGAATAGTTATTTATTATCTTCATATCTACATAAAGTATGACTTTATGGAATTACCTGTTGGGTGAGTGGGAAGGGAAGACCTATCATCATGAAGCACAACATACTTTTCTAACTCCTTTGGCTGTTTCTTCATTACGCCCCATCCTGCATGGTCCAGTATTGCTGATCTACTCATAATTCCTAAAGCAATACGTTGAGAGTCACACCTGACTCATCTTGCCTGTTGAATCTCTGCTTCATCTTCAAGGCCCATCTCAAATGTCAAACCCTCTGAGAAGCTTCTTGAACATCTAGAAACAGATATTTGTTCTCAATTTCCTGTGTTGTTAGAATCACTTTATATGGTTATATTATAGAGGGCTTTTTTGTTCACTATAAGTCAATTATTTAACCTCTGTTAATGTTCATTGTATTCTAAGTTCCGTGAGGTTGAATGGCCCACTGTATGTTTGTGGATGAATGCATGAATTAATTTATTAAATAAATGAGTGAATTAACACCTAGCCCAAAAGGTATAAATCAGTAAATATTTGTTGGATAGATGAATGGATAATAAATAATTATAGCTGTGCCAAATACCATGCTGCGGACTTTCTTCTGATCATATTTTCATGTTCTGATGGAAATGTATTTGGAAGTGACATACCCCATCCATAGCAGTTCAGAGCTCAACCAAAATGTGTGAAATTAATTTCAAAGCCAAATATGCCTGCTTTTGTTTTGGTAGTTTTCAACCTGACTTTAGTATAAGTAACATCAGTCCTGGTTCCGGTTCATAAGATAGTGAGAAATATAAAATATAGAACTACATTTTACTAAAAATGGTCATCTTGAAATTGGTAGTGTTGGCAGACACTAAGAAAATGTGCATGACTTCTCTAGCACATGAACATTTCCTAAACAAAACTCCTTATAAACAGAGTTATAGTTTAAGGAAAAATAGAATCTGTGTAGTCAAAAAGCAATAATGTATCATAAACTTGTTGGCCAAAGTGAATAATGCATGTAACTCAAAAGCAGATAAATTCTGGTGGCCCTTGGAGCTCCGAAGAAAGGGTTATTGATTGTTATTGGAAAATTTCAGCAGGATATCATCAATGTATCTTCCCACAAGGTGTTAATTCTGACCACACTCATGTCATTATTGCTGTCTGAATTTGCATGGCAATGGATATGGCAGAATCAAACTTCCCCCTTTCCCCTCCTTTACTAAGTAAACATTTATAGCATCCAACTTGTTGGACCCTGACTTGGGACCCTTTGCTTTTACAAACTTCGGAGTAAAGATAGAGCAAAATTCACATTATAATCACTTGATGGCTGAACAAAGCTGACTTCATCAAGTTAACTGGCAATGTAAACAAGCCATTGAAATGCCCTAAGAAAAGACCATACTAAGTTATGACTTTAAAATTTCCAGGAATTATTTTTGTTTTAAAGATTCATTTTAAAGACAAGTAGAGAAGGGGAGATGGAAAGGGAGACAGAAAATCCAACGCAGACTCCCTGCTGCTGAGGGCAGAGCCAGACACAGGGCGGGATGCTATGGCCCTGAGATCATGACCTGAGCTGAAATCAAGACTCAGATGTTTAACCAACCGAGCCACCCTGGTGTCGCAAAATTTCTAGGAATTATTGACTTCACTAACCCAGCCTACAGCTACCATCAGAACAAAAAAGTTAGTGAAAATGGCCGCTTCCTCTGCAGTTCTCTTTAAAAGTTTATTCTCAGGTACATTCATGCATATAGACCAGCAGTGATCATTAAAGGATCTAATTTTGAAACCTGTGTTAAGTCCTAGAGTAGTGAATTATGTCTGTTCTTTCAAGAGCGAGATTTACCAAGAAAAGAACAAGGTTTCTTCAATTAAAACTTCATTACATTCAGTTTTAAGAAGGCTTAACAAAAGTAGCCATGCTAAAGAGTTTCCAAAAGGGAATATTTATGACAGAGCTTTTCTGTCATAAATTATTTTGCCTTATTCTGTAAAAGAATGAAATTGTGTTTCCTTTTCAATTATTTTACTCATCAGTTTTGTTATGTTTATAAAATGAAATACATTTTCAGGGAGGAAATCCTACCATAATAACGGTAACATAATTACAGGACATGAAATTTGCCTTAAAATAGTTGGCTTGCTTTTGTCTTCTAGTAAGCAGGTGTGTAGCTTGTGAAGGGTTGTAAGTGCAGTTCAGGACACCTGTGAGTATCAGTCTGGATTATACTTTAGAAATCTTTTTAGCTTTGGGGTTTTGTTCTTCCATACCAACTGGAAATAACTACCTGATATGAATGGTATATATATGGCAGAGTGCACCTTGGCTGTAGGAGAGGGAGGTAATTCACCCTCTGAACATTTTAAGCAGATCTGGCACTCTGTATCTGTCTTGTTTGTTTGGACTGATCAGAATATTTCATTGCATAGGCAAGAATGTTTTTCTTTTTGGGTTTTTTTTTTTTTTTTGTTAAATGATGTGCAGACGTGTGCCTCTGTGGCCCATTTTCAAGTCCCTGGAGTCCATTCTACCAATTGATTTTATCCATTGTATTTGTTCTCTTTGTCTTCCTCTCTATTCTCTTGATCCTGTAAGCACCCCAGAGAAGTACACATCAAGCTGCGACTTGAAAATTTCATGGAATTATTATTCCACCTCCTCTTTTAAGACTTGGCTCTAGTCCCGAATCTTCCTACTAAAAGGTTTTCTTTTTGCTTCTTTCTTTTGTAAAATAAGCTGATTTTTTTCTCGGTTATATTTAAAATTTTGAAATGTGTAACTAATGAGACTAATATTCCTATCTCCTTCCCTTAGCACTCCTTTATATAGTGTACATTTGGGCTAAAGTCACCATTCATTAGTTAATATTTGTAAAAGAATTTGCAAGACAGAATTCAGTGATAATAGGGAAAGCATAGAAAACTTGGGTTGCCAGTAGGAAGAGGAATACTAATGAATGTTAATCCTGGGTGCTCACACAGTGCCTTTTGTCTTCAATGTAGTTGAAAGAAGCACTAATTAATTACCATCCTATAGGATTATGCTTAAAACAGCATAGTCAGTGTCCAAGTCTGCCTGGAGCAAACACAGAAGCTCAGTTACTGAGTTTATAGGCTACACTGCTGATGTATGTGCTTCCTGTGCAGAGGGAGTGACATAGGACCATATCATCAAATGGAAACTTTTGGTGGAGGACACCGACATGATTGATCATTTGTGGCCATCACTTTGGACACTGTTCTAAGTTTGGGGTGCAGCTGAAGTAAAAGGAGGAGTAGACCAGTAGCCTAGGAGTCAGAAATTAGATTCTGAGGAATGAGACTTGAGGGTCTAGAATTATATTAAGAAAAGCTAGTAATCATCCCAGTTGTGTTCTAATTCATGGTTAGAGTGTATTTTAATGTCTCTCCTAAAGAGTCATTGATCAGAACATGTAGGATATGTTTTCCTGAGGAAAGAGTATCATAGAAAAATGCTATTTATTCTCCCTGATTCTCCTGATTGCTACCCCCCGCCCCCCCCCGCCCCATTCCTTATATAGTTGTTTGCTAGACTCTATGGAAAACTGATGAGAAGCAAATGAAACAGGAAATTCTTCAGGAAAGACCAACTAAGGAGGGAGGGAGAGAGCAATGCCTTTGCGTTTTTGCCGATGTTCAAAGTATAGCCCTGCCCTAAATAATGCATTTGCTGCTAATTCAGTAACATAGTTCACACTTGGGAAGAGCCTCCTCGGCAGCACTTGATGCCAACCCTCATGCTCTTAAAAAGCAGGCTTCCTTTAATGTATATTTGATTACTGCATGCGCACCGAGAGATGAGGCATTATTTGGAATTCTCTGTGTCAGTAGACATTATATGGGGCTTTAGTCATGGACAATTAGTAAGCATTGACCCTCACTGTGATTTACACTGTTTTTTTTCATGACCTCCAAATGGTTATTTTCCTGGAAGAACAGAAGTATTTTCCAATAGGCAGTTCCTCTGGGTAGACAGAAGGTTCTCCCTGCCTTTGATGGGTAGAAAGTGGGGTCCTTGAAGACAGAAGTTCAAGGAGGCATGGACTGATCAGGTAAAAATATGATGTCAGTTCATGATTCCTCTACAATCTAGAGACATAATTTATCATGTATTAAGGAAGACAGTGATGATGTTCATAATGTAGAGTTTTAATAAACTGAAAAAACAGAGACATCATTAGGCAACTCATCATTTCATAGGTCAGGCATATTGTGCTTTTGTTGAAGAGGATGGGTTTATACTATGAAGAACAATCATCCTCAGAGGTAGGAAGCATCTGGCATTCAACCTGAAAGATAACTTAAGAGTGTATGTGATGTATTTTCATTGTGTCCCTCTTTCTGCTTGTAGAGCGGGCATTTCTGTAATGCAAACAAATGTTGAGATCATATTTGCATAACTATGAAATTGGTAAAAGAAAGAATCTTTCCTAGAGCATACACAGAAAACCTGTGACTTTCTGTCGCTCTCACCATAATGCAAAGATAAGGAAAAAAAAGAGAGAGAGAGAGAGAGAGAGAGAGAGAGAGAGAGCTGACTGTCTCTTGTCCTTGGACTTTTGGTAACAAATGGATAGATACCTGTTTCGTGGCCTGCAGTCAAGATGGGAGTTGTCAGAATTTCCCTCTAAACTTGTGACGGCATTATTACTGACTTGGGCAGATGGCTGGCGGTCGCAGATTCTTACACAGTCTGGATTTTGATCCTATGTGCTCTTTGTGACCTTCCAGTAGAAATAAATATTCAAACATGATAAATGTGTTAGACAGTCTGGTCACTTTTTACCATCTTCTTTACAACTTGTATGTTCATAAACATCATACAGGGTCTAGTAAAATTAAACCAAAACAGCAGAAATGTTTTACTATTTGAAAATCACCCTGGAGTTTCATTTCCCAAAGCTCCTTGAGACCATTTATGATAGTGGCCTGGTGTTTTCAATCCACCTGGATGGGGATGCCTGAGAAGCCCCACATTAGGCATAGAGCTTACTTAAAACTAAACGAAATTGTTGGAGCACCTGGGTGGCCAGTGGGTCACCGCCTTCTGCTCAGGTCACGATCCCAGAGTCCTGGGATCGAGTCTTGCATCAGGCTCCTTGTTCAGTGGGAGAACCTGCTTCTCCCCTGCCTGCTACTCCCCCTGCTTCTTGCTTGCTCTCTCCCTCTCCCTCTCCCACTCTGTCTCTCTCTAGCAAATAAATAAAATCTTTAAAATAAAATAGAAATCCACTTAGATGGATTATGGTTTAGAACAGGATGAACATTATAATGATTATTTATTTTTCATTTAATGAACTCCTAGTGTGAGTCTCTGTGTGGTTGCATTCTATGCCAGGTTTTTAAAAATTTAAAAATATCCCAATGGATACCTTCATTGGGAATCACCTCAGTCTTTAAGAAATGTCCATGTTAATTTTCTTTCTTGATTTCTCCAGTAGGTGGGTAAGCTTAATCAAATATCACCCTTCTCAGTTTTTGGCTTTTATTGTTTTTCCTTTAAGAGCATTTGGTAACACACTTGCTACTTCTACAGCCAGAGCTTGATGGGTAGCAACCAATTATTTTTGCTGCATTATTGCTGTCATTTATATTCCAAGACATTGAGACTGACTTACCTTGATTCTATCCTGTAGTCAGTGTTATTTGAGGAAAAGAGTGAAGAGAAGCTTTACACCTTGCTGTTGAAAATGAAGAGCTTTCCTGAGCTGAATATGGGAGAGTTTTACTAGAAATACAGTAAAGAGTGGGAGTGATGTGGAGAATATGAATCTGATAAGAGATAAATGGGCAAAAGGTATATTATTAGTTGTCTTAGTCAAAAAGAGATCTTTATCTTCAAGACCCACATCAAAATCTACCAAGAAGCTGATGATAATCCAGTTATTTCCTCGATGTTGATTTTCTGAGTATCTCCAAACATTCATGCACTTATTTGTTAAGATCTTCTTGAAACAAAAATGTTCTTCCATTATTTCAGTTGTTCATGTTCTCTTTCAATTAGATTACGAAAAAGAAGAATGCTTCAGGACAGAAATTCCTTTTGTTTTGGCATTCTCCCAAATGAGAATCTGTCTATACATGTTAGAGAGGCTCCTTGTTGAATGAATGAATGAATGAATGAATGGTTATCTTTGAAAGCAGACATTTAAACATTTTCTCCAAAATCAGAAGATAAAGCATTTCTAGAACAGAAAGTTCTTTGCTTCTAACCTAGTAGTGTATCCTGGGTTCAGCTTTCCTTTCCATATCTTTTGAGTCCAGTTTACTCATGACCTACATTTCTGTGGAGTTCACATTGGGAAGGCAATGAGCTAAATTAAAAGGATTTTAAATCTAAAGTACTCATTTAGGCAAACTTTGTAGCTACTTATAAATCTTTGCAGTTTCTTTGAGGAATAAATATTAATAAGTTTTCTGTCTTAATAAAATATATTGTTCATCAAATAAATCTGTGAAAAGTACATAAGCCACCTAGTATTTATTATAAATCACATAACCACATAGTATCTATGACATTCTAAGGGATATATAAATATATTATGCATATAGTTTAGATGGTCTAGGGATCAAAAATTCAAAGATTTTTTTGTTGGTTTTTTTGCTTGCATCTGAAATAGGATTAGATTCAATGTCAGCTGTTTATATAGAAAAGTTGTTAGAAAATATTTTAATTCTCTTTTTTTATTTTTTCCTGGGGGAGAGTCTTTAAAAGAGAAATTTTTCATTGAATTTTCACAGGGAGCATCTACAACAACAAATGCAGAATTCAGAATGCATGAAGAATTATGAACTGAAATTACAAATTTTGAATTTCATCTTAGAACTATAAGAAAGATTTTTATGAGCCCCTATTGGCAATGAGAATTTCTGATGTGGACCATAAAACAACTGGGGCTTGCAAATTAATTTGTATATAATTGCACCCCAGGTTCTCAGACACTCAGTTCAGATGAAAAAGTCGACTGCACATTGATGTTGTTTGGATGTGTAGTTTGTTATTTAATACTTCCTTTGAAGCATCAGGCATCTAGAGCTCCCAGAGAATTCTGTATTCACTATGTTCTATGGTCTTAGCAAAAATTTAATTTCATACTCTAAGCTTTCCTCAGCCTAACTGATCATTTTAACAAGTATTGTATTTCCCTGTTTTTCCCCAAAATTGTGCATTTTGCACATTTGTGTACTTGTACAAGTCCATTGACTTGTAAACAGTTTTGTGAAGAATCTTTTCATTTGAAGCTTACAAGTTTTCTTTAAGGAGTAGAGAACATTATTTTGGAGGGTGTGGGGACTGGTATTTGTTTGTATTGGGTTGAAATATAAGGCTCATGTCATCCTTATGAGGTAGATCTAAAAGCAGCCCACCTTTGTTCATTAAGGTCAAATGAATGCTTGAAGTATGTCTCTGAAGACAATTCTGAGTCTTTGGCTCAAAGTACTTCTTGTTATAGAGAAAATGTTTTGGTTCATCATTGCAGGAAAGAGTGCCAGAAAAAAACCCTTCTGCTTACAACAGCAGTTTGCACATTTCCTGGGCTGTTGGAAGGTATTGTGTATTTTATTTGCATTGCACCTGCCTCAGATATAGAATATAACTACATAGGAGCAAATGCACATGTTGGCAAGTAACAATATGGTGCATGTAATTGTAAGTGGAGAGGCTGTTCAAAGGTAATTGATTCCATTGTAAGAGTGGTCTGGAGACGATGCTAATCGGCCACAATTTGGCGCAATAGCTTGTATATGTATAAACCCTTATATGTTGGTGAAGTATCAAGTTGAACTATATGAAATTGCTGATATTCAACTGTGTTTTTTTTTTTTTTTTCTTACAAGACAGGGATTTCCTGTACTTCAGTCTAATTCTTCCACATTTATTATTCCCCTTTGAAAGGCCACCTGCCGTGGTTGAAAGCACATTGGATTTAGAGCCAGTGGCCTGGGTCCATGTCCCGATGATGCCTCTTGCCTGCTGGGTGACCTTTAGAAATCCATTAGAGATTGAACAGTGACATGTGGGAACAAAGAAGAATCTAATTCATGAGATATTTTTTAGTTTTTTGACTAATAGTTACTAGATGGAAAGTCTTTTTCACAGTGGTAATATGAGATTACAGTACTATAATGTATACAAAAAGGCTAATAAACCATTGCAATGTGCATAATTACTAATATTACTACTGATCATCAGTAAGCCATTTTGAGGGTGGATGGGCAGGCGCCATTCTTTTTATTTTATAGTTGGAGAAAATGAAAGGCAGGGAAATTCCATAAAGGGGTCTGAGGTGAGTCAGTGGCTCAAAGCAGAAGTTAAAGCTCTAGATAGTATTACTCTTTTAGGGGTACCCTATGATGACTTTCTTAGTATTAGGTGACTAGAGATAGTTCAACAGATTATGGGAGCATTATCACAGCATCAGTTGGGCAGAAAGCTCAGCTCTGTAACACTACACCATTGCCCTGTGAGGTCAGGAGGATGGTGGAAAACCTGAAACCGTCTCCCTTCAAAATCTTTTTCCTCCCCTCAAAAAATGTATTAATAGCCAAACTCTGGAAGACCAAGGTGACCTTTAGCAGGTGAATGGGTAAATAAACTGGTTCATCCAGATAACAGAATATTATTCAGTACCAAAAGAAATAAGCTATCAACCATGAAGAGACATGGAGGAAACTTAAATGCATGTCACTAACTGAAAGAAGCCAGTCTGAGAAACTACATGCTTTATCTTGCCAACTATGTGAGATTCTGGAAATGGCAAAACCGTGGAGACTGTGATTGTCAGGGGATGGGAGTTGGGGAGAGGGATGAAAAGCCAGAGCACAGGGGATTTTTAGGATCATGAAACTCTTCTGTGTGATACTATAATAGTAGATATATAGCATTATAAATGTGTACAAGATCACAGAATCTGTAACACTAAGAATGAACCTTAGGGTAAACTAAGAACTTTGGGTGACATGTTGTAAGCTCATCAGTTGTAACAAATGTACCACTTTGGTAGGGCATTTTGATAATGGGGAAGGCAATGCATGAACGGGGACAGGAGGTATGTGGGAAATCTCTGTACCCGTCACTCAATTTTGCTATGGCCCTAAAACTTTTCTTATAAAGTGAAGTCTATTTGAAAAAAAACCAAAACATTAAATGTTTGAGTCTCTCTTCCCCACATTGCTATCATGGAGAGTAGTTGCTATCATTCCCATTCTGTGGCTAAGAAAACAGGCTCAGCAAGTATCAGAGTACAACAGGCGACTCACAAACAGGAGTGCAACAGGTTTGAGGAAACCCAGCTCCATCCAAGTCACTTCTGCTGAGACATTAAATTCATTCATCTTGGACTTCAAGAAACTCACAGCACTGGATGGGGCAATCAAAATTTATACATGCAAAATGGAGCATAATTCTGTAGTAATATACACATGTGAGTAGGATCAAAACTGAATACAGTGAAATTTAATACTTAACATTGGAAAATAGAGGAAATGGTCAGTTGGATAGAAAACACAGTAAAATTTTGGCATTCAGAAAAAGTTATCAGCCTTAATTCTCACTAATGTATTATAACTATTTATATTGCATTATTTCTGGTTCTAAACTATTTTCTGGAAGGGTGAAGTAAGTTATGGAGAGTGCCATTTTACTTTGGAATTTATACATGACACTCTCTATCAACTTTCCCCTGCCCCTCACTTGACTTATAATTTTCCCTGTATTCTAAGCATTACATTTCCTTTATAAGACTTTGAAGGTCTGTGATGGTTTGTTGGCAGTGTTCAAGGATTTCATTCAAGGTTTTCTTTAAGATAATTCCCATGGCTCTCCTCAGGACCACTTCTACTCTTAGTCAATTTTATTGTGTCTCTGCACCAAAATAGTGAGAGAATACGACACCTCTCAGGAGGTCTCCCAAATGCTGGCCCTTCTTCCTTCTGACTGGTTGGTTCTGAGTGAAGACAGCTTGGTTCAGCTCTGACACAGAGAGAAGATGTTGGACCCTGCACGAAATGAAAACAAGTTACCCTGAACCTGTCATACCTGGGCAATCGGTGCCTTCTGGACGGAAGAAGAGCCTTGACTAGCTTCCCATTCTTGCTAATGGGAAACTGTTCCCAGGATGTAGACACTGTTCTCTCACCTAAGTGTTAATCCAAGGTGAAGCCCACCTGCTGGCTTGATGTTGTCTCTGGCTTTGTTCAGTAGCTGTGGGACCTTTTCTTCTCTCATTTATTCATAATATTAGCCAAGTACTTTAATATCATGGATCCAGCATAAGCCTGCCTAGTTTTTTTTCTTTTTTAAAGATTTTATTTATTTATTTGACAGAGAGAGAGAGAGATCACAAGAAGGCAGAGAGAGGGGGGAAGCAGGCTCCCCGCTGAGCAGAGAGCCAGATGCGGGGCTTGATCCCAGGACCCTGGGATCATGACCCTAGCTAAAAGCAGAGGCTTTAACCCACTGAGCCACCCAGGCGCCCCAAGACTGCCTAGTTTTGAATTCAGGTTCTACCTACTAGTTAAAGGACCCCGGCAACTTTCTGGGCACTCTTGTCTCCATCTGTCAAATGGGAGTAATAGCTCACCATCCTCATGGGAATTTTGTGAAACTAAATAGACTCATATGAAAAATGCTTAGAATATTTGGCTTACCTGCCCAGTCATTGATAACCCAGGAACAACTGAACACTAATTCTGTAGTCACATCAGGCCCTAAATAGTAATGCACTTATTGTTTGCTCCAAGTATCCCAGTAGCTTGGAATTACCTCCTGCTACCTCCATCTGTTAAAGCCTTTCTTGTATTTCAAGATCCAACTCAAATATGACTTCTTTCAAGTACTTCCTCTTTTGTGTACCTCAAGTTCTTGTACTGTAATAGCACTTATACTGTAATGCATAATGGCACTTATATACACCTAAGTATAAGTGTATTGTATAAGTGTATTGTAATTATACTTGTATGTACCTAACTAACTATATATGTGTCAAGTGTGTCTATGATTGTGTGTTTGCATAGGTATGCATATTTATTTATATACTAATTTAATTACATGACTATCATACGCAGTGCACCCTGTTACTTGGGAGATACAGGATGAATACGACGTATTCCCTGACTTCAAGAATTGAACAGTATAGAAAGGAGATCTTTTAAAAGTAAAATATACTGGGGCGCCTGCGTGGCTCAGTCAGTTGCACATCCGTCTCTTGATTTCAGCTCCGTTTGTGATCTTGGGTCATGGGATTAAGCTACGTGGGGCTCTGCATCTAGCAGCAAAACTGCTTGAGATTTTCTCTCTCACTCTGCCCTTCCCCCTGCTTGTACGCTCTCTCTCTAAAATAAATAAATAAAGTCTTTATAAAAAAGTAAAATATCCTATGATAAATGCTGAAGTAATAATTTGGATGAGATACAAGAAATATCTACTCTTGTATATTAACACATACTAAATACACACTAATACAGACATGTATTAATAAACAACTACTGAAATTTGAGGAAAAGCCAAAATTTTAAGACAATTACCAAAAGCTAATTTTATTTCAGAACCAATATCTTCTATAAGGATTAAAAGCAAATCATGATCTCATTTTTATATATTCAGGCAGAACCAAGCACTGCACCTCAAAATCTTGATCCCCGAGTACTGCGTGGTTCTAAAGTTATATTTTCTAACTTTCCCATTCTGATAGCATCTCCTGCTTTCTGCTTCACTCCTAAACTCTTCACTCTCCTTTGATAGACTTTGTTGACTGAAATTATTCTCTGTAACCTACCTTTGCCATGTATTTCTTCAGGGTATTTTTTTCCCCCTATTACACTTAACAGATGATAACCCGATGTCCCTTTCTCTGTGGAATATTGTATCCAGGAGTACAACTTGCCACAAATAGTTTTAGAAGAACTGATTCATCCAGGTTTAACTAAATAGAATAGGATTGTTACAATGTATTTATGCACAATTAAACTTACTTTGGAATAAACACTATGGTGGATTGACTTTACCTAGATTCTGTTATTTGACATTAAGAGTAAGAAAATAGCCAGTACTTATTTCAGTGCAAACTAGATTTTTATGTTTTCTATAGCCATGTCTAAATGATTAAGGCATTACTTAGTATAAACAACATGTATGCTATGATTACAGTTTGTAAAAATTAATTTGGTCTTTCTTTTTCTTCTTTCTTTGTATTTATCATCTATTTATTATCTCTTCTAATTGTGAATATGTATGAGAAATTATTTTCATCAGATGGTAAAGTTATTTCTTACATAACATGTGGGTAATTGTTTGTAACTCTAAATTAATCCTCTGTTCTGATAGCTTTGGTTATTTTACATATAATGAACATATATTTTAATTATTCTAACAAAATTTAGTCTGTTTAGCTTTGTTTGAAGATTTGCTTAATCCACCTTGGAAAAAACATGCATACTCCTTTATAACATGATAATACAGATTATAGGCACACTTTTAGGCTTGAGCATTTGTAGTATCTGGTTTTGGTGAGAATTTGAGAGAAGTGTTTGTGAGTTTCAGTATCTTTTCTCTTTAGAACAGTATTCTTTTACCATTATAATTATGTACAAAGCACAGGATGTTTATGTACAGATATACATAATATTGTTTGGTTAAGCAGATGCTCCTCAAATAGAATGATTTGTCATTACACACATGTGCATCTCTGGGCTTAAAAATAGCAATTTGTGTCTCCTACACCTTTTTTCTGTTAGATACTTGAAGATACTGATAATATAATCCATCCTTGATTTCAAATCCTTACCTCTGCCTTGAAATGGATTTGGAGAGAGACTTTAATATGGCTTTTCTTCTCCTTGACGCAAAGCTTTCAGTGGCTCTTAGTCCTCTTTACCCCCATCACACTGGCTCCCTGTCAGGGGGCATAGAATTCTCTTTGCCTCCCTGGCTCTGGAATGGATGGAGCAGGTGGGCCAGTGCTGCCCCCCAGCCCTTCTGAGTCCAGCGGGATTCCCTGTTCCTTGTCTTTAGTGGGAGAACGGTACACTGGATTAGCTGGATAGGCAGGAGACCCAGACCCCAGGATGTTTTCCGTGAAGCCAGGAGAGTCCTGAAAGGTAACAGAATATTTGTATGTTATGGTCATAAGAACCTGCATGACTTATAGGTCTTTGGGGAATCTGTATTCATTTTTATTAACTTTAATTATAGGAGCACTATAAAATTTTCTCATTCTGTGTTGCGTGAAAAATGCAGAAGTTAATTGCTCCTGACATTTAATTGGTTTATGCTTTTCTCTAACACAATCTTGAACTGCAAGAGACAGGGAAAACTAGTTGGCATGTTTCTGCAATTGCCGAGGATTATACACCAAGAAATTCGTCTTTTCGTTAGTTCTAGCAGTGAATTACAAATGCAATTTCAGAAGTGTGGAGAGAGAAATAAAATCTGTGAGTCTACATTCTACATATGCTGAAAGACTGACAAGGGCTTCCCCGAATGCTTTGTCTGACATTGCCAGAATTTCTGAGATTTTTCCATAATCATTGTACAGATTTTTTAAAATGACATATTTTTATACCTTTGTGGACATGTCAGGTTGTTTACAGCTCTCTTACAAGCCATCTGGACCCTTCATAACCTTTTCAGATATTTTGTCAAATATCACCCCATCTGGCATAAAAAGCATAAGGTGCCTGGCTGTTACCAATTAGAATATGTGATGGTTTGAGGAAGTTGGATTTCAATGTGGCACAGCGCCTCTGATTTCAAAAGTGGTGAGAATCTCTGGAAAGCATCCATCTCCTGTGATGTATTCTGAGTTCCAAGGGAGAAGTGATAAGCAAAGTACAAAAAGCCAATGCTAGTTTCCATTTGACACACAATTATGGAAAACGTACCATAAGCAAGACACCGTGCCAGCATTTCATGGTGTGCCAAGACAAAGGCGGCGGGGATTTGGTCCTCAAGGAGTTTGTAATCTAGAGGGGAGTGATGTCCTTATAAATGGTTGCTGGTTACAAGGCAGCCTGGTAAGTGCAGACCCTGGAGGAGGTGCAGAGGCAGAGATGGGTGAGAAGAGGAAGAATATGGAGGCGGGTGGTTAGGGAGACTGGTGCTGCCCCATTGCACAGCAGAACTGGACTGGTAGTGTGGGGACTGTTCTTTGAAAGGTAAAGCCCTTTTTGGGGATAAAGCATCCATGCCTGCATTTTCTGTCCTTAGTTCTTCCCTTCTAGGTTTTACAGGACTTGAGAAAACTGATTAAGGACAAATGAACAGAAATAAAGGTTAGATGCTGTTTTTAGTTCATGACCTAAAAGTTTTTAAAAACGAAAATATTGTCAGAGGCTGAACACATTGGTCCAATTTTATTTTATTCATTAACTATTGCATAAGGTAGTACTCATATTACTGCAAGGTTAAAGAAGGAAAGCAAAATCCTAAATTGATCAGCCATTAGTTCCACAAGGGAATATATACCAACTAATGTCTCCTGAGAATGTAGTTCCTCTCTATATTTATGTAGTGGAAGTGATTAGATCTCAGCACCTGGATGTCTCAGTCCATTAATCACCTGCCTTCGGTTCAGGTCACTATCCCAGGGTCCTGGGATTGAGTCCTGCATTGGGCTCCCTGCTCAGCAGGGAGTCTACTTCTCCCTCTGTCCCTCTCCCCAACTTGTGCTTGGTCTCTCTCTCTCTCTATCTCTTTCTCTCTCAGAAAGAAAGAAAGAAAAAAAGAAAGAAAGAAGCAATTAGACCTCAAAAATAAATTAATAGCAGATGCAGTAGAGGTCATTAAACTAGTGTAAGTCATGTCTGTCTAATGCTGGAGCAAGCTGGGTGGCACCTCTCTCAGGAGCCCACTAGAGGCAAAATAATGGTTGGGCTGAGTAGAACAAGAGGAAACTTATGGACTGCTATTTGGGAGGGAATTTCCAAATGGAGCAAAGGTGCCTGAAACAGGAGGCAGGCCCAGGTCTTGGTCAGGGTTAATGAAGAAAGTAATGCTGAGTCAAAGCACCAAGGTGAAGGGGTCACATAGATTGAAGAAGGTGGTGTAGACGTGAAGTCAAGAGCAACGGAACACAGGGCAAAGCCCAGACCAGGCACACGATTGCAAAGTTGAGCAGAGCCCTGTGATGTTTCTGTTGAGAACAGCCAGACTGCTTGCCAGGATGTGTGGGCTGCTTAGGGATACATTGCCAGGGAGGCCAGGTTATCCTTGTTATCATTGATCTTTAAAAGCAAAGGGTCAAGAGAAGCATTTCTCGAACTACGGCCCATAGTTCCCCTGCATCAGAATACCAAAGTGTTTGGGCACGGATTGCATGGAGCACAGGGTGTGGTGCAAAAATAATGAATACTGTTATGCTGGAAATAAAAATAAATAAATAAATAAATATTTCTCAAAAAAAAAAAAAAAAAAAAAAAAAAAGAATACCAAAGTGTTTGTTAAAAATGCCCAGCCCTGGGGTGCCTGGGTGGCTCAGTGGGTTAAAGCCTCTGTCTTTGGCTCAGGTCATGATCCTAGGGTCCTGGGATCAAACCCCACATCAGGCTTTCTGCTCGGCAGGGAGCCTGCTTCCCCCGGTCTCCCTGTCTGCCTCTTTGCCTACTTGTGATCTCTGTCTGTCAAATAAATAAAATCTTAAAAAAAAAAAAAAAATGCCCAGCCCCATGTCTGACTGGGTGTCTGGGGCTGCGATTTTAGACAGCTTCCGTGCGAGAATCTTGAGGATACTAGAGTTTGAATCTCTCATTTATATCATCGGATGAAATCAACACATGAAAATCAATGACCCAGACAAGGCCAGAAATACGACGTGAGAAATGATTGGGTCAGATAGTAATTCAGTAGGAATTCAGGAGAAATAAAGATTAATTTGAGTTGAAGAGGTCAGAACACATTTGGAAATATGTGAAAAGTTTATTCAGTGAAGAAATGAGAGCTTTTGGGAAGGAGGAAAGGCCTAAAATGACAACCCTGAAGAAGAAGTCAATGTGGCTTAATGGAAAAGGCCATGAACTTTGAAGTCTGAATCCCATTCTAGCTATTCCCTATTTATATAACCTTTGACAAGTTTACCATTCTGAATCTCCATTTTCTCAGTTGGAAAGTGGGAACTGATAAGGGCTAATTTTTAAGGTTACTGTGAGGATTAAATGTAGTATGAAAACCATCTAGTGCTTAGTAAGTACTCAATATTTGTAATTTCCCCCATACCCAGGACTAATATTCTATGCATATAGATTTCAACTTAGTTTGGTTAGACCTGCAAATCAATGATTCCCTGAAGGTGAGGCTCCGAGTGCCAAGACAAAATGGATAAAAATTAGGTTTGAAGAGGATTGGGATTAGGAGGGAGAGGGTAGGAATCTGGTATGGGCAGAATAAACATGGTAGAAATATTTGAAGTCAATAAGAAGTTAAAGACTCTCATTCAGATCAATTTCTGCTCAGTGCTGCAGATTTGTAATCCCTGAAGTCAGTGAATTCAGGGTTTGGTGTTGCTACACGTACTATGTTGCATTTTCATTGTATTGAATAGTGAGTCTACAGTGCATTGGATAGCTCTCATATTAGTGCTATGATGTGAAATGAGGGAAGAGACACAATAGTTATTGAAACTGCTGTTTCTGTATCGTAAATTTCATGTTCTCATGCGCTACCACAGCTTTTCAATTTAAATGTTGAAGCAGATAGTCTGCGAAAGAGAGGAGGGGAGAGGGCAGAGATTCCTCTAAGGAACCATGGAGTCAATTACAGGAAATGCCCAAATAAGGAACCAAAGCAGGAAACGGGTGAGTGGCTGCCCTTATTGCCATTAAGGATGAGGGATTCTAAGTCAGGTTACTTTCCTAATGACAGCTGTGCATAGCGAAATACGACAGGTGGTTCTTCCCTAAATGTGAGCACTACAGAGGTTCCCAGAGTCCAGGTGCCAAAAGTCCTTTTGTTGTAATCCCTTCCCCAACCCCTGGACTTTCGTTTGAGGTCTGGTGTCCTTTTGGCACAGAGCATTATACCTGTTTGTACTTTCTTGGAGCCCACCGTGACAGAGGGAAGGAAATCAGGGTGTCTTGGTGCCTGGGTTTTATTGAATGTACTTTGAAGAGTTACCAAGTGGTTCTGGCAGGAGAACCATTCTTGATTAATCCCCCAGATTGGCGGTTTTATGCAATTGCCATAAACAGAAGAGGGAGATCAACAGAGTGGTAAAAGTTTTCATTCAACCTGTGGGGCCTCTTTCCCTGCTGCCCCGTGATATTCCCTCTACTGTTTGTCAGGCCCTAGCTCTAATCCTGAGTACCCAAGGCCTCAGTGGGATCCCCCATGAGACCCTGCCAACCATGAAAGGGCTAGGTGTTTCACAACATTGTGAAATATCTTCTCTGCATCAAATTTTTAGCAAATTTGTATTATCACTTTTCATTACAGAAATAATTGGAAAACAGGAAAAATGGGAAAATCTTTATCAACATATTTATAATACATTTCTTATTTCAATGTAAATTTTTCTTCATAAGATTAAAAAGAAGCAAGGAATAAACAAAAATATGAGTGAATGCATGAGTGAATACACAGACACAATTACAAATGAATATTTGATTTCATGTCCTTAAAGTCCTAGTAAGCAATGTTTTGGCTAATTTGAGAAAAAAATAATTGACCTCATTTTGAGTAACAGTGTTCTAATATATTTTCTCAAAAAGATGCAGAAATAATTCCAAATCTTGTGACAATCTCATATGTAGAGATATTTGCTTATATTGGTCCCCTGAAAATCACATTAGAGCTGTCCCCTCTTTTTTATTGGTGCAGATTTCCAGACCACGGCCCAGAGCAGAGGCTGAACCACTTCTCCGTTTTCTTCTTCACACTTCACCTGTACGATGAGAGTTGGGAAGGTTGTAGATAGCTCTGAAGTAAGGAAGGATGTACAACCTGAAATGAGCATCCCTAATAAGATTGCTCACGTTCATTTCAGGATGCCACAAGTTCTCATCAGAATTACAATCCAGGGCACCTGGGTGGCTCAGTGGGTTAAGCCTCTGCCTTCGGCTCAGGCTCAGGTCATGATCTCAGGGTCCTGGGATCAAGCCCTGCATGGGGCTCTGTGCTCAGCAGAGAGCCTGCTCCCTCCTCTCTCTCTGCCTGCCTCTCTGTCTACTTGTGATCTCTGTCTGTCAAATAAATAAATAAAATCTTAAAAAAAAAAAAAAAAAAAAAGGAATCACAATCCAGGCAAGTGTTCCATGAAGATGATGGAGAGTCACTGGGAGACAGGCAGAAGAGAGAGGCAATGGAGCCCCATAATTAATAACTGGAACAATGGGGATATCCTGTAAAGTGCAATAATGAAGAAGGTAGAGAAGGATAGAAGGAAGTGAGCAGATAAAAGAGATAAGTGTATAAGGAAAGTCAACGGCCAATTCCAGACTAGTCTGCTTTCTAGTGCATCTCTTCGCTGCTGTTTGGAGTTTTTGCCTAGGTGGTAGTAGGACCTTAAATTTGCAAACCTATGTTAGATAAGACAGAATTGAGCCACAAGGATGAGCCTCCTAGTGATATGAATTCATTTAACATGCTGAGTCATAAAAGTGAAAGTTCATCTTGATCCTATGAGTTTTCTAGGATGTGTGGATTTCTTCCTTCATTTATTCTATTAAAAATATGTATTTGGTACAGATATGCATAAAAACGCATGTGGTGCACAGACTCGAACCCCCTCGTGTATGAGTGCAGCTGATGAAATGGTTGAGTTGAATTCTTCGGAGCTCCTCCTGCTTCACATTCCCTCATGCTGTTCTTTTCCCATTCCGGGGGGTGCGGGTGGGGGGAATCATTCTGTTAGTAGACAAGAGGGGATGAGAGAGCAAATTCTGGTTAATAATAATAATAATAATAATAATACAATTAGTTTCTGCTTATACATATGTGCCATGGGTTGTTTTTACAGCAGACTTCTGAAATCTCTCTTCCGCTGTGATGGTATATCGCATCGATGAGTAAGAGCTGCTTCTGAAAAGAAAAAAAAAATCACTCACAGCAGGAAAGTTAAAGCAAAATGTATTTTGGGACTGAAACACAGTTCTTGAACATGTTTAAATTGAGACCTTCTTTTTTAATCTTTAAAAATGAGAACTTTTTGAAGAGAGTAATATGTTGCATGTTAAAAATCACCCTCTGGTAATGCTGTCAATGACAAGAGTGCTTTTCCCCCTGAGACCCTTTCCCCTCCAAGACTTATTTCTTATTCATCCTCTCTATAAGGTCCAGATGTGGCTCAGTGGGTGGTGAGAGTTCAGTAGATTCTTGTTCTGGGCTCCTTTATATATGTTGATGAACTTTTATGTGTATGTAAATTTGTTTGCTAATTTTATTAACTTTCTAATTGGATTTGAGTTGCATTGGAGCCCATTCTAGACAAATTAGCTTCACTACTAAGGACTATATAAAAGACTACCATCTATTAAGCACTCACTGTGTATCAGATACTGATAACCCCTTGTGTTAGGTGCTATTTAGGACTAGTTTACAAATAAGGTGATAAGATAGGGCTGGGGGTAGGGGTATAGGGAGGATTTGGAGCTGGGGCATTTGCCTCTACCCCAGAGCTGGTGACATAGCAGTGACTGAACGGGCATCTTTCTAACTCTAAAGTTAATACTCCCCAACCACTAAACCATACTGTCTCACATCACTCCTAACCCCCATCCCTTCTCTATGGGATCAAGTTTGTAGGGAAAGGGGCAAGTCTGTAGGAAGTTTACAGGAAGAGACAAGTATCAAAAAGGAAAAGTCATGAATTGATTCACATGTGTTTAATGCGAATTTTAAAGAAAACGTATGGAGTGAAGTAGGGCACGGTTTTTCTCTCAGTGTTCAATGTTTTCCTACTTAAGATATGGGTAACCTGCTTTGAGGCATATAGAGTGATATTGGTGTTGGAGGCAAATCAGAGCTTGCCAGCTTCTAATCCATCACTTCAACTGTTAGCGGGTTGTAGGATCTGCCTAACTCTATTTAAAAAATGGCCACAGTATTTTCTGATGCAGGCAGGCTGGGTCCTTGGACCCAGAGAGGGAGTCCCACAGGGTTGACCAAGGGAGTCCTTGGATTCATGCAGGATGGAAATATGTGAGTCTGCAAAAAGTGAAAGCAGAGTTTATTGAAGTTTTAGAGAGAGAGAGAGAGATTGAGATATGGGTAGAGTAGACTGTCCTGGAAACTTAGGAAAAGAGCAGGAGTCTCATCTTTGCTAAGCGTCTGGGGTTTTTATTGGCGATTGTGGTCTGGTGCATGTGTCTTCTTAGGCATCCAGGAACTGGTCAGAATAAGGACAGGGTCCAAGAGTCCTTCCTAAGTCACTCCTTCCCTAAAGCCAAGGTCCTTGACCTCAAGGTGTTTATAGTCAATGGTCCTACAGAAGGTTTATGATGACCCCAGCCAGTTACTCATTAGATGTTTATCTGTTGTGCTGGAAGTCTTCAGTGTTTATTTTATCTCTCTGTCCCTTACAAGGAGGACATAGGCTATTTACATTATAAGGCAAATATAGAGTGGGGTGGGGGTGCAGGTCCTAGCAAGAATAGAAGATGGAAAAGGAATAAAGGGCCTCCCCTGCCCCCCCATGGGGTCCCTTCAGTTTCCCTCTTTCATTTCTAAATTGTTCAAAGTCCTTACCAGGTTACCCATGCCAATTCATAATGGGAAAATAGATGGTGAGGAAATTGGAAGGCTTAGCATGGATTGCCTAAATGGGATTATATCCAGACCCGTATGTGGAAAGATCCCTTCTGTACATCAAACCCAAGATCATCGTCAACGTATCGTGTTTTTTATTTCTATTTTTTTTTCTCTTGCGTCTCCCATTATCTCTTATTTACTGTTTCCCTTCTCTTCTCCATTTTCTCCCTCACTACTCGGTTAGTGTTGATAAGTCTAGATGTTTCCAATATCAGAAAGTTAAGAACCCACTAGCTTATACTAGGTTATAAAATAATATACTAGCAAATTACATGTACTTCTGGTGTTACCTCAGTTCTCTCCCAAGGGGAAGTGATGAAATAGGCAGCCAGAGGTGGCTAAACCAGGGTCTTCTTCTCTTTTTGCTTCTTCTGTCTTCATCAGATGGATCTCTGAATATTATAGGGCTCTAAATACCATGATGATCTATGGCTCCCTATGTTATACTGGTCCCTTTTCTAAATCAGAGCTAATGCTTGAATTGCAGAGAGTTCCAGTTGCTGTCTGCGGTGATTTTAAGTTTAGTGTTATAATGGAAACACTTTTGACCTCAGCTGCATCGTGTATCATTAGCAGGTTCTGTTTTCCATTGCACATACATTGACACACTTCGATTGCTATCCCAGAAAGAGAAGCAGAATTTTTGGAGGTAGGTAGCCTGAGTTTGAATTGCTGCTCCACAGGATAGCAATTGTGTGATTTGGGGCTTATGGAGCCTGATGTCCTTATACATAAAAGGGAGATAATACTTATCCCCCATGGTCCCTGGGAGGATTTAATAAATGTTTATTGCCTATGCACATACAGTATAGTCAATAAAGGTTAATATTCTCCCTCACCATGTGGCTTCTGTTTCCTGGTATCAAATGTCACCCTAAACATTGGGCTTAAGATCTCCCACTTGTTATCTCAGTGAAGTTGTTCTCTTTATCTGCTTCATACTCACACAGAAGTACTCAACAATTTGTATTTCTCAGATTCATCTTAGAGATCATCTAGGATTAGAGTTAAGTTTTTTTTTTTTTTAAAGATTTTATTTATTTGACAGAGAGATCACAAGTAGGCTGAGAGGCAGGCAGAGAGATAGGAGGAAGCAGGCTCCCCGCTGAGCAGAGAGCCCTTATGCAGGGCTCGATCCCAGGACCCTGAGATCATGACCTGAGCCGAAGGCAGTGGCTTAATCCACTGAGCCACCCAGGCACCCCTAGAGTTAAGTTTTAAATGTACTTTTGAAGTAGCATTTCATGAGCAGTGTGCTAGCCTGACTATTGCACTAATGCCCTATGGTGTTGGTAAAAAGGCTCCTTTCCCCAGCCCATCATGTAAACCACATTCATTTCCATTATAAGAAGAACAGAGACGAAAGTAATAGCCAGGCTTCTTACCAAAGCTTGCTCTGTTGCAGGATTTCTTTTTTATCTGTATCATTTACTCCAACTTGACAGCTGGAGCTAACACTATGCCCCAGCTGACATCTTTGAGAATCTTCCTTTCTCTTTTGTAAACTTGAACATAAAGGTCATGGTAAAGGGACCAGTGGGGACAGGGGACATATTTAGACTGAAGTGATGAACAGAAAATATGGTCAGTTTTATTTATACCAAGAAAGAGTCTATGCTTTCTAAGAAATAAATCCCAACAGGAAAGTCAGTAGTTTTCCAAACAAATCAATAACCAGACCAACAACCATCAACAAAAAATCCACAAGGTGAATATCTGTTTAATAGACCTTATAACATCTAACATCCACTGATAGTTTTGAGAAGGTATTTTGTTGTTGATCTGTTTTATTTAGACTTTTAAGAGGTCTGAGTTCGTAACATGTGAGTAGTGAGAGATCTGTAAATAGCTTGGTTCTTGTGGTATTTCATATTATATTTTCAAATGGCTTTTGGAATATAACATTATTTACCTGCTTTCAAAGAAACACAATTTGTAGATGAGGAACTACCTCTCACCATAATAATAATAAAAATATCCATTATGGTTAAAAATAATAACTAAGTTTTATTTAGAGCTTACTAGGTATCGGGCAGCATTCTAAATTCTTGACATGATTATCTCCCTTAATCCTGACAGTAATTCTATGATGTAGATGCTGGTTTTATTCACATTTTATAGATAGGGAAACTGAGTTTCTAAAATAGACCATAAAGCAAATTAATAGTGAATTTGATACCATAATCTAGTTCCCAAATATAAGTGTTTAACTGTTTCACTAAGTAGTTACAGATGAAAGGGAAATTGAAGATGATCTCATATCACCTCCTCATTATAAGAAAGCCAGGAGAGCTGAAGTGATTTGTCTAAGGTCACACATCCTTGTGACAGATTGAGGATGAGAACTCAGATCTACTCTTGCCCCTTAAGGTCAATGTATCCTTGGTCTTCTGTTCCACCCATGGTTATTTCTCCCTGGTCATTTTCTGTCATTTTTTGAGAACTTCTTAAAAATGATGTTTTAAGAAAAAAGAAGGAAAGAGAAAAGGGAAGGAGCCAAGGAGGGAGGTGACAGAAGATGGAGACAGAGATGGGTTGGTGTTGGTGGGGTGTTGGTGGGGGGCAGGGGAGAGTGATAGAAGGCAGGAAGCAGAAAGAAAGGAAGAAAGAAAGATTCAGATTCAAGTCAGTTACATCAAAGAAAATGTTAGGTTTACCTGGTGGAGGACCTGAGTCTGAGCCCTTCGATATGGCTTTATGATGAACCAAAGGTTGTGTGGCTGCGGATATTGAAGAGAAATACACTCTTGTTCTAAGAAATAATTTGCTGTTAGGCACAATTCCTTTTGTAAGGAACAATATTTGTGTTTATCGGTTAGTTCCCATAAGTCGCCTACTTACATCATGATACCTTTACTCTGTTTTTCTCCATCTTCTCATAGTTCAGTGTCTTCTCCTCCTCCTGCAAACCAGGGAACAGAGGAGCTACTTTTTTTCCCATCTGGTAAAGCACTCAAAGTATTATCTCACACAGCTGATATGGAACCAAGAAGCAGACACTCAACCAAACCAGCTCTTGTTCATCCAAGTCACGTGTCTAGGACCCCATTGTCTTGGCTTTTTTGCTTCTGTCTTCATTCCCCTTGGCCTGGCACTGGAATGCTATGGCCCTTATTACTCACTGTTTAGAGTCAGCTTGGATTTCTCTCTTGTCTTTTTCCTCCACATCCCCTTCCTCGTCCCTCAGTTGTTTCTACCACCATTTCCTCCCTGCATATGTATCAGCTCTCTCATTTATTTCCCTGAGAATATCCACTCTGCTGCCCTGCTAATAATGGCAGGTTGGTGAGTAGAACTGTGTTTACTTCAGATCATTTCCACAAACTTATTCTTTGACTCTTTGTGAAGATTTCAGAGAATGGGTTGGCAATATTAATGCAAGAAAAGTAGAAAAAGAAATGTCTGTTTTTGTGCCATAGCAAATTAAGCAGAAAAAAAAAACAGTTTATTATAATTTAGAGGGAAATTTGAAGTTTTCTACATACATGGGAAAAATGGTCTTAGGCAGAGCTGAAAGCCTATGCACTTGACTTAGAAAAGATTTATATTTTAATGTGGAGGATTGAAGCCTAACAACAATAAACTATACACCTGTTTTTAGAGTGTAATGGAGGATTTAATCAAATGTGCTTTTAATTGAGCCATTTACTGATGCAAATTATTATTGTCATCATTAGCCTTATTGTTACCAAACTATTGCAGCGCATAAACTTGGTACTAGTTGTCACCAAACTACTGCAGAGTAAAAACCTGTGGGAGACAGAGGAAGCCACGATAATTAATTATAATTAAAAAAAAATCTTTATTTTGCTGAAATAAAGCACCAGAGTAAAAAATGCTCTGGCTCTTCAATCATCAGGTATGCTATATCAATCCAACTATGTTGTTTCTTTATAATGCCTGGAAAGAGGCATGAAAACATCATGGGATGATGAGTGTATCATTGAACAGTGGGGTTAACACTGAGTCTGTAAACCTAGGAAGGTGATGGAAGAGGCAGACAGCCTTTGAAGTGGCCTGCCCTGAACTGTCCCTGTTTTAGAAGAGAAAAGGGTGCAGATAAGGAATACTTTCCAGTCTCTTCCTGCCATCATTGCCAACTCCTGTTTTCTCTTTGGCTTTTTAATCATGCTTTCTGAATGTCCCCATGTCTTTCTACATTTTTCTCACAAGAAGAGTGACTAATTTTCACCTGTGTCCTTGTGTTCGAGGCTCATCACTTCAGTGCCTTAGCCACTGCACCAAGCCCTTCCACACATTGTGTCATTTACTCGTCATTCACCTGTGTGGTAGGTGTTACTATCTCCACCCTGCAGTGGGGAAACTGAGGTGCAGGCAGATTAAATAAATTTCCCAAAGACACAAAACCAGTAAGTGACAAAGCTGGGATTCACACTGAGGTATGTATGAACCAGGAGCTGGGGCTCTTTCAAATATCATGCCTTTAACTTTCGAGGAAACAGCTGCTGCTTTTTAGGATGCTAATATAGCACTCTTAAAATTTGTTATTAGAGTGATAAGAGCATATTACTGAGATTTCACTATCAAAGTAATTTTTTAAAACTTCCTTTATTTGGTGGTGTGAGAACTTTCCTCATAATCAAATAAATTTACCATGGGTCTCTTTGAATTTATGGTTTATGTGCATTAAAAACGCATACCAACACAAGGCTCCTTTAATCTATTTTGATCAACTAAGCCTAATCTAAAACACCAAATAGCTGTGGTTTTAGTCTCAAATTTCAGAATACTGTCATTCCATCAGAATAACATCCATCCAGATAGAGCTCACTTGTGACAAATCTTGATTTCATTCTGTCCAACCCCGTGCAGCATCGGTTTATTACCAGCAACTGTTGGAGATAGCTACAACATGTATTACTTTTGGGAATCCAAAAATAATTAAAACTTGGTTCCTGCACTTAAGAAGCTTATGGAGTAGAAAGAAAAGCAGATTTGGTTCAACCAGTCAAGAAGTGAGTAGGGTATTGGGGCTACGAAGAAATAATGACTTCTGGATGGGGCATGGGAGGATTTATAGGATTTGAGAGGTGGAGAAGGTATGCAAGAATATTTAGAGTGGAGGAAAAGATGCAAACTATGCAGAGCATAAAATATATGTATAACACAGTCGACCCTTGATAAACATGAGTTTGAACTCTATAGGTCCACTTTTATATGAATTTTTAAAAAAATAAATATGGTATGATATTATAAATGTACTTCCCCTTCCTATGATATTCTTAATATCTTCTTTCCTCTAGCTTACTTTGTTGTAAGAATTTGGTATATAATACATCTAACATACAAAGTAAGTGTTAATGAACTCTTTATATTCTTGGTAAGGCAATTCTTGTCAACATTAGGCTATTAGTAGTTAAGTTTCGGGGGGATCAAAAGTTGTACATGGGTTCTTGACTGCATGGGAGGTCAGTGCCCCTAACCTTTATGTTTTTCAAGCATCCATTGCATACATGGAACAAAAGTTATACCTGAAAAGGTGGGCTGGGGCCACACTGGGGCCAAAGTGCTTCTTGAGCTCCCAGAAGAAGCCCCAACTTAATTCACCAGGTAGCAAAGATCCTAGAGGTTTTTAGGGATGAGAGTAATAAGAATACATCTCTTAGAAACATAATGCTGGGGCGCCTGGGTGGCTCAGTGGGTTAAGCCTCTGCCTTCGGCTTAGGTCATGATCCCAGGGTCCTGGGATCGAGCCCGCATCGGGCTCTCTGCTGAGCAGAGAGCCTGCTTCCTCCTCTCTCTCTGCCTGTCTCTCTGCCTACTTGTGATCTCTGTCTGTCAAATAAATAAATAAAATCTTAAAACAAAAAGCAAAAAAACAAAAACAAAACCATAATGCTAATAGCAGAATGAAAGGAAAATGAAAATGTAAATGGGGCAAAGGCGGGAGACTGATCAGGGGTAGATGTAATATATTCCTGGACTAAAACAGCAGTGGTGAGGGAGATGAGAAGGTATGCCCGTAGCATGCTTTAAAAGTAAAATTTAAAAAAAATACTTTGACTAATTGGACGTGAGATATCAGGTTGGGGGGCGGTGCAGGGGAGTCAAATGTGACTCTCAAATTCTTGACTGATGATTGTGAGAAGAGATACCTGGGGACAGTGAGCAAGCCTAGTAGGAGATGAATATTAGGAGCTTCGATGCACTGGATGCATGAATGGTAGGTGGTTGGATGCGTTGGGTTGAGGTGGGAGTCTGCGGAGGATGATAGTAAGATTCTCCATTAATTCTCATCTCTAATGCATAATGCAGGTGACAAAGAGGAACCGTGCCATAAACCAGGCTATGTGTGTACCTTCCCAGTTGTACAATATCCAATAGAGCATCTTCAATTAGAAAGGAGCACTGTTGTTCAGGAAGAAATAAACAATGCTGAAAGAACCCATATAGTGAATTTAGTGACAGGGAAAACACTTTCTCATAATTAATCTTTGCACGGAGGACACGCCAGGCTGTAGTGAGAGTGCTGCTGCTTCAACTGGACACTTTGGAGCCCTTTCTATGAACCTTGTTGGTCATCTTGGAATGCCAAATTCCTTTTAGAATTAGAAATTACTTATTCATGTGGTTTCATCAGCATGAGTGGTTTAGGTTCATCCCATAAAACTAGGGAAATCAGCCCACCCGAAGGTGGACACATGCTGAAGTCCATCTTTGAAAGACAGGTTGACTTGCAATTGATATTCTAGACTGGTGGTTTTCAGTGTGCTCTGGGGACCAGCAGCACCACAGAACTTGTTAGAAATACCCATTCCAGCCTCCTACTCTAGACCTCCTAAATCAGAAATCTAAGTCAGTTATGCTTGGGAAATCTGAAACCAGAAATGCTGGGGATGGGACCCAGCAAGATGTATTTTTTATAAGTTCTCCAGAAGACTTTAATGCTTGCTTAAGTTTGTGAACCACTGCTCTCTACCTAAAGGTAAAAATTGGTGGGGGGAAAAAAAATGTATGTGAGAGGAACCACAAAAGGAGAGGGAAGAGAACTTCAAAGAAAGTCAGGATTCACTTTCTGTGTGAACAATGAATGAACATTCTTTGGGGCCATGTGATTATGTTCCCATCTTCTTCAATACCTGTTCAATATTCGTTGAGATGTGTTTGTTTCTGTTTGTTTGCTTTTTGTTGTTTATTTTAAATGTTTGTTGAAAATTCAAGGGACTGAGCTAGGTATGGAATATTTAAAAGAAAAAACTCATTTGTGTTCTAAAAAAAAAAGAGTCATCCTAAAGCTAAATACTGTGGTTTCAGAGAATTAGAGAAGTCTGGCTGTTCATGGTTCAAAGGCCAGTTGAGAAGCCCACTGAGCACTCCCGCAGGAGGCTTGGTGCAAGGGCATGGCTCTGCTCAGCCTGACCGCACATCCTGAATTCCTGGGCTCACAGTCTTCCCAGGACAGAATCCTATCTTCGCAACTACCACCCATGAGACGTCTCACCATTGCAAGCCGGGTAACAGAAACATCAAACCCCGTTTGATTCATTTCATGCTGCCCATTCTCGTTGGAGGGGGGATGGCATTCAGTCCCTCCATCTGTCTCGCTTCAGGATCCCTTGGAGCTCAGCTAGAGAAATCATCCCTCAGACTCTGACATCTTTGAAACCCAAGTGCATTTCAGGAAAGGGCCGGAAATGTCAGAACTGCCTCTGCTGATTCCTCTTTCTCCTATTTTATCTCTAGCACACCCCTTGTTGGACTGTTTACCACTTTTTAATCTCCTCTCCCTGACAGCATTTTTTTTTTTTTTTTTGGTTGCCCAAGCTTTGAAAGCATCACTGTCCCTTTCTGTTGCCCTGTCCTTAGATCCCCGGCTTGCATTGACCACTGCTTATCTTTAGCGTCCTGCACGTGTCTTGTTGCTTCTTTAATAATGCATCGCTCGCTCCCGTGATCAGGAGCGGAGAGGCCCAGCTCTGGCCACCGAAGCTAGAGGTTTATCCTACTGACGTGGGTCTCCTTTGATGTACGAGGACATTTGTGGCTCAGCGGCAGACTTTTTAGCTTCTTTGATGTGTGCTCCCTATTCCTATTCCATGTACACAGGGTCCCTTTATATTCAAGGGGAACCGAATAAAGCAATGTCCCTCCTGCTTCTCACACCTAATTTTTGCCTAAACGCCCTCTCTGATGCTATTAGCGTCAGGGAGCCGTTCTTTCAACAATATGTAATATAATTTCACTAAAGAAAAATAATATCAGACAGGCTGACTGCAGTCATTCCTAAGGTCTTGGGCAGCTTTTTATCTCTCCCCTTTGCCTCATGTTGCATTTACATAAATGGTTCTTTTTGCAAGGAGAACTGGCTGAGGATAAAAACAAGTCAAGTTCTGAAAGAGGTTTAATGCTCGATAATCACTTATGTACATTATGATTAAATATACTATTAATCTACTTTTCTCTTAAGCTATGTAGTCAACACCAGGTACTGAGTGGATTTGTTTCAAAGCCTACAGTGTGCGGGCGCGCCGTCAGAACTCACCTGTGGGTTACACTTTTCCAGATGTTGACTGCCCTGGAGACTTGAGAGGGGGGGACTGGCCCGATGTAATTTGGCCCCAACTGTCCATCTTTCAGCTTCCTCTGCTCCCTAACATTTGGCCACTAACTGCAGTTTAGGCCTTTTATTGGGGTTATTGGCAAATAAATAAAAACACAGAAGGATCTGAAGCGAATCGTAGATTTATACATTTATTTATTTATAACTCAACTCTACCGATGAGATAATTAATTGAGCTATGACTGTTAATGAAGTTTATGGATGATACAAGGATTTTATTCATTTTTAATATCCCCAAATTTATGGAACCAGATATTTGAGAGAGATATATCTAGAACGTTTTATAGAAAATCTATTAATTAGAGTTATTTTACACTCAGTAGTATTTTTTTAATGAAGCTCTTTTGCCTTCATTAAGGCCCTAAGGTAGAGGGATGTTTTAATTGTAGAATCATGTTTGAATATAATATCAATTTTTTATATGTGTACAGTACTCATGTTGATTTTGTATGTGTCCATTTATTTGAAGCTCATTTGGTAAGAAGGACAGGGAAACTATTATTAGTCCCATTTTACAAATGAGGCAGTGGAGGCTCAAAGATCAGGAGAAACTGTGACAGAGTTTGACCTGATTCACTGCTCCTTATAGCATAATCAAGTCCAATTTTGCATCTCTTGCAGTGCACAACAGTTGGGTAAAAATAAATTATTTCTTAGATACCCTAAAAATTGCATATTTACCACAGTAAAAAACACAAAGAGAACCCTGCATGAATTATAACACTTTAGGAATGTGTTTTTTGGTCATTAATAAGAAAGCAAAGCTATAAAACAGTCGAACAGTTGTAAACAGTCAAGAGGTTTACTTAATCTGTCCTTTAAAATTAAATTCTGAATTTCCTTTTCTAAATGTGATTATTTCATTTTGTCATCAGCAATAATTAACACTCATACTTGATCTGTCCTATTTTTGTCCCTTTCACAACAACGCATCAAACAAAAAATTCTTTGATATTTTAGGATATAGCCTTTGATAATGCCTGCATGCTGAGACCCACGTGTTTCTGTGTCCCCTGTGATTCGAGCCATGACAGGTGAACCTGAGTGTGGCAATCACATGAGACTAAGGTGAAATAAAGGGTCACACATGTAGGTCCAGGGAAACAGGGACCTACAGTGAATTGAAATCAGGGGCTACTAATCAAATGTGTGTTGCAAAGCCATCCTGAAGAATGAATGGTTAGCAGAGTTTCTTGTGCAATCCGATAATCTTAGAAAATCCTTAGAAGGTAGTAAGTGGTTATATAGTCTATCTTCTGACCAATGCATAAAATTCTTAATTTCTCCACAGCTGTGACTCTTGGAATTACCTATGTGGCTAGACTTTACTGATTCTCAAATGGGAGTAATTTCACCCATCCTGGGGCTTTTAGCTATGTTTAGAGATCCTTTGGGTTATCACAACCTAGGGGTGCTTCTGGGAGGTGGGGAGTCGTGGTCAGAGAAGCTGCTCCATGCTCTACAGTGCACAGTGAGCTCCCTGCAACTAGGATTATCCAGTCTGGGGCTCCTGGGTGCCTTAGTGGTTTAAGCAGCTGACTCCTGATTTCAGCTTAAGTCATGCTCTCAAGATCGAGAGATGGAGCCAGGCGTCAGGCTCTGTGTTCAGCACAGAGTCTGCCTGAGATTATCTCTCCCTTTTCCTCCGCCCCTCTCCCCACTCTTGCCAAGAGTTCTCTCTCTCAAATAAATAAATAGGAACTATCCAGTCCAAACGGTCACTTGTGCCTAGTTTGAGATCCTCTGATTTAGACAAAATATTAGGTTGCTACAATTACTCATAAAATTCAACTCCTTGCCAAACCATGTTTTGAGGAAATACACCAATAAAATAGTGGTGATAGGCTCCATGAATTATTTTAGGTAATTAAATTCATTCTCTGTTTCACTTTGCACTTATATGCATGTGTGGCAATGTTCAGATGTCAGCATATTTCAAAATTTTTCTGACTAGAGACCCTTTCAAAAGGCACGATAATTTTAGAGGACTTGTAACCATTTGGTTGCTGTAAGCCACTTCCATCACTAAAAGATTTTGTATAAATGTGAGGTGACACCCAGTTACTTTCTTAATACCTGAAGCATCAGATGCCTAGTCACTGCACGGCCCCCTGCGTTCCCTTCTCTCTGCCCCCTCCTCCCCGATTCTGCGGTAATGTCTCCTTGCCCTGAGTTTGATAGCGTGGCCTACCCTAGCCTTAGCATATAATCCTTAAGCCATGAAATCTCTGCATGTAGATATTTGTCCTCCTAGGGTGCCATCCATTTGTACTTATTTTTAGTTTTCCTCCTGGAAAATCATGGTGCCTTGTGAAGACTAGCTGATTTGGTAATCTTGGACTATTTCCAAACTTGAGTTTGCTTGTCTGCTATTATTAGCTTTCTCCTATGTGTGTACTCAAATTCTGGCCTCATGAGGCCAATATTAATGCCTGTGCCCTTTCATTCCTCTCTAATCTGCTCACCTTCTTGCCTGGCTAACCTGTCAGGCCTTTGCCATTTATAATATTTCTCCTTCAGTAGTTTTCTCTGCTACCTTGCTGATTGCTTTTCTGCACCAAGAAACTCCCAGCCCAATTTGCCTCTGTGAGTGTGTGCCTGTGTGCTCTGTGTGTGTGTGTGTGTGTGTGTGTGAGAGAGAGAGAGAGAGAAAGAAAGAGTTAAATAGCTCTGTCTTCCTTCAAAAGCTTCCTTTGCACCCCCCACGTGGCATTTTTCTATCTGCTTCTGAGCTGTCTTGCTCTTGCGTAGGCCCAGTAGTAAAAGCCACCGGGTCTGGCTTTGCCTGGCTGCAGGTGTCCCAGCCGCAGGAGGACAGGACCACACACGTTCATGCTGTTTAATCCCGACAGCTTTGTCACTGCGCAGAACTGCTCGGATGCCTACCCAGCTCTGACTGGTTTCTCGACACCCTCTTGTAGAGCTGAGCTGCCTCTCCCATTTGTCAAAGCTGTGAGAGCCATCCACCTCCCTGGCCTTCGCTCCCGGGCCACCTGCTCTGCTGCCAGCGTTCGAGATTGATACTTGCCATTTCCACGGCTGGCTCTGCTCTGGCCTCTGTGGGCATGTTCACTAAAAGAAGCATCACTCTTGCTGCCTGTGGTGGGGCAGGAAGCTGCATTATCAACTCGTGGCTGATCATTCTTCTCGCTACGCCCTGTGCCGGCTTCTATCTGTGTGGGAGAGAGCATCTGCCTGGGGGTGTGCTCACCAAGTTCCTCTCTCCAATAAAATACTCTCCTTTCTGTCAGCAGGGCCAGACAAGCCTTAGCAAAGTTAGGATGCCCCATAGCAACCGTCTTCTGCAAGAGAATTTTGTTTCTTTTCTTCCTCTTCCTATGCAGCCCGGGGTACTCTCTGCAAACCCTGACGTGTCCATCACACACAGATCATACCATCCACTTGGATCTTTTTTTTTTTTTTTTAAGATTTTATTTATTTATTTGCCAGAAATAGAGAGCACAAACAGAGGAAATGACAGGCAGAGGGAGAGAAAGAAGCAGGTTCCCGTTGAGCAGAGAGCCCGATGTGGGACTCAAACCCAGGACCCTGGGACCATGACCTGAGCTGAAGGTGGAGGCTTAACCCTCTGAGCCACCCAGGCACCCGAGATCTTATTTTTAAGGCAACCAAGGATTCTCTACTTCACACTCAGAGAAGCTAGCTTCAAGAAGAAAAAATGCAATGACTGTCTAGCTGATGCCTGGACATGAATGTCACAGTGCTCTGTTGGAAGGAAGGGAGAAAGAAAGGGCTAGTGGGGACCTCCAAGTAATGTGTGTGGATATTTTTATAGGGTCTTCTGTAAAGCCTGTTCCCACATTTATTATTGAACTGAAAGACGCACTCAGAGACAGACATTAGCAGTGAACATGGTAGTAGAGGAATCCAGAAATCCTTCTAGACTCTAGTGGAATGACGGGCCCCATTGTGACAGGTCTTCTACACACCGCTCTTCATTTTTGCTCCTCAGTGTACTGGCCACAGTCGTCAGCATTGGCCGCATGTGGGTGCTGGTTACCAATACAGTCTGGGGGCTGAACAGGTCAAAAGCTGCATCACAGTAAAGATTCTTGAGTGCTTTGTATGGACATTAAAACATGAGCTGTTCTGTTCTCTTATGACATTTAATCCTCAGAATGATCTTCTGAGGTAAGTCTTACATTTCCTATTTTACAGATGGGGACACTGATGCTCCTGAGTGATGAAGAAGGGCCTCTTGTCACTGGAAATTGAATCCTATCTAGACAAAGAGCACATTCTTTTCGCTATGTACCCCTGTTGTGTAGGTGTTCATGATGAAGTCAGTGTCACTGATTTTTCTTTTGGAAACCGTTTTAGACATTAGGAAGGTGAATGTTCTGGTCTCTTCGAGATGTCAAATTGCCAAATGGGAAAGGCATTTTTCGGAGATAGGGCTCTGAAAGATCCGACTGAGCAGACGCATGCCGAGATAGGACGTCCTAGCTGAGATGGACGGCTCAGGTTAGTTCGTAGCCACATGGCGGAGGGAGAACACACTGGAGCTCTCCACAGACTGGCAGACCAAAGATGGTCACAGCAAGATAAATTATGTGCTAAGGAGATAATTACCCTGGCCTTTCCTCTGAATAGCAGCTGGAAATAGGCTGGAACAGATGGAGTCAGAACTAGTGAGAAGGTTGTGAGACAGTCTCAGAAAAGAGACAGTCCTCCTCATCCTCAGAGCAACAGTTTAAACAGGAGGCTCTGGAGGGTTAAGGTATGGACACACATTCTGACAGGACTGCAGAGGCCTTCTAACCTTTGCTCTGACTTGAGTTTTATAGTTACAAGTAGAAGAAAATGCATTGGTGTTATTTACTTTCAAATTGTATTTTTGTTGACTTGTCACAGGAGATGGTTTATGTGTTTTACTTTATGTTTGTCCTTAATTAGCTCTTCTGGGGCAAATTTGAACCGCTGGGTCTGGATGGTCTTAAACAGGAATGTCTGTCCACCTATATTCAAGAAGAGTGCTGAAATTCAGAATCTCTTTTTTTCCCCTTCCTTTTTTTTGTGTTCGCAAATATAATAGGGCCTCTAGAGTTCACTCCATTGAGAAGGTCGTGTATTTGAATTTTCATCTCATCAGCTTTAAATTGAGTATTTTGGTGCCATATTTTAAGCTGGACTGGCCCTCACTCACTCCTTTTCACAAGTCTTAAGAGCCAATTTAAAAATGAAGCCTCTGCTGGAGGATGGTGACACAGACAGATTCACTGACGAGATGTCACTGTCCTTACTGCTGTTACTACCCATCTCTAATTTCAGGAAACAGATCCCAGGGCAGGAGTTTCCTCCAGCTTTTGCTGCTGGCTTCTCTGCTCCCACGCCCCATACACACAGCTTCTCAGGCTTAAGTGAGTTCCTGACACACACACACAGTTGTTGGTAGGCAGTTGCAACTTTGTGTCATGCAAAAATGTTACTGAGCTGCATGGATTTCTGTCACTCAGGCTAGTCTCTTAGCTCTAATCAAGAGAATCCTATAGTACTCTTTCTCTGTGTGGTGTTGCAACAGATGTTAGGTTGGGTTACTAAGAGTGTTGTAAAAAAGATCATTTCAGTTCTGATGGCCCACCTGGAACCATGAAGTAGAAGTTTATTAATTTTTCACATTAACACAATCTACTTAGTTCACAGACTACCTTCCCTTTGGAAAAATCTTTAGGATTTAATAAGATGGCTCAAAACACTGCATGGCGATTGCTACATACAAAAGTTTTAACATCTATGAAAATGGAACCTCTTAAAAATTACATTTGGGTGCTGAATCAAAGAACTCTCTAGAAGCGACCCTGTATGTGTAGATTGAGATATATATTAAAATTCAGTCTTCACACCTGAATAGACTGAGAGTACAGTAATAAGCGGAGTAATAAGTAATAAGTAATACAGAGGAGGTACGCATTTTCTTACCACTTCAGATTTCCAAGTGGCGTCATTATTTCGTTATCGTATGGTACACTCCACCTCTGAGCTTAGCAGATACTTGACTGCTAAAATGCCAGAAAGTGTAGTACGCAGTAAATAGGTTATGGGGGTACATTCGGGTAAATTACTTATGGTCTTGACTGAACGGCAGTGAACCCAAGGGACATGTAATTTCCACCCTTCAGACGCTACGTAGTCTTGGAAAGATCAATCGGAGAGGTGTGAACAGTGGCTAAACACTTTTCCTCTCTTTTTCAGTGAAAGGAATAACAAATTTTCTGCACATTTATTGAGCTCCTATTGCTACTACAAAGTGTGGGAGCCAGATGGGAGAGAGAAATTAGATAAAAAATTAATACGCATTTCCTTCCAGGTTGGGTTAGGGAAGTGCAACAGGGACAAACACAAGTAAACAGAGCACTCTTTGAATATTTTCAGTGCTGTGCCATATGTATCTGTATAGATACGTGTATATGTATCTGTATATATTTTTATAACCACAGGACAAAATGGAGGTGGTCTCTCACAGCACTGACTAAATAGTATAGATGGAGGGTAGGTATCCATAAGAATGCTTCAACTCAAAGTAAAGAAATGTATCATCCAGAATATAGGAACACATAAGTGTTAGTTTAGATGGGGGCATGGCACTAATCCCCTAATAACCCATGTTTTCTTGCCTCTAGCTCAAATATATGCTGAGATGAAAAATGGCTTTATTTCACATAGGGCATATGGGCCAGGACTAATCTTGCCCACTGTGTTCAGGGTTCCCACATCAGTGATTTCAGGGATATGACACTGAATTCCTTTTAAGACGTACACAGAAGATCTAGGATGGGGTTGAAGTTTCCTGGCGTTTTAAGATAGCAAGGTCTCCTGAAACTTTAACACAGATTAATCAACCTATTAAATCGCCAACCTCAAAGGGACATGACCTAGGACAGGATTATTCAATAGAGTAGAATTTTTGTCATCTCTGTCTCCATAGAATCTAACCAAGTACCCAGTAAATTAGCCTGTGGATTAAATAAATAGTTGTTCAGTTAATAAGTGAATGAGCAAGTGACTAAATGGGAAAGAAGTTTAAAGGGGGAACTGGGGCATAGAGCTTCTCCCAGGAAAGAACAGACAGCCTGTGGTTTAGTTGGGACAGGTGTGGGGACTGAGGCATAAACATGGCTGGATTTAAGTGAAGAGAGTATGGCAAAGTGGGGTGAACTAAGCCCACAGATTTTGCTCTTTCATGTGGCTTGTTGCTAGCCCTGCTTAGAGCAGAATTCTCAGTAGACCCCAATTTGAATCATACACCTCTTCCATCTGCGCCTTTCATCAGCGCTAGTTACAGAGGATGGAAACTTCAAGAGCATTCCTTGAGACTAATATACACTCTCACTTTAAAAAAATCTCTCCTGAGAGGGCATTCATGCTCACCTGCTTCAGGGTGAGAATCCACAAGGATAGTTCTTAGAAGCTTGGTGAGATTCTCTTGGATTTTCTTTCTTTTTATCATTTTTTTTCTTTTTGTTTTTAATAAGTGAGCTCGATATTTATAGTGCTTCTACCTCCATTCATTTCAGGCTTGTGAAAAGGGCTGTTTGCCTGCCCACTGAGTGTGAATTATAGGGCTGACATTTAATGGTGCAGTTTCTTTTGCTCAGTGCCCTCAACAATTGAGAGATGAGTTGGAAGAGGGTAATACTGCATAGTAAATGCCTCTCACACAATGGGAACTCGCCATTTTGATTTGATTTTATTTTTTTTTTAAAGTAAGGTTTAAAAAAATAGCATGTGGTATATTGACATTATTCTAAATTGCACTGTTAGGAGAACATTAAGTTTTTCATTTCACACTTTCTGAGTCTTAAGCACTATTGCTGTATGGGGAAATCAGTCATTTTCTGATGATTCATGTGTAGATTTGTACCAATCAGAATTGGCTATAATTATGCCAAGGCTCTTCTTTCAAGGAAGTTCATTGAGGGCACAGAAGAAGGAAAGCTAAAGGCGAATCATCCTCTGTAAGTGCTCTGTGTAAATTCACAAACCGTAAAGGTACAAGTAATTTCATAGTACAGTGGGAATCTACTTTGAATAGACTACTGTTGTTATAAACCGCGGATACTGAGACTACCATCTGGGGATCACTTGATAGGGACTTAATGGCAAATCTGTGGGCACATTTATCTTTCTCAAGTTTGCCTTGAGGCTGTGGACATAAGAAAACAGTCAATAACATCTTCCTATGATTAATTTCCTATGAACATCACTGAGAATTTGGAATCACTGATTTTTATCACTGACTTCTAGAGTAGCTGGAAAGTCATGAGAGATGTTCATTTGTCTGAGACCATTTACTTTAAGAAACGGCAATCCTTACAGCATGATACTGAATCGGGAATGAGAATGACGGGAGACCCACACCAACGGGATGAGTGGCTGAGATATTAGGAGTGAGAAATGTTTGTATTGATTCGTGCATGAAAAAGAGGGCAATGTCTGTGTTTTATCCCTCCCCGCTTCTCAAGGCGCTCTTTCTTCCCGGTCTATGAAGTGCTGTTATGGATCTGCTGTTACTGATTTTATTTTTACCTTAATTTTAGTCTAGAGTACATGGTTTTAGATCCTACCACCATTCAAAAAAAGAAAAGAAAAAAGAAAAACCACCAACCAGGACACAATTATTTCTCTTTGAACATTCTTCTGTCTTTTCCCCCCTAAAGAGCTGACTGTTGAATTTTTAAACACTAGCATTTTCATCTTCTTCAGCCTGACATCGTCGTTTTGGGAAATTTGAATCCATAAAGGTATTTTCTAGCTGGGTTTGATTTGATTACTGCCCTTCTTTAACCTTAAAGATACAAAAGGAAGTACTCGAAGCACCTAAGGGAATCTGGCAAGTAATAGCAAACCAAAGTTCCAGATGGGTCAGGTCCCACAAAGGAAAATTAAATGTATTATTCTCACACAACAAGATTAGCAAATCATCCATAAACCTCAGCCACTCTTTCCTTCTTTTTATTCTAATGAGTTTAGGGTGCAATAATGATGGTGCAGGCTTCATCAGAATTCTGCCAGTGAAGGGGAATTTTCAAACTCCGTTTGCAAATGAGATCTGCACCATAAACCATAGTCATCCATCATAGAGAAGTAGCTTGTGCCTGATAAAAGGCTGTTTGGGCAGAGTCAATCAAATGAGCATTATTAGAGGTTGGTATTACACTGTCCTTTAGGTGATGGAGAAGGAATGTAATACAGTTATGGAAAGTGATTTTTTTATGCCTCTGTCCCTTTTGGAAGACTAAACTCTATTCTAACATGAACATCTCGGAGTGACATTCATAATCTTTGTTATAAAAGCAGACTTTCTCCTATTTCTCATCTGTCAAGAGCATTTAGAACTGCATAGAGTTTTCATGATATACTTAACACTACAAAGAAATTGCTGGTCATTCATGAAAAGTATGTTGGGCATTGTGTTAACTAAGCAAAGGCAGATGAAATATTTAACTTTTAGTGTACCTTGGCTATGATTAAGATCATAATTAAAACAATATGGTTTAAACTGGCAGGTCCTTCAGATACCATCCAATTTGGTGGTTTTGTAACTCTAATTTACTATCAGCCCATTTTTCAACCAAAGATGATATGGCCCAGGTTATAAAAAACAGCCTCCTCAGCTTTTATAGCTCTCCCCACCCAGCCCATCCCCCTTGATGGAGATCTCTAATACTTTGAAACATACTGATCCAACCCATTATTTAAACATGTACAGACTAGGATGTTAATGGCTGAAAACAATAGATTTGAACAAGGCTGCAGATCTTACCAATTACAAAGCAAATGTGAAAGATTCACAGGTCCTTACTTCTCCACACATAATTTCCCACTGTGCACTTCTCATTACCTTCGTCTACATCAGGGTCCAAAAGCAAAGGCCTGTAAGGACCAGGCAGTCAGTAAGAGGAAAGCAGGTGGTGAGCTGAGAAACTGAGTCCCAGGTACAGAGAACAACTGTTACACATTTTCAGGTGATGTTTATTGCAAGGAAAATGGCGCCCAGGATTCCTTGGCCTTTTTTTTTTTTTTTTTTTGAGCAGAAATGGGAAAATCAGAATTGTAGTGTAATAATTACAATAATGCAATGTTTTAATCATCATAATAAAAACCCACTATGTAGTTTGATACTAAACACATTTACGAGCCAAATTCAGCTAGTAACACTAGTCACTATAAATATTGGAATATTCACTCTTGTGATGTTGCGAGGAACATTAAAAATCAGAACATTTTTGGAATTAGTTTCATGAGGTATGCCCAGCAATCACCCTTATAAGCAATTCTTAATAAGCTCTTATTAATTTATTCAACAAATATTAATTGAGGATCTGCTATGTTCTAGGCTCTATTGCATGAAAAGCTCATACTCCCATACCTTGAAGTGCTCATAGTCTAGTGGAGGGAGCAAGTACACAAGAGATTTTTGCAAGAAAATGAAAAGAGCACCTATGGTGTTGGGGCACCAGCAGCAGTAACAACAAACATCTTGCCTAGCTCAGCTCAGAAAAGACTTTCCTAGGGAAGTTGTGAGAATGCATAGATGTTTGCCAGATGGGCAAGAAAAAGAGCAGTCTAAGCAGAAAGGACAACACACATACAAGAAAGGGACTAAGAAAATATCAGGTCTCAATGAGGAAACTGCAAGTAATTTGGCATGACTGGATAGCATGGAGAAGGGAGGGAAAAAGAAAAAAGAAGAGAAAAAATTCTTCATGGACTACCTTCTGTCTACAGACAGAACCTCTGTCATATAGTTTGGATATGTAGACAGAAGGAGATTAGTCTGGATATGTAGACAGAAGTTAGTCTATGAAGAATTTTTAAATCTGTGCTAAGGAGTTTAGACTTGATTTGTAACTGGAGGGATGGTATTTAAGGATCCTAACCAGGGCGAAGGCATCACATTTCATTCTAAAATGATGACTGAGATACCTGTATGCATAGGGAGAGATAGAGGCAAGAGACAGAGGGACCAGTACAGAATTACTGCAGGTTATCCTTCATGAGGGTGGCAGACATAGTGAGGCTGGAAGAATAAAGGGCCTGGAATTGGGGCCGTAGAATTCACAGGGTCTGGCTGCTGATTGGCTACCGAAAGAAAGAGAAAAGTGTTGAGATGGACACCCAGGTTTCTGACTGGAGAGTCTGGAATGACTGTGGCCCGTTTAACAAAGAGAGGACCACGGAGCTGAGGAAGCCTGGCCTCCGTCCCAAAGGGCTTGTGGAAAGTGGATGCCGGCTCCAGGGCTGGAAAGTCAACCAGACTGCCTTGTATCCAGTCACTGGCCTGAGGATCTCACCGTTAAAATGAAGTGTTTTCTTTAGCACGTTTTCCAAGGAGACACTGAAATATGACTTTGAAAATGCAGACATGATAAGTTTAAAATATACTAATTTTATTAGAAATAGCCCAGTCATTGGAAGACTTTTATGCGAAGAAGCTTTAAGTCAACTGAATTTTTTTTTTTTAGCATAACACATTTTAGTGCTGAAAACAAACAATAGCAAAGCCAATAAATTCCTGCCAAACACGAACAACAGTATTTCTCAACTGGTTTTAACGAGCACTGAGGTAGAAGGTCGAGACACAAGCAAACAGTCCTTTTTTAAAATTATTTTTTATTTTTTGAGTACACATTGAACATGTTTGGCATTTTATTTTGCATTTGAATATGGAATAACTGACTTCACTTACAGCAGAAGGAAAGGTCAAAAGACACATTCCCTCCTGCTTTGGCTTAGTGTAGTATTAAACTACATTCTTGTGTGTTCAATTGCTTTGAAATTTAATCTTTTTTTTTTTCCCTCTAAAGTGTGTTCTCTGTGCTCATCTCAAAAACTCATTGAAACCCTTCAGCTAGACAGTGAGATTCAGTGGCAGAATGAACTGGGAGTGATCTAACCACCTCGATTTTTAAATTAGAGTAAGTCCAGACCTTGAGGTTGGTCAAGAGCCGACAATGTCTCTGGTCAATAATCCAGCAATTACGAGCATCACTGTATAATTCAAAAACAATGTTCCTTGGTGAAGGTAGTGGGTTTTATAGGCACGCTGTGAATTTAATTCATAAAAGCAATGCATTTTTTTTTTTTTAAAGCACTGGATGAGTTTCATGGGGGTGGGACATGGAAGGCTGAGACAAATGCAAGAGCTATTGAACATTGTAATAAGGACATAAGGACATTATCTCTGGGGAGAAGAAAACAAAACAAACAAACAAAAAAAAAAAACAAAGAAAAACAAACCAAAAAAAAAAAACAAAAAAATCCAGAAGAAACAAAATCATAATAACAATAAAGCCCACAAAAGAGGAAGCTGATAAGTTCTAGTTCAGTCCCTAAATAATAATGTCCTTCAGGGGAATTTATGGTTCTTGATAGCCGATAAGTGAGAATACATGCCACCACACAGAAGAGTAACAACAACAACTAATAATAATAATAATTTCCAGTGAATGCAGTGGTTACCGCAGCCTCTGATTTAAAATGTAAGCTTTGAAACAGCAGGAGTGTTACCGATGATATTCGATTCTCCAGGAAGATTATCCATAAAGCTTTCTGCAGCTGCACTTACTTACTTCTCTCTTCATAGCATCATTATGCAGACCCAATAGTGAGAAAAAACAGTGTAACGAAACTTAAGCGACTGCATAATTCTTTATAAATACACTCCACTTTATATATTCACATATATTGTGTGCTCTTCAAATGCAAATTTTAAATGTTGTTTATCTGCTACTTCTCTACTTGTGCCTCTGTGTGCATTCTCTCCTTAAGGTAATAATATGTTCAGATGTTCAGTTTCTCTAACATAAGAAGAGATTTTGAATATGTGAGTGGGGAATATTTCAATGAAATAAAAGGAAAAAAAGAGACTGAAACAAAGTGATGATTTGCTTGGGAATTAAGATTCAGTGCAGCCTTGGGGATGTTTATCCAGGACCTCTGATTTTCTAGTAACTCACCCCTCACTTGGGAATCTACTATTTCACATCTGTTAGGGGAGGGTAGTGGTTAAGACATGATCACTCTTGAGTGTCCTCCAGTGGAAGGATGCAGAGACCATAGCCTCTATAACCTCCTCAATACTCTGCAATCTCAAAATTTTTTTCTCCCTAGTAACTGCCTCAATGTTCATCTTTACCTAGATTAAAAAGGGAAAATGAGGGGCCCCTGGGTGTCTCCTTTGGCTCAGTTCATGGTCTCAGGATCCTGGGATCAAGCCCCGCATCAGGCTCCCTGCTCGGCAGGAAGCCTTCTTCCTCCTCTCTCTCTCTGCCTGCCTCTCTGCCTACTTGTGATCTCTGTCTGTCAAATAAATAAATAAAATCTTTTTTAAAAAAGGGGAGGAGAGATGGTGGGGCACTTGGGTCACTCCATTGGTTAAGCTTCCAACTATTGGTTTTGGCTCAGGTCATGATCTCATGGGTCATGAGATTGAGCCGGGAGTCAGTGTCTGTGCTTGGTGTGTGTGGGGGGCGAGGGGGGAGGGGGTTCTGCTTGAGATTCTCTTTGTCCCTCTGCCTTCCTCATATTTGTGCTTCTGTGCTCTCTTTCTCTCAAATCAATAAATAAATCTTTAAAAAAAAAAGATGATAACATTTTGCAGGATATTTGAAACTGTATCCTGCTCATCTACAACCTGTATGATCCTCCAAGTCTACTGCGCCAGATGAACCTGTGTCAGGTATAAGCTTCACTGTCTATCTTGTTTTTCTGACTTCAGTAACTCTATCCACCACCAATTCAGATCATATTGGATCCTTCATTGGTTCTGGCCTTATATTTATTGGCTCGTCTACAAAAATGTATCTGAAATACTGCCTTTCTTGTTTCGCAGATAATTCTAAAGAACACTTTTTGTAGAGCTTTATAATGTGGGTATGACACTTTCATTTTGCTTTCTGTGTTAGGGCTGATTTGTATTCATGTGTCATTGATAATCTCATCTGGCATTCTCCTTCCTGCCACTGTCTTTTGGTACTGATGTTACTGAGACAATTTACATACAGGTGTCATGGAATCATCTTCCTTTATGCTTACTGCTATCATTAAGTGGAAAAGGGTGCCAGAGCAAACTCACCAACCCGTGGAGATTCCTTATCTCCTTAGCAGTTCATTTTGAGGTGAGTTAAGCAGAACCTTATCTCCAATTTTAAACTGTAGGGTAATATTAGATTCAGCATAATGCCCAGAGAGACATTTGAATTCAATTGATTGATTTTTGTGTGATATTCTCAGGAGCACTGTTTGCCAGTTTCTATCCTCAGTTCTGTCTGAGTAGTTCTGAGAGAGTTACGCTCTTCCACAGTAATAACCTCAGAACAATTTTGAAGCAATTCTTTTCTCCATATTCTTAAAAGAACCTCAAAGACTTGAGGCCTCCCATGAAAACAAAATATTTGTCACAGATGGAAGAGACACAAGGGACACCTTACAGTGCCTAAAGATTTAAAAAAAGAAAGCCAACAAAAATAACTTGTTCTTAATAAAGTTTACTTTCATTTTGGTCTGTGGTACTCTCTCTCCTCAAACGGTGTGATATGGTCATCAAAGACAGCATCAACAAATAGCCGGTGCTAAAGATGGTGAGGAAATCAAAGAGGTCTGAGATGGGTTTTGCCTTCAAAAATTCTTCAGTGTAGTTGAGAAGATTGGGCATAAATTTTAAAAATATTTATATCAAAAGGCCAGAACAATAACTGAAGGGCTAATACTCAACTGGGAAAAGAAACTTATGGAAGGCAGAATGATTTCAGAAACAAGCTTCCCTCTAACAGAGACTTTGGTAGAGTAGATCTGACTTTAGTCCATGTAATTTTCCTAAGTTATCTTTCAAGAGTGTTGGCCAGTGGCCACATTATTTCATCATTTTTATGGTAAGATGGGTAGGAAGTAACTAAGATTTGATTGAACATGCTTATGTGGATGATAGAATAAAAGGTTGGTCAAGGAATAATTGCTATTTTCATTAATAATTTAGTTGAATGGTCTTTTTGATTTATGCCTTTTTAACCTATGTAGTAAATGCTTATTGAGCACCTACTATGGGCCAGACATTGACCTATAGACGAAGTGATCCGCTGTCTGGTTTTCCTGGAAGGTTCAGCTATATGCCTAATGACCTTGTGCAATTATTCACAATGCCATTTTAATTCTCAGAAGTGTCCTGTTTTGAATGCTAAATGAGATTATTTGGGGAAATGCCACCTCGGGGAAAATCTACTTAGTCTGGCCAGATGTGCTTTACTAAGCTACCCAGACCACATGATGAAAGTTTGTAGTATAATGTAAGCCTCATAAAGACAGGAACTTTGTTTTGTTCACCAGTATATCCCAATAAACTATATGTAGTTTATTGTTAGAACATACTAGTTACTCAATAAACGTCTGTTGTTGTTGTTGCTATTTAAGATTTTATTTATTTATTTGAGAGAGAAAGCACGAGCTGGGGAGGTGGGGCAGAGAGGGGAGGGGAGGGTGAGGGAGGAGGAGAAGCTGCCCAGCAGTGAGCCCCACATGAAAGCTCAGTGATCTCAGGACACTGGGTTCATGACCTGGTCCAAAGGCAGATGCTTAACTGACTGAGCCTCCCAGGCGCCCCTAAGTATGTGTTTTAAATGAGTGAACCATCTAAAACAATTTTACCGTTTGAGAAAATTACCGCCAATATAATTATCTAGAGGATTAAGAACAGCTTCTGTGCCCATTAAAGCAGGTTTAATTTGAAAAGGATCAACAACAACAACAACAAAATTAAAATTATTTTGACAGTTCAAGGAAATTTTTTGGTTATCTGATTTTATTTTACAAATATGATCTGAATGTATTTGTTTTGCTTTTGAAATCAATTTTAAGTACATGAAATATAAATATATTAACAATTTTCTCAGTTATTAAAACTTTGGGTGGCAGCATCCTTTACTGAAATAACCGTGCAAATCATTAGAATTTTCCTGAGGGAATGCTGTGAGGCAGGGATTAAATACTTGGGAGGGAATTGGTGAGCAGCTTCTTAGATCCGTGCCAGACCCAAAGTATGTCTCTTTTCCCTTCTTTCCATTTGTCAGGATATTACTCTATGTAGATATTGTATTTTGAGGAGGTGACCTAGGGTGTATGAGCCGTATTCTTATTTCACACAGAAACACATCAAGCTTGGTTATCTTGTTTCCCAGCCTCCAGAAGATGCGAAACAGAAAGTTAGGAAGAAAGCTGTTAGAAGCAAGCAGATTTATGGTAATGGGAGAGACTGGAAACTACAGAAGGGAAGCCAGGGATTCAGAAAACATCATTTCTGAGACTATTTGGGGAAGAGAGGGAGAGCCTTACACGCCCAGCAGCCCAGAAAGTATCACTGTGTTATACCACCTTGCAGCAAGTTGTCAGTAATGATGGCCCTGGGCTATCAAGAAAGGGTTCAAATAGGTTTACTGTGCTCTGTTCAGTAAGAAGACATAGTTTATAATCCATTTCTGTAAAACTGGTGTTTTACTTCAGCTCTTTGGTTGCAAGTAGTAGAGTCTCTAAATACATCCTAAAAGAAAAGTGTCTGTGGGTATTGTGTGTGTGTACATGTGCTCACGGGGCACACGTGTCTCGGGATTGCAGATTGCAAGCCAAGCATGTGTGGTTAGGGACTGAGCCAGCCCGTGGACTGACTACTCTCTCTCTTTTGTCCCTGGTACCTTTTTTTTTTTCTCCCTTTTTTTAGGAGCTGTCTCTTTCTTTCTGATCCTGATCTTACGTCATGTTGGCCTGCCGACACCATCACCCCTTTGGACTGTCCTCTCAAAGCCTCCATTCTGTTTGAACTTTCGCTTCTATCTTATTCTCTCTGCGTTTTTCTGATAAAATTCAAAGGAGGATGCTGTGTTTCTAGTTCATCTTTTCGCAACTGGCAGTGTCAAAATTTGTTTATTATCGTATGGTTTGCCTGCTCTGAAGCCATTGCCTGTTCCTGCACCAGTTTGGGTTTACAGGAAGCAAGTAGATAGAATTATCTGGTTTATTCTAAAAATCCACTAAGTAGAAGCTGCAGATAAGCTGTTTTTACAAGGACTCAACTAAGGTGTAGCAGATACCTAAAACAAAACAAAACAAAGTAAACAAAAAAGAAGGTAGAGAAATGTTCAAAAGTTTTGAAGTTTAGCACAATGAAGTGCTATTACCTGGAAAATTTGCTTTAAGTGGAAATACATTCCATTAATGTTATACAAATAAAATCCTACTGTATTTTTAACTTCAGGCCTATTTAGAGCTCATGATCTGAGCGGAAATCAAGAGTCAGATGCTTCACTGACTGAGCCACCAGGGTGCCCCCAGGAAATTCCAATTTAGTAGAGCACCAGCAAAGCTGGGGCAGGAAAATAAAAAGTTAACTTAAAAGAAAAAAGATTGAATTTTTTATTATTTTGTTTTTAACTTACTTGTGGTGGGGGGGGGTCAGGATCGAAGGTCTTATAATCTTTTTGAAACAGGTTGACCTTTATGACTGCCATATGCCACGTACTGTCTCAATACCTCAAATGAATTTGTTGATTTTAATCCTCACACAAATCCTGTGACACAGGAACCGATAACTCCATTTTGTAGTTGAAGAAACATTGGCACATGGAGGTTAACTAGGTACCCAGGATCACAGAACTACTATGAAGAGAGGTTGGAATCCCAACCCCACCGTGCTTAACTGTTCCACTCAAAGACCTGATTTGTGCCTGAGTGGTGATTTCTTTCACACAGGGAATTAAAGGCCACAGGCCAGGTCTGATCCACTTAGAACCCTGGAGTCCTTGTCAAGCTACCTCATTTTCCATATGAAGAAACCATTATTCATTGAGACAAAGATGTCTCCTTTAGGTCATGTAGTTGGTTAGGGACAGAGTCTGAGCTGCATGGGCAGAAAAAGAGAGAACTCCTCAAGACAGTAGTAAGTCTTCAGTAAAGTCTCTGTGGCTCAAGAGCAAGATGGTTACAGGTGATGTGAACAAAGAGAGACCAGCTGAAATGTTGAGAGAAAGATTACATTGAAACATGTTGATGGAGGTTCCTGTATTTGAAAAATAAAACAAAAAAATAAATGAAATTACATTAGAATTATCTCTCAATCTGTGCTAGTAATAAAGTTTTAAAAAATGAATCAAAATGAGCATAAAAATCATGACAGGACTTAATAACCTAATAAAGGAATTTTAACTTTACTTCATACATTCATAGTATGGGTTTAATGGTTAATGCTACAACAAGAAAGAAACTAGAATGAATAAAATAGAATGAAGCATACTTGAAAACAATTGCACTAATGCAAAATGAATCATTTGAATGGTCTAGTGGTATTTTTAGTTCATGTAGGAACTGTATGCTATGGTACTCTAATACTAGCGGCTTTGCCATTATGAGGGAAGTGCAGACAATAAAGTATGGAAATGCTTTTTCTCTTCATGGGGATTGGAAATATTATGGCCAGAGTTAGTGTCAGAGTCCTTAAAAATATTAGAAAATGAAATTAAAGCATCACCTTCAAAGCTGAATGTTTGCTGAGGCTTTAATTGCAAGGCATGTCAGAGACTCAGTAGCATAATCGTAAAGGATCAAAGTCATTACCAATAAATGAAACTAATAACATTACAAATAAAAGTATTTTGGACAAGGTGAGGGTCAAGCTTCCCATTACATTAATATAGTAAGTTGATGAACTATATGTAGTAACCATAGTCGATAGAAGTGGAATTAATTTGGGACACCTGGGTGGCTCAGTGTGTTAAAGCCTCTGCCTTCAGCTGAGGTCATGATCCCAGGGTCCTCGGATGGAGCCCCACATCAGGCTTTCTGCACAGCGGGGAACCTGCTTCCCTTCCTCTGCCTCTCTGCCTTTTTGTGATGTCTATCTGTCAAAAAAATAAATAAAATCTTTTAAAAAAAGAAATGGAATTAATTTAACAGGGTAATTATTTCTGCTAGTGATCACAAAATAAAAATGGTATATAGCACCATTAGGGACAAAAAATAGAATTGTTGCCATGATATTCTAGAAGTTATCTTAGACACATGACTGTGGATACAAATTACACATATATATTTTACCTGTAGTTAACAAAGCTATATCCTCGGATGATTTTGTGAGCGCTAAGACCACTCTTTGTATTGAGTGCTTTTCATGAGAACCAGTCTATCAAACTATCTGGAAAATGATTTTTTTCATAAATCCCTACAAAATTTACTGACGCCGTTTTAGAGTTCTTTTGCTCTGAAATAATGTTCATGTGAAAAAGTCATAGCAAGAAAAAAATGCCAGGGATTCCTTTCAGAGTGTATTTTTCTTTAAAGCTTTAAAGCTGATACTCTCAGAAGTCTTTTATTTTTCTTGCTGAAAACAGCTAGAAAGGGAACTATTCTGTGGACATATCGTATTCCAAGCATACTTCCTGACCTCAAAATAAAGAAAAGTTGGAAATGTTTGAGCATGAATGCTTCGTTAATTTCCTATGTGCGAGTCAATGACAAGAGAATAAAGGATTTCTAGTGACCCGTTCAGTGGCCGCTGATTCTCTTTTGAGATTCAACAAGTTACTTCATTTCTGTAAATACCTGCCCATCTCTAGTTGACCTGGCCATATTCTGGGATTATGTTCCTTCAAGGTTGGGAATATGTTCAGGCAGAATTTAAGGTGATTGAATGAGAGGAAAGATAAACAAGTTTATTGCAACAGTCGCAAAGGAAGATGTTAGGAGAAAATATTCTTCTATGTGAAGTTCAGTTGTATTTAGCAACACTTTCAATTTGGTTGCTGTACATTCTCAAAATAATAGGGGCATAAAGACATGGAATAAGGATGGAATCTATTTCTGCAACATTAATATTTTGTGTCATTTAAAAGCTACTGCCCATTTTATTCAATTACTTTGATCTGCAGAAATGCATGCTTAATTAATAAAGCCAGGCCATAATCATCTGTCTTGTAATGAAAATCTTTTATGGATAGCCACTAATGAAGATCCGATTTTGCCTTTCCAATTGTGCCCATCGTGTGGTGGAGGGGCAACCTGCATGACTGAAGGACAGGGCGATGCCTTGTGCTACAACGTTTGGAATTGCTGTGAAACTTATGTCGCACCGAGGTTTATTAATGTTGTACTTATCAAATATTCATTGTACGGTACTAACATTTGAAGAATGTGTTCGACTGAGCCTACTATTTCTGTGCTTTGACTGCCTGCTTTATTTAGTGAATTAATTCCAGGGAATAGTTTGAAATACTGAAATCTGAGGTGATACAGTATGTCAGGTTGTACAGAGCTTAGCTGCTCTCTTATTTGGGTTCAGTTACCTGTTTTGTTGATAGAGGGAAAGTGGCAGGTGTGCCCATGCACACCAGTGCTCACAAGTTCATTGTACACACCAGACACACATATACATACACACATGTGTGTATTGCACTGGCCCCCCAATTGGGTTATCATTATTTATTAAAAGGTACTAGTTTGTTTTTGTATCTAGACCTGTCATCAAAATCACCTGACACTCTTCAAATTAGTAGCTTCAGTCAGGGTCCCTGTGTAAGTCTTACTGACCTTCTGTACGCTTGTCCTCCTGGCTCCTTTCTATCACGATCTGTAAGAAAATTGCCACTTTATTTCTTATTCTCCATTGAGAATATATTTTCAGTTTATATTTATTGAAATATATTGTTAATGCTTATTTTGAAAGATAATATTTATATAAGGATAAAGCTTTAAATACTCCTGGAGGATTTAGCCTGAAGACTCAGGTTTAAGATTTAAGCGAGTAAGTTATTATATTATAGTACTAGTGGAAACATTAACAAACTACATTAATTTTATAATAATATTAATTACTACTACTATTATTATTTATTAGTGTTTTAAGCAATAAATATACATTATACTGTGTTTTTCATCAGTCATCTCAAGTAGGTACCCGGGTATATATAATGAATATTGTGAATGTTCTGTTGGCCTCATGTGTAATAGGTGAGAACGTGTTTTCTAGGATAGTAATGGAGGACGGTAGCCTCTTGCTCTAGCACACATTTGAGATAGAGAAAAGATCTTTCAAAATGCCAGATATTTTCATGCAAACCTTATTAGTGTACCAACTTAATTATTTGTGGGTGAAATGTATGTACAATACAGTTTTAAGTCTATCTAATGATACTCAGGTTTTAAAAGAAAAATCAGACTTTCCTATCTAAACTTTAAAAGGCCCCAGTGTATGACATGGTTTTGAACTTATCTGTTGTTTGACCAGAAAAACGTTGACACAAAGAAGAGGATATTGAAAAGTTACTTATAACTGATGGTATTTTGATTATATATATAAAGCATAGAATTCCAGACCTTAACTTGACTCAAGAAATAGCTGGTATCACTCTTTATTTTATAGATAAGCTTCTTCAGGGTGTGAGTGACCGACCTTAAATCATGTATCTGGAGACAGAATCCACTGTTTCCTAAAACTGAGTCTCAGGTCTTTTCGATGTACAAAACTAGTTCCCAAGAGTATTAGTACCAGAGAGAATTTATCTGGCATTTTCATTTTTCAGACTTGTTCTTTTTTTCTTAAACAGGATTTCCTCACTGATTTGTATTGAAGTGAATAGAATCCCTATTATTCTGCACTTTATGGAAATGCAACACACGGAGGGCTTTTTGTACTAGCTTTTCATTTCTGGTTCTCTTTGTCACAAAAGGCTCTTCACTTTTGTAGTTGAAATCATTTGTAATTACGAACTGTGCTTTTAAAAAATTCATCAATGAAATTTTTGATTTAAAAATGAGCTACCGGAAGAAAGGCAGAAGAGGAAAGACTGGAATTTAATGCAATAGAATAGTTGGAGAGAAATCACAAAGGAGAGGCATCTCACCTAGAGCAGTGTCTCATGAAATGGCAGGAAATGAAGAAACTGCATTCGCTCCTATTTTGGAATTTGTTATCCAGTGTTATTTGATGTAGCAGTACACACAAAAAAATACCTTTATACCATATATTAAAAATTTGCAATACATCAAATATATCTCCTGCCTAAAATTTAGAGATGGTAGACTCAGGGAGTCACCAACAGAGTAAAAGAAGATACAAATATTTAAATACCCCAACTTTATTTATTATTTTTTATATATTTAATTCTGACCTATTTCTTAGGAATTTTATTTCAGGATCATAACTGTACCAACATCTATTAATAACATCCTCAGAGTATATATCATTAAGCAATCAAATAAGGAGGACTGAATTAAACATATGCTTAAGACAGTGTTAGTGAAAAAAATGTGAATAGATTATTTTTTTAATGTGGGTTTTGATATATTCACTTTTTTTGTTATTAATTTATAAGTAATTTGAGTATCACTGATACAACGATGTTACATTAGTTTCAGATGTGCAAATAGTAATTCAGCTTCTCCGTACTTACCACAAAAGTAGCTGCTAGTCTGTCATCATGCAATACTATTATGATATCATGGACTGTATTCCCTATGCTGTGACTTTTATTCCTGCCTGAAGGGTGATGATCCCCTTCACCTTTTTTTTCCTTTTCCCCCGAACTCTGGAAACCATCATTTTGTTTTCTGTCTTTATAGCCCTGATTCTGCTTTTTACTGTTTGTTTTTTCATTGGATTTGCTTTTTGGATTTCATATATGAGTGAAATCATATGGCATTTGTATTTCTCATTCTAGCTTATTTTACTTAGCAGAATACCCTCTAGGTTCAGCCATGTCATAGCAAAATGGCAGGATCTTATTCTTTTCAAGGCTGTGTAATATTCCTATGTGTGTATGCGTGTGTGCATCCTATCTTCCTTATCTATTTGTCTGTTGATGGACATTTAGCTTGGTTCTATATCTTATCTGTTGTAAATAATGCTGCAATAAACATGGATGTGAATGTGTCTCTTGGAACTAGTGTTTTTGTAATGTTGGATGACTATCTAGGAGTAAAATATTGAGTCATATGATATTTCTATTTCTGATTTTCTTGAGGAAACTTCATACTGTTTTCCAGAGCCCCTGTACTAGTTTGTATTCCCACCAACAGTGCCCAGAGTTTTCTTTTCTCTAATCCTTGCCAACACTTGTTATTTCTTGTCATTTTGATTTTAGCCATTCTGACAGGTATAAGGTGGTATCTCATTGTGGTTTTGATTTGCATTTCCCTGATGAAAAGTGATGTTGAGCATCTTTTCATGTGTCTACTAGCTTTCTGTATGTTTTCTTTGGAAAAATCCTGTTCAAGTCCTCTGCCCCCCTTTTTAATCAGATTTTTTCTATTTCTGGTACTAAGTTGTATAGGTTCTTGATATATTTTAGGTATTCACCATCTTTGGTTATATCATTTGCATATATCTTCTCCTCATTCAGTAGGTTGCCTTTTTGTTTTGTTGATCATTTCCTGTACATTTTTTTTATTTTGATGTAGTCCCAAAGTTTGTTTTTGCTTTTGTTTCCCTTGCTCTAGGAGACATATCTAAACGTTTTTGTGGTCAATGTCAGCGAAATTACTGCTTAGGTTCTCTTCTAAGATGTTTGTGGTTTCAGGTCTCATACATTTTGTGTGAGTGGTTACTCTCAAAGTGGTTACTTTGAGTACATTGATAAATCTACTTCTTTACTGAAAATATTCAGTTAATTATAGCTCATGTGACCTGTTTCATCAACCAAAAGGTAAATATAACCATACTCATTTATTTAATATGTTATCATTTTATATATATATATATATTCACATATGCATCATTATATTTATTTATATATAACCATTTATACATATAACTGAATACTATAATTCAGGCCCCAGAGAAATATTCCTAGGAAGTCAAAGTATTCTCTTAAAGATATTTCCCAACCACTGCCAAATCTGAATTGTTTAGAAAGAAAGAAAGAGGGAAGGAGGAAGGGAGGGAGAAAGGAAACAAATGATTCAGGCCAAAGTGGCCTGTCTTTGTTCTAAAAGTTAACCTTGGAGAGATCCGTAGTCTGGTCTGTTGACTTCTGCTACAGACTTTGGATAACACCATACAATGTCACTGACGAAAGGCAAGTCTACACCATTTACAGAAACCTATTCTTGACATCCTTGATGGTCAAGATCTTAGTTAAGCCATCGTGCTCTCCACAGCAAACCCCGGGGTTTTATTAGGCTTCACCCTCCACATCAGCTAAGATCCTCCCCCTACCCCAGATCACCGCCTTGGCACTGGTTGCTCCTAGGGTATTTCCATTACCAGTCATGTCCTGATACCACTTTCTGCCATGAACCTTTAGCCCTTTTACTGAGTAAGGGCCACTTATTTCATGTACTTCAAGTGTGTGATTTCATGAGACTCATTGACCTTCCCGGACAACATGTCTTCGAATATCCTCTACACTCTTCTCTGTTATGGAATCTTGGGCTGCAGAGCTTGGATTTTCTTCTTTCCAGAATTCTTACACTTCTTATCAAAATAGAACCTCCTTATTCCTTGTGACCAACTTGACACACCAGGGAAACAGGCTCTATGAGATCTTCTCTTACACACTTTTTTTCCTTATCCTCCTCTCTTAGGCTTAACATGGGTCCCTTCTTGACCAAGATTTACATAATTTAAGGATACAACAATAGTAGTTCACTCAGGATAAAGAAGGTATGCTTCAGTGAAATGTCCTGACTTTATTCCTTAATAGCCAAGGGGTGGCCATAAAATTTTAAATTATCTTTACTTATTAGTTAATCTTTGCTGTAACTCCTAACACACGGGCCAATAGGTTTCTGGTTACATACTGGTTTGTGTGTTTGTTTTTTAATTCCCTGTGAAGGAACTTAAAATATTTTAAAGTTAGATTACCTAGTATGCTATTTAAAATCCCCTCACTCCTGAAAAGGAAGAGGGAGTATTAAAAAATGAAAACACTTAATTGTCCTTTTAATACTGCTTTTGGCTAGAATAATTATGTTACTTGAGCCTTAAAAATGAAAAGGGAAGTTAAGACACAACTTCTGCTGTGCTGTGATTTGCACACCGATGAATGTGGTTTAACTATCTCAACCTTGAAACAGTCCATAAATTAGTCATAATCTCTTCTTGCCCTGTGGTTATAGAAGGTTCATAGTATCAAAACCTTATTTTGGCCTCTGTGCACTGTTATGATCACTGTCATGTCATCAACTTATCCTTCCTACTGGACAATTCTTATCAATACTCAGCCTGTTGGTATTTTCCCTAATAAAAAAAAATCACAATAAAATCATGCTAATAAAATGAAAAGCATCTTCTTGATCCCATTTCTCTCTAGAGATGTTGCCCCACTTCTCTGCTCCTCTGGGCATCAAGAGTTCTTAAAGAAGTTTTATCATCATCATCTCTAAGTCCTCTCCTTTGTCTTTTTGCTTTTATTTATTTTTTTCTCAACCCAACCTATCAGGGTTTGTCCCATTCTTTGCATCAAAACTGCTGGTGTTTCCAGTGATCTACGTATGGCTAAGTCCAATGTTCAAGTCTATCCTCTTCGCTAGCTTCTCCACACATCTGATCCAGCAATTTACTCCCCCTTTCTTTGACCACCTTCTTCCCTGGCCTTGCATGATAACCACTCGTCTGACTGTCTTCCTTCCTTGTTGGTTACTTGTTAATTTATTGGCGGTATCACTTCATCTTTCTGATCTCTAGCATTGCGGTGCCTCAAGATCCAGCCTTAGGTCTCTTCTCGGGCCATCTTTACTTTTTTGCTGATCTTGCCCCATCTCAAGCCTTCATGTTAAGACACGCCTGTTTTGGTCCCCAGCTTAGACCTCTCCTCCAAACTCTAGATTCTTTTTCTCCCACCTGCCCACTTGAATGTCTAATCAACATATCCGTCTTAAGTTGCTCAAAACTGAACGCCTGATCTCTTTCCCTTCTCAACCTGCTCCTCTTGCATCCTCTCTGGGTGAGTAGAAACTATCCTTTCAGTTGCTCAAGCCAAACTGTGGTGTCGCTCTTGACTCCTCTCTTTTTCTTCCTACCCCATACCTAATCTGCCAACACATCTTATGGCTGTACTTTCAGGTTATATCTAGGATCCTTTTTAGTGCTTGTACCTCCCCAGCCTGTGCTACCCTCGTCTCTTACCAGAATTATGGTAGTGACTTCCTAACTTGTCTGTTTGTTTCTGTTTGGGCCCACTGCACTCTACTCAACAGAGCAACTGCAGTTATCCTGTTTTTCTGTAAGTGGGGTCCTATCATTTCCCTTTTCGAAACCCTCTAATAGCCTCCCATCTCAATCAGTAACTGCCAAAGTCCTTCCAGTGCCCTAAACATGTTGCAGAGTCTGTGCTGCCACTTTATTACTGAGCCCATCTCCTATAATTCTCACCCCAGCACACTCTGCTCCCGACACACTGACACACTCCTAACACACGGGCCAATTTCAACCGCAGGGTTTTGTATTTGCTTTCCTTTTGCCTGTTATGCTACTTCCCTGATATTGTAACATCATGCGCTTCTCACCACTGTCAAATCTTTGCTCAAACGTCACTCTTGCCATGAGGTCCTCTTGGACCTACCTTTCTAAACTCACAGTCCTCTTCCACATCTCCATTCCCCTTCCCCCTTCCTTGACTTTTCTTCCTAGGACTGAAGCCATCTAGCATACAGACGTTTTAAGGTATTGTTTTGATAATTTATTGCCTTATTTACCCCCCACTAATATGTGAGCTCTCTTAAGATCAGGATTCATGCCTGTTTTGTTACTTGCTTTCTACCAAGTGCCTGAGCAGTTACTGACACAGAGTAAGCACGGAAATTATTTGTTGAATGAATGAATGAATTACAGGAACAACCTCTTTACTTCAGTCTCTCCTGGTTATTTCTGAAAATCTCTAATTGTAGCTCTGAAGAAGGCCGTGGGCTTCCTTTTCTTCCCCCATACCTGGTCGTAGATCTGTAGACTCTCAAGAAGCCCAGAGGAAGCTTGTCCACTGCTGTGGTTGTCATCTTCTCTGTCTGTACTCCCCACAGGAGTGATCCTAATTGCAAACAATCTTAAAATAGTAGCCCCATTCACTGAATGTCAGCTCTGCCCTAGCTGCTGTATTAGGCTTTATATAGGTCATCTGTTTCAACTGAATTCTCACAACCCAGGAGCAAGGTAAGTGGAGCCCAGTCCTCTACTTCTGGGATTCTTTCTTGTGTTTGACTATGACCTTATGAGTCACATCTTGAATAACTTCCAGTGTAAACCACAGTGGCCTCTCCTGCTGACTTCCTGAACTAATCCTTCTCTGCTGTGCTGCCCATATTTTGGGAGCAGGTGTTCAGGAACAATGACATCAGACATAAAGAGCCTAGAAGAAGGATCAGATTGATAGAGGGGTTGGTGTTTTGTTTAGGGACATAAACGTAATAATTGTTTGCATATATTGAGTACCTACTATGTGCTCAAAACTCTATAATAGTAACTCATTTAGATGCTATGACTGTATCTATTTGAATAATGAGGGGACTAATGCTTAAAGCACTTAAGCAACTGGTCCAAAGTCTCACGACTTAGTATTGATTCAAAAATTTATTTATTTTGAAAGATGCCATTTATTTATTTGAGAGAGAGAGAGAGTGAAGGAGAGAGCAGAAGCAGGGGGAAGAGGAAGAGAGAGAGGTAAGCTACCTGCTGAGCAGGGAGCCCTACGTGGGGCAGGGCCCTGGGACCATGACCTAAGCTGACGGCAGACACCTAACTGATGGAGCTGATGAAGTTCTTGAACCTAGGTGAGGTTCGGTGGGGTGAGGTTTGGAGCCGACGGCTAAAGAAAGAATTCTTAAGATGTCTCTGGTGCAAAAAGGTGGTTTATTAGAGCACGGGGACAGGACCTGTGGGCAGGCAGAGATGCGGCTGCCCAGGGCCTGTGAGGAGTGTCTGGTTATATACACAGGAGTTGGGTAGGTGAGGACAAAGGGTGTTCAGAAGGGCTATTGGGGTAAAAAAGACTGTCAGGATATTGAAGGCCTGGTTACTATCAAGCCAAGGCCACTTTCCCTCTAATGAGGCACTAACATAAAAACAATTGGGAGTCTCCTGGTGGAATGTTACATTCCTGCTATCAAACGTCCTTGTTAGTGAGATTTAGGTCTTAAAAGAAATTTAACTTTATTTACTTTTCCTTCTACCTGCGTCTCCTTCAGTTTTTTTTTATGGAGGGGAGGGTGACGTTAGAGCTTGAGGAACTGAGTTATGTATCTTTGGAAATTGGGCTATTGATAAGGTAACTTCTTTGTTGTAAATCTCAAGGACATTTGTAAACCAAGAGAGACTCCTGCCTTGCAGGACTGTGATCTCCGCAAGTTAACTATTTATCATTTTATGGCAGTCAGGGGTGCCTGAGGAATGCTACACATATGGAGGGGAGCGGGTGAAGAGGGGGCGCAAGGCGCCAGCTTTTGCTTTGTCCTCAGCCAGCCTCCTGCTCCCTCATCAGAGCCACTCAGGTGCCCCTTGATTCAAGGATTTAGATCTTGGGATTTGAATTCAGAACCATTAGTCATAAGCACCAGGGTCTCAGCTATATTTTTCAGTTGTATACACTGTGCCAAGCACTGTATTAAGTGCTGACTATGTAATCCAAGGAGCAGAACGAACAATCATTTCTGCATTAAATCCTCAACATAAACCAGGTGGAAAATACACAGTCATAAGCAAACCTGGAAATTCCTACACTGACCAAGACATCGGCCTTCTAATACTTTTGGAATTAATTTATCCACTGTTGAGTGCTTTGTGCTTCCCTTCAGAATAGGCCAGTTTGTAGAGTGCCCGTGTTTAGCACTTATAACTTTAATTTCTAGGAAATGATCGCTATGTGATTTGAAACTCTGTATTCTTTATGTACATGTGTTTGGCCTGCTTAACCGTACTGTATTATCCACCTTTTAGATGTAAAGTCTTTCTATTTATTTAATTACATTATTCCCCTAAGATTCTTAGCTTCCTCCCTTCAAACAGAATGTTCTCAGTATACCTTCATTGAATTCCTGCTAGGTAGGGAGATGCTTTTTTATATCCACTTCTTTTGAATGGAAAGATGAAAGGTACCGGTAGGTAGAGTAATTTATCAAAAGCCATGTCGCTGGGCACGGAATCAGAACACCCAGACTTCTGAGCTTAGGATCTAAAGTGTGTGCTTTAGTCCCCTGTGTCCTTAAGAAAGATATTCAGATGTCAGCAGTAGATAATTTTTAATAGAAGAGGTGTAGCTAAGCTCTCTGTGTGGAGAGCTGGGTTTGATTGAATCGAGCAAGCATATTCATTAGGAGCCCAGGATTGCTGAGTTGCCCATCAGATCTGCACTGAGCACGGGGAATGACACGAAGTGGCGATTTTTAATTTGCAATGATCTACTTTACACATTCAACAAGTGAAAATGTAGATTTCCCAACACCAGCAGGAGCCCAGATGTGTCCTGGCAGTTCTAAAACTTTGAACACAAAACGTCACTTTCAACTTGAGTTTGAAAGAGGCGACAGTGCGAAGCCAGAGGGAGACTTTCTGCAGGCAGTTGGCACTACGTGTTGGGTTTTGTTGTTTTTGCTGTTTGCTCCCCATGGAGATTCCATGTCTTATCCTTCAGTTTGCTGTATAAAATGGCTCTTTCCTGGAGCAACAGAAATCCTGTCTGTGCCACCACTGATCTGGGAAGGAGGCAGTTGTGACGGAAGGAGGCTTGTGTGTGTTGGTATCTATTGTTTCGTAACCGTTTCAGGTGAATGCATAGAAATCTGTAGACTTTGAAAAGAGGTTATCCTTGGTCTGGGTGTTAATTTGAGAGTCAACGGCTGTTTTTTAGGAGTGAGGAGACCAGCTGTCCCAGTTGGCTCAGGGAACACCAAGGGAAGTAGTGGGCACCCCTGTGCAAGGTGGTCACTCCATTCAGATCCCTTCTACTAAGCTTTTGAATAACGTTGCCCGCCCAGTTAGGAGAGACCCTTGCCTGCACAGTGAGTACTAGAAATCACTAAATACTTGAAATTTGTCTGCCTTTGAGAGACAGTTTATTTCCCAAAAGTTGGTGGTGGGGCAGGGGGTTCCTAAAGATGAGGGGACTCATAGAGGTAACTCTCAGCCAAGGAACGCACATCTGTCACTGACTTTTTTCTCCCTGTTTCCCTTCCTCAGTAAATTTCCCCGTGTCTAAGCAGAGGAGCACTTCACAGCAAGTAGGCCCATGCTCCCCACCCCTCTTTATTTCCTGAGTCTCACAGTCATTAGAGGCACAATAGCCACCTCATGTCACTGGGAGGCCTAAAGTTTTGTGGAGATGCCCTCAGGGACACGGGGATCACAACTGATCTGAAAAAGAGGCTTTGGCCCCTCATCCTGACAAAGGAGCATCTGTTGAAGGCCTTTTGCCTGAAGTGGCTCCATTCAGGCTTAAGCCAATAGCCTAGTCCTTTAAATCGCCAGCCCCATTGTTCAAGGTATTTCTTGAAAAGGGGAATGTGTACGTCCCTTAAACTCTCTTTCTTTAGTTAATGCGCAAATGTCTCGCCTAGAATCTGCCACCACAAGACTGGTCTCAATAAGGACCCCCCCACCCCACTCCCAACACCAGCTTGAATTGATATAGCTCCTCCTGTGCTTAACTGAGCAGGATTTCTGTTAATGATCCTGGGGACACAGAGGAAACAGCTCTGACCATACTCGTTTTACAAATGATAAAAGTGTGCTTGCCTCTTCAAGTACGTTGAACTGGGTTTTGACAAAAATTAGTTCAGTGCTGGTTGATAAGTTGCATTACCAGAATAATTACTGAATTTTCTTTTCTTAGTATTTGATTCAGGTAGTTTCATAGTTGAACGCAATAAAAACAGCTCTCAAGATATCATAAAGCATGGCTGGCTCCGAGTCTGTCTCTGAGCTCCAAACCTTTGATAGAACTCACCCACTTTATAGCCCCTACCAGCCGTGCTCCATGCTCCTGAATTAGAGATAGGCAGTAGGATGCTAAGAGACACCAAATAATACACCTATCAGTTTCCTAATAATTCCATTATTTTTATGTTAGATCAACCATGGACATGATAGGAAAATTCACATGTGCTTGTAAAGCAGGAAACTTCAGAGAACATTTAGCAGTATGGGGGCCTTTCTTCCCCATCTCACCTTCTTAATTGTCTGTCTGTGGGAGTAAACTATTCAGGGGGTATCTGTTCAGGAGGTGTTTCACGGAAGCAGTTTAAGAATCACTGGCTCTGATTCATTTCTGCCTCTTGCACACAGATGCCATATTCTGTACCTCTCAAAAGATTTGTTGACCTTGATTGAGATCCTGGTATTTATCTTGTCTGTGAAGCAATATTAGCTTTATAGAATTCAGTGATGACATTTCTGCTCCATAACTTAGGCTGAAGTGAGATTACATTTCGTCTTCAGCAGGTTTCAAATAAGAACACACTATACAGTGAGCCTTCTGAGTTTCCACAATAAAAAGAAAATGTGTCTGGTATTTATTGAATGCTTACTCTGTGTCAAGCACTCAGCTAAGCACTTTACATACATTTGTAAAAGCCACTGTAAGTTGCTTTTATTATTGTCCTCATTCTGGAGATAAGAAAACAGAGGCTTGGAGACCGCCAGTCATCTTGGCCAAGGTTACATGGGTAGTGAAGGATACAGCGATAATTTTAAAGGTGGGTAACCTAAGCTTGAGCCCATGATCTGAATTAGCTTCTGTGGTTCCTCTTGCTGTTGGGAGTATTTTAAAGATTTTATTTATTTATTTGACAGAGAGAGAAAGAGCACAAGTAGAGAGAGAGGCAGGCGGTGGGGGGGGGGGCAGGAAGCAGGCTTCCCACTGAGCAGAGAGCCGGATTCGGGGCTCCATCCCAGGACCCTGAGATCATGACCCGAGCTGAAGGCAGAGGCTTAACCCACTGAGCCACTCAGGTGCCCCGCTGTTGGGAGTATTTTAAAAACAGTTCCTGTAGAGTGGTTTCTGAATGAAGAGCTGTATTGCTTTGAGGATTTTATATGATGAAGTTCTAGAACATAGGTGAGGTTCGGTGGGGTGAGATCCGGAGCCAATGACCAAGAAAGAATTCTTGAGACATCTTTGGTGCAAAATAGTGGTTTATTAAAGCACGGGGACAGGACCCGTGGGCAGGAAGAGCTGCTGCCCCGGGTTGTGAAGGATGGCAGGTTATGTACCCTGCAGTTGGGTGAAGGTGAAGGAAAAGGGGGGCTTCTACGGAGCTTTCATATGCTCAAGAGGGCCTACAAGGTGTGGAGGTCTTGGGACTTGATCAGTGTTGTCTTTTGGCAAGCCATCAACATCAAGATATTTGGGAGATTCCTGGTGGGATGTCACATTTCTGCTATCAAGCATCTTTGTTAGTGAGATTTAGGTTGAGAAGAGATTTAACTTTATTTACATTTCCTTCTACCTCAGCCTCCTTCAGTTTTGTTTATGGAGGGGAGGGTGACAGTAGGGCTTGAGGAACTGAGTTATTTGCCTCTGGAAATTGTGCTATTGATAAGGTAACTTCTTTATCTGTAGATCTCTAGGACATTTTTAAACCAAAGGAGACTCCTGTCCTGCAGGATTGTGATCTCTGCAAGTTAACTATTTGCTTTTCCTTTAGGGCAGCCTGGGGTGCCTGAGGAATGTCACAGGTAATACCGAGGGGAGCGGGTGAAGAGGGGGTGCAAGGTGCCAGCTTTTGCTTTGTCCTCAGCCAGCCTTCTGCTCCCTCATCATTATATATGTGGTTATTAATCATAAATCAATACAGACCTATTTATGCTCATTCATTCAACAAAGATTTTTTTTCCCCAATAAATATTTTTGAGCCTCCTCTCTATGCCAGACTCTGCAGATGAGTGTGAGTAAGCCAAGATCTCATCCTAGGAGTAGCTCACAATGTAGTGGAGGAGACAGGCATGTAAATAAGCTATGAAACGATCATCTCATGACAAGATGAAATAATCTGTGTTGTAAAAGAGGTGCACAGAGGATACAGCCCAGGAGTACTTGACCCCATAGAATTTATATGGAGAATTGAGATGATGTAGTGACCATAAAAACTGTTCCTCAAAAACATTCATTATACTGAAGGACAAGATAGAACAGAAACAAAAATGATGGTAGAATAAATCTCAGATGAGTTTTTCAGATACAATGGCTTATTTCTCTGGGCTCTTGGAGACATTTAATTGCTAATTCTTATTAGTTTCTGAAATCCATTTCATTGACCAAACTCATCCCATGCCTTCAAGGAAAACTTGAAGTTAATGGTAGGATTTGTTTCTCATTAATTTCTTTGGCTTTCTTTTTTTTTACTTATTACCAAATAAATATATTTATATCAGAGCAAAAAAGAAACTGTACAGTCCTCAAGATCTACAAATGGTCTCATAGGTCATAGCTGACACTCATAACTTCTTCCACTGTCCCATTTCAAATTCCTTTTGCTCTCAGTAAGCAACTCAAGTGATCATAGTCTTTTTTTTTTTTTTTTTTTAAAGTCATTTTTTTTTTAAATTTATTTCCAGCATAACAGTATTCATTATTTTTGCACCACACCCCGTGCTCCATGCAATCCGTGCCCTCTATAATACCCACCACCTGGTACCCCAACCTCCCACCCCCCGTCCCTTCAAAACCCTCAGATTGTTTTTCAGAGTCCATAGTCTCTCATGGTTCACCTCCCCTTCCAATATCCCCCAACTCCCTTCTCCACTCTAAGTCCCCATGTCCTCCATGCTATTTGTTATGCTCCACAAATAAGTGAAACCATATGATAATTGACTCTCTCTGCTTGACTTATTTCACTCAGCATAATCTCTTCCAGTCCAGTCCATGTTGCTACAAAAGTTGGGTATTCATCCTTTCTGATGGAGGCATAATACTCTATCCCCAGGGGTACAGGTCTGTGAATCACCAGGTTTACACACTTCACAGCACTCACCAAAGCACATACCCTCCCCAATGTCCATAATCCCACCCCCTTCTCCCAAACCCCCTCCCCCCAGCAACCCTCAGTTTGTTTTGTGAGATTAAAAGTCACTTATGTTTTGTCTCCCTCCCAATCCCATCTTGTTTCCTTTATTCTTCTTCTACCCACTTAAGCCCCCATGTTGCATCACCACTTCCTCATATCAAGGAGATCATATGATAGTTGTCTTTCTCTGCTTGACTTATTTCGCTAAGCATGATACGCTCTAGTTCCATCCATGTTGTCGCAAATGGCAAGATTTCATTTCTTTTGATGGCTGCATAGTATTCCATTGTGTATATATACCACATCTTCTTGATCCATTCATCTGTTGATGGACATCTAGGTTCTTTCCATAGTTTGGCTATTGTGGACATTGCTGCTATAAACATTCGGGTGCATGTGCCCCTTTGGATCACTACGTTTGTATCCTTAGGGTAAATACCCAATAGTGCAATTGCTGGGTCATAGGGCAGTTCTATTTTCAACATTTTGAGGAACCTCCATGCTGTTTTCCAGAGTGGCTGCACCAGCTTGCATTCCCACCAACAGTGGAGGAGGGTTCCCCTTTCTCCACATCCTCGCCAGCATCTGTCATTTCCTGACTTGTTTATTTTAGCCATTCTGACTGGTGTGAGGTGATATCTCATTGTGGTTTTGATTTGTATTTCCCTGATGCCGAGTGATATGGAGCACTTTTTCATGTGTCTGTTGGCCATCTGGATGTCTTCTTTGCAGAAATGTCTGTTCATGTCCTCTGCCCATTTCTTGATTGGATTATTTGTTCTTTGGGTGTTGAGTTTGCTAAGTTCTTTATAGATTCTGGACACTAGTCCTTTATCTGATATGTCATTTGCAAATATCTTCTCCCATTCTGTCAGTTGTCTTTTGATTTTGTTAACTGTTTCCTTTGCTGTGCAAAAGCTTTTGATCTTGATGAAATCCCAATAGTTCATTTTTGCCCTTGCTTCCCTTGCCTTTTGCGTTGTTCCTAGGAAGATGTTGCTGCGGTTGAGGTCAAAGAGGTTGCTGCCTGTGTTCTCCTCAAGGATTTTGATGGATTCCTTTCGCACATTGAGGTCCTTCATCCATTTTGAGTCTATTTTTGTGTGTGGTGTAAGGAAATGGTCCAATTTCATTTTTCTGCATGTGGCTGTCCAATTTTCCCAGCACCATTTATTGAAGAGGCTGTCTTTTTGCCATTGGACATTCTTTCCTGCTTTGTCGAAGATTAGTTGACCATAGAGTTGAGGGTCTATTTCTGGGCTCTCTATTCTGTTCCATTGATCTATGTGTCTGTTTTTGTGCCAGTACCATGCTGTCTTGATGACGACAGCTTTGTAATAGAGCTTGAAGTCCGGAATTGTGATGCCACCAACGTTGGCTTTCTTTTTCAATATCCCTTTGGCTATTTGAGGTCTTTTCTGGTTCCATATAAATTTTAGAATTATTTGTTCCATTTCTTTGAAAAAGATGGATGGTACTTTGATAGGAATTGCATTAAATGTGTAGATTGCTTTAGGTAGCATAGACATTTTCACAATATTTATTCTTCCAATCCAGGAGCATGGAACATTTTTCCATTTCTTTGTGTCTTCCTCAATTTCTTTCATGAGTACTTTATAGTTTTCTGAGTATAGATTCTGTGTCTCTTTGGTTAGGTTTATTCCAAGGTATCTTATGGTTTTGGGTGCAATTGTAAATGGGATTGACTCCTTAATTTCTCTTTCTTCTGTCTTGCTGTTGGTGTAGAGAAATGCAACTGATTTCTGTGCATTGATTTTATATCCTGACACTTTACTGAATTCCTGTATAAGTTCTAGCAGTTTTGGAGTGGAGTCTTTTGGGTTTTCCACATATAGTATCATATCATCTGCGAAGAGTGATAATTTGACTTCTTCTTTGCCGATTTGGATGCCTTTAATTTCCTTTTGTTGTCTGATTGCTGAGGCTAGGACCTCTAGTACTATGTTGAATAGCAGTGGTGATAATGGACATCCCTGCCGTGTTCCTGACCTTAGCGGAAAAGTTTTCAGTTTTTCTCCATTGAGAATGATATTTGCGGTGGGTTTTTCATAGATGGCTTTGATGATATTGAGGTATGTGCCCTCTATCCCTACACTTTGAAGAGTTTTGATCAGGAAGGGATGCTGTACTTTGTCAAATGCTTTTTCAGCATCTATTGAGAGTATCATATGGTTCTTGTTCTTTCTTTTATTGATGTGTTGTATCACATTGACTGATTTGCGGATGTTGAACCAACCTTGCAGCCCTGGAATAAATCCCACTTGGTCGTGGTGAATAATCTTTTTAATGTACTGTTGAATCCTATTGGCTAGTATTTTGTTGAGTATTTTCGCATCTGTGTTCATCAAGGATATCGGTCTATAGCTCTCTTTTTTGATGGGATCCTTGTCTGGTTTTAGGATCAAGGTGATGCTGGCCTCATAAAATGAGTTTGGAAGTTTTCCTTCCATTTCTATTTTTTGGAACAGTTTCAGGAGAATAGGAATTAGTTCTTCTTTAAATGTTTGGTAGAATTCCCCCGGGAAGCCGTCTGGCCCTGGGCTTTTGTTTGTTTGGAGATTTTTAATGACTGTTTCAATCTCCTTACTGGTTATGGGTCTGTTCAGGCTTTCTATTTCTTCCTGGTTCAGTTGTGGTAGTTTATATGTTTCTAGGAATGCATCCATTTCTTCCAGATTGTCAAATTTGTTGGCGTAGAGTTGCTCATAGTATGTTCTTATAATAGTTTGTATTTCTTTGGTGTTAGTTGTGATCTCTCCTCTTTCATTCATGATTTTATTTATTTGGGTCCTTTCTCTTTTCTTTTTGATAAGTCGGGCCAGGGGTTTATCAATTTTATTAATTCTTTCAATGAACCAGCTCCTAGTTTCGTTGATTTGTTCTATTGTTTTTTTGGTTTCTATTTCATTGATTTCTGCTCTGATCTTTATGATTTCTCTTCTCCTGCTGGGCTTAGGGTTTCTTTCTTGTTCTTTCTCCAGCTCCTTTAGGTGTAGGGTTAGGTTGTGTACCTGAGACCTTTCTTGTTTCTTGAGAAAGGCTTGTACCGCTATATATTTTCCTCTCAGGACTTCCTTTGTTGTGTCCCACAGATTTTGAACCGTTGTGTTTTCATTATCATTTGTTTCCATGATTTTTTTCAATTCTTCTTTAATTTCCCGGTTGACCCATTCATTCTTTAGAAGGATGCTGTTTAGTCTCCATGTATTTGGGTTCTTTCCAAACTTCCTTTTGTGGTTGAGTTCTAGCTTTAGAGCATTGTGGTCTGAAAATATGCAGGGAATGATCCCAATCTTTTGATACTGGTTGAGTCCTGATTTAGGACCGAGGATGTGATCTATTCTGGAGAATGTTCCATGTGCACTAGAGAAGAATGTGTATTCTGTTGCTTTGGGATGAAATATTCTGAATATATCTGTGATGTCCATCTGGTCCAGTGTGTCGTTTAAGGCCTTTCTTTCCTTGCTGATCTTTTGCTTGGATGATCTGTCCATTTCAGTGAGGGGAGTGTTAAAGTCCCCTACTATTATTGTATTATTGTTGATGTGTTTCTTTGATTTTGTTATTAATTGGTTTATATAGTTGGCTGCTCCCACATTGGGGGCATAGATATTTAAAATTGTTAAATCTTCTTGTTGGACAGACCCTTTGAGTATGATATAGTGTCCTTCCTCATCTCTTATTATAGTCTTTGGCTTAAAATCTAATTGATCTGATATAAGGATTGCCACTCCTGCTTTCTTCTGATGTCCATTAGCATGGTAAATTCTTTTCCACCCCCTCACTTTAAATCTGGAGGTGTCTTCGGGCTTAAAATGCGTTTCTTGGAGGCAACATATAGATGGGTTTTGTTTTTTTATCCATTCTGATACCCTGTGTCTTTTGACAGGGGCATTTAGCCCATTAACATTCAGGGTAACTAGTGAGAGATATGAATTTAGTGCCATTGTATTGCCTGTAAGTTGACTGTTACTGTATATGGTCTCTGTTCCTTTCTGATCTACCACTTGTAGGCTCTCTCTTTGCTTAGAGGACCCCTTTCAATATTTCCTGTAGAGCTGGTTTGGTATTTGCAAATTCTTTCAGTTTTTGTTTGTCCTGGAAGCTTTTAATCTCTCCTTCTATTTTCAATGATAGCCTAGCTGGATATAGTATTCTTGGCTGCATGTTTTTCTCGTTTAGTGCTCTGAAAATATCATGCCAGCTCTTTCTGGCCTGCCAGGTCTCTGTGGATAAGTCAGCTGCCAATCTAATATTTTTACCATTGTATGTTACAGACTTCTTTTCCCGGGCTGCTTTCAGGATTTTCTCTTTGTCACTGAGACTTGTAACTTTTACTATTAGGTGACGGGGTGTGGGCCTATTCCTATTGATTTTGAGGGGCGTTCTCTGAACCTCCTGAATTTTGATGCTCGTTCCCTTTGCCATATTGGGGAAATTCTCCCCAATAATTCTCTCCAGTATACCTTCTGCTCCCCTCTCTCTTTCTTCTTCTTCTGGAATCCCAATTATTCTAATGTTGTTTCGTTTTATGGTGTCACTTATCTCTCGAATTCTCCCCTCGTGGTCCAGTAGCTGTTTGTCCCTCTTTTGCTCAGCTTCTTTATTCTCTGTCATTTGGTCTTCTATATCACTAATTCTTTCTTCTGCCTCATTTATCCTAGCAGTGAGAGCCTCCATTTTTGATTGCACTTCATTAATAGCTTTTTTTATTTCAGCTTGGTTAGATTTTAGTTCTTTTATTTCTCCAGAAAGGGCTTTTATATCTCTCGAGAGGGTTTCTCTAATATCTTCCATGCCTTTTTCGAGCCCGGCTAGAACCTTGAGAATTGTCATTCTGAACTCTAGATCTGACATATTACCAATGTCTGTATTGATTAGGTCCCTAGCCTTCGGTACTGCCTCTTGTTCTTTTTTTTGTGTTGAATTTTTCCGTCTTGTCATTTTGTCCAGATAAGAGTATATGAAGGGGCAAGTAAAATACTAAAAGGGTGGCAACAACCCCAGGAAAAAATGCTTTAACCAAATTAGAAGAGATCCAAAATCGTGAGGGGGGAGAAAGGGGATAAAAAGAGGTTCAAAAAGGAAGAAAGAAAAAAAAAAAAAAAAAAGAAAAAAAAAAAGAAAAAAGAAAAGAATTAAAAAAAAAAGGAAAACACCTAAGAAAAATGTAAAAAAGAAAAAATATATATTTTAGATAAACTAGTTAAAAATCGTTAAAAAAGAAAAAGGTAACAGTTAAAAAAAAAAAAAATTTTACCCGAAGGCAAGAAAAAAAAAAAAAAAAAACAAAAAACAAAAAATGAAAAAGAAAAAAATTAAATTAACTGCAAGACTAAAAAAAATCACAGGGAAAAAGCCATGAGTTCCGTGCTTGGCTTTCTCCTCCTCTGGAATTCTGCTGCTCTCCTTGGTATTGAAACCGCACTCCTTGGTAGGTGAACTTGGTCTCGGCTGGATTTCTTGTTGATCTTCTGGGGGAGGGGCCTGTTGTAGTGATTCTCAAGTGTCTTTGCCCCAGGCGGAATTACACCGCCCTTACCTGGGGCCGGGGTGAGTAATCCGCTCGGGTTTGCTTTCAGGAGCTTTTGTTCCCTGAGCGCTTTCCGTAGAGTTCCGGAGGACGGGAATACAAATGGCGGCCTCCTGGTCTCCGGCCCGGAGGAGCCGAGAGCCCAGGGCCGCACTCCTCAGTGCGCCCTCAGAGAACAGCGCCCAGTTACTCCCGTCTGCCTGACCTCCGGCCGCGCTCCGAGCTCTCCAAGCCTGCGACCGGTTCAAGGTAACACCGAGCTGTGAGCTTACTGTCGGCTCTGTCTCTGTAGCCGGCTTTCCCGTTCCAATACCCGCAAGGTCTGCGACACTCAGACACCCCTGCTCCTTCTGTGACCCTGCGGGACCTGATGCCACGCTGAACCCGCGTGGGCTTCGCCCTGGTTTAGCCTCTGGAGCGATGTCCCTCAGCGGAACAGACTTTTAAAAGTCCTGATTTTGTGCACCGTTGCTCCGCCGCTTGCCGGGAGCCGGCCCCTCCCCCCGGGGTCTATCTTCCCGTCGCTTTGGATTCACTTCTCCGCCGGTCCTACCTTTCAGAAAGTGGTTGTTTTTCTGTTTCCAGAATTGCTGTTCTTCTTCTCTTCGATCTGCCGATGGATTTTCAGGTGTTTGCAATCTTTAGATAAGCTATCTAGCTGATCTCCGGCTAGCTGAAGCAGTCTCAGCCTGCTACTTCTCCGCCATCTTGACTCCTCCCCCCTCTTTGGCTTTCTTAATGGCCAATTTGGTCTTATTAATAGTTAATATTTTTAGCAATGTAAACTTTTGCATTAATAAAACAGATGCAAAATTACCATCCCAGCCAACCACTGCCATGGGAAAGAGCAAGGAGACTTAAACAGTGGTAGAGTTGGACTGAGCTGACCCTCAGAGGACCAATACCATCCTTCCAATTGTCTTATTCTCCCATCATTGCAGTTTACACACCTATTTCAAGACTCACAGATGTTCCTACATTAAACTTTTGTTAGCTTTATTGTTTTGTATTGTTTGTTTTATTTTAGTTAAGTTCCATTCCCAGTGTGGAGTCCAACACAGGGCTTAACTCTGAAATCATAACCTGAGCTGAGATCAAGAGTCAGGCACCCCAGGTTTTTTTGTTTGTTTGTTTCATTTTTGTAAGCTATAATTTTAATAGTAAAGTGTTTTCTTATTTAACTGTTCCCCTCCTTATTTTAGGACTATACATACAACCAGTACAAGTAGTTTACGCTTTTTTTTTATACTTAATTTTTGATAACCTCCATTTTTGTAAACTGACAACTGTAAGAGACCCACTATGTGCTGGCTTTAGACTTTAGTTCACCATTGGAAAAATATTTTGAAGTCCTCTGTTAATGATGCTGCTATTTGCCAAGTTTAGTTTAGGCAACGTGACCACATTTGCATATAGAGACATGTTTATCCAATTATCTGAATATGAAGATATACATACTTTAGTCTATACTTTATCCATATGAATGGAAAATGGGAGACTGATACTTACCTTGGAAGTAAGAAGTGCAAGTCTTGTAAACTTTGATAATAATGGGAAAAAAATTAGGTTTGACAAAAATGGTGGAATTTTACCTTTGATTGGATGCTCATCGGACTCAGATAGTTGTGTTAAGCAGCGTGTGCTAAATGCTGCAACAAGCAAAATCTCAACGGTTTAATTAATTAATGAATGAAAAATCAATTTAATTAAGGAGAAGTTTTAAATCTCATGTTAGAGTCAGGTGTGAGACAGTAGGTGTCTCTTTGTGTTCCCTGGTGTCTTCCTATAGCTGTGCTTAACTCAGGCCTCACAGTCCTCCATCCGATCCCCTGTCTCCAGCTGGCACATTTGGGGTGAAGGAGCAGGAGGACATCACTTAGGGGATCTTTCAGAGAAAGGCCTGGCGGTGGCGCACAGTACACTGACTGACATTCTTTGAATAGGATTCAGTCACATGGCCCCACACTTAATTGCAGAAGTGCCTGGTCAGGTGCTCAAGAGGGAACAGAAAAGGGATTCGATAATTACATGACATTGTCTCTATCCCAGCTAGTCAAATGTGTGTCTGTGCAGAAACAGAAACAGATTTAGGGACATGTATACAATGCTGGAAAGTTGGTCAAAAGTTGTCTATAAGAGGCAGAAAATAATCAGGGATCTGGTGGTCTTTGGCACTTTAGGAACAGACCTAATTCTTCTGCCACTGCTCCCTGGGTCTGCTGTAGGTAGGTCTGCTGGGGACTTAGGCAAATATCTGCAAACATGGAAGATTTCCAGTAGGATACAGGTAGCTTCCCCTTCTGGAGGAACTGGGTTCTGGAGAATTTTTTTTTTTTAAGGTTTTATTTATTTGTTTGACAGAGAGACATCACAAGTAGGCAGAGAGGCAGGCAGAGAGAGAGAGAGGAGGAAGCAGGCTCCCTGCTGAGCAGAGAGCCCGATGCAGGGCTCGATCCCAGGACCCTGAGATCATGACCTGAGCCGAAGGCAGCGGCTTAACCCACTGAGCCACCCAGGCGCCCGGGTTCTGGAGAATTTAAAGAGGTTATAAATTGTGAACATATTTCCTAGAAGACCTAGAATGTACGTGATGGCACCCGACTTGTTTTTCAGTAGTCTCGATATTTCCATCTGACTTTCAAATCTCTGGCAACATCAAGGAAGGGAATCTATGTTTTTTTAAAGTAGTCAATATGCCAGGGATGGATGAGGGCGGTCACACCAGAGTAATGTCTACAGAAGGGGAGGAGTGAAATTACAGAGTTACAGGAGGGAAAACATTTCGTTTGAAGGGTTTCCAAGCACTCAGCAAATAGGAGACTTCCAAATACTTAAGTCGGGAACCCCAGTGATTTCCCGTACAAGTGTCCCTTTGCGTTTGCTACATCTCAGCACAAGACATAAACATTCCCCCGTGGAAAACAAAATATCATATTCCCTGACAGCTTTAAAACAATATAAAGCTATGAATCGTCTGTTGATCCTTTTATCACACTTATTGTTTCTAGAATTAGATGCCGATCTCCTGGAGGGCAGGGACTCTAACCTTCAAATCTAATTTTGTGTCACAAACACAGTAAAAGTTAAAGAACTGTCCACTTACAGTAACAAATAGGCATGATCTGCCATAAGACACTTAAGAAGAAGAATCTCTCCCTAGTGCTGACCTCCAAGTGCTGAGGCAATCCTGAAGTCTTTTTCTGGGCCAGCGGGTTCCGTGGGTTCTACTCTAATAACTAGTCACACCCTGAAAATAGAATGCAGTCTCCCTCGCCGCCTGATTCCTTCCTTAATGTATAAAAAAGAGCACGTGTAGACCTTTATTTTTTTTTTTAATCCATGTGTGTGTCATTGTAGAGGGTTCTCACTTATGCTTCAGCATCTTGATTAGACCCAACAAGTCATCTGTGAAAGACGGTATGCTATGGACTTAGATAAACCCAAAACAACAACAGGAATTGCTCAACAGCACCTCGTTTTGGCTATGGCAGGAACTTGAAATATACTCCTAACCCCAAAGTCATGCAAGAGGGAGAAGAACTTAGAGCTAAATGGAAGTTAACCTGAGGTAAATATGTATCAGGATAATGACCAAGAACACACGGATTCTCACGGGTCTTTCTAAGCCCTGCAATCAGACGAAGTCTACAGAGGCTTTTTTTAATCAAGGAAAGGACTAATGAAAAATTGGCTTTCTCAAAGGTTTTAGAATACATTGTACGACCTTGCTGAACCTTGAATTTTCATTATTGTTTCTCTCATATGGAAATGTTTGCAATTGTGTCTTACATGGAAGGGCAGAGAACCGAAAGGAAGTTTGCAATAATGAAGTCAGTTTTCACTGCCGAAAGATGACCTCCTTGCTTCCCGAGGCAGCAGTGAGAGAGGCCGGGGACTTTCCCAGGCCTTCTGGAGGCTTTCCTGCCAGACTGGAGCCACCAGACTGAAGTAGAGTTACACAAAGTATCCTGAAGTCTTTATTAACTAGATTGTCACCCACACGATTTCCTGAATTCATACCATCCTGCTGGAAGAAATTCTGTAAGAGATTGTGAAACAAGGTGTGATAGTCTTTTTCAGGAGATATTTTAAAGTGGGCCTTTTTTTTTTTCCCCAAGTTTTTATTTAAATTCCAGTTAGTTAACATATAGTGTAATATTAATTACAGGTGTATAATAAAGTGATTCAATCCATACCTCACCAGGTGCTCATCACAAGTATGTTCTTTAAGGAGTCTTTCACAGTCTGGTGAACTAAGTCAGAGGTAGCATGAAAGTCATTCTTTTTACTCTTGTGGACAAAAATCCCTGCTGTTCTACTCCTTTATCCCCACAGTCCCTAGCCTTGGGACCTCAGTCGCCTGCTCTGTTCAGCCCCACCATCTGCACCCACCTGACTTCTTTAGGGGGCATGATTCCTATCACTTTTCAGTCCCTTCAGAAATGATTTCTCGTAGCACCTTTGCTTCCAATGATCTACTTGGCTTAACCAAAGTGAATTCGATGAAAATATATACACTGTTATTGTTGGAGTAGACTTATCCCTTCCATTTATTTCACTAATACTGACTGTACACCTACTCTGTACTAGTTTCTATGAGATATCAAGATGAATAAGGTGTGATTTGCTTTCAAAAAGCGAGGATCATCTGAAACAATCTGTTGTATTTCTCTGTTAACATATTTATGTTTTAAGGATCATGTAGGATCCTAAGCCAAAGGGACAAATAGTATTTAGAATTTCAGGCAGAGTTAATGGACTAATTCTTTCGTTTGGGATCTAGTTGAACAGAAGTAGTTTGGAAACTCTTAGGTACAAAAATAGAGATAATATGATTATATATGTCATAGCTTACAACCCAGACTCTATGGGTATTCATTTATAGCACTGCTTAGTGACAATAGGGAAGACACGATGGAAAAAAATATACATATACATATATATATGTACATATATATGTAGATGATGTATATATAATGTAATATGTATGTACATATACATATATATGCATATGATGTATATATAATGTAATAATATATAATACATATACATATATATGTATATAGTATATAATATATACTTTATACATATATATGTGTATATATATGTATATGTATTTTTTTTCTTTTTTTTTCCCCCGACACTCACGTGCAGAAGCAGTTACCATGTAGCATGTCAAAGGGTCTCTTGGGATGTCCCAAAGTGCCAGGGACTCTCTCACACATGGTATCTCTAGAGATTTGTGAAATGCAACTTCGGGATTCCTGATGCAGTGGACCAAACTTGGTGGATGACAGGCAAATTAGAAACCCAATACTGAATTCTAGTTTGGGTTCTGGATCCTGTTACCCTGATGTTAAATGAATTTGTTATTTCCACGAATCACCATTTTTAAGAGAAAGGGGGATTCTCTGGGTAACTTGACACTAATAGTTGTGTGAATGACCTCAGTTTGGGAGGGTGGAGTCAGGTTCAGGTTTTCAGCCCATCATCAGGTTACAATAAAGCTGGGAGTCTGACGAACCACAGATGGACAGAGGAAGGAGGTGATCACAGAGGCGGAGGCTTCTGTGATAGAAACTGTTACAAAGGGAAAGAAAGCAACAGAACCCTCTTGATTGGATGAATTGTTTACATGAACCCCAGGCCCCATCTTCCAAAATAAAAGGATGTGAGCCATTCCTGTCCACACCAGGAAAGCTTACAAATCACAACCGAAAGCTATGTTTTTGAAATTATTCTTTGGGAAAACATGCTACAGATGAGCAAACAATGTTTTGAAATACTTGAGTTGTTTTCAAAGTCACCTGCTGTTCGAAAATCTGATCCATTGTATGGTTCAGGTCTTTTTAGAAGCTGATTTCTGCTCTGATGGTCAGGGGCTCATGGTTTCATGGAAAGAACACATCTGGACTTTCAGCACATGGGGGCCCTGGACCCCGCTTCCAAGCCTGTGGTTGTCTCAAGTCCCCAGTCATTCATTCCTGGCTCTCAGGCAGTTCACCACTTAGAGGAAGAACAGGGCCAAGTGGCTCTTAATGTTGTTGCTTTAGTTAAAACTCTAGGATTCTAAACATTTGGCTGGCAGCTATGGTCTCTGAAGTTCATCTCAGATGATAGATTTAACAAGTACATGCCCATCTCCCATAACACATCTCCTTTCTCCATGTTTAACTCAAGGTCATTTGTCTCCCTCCAGGGCCTTTGTTTTATTCCTCAGCAGAGTCATTCTGACCATAGTCTCAGTGCTTCTTAATCAGTTTTTCTTGAAATGGTGAGTGTGCAGGCTCTAACAATGCTTCTTCCACTTTCTTCTGATGTACTTCCCAGATTCAGCAGGCACCTGAACTGAGCTTAATTTTTTTTTTTTTTAAATCAGTTGATATAATGCTGCTGAAAACTTGCCTGGATCTCTAAGGTCTTTTAGGATTAATCATGTTCAGCCTTCAGGAAGTTTGACAACTGTATCCCATCCTTAAGCCCCAGGAACAACTTAAGCAGGAGAAAATCACTTCGACTTTCCATCCTTAAATTCTAATAGGCTTATGAGAAAGGCGGAAAAAAAGACAATTCATGCAACATGATCATACTTGTTTAAAAAGGTCGGGGAAGTGGAAAGAGAGCGAGGCTGGCTTTGGTGGTGAAGGTACGAGGCTTGTGAGACTCATTAACAGAGGGGATAAAAGGAAAAACTCCACGATTCCAAGTTAACCAACTTTCCATGCTTCCTCTTTGCCTCCTCCAAGTTTCATTTGCTGATTTCAAGCCTGTCAAGTTTAAGCCTTCAGGTTTGAGACAGTAATGGATTTTAACATCAGGGCACATGGTCTCTAGACCTGGGCTTCGCTCCTTCTGGTGTGTAAGCAGAAGCTTCTGCCACCCTCTGAACTCACAGAAGCTGACTGGACCTGTCCCTGCAACTGTACGGGATCTTACCCTCCGTCTGGACAGCCATTCATGTAAAGATGCAGAATTTCCTAGGTAAAAAACAGAAACCTAGAGAAGCGAAGTAAATTCTCCAGGATGACCTGTCTTGATAGCAGCAGACCCAGGAAAATACTCTAATCTTTATCTGTTTCATTTGGTTTTTCCCTTCACTCACGATACTTGCCCATGTTAGAGAGCCAAGGGCATGACTATCTGACTGTTATATGGGGAACAGTAGGATAGGAGCCCCAAACTGGTTATCTTGACTTTGTTGCATAATGGGTTTCACTATGTGGTCTTCAGAATAATTCTTCTCAGTCGCTGAATGGTGTCTGTCTGCAGTTAAGGAAAATAAGTCATGCCTCTGATAATAGTTATTCTTTAGACTTTCTTTCTTTGATTTGAGTTCGAACATATAGACAAATCCTAAGAACTGATGGTGGTTTTAGTCATCCTGCTGTCAACTGCCCATCCTCGTATTGACAAGAGGCTGATGTCTAAACATAGACATTCTGGGTAGAAATCCAGGAAACACCTCACTTGTCTGCATTTTACTTTCTTCATGTCCAGAGATACATAATACTTGAGCAACTTTATGGGGATCTTTTAAGGTCTTCTTTCTACTGATGGTCGCATGGAAAATAGAGTGTGTTCTAAGAACACTTAAATTCAGTAGGTGCCATCAGGATAAAGCTAATATGAAAATAACTGCTTATAAGAAAATGAACACAAAGCTCCAACAGTGGCAGAAAATAGTGTGTCCGAGGTGGATAATAAATAATGCTGTTAAACCCCTGTAATCATTCCTGCTTTCTGTTAAGGTTTAAAAAAAAAAAAAAGTAATATTTATTGCTGGGCACTAAATTACTTTTATGTCTGAAACAGGGAAAAAAAAAGGGGGGGGTTGATGGTATAGAAAGGTATGAGCAAGTGGTTTTGTCTATGGGGGTGAGGGCAGAGATGGGACAAGTTTTCACCTCATCAAAGGAGGAGGGAGTCCTTACCAGCATCTCCTCTCTCCCACCTACCCAAGAAAGGGCTTTGCTATTTCTGCCATCAGGAGAGATTACTGGGCTTTTGTGAACTTTGTGGTTGTGGGGATTGTAGAAGAGGGAAGAGGGGAAAGTGGGTGATCAGGATTAAGGAAAAGTTTCTATAACAAAGCATACCTCTTAATTTAAGGTAATAATTTTGAATTTCCAAAAACAATATGTTTTTGTCTAGCCAGAGAGATGATTTATAACTCTTACAACCACTTGGATCTTGACGTCAGGATTTCCATACCATTGTCTTCATTTCCACCCTCCTTTGTCTTCTCTTGCCTTCTATACTTCACCAAAAATTATTTGCAACAATTTCACCAAGAAGAGGAGTTCTTTTCCTGAGCACGATGGCATGCACTATTTGGGAAAGGACTTTGATACCCTCTTGAAGCATTTGAATCCTAAAACAACTGAAGCAAAGCTCTAGAGGTAGATACAAGCCAGCAATCTCATTAAAGTCAGCTTCCTTACCTATTGCATGAGCTCAATGAAAATCAAAATCTCTCCTCCGTGAGTTTCAAGGCTAAAAATGAGGTACTTGTAGCTTCAGCACCTGAGGGCTTAAATCATATTTTATATTCCATAAATGTAGCCACATTGTCTCTTTTCTCTTTGTTCTTTTTCATTTTTGACAGAATCCATTTGAAGTTTTATTTCAAATCATCTGGCTTGTTGGCATAATGAACCTCGGATTTAGATTTGTGATTGTTTAGGGATATGTATGTGTTTGTATGTTTGTGTGAGTGTTTAATTAAACTGAAGTGAAATGCTGTCTGAGCCAAAGGCAGTGGTTTTTCCTTTACTCATTTAATGTTATGGTGAGTTTTTCATGTGTATAATTTGTCATGTAATACCACTGCCTTTTAAGCATACTGGCTTAGTCAAAAGCACTAATTTAGAAGGGAATAAAAGTTTAATTACCCCTTTCACCTTTACACATTTGTTACAAATTATGTAGTGTCTTGGGGAGACGGCATTGAATGAGCAAGAAGACTTCCATCCTAGTCCCAGTACTGCTTCTAATTAGCTGTGTGACTTTGGATAAGTCACTTCCCATAGCAGGCAATGTAGGCTAACTGAGATCAAAAAGAAACAAAAACAAAAACAAAAACAACTTACAATAAAATTGTATTTTTCACTCAAATAAAAGTAAAATTCAGGTGGTCAGGTGGGCCACATAGTACTTAGAGTATAAGCATGAGAATCATGTGAAGTATCACTTGTGCCTTTGGAGAAACAACAGGGAACAAGGTAGAAGTGTGCTGTTCTGAAGATTTGTTTCTCTGTTTTAGTTGTATGTGACTGAAACCCCATTTTAACTAGTGTAAGAAAAATGTAGACTTAAGAATCAGTGGTGTCCCAGGCAGACTGAGCAACTCCAAGCCATGGGAAGAATCAGCAACACCTTGGCCTCAGGAACTAGGACCAGATATTTGTGGGACTCTGGGATTTTCATTCTCTGGCTCTCTCAGCAGTTACATTCATCTTCCCATGCCGATCAGCAAATGCTGCCATGTTGTATAGAGACATGATGGCTGACACTTCAAGTTTTATGTTATCTTAAATTTTCATCTTCTGGAGATGAACTGACTTGATTGTGGGAGACTCCATTTCCAGAGTCATGAGAGAGCTGGGTTTTGATAGGATTGGGTGTGGTGCCCCTTACAGCAGAAAGACAGACACCCTACAGGAATATGAAGGATAGGTGGAGGGTTAGCATCCTTTATCCCATCTAAATTACTGTCTTCCTGACGGGTCTCAAAAGGTAGCTGGTATCCCATAATTGTGCCCTGCAATTATGAACATTATCTTTCTTCCTGTCTTGTATCAAATTTGCTTTTTCATTTATCCTAGACTCTCAGATCCATGTTTTCTGCTGGGTTAATCTGATAAATGAATCCCTGCTGAAGGGTTTATGACTAATCATGATTTAAAGAGGTAATCCTCTCGTGCATGCCTTTTCACAGAAGTAGCCAATGTCTTTAACTGTAAGAGAAATAGTCAGCATTTACTGGACTCTGATTATATGTAAGGAAGGCATTGTGCTAGGAAATGTAGGTAGTACAACATCCGTTTGAAATATGGCTCAGCTGGTGAGGGGAGTGAAGCTTGTTGGCCCTGGTGTTAGGTTCCTAAAAAGTTCAACCTTTGCCATCTAACAGGTGTTATCCTTGAACAAATGACTTGACCTTTGGTCCTTATATTAAAATAGCAGGGACGATAGTAACTACCTCATAGACTTGTTTGTGAGGTTTATTTGATATGTACCAATATGCACAATGCTTAGCACAGCAACTGACTCATCACAAATGTCCAATAATCCTTATCTTTTATATGCTAACACGTATATTAAGTATCTTTTCTTAGGAGGATGGATTTAGTTTTTACTTTCAAGCTGTGTTTCAAGGATAAACTTTCCTATTATGCCTTGTATTAGAAAAGTCACTTACCACCCAAACCCATTTTATCATCTTGGAGAATCTAAGCCCTATGGGATCATTTTGTTCTTAGTCCCTTGGTCTTAACTTGAAATATTCATCTATAGCCTAGAGTTTATTTAGGCATCATTCTGGAGATGTCTCTGGGCAAGGAAAGCTACCAGTACATCTGTAAAATCGTTCTTGTGCGCCAGTCTCCCTACCTCCCCCCTGCACCTTCTCCTTCACATTCTGAGTGAGTTTTATTTCAAGTGGCCCCTCTTCTTCACACTCTAATTCCAAAATTATGGTTGTTAGCTAATCCATTCAAGTGTAATTTGCAGACACATGCAGACAACACTTTTTGTTAAATTTGATCTTTTCTGTATCAACATGGCTAGAAGATGAAGAAAATCAATGAAGAAAATGAAGACCTTCTATGCTAAAGTAAATATCTGAAGACTTCTGGCTTGCGTTCAAGCGATCTCTTGACTCGTAGCAAACCTTACACTTGGAACAGACCCTGCCAGTTATAGAGGACGCTAGCATAAATGGAGAATGAAGTCTTGCTATTCGTTCTACGTAGTTCTCTTCACATTCAAATTTATTATGAACCCCAAGACTCAGCAGTCAAGACATTTCCTCCAAGTCACATAGTGAATATAAAAAGTGAGATTTGGACCTGAGTTAGCCTAAATCTAAAAGACTTTCTCTCTCTGTTCTACCATCCTCATGTGTAATACTACATCAGCTTACTATTCTAGAAAACAAGACAAAACAAAATAAAAATGAAACAAAACAAAAACCACTAATTTATTAAATAGAAATAAACATGAATACTTCAATTATTGATTTAGTATAAACATTATATATAATTATAATAATATAATAAATATATAATTATAATAATTCATTGGCTTAAAATGAGGATTCTTCTCATGTTTCTTGAAATTATTAAAGTGAGACAAGGAGCATAGCTGTGAATGACCAGCATAGGTCCCTTGGTTATGCATTTTCTTCAATGAAGAAGATCTTATGAGGTCCAACTTCTTATATTATCAAGCAAACCTACTCCTCAAGAATGCAGTGTTGGAGACACCCAATGCAGTGTTGGATTTTAGAGCTGTCAGCTCAAGTTGATAGTCCCAGTTCATCTCTCTTTGGCACTTTCTATAAAAGAGTGATGATATCAGTATTACCAATGTCATAGGCTTGTTGTGCAAGGGGAATGAGTCAGCATATTTTTAGAGCAACTAGGCTGCTCTAAAGTCTGCATTGAGAGCCTTGTTTCTGATAAATAGTGATGAAGTATTAACTATCCCAATTATTAGAAATATAGGAAAGGTCTCTATGAGTGGACTGTCTGCTAAATTTACATTTTGGCAGTTATAAACCCAAAGAGTCTGTAGTGTTTGGAAATGACATAATTTAATTGTATTTAGATTTTGACATTGTCAACCAAATTAGCCAATTCACTACGGTATTCAGGATTTGTGTTTACTACCAAATATATGTATTTTCAAATTCTCATTTCTAGACCCTAGCCTTCTTTTCATTTACCTGTTCTGAATAGATAAAATAGAAAAATCTTCTTAAAATAACTGAGAGCAGTTTATTCCTTTTTCAAAAATTTCTATCACAATATATCATTTTAGAGGTTAAATTAAAAATCTATTACCTTTAATGAGGATGTCTTTGTATACTTCATTTACTCATTTCATATAGAATGGAGATAATTTTCTTAGGTAAGCTCAGGCACAACTAAAGAAAGCAAACATACTTACTGAGGTTTAAATATTTTGCTTCGTTTTCATACAAATTAATTTCTTCAAATTCTTCAACTTTCTTAGGATTAAACAGGTGTTGGCTCAATGTATGGGAATGGAGTGTTGACACAAGAATGCAAATATTGCAAGGATGTGTGCCAGTCTGGTGCATGTGGCTCCAAGGTTGTCTTCCTAAGAACATCCCAAGCTTCCTCTTCTTTTGGGGGTCCACATCTTTGTCCCCTGTCTGCCTGCCACAGGCTGTCCTGGAGGTGGTACTTTCCAATTTTCACAATTTGATACCTGGAACAACAGAGAGTGGGTCAGAGTTTTTTTCTGACCAGGGAAATGTTCATCCCTTCCCATAGGAAACTACCCATTCCCAGTCCTGGATTATTCTGATTCATAGGCAGAATGAACACACACACACACACACACACACAAAGTGCAGAGTAGCAGCTTTTATCTTCTGATCAAGTATTTCCAGGGATTATTTTTCTAAAAATGTTTATTTATTTATGAGAGAGAGAAAGCACAAGTAGGTAGGGGGAGGGGCAGGCAGAGAAGCAGACTCTCTGCTGATCAGGGAGCCCTATGCAGGGCTCCATCCTCGGACCCTAAGATCTTGACCTGAGCTGAAGGCAGACACTTAATGACTGAGCCACCCAGGTGCCCTCCAGTGATTATTATTTTTTTTTAAATCAAAATTTTATGTTTACCTAACTTTTTTTTTTAAGATTTTATTTATTTATTTGACAGAGAGATCACAAATAGGCAGAGAGGGAGGCAAAGATAGAGAGGAGGAAGCAGGCTCCCTGCTCAGCAGAGAGCCCTATGCGTGGCTCGATCCCAGGACCCTGGGATCATGACCTGAGCCGAAGGCAGAGGCTTTAACCCACTGAGCCACCCAGGTGCCCCTGTTTACCTAACTTTTAAACTCTACTAGTTCTACATGACTTGTTAAACAGTGTGTCCATCTTCCCTCTAATATTTTCTTTTATACGAAATGGTGAGGTTAATATAGGAACTCTAAAAGTGCCTCTTTGTTTCCAAATCTGGTTCTGACACTATTGTGTGACCATGTATCCTCAGGGTCCTGAAATTGATTATCTTCCCTATAAGATTGTGCTGAAGAATAAATGAGCAAAGTACCTAAAATATCATGAGTAATATTAATGTTTAAGTAAAATCAAAGTGCAATAAAATGAGTAATGTTAAAATTACTTAATTAGATTTATTATATTAAATGCTAAATATTTTATTAAATTATTACAAAACATATTGCTATTCCCCCAGAGTTAACTGTTTTCAGTTATTTAGATGATCCTTCTGCTCTTTGTTATCATATCACCTTTTATTCATTTTTCAGATTTAGGTATTCATTTTTATGGAATGAAAATTCCCCGTTTTTGCCCCGGCACACTCACTCAGCCACCAATATATACATACAGCCACACATTCTTGTTCCCATCCTTCACCCTCTTGATACAACTTTACCATAATTTTGATTAGGTCAGTAGTTATTCTTTACCCCCTTATGACCTTTAGGAAGTCCATTCCTTTCATTTGTTGGACTGTGTACTTGTCACTAACTCAACCCAAAGTGTCTGCCAGTTGTCTAAATCACCTTTTAACGTATTTATTGACACTAGGAAGTCACAATTAATGCCATCTTTTTATCTATGTATCTGTCTATTGAGAGAGAGAGAGAGGGAGAATGGGCAGGGAAAGGGACGGAGGGAAAGATAGAATCTCAAGCCGACTCCACGCTCTGTGCGGAACCTGGAACCCAGCGTGGGGCTCCCTCTCATGACCCTGAGATCATGATCTGCAGCAAAAGCAAGAGTGTGGGGGCGCCTGGGTGGCTCAGTGGGTTAAAGCCTCTGCCTTCGGCTCAGGTCATGATCCCAGGGTCCTGGGATCGAGCCCCACATCGGGTTCTCTGCTCAGCGGAGAGCCTGCTTCCTCCTCTCTCTGTGCCTGCCTCTCTGCCTACTTGTGATCTCTGTCTGTCAAATAAATAAATTAAAAAAAAAAAAAAAAAGAAAAGCAAGAATGTGACGATTAATGGACTGAGCCACCCAGGCACCCCAATTAATGCCATCTTTTTGAAGAGGCTTCATCCAGAGCCATTCTGGACTGATTACATAGTTGTCATCCTAGGATCTCCCTTCATTTCCATCCTAATGACTCTCTCTGCCTCTTTCCTGTGTTGAAATGACCATTTCCCATATCCCTTTGTATTTATGTCTTTGGGCTGCTGTAACAAATTACCACAGACTCGATAACTTAGAGCAACAGTCATTTATTCCCTTACAGTTCTGGAGGCAAGGGGTCCCAAATCAAGATACTGGCATGGTCATACTCCTCCTGAAGGCTCTGGGGACAATTGACCCTTGCTTCTTCCAGTTCTTGGTGGCTCCAGGCATGCTTTGTATCGGTCTTATATAACTTCCACCTACCTCCTTCATAAGTCCTTCTCCCCTGTGTCTCACCAAATCTATCTTTTTCTGCCTATTTCTTAATGGCGAATTATGTTATTGGATTTAAAGGTCATCCTAAATATAGGATGACTTCATCTGAAGATCCTTAACTTAGTTATATCTGCAAATACTTCTTTTTTTTCCCCCCAAGGCCACATTTGCAAGTTTTGGGAGGAGATTACCATTTAACTCACCATATTCTTGTCTCCCTTTCTTATCTTACTGCTTCGGCTTGGTAGAATGCTTTCTTCAATAGCTTTTGAGAAAAAGTGTATGGAGGTAAATTTTGTGAAAGTTTGCATGTCTGAGATGTCTATATTCTACTTATAAACATTATTAGTAACTTGTCTAGGAATAGATATCTGGATTGTATATCAACACTTTGAAAATATTACATTCTTATCTAGAGAGAAATAGGATGACTTTTGACCCCTTCTTCCTTCAAGCAGAGCAAGCATCTTCTATCTGTTTTCCAGCTAAGTTTCTAAGATTGCATTGTTTGATTGCTTTTTTGGGAAGATCAGGTTTTCCAGAACACCCTCCCCCCATGTTTTTTAATTAACTGGTCTTGGTGATGTCAAAGGTTGTTTTTGCCTCTGAAAATCCGTGATTTAATGTGATACTCTGTCCTTTGAGATTTGTAACATGAAGGTCCCACCTGGTGACCTTCATTTTATTTATGAACACAGTAACAATCTCTTTCATAACATGACATGTGGTTTCTTCTGTGGTTCTGGAGCTAGACTGTACAGTGCTAGGAAGTCTTGGCAATCAGCTTAAATTAATACAGAAATATGCTAACAGACAGGAGATCCTACATTGAAGGCTTCGAAAAGATTATAATAGCTCCAGCAGTTTAGAAATGGTTCTTAACTTTTTTAAAACCATAGAATATCTCAGCAGGCAAATGCTTATGGATTAATAATCACTTTACAGCACTGTTGGAAATCAGTTATCCATCATTGCAATATGGACTATGTTGCCACAGAAAATTTCAGGAGGTTTGAATGCAGAATGTACTGAGAATGCAGCACTAAAAGAGTTATTTCTTCCATCCCATGAAATGTATTTTAGTCTAGCAGATAAATTGCATCATTAGACATTTTTATGCACTCTCTAGCTGTGTACTGGCATCAATAGCTTTTACCCACCCCAAGCCCCATTACAAAGTACTGTAAAATAATCGGCGACTCTTGTTGAGTATCAGAAGACTTGGGGGGATAGTAAATAAATGGGCAGGATCTCTTCATACTGAAATATTTGTACTCAAAGAGACTGTTTTAGCAGTTCTTGCTAACAAAGGAGAAGTAGCTAGTGATAGAAAAATTAGGAAAACAATAGCACAAGTATTATTATTTGGTGCGTTTTATTTCAATGAAAATTCCAGAATAAATTAAGGTATAACAAATAATTGGAATCCAAAGGGCAGAACACATAGTTTAAACATTGTTAAGAGAAAGTACTTAAACATACAAAACCTTCTTTTTCCAAACCAAAAAGGATAATTCAACAGCAAATATGATCTATGCAATTAATCAAAAATAAGATGGACAATTTTCATTTGAAAACATACTGTATATTACAAAGTAATATAATTTTATGATACATAAGGCCATGACAAAGAAGAAATGTAAGAATATTAATACTACTTTCCCAACTTTTCTCAGATAATGATTATTTTCAGGGTTATAGATAATAGTTTAGAACAGTTGTTCTTGAACTTTGGTGAGCATCAGAATCACCTGGCGGGCTTGTTAAAGCAGCAATAGGGGACACCTCAGCGTTTCTGATTTAGTAGACCCATGTGGAGTCCTATTTCCAATAAATTCCAGTAGATGTCAATATAACTGGGCTGCTGATGAGGAATTTGAATAACAAAGATGGGTTCAGGCTTACTGGTTCCCAAAGAGTCATCTGGATTTCATGCCCTTATTACGTCCTTCTGATGATCCTGCAAAATATAAATCAGTTGATTTATACCAACTAATCAAATAAACTCATATTAGTTACCATAACAGATTGTGAGGTAGCAATGAAACAATAACTGATGCTATTCCTTTCCCTTTTAATCACCAAAGATGGAAAATCTAGTTATGTGGCTTTGGGAACCAGGAAAAATATTGTCAGGGCAAGAGCATTTCTCCCTGGCTCATTTTCTCTCACCACCATGTTTTACTCATCAGAAAGAGTATGCACCGCAAATCTGGGAGCCTTATATCTGTTAATTATTGACTAGAGGAAAGCTTTATGGAAAATGGTGGGTTTCAGCTTTAATAAATAATGGGGTTGATTCTGCCCAATGACAGATGTGTGTAATTCTCATTAAAGTCAGTGGCAGTTACACAAGAGCATCAAAGCAAAACAGTGTCTTTTACAGAATGTTCTGATTTGGTAAATTATTCACTATCTCTTAAACAGTAGAGACATATGCTATTGTTCTCTATGGGGAACAAGAAAAACTCTTAGGCAGGATGTAGTTTCATATTTTATACTTGGAATGTACAAGTAGGAAAAGATATAAAATGTATTCACTCAGAAACCTTTAGATAGAAAGGAATTGATAACTGTATTGAAAGGGCTCCCAGATACTATGCTATGGACTAGGAGCATTGGTGATACCGGAGGGACTGGATCCATGCCAATCTCTAGATTGTCCAAGTATCAAGTGAGTTTAAGTAGTCGTCGTCAAACTGTGGCAATAATCCGTAGCATCAGAACCAGTGACTAAGATATCTAAAGGGAACCCCATCATTGTGAAGTGTAGATGCAGTTGGAAAGGCTAATTGGTATTAAATATTAAGCAGCATGTTAGGATCCTGTTAAGCTGAACTCCAGTTCGTGTTTTTTCATCAAAGCACTTTGTATCTACAAGTGCTTCATCTATAAAATGAAGAAAATATTGTCTGCCCATTCTGTCTCCCTGGGATGTTGTGATTAACAATAATGAAAAACAGGGTGAAATAATAAAAAGCACTAAATTAATTGGAGAAGAAACATTAAGAGAAACATCGAAGTACTCACTGTAGCAGCTCTTAGACCCTCATGTAAATGTTCACTCTGATTACAAGGCTGGTCAGAATATGAATCTTCTTTAAGATACTCTGTTTTTTAGGAGCCTGAGATCTTCTCTAATGCCATTTAATCACGAAAGAGGGTGGGATGATATAAAAAAGATAAGAGACACAAAATATTAGTGAGGATGTGGAGAATAGGGAACTTTGGGCCCTGTTGGTAGGATGGTGAACTGGTGTGGTCACAATGGAAAATAGTATGGAGGATTCTCAAGAAGCTAAAAATAGAATTACCGTATGATCCAGCAATCCCACTCTGGGAATATGTCCAGAGGAAATGAAAACATTTCAAATAGATATCTGCTACCTTCCATGTTCTTAGCAGCATTATTTACAATAGCCAAAATATGGAAGCAACTTAAGTGTCCATTGTCAAATGAATTGAGAAAGTACACACACACACACACACACACACACACACACACACACACACAGGAATATCATTCAGTCATTAAAAATGAAGAAATTATGCCATTTGTGGCAATGTGGATGGCCGTTAAGGGCATTATGCTACGTGAAATAAGTGGGGCAGAGGAAGACAGGCACTGTATGATCTCACTTATATGTGGAATCTAAGCAAAGAAACTCATAGAAAAAGAGATCAGATTTATTGTTACCAGAGACAGGGGACGGGGAAAGGGGAAACTGAATGAAGGCAGTCAGAGGGTACAAACACCCAGTTACAAAATAAGGAAGTACTAGGGATATGACGTACAACGAGATGACTGTATTTAACCCTGCTGTATGATATGCATGGAAGTTATTAAGAGTGTAAATCTTAAAGTTCTCACCACAAGGAAAAAACTTTCTTTTCTTTCTCTTTTTATTGTATCTGTGTAAGGTGATGGATACTAACTAAACTTGTGGTAATCATTTCAGAAAATGCATGAGTCAGACTGTCCTGCTGTGTACCTTAAACTTATATAAGGACGTGTGTCAATTACATCTGAATAAAACTAGGAAGAAAAAGAAAAGACAATGGCAAAGGTTTGGTTGCATGATCATATGACCAATTGTCCTCATGGCAAATAGACATTTCTTCAGTTCTTGATCAACAGTGTATCTTTATAGATTTAAGGACAAACAGAAAGACAACGTTAAAACAACAAAAAAAAGAAGAGGCTGTTTGGGGTTTATTCTTCATTTGTCCACCACCAAGCTTGTTTTCTCTAGAATCATTTCTCACTTTTTAAGGTTCTTCTTTGGGTAACTTCATTTCCTCAGATACTCCAATACTCAGCAATTATTTATCATTCCTAATAGAGATTTTAATGGAAATTGCCAGTCAAATGTAATTTACTTAAAAAAATATAAGCCTCAAACTCTCCTGAAGGAGCAGTATTTGAGAAAAAAGTGGAAACAAAGTCCATGTGGGTTGTCTTGGTTCCTCTAGTATTAATGTGCTTTTGTAAACCATTGGTGTAGTGTCTGATGTGGGAGTACATGCTGAGCACCCAAGTAAGCAGGAGAACATTCCCCATGTTTATCACTGGCATAAGTGTCGAACAACCTAGAGTAGAAAAGAGAGAGGAAAATCCATACGTGAAACAAGGTTTGACTGCTGCTCTGCCATTGCTCTAGAAATCTTAATGTGAAATGGCATCAAACCGACACTGACTGCTGCTTAATCTGTGGGACCCTCTGAGCTCATTCTGAAATACTGTAGAGGTCTCACCCTGTAGACGCTGAGACTTGGTTATTTAAATGCAAAATTTCAAGTTACAGTTAAGCCACCTGCCACATATTGCTGTTTCTAGGCAGGAGGCATGTGTAAGATGCTTTATCAAAGCAGGAAACTTGAGGTCAAAGAATTTCCTTCTGTTCCCTGCATGCCCCAAATGTGGAAAGGATAAGAGTGTAAATTTGGCATTAGAGATTTGGTTCATTGTAGGGCAAATTTAGAAAGGAGGACTTTGGGGATATAATTTGGAAAGGTCACTGTCACCTCTCTCCTCCTCCTATTCTTCCTCTCCCCACCCTTTGTCCCCCTCTTCTTCCTCTTCCTCTCTTTCCCTCTTTCTTCTGGTATCTTCTCCCCCTCACCCCCTTCTCCTCTTCCTCTTCTTCATCTTTCTCTTTTCCATCTTTGTTTAGAGCTATGGACCTTGTAGTATCATGTTTAAAATTTCCTGATAGACATACTGACTTTGTTTAGAGCTATGGACCTTGTAGTATCATGTTTAAAATTTCCTGATAGACATACTGACTTCCCATAATCGTCTGCTAACCTATTACAGGGTTTCACAAACATTAATGTGCCCATGAATGCTCTGGTTAAAATGCCAACTCAATCTGCATTCACACCAGCTCCAGACAATGCTGGTAGTTCTGATCAAGGGAAAGGCTCTGTGACTCTAGGAAATGTATAGAGTTTAGATTCCTATCAGCTTTTGGTTAAATATGGGTAACTCAAAAAGGTCCAAATTAAGGGATACATGGGTGCCTGGGTGGCTCAGTGGGTTAAAGCCTCTGCCTTCGGCTCAGGTCATGATCCCAGAGTCCTGGGATTGAGCCCCGCATCAGGCTCTCTGCTCAGCAGGGAGCCTGCTTCCCCATTCTCTCTCTCTCTCTCTCTTTCTCTCTCTGCCTGTCTCTCTGCCTATTTGTGATCTCTCTCTCTGTGTCAAATAAATAAATAAAAATCTTTTAAATAAATAAATAAATAAAGGAAAGGATACATATTCTAGTCCAGCATAATTTCTCTCCAATTATTCTTGTATAGTAGATAGCCTTTTTTTTCTGCATAATAAATAAGGTTTTGATGGTAATCATAGAGAACAGAGAGATTGGATAAGGGAAAATAAAACTAAACACGTAAAGATGGAAAGAAATAAATCTTACATGGTGAGACCTCAAAAATGTGAAGAGTAAATCTTTCTGTTGAATTAGAAGGATTGATTTCCAATAGTCTGCATCTTAGACTCATCCTAATCACTGCTTGCAGAAGAACTTGGCCTTTTTAGCTATCTCATTCACAATGGGTATTTTTGTTAATAAGTCTCCATGCTGTTTTAAATGTAAAGGAATGCAGTTCCCCACAACTCCCCTCTTCATGATAAAATCAGGCTCACCTGTCACCCTGCTAGAGGACACATAGGATACAGAAGCTTCACCCTCCAGTGAAATCCCTTCCATTTGAGTTGCTTGGGTCGAGAAGTCTAAGACCCAACACCAGTCATCACCCTGAGGTGACTTGTCTGAGTCCATTCCCTATAACATTATATGATGCTTCCACAGGCAAATGTGAAGCATGAGCATGAATGCTTCTCTTTTTACAAACATTTATTGCGAGCACCATAAGCATTTTGACACAGTATTCCTCCTTTATAAGTTTTCTGTAAATACAATTAGAGTAGATATAAATCAAAATGATGGCAGTCCTTCTACAGTTTTCTGAGGTTCCCAGGAGTGCTCTTTGGGCTTTTTAATTGCTTACTAATGTAAAAATATCATTGTTAGTAAAGCATAAATCATGGCAATTTTGCCCCACTAGAGGCTAAAAGCAGCACAAGAAGTGGTAATTAAGATTTACTAATAGATCTAGCAATTTCTATAATAGGAGCTTTTAACAAGGTAGGGGAAAAAATGACATCTCTCATGCTACATGCAGCAACAAAGAAAATAGGAAGTTTTCTTCATGTAAAAGAGATCACCTGTTCAAAAAACAGTAACCAGAGAATAGCGACAGTATGGTTTTTTCCTTTCTCTTTCTCCTTTTGCTTTCCTATTCACATGACAACGTATGATTACAACTTTAGGTGGACAAGAGCTTTATACATTGTATGAACTAGAAGGATCTTTTCCTTTCCTTTAATGACCAGAAAACTGAAGCTAAGATAGATCAAGTAGGTGGTCTTAGTGACTGACTTACTCTGGGAACAGAGCCTGGACTGGAAACAAAGCACCTGCTTGTCAGTGAGGGGCTCATTCCATTCAGTTGCCTAGTCTTTTATCAGAGATTCTCTAAAGTTTTCAAAACACGAACATTCTCCTGTTTTATTAATCTTCCTACTTCTCTTTGAAGTCTACCCTAACTATTTTTAAGAACTTGGAGTTGAGCATCATTTGGTTTATATAGTAGGAAACTATTTGACATTGTGTGCTAGGGACAGGAAGGACACCACACCCCATTTTGAAAGACAGGGAGAAGGTTCTATCCCTGGACCAGTACTGATGCTTCCTCATGGCTCCTAAAGTAAAAAGAGAGGTTTGTGTTGAAATGAGGAGTTGTGCCTTGCAGACCTGATGTTCAAGAGCTGTATGCAGCAACCAAAAATTTCCTCCTTGATGCAGATTTAAATCCAATTAGTATTAATTAGAATTAAATACACACAGGAGGGGGGGCATACTGCAGAGGCCAGCAACTTCAGATCTACTTAACACCTCTCCAACCTTACATGTAGCCTTTCATCAAAGGCTTTCAGAATGTTTTCAGACCATGATTTTTTTTTTCTAATTTTACCAATTTCTTTTCCTCTTTTCTTTGTATCCCACCTTATTTATTTAATTGTTTATTAGCTGCCTCACCTGCTATATATTATATTTCAGTGCTCTATGCCAGGAAATAAGGATAGAAGATGATCATGACCTATATTTTATTTTCCCAGTGGAACCTATGGTCTGGCAGAGGAGAAATACAGAAATACAGATGTCAATATGCAAAAAAATGCTTGTGTAATTGCTAAGTGTGGTCTGATCCATGAAAGGAAATCCAGGTACTGACAAAGGACAGGCTTAAGTACTTGATAGTGTAATCTGCGTGTAATATGTGAGCTGGGGAAGAGTACTTCAGATGAAAAGAAGAACATGCACAGAGGGGATGAGTTAGGGGCAGGGTCATCCTGTTTGGGGAAGTGAAGGAAAGGGGATAGAGAAGCAGGAACACAGAATGTGAGGGACCCAGAGGCATTAAGGTGGAAAAGTGGGCAGGGAGGAGACCACATAGGCCAGGGCAAAGGGTCTGGATTTTTGCTTAACTAAAATGGAAAATGGTTAAAGCACTTTACGCAGAGAGAGTGGTATGATCATTTTAACTTTCAGTAGATTTCTCCCCTGCAGTAATTATTACTTGAATCTGTGTCTGTGACACTTCTTTCCCTGGGGAAAGTCAGTCATTGCAAGTTAAGGGAAGGAGGACTAACCATTGACACAGGATGAAAAGCAGGAGAGAACAGGAGTATTTAAACCAAAGGAAGGGGGCATCTGGGTGGCTCAATCAGTTAGGTGTCTGACTTGATGTCTTCTCGGGTCATGGTCTCAGGGTCTTGACATCAAGCCCAGCGTTGGGCTCCATGCTGAGCATGGAGGTGTTTAAGATTCATTCTCTCTCTCTCTGTGTGTCTCTCTCTCCCTCTTTCCCTCTCACCCTCTCTCCCCCCTTCTGCCTTTCCCCCTACCCAGGTTGTGCTGGTGTACTCTCTCTTACTCTCTTACCAAAAAACAAACAAACAACAACAACAATAAAAAGAAAACAACAACAACAAAAACAAAGGAAGAAATTGTTTCACAAATGAAGGAGTGGTGAAATGCACAAACTTTTCTAAAAATTTGAATAGGAAATTAACAGTCATTAGATCTCCCAATATGATATCTTGACTCTCTTAATTAGAGGATCTTGGGGTAGTAGAGTTGGTGAACATTTGGGAGAAGATATTAAGTGAAGAGCTCTTGAGAGGGGAGCAGAGAAATGTAACCATAGGTCTAGAGGTTGCTGTAAAAACAAAATACTTCTTTTAAGAAAATCAGAATGTTTTAAAATATTAATAAGAGGGGCTTCTGGGTGGCTCAGTCATTAAGTGGCTGCCTTTAGCTCAGGTCATGATTCCAGGGTCCTGGGATCAAGTCCTGCATCGGGTTCGCTGCTCAGCTGGAAGCCTGCTTCTCCCTCGCTCTCTCCCCCTGCTTGTGTTCCCTCGCTTGCCGTCTCTCTCTCTCTCTTTCTCTGTCAAATAAATACATAAAATCTTTAACAAATATATTGATAAGAATGGTTAATGAGTGAGTCAGAGCCTGATAATGCAGGAGAGGGGAGGAAACCACTCAGGTCCTTGAGAGGGAAAGATGGGTCCAGACTGTATAGAGAGAGAAAGTCTTAGAAGCAGGGATAATTTTCTGCACTGAAGCAGGTAGAGAAGAGAGATGTCTTTGCAGGTAGTTTTGAGTTTTGTTTGTGGGAAGACAGAGAAATTCACATTGCATGATTTCTTTTTTCTCACTGAAGTGTGAGAGAGCTATGAGGGAGAAGGCAGATATGGGGAAAGTTTAATGGGGGGGAAAGTACAAGACATAATACTTTATCATAATGACTGAAAAACTCAGGCTGCCACAGCAGAGTAGTGTTGCCAGACAATGTGGGTGATTTTTTCCAGAAATGTTTAGCTACTCAGGTGAGATTGATGGAAGGTACACAGGAGAGTACATACACCCAGACCCAAGCTTCTGCCAGATCAGCTTCTAAAAAAGAAGAGAGGAGTGAGGCAGTGGGGCCATTTGCGAAGCCATCGTTATGACACGCGGTCACAAGCATGACCAAAATCAGACAGGGTTCAGTTAAGGCCCTGAAGTGGGGGTGGGGGGAGGGCGCATATTGAGAAAGAGGTTGAGAGGATAGATTAATTTGCCGATTACAGAGGATGGGTTTGAAAGGATGGGAAGGAAGGAAGGAAAGACAGGGAGGTAAGTTTGTTTGATTAAAAAGATAAACCAAGCCATGGAAATGAAGTTTATAAAAAGTTTGGCAGGGTTTTGGGGCTGTGGTCATGATAATGTGGTGGTTCTGCTTCTCTCCTCCTCCTCTGAGTTCCCGTCAAGGTCAGGGACTAGCCCTGCAAGCTGGCAGCAGCAGCAGCGTTTTGGTGCTGCTCTCCCAGCTTGGAAAGCTCACCCACCTTCCCCCAGGAAAATACCAGGATCTCTGCTTGTCTCACTTTTTTTTTTTTTTTTTTTTTTTTAATACAGAGCACTAATTACACAAAACATAAGAAAAATTTAAGCCCACAAGAAGATAGGAAGTTCAATTTTCTTTTCTAGAATAAGTTTACTTTCCTAGGATCACCTCCAAAATACATGTGAAAGTGCTCTTGTTATTATAGACCTACCAGCTTATTTTGGTGGTATTTGCATGGTATGTCTTTTTGCATCCTTAACATTCCCAGCCTTCTGTGTCCTTAATGTTTAACCAGTGTGGTAATCTTAACCTTTTAATTGGAATATCTCACTCTTTGGAACTTAATTATTGACATCCCTGGCTTTATATCAATCTTTTTTTTTTTTTTTTCCTATTGATCCCAGTGATTTCAATACTCCCCTTTCTCTCCTTTCGTGCCTTTGTAAAATTAATCATTTTATAGCTATTCCATTTTTTTTCACTCTATTAACTTGTTAGTTATATATTCATTTGCTATTTTGTTAGTGCACACCCTAGAGCCATCACCATGTACCTTTGATTCATTCCCATCAATTTTTGTTTTTCGATTTGTGTTATAATTTGATTGTAAAATTGATTATTACTATCGATAATGGTAGCATCTTTGAATACTCTAATTGTGCTTAGCCCTTCCTGTCTTCTGATTTTTGTTATGAGTTTTAATTCTAAATATGTTTGAAAGCCCATTAAGACATTAATTGTCATTGAAGTAGTTACCCATATATCTACCCTTTCTGTTTCCATCTGGCAATTCCTTGTTTCCTTCTGCTTAAAGAACTCCCTTTAGAGTTTTCTTTGATGCAGATTTGCTACTGACAAACTCTCTCAGGTGTGTGTGTGTGTGTGTGTGTGTGTGTGTGTGTAAGGAACGAGGCAATTAATTAATTAATTAATTAATTTATTTATTTATTTATTTTTAAAGATTTTATTTGTTTATTTGACAGACAGAGATCACAAGTAGGCAAAGAGGCAGGCAGAGAGTGAGAGAGGGAAGCAGGCTCCCTGCTGAGCAGAGAGCCCGATGCGGGACTCGATCCCAGGACCCCGAGATCATGACCTGAGCCGAAGGCAGCGGCTTAACCCACTGAGCCACCCAGGCACCCAGGAACGAGGCAATTTATTAGCCCAGTAGTTGTTTTAGTGCTTCTTGGCAGCTGCCACCTGTCCGGTGATTCTGTCTGGATCTCTTTGTCGCTGAGGTGTCGGTTTGCATTCCCCATCTTGGTTCTTTCCCACCATATTGAGCCCTTCTGGGGATTGGAGGACTTTTCAGGCCATGCTTTTGGAGCCTCTTCTGAAGTGGCTGGGCAAGACATTGTTACTCTGATTCTCCCCATAGACGTTGGTCATGGAGCCGACCCCAGTGCTGTCCTGGAGGTACAGGTGTTGGGCCGGGGAAGCAGCTCACATAGAGAACCAGTTCTCATCGTGGGGAGCACGCTCTTTATGCTTGGTCAGCTTGACGGGGTCTGGCCACCCCTGGACCTGCGGCTTCTCAGACAAGTTCAGGAAGGCTGAGAGCTCTGACAAACTTCTGCTGGTTAAGGTGACTCGGGGCATCACGCGGTCTCTATGCTGCTGGCCAGAGGAAAGGATTCTCTGCTTTTGTTTATTTGAAAATGTGTTTATTTCATCTTTACTTTTGAAGGATGTTTTTGTGGGGTGTAGGTATTCTAGGTAACCTGTGAGTTTCTTTGGCTTTCAACAATTGGACCAGTTTTGTGGGAGAGCGAGAGAGAGAGAGATAGTGTGGTGAGTGTGTGTGTTGGTATTATCTTGCTTGTAGTTCACTGAGATTTTTCAATCTTAGAGTTAATCTTTAATTAGTTTGAAAAACCTTTAAACATTAACTTTAAAAACTGCTTTTGCCCCATTTTCTCTCTCAATAGTATCCCAACTACCTGACATTACATACTTATATTGTACCTCACCATCTCTTCATTTTTCCTTTATTTTTTACTTAAAAAAATGCTGAGCTTTTCTGTTGACTTTGTCCATTCTATTAACCTTGCTTTATACAGTATCTGATTGACTGATAAACTCATCTATTAGGTTCTTAATATTAGTTATGTTTTATAATTCCAACAGCCTCATTGGCTTCTTTTAATAAATTCCAGTTCTCTGATGAAATTATCCATTCTTTTCATGTTTTTTCAAGCTTGTTCTATATTTTCTGAACTTCTAATTAAAATACCTGCTCATTGTGGGTCTACTTTTATTATCTTTTTAAATACTCTTCTGTATCTTGTCTTGTTTAGTCACTTTTGGTTGAATGCTAAATACTGTGTGTGTATATGTCTATATTATATATACACCTATATATGTGTGTATGTGTGTGTGTATAATAGTTTATTCAGCTTCTCTTATCTTCCTGGCCAGAGGTTTACTCTTTTCTCTGCTAGAAGGATGAAATGGGAGGTGATCAGTTTAACCCAGTAAGGGACTGAGTTGAATCAGACCAGGTTGTAGTTTCTCTCATTCATTTTATTCCTTAGGATATAGTCCTCCAAGGCTTTGAACAAAGAGCCAGTGTGATCACTGCCTCTGTTCCTCCCTCCTCCACCCCAACCCCGCCCCTTTAACAGGTCTCACACTCCAATCCTTGTCTCCTAGGCAGCCAAGGACTGTCAGGAAACTCCATTCTCCCCATAGAGGCTTTGTAATTACCTCTTTATCCTCCCCTATAACTTCAGAATTGGGCATACATCTTGGGGAGCAAACTGACGTTGTTTCCATTTTCTTTCCCTCTTCTTAGAGGCGTCCTGGTTGTTTGAGTCTCCATTTTGGTCTCTGCAAGACCACAGAAAACTTATTGGTTTTTCTCTTCCTGCCTATAGACCTGTCTATTTGCCTGGGCATATAGACCTTATGCCCAGGCAAATGTTGGATTCTTAGGTTCTTTCTCTTCACTGAGAATTGGCAGATGCTCCCAAGGAAAACGTTACTATAGAATATCAGCTCACTTTTATTGAAGTGTTCCTCTCTCTGAAATCCTGACTCCTTATTTCTCAATGCTTTAGCAAAAATCTGATTCTTTTAAAAAGATTTTTTTTTTTCCTAGCTTTTCTAGTTTGTCTTGGCAGGAGTTATGGTTTGTCACAAGCTACTCTGTCTTAGCTCAAAAAGCAGACATTGCAAACCAATGCCATTTTACAAAATAAATCATCCCAAGGGGTTTTGCCCTTTGATTGAGTGGGGTCGGGAAGTTTTAAAGCTTTGAACGCTGTTTCTTAGCTGTCCGGAGTTTTGGGGTGCCTTGTCTTGGGACAACATTGCTAGCAGCTGTGGACAGTGGCTTTGGCATCAGGGACCTCCATCCTTGCTAAGTAGCTTACCGTCTGTGCAACCTTGGCCCAAGTACTGTCTCTCTCTATGCTTCACTTTCACCATCTGTGACATGGAGAGAGATAAACCTTCCTGTGTTTGTAAGGTTCATTAAAGAAGAATATATTTATTGTTTGCTTCCTTTTATTATACTAAATGCCTTATGTATGTTATCTCACTTTAATATGTATGTACATAGTACAAAGTAATATGCATGTACCATACTACATAGTAATATGCTATATACATAGTAAATAGTAAGGATTCCATAAAAGACAGCCATATTATCCTTCATCTTAATTATAGCTCACCTCTATTTTGGCTTGAGGTGAAATAACTCATTATCCCTTAGTCTTCTTCCTCATTCCTTACCCTTTTCACCACGAGATATGGCTAATATAAATATAAGCCAAAGATAATTGTGTAACTTAGGACACTTATATATTTTGTGCCACATTTAGCAATCAAAGATGTAGAAATCAACAAAACCCACAAAAAATAAAGCTTAATTATTCATAGTGTTGACACTTAGGGCAATGTAGAAATACACAGCATATTTGTTCGTGTATTTTACAAAATCGCATAACTAGTTTTCTATGAGGCCCGAATAGACACTCTCTACTAAGGCATCAGAAAGTTGTTAGAGCAAAATCCCTGCAGGTTTTACTTTAGGTTCCGATGACATGTTGGGCTTCTGCCTGATGCATTTACACCCATGCACTTGCACATGTGTGGTTCACAGGCTGGGACGCCCACAGCTTGGGTCTCGGTGGCTCCTGGGGTGGTATTTGCACTTCATCTCTCTGGCCCTGTAGATCTGATTTGATGACATCTGTTAAGGAGACAGTGGAGGGAAGACATGCATATGAAATCTCCATGAATACAGGCTGCATTTTAATGAGCTGGGCTGCCATTACCTTACCATTTATTTTGTGGCCTTTGGGGCGTTGACAGGCAATACCCAATCTGTTTCTCATCAGTTTAAATCTCAATATTTACTTTTCGATGTTTTACTCTAAAAGCTTAAAAAAAGAGAGAGAGAGATTGGCCTCTTTTCACATCTTCAGAAAAGAGATTTGCGTGTAACGCAGAAAAGAAACAAGAGCTATTTTACACATAATGAAAAAGTAATTATCAAGGGGGAAACATAAAAATGAAAAAGAAATCATTACATGAACATACATTAACAAATATTCGCAAATGGTCATTTTTGACATATTTTCCTTGTTACCATGGCTTTCAAAAGCAAATGTGTAAACCAGAGATTCCCTTTCTGTTTTAGTCCTAACCATCCCCTGTTTAGAACTGGTTTTTAAATTTTAAGGTGAATCTTTTTTTTTTTTTTTTTTTTAAGGTGAATCTTAAGATAAGTCTGTTAGTAGTGAGTGCTGATTACCCAGTCAACCAGATCATTAAGGAAGCTGTTCCACTAAATCAACAACAGGATCTTCGATAAAGTGGATTTCTGAATCTTCCTAACCAAGTTGTAGCTCATATACAGTAACAGTAACATCGCCTGGAGCTTATGGGAACCTACACACTCAAGCTCCAACCAGATACTTTGAATCAGAATCTGCATTTTAATAAGACCCCTTATTAAAGTGTCAATCTAGATCAAGGGCTGGCACATTTTTCCTAAAGGGCCAGCTGGTAAGTAGTTAGGTTATTCAGGCCAGCCAGTCTCTGTAACCACAACTTAGGTCTCTTGTAATAGTGTTAAAGAAGCCGTAGCACGTAGAGTGTGAATGTGCTTGTGTTCCAATAAAACTTTATTCATGGGCAGTGAAATGTGAATTCCATATAATTTTCATATGTCACAAAATGTTCTTCTTTTGGTGTTTTCCCAGTCATTTAAAAATGTAAAAATGATTCTTTGTTCATAGGCTAGACAAGAAGAGGTGGTGGGCTGAATCTAGTTTGCCTTCTCCAGACACACTATCATTTCCTTTAGCTCTCTGGGGGAGCTGGCCATCCTCAGTTTCTATCTTGGGTTGGTTGTCTGCCATATCAAATACAGTGAGCTGTGTGGTTTCAACTTAACAGAAATATTGTTCACAGTTCTGGAGGTTGGAAGTCCCAGATCAAGGTTTGTAAGGACTGGTTTCTAGTGAGAGCACTCTTCCTGGTTTGCACATAGCTATCTTCTTCTCATTGTATCTTCACAGAGTGGAAGAGAGAGAAAAGCATTCCGGCCTGTCTCTCTTTGTAGGAGAAGTAATCTTACTGAATCAAGGCTTCACTCTGATGACTTTGGATAGCCTTTGTTACTCCCATGAAGGCCACGTGTCCCAATACAGCCACATTGTGGCTAACGGTTCCACATATGAATTTGGGGGGACGCTGTTCAGTCCATGGCAGTGCCCAATGTACCAATGTAGTTCTCTCTCTCTCTCTCAATCTCTCTCATATCTTCTCTTATGACACCGCCCACAGTCATCCCCACCATCTGCAATGTCCCATTGTCCTGATTAACAGTGTCTCTTCCATATTTAAACAAAGCTTTATAAACTTCTGATAGCATAATAGGATTCCTCCAATTAAATTACAGGCTCCTTAAATGCAGATCTAGGAATTATAAGAAGTTCAGATGACTGGGTGGTGCTAGTAGTTCATGACTGCCAATGGAAGTGGCAGCCTAATCTTTTCCTGCTTTGGAGGCTCCCAGTTTGCTGAAGGGTTTCAGTTTTCCCAAGCATTGTTTTGGTCTATTTCCTAATCTCTTCCATGGGAGAAGAGGTGTGAAAATACATCTGTCTTCTCTGTGGAGGGGTTACCAGTTAATCATTAGAGGCTTGTTTTGAAGAGCTAGTGCTCTGTAGTATCTAGAAGAGACTTGGGCTCTAGAGATGGTCTGAACTGTATGAATTTTAATATTTCCTCTTTACTAATTGTATAACCTTTACTAGTTCTTCTACTTTTCCGATGCCCTGAGAAGACCAGCTGTGTCTTCCTGTCTTTGGAGACAGCATTCTTCTTCCCCTTCCCCACCCCTCCCTTAATGGATCCCTATTTGGCAACCATCATTAACGCAAGGTCTTTGCTTAACAAAGACCTTTCCGTGCATTTTATTTACTATTAATGTTTCAACATTGTCAACTATCAATCTTAAATATTAGGTCAATGTGAGTTTATTCTCTGGGGAGTCATTCTGTATTGTTCCCTGCTGTAGATTTTCTAATGCTTTGCCCACTCCCTTGTTAATGACTCCCAAGGCAGAGTTTCCCTCACTCGCTTTGGGAAATGTTTGCATTAGTGGTGCATGGTGCAAACAGATGGGGACTCAAAAAAGGCCCCCATCAATCATTCTCAAGGGTTATCTATGTCCCATCACACCTTAAAGCCTGAGGGAAAAGTGCATGATTTAGGGATAAACCCTCCACGTTATCTCACTGGTTTTCTGGCTTTGGGCTGAAATAGGCATGAATTAACACCTTCCCTTGCCTCCACCCTTTTACTCAGTATTTTCAGTTGAGGCTATGGTCCCTGATTCCATATGACTTAAAGAATGCAGTGCTTATTCTCTAAACATAATTGTCCCTAGATTTCCTGCTCAAACCAAGAAGAAATGCAGGTGACCAGGCATAGGTGTTCTTGACACATTACAAACATACACCACAAAGTGGTTGCACTGTACATTTCCTGCTCAAGGTGAGCTCTTGTCAAATGCCTGCAAACAATGCATCATAGGCTGGGGGTGGGGGTGGCAAGGACGCCTGTAAAGAACTCATGAATGGCAAATGAAGATGCTGAACAGACCCACTTTGAGCAGAAGCCATGCATTAGCATCCAGAAGGAGTGATCTCTTAGGGAGGAATTCACCTCTTGCTATTTCATTCATTTGGATTTATCATGTGGGGAAGCAGGCCGTCCTGTAGGATTGAGTTGGGAATAAATAAAAAAGACAATTAGAGGCAAAGCAATACTTGTTGCAGGAGATGCTACACAAGCTTCCTTTGTTGTGCAGTTATTCTGATGCTAATGACGATGCCTTTTTATCCCCCACCTCGGTTTCTCAGAGTATTTTCTCCCTACCTTGTCTTTCCAGGCAAAATCTTCAGGTGAATACAATTTTCCACTAAAACTTAACTTGTGTCAATTAAAATGATCATACATTAACTTGAATAGCATTTCTTTAATACCACAGCTCTGGTAAAATGATTGCAAAATGATTTTTATTTAATCCAGCCGCGATGAGAGGATAAGGGAGCTTCTGAGTTGGGAGATCTGAGCCACTCAGCCTCCTTGATCCTCAATTTCCTCAGCAGCAAAATGGGGATAAAATATTTATTTCTCAAGGGGATCAGAGACTTTAAGCAACGTATACAACGCATTTAAAGTAACTGACACGTGCACATATCAGATGATCGATAATTTATAGTGTTCGCATTATTATTTTGAATATACAAAACAGGGGCATTAAAAATACGTTAATGCTCACTGACTCTAACATGTCACAGATTCCATCCTCCAAGGAACTGTCACACTGAGAGGAGGGAAAAAAGTCAGCTCTTAGAGCATCTTTATTTGAAATCTTTGCACGTTGGTAATTTTGGATTAGAGACTTCATTCATCAGTTCCTGTTCAGCCAAGTGCATGGGTTTACACATTATTGCTGAAATGATGAGCAGCAGTTCTCTTATTCTTTAAGACTCTCAGCACACTTTTATTAAAGATGGAGCCGGTATCTGGCAAAGAATTGGAGTATAGTAAATTGTGCAACAAATGGCGTGCCAGAATCAATTTACTGCAGTTCCCCAACTACAATCACTTTCTCTTTACCACTTTCAAGGATGAACCTCTAAGCAACCCTTATATGCATGTATCACACATCCCTCCATGGCTTTATGTTGTCTCTTTTAAGCAGAAGTTTATGCCACGAAAGGTAATGTAAAAAAAGAGAACAGCTATCAAGTCAAATTTCAGTCTTCCTAACTGTTATTTGGGGAAGGGAGAGCAGATGGGATCATCGAGTGTCAGTGTTAACAGTGCGTGGTGATTGCAGCCGAGTCTTCACAGATGAGGGATCTGAGTTGCAGACAGCCCAAGTAGCTAGCACAAGAAAGCCACGGGAGAATGGAGGAGCCAGATTTTAAACCCGTGTTCATCATCTCTGAGGTCTCCTTTCCTTTTCTCTATAATAAGTCACTATCACAATTTCTGAGTGGTTATTTCTCCTTATTAGTTGTGGCTTAAGGCAATGTGATAGTCTTTTGCTTCTAGAGTGGTGTGACAGAAAACAGATATATCTGTGTTCATCTCTGGGGCAGTTGCTTTGGAGACAGTATCTTGTTGTTTGAGGGCAGTCCATGGTATTTTGATTATGCAGATGGAATGATTGAAATTAGAGAGGTGAATATTATCTCCTCAAGACCCATGGTCTGAGAATAAGGAAGGAGGGTTGAAAGTTGCCTGATCATCCACTGATTCTTGGAGTAAGAGTGAAGGGCTGACCGCAAGTCCTAAATACAGGAGCTAACTCACAGCTCTGCATTTTCATGTGTGTTTGGATGACAGCACTTCAGGAACTTGGTTTTTCTACTTGATGTTGTGTAAAGGGCTGTTTTGCAGTCATTCCAGTGGATAACTTGGTTTCAAGACTTTGTTTTGACAAGTTAGAATTAAGAAATTGTAACCTGGAAGAGCAATATCAGAGTAAATAAGGAACAAATGTCAGTTCAGCTCTGTAGGAACAAGAATATCAAATATATCTCGAAGCCTTTGAGTTATAAATAAGAACATCATAACTCTTTTTCTGGCCGTGGTGTGGGTGTTCATCACTACTATCCTTTCTCACGGAACTATGCATCCTAAAATTTCTTTAATTATAAATACAATTGTGTAATTTTCCAACTCTGCAGTCTTCAAGGAGTGGGAGCAGGAGAAATCCTTGCCTATTAGAGGGGTTTCTATTTTAGATTTTATTGTTATAAGATAATGTAAGGACAAAATATACTGGGCCACTGCACAGCTAGAATTAATCCTTCCATGCATTATACAGGAGTAAAGGATGCTTGCATCATGCCCGTAGAAATAGCAGTGTTGCAAATAGCCAATTCATTGTTGGTTCCAATTTGGAAGCTGACAAATACTTGCTTTATTGCCCTGCCACATGCGAAGTCTATCTTTCTGCCTACACAGCACAAGTCAGTAACCTACATAATTCTTCCAGGATATTCTAAAAGCCCTGAGGCTGGACTTCATACTTGTATATATTTGGCATTTAGAATCAGAAATGGAAGTGAATTCAGTGACATCCTGGGAGAATTTCCAAATATTCCAAAGCCTTTCCCCCACCCCCCAGTTTCTCTTATTTGCATTCTTTAGTTTGTGCTGTCCTGCTAATGTTGGCCTTTGCTAGATGTTTGCCATACATTCGCCATTTGGAATTTTTTCTCAAATTTTATTTCGGTCTAGGGGACCAAGAGTTAACATTGGTTTCAGGTGTACCGCATAGCAGTTCACCTTCTCTATAGATCATGCTGCGCTCACCACCCACAGAGCTACTGTCTGTCACTGTACGATGCTGTTGCAATACCATTGACTGTATTTAGAATTTTAATTCAGAAAAACAAACCACCACATTGAGCTGCTTTACTTCTTCTAGGGACCCATTTCATCCGAAGAGCCAAATCAAATTAGGAAGGGAAATTTTATTCTCTTCTGTATTTTACCTTTAAAAAAAATAGGCATAACAACTTCAATAAAGTCCTATTTAACACCAAAGTGGAATACATTAACAAGACTGTGAACAAAAAATAGAAATTAAAGGTTGAATGACTATAGAATTCATCACTGAAAGTGGAACACTTGAGTGGAAGGTCCACCCACCGCATACATTCCAGGCACATTGGGACCCAGGGTTGTTCTTCCTACAGGTGTGGTGTGTTCCTTGACTTCAGGATGTATGCCTAAGTTCTAAAGAGAAGACTAAGCAAAGTAGTGCCTTTGTGTTAAATCTAAATCACCTGGGAACTCAAATATCCCTGAGAGCAGAAATATGCATAAATATTTAGTAAGAAAAACATAGGATTGTCCTTCAAGCCCATGGGCCTGAGTTGAGCCTCTGTCACATCCTTGAACAACTTTGGAGAGAGAAATCTGTCCATGTTTCCATCTGCTGAGATTCTCATCGGTCCGTCCTTGGCTTTTGTAGCTCCTCCGTACTGACATCTGAGGTCACTATGTGCTCATCTGAACCTTAGCCACCCCATCCATGCCTTTTCTGATTGCAGAAGCGCCCATTTTCAGCAGAAGGACCCTTTTCACACCTATGTGTGCTGTCTCATTTACACCACTCACAGTCACTTGAGGAAAATCTTTGGCTGCTTCTTGAGGCTTGTTGTATATTTAGGTTACTCAGGAAAGCTCTTTAAACACATCTGCCTGGACATTCTATCCAGGTGAGTCTACTGTGCCCTTCTATGCCAAGGAGAAATGGGGAGCTCTTCAGAGATGTGCATGCTATGAATGCTTCAGGTGGAAAGCAGAACACCCTCTACTCACATTTTTAGAGGTAAATTGAGAGTCTCTGTCACTTTGATCCTGCCACCCCATGCAGTCTCAGAGATGTCATTATCTTTAAGAGATTTTACCTTCTTTCTTGACTCTTCCCCCTTTAGCCTCCTTCCCCACACTGGCTCGGAGGACCTTTGGCTAGTACAAGCAGGGACAGAATGGGGGTGATGGCTGGGCAGCCTGCAACTTTTATTCTTCTAATACTCTGCCCTAAATCTGGACTAAGTTTCTCTCTACCACCAATAAAAGTGAAGAATTTTACAAGTTTATTCTTTGATTCTACTTTTAGCCTAATGGATCCCTTAAAGCTAGCAGTCTCAGTGGAACACTATCAGAGCAAAGTGAGAGGGTAGGGATGGCTAAGATAGCTCATAACCACTGGTAACCAGCAACTGGTTAGTATTTCATTGTAGTGTCCCTGCTCTGAATTCCTGTGGGGAACAGAACATGAATTGCCTCTGAATTCTCTAAGGGGAGGGAGTTCACCTGTTATTATTCCTCTTAACCCCAGCACGTGAAGGACTGTGCATCATAACTCAGTACACAAATGAGTTAAACCAGAAGTAAAGCACAAAGCCTCTGGGGTCTTTCCTCAGAACCATGCTGGTTTTCTTGGGTTCCACGGTCCCTGCTAGCCCCTTGCATGGACTGACTCAGTTTTGGGAGTCCAGGGTCTACTGGAACACATGAAGTAAAGTGAACTAAGCAATAGCCGGGAGTGGGCCATCACAACATCATAAGAAGTTTAAATGCAGAGAGTGTTACCTCCTTTTTTCCTCTTCCCCCACTGAGGTCTTCCCCACACTCTCACCTTCTCCCAGCCCAGCCCCAGTGCTTGCCCTCAGGAGCTGGTGGCCTACTTCTCCAGCTCTCCTGCTCACTCTCTGTAGCAGTCTGATACCTGCCTTTTTGAAAAACAAAACACAAAACAACAAGAGCAACAAAAAAAACAGCCCTATTTATCCTGACATATACTGGGCACCCTATAAATATGTATCAAATATTTGCCTTAATTTTTTGTACATTCCCAAAAATTTTGAAATGGTCCCAGAAATGCTCAGAATAAAACATTCACAATTTATTTTGAAAGATACAACTAAAAAACCTCAGGAGTTTAACAGAATGTCTGTTTACGTGCAGGAAGAAGAGAAGGGAGAGGAAAGATAAGACAATGTATTATCAACTTTCCATATAGGCAAACTTGAGCAAATTAAATTTCTTGAAATGGTCAGCACACAGCTCCTTTCTGTGTGTCTCTGACTGGTTTTCAAGTGTTCTGTTCAGTCTTTATCTTAAAATGTCTTTATTTCATGCCCTACATTTTTCAAATAATACTCGTATTTAATTCTATTTTTAGAAAACTCAGTGAGTTAAGGAAGGTAATTTATCTCCACAATTTTACTAGGAGGTGAGCTGAATCAGAGAGAAGGTAAAAGACTTGCCCATTTCATGTGGCTACAAAACAGTTTAGAGAGGATTTCACCATAGATCTTCTTTGTTAGGTTTTTATTCTTCTCCAGCGCATTTATGTTTTTGGAAGAAAATGTGTATTTAAAGGAAGGATTGAATTTTTCCCAAAGGGCATGGAAGAAGTTTTATATAGAGAATCTCAATACAAATTTAGATTCCTTAATCACTTTCTAATTTCTGAAGGGATCAGAAAGAATAGATGGTATTACGATGAAAGCCAGCTGGTAGAGGTGGCCCTTTCCCCTATCCTAATCCATCATAGAATTGAGTTCAAGCTGAAACATGAAGGACGGACAAGACTTCTTTTCTGTCTATCTTGTAGACACTTTATTTGTCATGAGAGGGATTGACTTTTGAAAATTAAAATCGTAAAACTAATGAAATGGAAATTGGAAGGATGACCACCCTTCTTGGGCACATCCAATCCTGCCAAGATGTCATCATTTATTTCAAAGAAATTCTGAAACAGCTGTGATATTTTTGAAATAACTTGTTAACGCACACCAGTTATGCTAAAAAGGTCATTTATAAAAATCTGCAAATTTCGTTGAAATACTTCTTTGGGTGGTGAGGAAACACATTTACACATGTTACCATGTTAACAGAACCGCCTGCCAGGGTTAAGAAAAGTGTGAATTTATTAATGTGATCATAGCTTCATCACTTTTTTATTGCCCAGGCAATACCAAATTCCCATAGGAAAAGTGTTAAGATAATATTTTATTTTCCCCTTTGTTTTACAGCTAGATATTTGATTCTCTGTAATTATAATTTTGGTAGATGAATTATTTTGCATAATTCTAGACCAGGCAACACATTTTCAGGACTAATTAACAAAGCTAAAATTTGAAGATATTCTGCTGTAATGGAATGCCATTTCAATGGCCATGATTTTAAAAGCCTTCATTTAGTGCTTATGATTTATAATTTATTAGATTTTTTTTAAACAATTTTAGGTTGACCTGTAGAACATACAAACCCATATAAACATGGCTCATGTTATAATAGGGTTTAATTTTGTGGAAGATAGCAAAAAATAAAAGGTACACAATGCTTAAAATGCATACCATATAAATAGTTAATTTGCATTATGATCCTTGTCTTTGTAATAGATTCTGGCTGTGTGTTCTCAGGACGAATAAAATGATATCTATTGTCTGATATTTAAAAAATCATTAAGCTAAATTTTTGTCTATGATACTTCATTATTAGTCACTATGATTAATGTTATGTGATTTTTTTTTCTTTAAAATTTCCTTTTAAGTCTATAAATCCTCTATTTCCCTCCTCCCCTCCCACCCCTTCCCACATGCAATCTTTCTTTGGAAGTAGACAGTATCTTTCTTATTAAGGCATTGCTATTCAGCATTGCTATTAATGAAACCATAATTACTGGATATTGCTGTTTTATTATCTCTACTGTCACTTCTGGTCATAGATATTATTTCTCTATTTCAGGATGTTTTTGAAGAATGATTGTTAGTAATAAAAGTATATAGAGAATTTAAGTGACAGCTATTACAGGTGTATCTTTGGTAGTTTCAATAGTTGCATTTAAAGTTCACATTGATGATGGATTGTATTGATTAAAGAGAAGGAGATAGACATAAAGAGAAGTAAGGAAGAGATTTGGAAGCAATCCAAAGATGATACATTGCAAGATGCAAAGTGGACATTGAAGAGTTAAAAAGACTAATACACCAAGGCTGTTTGTTAACTGGAGATAAGATGCTAATCCTGTATAGCCTAATAGAAATCACATATCCTTTGCTAGGAGTCTTATTCTCCTTTGGGCTTTATTTGACTCCCTCTTATTATTATTATTAAAGTGAGCCAATCAGGTTGAACTAATTAGTTTCTGTCAAATGAATCAAGGTTTGGTGAATAGCACTGATATGTTATTTTCCTAATCATTTCAAATTTTTCAAAGTCAAATACATTAACACAGCGCTTGTAAGTATATTGGTATAGGGATGATTGCCCTGAAGGTTGGGGTAAAAGCTTCTGACCATGAACGTGTTAGGCATTTGCATTCTTAATGTGTAAATCGTAGATAAGAGATTGAATAGCATAATGGCTGAAGCTAAATCAGACGTGGTTAGTTCTGCAAAAGAAACAAAACAAAACAAAATTTCCAATGGGACAGTGGTTTCTCTTGTTGAATTAGTTGCTTAACCTATCAGTTGCCAAACTGTACATTTAGCTGGTGGCAGTAGGAAGTAAAGGATTATATCCCCCATGTTCCTAGCAAAGGGCACAAAAGTGAAACCAGCCCAAGAAGTATGTCTTGTCCGTCGAAGCATCCCCGAATACAACTTTACTCTCAGAGTGTTGTTTCTAGAGGTGATGGAATCCTCAGAGCATCTTTTGGTATCAAATCTTACTTTATTCTTTTTTAGGTGTGCCTCACAATTAGAAGAAAAAAAATTATTTTACCCTAACCCACGAGGGTCAGTATTTTGTTTTAACCGCTGGAACTTACCTCACTTCCTCGCATTCCAGTTCTTATAAAGGTCAACGCCTGCATGATAAGTGGCAGCCTTCATTTCTCCTTTAGAATGGAGACCTTTATTTCCTCTTCTTTCCTGGCCTGATCTAGCTGATGCCGATGGTATTGAAGCTTGACTGACACGAGTCTGCCCCGTAGACCTTGCTACGTTAGTGCCAAGCTCTTGGAGAATGACCCTTCAGCTCACTGTGTCAGTCATGATGGTTTCTTTATTCCCACCAGATACTAACCCTGACTCCATCTTCCTTCCTCATCTGTGCAGAGTGAACAGAGGAAAGCTCTCATTAGAATAGCAAACGCCATGGGAGTGCAACTACAGTATCTTCTTTGTGAAACATTCTTTTATCACATTATCATAGGGAATATACTCTACTAGAAATGTCATCAATCTACCTAGCATACTATTTTTGAGCGGGAGAGGATCTTCCTAGAGTCTCTGAAGGTGTCCCACAGGGATAATCACCTATTGTCGCTTTCTCTGTGGTTAATTCTGTTCTGATCTCAAATGATCCCTAAAATATTACCCATGCAGCATTCTTGTGTATCAGGTTTTCAAATGACAAATGAGGCTAGAAGAGGAAAGAAGGCTCCCATTTGGGCGCCTGGGTGGCTCAGTGGGTTAAGCCGCTGCCTTCGGCTCAGGTCATGATCTCAGGGTCCTGGGATCGAGTCCCGCATCGGGCTCTCTGCTCAGCAGGGAGCCTGCTTCCCTCTCTCTCTCTCTCTGCCTGCCTCTCCATCTACTTGTAATTTCTCTCTGTCAAATAAATAAATAAAATCTTTAAAAAAAAAAAAAAAAAAAAAAAAAAAAAAAAGAAGGCTCCCATTTGGTTTAGGTGGCAATGATAGGCATGAAAATGATAGCGTTCACTTCCCTTATCCAGATGTAGTGTAAACTGTGAGCAACCAATTTATCTCCAGCTTCCCCAAGGTGAATGCAACAAACCATGTCTTTAACTATGAAGTCTAGAAAAGATCTTACAGTCTGGCTTTATAGAGTGAAAAAAAAAAAGTGTAGATAGTAGCTTTGTAAAACAATTTGAAAAAAGGGAAGAAAACAGTGCTCAAATTTGGAGCACATATCTCTTTAATGTAGAAAAGGAAAATATATCAGAAGCATAAAACAGTTACCTTCAAGGGGCGAGGGGGTGATTCTAACCGCCCATGGAATGACCATGTCTATAGTTGTTTTGGGGTCAGGAAGATCCTACCAATAACTAATACACAGAGGCTAGAGTTACCACCAAACTTCCTCAGGGCCCAAGACAGCTCCTCTAATGAGGAATTATCAGCCTGAGATAACAGCGGTAGCGAGGTTGGGACTCTGCACTAGAGTTCACCATTTTTATCTCACATATGAATAAGCTGGGCTCACAGATAGTAAATGACTTATTCAAAGTATTAGAACTAACTGGAGCTGTGATTGGGCCTGAACACAAAGCTTCTCTTTTTCAGGGCTGACTTTTCCACACTAATATACCCTCTTTCTTAACGTTTGTATATTTTTCTGAATTTCTTCTAGAAAGTTTTGTGAAGCACAGAAAGGAGATGACCTTTTCTTCATGTTTTTCTGTGTGTTTACACAGTGTGCAAAACTCCTTCTTTTCATGAAACTAAATACTGTAAAGAAAGCTTTTATCTGACAATGCTGGCCTTATAGGATGCTACCAGAAGTCGAAGTTATCACTCTTAGCTTACCCTAAAGAAGCTGATGGCTGCTGTGGGGAGAACGTGGCCAGCATTATGAGAATGTGCGCAATTGCTTCATAGCTGAGGACTCACTATCCCAGCTGTGAAACTTGTGCACTATTTCATTACTGGGGTTACTTAATCTTAGCCTTGTGTAGCTGCATCTGCCTCTCTTGAGATCCGGTCCTAGATCCACCTGGACTTCTTCATTAACAGTTGATTTTACTGAGGAAATTATCTTAATGTCATTATTTCCTACCTTCCTTCCTCTGCTACATAATCACCTAATTATATATTAACAGGACTATTTAGAACTCTGAATGCAAGCTTTTAGGTCCTCCTCTACCGATGTTCTTTCCTTGCTCATCTGAAAACTTAGCTAGTTTTCGGGCCACAATAAAACATGTTTGGATTTTAAATTTTAATTAAAATTGAATATGCATATTTCCCTATTTTTTATTTTTTCATGGTGTGTGCCTTCAGAATATACTGATGTACTACTTACTGAGCACATAGTGTGTGCCAGATTAAGTTGTAAGCACTGGGGATTCAGTAGTGAATTCCACAGACAGGAGCCCTGTCATTACAGAGCTTCCATTCTAGTGAAGGACACAGATTTAAAAATAAAACAAACATATATATATAACAGCATCAAGACATGACAGATGCTATGGAAAAGAAAAAGAAAAAATAGTGGAAAGAGAGAGGTTGACAGAACTTACTGCTTTAAATGAGGTGTTTGGTGATGACCTCTCTAAGCTGCAGTATCTGGAGAAAAGAATATTCATGATGGGGAATAAAAAATCCAAAATCGGAATATTTTTGGTTCATTCAGGAAATAACAGGAATGGCCTCGGTGGCCAGCATGAAGTGAAGGCATAAAGATGCCACATGTAGGAGAAATCTTGACCCTTGTAGGCTGTGGTTTTCTAAGGATAATGAGAAGATACTGATGGATCCAGGCAGAAGAGCACCGTGATCTGGCTTACATTTTAAAAGAACCACTTTTCCTACCCTGGGTTGAAAGACGACAGGTGGAACAAGATAGAAGCAGAACATCAGTTAAGAAGCTATTGTAGTCATGTAATAATGTGTAATAATGATGATGTGATTGTTTTGTTTTCCTGAAAAAGCTCTTTATATGAATATCTTGCATTTGCTTTTGTGTTTGCCAATGCTGTTTCCTAGACTCTGAAATATAACTTCCTGTTTTTCCATTCTGGATCCATCACTGATTAACATGAGACCTCAGAGCTGTAAGATAATCTTTCTGTGACTCAGCATCCTCCTCTCTCAACGAGGTCAATACTGGTATCCCCCACAAAGGATACGTGTGTAAAGTTCTTTGAATTTTTGTTTCTGGCTTGTATTATATGAAGTACTATTCTGTTCTATTACTATTATTTATTCTTCGAACAAACCAGTGAGATAAATATTCTTTTCCCCTCTGGAACATGGGCATGTTTTAAAATGCTATTTTTCAAGAGTTGAATAATTTTGTTTTATAGATGAAGAACATGATCAACAAATAATAGATAAGAGAGTCAGAACCCAAACCAAGGACTTCTGGCTCTAAAACTAAGGCTTTCCCTCCATACTACGTGGTGTTCAGGTTGTCAGATCTACCTAAGCTCCTTTATGGACCCTGTGATTCTCTGTTCCCTAGTAACGTCTACAGATTTCCAGATTCTACAGATTTCCATCTGTGGAATCAGTGGTTTAAAGCCTCTGCCTTCAGCTCAGGTCATGATCTTGGGGTCCAGGGATCGAGCCCCACATCAGGCTCTCTGCTCAGCGGGAAGCCTGTCTCCCCCTCTCTCTCTGCCTGCCTCTCTGCCTACTTGTGATCTCTGTCTGTCAAATAAGTAAATAAAATATTTTTAACAAATCCCTTGGAAAAACAAATAAAAATTCAGACCAATATCTATCATGAATATACCTTCAGAAATACTTAGTTGAAATAGTACAGTATTGACAGAGGAATAGACCGATAGAACCATGGAATTGAACAGAAGACCCAGAAGGAAACTTAGCTCAGTGAATGAATCTTTGTCAATGAATCTTTGACAAAGTTGTAAAACCAATTCAATGGAGGAAAGATTGCCTATGTAACAAATGCCGGAGTGTATTCATGGGGCAACATAACAGAACCTTTGCCTAAACCTTATACGTTACACAAAAATAAACTCAAAATGGGTCATATAATTACAAGTAAAATATAAAACTAAAAAAAAAAAAGTTTTAAAAAATAATATCTCTAAGATCTAGAAATAGGTAGAGTTCTTGTATGCCAAAAGAATAATTCATCAAAGGAAAAGTTGATAAGTCTAACTCATCTTTTTTGAGAGACCCCATGAAGAGGTGGAGAAGACAAACCATGAAATAGGGGGGGAATATTTTCAAAAAGCATCTCAGAGAAAGGATATATGGGGAATGCTCAATATTAACAGTAATAAAAAGATAATAATCTGAACATGGTCGAGAGACATGAACAGGCTTTTCACTGAAAAGGAATTACATATGGCCAATAACCACATGAAAAAATGTTCACGATCATTAGCCAGTTGTCCTAATTTCAGATTGTGCTGTTGGTTTTCCTCAAAGCATCACACTAACTTCCCCAATAAATTCTTGACTTTTCAAGTTGAGAAAAGAAAAAGAAATACTTCTAGATATAGGAAGCTCTCTGCACAGCAGTACAAATAATCGCTGATCATCTATGCCTTGAGTCCACAGGCTTGAAGTGCCAGAGTCTGAGAGAGGATGGGACATAGTATGTATCCTGTGGGTCTGTGATTTCACAAATCAAATCAATGCCATGAACTGGGAATGGTCAGGGGAAGGCTTCCCAGGTGAAAGGAAGAACCCAGCATTTGGACCTTGCAGGTTGAAAAATATCTTATAAGGAAGGTTAGGGGTTTGCAGGCAAGGAGAATGTAAAAATATGGGATGGAAATATCAGTGGCTGGGGATAAGCAGGTTTGTGGAGGAGAAGCTGTCAATGACCCCTTATGTAGTTTTTTCTTAGGTTCTCTGAGGGATAGGTGATGACAACACTGAAATTCTTCTGCCTTGGTCTGTTTTAAAAACAAAGCAAAACCATACTAGTCCCAGAAAAAGTTCAGTGAAGGAGGTATATATCTGAATAGAAGTGAACAGAGCCCAGCATGACATACATGTATTTTTAGTTTTCACTCTTTTCTCCAGCTCGTGCGCATATGTGCGGGCCTGCAAAGTGTGCGGAGCTGGCAATTATTAAAACCGTTCTGTACTCAAGAACTGAGAATGTTTGACAACAGAGCCGAGGGAGAGAAGAAATGACTGGAAGCCTACAGTGTATTTTCATTCTGCCCAATTTTCTTTTTTTTTAATTTCTTATTTATTTATTTGTTGGAGAGATCGAGTGAGCACAAGCTGGGGGAATGGGAGAGGGAGAAGCAGACACACCGCTGAGCAAGGAGCCCAATGAGGGGCTCGTTCCGAGGACCCTGAGATCATGACCTGAGCTGAAGGCAGATGGTTAACCCACTGAGCCACCCAGGCACCCCGTTCCACCCCCTTTTAAGGGAATACTTCCCTGCCCCTGCCCAGTGGCTTACAGCTCCTTCCTGCCTTACCTTCCTCTCAGGCAGATTAATCACCTGTCTAAGCATTTGAGGTACTGATTAATTTGTGACCCTGACTGAAGGCCAGGGAATTCTAACCATGCCCCCTGAGTTGAAACAGTTCAGTAGGTGGAGGCAGACTCATCTCGCTAATTACATTTCTTGGTAACCGATGGAAGTAATGTGGAAAGGTTTCCTCCTCGGATGATTGGATTTTTCTGAATGACAAGTCTTCCTATTTGTTAGCTTCACGTGCCTTTGAAAAAGGGACTTGTGTGGGAGAGCTCAAGAGTGTGTTTGCCAGATTGGGAGCTGACCTCAGGTTAGCGAGGGACTTTCTGAAGCCCTTTGCAGCTCTCCTGGGTCTGTTTCCTGGGCCGAGTTGTGCCCATAAAGTGGGGTCTTGCATGCTTTCAGGGAGCAGATTTCTTTGTTAAATGTGAACTGCGGAGCAGTGAGGATCTTTTTTATTTATATTAATTATTTAAAGGAAGGGGATGGAAGGAGGAAAGGCTCCGGGGATTGGCTGCTTGTGGGCAGATTCTGCTGACCACGGAGAATAAGAGATAACTGTATTTTAAAAAGACACGTGCAGTCATTTAATCATCACTACTAGCTTTACTACTTAGGATGTCTGGGTGAGTCGCAGTGAGATTTGGGGCAGGTGATGGGCTGGGGGCAAATAAGAGAGGAACAGATAAAGCAGGTATAAGAAAAGGGTAGAAAGAGAGGATTTGGCTACGTGTGCCTGTTTGTAGTGAATCGTCTGGCTCTGCTCTGAAGTTCGTTGCAGGTTGATAGAGTGGAACCCTAGTGGGTTGGTTTCACCTCCGCTGCGATCACGCCGTGACTAAATAATGTAGAGCCGAAGATGGAGATAATAGGAGGCTGACATCTGGCTAATTGCCATTCCAGTTGGGGGGTTGCCTGACAGTTGAGTGGAAATTGCTAGGTGATGAAGAACTTTCAGTGAACCGTGATGGGCAGAAGTGTCTGAGCAAAGAGGAAGAGGAGAGCGGAGGAGAGCCGGCAGGACAGGGAGGGGAGGGCCCGCCCAGGGCCCGCCCTCCCCCTCGCCCCCTCCTTGTTTTCTCCTCCTGCAGTATCTCAGTAGAAAAGGCTACTCATTTAATGTCAAGTGGTTTGCAAAAAGAAAACAGAATAATCTTAGAGGCAGAGAGGAGTTTGCAAAGCCTGAAGCTGCATTCGTTTATCTTCAATTTGACGGCACCCTGAACCTACCTAGGCACCCATCAGTCATCCCAAAGGACCTTTCCTAGTGCCTGAAAGCTGGTCTGGACCCAGGCCCTCCAAAGCATAACGCCCCTGTGAGGCCCTGCACATCTATGGCTCTGTGAGCCTCCTACAAGCTCTGAGGCTGAGAGGTGACTTCTGAATCATCAAGCTTTTTGTGTGGCGAGTCATTTCTGGGTGCCCTGCAGCGTGTGGTTGCTGCCACAGTCAATAAATCTATGTTAATTTACTTAAGCACATTTCCTCCTTTCCCTTTACCCACCCCCCAAGCAGAGGCGTCTCAGGTACCAACTATACAATTTAGCTGCATCTGTGTGGGTCCAACTTAAGATGACTACGTGGAGTGATACTAACGGTAGAGTTTTCTGGAGATTTCTGAGTTGATGGGTAATATGTGGGTAGACCATGCTGTATGACACCCCTTACATCCCCCCGGATTTGGGGAGGCAGCCTACTTACTGATCCAGTTCTTTCTGTGTGAGCTTTGGCTCCTATAATGATTATGGTTGTGTTGGCTGGGTTTAAAGTACCTTTTGAGCTATGATTATGCCTTTTTAAAAATTGTGATACTCCTTTTTTAATTTTTAAATTTGGGGGGCACCTGGGTGGCTCAGTGGGTTAAGCCTCTGCCTTCTCCTCGGGTCATGATCTTGGGGTCCTGGGATTGAACCCGGCATCGGGCTCTCTGCTCAGCAGGGAGCCTGCTTCCCCCACCCCCCGACCTACTCGTGATCTCTTTCTGCCAAATAAATAGATAAAAATCCTTAAATTTTTTTTTAATTTTAATTTTTTTTAATTTAATTTTATTTTTTCAGTGTTCCAAGATTCATTGTTTATACAGCACACCCAGTGCTCCATACAATCTGTATAGGCAATGATTCTTTAGAATTTCTTTGTAATTTTGAGGGTTAGGGGATCAAACTATTCTTTCTGTTTTATAACACGCTGTTTAAAAGTGCCGTACAACAATAGTTTGTGTTTTATGGCTTTAGTTGATGGTGTTTTCATGCTTAAGAGTTGCACTGATGGGGTTGAAATCTGTGGACAACCTATGTGGACTTATATGCAGTTTTTAAAATTGCCATGTCCTTTTCAAACAAGTGAATGTCAGGTTCTGTTTAAATATGTGGACTGAAAAGAAATATTTAAGCAAATAATGTATTTTGCTGGTATATTTCAAGCCAAAATATCTAATGAGAGACTTAGACAATCTTTTTCTTCTTTTCCTACTTAGCACATGGGTGTCCACACTGTGATCACCTGGTTTGGAGAAAAAAACAGAATGTGTACTTAATTTATAAGTATTTTTATTTGAGAGTTAATTAAGTTAATACTTCAGGGATCATTAGAATTTAATGAAATAACTTCTGCATGTTATTTATAACTGTCCACTAGTTTGGGGAAGGTATGCAAGATTCTGGGTTACAGCATTCGAACAAAGTTATCATGGTTTTAAAACTAAACTGAGAAAGGTGGAGGGTTTGCCCCATGAACAGTTCATTAATAAACCACAGTTTTCTATGTTGACTAAAGGGACATAAAACTTTATGTTGGCTTCCAGCTGTGCTCCAATCCCTCATCTTCATACTGCTTCTCCAGGCAAGGTAAACTGCAGAGTTAAGGTGGCACTCCATAAATATTTGTTGGAGGAATTAATGAATAAATGAATAATTTAGGCAAAATATATCTATCAAGCCTTAAAAAAAAAAATAGCACTTGGTCCTCAATCTTATTCAATACGTATTCCCTAGAAGCCTGCTTTGTAAAGAGCAGTAAGTAGAGATTCCCAACTGTTAAGAAGCTGAGGGCTTTGTGGGAAAACTAAGGTGTGAAGGGAAGGACGAAGCACTCGTGAGGCACGTGCAAGTTGAAGGCATACCGTTGAGTTACTTAGAAATAAAGACCTATCCAGGGATATTTACCTCACACATGTCCATGGCAGTATCAACATTCACATAGTCCTACCATTTCTTTATCATTTTAATTTTATTCATATATCTTTACAGGTATGTTATCTAGGTCTAGAAGCCATGGCAGTGCTGGACGTGCCCAATGTTAGACTAGGTGACAAAGACAGATTTTTTTTCTCTTATGCACTTTATTTTTATAATTATTTTTCTGGTCAACTGTATTGAAGAATAGTTTATAAATAATAAGTGCTTACATTTTAAGTGTACATTTCAACAAGCATAGGCAAATGCCATGTACTTGTGTAAACCACCTTGGTCAATATGCAGAAAATTTTTATCTCCCCAAAGAGTTCCTTGTACCACATCCTAGTCATCCTTCTTTTTATTCCCCACAGTCATTTTGGTGTTTATTAATTTCTTCTTCATGCTGCCCAAAAGTTACATCAAATTCCCAAATAAGATCCCACCTACATCTGACCAAAACCCCTTGTTTTCTTTCTTAGCTTGGGTTGCCAAATAAAATAGAAGACACTCCGTTAAATTTAAATCTTAGATCAACAATAAACAGTTTTTAGTATAAGAAAATAGTACAGTGTTGTAGTATTTAGGATACAGGATAAAAAATTGTGATTTTCTACAATTTAAATTTAACTGAACATCTCAAATTTTTATTTGCTAAATCAGGAAACCCTACCCCAACTGCCACTTTATCATTGCCTGTAATTTCATGGACCCTAGAAGATAGGAGTCTAATTGAAAAAAAGAATCATATTCAGTTATAAATGCCTGATAACTAGATTAATATATGTTCATTAAATTAAGTATAGTCTTATAGTCCAAAGAGGAATTTGTTTATCCAGAGGATCACTATTCTGGAGGTAAATTATGATCAGAGATATTTTATATAGTGTTCTACCTCAAGAGAGCCATTAATATCTGCTTTTCCTATTGAGTAGCCACAATGAGGTTAGGTACGGTGTTCTTGTTGATTCCCATCTGGGAAAGTGATCATCCTATAACAGCAAAGGCAAGTTGCTTGACCTCTTTGTGCCTCATTTTCCTTACTTATAAGCTGGAGATTATAATACTACCCACCTCAGAGTTTGGATATAAAGATTAAGTAAGTTAATATATTTCTGTGTTGAATGTAAGATGTGGCTCATTGTAAGCATGTGTTGGCCATGGCCACCAACTATTTGCTCAAGTAATACCCATGCAGACTGATCATTCACTGCCATATGCAGTATGTGTATATATACACATACTGCATACATATATATATATATATATATATATATATATTTTAGAATTTTTTTTAAAGATTTTATTTATTTATCTGACAGACAGAGATCACAAGTAGGCAGAGAGGCAGGCAGAGAGAGAGAAGGAAGCAGGCTCCCCACTGAGCAGAGAGCCTGATGTGGGGCTTGATCCCAGGACCCTGAGATCATGACCTGAGCCGAAGACAGAGACTTTAACCCACTGAGCCACCCAGTCGCCGCATATGCGGTAAATTTATCTTTCTTATTTTTTTACTGTTCTTTAAAATGTGGAGAAAGATCACTGGATCAGGAGTAAGGAAGAATGCCTTTTAGTTTCCGATATGCTTCTAGTTTTTAGGTGACCTCAAGTAAACCGGGCCTCCTCAGTTTCTCATTCCGGGGCTCCACATAGTTGGAGCTCAAGTACATAGAACACATCTGAGGTGCTGCTGGGAAAGTGTAGATTTCTTGACCTCTCATCAGACATCTTGATTCTGGAAGCCTGGGGATGGGCCAAGATGAAGAACATCTTTAATAAGCTCACTAGAGAATCAGATGCAGGTGGCCAGTGGACCACATACTGGGAAACATTGGACTAGACGCCCTCTCAATTTTCTCCCATTTAGTCCTCAGATCTAAAGAATGTCATTCAAAGTAACAAGCAAAATTGTCTATCTGGAGGTTTAAGTATGTCTTATGAATGTCCTACCAAATGTATGGAGGCCAATTTCAAAAGCTGTATTTACTCTACGTTGTGAATACTCGAGATTTCTTGTTTATTGGGCAACTTAATCTAGAAAGGTTCTTTCATGAATTTTCATCAATTTTTTAACAAAGCTCTGTTGCAAATGGTGAATTATGCATTAACATATGTTCATGCTAATTTATACACTGGTGACAGATTTTTGGCATGGGATCAATAATTAACAATTACATTTTTTATAAGTTTGTTTATTAATAACATCAAGGTATTTTGATTATCATTTAGATAACAATGCATCATTTGAACCCTACAAAAAATGAACAGAATTTGCAGTTTTCAGATGTCTGCATACTTGTCCAAGGAACAACAAATGAATCTGAAACTAACAAGATGAATATCTCCTGCTCTTCTCAGTTAATAGTTTTTAGAGCCCTGTTGGATTCTACAGCCTTGTTGGACAAGCCCCAATGTCTTGTCATCAGATGGAAATGCAGGGTATTATTATACCAAGTTTTTCTAATATCAAAATAATTATAGGCTAACATAGTTGAGTCATGAAACAAGACAAAAATTATTTTGACTATCCTCTTGAAAAATTAACACTATTTGTACTTTCTTTCTGCATATTTTTCAAAGTTAAGACAAAAAATTCCGATAAAGAAGTAAACATAATCCTATTAAGGAGCTTCATTATTGTGTTTCTATCTCCTCAATGTACCTCTATTTAAACACACTTTTGGAAGTAAACTTTGTTTTGAGAAGTCTTTTTGTAGAAAAAAAAATTTTTAATAAATAAGTAAATTAGAGGATGATTGTATGATTAAACATTTTTCTGCTTTAAAAATGTTGTAGATCCCTTGAGGAAAATCCTGCCCTCTTATACTTAAATGTGATGTCTCAAATAATTTTATGCTTAATTTTTTGGAAATGTAATTGTTTTGTAAATAGAGGTGCAGCTTTTCTGCACGCAGCAGTCATTTTATCACTCATTGCTATTAATTTGTAGAGAAGATCAGCTACCAGATCTTATAATTGTATTCCAAATATGGTTGAAGGAAATAAAGTTACTAAGACTGAATCAATGATATGTTCCCTTTATCCCTCTGGGACAGAGAAACTAGAGGACTCAGGAGATTCGATTTTGCATGCTATACTCTCATATTAACACCTTTGCAAATATTCTTTGCTTGAGTGGAAAAGGTGGAGAAGAAGAGAACACCCTTTTAAATAAGATTTTTAATACCAGGTAACCCATTCTAGTAGAAGGCCAAGGCAAATTATTCCTGTGGTCATAATAGGGGTTTTTAAGTATTTTGTGTTTTTGTTTTTTTTTTTTTAAATCATAGAAGGAACATAATTCTGGTTAGCAAAGAGAAATGATTTTCTTGGTTATCTCAATTAATATTTGTGTCAAGTTATATAACTTTGCTTTTCATCTTTAAAATAAAGATTATAATGCTCTCTTTATTGGGTTGTTAGAAGAATAAAGTAAAATTATTTTTACAAGTTCCTGAAACAGTATCTGGCATTTAGAAGTCAATTAGTCAAGATTTAAGTGTGCCTTTCCTTCTGCTCTGATGTAATCAAGACATCCCTGTCATACTGACTGAAGACCAAAGCTTTCCCTCTGTCCCCTTAACCCACTTCAATATTTAGTTTATAAGATATCATTCTGCATCTGTTGGTAGGTTGCTTTGGACTGTTTGGCAAATGTATATGTCATTCAGAAGATTCGTCTCTTCTAAACTCTTCTACTTTTTACAAGGTCTACTTTCTCCCATCTATAATAATCTGTTTCAGGGGCTGGCAAACTATGCCCTCCTGTCCAAATCTAGCCACTGCTTGTTATTGTAAATAAAGTTCTTACAAGACACACAGCCAGGGGCACCTGGGTGGCTCAGTGGGTTAAGCCGCTGCCTTCGGCTCAGGTCATGATCTCAGGGTCCTGGGATCGAGTTCCGCATCAGGCTCTCTGCTCAGCAGGGAGCCTGCTTCCCTTCCTCTCTCTCTGCCTGCCTCTCTGCCTCCTTGTGATCTCTCTCTGTCAAATAAATAAATAAAATCTTTAAAAAAAAAAAAAAAGACACACGGCCATGCCCATTCACTTAAATATTGTCTGTGGCTGTTCTTTTTCTTTTTTTATTTTCTTTTTTTTCCAGTTTAAGAACAGATTTGAGTAATTGTGATAAAGACTTCATAGCCCACAAAACCTAAGTTATTTACAATTTGTCCACTTGGCAGAAAAAGCTTGCAGACCCCCTAACCCATGATGGGTAGACTTTTAAAATACAGGTGATCAGAAATTAAGGACTTGTTGAAAAATAGATGCTCAATGAATGGAGAATAGGGAAAAAAAAATGATTGTGCCATCATTGAGATTTCTGAACTCTCCTATGCATGGTGACAATGAGGACAAAGAAATAATGTAATCGAGGAGGAATAATCCAAAGGGGATGAGTTCTGCCATGAACTTCAGCTGGACCTTATTTGAATTAAATGCTGTCTCTGTGAGCCTCAGTTTTTCTGTCAAGTGAAAATAATTTCTGTGAAACCTAACACCCTAAGCTCATGTCACACAAACATATGATATTTTCACATTATATAACTTTATTTTGTTTATGTGATAATGATCGCAATTAACATCCCCTACCTAAAGACAGAGTTCATACTTCATTCATTCTTCTTAAAAATTTCAGGGTAAGTGGTGTCTGTAGGGGAGAGCTGGGTGTGAGTTCAGCGGAGATATAGAAGTTATCCTAGAAAGCATTCGGGGGGCACCTGGGTGGCTCAGTTGGTTAAGCTACTGCTTTCGGCTCGGGTCATGATCCTGGACTCCCGGTATCGAGTCCCGCATTGGGCTCCCAGCTCCACAGGAGTCTGCTTCTCCCTTTAACTTTCTCCCCTCTCATGCTCTCTCTTACTGCCTCTCTCTCAAATAAATTAATAAAATCTTAAACAAAAAAAAAGCAAGCAAGCAAGCATTCAGAGTTGTAGGAAAACTTATTTGTCATGGAACAGAGTTTCTAGAGGGCCCAATGGAGAGAGAAGGGAGAATGAAAGGGAAGAAAAAACACAGAGCCTGGGGAAAGAGGAATTGAGAGGAAGTAATAGATGGCCAGCAGTCTTGCAAAGGGGATATCAAGCATGGTGAATTTAATGGACATGTGTTTCTAACCAAATTGGTGATAGCATTCCCTGGCACATGAGAGAGAAGAGACCGGCCTTCAGATACTGCTCGTGACTGTATGTCAATGATGTGCTGCTTGGTAAATGGCAATTCAGAACACTCTGATCTTCAGGAGGTTCCTTATGTCCAGTGAAATGGTCCCTGACCTCGGATTCTGAAGACCTAGATTTGAGGCCAGAGTATTCTGTCCTGTGTCACTATGAGTGAACCTCACTTAATTCACCTGCGGATCTAGAATATCTTCCCCTGTGTACTTCAAAGGTGCACTCAGAAAGTTTCATGAACTAATGTGCCTCCACGTGCTTAAAAACCTTTCCAAATATATGCGATTTTATTAAGTATTATATCTGAATGACCACAGAAGAGCATGGGCTTTTAGTATATTTTCAGTAGAGCCGATGACTTTTATGCCTGCACATGTGCACCTGCTCAGGCACAGAGACACACTAATTTTATAGGTCTGCCTTTTTAGGTAATATGGAAATAGGGATATAGTAAAATGCCACCTGTGTGCTAATCTCGTGGGTATTTTCTACTCACTACATTTCAAATATCTCCAGAAATCTTCAGAATATATCTACAGGTGCTGACGTTTAAATATCTGAAGTCACAAATCAATACCTTTTTTATCCAATGAGCAAAAGAAAGATCTTTCTAGAGTGGAATCTTTTTTTTTTTTTTTTTTTTTTTTTAAATATCACTGAACATGGATGGAAAACACTCTGGTAGGTGTGCGGTGTGCGATCTAGGGCTTTTTCTGGGTTCCATCTACCTGGATTAATGAAGAGCCACATTACAGATGCTTCTGTTTCCCCTGTGATGAAGGAAACACTCACTGAGAGTTACTCTCATATCTTAAGGGTAAAACACTGCATTCAGAGCAATTTGTTCTTCCTCTTTTTAACTCTACTGTAAATGTTATTCACATACTGTGCTCAGTCTGCCGGGGACTGTGAAAGCAAACATAGTCTTTCTTTAAACAAAGGAATTTTATGTACCAACACATAAAACGATGATTCTTTGGTTGTATTAAAAGCATAGCTAGGAATTCCACTGATGAGCAATTGGTTGGAAATGTTTTCATTGGTCATGATTTATGGATGACAAGTTTGAGTAATTATTGAGCTTAATTGAACTTAAATGAAGGATTTTTTCCCAATTGTTTATCTTCAGGGCAAGAATGGAAATAAATGTGTTAGAAAAATGAAGAGTTCGGTGGTTGCTAAATGAGCTTTTTAATGTTTACATATGTAGCAATTTAGATCATTAATATATACAGGCTGGAGAAGCTGACCATCTCATCCAGTCTGCAGAAAATCCCACACAAACCATTGCTATTTTGCTTTTGGATAAACACATAGCCATTCAATTTCAATCACAAGTTAAGTTTTTCTCTAAGGTTAATTTTGGTCTATTTGGGTAGCTGGTGAAAGTATTTTAAAGAAAATGAAAACATTGTACTTATTTGGCATGTATTAGGGCCATTAGGTCAAGAGCATCTAGGTTCTGCCAGTTCTGGGGAAGGAGGGCAGCTCGTCTGATCCCCAAGAGCATTGTCTTGTTTCTACAGAGTGATTTTCTAGGCAGCCCATTTTAGCTTTCATATGAAGGGTCAGCAAAGCAGATTTGCATGCTTTCTCACAAAGTAAAAAATAAAACCACTGAATTTCTAAGCTCTAAAATCATGTCGTGTTCCTTATTACAGCTAAAGATGATGTAGAATCCTGTTTCAGATATTATAGTGGATGGCACAAGTGGTTTAAAATTTTCTGGCCAGTGTACCAGTATAATGAACTTATCATGGGTCAGACTGGACTCTTGTAGGCAAAACATTTCTCTCCTTTCGTTGTTTCCTTTATCTCGTTAGTCCTTTCATTAATACTTATTGCACAAACTAACATTCTTCTTCAAAAATAAGGCCTCTGTGTGTGTGTGTACACACTTTAAAATATGTTTCAAATACAGTGCACCAGGTGTTTTTTTTGTTGTTGTTGTTGCTAGGATCCAAGATTTACTCAGTTGACTCAAGAACTGGGAGAATATCTATAAAATACACATGAAAATAAGGAAGTCGGTAATTTGGACCCCTTTTCTGGGTTTTCCATAAGCATTCAGAAAAATCGACACCACCAGGTTTCAAAGATGAGCAAGTGTAACGAGTAGCACTGCCAGTGTTTTAGTCTATCCAGTTGCTGTAACAAATTCCCATGGACTGGGTCACTTACACAACAGAAATTTATTTCTCAGCGTTCTAGAGGCTGGAAGTCTGAGATCAGGACGCCTTCACTGCCCGGGTCTGCTGAGAGCTCTCTTCTGGGTTATGGACGGCCAGCATCTCAGTGTATCCTTCGGTGGTGAGAGGAGGGAAGGAGCTCTCCCATTTCTTTTTTTTTTTCTTTTTGAGAACACTCATTCCATTCCTCAGGGCTCCACACTCATGAATAAGAATTACTTCCCAAAGGCCCACTTCCTAATACCATCACAACTGGGGTTAGGATTTCAACATGTGAATTTGGGAGGATAATGCCAACGTTCAGTCTGTTAAGAGCAGTTTCAGAGAGCCTGGGGCCTGGGTCAGGAACAGGAATCAGTAACGTGATGTAGAGCCTTTCAAGATTCATTAGCGCTAGTGACCTGTTCATGCTATAATTAGCTTTGATCTCTGGGCTTTCCCACTTGTGGTTTCTGCTTCCTTATAATTTTTAGCACCTTGTAGATTCTATTTATTATGTTAGGTCTATCTGTGTTTTTTTTTTTTTTTTTTTTTTTTTAAAGATTTTATTTATTCATTTGACACAGAGAGATCACAAGTAGGCAGAGAGGCAGGCAGAGAGAGAGAGAGGAGGAAGCAGGCTCCCCACGGAGCAGAGAACCCGATGCGGGACTCGATCCCAGGACCCTGAGATCATGACCTGAGCCGAAGGCAGCGGCTTAACCCACTGAGCCACCCAGGCGCCCCTCTATCTGTGTTTTTGCACAGATTTTCTGATAGAAGATATGGTTGGTACAATAAGCCACCAATATCAAATTTAGGACAAGCTTTCACCAGTTAGGTCACTGGTCAGCACATAGATTTGCAACACTTGGATCACATGCCTAATATTTATCAGACAGCTGATATAAATGGTGAACTCTGCCCACCTGGTGTCATTCGGTACACGAGAGGCTGTGGGCATTCTGAGGCTCAGCCTTCCACTGTAGTGAGTTTTCTCTGTTGCTTGTGATAATTAGAAATGAACCCATAGGCGCCTGGGTGGTTCAGTGGGTTAAGCCTCTGCCTTCAGCTCAGGTCATGATCTCAGGGTTCCGGGATCGAGCCCCGAATCGGGCTCCCTGTTTAGCAGGGAGCCTCCTTCCTCCTTTATCTCTACCTGCTGCTCTGCCTACTTGTGACCTCTCTCTCTCTGTGAAATAAATAAATAAAATCTTAAAACAAACAAACAAACAAAAAAAACAACGAACCCATATTCTAGCACTCATCTTTGTGCCTGGTTTTCCAAGAGAAGAAAAACACAAATTTTCCTAATTTGTGTTATTAAATATTCACAAAAAATAATTAATATTCAAGATTGGCACTGGTTCCTCCAGGTAAGAGGAACAATCACATCCCTATTATCTCCAGCATTTAAAACAGCTGTTTATAGCAGCAACACATTCCTGTTTCCTCAAGTCTCTCCGGATTTCTTCAAAAGCATTGATATCACCTGTTCCTCAGAGTCTCAGATTCTCATCTGTTACATTCATGCCAATGACTTGCACATATAAGAATTATTCCTTATCATATACATTCTGCCCATAAGAAGAGACATCTACCTCTAGCTTCCTTCTTATCTTCCAAAGTCACCTTGTGGATACAAGAATGATAATATCAGCACCAGGCAGACTTCACTGCTGTGAATCACAGAGAGGAACACCTCTACCCCTTCACCCAGTTGCCTTTCTGGAATAGTACCATGTTTAATCCTCCTCTCAACTGAATGGAAAATGTCAGCAAATTTCTAAAACAAACAAACCAAAGCTACAATAGAAAGAGTTTTATAATACTATATTTTAAGTGATTTGTTGTCTACAAATAGTTTTATATATATTGCTATGTTTCATTAAGTAGAAAGTCCAAGAATATTATCTGTCTTTGAGGGGTGACACATGTTTATGCACACACACGCGTGCGTGCACGGGCGCAGGTGCCCGCACCTGTGACATGTTTTGGTATGGAGCTGCGTGAGGTCAAGAATAGTTAAGTCCTGGGCGCCTGGGTGGCTCAGTGGGTTAAGCCGCTGCCTTGATCTCAGGGTCCTGGGATTGAGTCCCACATCGGGCTCTCTGCTCAGCAGGGAGCCTGCTTCCCTCTCTCTCTCTCTCTCTGCCTGCCTCTCCATCTACTTGTGATTTCTCTCTGTCAAATAAATAAATAAAATCTTAAAAAAAAAAAAAAGAATAGTTAAGTCCTTTGTCTAATTTCATCAGCAAAAAAAGCAGGAAGGTGGGGTGAAGGAAGCTAGCATTTGAGAGGGTCTTTCTCTGTGTCCTAATTGGTTTGTTTTCTAGTCATGTGACTTAGGGGTAGTTACTAAACATTCCAAGCAAGCCTTGGTTTTGTCAGACCCAAAATGGGTATTGTTGCCGAGTTACAAAAACAGAGATAACACATATGAACATAATCGGTAGATGGCACCCAGCACGTGTTCAGCAGGTGCAACTAGAACTTCAGGCTTTATGGGCAGTGTCCTTCCTTCTCCACCTTACTTGAATTAAAAATATCATTTTGCAGATAAAAGCAGTGGAATTGTCAAACTTAGGAAAAAAAATATGTCTTGATTCTTTATCCCAGAACATTTACCCGGTGTCCAGAAATGTTCAAAGATGGCCACTAGTATGTACTAGAGGAGAATCTCTCTGAAATCCGTTCCCTTACTGTCCCAGTGGATTTGGAAAACTGAGAAGAGCACGAGCTGGTGCAGCTTCCAGTAACATCAGTCTAATCTATTTTCATTGGCTTCACTGACCCCAAAACAGGAAGGCAAGGGCTACAGATAAAAGACCTAGTAAGGTGGTCCCAGAAGTAAGAAACACTGAAATTTCACAAGGAGAGATTATAAAGCAAAAAGGCAACTAACTCATCCTCTAAACAGCTGCTATTTACTGCACAATTTCTGTTAATGTCACTATCTTTGGGGTCTCCTTCTACATGTTCAGACATCTACTCCAGAGATGTCACTGCTTATAAACAGTCTCCTGTTCTCTGGGTTATTTTGTGGGAAATTCCTTTTCTCCAGGGCTGCCTTGGAACCGATGAGTCAAGCAGTAACCTAGTGTTTTATCAGCCCTACAGGCTGCTCTGAAATGTGTGATGCATATAAACAATAAAAAACCCAGGGCTGCTTGCTGTCTACAAGGGTGCCACATATGCTTGTCTCCAGGAGACACAGAAGCTACTGGAAACCCCTGAAAAGCAGTTGAAAATGCTGGTTCTGTTTCACAACATTTGCCCCCCAAAATCATTCAAAACCAGTTTAAAAAAAATAAATATGATAGTCAAAAAAATAAACCAATTTAAATGTATTTAAAAAGAAAGGCTATGTATTCATTACAATATAGTTTGGCTATGGCATTTAAAAATATCAGACTTACATCCCTATAGAAATGTTCAATGTTTCATACTGTGCATCCCAAAAGTAGACAATTGAAATATGTTTCTCTCTCTCTCTCTCTCTCTCTCTCTGATCTGTAGCCTGCATGGCCCCAGTAGCTTAATGAGTTTCCTTTTTTTTTTTTTTTTTTCACTTGAACTCTTCTTGGCTTGTGAAAATTACTCAATAATGCTGCTATATTAGAATATTTCAACCACCTCCCTTGACACCCACATTCCTACCTCCCTTTTATAGTTTCTTCTGCTTCATTGTTACCAATTGCCATCACTTTCTCTGAAGTTAGTGTCTTTACTAATACCTCCTAAGGTTTTCTGGAATAATCCAACATGATCCATGTTTTATTCTTGATCTTAAATAAAGAAAGAAATTAAATCCCCCAAACCAGCTCACCGTCTTATGCAACTATTACTTTCTGTGAGCCAATCTCATTTCCATAACCACCTCCTCTCTTTGACCTCACACAATGCAAAAGGCAGAGCTTTTGCTATAGTCTTTCTGACAGTGACCTTACTCTCAGCCAGCATCAAGCCTATGGATATCCTAGTGGACTCAGTGCTTATGCATGCATTTGGGGAATGTCTGTAGACCTTAGTCTGAATTCAAAACTGATGCCCATCCTCTAATTTCGTCTACTGTAGGAAGAAAATACTTATGCTGACACTTAGGGGGAAAAAAGATAAAAAATTCATACTGGGCATATGTCTTATGCATTGCGATTAGTAAGAGGATTTCACTCCAATGCTATATCTATTAATTCTCTTGAGTATTCTTTGGGGTTTGTTTGTTTTTCTAAATTGTGGATACTGGATAATTCACAGTTAAGTTTCACCAAGACTGGTTCTAGAACCTGATCCATTACTGCCAAGCCTTGTACAGAGTGAGTGTTGTTTGAAGTCCAAAATAACATTAACATTATTTTGAATAATGTTTCTGTACAAGGCAAATGGTATTCTTTTAAAGGCATATTCTGGGAGCTGGATTTTCTTTTCCTGTGCTGCTCAATGGGGAGACAACTGCTGAGAAATGCTCATCACCATTGATTGAAGGGTTCCTGTGTGGGAAGTCCTTCTTTCAAATGAGTAACTCAATGAAAGTTAAGGGAGGGAGATTCTTGCCCAAGGGGTGGTAGAAGAGAGAAAAGAGTTGTCTATAAATTCTTTGCTATCTTTTTTACCTTTTCCCAAAGGCCACATTCCCTAACCTGGAGACAATTTGCCGAGGGCTATGAGATCTAACTCATATAACATAAAACTCATGCTTTTAAAGTATACTGCTCTTGGGGTGCCTGGATGGCTCGGCTGCTTAAGCATCAACTCTTGGTTTTGGCTCAGGTCATGATCTCATGAGTCATGGGATTGAGCCCCACATCCACCTCTGTGTTCAGCAGGGAGTCTCCTTAAAGATTCTCTCCTTCTACCCTTCCCCTATTCGCTCACTTGCATACTCTTTCTAAAATAAATAAATGAAATAGTTTTTAAAATTAAAAATAAGTAAATAAATAAAGTGTATCACTCAGTGATTTTTAGTATATTCACAGAGCTGTGCAATGAACACCACTAACTAATTGCATACTATTTTCATCACTCTAAAGAAGTGCCAGACACATTAGCAATCACACCATTTCCCACCCTCTCTCCAGCCCCTATCCTGCTAGCAGACTGTATGTTCCTATGGATTTACCTTTTCTGGATATTTCATATATGTAGGATCATACAATATGTGACCTTTAAAAAATGTAATAGGTATTCTTATTGAGATAATTATAGATTCAAATGACATTATAAGAAATAATACACAGAAGCCCTGTGCTTCCTTAATGCTAACATCTTACATAAGTGTAGTACCATATCGTGACCAGGATACTAGCTTTGAAAGCAGCCACCAAAGTATTCAGATTTCCCCAGTTTTAGTTATAGTCCTGTGTGTGTGTGTGTGTGTGTGTGTGTGTGTGAGAGCTCATGTCCCGTATTTCATTCCAAACAGTTTTGTCACATGTATAGATGTATCAACTACTGAAGCCCAGACAGAGAAGAATTCCAAAGGATCCTTGTATTCTTGTGTTGCCCTTTGAATGACCCTCACCGTTGTTACCACCCAGCAGGTCTCCATTTCTGAAGTGGTGTCATTTCAAAAATGTTGCATAAATAGAATCAAACAATATTTGGGCTTTTGGGATTGAACTTTTCTACTTAGCATGATTCCCTGGGGACCATCCAAGTTGTTGCAGATATCCATAGTCCACTTCCTTTTCTTGCTGAGTCATATTCCATTCTGTTTTAACTATTTGCCTGCTGAAGGACAGTTGGGCTGTTTCAAGTTTTTGGCCATTATGAATAAAGGTAGTATGAACATTCTTATATAGGCTTTTGCATAAATTTTCATTTCTCTGGGATAGATGCCCAAGAGTACAGTTTCTGAGTACAATTTGGAGATTGCACATAATTTTATAAGAACTTGCCAAACTGTTTCCAGAGTAGCTGTATCACGCTAAATTCTCATTGGCAATGTATGAGCCGTGCAATTTCTCTGCATCGTCACCAGAATTTGATGCTGTCATTATTATTATTATTATTTTTTTTAGCATTTTGATATGTATGTAGTAAATATGTGGCTTTTGTGACTCACTTATTTCACTTAGCCCATGTCATGGTATATTGTAGCTTGCGTCAGTGTTTTATTTCTTTTTTATTGCCAAGTTAAGTTGTATTATATGGATATACCACCATTTGTTTATCAATTCATAAGTGGAAGAGTATGTTCAATATTTTAAAAAATTACTTCTGAAAAAAATTTCTTATTAATGTTATTAAAAGTATAGCTTCAATTTAAAAAAAAAAAACACCAGGCACTATATTAGATGCTGCCTTTGTATTCTCTTGTATGAGTTTCATAATAACCATAGTCATGATGGAAAAACTAGAAACTCACATATTAAGCTTATGGGGAAAAAAATAAATCTATCAGGAAGACTTATTTAACTCCGCTAAATCAGTTTTGAAAATGAAATTTTAATATCTTCAATTCACTATAGACCCTACCATATGCATCCTTATCTCCCATTAGATTAATTCACATACTTGGCCTGCTTGGCCTCAGGAAGAATTTGAGTTTGCCAGACTGACTTACTTTCTAAGTCATCTTACAGATAAAGAGATTAAGGTTCATTCATTCACTGCACAAATATTTGTTGAGAGCCTAATAGGCATTGGACCTACAGTAGATGCTGTGATGCAGAAAGGCTAATTAACTTAGCTGAGGTCACAAATTTAGTAAAAGAAATGATTAAATACTACATTTCAGATGAGAGTAAAATTTCATCTTTAATGCTTATTTTGTCAGAATCCTAATTAAAATGATCCAAGGAAATATTTTAAACTTAAGGTACTTCATTAGCTTCTTTAATGTTTCTTACATAAGTGAAATATTAAGTATTATTTTGAAAACATAATTTCTATTCAGCTTATCAAATGCATCAAATTATTTTACTTTGCTGGCAGAGAATCCAATAGCCAAGTTCCCGGACACGTTGGCTCCCCATTGTAAGTGTTGTCCAGCCTCATTGTGAATAGCTGGGGATACACATCTTGATACAATATATCATTAAGTCCACTAATGAACTTGAGTTGCTCCTTTACCACTTTTCTCCATCCCCCACTGTCAATGAGTCATTTATCTCCAGCAGCAATATGCAAAAGTTGCCGTTGAAAAGAAGGGACATGCCATTATCAGTCACTACATGGACGAGTTATAGCCAGCTCCATCATAGGAGAGAGCAGATGATTACAATCAATAATCAATCAAAGAACTAGTGACAGCAATCATACATCACCTTCTGTGGAAGCTTCACTCAAAGCTTAATATTGCAAGATCCAATTTCTGGATATATTGGGTACTTTGCTATTATCCTGAGCCCATTCTTTGCACAGCAACGCTGGAATGTGGAACAGTTCTACTAGGGCCCTCTCCCTTTGGAGAGGTAAGAAACAGTACAGCAGAATAGACTGTGTGAGAAGAAAACAGCCGCTCCATACCTTTCCCAAATCCTTATTACTCACCTTCCCTATTTTCTGTACAGCTAAGGCTGTATTGGGTATATCCTCGCAATACAGTCTCTTGTTAAGTTGATGCATTTGTGAATTCGGTGGCAGAAATTTTATAACTAGATTTTAAAATCCTGTCCATTAAAATGTGCTGTCCAATAAAAGTCACAGTCACTATAAAACCAGAATTAATTTCAGAAGATTGTCTGAGGGGTTTATTGGGCAGTGAATGCTTTTTAAAAACACTAAAACAATTCTTTAAGTGGAGACAGTATAAAAAATGCAAATGTCTTTCTATTTAAAATGAAAGGAATATATTCTGGGAAAATTGGTTTGTCGTGATTTTCCAAATTCAGTTGTGCAAACATTTGCTGAGACCCTACTATGCACAAGGACAAACATAGACTGTGTCATTCAGGACCAAACTACTGGGTAGAGTGGGACAAATAGGTGTCAGATGTTACAGTCCAAAGTGCTTAGGGCTGTAGGAGTTTGTGCAATGTGCTTTGGGTCACAGAGGAAGATAGTCAGGGCCTGAAAGGGGGGGAGGGCAGTCTGGAGTCCTCCAGGAGAAGGAACTTTAAAACTGGGAATTAGGAAAAAAAAAAAAAAAAAAAAAAGTGGAGAAAATTCATTTCAAACACAGGATCCGGCAGGCACTAGGTAGGATAGGAGAACAAAAGAGCAAAGCATTCTCAAGCCAGAGTGTAAAGGTCTGTATTGAAAAGTAGTGGAAGGGACAGGGGATTTTGCCAGGAAGAAGATTGGGACATGGGAGAGAGGAGGAGATGGAGCTGCACGGTGATCCTGGAGCTGGATTATCAAAGGGAAAACTGAGTGGACCACACGGAATTTGAAGAAACCCCCTGACCATAAGAAAGGAGAAGAGACAGAAATGGAAAGCAGTAGTCAGTTTCTCCCTTAGGTGTTTTATACTCAGTATAACTTTTTAATCTCCTCCAAAAAGGACCTCCTAGGGATGTGGGCTTCACCATAGGGTCTTCTCTTAAAGATCGAAGGGGAATTTTAGAAACTGGGAGCAGGACGTTGTTTTATCCATGCAAGGATTTTCAGTAAAGCTTACAGCATTGATCATATTAAAAGCTGAGGGGCACCTGAGGGCTCAATTGGATAAGCAACTGCCTTCAGCTCAGGTCATGATCCTAGGGTTCTGGGATCGAGCCCCGCATCAGGCTTCTTGTTCAGCGGGAAGCCTGCATCTCCCTCTCCCTCTGGCTGCCACTCTGCCTACTTGTGGTCTGTCTCCCCATCAAATAAATACATTTGTTTAAAAAAAAAATGAAAAATTGAATGTTCCTCAGGGAGAGGTGGCCTCCTTCTCACATCTGGGACAGGGCTCCCAATCTTAAAGACCAGGCAAACACGACTGTGTTTGACTAAATCAAACTATATCTGTATCTGTCTTCCTTCTATTCCACTATATCTAAATTTCCCTTAAAAATGAGTTTGCTAGGGCACCTGGGTGGCTCAGTGGCTTAAAGCTTCTGCCTTCAGCTTGGATCATGATCCCAGAGTTCTGGGATCGAGCCCCACATCCAGCTCTCTACTAGGCAGGGAGCCTGCTTCCCCTCCTTTCTCTCTGCCTGCTTCTCTGCCTACTTGTGATCTCTGTCAAATAAATAAATAAAATCTTTTTTAAAAAATGAGTTTGGAAATACCCTAAATTCCATTTATTCCCCTAGGACATGTCCCTTTCCTTTCAAGTTAGAATGCATTTTTTTTTCCTTTTGTTACCAATCCTGCTTCTATTTGAAGGTTCATTTCAATGTTTTGTTAAAGAGATTTCATTTCCAAGAAAACTCCTAGACATTTTTACAGAGAAGTCTGGGGCTTTAAAAATCATTTCTCCTTGGGGCGCCTGGGTGGCTCAGTGGGTTAAAGCCTCTGCCTTCGGCTCAGGTCATGATCCCAGGGTCCTGGGATAGAGCCCCGCATTGGGCTCTCTGCTCAGCGGGGAGCCTGCTTCCCCCTCTCTCTCTGCCTGCCTCTCTGCCTACTTGTGATTTCTGTCTGTCAAAAAAATAAATAAAATCTTTAAAAAAAAATCATTTCTCCTTTAAAGTGCTGTATTTCTGACAATGAGACACTCTCAGAGAACGAGGTTTGATTATTATTTTCTTCATGTAAGGTTTAGACTCAGTGTCGTGCCTTCCTGATTTTAATCATCCTTAAGGAGATAGATGCTGTCAGTAATAGGGTCCAGGAAGCCTTTGCTGTTCGAGAGTAGGGTTATTGGATTTGATTCTTTTTATACTGGAGAGTTTAATCAGGTACTATGATTTTTCTTCCTCTGAGTTTCTCCTCAGGTCCTTGTCTTATCAGGGGAAAGCCATCTCTAGTCTCCAGGACAAAAACCAACGGAAACAATAAGTTGCTGTGCCTTTGCTTCTGGAAATATATAAATAAACACAATAATCAGTAAATACATAGATCAAGTAATATTGAAAAGCTTCCTTATGATATTTTTAGACCTGGCTTGCAAAACATAAACAAGAAACCGTTGGGTAGAATTTTGAAATTATTAGCTTTCATGGGTTCTAAAATTAGGCTGTTGTGGGGTGGGCTTTTAGAAATTAGCTTTTTCAAAATGATGTTTCCCATTCAGTGTTGGAAAGTAAACACAGCTACTGTTGAGGCTGCTGCCTGGAGGCAAATGCATAGTTAGCTGAAATCTTCTTCCTGGATATAAATATCTCCTGGGGTTTCTAACTCGGAGACTAGGAATTATAGTCTAGAGGAGGCAACCACAGTCCGCAGCGTGCATACATTTTTGGAACTTCTACAGCCATCCCATCTCATCAGGTTTTACAGGTATGGAAAAAAATAATATAAAGAGGAAAAAAAATGCGGATTCTTACAGAATAGCATGTGACTTTTCACTGTCTGTCAGTGCAAAGTGTTTATGTTACCCTGAGAAACAGAATTATGTCTCATACTAGTTGTCCAAAAACTGGTCAATGGTCTCCCCATGTCCATGCCCCTCTCTGTTCACCTTACAATCTTGTTTTGCATCTCTGATGAAGTATAGCTCTTATCCATGAGCACTAGAGTTTTCTGACTTTTGCCCATCCCTGTAGGGGATTTTTTTTCTTTCCAAAAATTTGAATCTTCTACTTTTCTTCAGGCTCCAGCTATGGCCACCTGACTGAGCTTACTACCCTGGATTCAGTCTGTCCATGAGTCATCATCAGGAGGCTCTTCCTAAAACAGAACTCAACATTTCACTCCAGCATTCAAACAGCTGTTAGATTTGACAGGTGCTTCCTCACATGTCATCAGACTTCCGCAACTGGATCCCAACCTCTGTGGGGGGTGTGGCCTCCTCCCATGCCTCTCCTGTTCACCTCCAGCTGCCATTATGCTATGTAGGTCCCTACCATCTGGTAACTTCCCAACTTCCTGCTGTTCACACTGTGGAGTCAACCTGAACTGTCTCTTCTCTCTTGTTATGCTTCCAAATGCCAGTGGTGGTGATGTCCTCTCCTCTTCCCTACCCCACGGTTTTTTCCCTTTTCCTTTACTTTTCTGAACCTTATCATATATTACTTTCATAATTAAAAAACACACATAAAAATATATTCACCTTTATTAACACCTATGAAATCTTCCCTGATGTTACCTGTTCGAACTGAGTTTCTTCTTTTTCTCTTCTGGCTGTATTTTGTCTCCATTAGTTTTTACTACATAATAAATCTTGCCTTGTATTTTGGTTGGTTTTGTCTGCCTCCTTCCATACCTCCTCACCTCAGACTAGAAGCAGCTTTAGGATACTTGCTGAGTCTTCTCATCTTTTGTATTTCTGGTCACCCTTCTGAAAGGCCCGCCCATAGGGCTTTGCTAGACTCCCCACTCCCCAGGGAGAGCTGCTTGCCTTACTGCAGTATCCTATTTGTCTTAATATAATTCTCTCTCTAGTAGTTTCTTGTAATCATGCCTTTTCTCTTAACCTTGTTTGTAAACTCCTTCATAGCAGTGGCTATCTGTTCTTCTTTTGTATCCTACTCTTCACAGCAGAGGAGGATTTTAATAAAGTATGTCAAATGAATGGATGATGTATGGTGGTTGCCATTGCAAGAGTGCTAAGGTGGGCTGGCCTAGGGTTGACAGACCTACGTGGAAAACACAAAATGAGCTTCTCTTTCTTTCTACACTGAAAGGAGTCTGATTCTAACACTTATACATTAATCAGCAATTTGGGTTTGGGTGTTAGAATGTGAACCGGTGTTGGAATATCTCCAACTCTTCTCTCTGATTCAGTGTAAGTTTGGAGTTCCCTCTTTAATGCAAGATTTTGTGGAGCTTCATTTGTACTGCATTCATCTTGGAACCATAGAGAGATATTTTAAGAATTAATGAATCCGTGGGGAAAGTTCTCAAGTTCTCGAAGGAAATAGTTTCTCAGAAGGCCCAAGAGAAATGCATGGTAAACCCATGAGGGGAGGGGAAAGCTTGATTTCAAAATTCAGTTGTATCTAGGTAGAGGACAGTGGGAAATCTTGATAATTCTAGTCAAGTTGGAATCCTAGCAACTGTATTCACTTTGTTCTGGTTATATGATATGATGTTCAGTGGCATTATCTTAATATAAATAGAATGATTCTTGTGTCATAGTTCCAGTTTTGTTTGTTTATTTTTGTAAAGGTATACATTAGGAAGTTAACATTTCTCTGTATTTTAAAACTGTCATACCCTTTTAGTTGACATTATTACTTTGTCTTTTTTTTTTTTTTTTTTTAAGATCCTTCAATTTGAGTGGCACCAAGGAATTTGGTCTTAAGTATGGTTACTATTCTTTTTCTGAAGGAAAGAATTATTTACAACAATTGGGTCTAATGAACTTTGCTCTGTTAGTGAAAGGAAATGAGCCTGGGACCTGAAACATACAATTACATTGCAATGAGTTGGCAATGAAAGATTTATAGAATATTGAAAGAAAATTCTTTATTGGGGTGCCTGGGTGGCTCAGTGGGTTAAGGTGTCTGCATTTGGCTCTTCTCATGATCTCAGGGTCCTGGGATTGAGTTCCGTGTTGGGCTCTCTGCTCAGCGGGGAGCCTGCTTCTCTTCTCTCTCTGCCTGCCTCTCTGCCTACTTGTGATCTCTGTCTGTCAAATAAATAAATTAAAAAAAAAAAAAGAAAGAAAATCCTTTACCTTAAGGAGGAAGTTTTAAAAGTTAGTTAGTTGTGGAAGGGTATGTTCCTCACACAATGTTACCCTGACCATGGCAGGGATGTGTTATCATGTTTAATCAGTGTCTTGTTTCAGTGCCTAGCATGGGACCTTGTTCAATGGAATTGCATTTATAGTGGTAGCAGAAACAAATCTTAAAAAACAACAAAAAAAATCCTCACAAAATAAATGCACATAAGAATTTGGACAAAGAGTAAAAGAAGAGTGGGAACTGTGATTAGATGGTAAGATAACCATCTGAGAAGGTAGACATGCATTTAGTAATAATGGAGTAGTACCAAGCAGTGCACAATTAAATCCTTGAGGGAAACTGAGGACTGTCATATTCATGGAGGTATCTATGGCTGAAACAGAGCTTGACTCAGAATTTTAAGGAAGTATAGAATATGAATTAGCAGAGTAAAAGAGGAATATCATTCCAGAAAGGAGAAAAATGTCAGTAAAGTTATGTAGACAAGGGACAGCAGAGCTCTATGCGAAGTTTAGAGAGAAGGCTATCATAATGCAGAATATAGGTTCAGGTTGAGAAGCTGTAAAAGATAAAAATCTCTGGAAACTATAACTACCTGTAAGTGGGGAGTTTGAATGTCTGTAGTGGATAAGCTTGATCTGATATGAGCAATGATTCATCTTTCTAGGCCTCTAATCTTTAAATGTATGTGATTAGAGGAAAATTTCTCATTTATGTTATTCTTTGGAAATTATCTGAGACATAGTAGAGCCATTTTCCTTCATAGATAATGTGATAACACTTTTTTGTGAGGAAGCCATCAGGTTTAAAGTGTGTGCACGCATGTGTGTGTAAACCTCTGCATAATCCAGAGTAGGGGTCTGCGTAGACATTTGACTAGGGAACTAGAGAGCCTATGATCATTTTGGAGGGGGGGGTGTTGGGAGACAGTCCTCATCAAAATCCCAGTGATTTTTATTTGGGGAGTGAAGTAAACCGAAAGAGAAGAGTAAAGATGGGAAAGGCAGGAAAAATAGTCCTGAAGTTTGGATAATTTTTCAATGACTTGAAGATGGTAGAGAGGGGCGATTTTGAGTGTCGGTCTTTTCAAGCACAGATTATGGGGAGCAGAGGAAGAAGGGGTATGGTAGGGACACCACAAAACAAGATATTAGTGCCTTCTCATTGGTATGGATCAGTGCCATGCATCCTTTGGCTCTCATTTTCCTCATGCACAGAATGAAGCCTTTAGAACTAATCCTTCAAGGACCCTGCCAGCCCTATAATCTAGAAATTGAATTGCTTTATTGGATTAAATACACTCTTCTGATTTCATCCTTTGTTTTAGATGTGTTAGTCTCATTTTCACAATGAAATTATCATGGGTTTCAGAGAACTGTGATTCAACTAAATTGGTTTCTGTGCTAATGTCTCCCATCCTTTTAATAAGGACACAGGTGTTGAGAAGATGGCATGTGATGGGAGAAGAGCCACTTCCTTTCTCATGTCAAAGGATGAGATGAGTTCAGGCACACTCAAAGTTGAGTTTCAGAGCTTCCAAAAGTCTGTGGCCATGAGGTTCTTAAAGTAGACCTCAGGAGTGATCTGTAGGAGATGGGAGAGTTTATGTGGCTTTCATACTGTTGACTTCAGTGTCCATTTAGGCTTGTTAAACTTCTTTTCAACAACCCAGTATAGGTCATCTGTTGTTTCACCCCCCCAAAAAAATTATTTGTCATAGAACATTTTCAGCCTATCACTTTTTTCCCTTTCTCAGAGGAAAGGGAGAGCGAATGAGAAAGAGAAAGAAAGAATATAAGAATTACTATGGTTACAAAATGAAGAAAAATCATTAGTATAAAAGTAAAGAATTACTATGGTTACAAAATGAAGAAAAATCATTAGTATAAAAGTAAAAGCAAGAGCCAACTTAAACCCTAATCTTACGTATTCCTAAAAACATCTTTTGACCACAGTAACTTATTCATTCACCTAAAACTCTGCTTTGTAATTTATTATTCACCATTTGATTAGATTTTTATTTAAGTTTCATTCACTTACTTATAGAAAACTAAACTAGTAGCATAGTTCTATCATCAATCAGGTTGTCTCTGTGGAGATTTTAGTCAGATTTTTGTTGTTATGAGGAAAATTTTGGTGCTTTTATATATATATTTATATATATACACACACACACACACACACACATATATATAAAATATATATACTCATAACAGATAATCAATGTGATATATATATAAAAATATATGTTTATATATGTTTTAAACATATATATATGTTATCTGTTATATATAAAACATATATATCACATTGATTATCTGTTATGAGATTGATACCACGTTTTCATGTTCCCAGAGAAATCTTTCCCTTTCATGCTTGTGTTTTATAAGCTGCTGGCTGGCCTGTCTTATGGCCAAGATCTGCAAGGACAAGTAAAGTCTGCTTTTCTAGTAGTAATTCACGAGACAGTAAATCAAGAGACAAAGCCAATGGGTAGATGCCCTAGAGAATCTACCAAAAAAATGGAGTTTTCTCCTAGAAAATAACTGGGCAGCAGCAAGTTTTAAGCTTCAACCTGCTCTTGAGCAGTGTGTTATTGTCCCTAACCCTGTTCCAAAGGCATTGTCTCATTTGGGCCACAAAGTCACCCAGTGAGCCAAGTAGAGCAAATGACATCATCTCTACTTTATGGATGACAATATGGTGGCTCATTGTCTTTATGAGAGTTACCCAGATAACATGGTACATAAGGAGAGGGAGCCAAAGGAGAGACAGATCTTAATATTTCTAGTACAGTCTTCTTCCTGCCACTCTTGGCCACCTCACTCATAATTTTTCCTTGTTCGGTAACCATATGGTCTTCTCCTTCTGCTCTAACAGGCAAGAGCAAATGAGCTCAGAACTGTGAAAGTAATTTTAATTATATCTTCTCATTGCCCTCAACACTGTTGATGATTCTTTTTAGTGCCAATAACAACAACAACGATAACAATAATCCTTGGATAAGTTAAAAACTTTAACCTTTACTTTCCACCATGGATAGAGATAGCTTCATAATCCTCAGAAAAGGAAATGTGAATTCCACTCTTAGATCCTCTGTGTTCTTACTCCATTACCTTTTTTGGATTTTTGAGTACTTATTCTTAGAACTGGAGGGTGATAAGGCATGAATAGATGAACACAAAAATCCTTTCTAACTTCAGTATTTGGTAAGATTTGGACCTGAGTTTTGCTGTTTATGGGGCAAACAGAAGACTTTCCTTGGCCTTCAGCCTTTTTGAGTGGCCAGAACAAGGTTCTGCATGCTTGGCATTCTTCATAAATGCTGTCGGTGGCTTTCAAATTCATGTGACCTAGCCATTCTTCACTTTATTTTGCATTACATATTTTTTATATTATATATTTATATATTGAACCCAGATCCTCTGGGAAGCACCTGGGTGTGAGGAGACTAGCTAGCTCAATGACTTTGCTTCTAAAAAAGATATCTTTTTATCATCATAGAGCTGTACTTTTACAGTTTATATTAACTGTATGCTTTGTATAAGGATATACCAGGACCTATATTGTTATGGACAAATAGCTCCTAAAGTAAAAACATAATAAAATGTATAGTTTTTACTATAGAATAATTCATCTCTCCTTTTAGAGGCTGCCTCTGAAATTGAAAAAAACCTTGAAAAATGTTTGTTAATAGCATTCACTCAAAAGCATTATAATAATAAATAAGTTTAAGTGTTGAGCAGTGTTTAGAGTACATGATAAATGCTTACTGTAGGCTCTGAATACACTTGAAAATTGAATTAAGTGTCAGCAGAATTAATTTAAATTAAGCCACAGAACCAGTGCCTGACTATAAATATGGGGCATCAAGTATGCTGTGATAGCACATATGTTACAGGATCGCTCTTTAAAAAGTACTATCAAACCTTCTAATGTATGGAAGGAGCAAGAGGTTCTGTTTTGGAACCCTCGTCTAAAGGAACAAAGAAAATGAAGAGTGTCCTGGGAGGGCATGTATGGTATGATAGGAGGAGGTGAAGGTGTGGTGAACGTTTATCGTGGAGAAGTAAATGATAAATGATAAATGCCACCGAATGTTTGGAGTTTTGCCAGAGAGTATTGGCCTCAACTTACTCTCTAGTTCTGTGAATTTCAGCCTAGAGTTTATGAAGATGAGAAAAGACAGATTTCACCTCAGCCTAAGTAGCAGATCAGGTCAGAAATATGGCTCCCTGGGGAGGCTGAGCTCCTGAGACACTTCCTGGTGTTTGTGCACCTGTTACCTACCTGGGACTCAGTTTCTGCCATGACTTCAAGTGCAATCTACAGCAGTAATTTTTTTTTCTAGATATACATAAACATTTAATAAAGCTATTTTTAAAAAGCAAAGGAAAGATAGATACAGAATATCTCTGGCTTAATGGGGAAGGGATGAGATGAGGTAGAAGGGAAATACTTATTCATAATGTAGTCACTGGAAAGTAGGTTCATGTGCATTTCCTGTCTTATGCTTTTCTTTTCTTTTTTTAAAACATTTTTAATAAACATACAATGTATTTTTATCCACAGGGATACGGGTCTGTGAGTCGCTAGGTTTACACATTTCACAGCACTCATCATAGCACATACCCTCCCCAACGTCCATATCCCCACCACCCTCTCCCTACCCCCTTCCCCCAACAACCCTCAGTCTGTTTTTAGAGATTGAGTCTTTTATGGTGTGTCTCCCTCCCGATCCTATCTTCTTTCATTTTTTCTTTTCCTACTCCTCAAACCCCCCACGTTGCATCTCCACTTCCTCATATCAGGGAGATCATATGACATAACTGTCTTTCTCCGATTGACTTATTTTGTACAGCAGTAATTTTTGAACTTTCATGGGTCACGGAGCCCTCTCAAAATTTGATGAACTCCACAAACCTTTTGTCACGGAACACTGTGAAAGATTCAGAGAGCGGCCACAGTCCCTGGACTGCCCTTCAAACCATAAAAGCTTAGGGTCTGTGGACCTGTGATTGACCAACATGGCCACAGTAACGGTTGCCCATACGTCTTAGGAAGACCCTCTTGTTTCAGGGGCCTGCGGAGATGGGGAAGAGGGAGACAGGCAGATGTGCTTATCTCTTCCTGGCCTAAAGTAAGTTTCATGGGTGCAATCTGAAGGTTACCTGTTTGCCTTGTTTATTTTGCCAAGTCATTGTGTTCTGTCACACTGAGAGAAGAGCACCTGTTGGTAACCAAATTGAAGCACTGAATGTTTTGACACCAGCCAAGGAACAAGCAGGTCATTTGGTCTATTTTTAATGTCATTCCCATCGGCATTTCCTTCTAGTTTTTTTTCTTGTGGCACCTCAAGACACTCACCCCCTGCTGCCGGCTCCCTGTTGCGATGAACGCTCATGATCACACAGGTCACATTTTCTATTACAACCAGTTGGCTCAGCATGCTGGGTCTTTGGTTCGCTCCCCGGGTCTTGCTCTCCTGTGCTCTCCTACGTCAAGGTTTCAGAACAGGGACCAGAAAGACAATTTATGGGGTTTAGTTCCCTGTGTGAAAGGTTTCCAGTGCATCTGGCATATATATTGGTGTATTTTAAAGAGAATTTCTTTCCTTGGATTGACTGAACGTTTTCTGGAAAACTGAAGAGATTGGCAACAGGTAACAGGTTTCTTTTCCTCCTGAGTTATAACCGTTATTATCGTCCATTAAACCTAATGAAGGTTGGGTTATTGAGAGTGATACTGTGCTGTATTATACTTTTTCAATTGCCACTGCAGCTCAGGTTGGAGACAGAACAATTAAGAACTGTTTTAAGAACGCTTAGCAGTTCAGAGGTGGGTGATAAGTGAAGAAGAAACGGGGAAAAGAAAAAAAAAACATTCTAAGAAACCGACAGCACATCCAATCTGCAGGGAAGATAAGAGGCTCAATTAGATTGTGGAAGCTAGGACCTTTTTCATTCAGTCATTTTCTATACCCTGAGGAGGAGTAGCTTTTTGGGATTTAGTCTGTCCGAGGCTGTGAGAAATTGAGTCAGATCTGGAAGCTGCTCCCTCGAGATTGCAAGGAATCAGAGACCCGAAGGCAATTCCTGAAATTGCCCTTGAAAGTTTAGGGATGCCTTCCAGAGTCAGCAGATGGAAAGAGTAGCTACTGAAGGGAATGCGGCTTTTGGTGGCCCTGAGATCCCCCGGCAGCGCTAGCCAGAGGCTGGCAAACCAATGCATTTTCTTTGTCAGTCCCCTGTCTATGAGGCTGTAATAGTGTGACTTTTTTAATTGAGATATTGTGGACATATTATATTAGTTTCAGGTGTACAACATAATGATTCATTGTGAAATGATCACTGTGATAAGGCTTGAATTGACATCTATCACCAAACACAGTCACAAATTTCTTTTTCTTGTGATAAGAGCTTTTAAAGTCTACTCTTAGCAACTTTCAAACATACGATATAGAATTATTAACTACAGTCACTTTGTTGTCCATTACATTTCCATTACTTACTTATTTTGTAATTGGAAGTTTGTACCTTTTGACCACATTACCCATTTTGTGTGTCCCCCCTTCCCTTACCACCTACCCCTTGCCTCTGACAACCATTAGCTCATTCTCTGTATCTGTGAACGCATTTTGTGTTTGTTTGTTTGTTTGTTTGTTTCACATTCCATATATATGTGAGAGCATGTGGTAGTTTTCTTTATGTTGCTTATTTTACTTAGTGTAATACCTTCAAGATCTATCCATGGTACTGCAAACAGTAAATTTACTTTTTTGTATGGCTGAATAATGTTTTCTCTCTCTCTCTCTCTCTCTCTCTCTCTCTCACACACACACACACACACACACACATTTTCCTTATTTATGCATGAATACGTGGGTTGTTTTCATGTCTTGGTTATTATAATGTTGTAGTGAACATGGGGTTGCAGATATCGTTTCAAGTTCGTGTTTTGATTTCCTTCAAATCAATGCAAAAATGTGGAAATGTGGGATTGCATGGTGATTCCATTTTAGTCTGGCTTTCTTTTAATGATCCAACCTTATGGGTGATATCCTAGCACTTTTGTTAGAGGATAAACCAGATAAAAGGTGATCTCCTAGTACTTTTTTTTTTTAATTTCTTTTTTCTCCTAGTACTTTTGTTATGGGATAAACCAGGTAAAATATTCATTATCATCAGGTTTAGTGAGCACTGAAGAACGTAGTTCCCTTGTACCCTCATTCTTCGATAAGGATGTCGAATTACATAGATAGAAGGCTTAGGGGGCGCCTGGGTGGCTCAGTGGGTTGGGCCGCTGCCTTCGGCTCAGGTCATGATCTCAGGGTCCTGGGATCGAGTCCCGCATCGGGCTCTCTGCTCAGCAGGGAGCCTGCTTCCTCCTCTCTCTCTCTCTGCCTGCCTCTCTGCCTACTTGTGATCTCTCTCTGTCAAATAAATAAATAAAATCTTTAAAAAAAAAAAAAAAGAAGCCTTAGGAAATTACCACAGATTATTCCAATAAGGATCATATTTGGAGAAATGAATTTTTCTTATTTCTCCCCTATAAATAGTTCTGTAAGAATCTTATGAAGCCAAGGGTCATAGATTTTCTAATTTTGTATCTTGCTGGTGAACTGCCATATACCCTCTACAAATGAGTGTTGAATTCAGGAATAGAATATACTAATAGTTTGTTTTACTTGAGCATCTCTACTCATTTGGACAGCTTCTGATTTCAGTGGCTACTCATAACAAAACTTTTCCAATTTTATATTGTTTTAGATGCAGTCAGGAATGTAAAAAAAAAAAAAAAGTAAATATCACCCCATGACTGTCATTTAAGTGTTTCGAATAAGCATTGCTTGTTTAGAATGTCCATATGGAAAATACTGTATTAGGTCCTATGAAAGGTCACTAAGAAAGCAAAAATAAGTGATTCTTACCTTCATACGACTTGTGTTGGAAGTGCAGTGGGGTTGGGAGGGATCTTCCTGAATGCATACATGGGAAATGGCATCCAGAATCTACAAAACTCCAAATGAATACAAATAGGATCATGTCAAAAGAGATATGGCTGATCTACAGTTAAAACTGCAGGGGGTGGGGGAGTGTGTTGGTCAACATCTCTGGAGTTTTCTAGATCTGGAATTTATAGAAGAGAACTTTAGATTGACAGAGACAAGCAATTCGAGCATGACAGTATAAAGAAGTACAGATAAGTGCTGTATTAATGGGGAGCAGCAAAGACTGGGTTGGCCACAGCTGGTAAAGTAGATCGTCCTGCCATTCTCAGACAACTTCTGCTTTCCTGTGACAACCCTTAGTTGCAGAAAGCTACCAGAATGGTGCCCACCACTCAGCATGGAAACAGGATGGTAAAATGTTAGCATCAGACAGAGTGTGGAAGTCATCTGGGCCTTGTCTCATTTTGCAAATTGAGAAATCAAAGCCCAGAGAAGATAAGTGATTGATTCTTGTAAATGAACATGAAACAAAACGAACAAGTAAGAAACCTTGTAAATATAAAGCTGGGATCAGGACCCAAGTATCTTGAGACTTCATGCAGAGCTCTTCTTACCATGTTATTATTCTATTTTTCAATTAAGACTTGGGCTGTTGGTTGGCCAATTCTCATGCTCTGTGAACCTGTAAAGCAGATGGGAACTGCATGTAGCTTAGAGAAAGAAAGCCAAAGAAAAATCGCTTCTACCAAATTGCTTGCAACGGATCCAATTTAGCAGTCTGCCAGAATAGGGGCAGCTAATAGAGATGCACTCCTAGCTCGGTTGGACCTTCCAGGTCAGTGAAGTGAAAAGAGCCCTCTGTCTAGGGTCAGAGGATTTGGTCTGAGATACTAAGTAGGTTGCCTTGTGTGAACCATTTGGTTATTCTGAAGTTTCTTATCAATAAAATGATTAGATGAACTTAGAATCCCTGTGAAATAATAAGTGCAATTTAAAAATACCATTGTGTTTATGCAGAAGTGGTTTTTATTTTGAGTTCTTAATATCCACCTGCTGCCACAAACTGATTTTTTCAGTCCTCTCTTGGCCAGATGGGTGGGCTGCATTACTCCTGGCCCTGATGCTTAACCATGCGGCGATACATTTTACTGGGGCTTTTTTATTCTTGATCTTGTAAGTGAGGATGTCACTGCCCTGCCTCATCCAAGGAGTTATTGCCAATTGGGAAGAGCAGAGAAAGAAGCTTCTCAGAGACTGCTGCCGGACACACATTAGCATCTAGCTAGCTACCTTACACGCTCCCTTGTGCTTGCATGCCTGCATCCAACAACTGTTTAATGAGTGCCCATTAATATAAATATATTAGGCACTTTGGGAGATACAAACACAAAGATAAATTCTGTCCTCAGGGTGTTTCTAGTCAAAAAGAATAAAGCCAGTTTCATAACTAACTGTATATACCATAAGATAACTTCTTTAGGCTTTTGGAAGACCAATGAATACTTACTCCTAGTTGGAAGCTTTAGGATGCTTTGTAGGGGGAATGGATGTTTACAGGCTCCACTGAGCATCATGGGGTATAGACTTCTGAAAATAAAGGGAAAGACATTTGAAGGTGAAGGACCACCATGAGCAAAGATGTAAAGTGAGAGATGTTGAGAGGCTCTGGGGGGAAACCATAAATTAGTTCTCCCAGGGCAATAGTCGGCAAACGCTTTTGGAAAAGGGCCAGAGAGTAAATATTATGGCCTTTTCGGGTTATACAATGCTGGACACAACTGCTCAACTCTGCCATATAGCACACAAGCAACCCTAGACCATCCATAAGTGAGTATGCACGGCTGGCTATGTTCTGATGATAAGACTTTATTTACAGAAGGAATCAGTACACTGCATCTGGCCCTCAAGCTATAGTTTGCTGGTCCCTGGATTCAGATGTGGAGAGAGGGAAAAGGAATAGGCTGGAACCAAAAACTGGGTGAAAATATCTAAAGCCTTCTACTGTCTACCCTAATTTCAGGATCCTGTTCGTTAATATGGACTTTTCTTTCCTTTGTAAAGTGTTTTATTCAAATTTTTAACTTGTTGGACCTTTTAAACAAAAGAATTTTTGTTCCCAACATTATGGAGACAATACTTCTTAATCCATCCTTAGGAGAGTATAATGCCCCAGGCAACAACTGGGAAGGAACTTGACCCAGGGGCTTTTTTTTTCTTTTTTTTTAAAGATTTTATTTATTTATTTGAGACCACAAGTAGGCAGGGAGGCAGACAGAGAGATAGGAGGAAGCAGGCTCCCTGCTGAGCAGAGAGCCCAATGTGGGGTTCGATCCCAGGACCCTGGGATCATGACCTGAGCTGAAAGCAGAGGCTTTAACCCACTGAGCCACCTAGGTGCCTGACCCATGGGTTTTACTATAAATAATCAATATGTGTTTCCACCAAATATATTAATGCTAGGGTAACTAACTGTCCTGGTTTGTCAAAGACTGAGAGTTTTCTTGGACATTGGGCTTTCAGTGTGAATACCAGGACATTGCTGGGCAAACCAGGCTGGTTGGTTGGTTGGTCTACATAGTGAACATGATCATCTCAAGTGGGAAGCAAGTACCCATGTCAGTTCTAGACTGGTATATGTCCTTTGAGAGTGGGAGATTGTTAATTTGGTAATTGTTTCGCAGAAGCAGCTTCTGCAAAAAGAGGACAGATGAGCGATGTAAAGCAGTTTTTGGTTCCAAAATAGTTGGATTCAGTGCATGCGGAGTGCACACATCAGTGACATCTCTTAGAATCCCCAGTCGGGTTCTGTGAGCCTTGGAAGATGCTGAGGTTTAGCTTTATGTAACATTTCAACAAAGATTTTTACACTTAAGTGGAAAATACGGGCATTTAAATTATGTAGAAATTTTATATTTGTTGATAAGATATAAATAATTTGCTGACTATGTATCCAAAAAGTCTCTTGTTCTTTAAAATTACTTATTTCTATGGGATGATATGAAAAGTGCATGTTTACATATTGAGTTTCTGGAAAGTTTTAGAGATAATTCCTCATTGATTTAAGCATTTTTAGGGGTAGAAATCTCTATATTGAATTCTTCCTAGTCATATTTTCCTTTTCTTTTAGAGGAAATCACTCTTGGACTGCTAAAATATGTGATTAGGGGAAGAGAATATTAACCACAGTATGAGTGGTTCTGATATGGGACTCTGAATGCACTTTTTCTGGCCCTCATCATTTGAATTTTTCAATAATGGAAACACTGACTATTTGATTTTGGAGAGTATATGTGTGTGCAAGTATAGTTATGTGTACACACACACTCACACACACACACTTATGAATTCAAGCCATGTTATATACTGTAAACTCTAGCATTTAGTATCTCTTTCCTGATACGTTAAGTAGCATTACCCTTGTGCACACAGGAGGTAGAGGAAATTCTGGCTTTGATGCATTTCATGCAAATAATCTTTTCTTCCCATTTTCAGCCAGCTCCTTTTGTCAAAAGCAGAAGTTTCTATATTGTGCACCACCTTCTGGCCCCCCTGTCTGGGTACTTCTCTCTTAGGCACAGTACGGGTTTTCTCCCAGTAACTTGGTTTCCCCTGCACTCTTGCCCCTGTACCACTTTCCTAAGGATCTAGTGAAAAAGTTCTCATAACTTGTTCCTGATCCAGTGAACCCATGTTTTTCTGCTTAACCCTATTGTCTCACCCCTTCCCTTCTTCCCTAAATGATTAAGAAAACAGAGTAGTAAGGTACATAACTGCGATCTGGGACATTCATTTTAATACTAATTTCACCTTGGTATCATAGCATCTTCTATTTTATCAAATAGATCCTTAACTGACAATTGCTTCTGGGACACTGAGTGGCTTGGTGGGTTAAGCATCTGCCTTTGGCTCCGGTCATGATCTCCAGGTCCTGGAATTGAGCCCAGTGTCCTCTGCTTCTCCCTCTGCCCCTCCCCCACCCATGTACTTTCTCTCTTTCGCTCAAATAAATAAATAAGAACTTAAAAACAACAACAACAACAACAACAACTAAGAGTTGCCTCTCCTACCATGTGTGACATTATCTAATATATAAATATAAATTGTGGCTTTCATGGCTGACAATTATTTTATACTTCTATCTGTTCCAGGTACTTCATTGATCTCTTTGCATAGATTATATCATTTAATCTTCATAAGAACCCCACATAATATGTACCATTACAATTTCTGTTTTGTAGATGAAAAACTGAGATATATGAAGCTTAAATTCCCCATCAAGGTCATATCCCACAAAAAGGCAGAGCTGGAATTAGAACCAAGGAAGTTATTCCATGCTCTAACTCTCGGTACTACGTAGTCTCTCATTTTAAATAAAATAACTCATGGCCCTGATCATTCATATTCCTCCAAACTCTAGAGTAATTGTCCTAAACCTCACTTCTCATCATGCCATCTGCAGAAGAGATTAAAATATGAACACTAAAAAAAAAAAAAAAAAAAAAAAAAAAAGTGTTATTCTCAGCTTACTATAAGGGAAAGAGAGAGAATTGCCTCAGGGAGGTTTTCAAAGTGAATGGTAATCCATGATCCCATACTGATATAAATCAATAATCAAAGAAGTGAGTGGGGAAAAGTTACAGATATCCCTTTCTGAAGAACTTTAAATACTTAACATAGATATTCCCCTCTCCCAATGAGGTAGAATATAACTCTTCACTCCTTAAGTGAGAACCACACATAGTGGTTCACTTTCAAAGAATAAAGTATGTAAAGAGCGGGGAAAGAGAATTTTACAGTGGAGAAGAGTCACAAACACTTCCTCAGCCAGGTGAGAACAGGGAGAAGTCATGTTCACAGTATACACCCTTCTTACCGTGTGATGAGAATGGCCCTTCATGTATTCAGTCTTCCTCCCCAAAACCCGTAACCTCAGTCTAACCATGAGAAAAATGTCAGACAAACCCCAGGTAAGGCATATTCTACAAAATACCTGACTAGTACTCCTCAACACCATCAAGGGGAAGGAAGGAAGGAAGGGGAGGAAAGGGAAGGTAGAAGAAAAAGAGAGAGGGAAAGGGCGGAGGGATGGAGGAAGGGGAGAAGGAAGGAAGAAGGATAATCTGAGAAACTCTCAGAGCCACAAGGAGCCTAAAGAGACAGAAGGATTAAATAGAGTGTAGTACCTTGGATGGATCCAGGAACAGAAAATGGATATTAAATAAAAACTAAGGAGATCTGAATCAAGTAAGGACTTCATTCAATAATAATGTATCAATATTGGCCCATCAGTTGTGACAAAGGTACCAGACCAATACAAGATGTTAACAACGGGGAAACTAGTTGTGGGGCAGACGAGGAATGCTCTATTCTTACCTGACCATTTGTTTTTGTAAATCTAAAACAATTCTAAAATAAAGAGTTTATTTTTTTTTTTTAAAGAAGTGGATGATAAAGATAACATAGAATGGGGAGTATGTAGATAAAAGGTTGGGGCAACTCCTTTTGTGTCTTTGTGAATAAAATATTTCTGCTTTGAGAATTCAGAAACAATCCTGCTGTGTACAGCATAAAGCAAGGTCAAAGTAAAGAATGGGATGAAATTATCCAACAAGGAGAAAATGTGGTCAGTGGCAAAAGTATAGAACTGAGTGCCAATGATGGAGGTCATGACAGAGCGGGTATTATGGGCACTTGGCAGGCGTGTTCTCTTAATTGAAATGTCAGCTCTGTTGGGTACAATCTATGTAGGAGAGCTCAGAACAGAAAAAAAGGTGGCAAGGTGGCATCATACTTCTGAAATATTAATAGTGGCAATGAACTTCAACTTGTCAATGAAATAGATAGTAATACATTTAGGAGAAGATACAGAAAATGCAGAGGAAAGAAAACCTCAATAAATCTCTATAATGGATTGTAATATTGATATGATTATCTCTGAGGAATTATTTAAACTTTGAGCCAAAAAATTGTGCTACCAAAAACATAAGATTTACCAGATCCAAAGTTCTTCCTTTGATAAGACAATGACCCAGTTCAAGAAGGGAAAAGATGTTCAAACTAAATTTTTAGTAGTAAAGCTGGTAATTTTTACAGGCAGTTTTGAAAAATGAAAACACATCTTGTATTCATAAAGTGCTGAATTAGAATAACTTCTGAAAGGTCATTCAGTTTCCCTTCCCATTTCCAATACACATTCCCTCCCCACCCCCACCATACACTTTGCAGCATGAATTAATATTCCTAATAGAAGAGCCGTTGGTACAGCAGCCTGTTTTGGTAGCATATTCTATTCCAAATGCCTAAACTGCAGATACAATTTATATCTTCCTCTTACTGTGCTAGGATATGTACCTTGGAGACTTGGGAGTTTTGGTTTTGCTATAAGAGGTATTGATATATGTCAGAGAAACAGAAGGTAGAAATGACAATTTCCTGGACTTTTCGATATCAAATCCAAGAAGCTTACAGAAATAAATCATTGAAACAAAGAAGGCCAAGTGAAAAAGCAGTGCACCCAGTAGTAGGGCACATATGGATGTAGAAACTTACAAAAGAGTGGTGGACTGATGGGTAGGTGCATGAGAATAAGTAGGTATATGTGCTGAAGGTCAAACACAGTCTCTGCCTTCAACCTTAGAAGAACAGAGAAACACAGGAATTAAGACGGCAAAGCAAAATGACCAAAGAATCATTCAAAGTCACTCAAAAGGGGTCCAAGGAAAAGACTAAATATAATCTGAAATTTCTTACATGATTCTTGCTATCATTTAAAATCACTCTTGGGGCACCTGCGTACTCAGTCAGTTAAACTTCTGACTCTAGTTCTCAGCTCAGGTCTTGATCTCAGGGTCATAAGTTCAAGCCCCACATTGAACTCTGGGCTCTACGCTGGACTTTTAAAAATATATAAAATAATAAAATAAAATAAAACATGGGATGCCTAGGTGGCTCAGTCACTTTAGTATCTACCTTTGGCTCATGATTCCAGAGTCCTTGGATCGAGCTCCACATCAGGCTCTCTGCTTGGTGAGGAGCCTGCTTTTCTCTCTGTCTGCTGCTCTGCCTACTTGTACTCTTTCTCTCTATCAAATATGTAAAATCTTTAAAAAAGTAATAAAATAAAATAAAATAAAATAACTTTTGAGATATAAACATCCCAGGGCCTGAGATAACGATAAAAAGTTGGATAGATGGGAAACAATACAGACTGAGAAAAAATATGATAATAAATAACAAAGAGTTTTTAGAATCATAGTTAAGAAGTGTCTTCTTGTCAAATCACAAGGCACAGTTCATTTTTTAAAATCTCAGAAAAGAAAAACATCTACCAGAATTCAGAGCAGCTATATAGATATTTATCCCATTGCTTGCATTTTTCTAAGTATCACTTATGCAAGGAAAAATCAAAGTAGTTAATTAAGTGACTTAAGGCCAAAAACATCATCTCAGTAATTAAAATAATTCTTTGACCTGAAATACCAGAGAAATATTTTAATTCTGCATGTGTAGATGCAGACTACATGTAAAGAAATAAGAAATGGGCTAGAGCCAAAAAACAAACAAAAGCATAGCAAACCTAAGCAAAAGGTTAGGGCAAGAATGATGCTGCTTCTAAACAAAAGTGTATTTATACTCTTCAATCTTTTCACTAGGGACATAATTTCTATAAGAAAGGTTGTATCTACACCAACAAAAATTTTAAACATAATGTTTGTTTGAATTTAAGAGTTTAGAAGATTATGTGCAGTTCTACTAAAACATTATTTTGTTTAAAGCTTCAAAAGGGAGTATCTTTTGAAATCAACATTGAAAAAGATTTGGGGCGTCTGGGTGGCTCAGTGGGTTAAGCCTCTGCCTTTGGCTCAGGTCATGATCTTAGGGTCCTGGGATCGAGCCCCACATCGGGCTCTCTGCTCAGTGGGGAGCCTGTCTGCCTCTCAGCCTGCTTGTGATCTCTCTCTCTCTCTGTGTCAAATAAAAAAATAAGAAAATCTTAAAAAAAAAAAAAAGATTTTGGCACACTTTGCCCATTCCAAAGGGTGGGGGGGGAAATGGATAGTGTGCAGCTAAACGATCCAAATTTGGGTGGAGATTTTGAAAATTCTCATGTTACTTCTAGTTAGAGCAAGAACAGAACCAAGAATCTGCCAGCAACTGATTGCATAGTACTGCCGGGTGGCAGAGAGAAAGCAAAAGATCTCCACACCTGTCCTTCCTCTGTTTATTCTATCAGGACCAAAAGGCCTTGGACCTGACTGTCGTACAATGAATATATGAAATCTATAGACAGAGTAGGGCCTGCTGTGACACGGGGGCAAAGAAAGTATAAGTTTTGAAGTTGCCTTGGATAAGTTCAAGTCAGCTTGGTCAGTTGACACAACGAGAATGGTCCATGAGGTCAATGAAAAACTGTCAAACAGAAATTACTGTTCAATAAACATTTATTATGCACCTCCAAGAGGCAGGCACTGTGCTATTTTCTGAGAATACAAAGATGAATGAGTGAGGAACCCCGCCTTCACTGAGTGAGTGCACACTCTGGGAAGAAAGCCAGAAATGGTAAACAATAGTGACAGTGTAAGGAGGACAATTATACAAGCTCAGGGGGCGTCTAGAGGAGGGCAATGAAGGATTAACAGAAAGGATGCTATTTGCACTGGCTAAAGATGAATAGGAGGTTTCCGTATGGACCAGATGAGAAAGCCATTTCAAAGGAATATATATATATGTATGTATATATATATTTCTATATATATCATTCATATATATATGTCTTTTGTGTATATATATGAATGATATATATAGAAATATATATATATACATGTATATACACAAAAGACATATAACAACAATATATAATAAAGATATAACAATAGATCTTATGCAGTGCTACCTTCCATCATATGGTACCATACATCAGAGTGAAAAAAGAGCATAGGATTTGGAGAAAATAATTCTAGATTCAATTTTCTATTCACACTTACTGGCCACTTCATTTGAGAAAGTTATTTTCTGAATCTCCATTTTCTTACCTATAAAATGGTATAATAAGGGAGGCTAGATCAAAGCATTGTTGGACTAAGTGAGATATGTGCTCAATAAAGGTTATCATATTTAAGATGCTATTATTATCAGGATTACTTAGTTATTGTTAGATCACAAAGTAGAAATGGTCTCACATGAAAGGAAAGATGGTAGATATAAACAAGAAGAAAGGATGACCAGTGAGTTAATAACTAAAGGATTTGATTAATGAGGCATTGTCAAAATGGATAGATGGAGAAGTTTTAGTGACATGCTACAGGTTTTTTCTCTATCCTTTTTAACATTTTAGTCAATGTGGGTAAATGTTCATGACATTTGTAGATGACATAAAGCCAGAGGGGCTATGATGACTTGGGGTGATGTTTTCCAGGTACTAAATGATATTGATAAACTTGCTGAAGCAATTGTTTCAATCCGAGAAGATCAAATTTAAATTTTGACATGAATAATATAAAGTTCTAACTTTGAGTTTAGCAAGGATCAGTGACAGAATGAGGTAAGATCTGTATTATCAGAATCATTAGTGAAAAACAATAAGAGAGCTAATGTGATTTGGATTGCATAAAATAGGTCTGAAATATACCTACAGTGATAGCAGTAATGGTCTCATTTTTCTCTGTTTTGGCCAGAGCACATCCCCAATGTCAAACTCTAAGAAAAATATATAGACAAATAAACCTATCACAGGATTACTATTAGGATAGTAAAGGAATTTGGTCCTTTCATGTGTGAAATGTAGATAAGGTCTGAAGAGGAGACAGAAGTGACACAATTTCTACTTTAAGCCACATGAAGACTAGTCATGAAGAAAAGGAATTAATTTGGGTAGAATCTGAGGGTAGACTCAAGATGAATGAATGATAAATGATAAAAGAACGAATGAATGAATGAATGAATGATAAAAGACAGATTAGGGCTGGCATAAGTAAGTCAAATGAGTTCTAAACATGGAAGCTGGAAGGTATTGGGGTCAGCTAACAGTGAAAGCTTTTTTCCAAGCATAGTCTAGTACCCGGTGAAGACTTTACAGCCAAAACTGTTGTCAAGAGTGGGTTGGGCTTTTAAAGTTTCACCAAAATCCAGAAATTCTGGGTTCTGTGATAATAAGATTATATAAAGAAAAATGGCAAGCCATCAGAGCAAAGTAACTGTTTTGGATGTATACCTAGAATTAGTCTGGGTTGGATTAATACTGTAAAACCTAGAGGAGGACTAAGGACATCCTTAGTAAAAAAATCTTCCAAGGTCTTATGCTATGGGGAATTCCAAGCAAAGGTTGAAGTCTAATTCAATTAACCATTTATTAATGATCTGGAAGAATTAATAGCACGCACAGTGAAGTCACTAGATGTTTCCTTATTTAGTGAATACAGAATTATAGGCAGAAAATGATGAACATTTATTTTTCCTTAGGGATGTCATCAGAGCCCTATATGCTGAAAGAATGATCTAGATGATTTATTTACTTCTCATTTGCACAGCATATATTTCTGTAATAACAAAAATGATACAGTAGAAGCTGGGAGCATGATACCAACTATTAGTGATGCACATAGGAAGTAGAATTACTCAGGATCACTTTTCAGTAGAGATTTTGGTTTGGTAATTTGGCTCTAAGGAGACTTCAATTTAAAAAAAAAATGTTATCATTTAATTATATCAGACTAAAGGGTAGCATCTGGTTTTGATTCATTTAACCTTAATGGGAAAGAACAAGTCATTACTTAAAGAGCATCTTATAGCCTGTGTTATTTCTAGTATTTTTAGAAATCATTTTTTCCTCTTCAAACTGATGTGCTGTAATTATTCATTAATAATTCTTCTTGATGTCTCTGGAGTCATTCCATTACGTGCAGTCATTATGCATCATTTTGTGAATATTTGCTATGATATTGAGGTATCTGTAGCTCTCTGAGTCATTACACCCATCGGTGTATATCCTTTTAGTGAAGAATATCTAATTTATTATGAATCAAATTTCATTGAAATATTTTTCCAGGAACTTTAAAAGCTGCTTCTAAGTCCAAGGAGAAGAATATACATATAACCCGTAGATACCAACTCCTAGACATCAGTCATAGAAATCTTGACCTTGGCTGGAGAATTTCAGCCTTGTTACCAGGGTAGTGATCCAGAGGAGTTTGTTAATATCCTCTTGAGTCCTAAATTGTAACAGTAAGCAACATTCTGTAGAATAATTGTCGTAACTATTTTATCCACTTAATGGAAGTTTATACTAAATGAGCTCCATTATGGATAGGCTCAATAACCTTTAGTGAAAAGACCTAGACACCTAAAAGAATATAATTTCTTCTGGATAATAGAATTCTGATTTTAAACAGCCACAACTCATTTATTAAATTAGGAAGACTGGCACTGCATCGTAGCGTAAACTATTTAACATGGTTAGGATAACATTTGTTTTAAATTAGGATCTGTTCAAACTTTAAAATTCATTGTTTCTTTTCTTTTCTTTTCTTTTTTTTCACTCTAATATCTTTTCCCCAGAGGTTACATCAATCTAATAGTGGATTAAGCACTTCCTAAATATTTATAAATAATTTTCCCTATTTCTTAGAAAACACCAGATATTAACTTCCTTCAGGCAAGTCCGGTGTACAAAGGGGGGTTATGAAACAGAGACTTTAGTGTATGATTACTTATATCACAAAAGGCTCTTTAATTACAAAAGGATGGAGTTTAGAGTTTCTTTAAATCTGAGCCTCCATTATGCATTTAAAACAGCGTTTAGATTATCCAAACCATCAAGAATAAATCCATTGTGTAAAGTAATGTATCCTTCTATTACCTTATTTCTGGACTTTGGTGAAATGAATTATTCAGCAGTTGATTGACACAAGTCTGGCAGGAAGTGAGGAGGATAAAAGCAGGAATTTCTGATTCTTTTTTTTTTTTTTAAGATTTATTTATTTATTTGACAGACAGAGATCACAAGTAGGCAGAGAGGCAGGCAGAGAGAGAGGAAGGGAAGCAGGCCCCCTGCTGAGCAGAGAGCCCAATGCGGGGCTCGATCCCAGGACCCTGAGATCATGACCTGAGCCGAAGGCAGCAGCTTAACCCACTGAGCCACCCAGGTGCCCAGGAATTTCTGATTCTTGAAGCTTTTACAGTACTATATCTGCTTCCATAAGAATATTTATAACTAGTTATTTTAAAATAACAGTATTAATATTGATAGAGTATTTTTAAAAATGGAAATCATAAAGTTTAGTTTCACCAGTTACATAGACATTCCAGGAATATTTCTTAAATAAAAAGAATACATTAATTCGTTAAAAATATTTATGAAGTGTACATTATTTGCTTGGCAATATTAAAATAACAACAATTAAAATTTTAAAAGCTATAGTAGAATATAAATATTAGTTTATGTGGTTATCATTAGGTGATATTACTGTCTTAAATTCTGCATTGTGTGTGCTGTGTTCTTATAAATAATGATTAGGTACTATTTTTTTAAGCAGAGGAAAACAGCAAGAATAACAAACCATTGAAAATTTTTGAAAAACAAATATGCCTAATTCCTCTAATTAAAGAGAGTCTTTTTTTTTTTTTTAACAGTTTCTGGTAAATTCAGCATCAAATATTCTTATGCATTCAGTTTTTACTTTTTAAATAAAAATGTGAGCCTATCAGATATAAGCTTTATGCTCTAATTTTTTAAAAAAGTTAAGTACTGAGCTTTTTATGCCATGTTATTTTAAACTTTTATATGATTATCTTCTCAATGATCACACCTAGCCATTTCTTATTGGAGATCTAATGGTATTGGAAAAAATTACTGAGAAAATTATTATTTGGAAACATGTAAAATTTTTGCGAGTATAAATAATGTTACAGGATAGCTTTCCAGAAGCAGAAATATTGGGTCAAATGGTATTGAGCGCTTTGAGGATTACTTCGCACATATTGCCTAACTGCTTTCAAATGTGTTCTCTACTTTACAGCAGTATGTGAATATGCCTATTCCATGAAATCGTTACCACTTGTATATATGTGTGTGTCTTTTATACCTATATGTTTTTTTTAATTTGATGCACACACACACACACACACACACACACACACACACATTTTTTTCTGAGTTTTGTTTGAAAGATTAAGTGGTGTTTCTATAATTACAAGTGAAACAAACATTTTCCACTCCAGATTTCTTATTTACAGAATACTGTTTTTCTCATTTCATATTGTGATTAAATATAAAACTCCTAGGAACTTGGTGAAATTTGTAGAAGTGGGCTTGTCATACCCATTTGGCAGAATGTTTTCTATTATTCAAGAACAGGTCAATGGAAGTGGGGAAGAGAATCTAGGTCTTCTGACTCCTGGTTGAATCGTATATATCAGAATTTTAAATGAAAAATTAAAAAAAGTAGTGAGTATATCTGTAATTTCTGGCTAACTTTTGAGATGGAAAAGGCTTTTTCTAGTGATGAAGAGGCTTATTATGTTCTCATAAGTTAACTGATATTCACAGTCATTAGAAACACAGAATCTTAGAACTGGAAGAAACTCCAGCTAATTCAACCTCCCCTTAGCAGGGAAGAAGAAACTGGTGACCAGAGAGGGAGTATGGTTTTCTCCAGATCAGGTTATGAATAAATGCAGAAATGGGAGTCATAAGTCTTGTTTCCTGACTGCTGGCCTTTCCACTGTTGCAGATAAGCTGCTCTTTTTTTTTTCTTTTTTTTCTTTTATCCATATGTTAATTTACTTCTTTACTAAGTGAAACTGTTTTAAAAAAATCATTCTTTAGCCATCAATTTATTGGAGATAGAAGGATCCTTATAAAACAGATACTCCCTTTCTCTTTTTCATGTTGTAAAAGATTTATTTAGATAACCATAAAGTCTAGCACACAATGCTGACAAACTACACAGAAGAATAAAAATCAAATTAAGTAATCAGAAATGGAAACCAAAATGCCTCAATGAGAATAATGTAAATCACACAGAGCAAACATAAGTATAATACAAATACCTAATTCTGTCTGATCCGCTCAGCCACTCATATTTAGGTTACAAATAACTTATTCTTAGAAAAAGGGAGAGCCCCACATTTGATTTATTTCCCCATCCAAGTAAATTTTAGAAGACTGCCAAAGCGTTCCGCACAAATCTCAAATATCTTCCCATATTGTGGAGGAGAGAGAGAGAGAAAAGAGCTTACTATTTATGAAGGTAATCAGATGGGTGTAGGAGGACTTAGCGTTTAACTTTTTCATTTATTATTTTCTAGGAGTTAACATTTCACAGAAAAGCAAACTATAAATGATGTCTTTGGAGAATTATGAAGAAATAGCTTGGGGATTTTCTTTATTTAAAAAAATGTCTTCTTGAGGATAGCTGACACACAATGCTACATTAGTTTCAAGTGTGCAACATACTGCTTCAACTTCTCTATATGTTACGCTGTGCTCGCCACAAGTGTAGCGACCATCTGTCACCATACAATGCTATTACAGTATCATTGACTCTATTCCCTATGCTGTACCTTTTATTCTCATGACTTATTCATTCCATAACTGGAAGCCACTATCTCCTACTTCCCTTCTCCTATTTTTCTCATTTTACCCCCCTAACCCCTAGTACAACAACCAACAGTTTATTTTCTGTATTTGTAGTCCCATTCTGCTTTTTGGTGTTTTGTGTTTTTTTTCTTTTTTCTTTGGATTTTACATATGAGTGAAATCATACAATATACGTCTTCCTCATTTCACTTGGCATAATACCCTCTAGGTCTATCTGTACTGTAGCAAATGCCAAGACCTCAGAGGATTTCCTATATTTTACATTTATCATTCATTATTGCATGTATTCTTTCCCTCTGCTGTTTTTCTTAATTAACAGGGACAATTAAAAAGTAAAATTCCAACTTGGTAGTTATTTATTGGATTAAGCCGGATCAGCAAGCATTTTCCATAAAGGGCCAGATAGTTATATAGTATATATTTCTGGTTTGGAGGGACACATGGTCAGTGTTGCAACTACTTGGCCCATTTCTGTAGAAAAAAAGCAGCCCCTGAAATACCTGAATAATGAGAGTGAATATGCACAAGAAAATTTTACTTATGGACATTGATATTTGAAGATCATATAATTTTATGTGTCATGAATATTGTTCTTTTGATTTTTTAAAATTAAAATACATTTATTTTTTTTTAAAGATTTTATTTATTTATTTGACAGAGAGAAATCACAAGTAGATGGAGAGGCAGGCAGAGAGAGAGAGAGAGGGAAGCAGGCTCCCTGCCGAACAGAGAGCCCGATGCGGGACTCAATCCCAGGACCCCGAGATCATGACCCGAGCCGAAGGCAGCGGCTTAACCCACTGAGCCACCCAGGCGCCCCAAAATTAAAATACATTAAAAAAAAAAAAAACCCACTGATATGAAAAGAGATGGCCAGTCAGATTTGCCCTGGGGCTAGAGTTTGCTGATCCTGGGTAAAATTGGATATCCTCATCACAAGGATATTGGTAGCTAGTATTTTGACCTCTTTAATAAACAAGTGAGCTTGTTTATGACATAGTGAGCCATTCACAAACTCTCACACTGCATCCTTCCACTGTGGAACAGAAGAGAAGAAGGAGAGAAGTAAAGGTGGGAGAGAGGAAGGGAGAGGGTAAAAGAGGAGAGAGAGGAAGAAAGCCAGCAGGAAAATATATGTACCTCATAAGTCCTCTTTGACTTCGATCTTTCCTAAATAGTTATAGCTCCACTTGTAAACCCATACACCTAAGCTTGATCTTTTTTTTTTTTTTTAAGGTGTCATCTTTTTAAGATAAATGGTTACACTTTCCACTTTCTTTAAAATTCATCATTTTCTTCCCTGGAGATATTTGTGCATGTTACCTTTTGTTTGGATATGAAAATTACAGTTTAATGTGTATAATAGGGTGGTAAGGGGTTGTGATCTAAAATATTTGCTTCTTAAATACACTAATTTCAGCATTTTTAAAAATTCAAATGGCTTAACAAGAAAAATGATTTGGATACTGTTTTTTATTTAATAGGTATTTTTCTATATAATTTCCTCTCTGCATGATTCTACACATCTAGATATTTGGAAATAAGGTTACTTTATAATCCAGATGTTTGGTATATATATCCAGATGTTTGGTGTGTGTGTGTGTGTGTGTGTGTGTGTGTGTGTATGAAAAGAATATACTGAATATACTGAACCATCTTTATTGAAAATGTTTTAATGAATTTCTTGATTATCCATAAAAATGGTTTATCAGCTTACAGATACTGGGAAATTAATTTAGAGCTATTTGTATGCATGAATGCCTAAAAAAATTAAAATATCTATTCATATTTTTTAGAAAAATATGTTCAATGTTGGAATTGATCTTTGTCTTTTTCTCATTTGTACTTAGTTTATATGTATATATATATATTTTACATATTATGAGTGTGCCTGAAAATATCAATGTAGAAACACTAAGTAAATGAAACCTAAGTTTTTGAGCCAATAGCTGCTGTGAGCTTTTATTAGAATACAGTTACCTTCTCCAGAAGTTAATCCAGGGGTTTCTGTTCAAAAAAGGAACCTCACCCTTAGAACTATGATGGAATTTTAAGGTGATATTCACTAGGTGGTGGGATTTACATTAAATAAGAAAATGTCTGTGACTAGTGCTTACAAAGCTGTAAGTTCAAAAGTGCTGTACTAACATTAGCAGTTATCCGTTTAACGTCCCCTTAAGACGTTCAGTTCATTTTTCTCTATCTCATTTCAGAAGCTATTTCTAAGTCACACACTAAGTTTATCATCATTGGTATTCCTTCAATAGGTTATGGATGCATTCTAATTTTATTATTTTGCAGCTGTTAATCAAGAATAATTTATTAAATGATGGACGCCTTGGTGGTTCCATTGGTTGAGCATCCGACTCTTGATTTCAGCTCAGGTCATGATCTCAGAGTCGTGAAATGGAGCCCCGTATCAGGTTCCATGCTCAGCAGAGTCTGCTTGGGATTCTGTCTTTCCCACTCCTTCTGGCCCTCCCTCCTCTCACATGCTTGGTCACTCTCTTTTTCTCTAAAAGATACAGATAAAATCTTAGAAAAAAAATTAAATTAATTAAACGAGTGCTCTATCTAGCCCTCCATTAAAGCACCATGCAGAAGACAGGTGTCATAGTAAGTAAAATTTCACAGAAGGTATACTGGATGTGGCAAAATCAGATTCACAGGTGAGGTAGAATTTTACCCTTGACTTAAAGGAGGAGAGAAGTTTGGGAAAGTGTTACCTGAAGAGACAACAACAACAAACCAACCAACCAAACAAACAAATAAAAGAACAAAAAATAATTTGGTATTTTCTCTTGAAATGCCCTTTTTTTGAGACATCAGACATGAATTTTATGCAGAGATAAATGTGCATTCTTATCAGAGCCTAAGCCAGCTTTGCTAACAACCAACTGTAGGGAAATCATTTCCTGGGCCATGGGTTCCTTACCTTATATGTAAAGGGATTAGATCACTTATACTGAAATGGCTGTTGTATTTTGTTTAGCCACATAATCTTTTATTTACATGAGTGGAAAACAGCAAATAAAAATGACCTTGTCGAGTTTCCAAGGAATGAAAAAATGGCCAGGCAATCGTTTTGTTAATTTTTAGTTTCCTTTTTACCTTTTTGTGAACAATTTCCAATTTTTCATCTGCAACCACGGAGGGTTGGTTCTATGACATGATTTATATACTGGCATGGTTAGGAGAAATTGAAGATTACATACTGTCAACTGTAAACAAAAATGGGGTAAGATACATCTCTAAATATATTGAGGCACAAGACAAGAGTTTTGCTCATTTTCTTGGAACAGAAGTAGGAAAATGGAGTTGCTAAGTCAGCATCTGCCATGTAAATCTATCAGAGTTTCAGGTTAAACTTCAGGACAAAGTTCTGACATTGGTTGACCAGCTCCAACGTCAGTTTGTAAGAAAGAAATTCCATGTGTCTTGGATAAGCAGCAGCAGTGTTCATCACATCCTCAGTAACTGAAAAACATCTGTGCATGATGGAAAAAGAAAGAGGCAGAGTGCAAATGAAGTCAAGTATTAGTTACCCAAAACTGAGTCTATTTGGATAATCAGAACTACATATAAATATAGGTTTTTAATGCCAACTGCTGCTTTACAATAAATATTAATTTCACTTTAATTACAGCCATTATTACTGTCAGCTTATTCAATTGTTCCTCCTTACACGAATGTAGATTCAGAAGAAATCAAAACTTCAACTCTTCATGTTGTCAGAATTCATAAGTAGGAAAACATGTGCCCTGTCTTTAAAAATTAATTGACATTGGAGACACTTTGCCAAGTTTCTGCTCAAGCATTTCATTCAAATCTGAAGGAGGGGTGTGTTTAAATAGGAGTATAATCCCTGTGGTATCTTATATCAGCCATAGTATGTTTAATACATTCTTTCTTAAGGAGGCATAACCAAGTAAGGATGGGAAAGCTGACCTTGTGACATAAAGTTTTAGAATCTTTGAAAACACTGAATTTCATGTCAGTTACTCTGTGATGAATGTGCTTCAGCTATGACTATAGCTCTCTGTGTGTGGATCTAATTAGAAGGGCCACTTGTCATTAAATAGAGCTTTGACAGTCTTTGTAGGTTGCTTCAAAAATTACTGGGTTTGATTTTTCTCCCTACCCATATTCAACTAAGTCTTTAAAATATTCTCCTACAAAAATTACATTAGCACTTCCTGTTTCTTCTAGTACATTCCCTGTAGCTTTTGGGATCTTCTGCCTATCATGTGGCCAAAGCCTGGCATGCCACTCAGCAAGCTTCTGTCCCAAAGTCCCATAGAGCACCCCCTCTTTTTTTGGTCAATGGACTTGCCTCAGCACAGTTTTGCAAACTAATGTAGGAGAACAGATCAATGATCTTACATAACATATTCCTAATAATAATAACTTCTAAAGGCAGAGTCTCAGTACTGATCATTGGATTTCATGCCAGTTAACATCCATACCAGATTGTTTTGCTGTTCTCTGTTTCTTAGGACCTGATTAAAATGAAAGCTGCTGTCAATAGTATTGGTTCTATACCATTTACATGTTTTCCTACTGGGTGTTTTCTTTTAACAAAAGAATTCATTTTTGGAGTGTACTACGGAAAACAATCACGAAAAATAGGTATTTCAATTTATACAGTTCCATGATATTATTTACTTTATAGTCATTGTTCTACACACTTCCTGTGGAGTTGAAATGACTGAAATAAATTACTGGGCTGAGAACTCCTTGCATTTCTTTAATTTCATTAAATATATGCTCTTCTTTTGGAGATCTCTAAGTATTTGTTAATCATCATCTTCTTTTTCCATTGTTTTTAACTGCGGAAGTAACAAGTAATTTGTACCTAATGTCATTATTACGTCCCTCAAATTTTGAAACACATTTTGACGAATTATATGTGCGTTTTTTTTCACACAGAAATTTTCAGAATGAGTAACTTCAGTAACATGGGGGGAAAAAAAATCTCTCCCAAGTTGAGAGGATTCTTTCATTCATTCCCTGAGTCTTGAGTATGGTGTATTTTTATTATAATATTTTTGAGGTGAGGGACCTCTTTCTGCATTTTATAAGAATAAGGCACACAAACTCGGGAAAAACCTAGGTACATCCAAATATGTAAACTTGGAGAGGCCTTATGGACCCATCCTTCAGGACTTGGATAGGTTCTAGTAGTTGAGTGAGTATGAACATGTCCCTGCACAAGAGGATGTATTGCTTAGGAACTGTACGTCAGGATGGATAGCTAGAGGATATGATGGTGGTATGATATGGATTTCAGTAGAAGCTAAGCAGTGCTTGCAGAGAGAAGTATTTCAAAATTAAAAGAAAATGCAAAGTTTGTAAAGGGCAAGTGAGAGTTCTCACCTGGGAAGAAGGTGGTCTCAGCTGAACAACTGATTCAGCCAGCTAGCTGGGCAGCGGTGGACCACTCCTCTTCTACCCGGGACCTAGCTGTATTCTAGGCACTTTAAACATCTGTCAAAATTATATTTACAATTTCTCAAAGTGGGTCAAGTCCTGTTGTGAAGGAGTCTGTGTTCCATTTGGAAATGGTCAAAAATGATGTTGCGGCTGGAAGAGTTTACGGTGAAGCCAGGGGTGGGGAGGGACAATAGTTAAGGGCGGGGCTAGCAGAGGCCGGAAAGACAAAGCTAGAGTCCTGGGAGGTTGGAGCTCCCTCTGCAGGATGGAGTAAAATGATGATACAGTGTGGCTTGGACATTTGTCAATGATACCATGTACTACAGAGGGGAATGAAAGTGCATTTATAAAATGTACAGAACAATGAAAATGTTGCAATGCCTAAATTAACATCAAAGCCTAACAGGAAGGACATGGGGGTTTCATGTATCCGAATCCAGGAATTGCCTTTTATAATGATTCCAGCTTAAGAACATTAATTTATAAACCATCTAGGACAGTAAGACTAAGTGCTGGCTGCTATTATAATTGGATTGGACCCCTATGAAATGATGCTATTCAACTGCAATTTAATTTAAATCAGGTTCGACCTAATACTACTTAAAATAGCAAAGAGAACTTTTATCACCTTTTCAAAATTTACTGACAAATATTTTTAGAAAGAAGTTAAGAGTCAAATATTTACTAAATGAATAAATATCACTTTATTCGCAAATGAAACAATTCTACCATAAACTTTTTTAGATGTTACTGTAAGTGCTGCCTTCTGTGAAGCGGTCAGACTGGGTGAGCAGTGTGGCATAGTGAGATGAGAATGGGTCCTGATGCCACTGAATGGGACCTGATGGGTCCTGATGCCACTGAGACCACTGCACTCACTGATGGGGTGAACTTGGGTTTGTGTCTCCTTCAACTTTGCTGTGTCTCAGGTTGCTCATGTTAACACAGAGATGAGGGAGTCCCTTTGCTGGCATGGAATGGTTCTGTGTGTTGATCGTGGTGGTGGTTATAGAAATCTCTACATGTGATAAAATGTCACAGAACTGTAGGCACGCACAGACCCAAAATACACACATGCTCTCTCTCTCACACACACACACACACACACACGTAACACTAACACACAAAAGATAAGGTCTGTAGTTTAATCATATTCTGTAAATGTCCATTTTTTTTTAAAGATTTTATTTATTCGAGTGAGAGAGAACATGAGTGGTGGCGGGAGAGAGGCAGAGGCAGAGGGAGAAACAAACTCCCCGCTGAGCTAGGAGCCCAATATGCAGCTCCAACTCAGGACCCAGAGATCTTGACCTGAGCCAAAGGCAAACTTTTAAGCATCTGAGCCACCCAGGTTCCCTGATTTCTTGGTTTTTATAATGTTTTGTTTGGATAATGATAATTCTGTAAGCTTTAAGCACAGAGCAGGAGAGCATATTGGGTGATGGTTATGTAAGACCTCGCTGTACTATTTTTGCAGTCTCTATGATCCTGTATTTCAGGATAAAAAGGTAAAAAATACACTTATTGTATGAGCCATCAATCTCACACATAGATATTTCCCCTGGGGAAATGAAAACCTGTGCTCACACACAAAATCCTGTGTATACGTGTATGTGGATGTTTATAACTAGGAACAACCCCAATGTCCTTCAACAGTATATGGATAAACATGGGTGCATCCATGCAGTGTAATACTCCTTGGCAATAAAAAGAAACAAACAACAACAACCAAAAGCAAAACAGAACATAACAAAAAGAGGTGAAAAGATTGATGCCCCCCTCACGGATTTGTTGCAATGATTAAACGAGATTGGATACCTATTTTAGTTCTTGGAAGAGAAGCTGATTCATAGTGAGTACTTTGTAAGTGTCCACTAGTATTATTTCTTCCAAAAACATATCCTATATTCTGGACTTTTCATACACGCCCCACTTTTCTCCTGACTTAGACAATTCGCATATATAACTGTGTGTGTCGTATGTTTACTGTAAGTCACTGTGTGGGTGAGCACACCCCCACACTTCTCACTGAAGTTTGCATGTATATACAAAGCATGGGCGAAGGGATAGACCTCAGCACTGAACATGTAAAATGGGATCTCAATCTCTGGAGCTTCTATTCTGGAAAATAATTGTCTTTTTAATGCCCAAGCTTAGTTTTTTAAAATAAATGTTTAAAATTCAAATTTAATAAGGGTTGAAAGAAATTACACTTATTGTAAGATTCTCTTGTGCATTATAAATACTCTGATTGCATATATATATATGTATGTGAGTGTATATATATATACATGTATCTGTGTGTGTGTGTATATATATATATATATATGCATATCTCCCTGATGTTGAGATACAGTACGAACATTTACCATATGTGCTGATTGTGCTAAGTCAGGCTTTTATGATGGAGTTGTTATATTTTGAGGAACATGCTTTGAATCATTTATAAGTCTGTGTAATAACAAGCGATATCATAACAGGATTTACTGGACTTTTATTGCCACCTACACAGCCAGCCAGTACTTATTCATCAATCTATGCTGTGTGTGGAGTGCTGAGCTTAGAAAAGAGCGATGGGAAGCATTGGAGTCCAGACTCTGGAGTAAGAGTCACCTGGGTTCAAGTTCAAACACTGTAACTTGCCAGGTGTGTGGATTTACAAAAATCATCCTGTTTCTCTAATCCTCTGTTTCTTCTCCTAGAAGAGGAGCACAGCACAAATTAGCAAGCTCATTGTGTTTCAGGGAGGTAAAGGGCTTGTTCCAAGACCAAGCAGATAGAAGGTGCTCAGTTTGCGTTGACTGTCATGATTGTTATGTACTTTATAATTACTTGAGGAAACATGACTCCTGAGATTTAATGAGAAAGAAATGCAAGGTGGTATAAAATCACAAGTTCTATAGAGCAGCTCTTTAAGGAGCATATCATATATATTCTAAGACACTTGCATTAAGCTTCATGGGCAATGTGGAGCTTCCTTGGGGTCATCAAGTACATGTAAGTTTCTGATTGCCACACTGTGGGAGGAAATGGAAGTTTATTTAGGAACTACTGAAATTCTGGCACTGTATGAGCAAAGGTCATCAAGAGGAGTGGATAGGAGTGGAGTGGGGTGGGGCGGAGTCAGTGGAACAGGGAGCTGTCTCGGATGGACACTGACTGTTTCTGGTATAGCTGCCGCCAGGCTCATTAAGGACGTGCTGGCGGTGAAAAGGTGAGGGCATCGTGTGCTACCTCTCAGTGCGGTTTGTGTTTCCGACATGGAAATTCAATGCAATTTCTGTAGCTTCAGTTATAGCGCACAGTCTTAAACTCTGTAATCTTACAGCATTGTAACTGAATACAAAGAAGTCGGAAAATAAAATGGAGAGAGTGCACTGGATTAGAAGTCAGAATGCTAGGATCCAGTACCAGTGAACTGGTTAATCTCTAAAGTATCTAGTTTCCTCACTTTTATATCTATCCATAGATTGAGATATCTATAAAGAGGTAAATGTGCGTGTATGTACTTGTGTGGCTTTACGCACATTTATCTCTTTATCGGTTGAGAGAGTTCTAATAGTGTTTTACTAATTTAAGTGGTATATGCTGGCCATTACTAATTTAATGTTATTTATTAAGCATATTTTATTTAAGTAATTAAAACTGCAGGCTCTGCAGAACTAACAAAGCTCTCTCTAATGATCTGGCAGTATTTTGAAGCAGCCATAATTATACACATTCTTTCTGTTGGATTGTCTGCTGTGGCTTGCTCGATGGCTTAAAAACAAACATTAAATGATGCTTAAATCAAAATTCCCGTTGGTCTGCTTACGTGAAGTAGGTATTTCTCCCATTAATATAGAAATATTTAGATACTGAAAGCAAAGGAGAGGAATAGTTTAAAATACCAATTTGATTTGAAACATTTCTGTGTCTTGGTTGGTTTTGCATGAAACTTTAATGATAAATAAGCTCTAAATAGACCATCTCTTGATATTTCAGGGGGAAAATACTTCAAACATATTGATTCCTTCTAGTAAAAATGGTTTCTGGGTTCATTAGTAATCATACTGCAATAGCAATTTTTAAGGATTACCAGAAGTTAAAGCAAACTATTTTCATGGTTTTTACATATGTAGAAACAATTTTGGTATCATATTATGATACTGAGAATGAGGTTAGAAATTTAATCACAAGCATTAGGTTATTCTCACAAATCTAAATTCACTGAGTGAGGTCACTACAGTCTAATTTAGTATGTAACATAAAATTGATGTTTCTTATATATTTTGTAGATGTGAGCTTGTGTGTTTTTGTGTTTTGACAATCATTATTATTTTGCTGAATGCTTCTCTCTCTCTCTCTTTTTTTTTTTTTAAACCATGTGTTTCTGTAAAGTAAGCATTAAAGTGGTTTGGTACCATTGTTTTCTTAAACTGTATTTAGGGAATGAATGTATTTAAACACTTTCCAGTAGGCTATGTTATACAGAACAGGTTTAACATATTTTAGGGGTTATGGTTGTATATAGGGTAAGGAAAGCTATATAAATATAATTTTGTAACTCAGATTATTTGTAATTCTGTTGACTTCTGACTTTTATATCATAATTTGTTGCAAAGTGCAGGGAAAAAAAAAGTTTATCTTAAGTGAAAAGTAGACTTTATTCAAAGGACACTAGAATATCTGAAGAACATAAACTCAGAGCTCTGCCAGGAATGTAACTCAGGTCCCTAGTCTCATTTGAAAATTCAAAATGATCAGGAAGAAGAATCTGATCAAGAGAGAAAAGAGAGTGTTGAGCGCTTGTGTCGGAGAGCAACTTATATATTAGGGGAATCTCTTTATATATTACAGATAATTTCCACAGCAAAGACCATGCGTTGTTCAATGCTTACATTGTTAGTGGTTGCTTGCTCATGCAGCAAGACCAAGGTCCCTGTTTTCTCTCTCATTTGGCGCAGCATTCTTTTCCAAACCTGCTTAAGAAGCTCAATTGAGAGTCTCCAAACCCTTCACTCTATCTTATTCTTGAAAATGACCATGAACTGTACCCTGGAGTTCCACCATGAGCTTCCAGCCTTCAGTGGGCTTTGAAATATTCCTCAGTGAGTGTGCCCAGCTCTGTGAGAGCCTCTCTTTCCCATCAGTGGTCCTGGACCCATTACTGCCTTACCTTTGTGGCCACAAGTACAAAACACACCAAAGGTGTTGAAGTTGTAGAGGGTGGTGAGGTATAGATATTGGGGCAGAAGGATACCAGGGGCTGTGTGTCAAGCCTGATAAAACATTCCATGCTGGGAGCCCCTTGGGTGCTGGGTCAGTTTGGGGTTTTCTGTTATTGGAAGCATTAATGACTCTGTCGGGTTGTCCATGGTTGCAGCATATATGGCAGTATGGACAGATTCCAAAGGATTGGGGTGTGTAAATGATTTAATAACATGTATTCACTGTTTTTTTTGGTCAAGTTGTCAATCCAATGGCAAGATAAAAACCCACTTAGAACGTATATGCGACAGAGAATGCACTGTGATTAAAGATAATGGCAAAAAATATTTTGGAAGGACGTACCACTTATTTTCAGCAGTGTGAAAAACATACATTTTTGAACATCCGATTATGTGTCTCCTGTGGGAAAAAAAAACCCATAGAAATAATTTGGGCTTTTGAGGATTTTACAATCTAAATAGACATCCAGGGCTGACTGGCAATAAACAGGGACATTAAACCGAAGCACAAGTGGGTAGCTGGTTATAAGTATCACCTAATGGAAAGATCCGCTGGGGGAACTGGTGAGTTACGGAATCAGTAAGAGTGAAAGGAAAAATTGCTAGTTTTAAGTTTTTTGTTGCCCTGTCTCATTTTGCACCACTCTGCTTTCTGACTGCCTAATCAAGATTTCAAGGCAGCCTGGGCCTGTCTTTACCTGATTTCTGCGGTCTGAAGCTGATGACAGTCAAACCGTGTTCCCTGACAGAATCCTACCTCCTGGCAACATAGACACAGACTCCAGGGACACACTGTGTCAGAGCTTCTAGACCTCCTGTAGTCAAGAGACCTGCAGTCAAGGGTTTGAGCTGTGTTATTACCCATGAGGCTTTGCTTTAAAGCCATGCTAATGGGGAGGGGGATTCCGGCCTTGCTTTGCAGTTGCTGCCTGTGTGACACCTCCAACTCTTACTTGGGGACTGGAACACAGGCAGACCAAGACTCTTGTGTACATTTAGAAAGGTCAATGGGAAGAGCAAGCAAGCTTTCTTCTTAGGGGCAATATAGGTGTGTTCAGTCGGTGGGCTGGGGGCGGGGTGGGGGTGCTTACATTAGGAATAATTGAATGTGGAGAATAATCCCTATTCCCTTGGGTACATTTTAATAATGCAAGTGACTGAGCCACTTAATGTCTGCCCGATTTGAACTGTGCATTGCTTGGCTTTTCATTAATAATGAATTCACAGGTAAACAAATGCTTCACATTAAATGCCTCTTAAAAGTGTTTAGTGTCTGCTGCCAGGAAACCTATTAAGCATTGTGCTTTAGGAAAAGCAAAATTGAAGAGAAACTGTGTGTGATACAATGAAAATAACTTTCTACTATTATCTTGTAATAGGAGAGTTCACACATACCCTTGTGCCATGTATTGAGGAAAATTCCAAATAACGTCTTATTCTCTTAGTAATAAGATAATAAAATAAATCGAATAAATAATATTTATTATTAATAACAAATACTTTATTAATAATATGTATTTATATTTAAATATAGATTTAAAAATAATAATGCATGATGCTATTTCTCTATTCAATGGGTCTAATTAATTAGGGGCAGGGAAGAAAATGCATATCTTTGTCCTCAGCATGTAAGTTGCCTGAACTAAATCATCCTCAAGGTTATTTCTTCTGAAGTACAACTAACTATGCAAACAGGTTTTACAGGTTTAAAAATAAGTAGCACTTACTTAATAGATGCATTATAATTATATTTTCACAACCAAATTCAAGAACCACTTCACTCGCTAAATTATGTGGGGATATCTTAAAATCGGAAACTTAGATGGTAATTTTCTTAGAATTCCATGTGCTTCATTTTCCCTTTTGCTTACTCCCTCCCCTTTGCCAAAGCCTGAATTATCCTCCGAGGGAATCATCTGCTGTGTGTTTTCATTTAATTTGTTGGCCTGGTCCTGCAACTCTGTACATCCCAGGTCAGGGAGTTTTCTAAATTTGGAAAGGCTTTTAAGATTATCTGGCCCAATGCTCCCCCTTTTAAAAGGGCAGAGAAATGAAGTAACTCAGTTGAGTGATTGGTACCGGATCAGGCTAGTGTCAGGGTTTCTAGATTCTGTGTTTCCAGATTCCTAATCTTAGCTCTTTTTCCCTCATGCGATGACCAGCTCATCCCAATTGGCCAGTGCTTTCTCCAGTTTTAGCTCTGCAAATCCCAGGCTCCAAGAAATCCCTTCCTCCCTGGGAAACCAGGACGGATGTTTGCCCAGCACAGTCACCCCACTTCCTCTGACAGGGTTTCATGCTCTCTGCAGTCTCCTTTCTACTTCTGATTTCTAAATAGCTTGGCTTGATATTTAACAACTTGTAAAACCAGAACATTTACTCTTCTATCCAGTATGTGTCTCTACTAGTGACGTTACCTCATATTTTATTTTTTTTGCATTTTTGGTATAATATCAGTCATTTATCAGTTTGTTCATTCAGTGGATATTTGGATGTCTACTACATTGTTGATCACTCCATCAAATTTTATGTGTAGATGTGTGTGTGTGTGTGTGTGTGTGTGTGTGCACACGCGCGCATGCGCACATGTTTCCCAGTTACCCATTCTCTGTGAAATGTTGCGCTTTTCTTTTAAATCCATCACTCCTATGAGTAACCATTTAGAAGAAGGAGTGTGTGAATGTGGAAACCTGCACTTGTGAATGTGGATGTATATAAAATACAAGTGAGTTCTTTGGCAATGGGACCAAAACCAAAACCAAAACACGGTATGAGATTCCAAATACACCATCAAAATTAGCAATATTTCTTCCCAGCAACACACTTTTTCCTTAAGACCGTTGAAGCAAAATATTATAACCTTCTTCGTTAAGCTGTTAGAGCTATGGAATAGTTCTTCAGTACCCATGTAGAAGACTCCCGAATTTGGGAAGTGAATTATAAAACTGAACTGATTTAAGTGTTAGAAGACATTGCACTCAAATAAATTCAACCCATGAGTCAATGCAATCATAGATTTAATGTAGTTTGAAACTATAAAACCTTTAGAGTTTTAAGCCTTGAAAGTAAGGAATGAATTTCCCTAAACAACTTTGTTGCTTTTTCCTTTCTCTTTTTCTTTTTATTTTTCGGTCCTGGCTCATTGTTTTTAAGTCCCTCACTTTGTTCTCTTCTATCACATAGTATATTAATATTTTTGTTGTCGAATATATCAGCTGATAACAAAGATAATAAGCTCAATGTAAGGGCAACATTCAATTATTTTTCACACTTAAATAGATTTCCATAAAAATGAAGCACATTTTTATGACTGTTCAGAATTGCGTACTACTAAACCCTCCGAATCTTGGTAGGCTACACTTAACTATGTATGTGAGCTTGAGCAAGTCATTTACATTCTGAGGCTTGGATTTCTGGACGCTGCATTGGGGTTTGGGGGAGTTATCATGACGTTTTCATAAGGATTAAGTGCCATAACTTGTCAGGACACTTGGAATTTAACAGCCCTATTTATGTGAGGCTTTACTACATTTTGTTGTTCCTAATATCGTTAACGGTAGGTGGCGTAGGGTTTTACTGATTTATATCTTTCTAGACAGATTCTATTTTATTCTATTTTACCAGAACCAGCTTCTCTTTATATCCATTCTGTAGAGAAACAGAATGTACTAAATAACTTTGGGGATTTTGATACTAAATTCCTAAAACACACCTAATGAAATGATATATATATTAAAAAAGGAAACCCAAGAGACTCAGAAGGAGAGAGCTAATGGGTAGAGATGCCTTGTATTGTATCCAAAAAGGGCAGATGGTTTGGATGCCTACAATTCACTTGATGTGTCCATGTGGTCATGGAAGTAAAGCTTCTGGAAGTAAAATGTTCTATTTTGTGCCTGGGTTTTCTAATCTGTTTGTATCTCAGCTCCACAGCTTCCTTAGTCTTTCCTATGATCGATTACTAAACATGATTTCCCACTATTCTTTGACCATTTCAGTTAGTTTCTTAGTTGCTTTTTTCCTATCCTTGTAGAAAAAAATCACATGGTAATGCAGTTTTTGGGAGGTTGGTGATAATAATAGTAAGTGCCTTAAAAAAAGTAATTTATGGTTTCCATGGTAATTCACATGTATCATCTCGCGTAATCCTCACAGACTACTCTGTAAAATAGAATTGCAATTGCATTTTATTGTTTCAGGTAAACTTTAGGACTACAAAAACAGTTATGTATGCCCTGTTTACCTGCTTCAATAAACTCTTTACCCTTGGTAAGTAACTCATGTCATTGAGGAAATGTAGTCAAATAGCAGTAACAATGGCAGAGAGAATGTTTCTAGCAATGAACATAAATTAAAAATAAACAATGAGATATACATTTATGCTCTTTATTCAAAAAGAGTAAGCTAAGTAAGATTTCCCCCTAAACTCCCTTATCATGAAGAGGAGATTGGTAGGGTGTCCACTGTTTACAAATTAAACAGCCTGGTCTGTTGTAGTCCTCCTAGATTTTTATGACCTGAAGCCCAAAGCATCAGTCAGTCATCTTCATGGTAGATGACTTCATGGTAGACAAATTCTGTGTGGGGAAAAATGGAAAAAAAAAAAATCTGTTTCCACTCGCTAGAAGTTGACTAGAAGTCAGTAACATTGTTCCTGAAGAGAAGTGTCCATTGATGAGAAGACATGGCTAATCTCCACAATCCAATACTAAAGTGTGAAATTGGGAATAGCAGTGGACAAGAGGCGGCTATCTTCTGGTTTGGAAGTTTCCTCAGCCCTTTGTCACTGACAAGGGAATTGAAGTAAGGATGGAGCTGCATGACTTTTCCCACTGTGAACTGGAGCACATGCACAGAATAATTATTAAGGGGACACGTCTGCAAGTGCCATCGGGGTCAGGACCAGAGGTAGTGTGCACTCCTTCCCATTTTATATTCCCTACCTCAGTTCATTCCTATTGAAAATAGTATAACTTTGTCTGTTTCTATAATTGTGCTTTGTGCATCTCTCCGTGCACTTCTTTCACTCAGCCTTATGCTTGTGAGTTCCAGCCACATGGCATGTGTGGCCGTATTGCATTTTTCTTGCTGTATACTATTCCATTTTGGAATAGCTACTACAGTGTGTCCACACATTCATGATCTGGGTTTTTCCCGCTTAGGGATACCACACACAGTGCATCTCTGAACATTTTCTGATATGCATTGACATGCACTAAGGTAGGAGCTTCTTCAAATTATGTACTTAGGAGATTCATGGCTGGTGTGTAGACGATGTACTTCTTCAACTTTTCCTATTTATGTTTCTACTCGCAGTGAATGACAGTTCCAATTGCCGCACATCTTTGCAATCACTTGCATTGTCAGACATTTTAATTTTTCCAATCTGGCGGATTGGTAATGCTATCTCAAGGTGATTTTTAATTTACATTTTACTAATCACTAATGAGCTGAACACCTTTTCATATGCTTATTAATAACTAGGATCTCTGCTTTTTTAGGATGCCCTTCAAGTATATAGCGATTTCTCCATTGGATGAATAGCATTATTAAGAAAAAAAAACACCATTTGAGAGTTTCTCTTCTAACAGTTGCAATAGGGAGTTCAAGCAGAATCCCAAAGTTGAATTCTTAACTTGATGGTTCAATAGTTATTTTTAACTGTCATATATTTGAAAACCTTTATTCCCTTCAAATTTCTTTTTCTTTTCCAGATAAAGTCTTGACAGTTCTTTTTCTCTCCTTATTCATTCCTCCTCCCCAACCCCCTCCATTGTAACAATGTAAGGCTAGTAATTTAGAGCTTAGAGCAGTCTCTAACGAAAGGGGGAAAAAAACGGGAGATTGTCCTTGGTCCCAAACTTTAGAGCGTCTCCCACATTTTATTGGAAATATGCAGAGATGACCAATCTCTTAGCAGAGATTACTACTGTTCGAATTTCTTCTGAGGCTACCTGCCTGGAGCTTAGGAGAGGAAATCTTTAAGATGCCAGACTTAATTTAAAAACAAGTAGTTGGGCAGTAATTGAGCAAATTCAAAGCACATAATGACAGGTAAAGGGAAAGGAGGTGATTTCACCTACCAGTGCTAAAAATGTCTTGAGAATGATTTATATGCTATCAACTCATTATACCCCTGACTATCACCAAGGATCACCAAGGCAACAAGAGTGATGCTTCACACATATCCCTCCGGCTTTATCTCCATCTTCTGAAGCCATTTTGCCATTCCTTTCAACCTGATTATTTACACGTTGATGCAGTATTTAGGTGGGGCAAAATATGAAAAGCTATTGCCCTCCAGACCGTGTAAATTTAATCTTAGACAGTCATACAACTCAGATGCAAACAACAACTCTAATGTTTTATGATTATTGAGCACCATTATGGCAGAAATAGGGCAAGGGCTGTATTATTCAAGTTCACTAGAGTTGGAGCCAGAAATTCAGCCTTCACCCTACCTGCTAAGTTGTACTGGTTTTCTGCCCACATGGAACACAGAGCAGTCAAACACACTTTAAATCAGTTCACTTAAGGAGCCAGCGATGGATGGTGAATTTCATGTAATTAGGTCCCCATATTCCCTGATAGATATTTCTTTAGTTTTCATGTTTGTTTTAGCTTTTGTTTGTTTGTTTGTTTTTTCATGTTTAGGTTTTGTTGTTTTCTGCATATGCGTGAAGTTTGCATTCTTTGAAACTCTTACTCCTCGGGATCCTATTACGATGCTTCAGTTTGTTTTATTTTATTTTTAGTGTCCTTTGTTCTTCCTCTTCCTTTTTGTCAATTATGTTGCTACTGTTAAGAGGTCTGTGGCACTTACCTTCTAGAACTATCCTCTTAAAGTATACTGTAAAACAAAATTAGTATGAAAGTGTATTGCAAGACAAAATTAGAAGAGAAATCAGGTGATTAAGCAACTGAACTTTAGGTAATTTAGCCAACTGTATATAAATGTGCGAATTATCTTGTAATGGATAGCAAAATAAATTTAGATACTTAAGGCTAACTCTTCCTTTTCGTCTTTGCTTATGTTTTTTAAGAAAAGGAATAAATGGACTTTTTTTTTTTGTATGGGGATTGTAATCATTATTTTATAAGCCAAAATAGAATGTTCCCATTTCCTTCCACGAGTATTTCAGTTCTCATGAGCTCCTTTTGAAAGTGTATCTTTTATGAATTTCACCTTGTTTATCTGGTTTTTTAGGCGTAGATCTCGATGAAGAGAAGACAGATCAGAATTGACCCCCTCATCCCCAAGCCCCCATTTGCTTGCCTGTGTCCTGCCTGCCTGTCCCCAGACAGAGGTTATGTCTGTCTTGGTACAACCCCCAGGCACCAATGCAGGGACCAGGCAGAGGGGCTGTGAGATTGATTTCCTGTTACTTTTGTAATTACTTTCGCTTGGGAGATTTCTTTATTAAGATAAAAATACACAAAAAATTCTCAAGAATGCTTTTTGGAATATTGAACTAGAGAGTCCTAGAGTGTCATACCTGATAACATCATAAGGACCAGAGCAAAGACTAGAACAGTCTTTTTCTTTCTTCTTCCTCCTAGAATAGCAATAATAGTGATTTATCTTTTATTTGGTAGTTTATATGTGTGTGGGTGTGTGTATGTCTCTGTGTATTTATAATTCCCAGAACACTGTTGAAGTAAACTGAACAGATAATGGCTATATTTTATAAACAGAGAAACTAAGGCTTGAGATTAAGATCATAGTTTGAACTCACATCTTTAATCTGCATGGCAGTCCCATGCTGCCTTTACATATTAATCTGTTCCTAAAGAGTTTGAGGATGAATATACCTAGGAATTGTTAAGCATCAAAAATGCAAATTAAAAACCTGTAAATGATTAAAAGGTACAACCTTTAGAAACAAAACGAAACAAAATGGTACAAACAATTTTATCAGAGGAAAAATTATATCAAAATCACTGTATCAGTACAGAGAATAATTCTAGAAAACTCTACCAAATCAAGAAAAGAGGGTAAGGGTAAGGAAATTTTTTTTTTAGTATATATTAGAAAAGAACAATGGATTGCTAACAACACACGTGTCAATGTAATAGGCGTGTGTCTCTGCCTTACAGCCACCATTCACTTTTTGAGGACTAGAGCTGTGCATTTCTCTTGGGGAAACCACACCTCCCCCTTTTCAGCCCCCATGCCCCAGGTTGGACTCCATTTCCACTTGGGTGGACTATTTAAATAGCAAGAGACTATCACAGAATCTTTTCTCCTCCCTAATGAATGATTCAAGGATGGCTATATGACCCAATCAGAATCAAGGCCCCTAGAGATTGTTTTTAAACTTCAAGAGTCTCCTGACACCTTGTGTCTCTGAGGAGAGGGCCAGTCTAGGAAGGCGGCTGTCTCTGAGGAAGAGACATGGCAAGAGCAACCAACCACAGGGAATCGGTTCTAGCCCCTGGATTAAGCCACAGCTGAAGTAACCTCTACCACGTATTCTAAAATCATATAGATTGATGAATTACCACTTCTGTGTAAGACAGTGTTGTTTTATTACTCAAAAACAAGAGAGTTATCATATTACACAGCTTGGTAAGACAATGGATGCCTGGAAGGCACTGATTAGCCTTCAGTTGGGAGACTCAGACCGGATAAAGTGGGAACACCATCACTGTCATTGTCACTCCTGTCATCGTCATGGTCCTGTAACCTTCTAAGTGACATATGCAATAACCTTTTTCATTCTCCCAGCAACTCTGAAGCAGGTGTAATTACCATTTCCGTTTTCCAGATGAGATTAACCAGGACTCTTAACCACTGTGCTATATACACTGGACCTTGGTTTCCAGAATCGCTATCGGTAATAAATCTGTTGAGTTGAATTCAGGGCTTTCTGATCCCTTCATACTCTTCCTTGATATGTTTGCTCAATTTGTTTAATTCCAAAGCTCTTTATCAATTGTACTGTGGAGCTGCTCTCTTTCCCTATCTAGCTTTAAAGGATCTCTGTTGGCCCCATAGGCTCACTTAGCATTTTGGCCATTAACTGTAACTTTAAAAATATATTTTAAAAAAGTAAATATAAATATAGGTATTATATGTATGTATTTGTGTGCATGCATACATATGTGTATATATACATATATATGTGTGCAAGTACATGTATGTGTATTTTTTATTTAAGGCATAGATTGGTGTCACTGCTCTATGAGAGCTAGTTGTATGATCTTGGGAGAGCTATTTAAACTCTCTCTTTAGAAATATGGTGAAAATAATACTCAAGTCACAGTGTTGCTTTGAAGATTTGATCATTTGAGGCAGAGATTTACAACCTCCAGGATTCTCTGTAATATGAGAAATTATTATATTTTTTACCCACCACAGCACTGAAGCTCTGGATACACTTAAGACTCATGAAATATTTGTGAAACTGAATTAAGTAAGGAGTGAGTGACCCCTTGAATAAGAAGCGAGATGCCCATTTGTCTTTGGGTTTGATGTCACCCCCCTTCTCTGCACACACTAACTTTTCTTCCTTTTACTTTCTTTCTTGTTATTCTTGACTTTTCCCATGCTGCTTGATATCCCTCTTTCTCTTCTAAAATTTTCAGCAAGCTCTGTGGACATGTTAGAGATCTGTCAGTGATTTTCTGGATTAACAGGTTGGTGATAGGACTGAGAGTTTGCAAATTATTTCTTACCAATTACAAGATGCACAGACTATCTCTGGAATCTGCCCTAAAAACTTTGTGATTTGTAAGGTAGGTGCCCTTGCCCAGTAAATGTATTCCCGGGGCCTGTCCTGAGTCAAAAATGCTCACTAAAACTTAGGTTTGTGAATTAACTGCTGGTGGCCATTACTACAGTTAATTCACACCAGAAAACAGTACACATACTGAGGTGCCTCATTCCATTATCTTCTTACCCATGCAGATTTTTATGATTCCTTTTATAGTCCATCAGAGTAATGCAATATAAATAATCTTCTCAACAAGGCAACATCTGAAAGCTCTATTGATTCATCATAAATACACACATGTGATAGGGCACATCGTGTAATGATCATTTCTGAACACTAAATATCATATGCTCAATTGCAATTCTGTATCCCAGTTTTTCTGCCTGTCCAAATCTGTGCAGAGTTTTTCAGAGGTAGCCATTGAATGAAGGATGGTTTTTTTTGTTTGTTTGTTTTGTTTTTTGTTTTTTTGTGGGTCTTTTTAAAGGATGTCTTTAATATCATCCCAATATCACCATCCATGTGTTGTTAGAAAACGTCTCCTCTGGGCTTTCCTCCTTTAATGAGGAGCTGGTTTTCAGTTTGGCACTCATGGTTCTCTCATGCTGATGCAGAACATAGATGGATTGTGAAGCTTAATGGCATTTAGAAGCGTTAATCTCCCTACTCACAGTTATACTGGTTATTTAGCCAGGGGAGTTCTTGTTGAAATAGGCAGTGACTTGATTTATGGCCGCAAACCTATAAGCTAATGGACCTGTGTTTGAAGTGACCACACCACGGAAGTGTTGGGCATCGGCTCTAACGCTTCAAATCAGAGCAAAGGGCTTGTGCTTGCAATAGTGCTGGCTTTCTTTGCATTTTTACTATCTAATTCTCCATCACTTTGCGGGAGCTAGATAAAAGATGACTCAGGACAGGGCCATTACTTCCCTTGACGGCTTCAATATATCAAAACAGGGCAGGCTTTCGTGTACAGTTCCCCAAATGGGGACAGTCTTTTTTATAGCTAACCACCGGCTGTGAAATTGAGACTGGTCAGGAAGTCAGTGAGAAGGAGGGGATTTTAGGAGCGGCCCGGAGAAGGGAGGGAATGAAGAGAATGACAGCTCTTCTTCCTGATGTCTTTTAGAGTTTAATACAATTTCTCTAATGGTGGGACACATGAGATGTATGTGGCATGATTTCAGGAAGTATTGTAACAATCATTGTCAAATCCCCTGTGTATGTTTCCAAACAACCAGCTTTGAGAATATGATCAAGAGCCTGACAATAATCGTCAAGTATTTGAGAGGGAGGACTTAGAAGGGCCTCTTTTGGCCCTTGGCTCTCTCTTAGACTCTAAAAATGGTACTGAAACAACCTCTTTTGTAAATTGACAATTATAATAAGACCTAATATTTTGGGGAGTTTCATGAAACTTGGAAATTTTTTATCTCTTTTCTTTTCCCTTGCTAATCTAGTGCCCACAATAGTTAACATAAAGTAGCCACTTTGTAAATATATGTTGATCAATTTGTAATAAATACAAGGAGAGAAGTAGCTCATTTCACCTTCTTCCTTCTCAAAAGCACTTGATACAACGTTCCCAGAAATAAATCTGCCTCCTTCTTATCAAGCAGTTTTTGAGGACTTGTCAGAAATGATAGAGATAAGCTAATGGACATTTGACCAAAACAGTTTTTTAATTATACTTTTTTTAACTTATGAAAGGTAAAGTTACATAAATTTGGAAGTATGCATATATGTATATTCAAACAACAAATTGCATTATGATCTGCTCCTTAATGTTGTCTGAATGATGAGCTTTCCTTGGCAAAGTTTATCACTACCATCACCATGGTTTAATATGAATATTACGCCTGAAATTTTGAGTGATAATTTAGGATCATCATTATAAATTACAAAATTGAATGAAAAGTAGAAAGTAAACTGAATAAGAGTTAGCATTAATCCTGGTTGTTACAGATATTCTCAGGTTTAACAATACAGTATATGACTTATGTGAAGAAGGGTTTTGAAAAAAAAATTTAACTTGACAAGGTTCCTCTAAATATAACTCACCTTGCATAGAAATGCCCCATTTCCATAACCTTAATTGCTTTCTCTTTCTTCCTTTTCTTTCACTCTCATCTCTGTATTATTCTTTGGAAGTGTGTGTTTCATCAAGGCTGCCTACATTCTATTGTTACTGCCTAGAAGTCTATAGTGAATGTCTCAAAATTTGTGTTTCTGGAAGAAGCATTTTTCTGTAGCTGAATTGTAATAACGTGAAAAGTCTGAAGTGTCTGAAAGTTGCAATAAGCTAGACAAAGGGATCTGGCTTCATTTGCCCAGCCAAAATATCAGCTGAGGGCTCATTTTCTTCCAGTGATGAATTCCACAATGTGAAAGATTTATAAAGTCAGTCGAATACCAAAAAGGAGTAGGGAACACGGCTTCCAGTCAGCATGTTTGTTTTGCTTTTTATCCAGGAGACCAGAGTTTGCCAGCACACTAGTCCCTCTTGGGAAACTGCTCATTAAAGAGATGTTTAGGTACAAATAGGGGTATTAGATCCAGCATTATATATGAAGATGTTAATTTGATTAATTTAATGGATAGACAAATGCAGGGAGTGGGAGGTAGAGGGAAGGAGGGCCAAGCTGGCTAAAGCAAAGAGAGACGGCAGTTTGCAAGGACTCTTAAGAACCCCTTTGCGACAGGCAGTGTTAGTGCGGTGGATTTCTAGTCATTGGAGCCAGAGAACCATGCTTCAGATTTTACTTTTCTTTACTAATGAGGTGACCCTGGGCAAGTTATTGACCCTCAGGTTTTCTATTTCTAAAAAATGACCTTGGAGTGTTTTGCATGATTACTAAATGAAGGTGACATGTAAAATGCTGAGGACTTGGCATGTATAAAAAGTCATAACTTTTTATGGGTGGTTCAGTGGGTTAAGCCTCTGCCTTTGGCTCAGGTCATGATCTCAGGATCCTGGGATCAAACTCCATATCGGGCTCTCTACTCTGCAGGGAGCCTGCTTCCCCTCTCTCTCTGCCTATCTCTCTGCCTACTTATGATCTCTGTCAAATAAATAAATAAAATCTTAAAAAAACCCCAAAACCAAAAAACAACTAACAACATGTAATCTCTTACTATTTTTTTTTCCTACTCTGAAAGTGGGAGGCTGTTCCTTATTGCCCCCCCAAAAAAAGAGAACGACAGAGAGACAGAGAGACAGAGAGAAATTTAGACAAGTTCACCAAAGGTTTCTGAAGATAAATTAGGGAGGCCTGGTTGTCCCCCAGACCTGTGAGACAACAACTACCCTTTCACATAACACACTGATGTGTTGGCGGCAGTCCCTTTGTCTGATCCACAGGCTCAGTCTGCGGCTCTCCTCTGATGCTGCAGGCTTGATTTTTTGTAGACTTATAATAGATGGTGTTAAAAGATAAACTTTGAGGCATATTAAAAATTTTAAGTTTATTTGAACAAAATTCCATTTGAACCAGGCAGTATCCAATCAAGCAGATAAAAAGGACCTCCAAGGAGCTATACAAAATGAAAGACTTACAGGCAGAGGGGAACAGAAACAAGGAAGTTATACTAGGCAAAAGTGTAGGTTGGTCATTGCAAAGTCACTTTCCTTTAGGGACATGGGTCTATCAGGCAGGTTATCTAACTAGTTTTGATCAGGTGAATCGTGATTAGTTTAAGATTTCATTTCTGGGAGAGCTAAAACTGTAATTAAGTCTTGGTTTAGTGATGTGGGGCTTAGTATAAGTTTCTCCATTTTGGAGCCATTGTCTTATGTTTAAAAATGATTATAAACCTAATAGTTTGTTTGACTGATCCTCGGTTTTGTGTAATTGGTTTGCTCTTTGAACAGTATGGTGTTTATGACACCCCTGACTAGGTGGTCTGAAAGCCTACCCTTCTTGAGATCAGTCTATTCTACCCTGTGGCTGTGGCTCCCCTTCTTTGCAGTCCTTATATACTCCTAGGAGGCAGAATGACTCCAGATTGTTCCATTGGCCCCCTCCCTGTAGATTAAGGACCACTAACTGTATCTCTTCCCTCCCTTAGCACTTTACACAGTTGTATTCAAGAATTCCACAGTTAACTCAGCATTGAAACTCTCAAATCTCTCAAAGCTTTAGGGAAATTACATTAAAATATGGTTGAACTCTGCTTATTAGTTCCATGTATCTGATAACAAGTATATTCCTTACAGACTTAATGTGTTAACTAGTGATTGGGTCTTCTGAAAATAGGGGAAGAGATAGTCCACTATCTTCTGTACCAATCTTAGACCAAAAGTTGAGGGTGGCTCACAAGTTAGAAATATCTTAGTGCTCTGCTTTATGTCAATAGATTTAATTTATTTAATTTATTGCCATTAAAAAAAACAAAGAATCTCCTGGTTTTCTAATATCCTAATTCTAATTCTAATATCCTAATATTAGAATATTCTATTACCTAATAAAACTGCATTCCACTTATTCATGAAAAAGATTCAGTGAAAATTCAATGTGGACTTGCCCCTTTCTCTACTCTAGAATATCACCATCTTTGAAGTTCCAGCAACTTTTCTATGTCTGGCCACTATTATCTGTTTTATATTCACCAAAGTAATCCCTCTCTCCCTAATCCAAGTATTACTCCTGTTTTGTTTGAATTATTTAAACTAATATGCCTGTTGTCTTTAAATCAACAACTAAACCAAATAATCAAAAATGTCTATTCATGTCTTCTGCCCATTTTTAATAATTATTATTCATTTTGGGGGTGCTAAGTTTTGTAAGTTCCTTATATACTTTGGATACTAACCCTTTATCAGATATGTCATTTGCAAATATCTTCTCCCATTTAATAGATTGCCTTTTAATCTTGTTGATTGTTTCCTTCACTGTGCAAGAACTTTTTATTTTGATGAAGTCCTAATAGATAATTTTTGCTTTTGTTTCCCTTACTTAAGGAGACATATCTAGAAAGAAGCTGCCATGGTTGATGTCAAAGAAGTTACTCCCTGTGCCTTCCTCTAGGATTCTTACTGTTTCCTGTCTCACATTTAGGTCATTCATCTATTTTGAATTTATTTTTGTGTATGGTGTAAGAAACTGGTCCAGTTTCATTCTTTTGCATTTTTCTTTCCAGTTTTCCCAACACCACTTTCTAAAAATACTGCCTTTTTCCCATTGGATATTCTTTTTGGCTTTGTTGAAGATTAATTGACCATAGAGTTGTGGGTTCATTTCTGAGTTTTCTCTTCTGTTCCGTTGATCTATGTGTTTATTTTTGTGCCAGTGCTATACTGTTTTGATTACTACAGCTTTGTAATATAATGGAAGGTCCAATTGTGATGCCTCTAGCTTTGTTTTTCTTCTTCAAGGTTGCCTTGGCTATTTGGGGGTCTTTGGTTATTCCATACAAATTTTAGAATGGTTTCTTCTAGCTCTGTGAAAATGCTGTTGATCTTTTGATAGGAATTGCATTAAATGTGTAAGTTGCTTTGGGTAGTATAGACCTTTTAACGATATTTGTTTTTCCAATCCATGAGCATGGAATGTTTTTCCATTTCTTTGTGTCATCTTCTGTTTATTTCATCAGTGTTTTATAGTTTTCAGGGTATAGTTCTTTTCCTCTCTTTGGTTAGGTTTATTCCTAGGTATCTTATTGTTTTTGATGCAGATATGAGTTTTCCAAAGAAGACATACAGATGATCAACAGATACATGAAAAATGCTCTATATCACTGTTCATCAGGGAAATACAAATCAAAACTACAATGAGATATCACCTCACATCTGTCAGAATGACTACAATCAATAGTACAAGAAAAGCAGGTGCTGGTGAGATGTAAAAGAAGGAGAACTCTCTTGCACTGTTTGTAGGAATGTAACCTGGTACAACCACTCTGAAAAACAGTATGGAGATTCCTCAAAAAGTTAAAAATAGAACTACACTGTGATCCAGCATTTGCACTACTAAGTATTTACCCAAAGAATACCAAAATACTAATTGAAAGGGATACATGTACCCCGATGTTCATAGCAGCATTATCTATTTGTAGCCAAATTATGGAAAGGATCCAAGTATCCACTGACTGATGAATGGGTAAAGAAATTGTGGTATATATACAATGGAACGTTAGCCATAAAAGAAGAATGGAACCTTTCATTTGCAACAACATGGATGGAGCTAGAAGGTATTATGCTAAGTGAAACATGTCAGTCAGAGAAAGACAAATTCCATATGATCTCACCTATATGTGGATTTGAAGAAACAAAAAAATACACAAGTGGGAGGGAGAAACATACTCTTAACTAAAGAGAACAAACTGATGGCTACCAGAGGAGATGTGAGTGGGGGGATGGGCAAAAGAGGTGATAGGGATTAAGGAGTGCCCTTGTGATGAGCACCAGGCGTTGTATAGGAGTGCTGGATCACTGTCTACACCTGGACCTAGTGTTATACTCTATGTTAACTAACTGAAATTTAAGTAAAAACTTAAAAAATTAATCAATCAATGGGCAATATTAGGGTACTACTACTTAAGGCAAGCTTTTAAATAACTGAGGCACAAGAAAATTACAACAGAAGAAAAGATTCTGAGAAACTTTTTTAAGTTTTATTTATTTATTTGAGAGAGAGAATGTACACATTCACACGCAGGCACATGTACACACGAACTGGGGGAGAGGCAGAGGGAGAAGCAGACTCCCCCCTGAGCAGGGAGCCCAGCAGGGGGTTCCCTCACAGGACCCTTAGATCATGACTTGATCTTAGCTGGCTGAGTCACCCAGGTGCCCCTCAGAGATTTTTTAAACTATTAAAGATGTGTTAAATAAATTACTGATTAAGACATAAAGAGAATCTTGTGTATAGATAGTAGTTAATTTTTTTGAAATTTTAAAATGGATAACTGAAAAAATGACTATTCATGGACTCTTTTACCTACATACAGTATTCTTTTTAGTATTTTGACCCACATGTGCATATACAGTCACATGTAAGTGAAAGTCATACCTGATTGAAGTTGATTTCTCTATGCTAGGGTTTCAGTTCAAATAATGACATGAAATCAAAGAAAACAACACAGATACGATAAAAAAAAATCAGAAAACATCAGACATAGAAATTAAATTGTTAAGGTCTATTATTCAGGAAATTTAATCCCATAAATCCTATAGATCCTTTAAAGTGAGAGTGAGGTTATTGACCTGATGCTTAGGTCAAGGACGTATCTCTAAATAGCTGTGTCACCACACTGTTTTCCATTAATAATAGGTATCAAATATATTAGAGCAGAAGAATAACACACCATTCACAGATTATTTTAAGATCACCTAATAATCTGTATGTGTGTATGTATAGGAGGTGTCATTTATAATGTAAAGAAAGTGAGCAACTTTTGTTCCCTGGAGCCTAACTATAACATAGAATATCTGTCTTAATGTCAGTTGGTGATTTACAGAATCCTTGTTTTGTATTAAGCTTTTTGCTAAATACTTTGCATATATTATTTTACTTAATCCCTTCAAATGGGCATTATCACATATTTTATTTTGCACATGCACATATTGAGATACAGAGGTTAAATGACTCAAATAATGTCATATAGTTAATACATGCAGCAGAGCAGAAATCCAAACTGAGGTTAGGTTAAAATTTAGAAGGGCCCAGGTAAGCCACGCTGCTGGACAGAAGTCTACCTCACATCACCACCTGCTACTGTGTGTCCCTGGTCCTATGGCATGGGCCCTGGGCATACTCGTACGTCCCATTCTTCTATCAATGTTCTCTTCTGCACTTAACACCAGCTCACGATAATTAATAAACATCCAGAATTGCATTAGAGAATAAGTAGGCCCTTTTTCCAGAGAACGTCTTGAAGAGCTGAAGTGTCACCAAGATGGATTCTTTTACAAAGTAAAGGCTCACTGGAAAGGTGCTCACTTCATTTCTAATTCTTAAAGAATATATTGAACCTTAGCACTAAAAACATGCCTTAACCATGGCCTTCTTGGAAGCCAGCATAGCACACAAACCTGCCAGGTGAAGAATGTTTGCTGTGGGCAGACAGTTGCATTAGGAACTGAGACTCTGGAAACATTTCAGACTCAGGCATCTGTTGTATATGTAGCTGTGCCCCAAAGCTCCACATTTTTACATGGCCAGATAGGAAGGATAAGAATAAATCTCTCCCCTCACTTTCAGATATAAATTGCTACATTCCTTTTAGATAAAGAGAACTCGCACACTTCAAAATAACCAAAGAAGGTTGCTGTCCATAACAAGAAAAATACTTAACGATTATACAAAGTAGGAATTTGTTGGGGTTTTTTTCTGATTGCAATGTCTGGTCATTTCTTAGTTCAAAGAAGACATTTAGATAGATATCATTGTGGGAAACATTTGCTAAAAATGCGTCCTTGGTATAAAATGGTAAAGAAAGGAATATGAACACTTTGATATTCTTTGATGGACATATATGTCTAAGTTGAAGGTGGTTACCCCATCCTCCATTACCCAACAATTAAAGTTGATAATAGAAGAGAGAGCAAGACTGATTCAAATAATTTTCTAAGTATTCTATTCTTCTATAGTATGTACTAGCTTTAGGAGAGTCAAATTAGAAGACTACCTCAGCCACACCTAACATAGCCAGATGCATGGTAGATCTATAAATTCCTATTGAATTGAATCTGAGTAATCCAGTATCAGCAGTAATGAACAATGATTAATGGATTTATTTTCTTATTTTCATTTATATTCTCAATTGTGATGTGCTACTTCTATTTGAAATAAAAACTCCTAGTGTTACTATGATCTATATTTTTATTCTTAGTTACTATGATTATATTTTTATTCTTAGTGGACAGTGGCAGTAAGCCTGAGTTTCACATATATAATCATTGCCTTTCTTATAATAGGAAATAAACTCTAATGAATATATTTTCTTAAGATTTTATTTATTTGAGAGAGAAGGAGTGTACATGAGTGGGGGGAGCAGAGGGAGGAAGAAGCAGACTACCTGCTGAGCAAGGAAGCTGGTCTCAATCCCAGGACCCCAAAAGATCATGACCTGAGCAGAAGAAAGATGCTTGACAGACAGCCACCCAGGCACCCCTCTAATGAATATGTTTCAAAGACCGGCAGGGCTCCTCCATTGTCCCACTCTGGACTTTGTGACATCTCAGTTACAGTTGTCTATCAACATAGTAGTCATGTGCAAACCTAACAACTGATTTCTGCTCTTGCAAAGTTTGGGGACTTTATATTCTTTCTGCTTTCCATTATGACTCACACAAGGGACTTTTGTGATACCATTTTGCCTGTCAGATTCTCGTACTTTTAAAGGAGACTCCTAACGACCTACTCTCATCCCAGAGGATACGTTTCTCATGGAATATTACACTGTGAAAGACAGATGGTATGCTTGACCACAGGACCTTCTCTAGTTGGTGCCAAAGTTATACGGTGTCACTCCATGTTGGTACAGAGTCTTCAAGTGTAATTGTTTCATAGTTTCTGGTCACCATTATTTATTCTCTACTTCTTGACAGTTCTCATCTTTTTTTTTTTTTTAAGATTTTATTTATTTATTTGACAGAGATCACAAGTAGGCAGAGAGGCAGACAGAGAGAGAGAGAAGGAAGCGGTCTCCCTACTAAGCTCAATCCCAGGACCCTGGATCATGACCTGAGCCGAAGGCAGAGGCTTTAACCCACTGAGCCACCCAGGTGCCTCTTGACCGTTGTCATCTTAATATAAAGTCATTTATTAGAAAATTTGTATTGCTACATTTTGCTTACACCATGCTGCGAGTTTTCCACTCTTTTTTTCTATTGTGGCTTAGATAAAAAGTAAATGAAAGTTCACTTACTGTGTCTTATTTATTCTCCATAGTCTCTAGTGACAGAAGCTGCTTTTATAACTTCATAGTGTACCTGGTCATTTTAAGTGAATTGCTTCAGCTTTAGAGAAGGGGCCTCTTAGGTAGGTCTACTGAAGTTCTATGACTCAAGGAAGTCTATAGGTTTTGTTTCCTCTCAACCTGACCATTCTAGGTAAGGATGCTTATAAGAGGTAAATAAGAGTTGTTTTTATTCAATGATTCAATAAATATTATTGAGTGACTACAGAGTGGTAGCTATGCTAATACAGAGCTTACACTAGTGGACAAAAAATCTCATTTTTTAAATAGTCCAGTGTGGAAGATAAAAACAAATAAGTATCACTAATGAGTGCTTAGTTATAAACAATGTTATTGGTGGGAAGAAAGGTACAATCAAGAGGGTGCCTCTTAACCTTGATGGATGTTAGAAAAGATTCCTTCTGGGGGTGATGTTTAATCTGAGACCTAGGATAGTTTTCGGGAGGAAAGATACCTGTATGGAAGGATGCAGAACGAAGAATGTACATGAAGACCCAGCGGGAGCAAGTACAGAGGAAGACCAGAACACAAAGGCATAGGCCTCCACTCTAATTTTTTGTATTTGTTGACGTGTGTGTGCAGTGGTGTGTTGGAACTTCTCCTCTGAACTCAACCACTTCCACGAACGCTTTCTCCTCCATGAGTGGTTGTCAAAAGCAGTGTTCTTTGTGGGGAAGATGATAGAGAATTCATATTTTGCCTTGTTGATGATGTCATAACATCAAAGCAGTAAGAATCCATAAAAGGGCTTTATATTAAAGATACTCAAACAAAGTCTTACTTTTACTAACCTGAGACCCAAGTTTCTGAGTTTGTTATTAGGCAATACCAGACAATATAATTCGCGGCTCATCCCTATGTTAATTTAAATCAATAGAACAGCAATTTGGACGCTGAATTGACTTTGAAAAGTGGATACCCATGGAAGGAATATAACATCTCTGACAGTTTCAGTTAAAAGGATTTAGCTTTAATGTATTTCGAAAAAATTGTGGATGTTGACTCTGGATGATTCCAGTATTCGTGACTGATGAACTGTATATGTTGCAAATTTCATATACTTTTAGCAACTTGCAGAAGGATTATTGGGACTTGGAGATCATTAAGACAGCTAGACAAAACAAACAAACAACAAACAAAAAGAACACACATACCGCACACACACGAAGCTTCTTACAAGTGGATGTAGAATGACACTCCAGAGAAAATATGGGCTACAAACCTTTCCCATTAGATGTTGATGAGTGATAAAAGAGATGCCAGAAATAAAGCAGTCACAGAAAATTATTTCTGCCTTTACACAATGAATGGGGTGTTCTATGACACAAGTACCATAAAGCGTCCCAAGAATGAGAACACTCTAAGCTTTGGGGGTTCAGTGTTGAGTTTGCCTGAAGCCTTTGGATCCTTTCTGACAAGAAGATCCATGTGCAGTATTTGGATCTGTTCTGAAGCTGCGTGTCCACAGTCCTTGCTGATGTCTTGTCAGTCTGCAAAGCAGAGAAGGACCAGCCAACCCAGGGTTCAGTCATGCCTCTTCAGTGGGTTTTGCACAGTCCTCTTCTCCCTTCTGCCTAATAACGTGCTGCTAACATTTTACTTCATCTTAAATGCAGCTCAGAAATAAAAGGACCCTATGAGCCTTCTTCTGTTTATAGTGCCAATCAATTGGAGCCTTCAAGCAATTATTGACTAATTAATAGCTATCTTAGGGAAAGCAGAGAACTTATTAGGGACTTATATGTGGAATTAGAGCAAGTTATCTGTGTGTAATTCTACTGCTGGCAGAGCCAATATAGATACATTCTACAATATTGCTAAGGTTTGTAGAAATTATTTGAGTTATAGTTTATAAGGGGAAAAGAGAACGAATTCTTTGTTGGTGATCTGTTGATTTGATACCCTGGCTTGCAGGTGTGCTTTTGGAAAAATATCAAGGTTTTTAAAAATATATATATAATTAAATAGCATAGTGCTCTGAGGACAGTTTGAAGCACATGCTTTAGTAAAGAAAAAAGAAATCTGAAATTTTGTCCCAGGGTCTATTTATTCTTTTACAAAATTATCTATCCATCATTCCTGGCTTAAATATTATACATATTGTATATTAATTTTACATTGTGTGAAAATTAGATATGGTTCCATTTTTAAAGACTGAGCTACATGTAAACCTGCGCCCAGAGGCGGGTATCTCACCATTTCAGAAGTATTCATTAGGCTAACCACGCCAAAGGAACGCGATATGTATTTTCATAATTTCTTTTATAATCAACAAATTACCATGTTTTGGGATAACGAATATATGATCAGCCAAAAGCTGGACACTGTAAGGGGGGTGAAGAAAGTATATGAACAGTTTTCCTGTCCTCAAGAAGGTAGCAGTTGTGTGAGGAAGTAATGCCTCTCTAACAAACTGATTATCGTTTTGTACTTCTGGAGCTCCGCTGGTGTTGGTATATTAACTTGTTTCCTGAGTCCTAGCTTTGTGTCTGTAAGCAGGATGTGCAAGTGCTGGGAGTGTAGCGGTCAAGTTCGACAGATGTGATTCTTGAAAGGTTGAAGCAATAGTGCAGCTGGGCGCTGGCCATCAGGATACATGTGGCCATCAACAGTCCCTGTGGCCTTCCCAGCACCCTGATACGTGGTGTTCCCAGCAGTAGCCCTGATTTCTGTGCTAATAAGCAGGGAGTAAGTTCTTGATAAATACTTGTGCTTAATTAAGCTCTACAAAGCAAGATACACCGATAAGTCTTTTTACCATCTCTGGGTGACCAAAGAAGAGTTTATAATCTGAGTTGATTTTTTTCCCCCTAGTTAAAACACCATTAAGCTATTAAAGTAATGGATTATACACTGTCGATTACAAGTAGATAAATGTCTTCAAATAGGCTGTTCCTTTAAAAATCAATAGTGAACCCAGTTCAGCCAGCGTTAAAAATATTCTACAGTTATATTATTAAAACACTGAAATTTTAGACCAACTGACAAAATAAACATATAGTTTTTGTTGTTTACAGAAAATTTCTACCATTGCTTCAAGTTGGATGTATTAAAAAACATTGATTCTATCAGAAACTGAATGCAATTAGTACTAAGCTTCTATAACCTGAGTGGGTCATAAAAATTCTATGGTTTTTGAGATGATAATTTTTTTAAAAAATTCATTATAGAAAAATTTAAATACATTTAGTTTAAAAAGAATAAAATTGCTTTGTTAACTATCATGCATATGTAAGTACTACTAACTATTTTGATGTGTAGCATTGCATTCTTTTGAATATAAATTAAAATAAAACAGGGGCATCTGGTGGCTCAGTTGGTTGGCCATCTTTCTTCAGCTCAGGTCATGATCTCAGGTCCTGGGATCAAGCCCCACATAGGGCTCTCTGCTCAGTGGGGAGTCTGCTTCTCCCTCTCACACTTCCTCTGTGCTCTGTCCCTTTCTCAAATAAGTAAATAAAATCCAAAAATATAAAACAAAATTTAAAAATAAGGTATTTTTGCAAACTACATTTTTCATTTACATTGTTAAATGTTGTTCCCAAAACATAATTCTTATTGGCTGCATGAAATACAGGTTATAGCTTATATTTCCAAAATATTTACTTTTAAATTAAAGACAGTATTTTTCATGCACTTCTTTCTGCATGGCTAGTCTTTTCTTAAAATAAATTAATGAAAGTGCAATTGTTTGGTAAAAGCATGTACATATCTTTAAGATCTTCACTGTATACTGTCAAATTACTCCTTTCAAATTCTTAAACATCCTTTGGGCAGCTCTGTAGTCATTGAAACTGTTGCTCACAATCTTATGGTACTCAAGGGAAGAGAATGAAGTTTAAAAACAAGGAAGTTATAGTTTTTTTTTCTTTTTTTTTTCTTTTTCTGTTATTTTAATCTGTAGTGACAAAAGGTGTTTAAGATAAAACAAGAGTTGGGCTCTCAATTTTTTCAACTACTCTTTTCAGTTCACATGTGGAATTGAAATAATAATCACTAAAAATAACCAGATCAATAGTTCTCTAGGGCAATGCAGAAGGAGCTTATTTCAGAGGAAGGTAGGAAGCCTCTTTCAGAATTCTTAGGGTTTGATCTTATGTAATTAGTTGGCTGTTTTCTCTTTTCTTCGAGGTCCTTAGCCAAAACAAACTCAAAAAGGACAATGATGTGTTTGGCTTGGTGAGCTCGCTGTTCAGGGGCTTGTGTGATAGAAGTCAGACGTTCCTGGTGGAACCCACTCTGCAAATGCTCACACATTACTCCTCCTCCCACTAAGTGCAGAAACACTCACTTTGTCAGTGGCTTGAGTGGACCAGTCAAAGGAACTAGATGACATGCAGATTAAAGTTTTATCTTTGGGTTCCTTGGTGGAAATTAAAAAATAAATAAATAAGGACATAGAAATGGGAACAAGGCAGTGCCCTTGCAGGTTTAACCATTATTTGAATTGCTTAATGAAATATTAAAGGAAAATGTTATCTCCACTATCAAGGCTTTATGTATTCAGGGTAAAGGAGAGTTTTGTCCTATCTAGGTTTATTCCCTCACCAAAATCCTCAGGGACTAGTTACTGACAAAGAGACTTATTCAATCACAGATTTGCAGCTGGGTCTCTGACTGTGTTTTATGTATTTAAATCTTCTAATTAGGGAGAGGGATGGGAACACCTTTTTTCCCACTCTGTCTAGTGTCTTACTCAAAACATTTTCAAACCTGAGAAGTTGATCTCCACTTTTTCTCTGAAATCCACTCTCAGTTTTTTGAGTTTTTCAGAAGCTGATGTCCAGCCATTTTTTGAAAAGGTCCAAGTCAGAACTTTATGAAGTAAACCCATGGATTCCTCACACAGTGTGGTCTGCACCCTTCCTTTACCCAAAACTCCAGCAGGTTTACTGGAGTTACTCTAACTCCCATTCGTACCCAGAACACAGATCATTACAGCTAAGACTTGGGATGAACTGTTTCTTAAAGTGGCAATGTGCCATTTTATCTGTTAACTAATAACAGTTTCATCATTGGTTCTTTTTGCTTTACATTATTATTATTTTTAAAAACCATGGTTACTTTAATAATTAAAAAATGAATATGTACACATCTAGCCTGAGATCAGTGCATTAATTATAACACAAACTTTAAATCACATAGGGCAGGTTTACTCAACCAACCTCAGCGCTGCCGACTTTTGAGGCTGGATAATGCTTTGTTGTGTGTAGGACTAGGGTGGGGGTAGGGTATGTTCCTGTGGTTGTAGAACACTTAGTAACATTCCTGGCCTCTACCCACTAGATGATAGTAGCAATTCCCCTTGCCCATTTTGGCAGCTGAGTCTTTGTCCAGACAATGTCATACGTCCCATAAAGACCAAAATCACCCCCATCTGGCTGAACCCACTGACCCACAAGGGGCAAGTCCCCAATTGCCTTCTCCGGTCTGGATTGAGTACCTGAGGGACGTGAATACACAGAAGTTCCTGCCCCCATGTAGTATATCTTCTAGTGCACGTGAGAGATCTTGAGAAGTCAGGAAGCTCGGCCAGGCCACCACATATTTCCGTGTGAGCAAACAAGTCAGACTGCACATCAGCAATAGGTTCCTGGACAAAAGAGAGAATTGACTTTTGGTTGGGAGGAGATCCCAAAGGGTCATTCCTTAATTTATTATTTCACCAAGGACTGGCCTTCTTCAAAGGGAAGTGTGGTTACATTAAATCATAGCCCCAGGAAAATTCTAAGGAAGAGTGCTCCCTGGATGGATATCAGGCAAAAGCTTGCGGCTTCTGGATGTCATTAGATCCAGAACTGACCCCCATGTAGGTGGTTCTTGAACAGGGACCCAGAAAGAGAATGACCCTATCAGGAGAGGTGTTTAGATCACTACTGCATGCTGCTGTTTACTCATTCTTGTCTCATGTTCCTTTGGCTCTGTTTCCAAGCCCAGCAGTCCAAGTCTTCCTCTTCATTCGGCCTATTGACACAGCCCACCCCCCACCCCGCCCCTCATGTAGGTATATCTTAGTGACCTTCAGGGATCGACTCTGCACTGTCTGTTCGAGGAGATGTTGCTGAGGCCTCGTAGTTTTTTTCCTGTTTCTGCCAAGATCTTACCTGGGCTTTACTCTTCCTCACCCTTCACTGTACTAGGGAGAATTCTAGGTCTTCCGCTTGTTTGAGTACTTCTTTTTGTTGGGGTCACCTAAGGATCAAGGAAGAGGAGACTTTCTACCTTAAGGACTAGAGCTATGATAGGCACCACCTCTCTCTTCCAATTCTCGTGCAGGATAATTCTGCCAATACCTCTTGATCATAATAAGTCACCATCCATCTCCTGCAAGGAAGAGCCAGTTGAAGGACAGAAACTTAAAGGCACACCGTTCACGTGTTTTTGACTAACAATAGTCTTTACTTCCAAGATAATCTCTTCTCAGGACTTCTTTATTCCACCCCTAAGGAAGAGCCATTAAGAAGACCTCCCTTAATTGAAGCCCTTGGGAATGTCCCTAGTTCTTAGTTGAGGTATTTCTCTTTTTTAAGATATTATTTATTTATTTGACAGAGAAAGAGAGATCACAAGTAGGCTGGGAGAGAGAGGGAGAAGCAGGCTCCCTGCCAAGGAGAGACTCTGATGCAGGGCTCGATCCCAGGACCCTGAGATCATGACCTGAGCTGAAGGCAGAGGCTTTAACCCACTGAGCCACCCAGGTGCCCTGAGGTATTTCTTAAAATTTCTGGGAGTCTCTGGAGATGAACATTGTCAGTGGGTGCTATAGACTTTGTCTTTCCTTCAGGTGTGTTAACATCCTGATCCTCATTAGAACAACTTTCTTAGAATCTGTGTTGTAATTGTCAAACCAAATTATTTTCTCTTTTTCAGAAATTAAGTTTCCTTCTCTTAACTGAACTTGCTACTTACTGACAAATTTGTTAGCCCTGCTGGTGTAAGCACCGTGTCTCTCGTTTGTTCAGAAATCACATATTCACTTCTAAACTTGAGCAGTCTCTCTATTTAATACTTCCAAGTAGCCCTTCTCTTGGGGAGGCAGCCTCCCCCGAATAAAAGTTTTCATTTTATCCCCTTATCATTACCTAGCAGGGTGTGTATGTTTACATGATAACCACTTACAATTGTATTTTATTGATTCTGTCCCAATTGGTATGAGATCATTTTCCAATTCACACACTTATAAAAGCATGGATTTCTGGGGGTAGATCTCTGAAAACACTGAATTCTGCATACAGGCAAATCTACATTCATGCAAATATCTTAGCAAGAACAAGGGACGCTATAGACCCCAATGGCCGTTGTAGGACCAGAGCCTTTGAGTTCCACAAGAAATCTCAGCCAGGAAGCGGTTTCCCCTTTAATTCTTTTGGATGCTTTTCTTAAAGTCACCAGATTTAATACCAGCTTTTTGATCCATATTCAGGCACTTTAGAAAGGTTATAACCTGTACAGATTAGAGCTTTTATGGAATGGTGTATGTTTTATAACTATTGGCTTCAATTTGGATTACTCAGCACTTACCTGCTCTTTGGAATAGATCTAAAAGGTAACAGTCTCTTGTTCACTTCATTTATTTATAGTGTTCACCTAATAGTGACCTTTTCCAGGGCAGCCTTCTACCCATAAGAATTTCTAAGTAATGGAACTTACATTCTGTTGCTGGATTACAGACACATTTACTTGGGAAACATATTTCAAATATAATGTGTCCAAGTAAACCAATCTGTGTGTTGCTATTTCAAGTGATGTCTAAATTATATCACCTCACTAATGAGTTCAACAGTGTTCTTGGAGCACATTGAATGTGTAGAGACCTTAGGAGTCACTTAACTCAGCAGTACTTAGTGTGATCCCTGGATATCACTAGGCACTCCCTAGAAATGCAGACGTCGGGCCTGGCCCCAGATCTACTAAATCAGGGACTTTGGGGGCAGGGCACAGGCAGTCTGTGTTTTAACCAGTCCTCCACATGTTTCTGATACATGCTTGGAACCCATGATCTATTCATTGTTTTTACTGTTGAGAAACTGAAACCCAGCGGAATACAATGGCTTGCTTAAAGACTGGGAACTACCTTGTGATCGTATCAGAGAGAACAAATTCTAATATTCTTTCTGTTGTCCTGTATACCAGTGAGGTTGCTCTCTGTACCTATGCAGGGGGGTGAAATCCTTTCATTTTAAATAACTAGTGCCAAATTCCTCCTTCATGGCTACTTTTTTGAGCCCAAGTCAATACCCTTCCTAGTTAAATCTGAGTGCCATGAGGCTCCCTGTTTGTTTTCTACCTGAGCTTCACTTTCCTTGCTTGGACATTCAGTTGAGCATCTAACTTAGTACATTCAGCCACTTACTAAAAAACAAATAAAAAATAAGAATCCTCCAGGTCTTCCTTTCCATAGGAGCTTTGTGATTGATGCTCTCCTTTTGAATCTGAACTTCCGCAAGCACCAAGAAAGACTTGGCGAAATTCTTTCTATTTTTGCCAGGAAAGTCAAGCTAAATGCAATTTCATCTCCTAAAGTCAATTTGCAGAAGGTGTCTTTGAAACAGCCTATGAAATTGTGAGCAAATGAAGTTTCATCTTGCTGTTAACGAGGTTGCCTTGCCAAACCTGTCAGCGCTGGCGCTGACCCTTCTGGGTTATATTGTCTACTCCAGCTGGTGCTATTGGCTGTTAATCAGAAGTGTTTATACTTTTTCATTCTCACTTGATTTCCACTAGCCCGCTCGGCTTGGTATTCAGAGTTAGTTCATTACAGAGAATATTGTTGCAGCCCTGTCTTGACATTTTACTGTCAACCGTCACTGATGGGTCAATATTGCTTCTACTGCTCTTCACAACGTAGAAAATATGCGATCACACCAATTAGGTGGTTTAAGCTTTTTTCTTTTCTCTTCAGCCTTCCTTTTAGCTGCCAAAACTGGGCTAGAATTGAAAAGGAAGAAAAGAAGTTATTAGAGACCAAATCTTGGCTTAGGGTGCTAAGCAGATTAGCCTGGTAAAATACCAAAATCTTTAGGAGGGCAGAGATCAAAGTCAGGAACCCAAGGAACCTGTACCCCCCTTTTCTACTCTGCACACTGGCAGTGAAGAGAATAATCGATCCTTTGCAAAGAGTTTGCAGGAACTCAAGGCATATTATCATTGATGATTTTGAAGTGGCACATTGAGAAAAATGTTCCAGTGTCTTCCCAGTATTCTCTGCCCCATTTCATGGTTTTGGGCTTAATTGAAGGACTGAGGGTTGAGATAGATATTCCAGAGTTCCTGAACTTGTTTCTAACAGCTCTGAATTAGTTGAATGGCCTTCCATTCATCAAACTCATCATTCTTTTTTCCACCCCCCAGCTTTTGACTTCTGCCACATTAGCTACATTTAAGTGGCATGACATTGGGAAAATGTCCATATTTTGGAGTTGGTGAAAATTTTGGATCCAGTGAAAACTGGGTTTAAATATCAGTATAGTCACTTTCATTAGCCTGTGTAGTCCTTGAGCAAGATAGTAAACTTCTCCAAGCCTATTTATATCTATAAATTTGGAACAAAATAAACCCATAATGAATAACATTTAGTTTGGTGTATTGATGTACTTTTTTTTTCCTCTTTATTATGTATTATGCTAACTGCTGAGGCTAAGAATAAATAAGATCTGCAAGAGGGCTAAAGAGGCAGAACAAAAGATCACGTATTTCCACTCAAGCACCCCAGTATGGCTTCTTCATGGAAATGAGATAGTAGCTGAGTTTTGAAAATGAGATAGGTAAATCAATGTGTTGGGGAAAGCATTCCCAGGAGAAGATGGAGTCTGAAAATTGTGTGGAGTTCCAGGAATGCATGGAAGCTCAGCCCATGCTGGGAACATGGAACCGAGAACAGCTGATTACGGTCAGGTAGAATGGGTAGTGGCAGTGAGTGGGAGCCAGAGAGAAGCCTGGGTAGCCAGCCAGCTCGGGGCCAACGGGGAATGCCATAGAGCTCTGATTTCTCTTATCCTGTGATATGTATGTAGCCCATGGAGCAAGGTAAATCCAGAGTTTCATAGTCAAGTGCCCATTCACATTTGACTATGAAATTTATGTTTGGATTGAGCAGTTGGGTAGCAGAGTGGTTAGTGTTTTGCAAGAGACCAGAGCCAGTGTATTAGAAATGCTAGTAACTACAGAGATGTTGTGAGTGGTTTATAATATAGCAGGTAGTTTTTTATGAACCATCATGGGTGAACAACCTTTTTCTCTGAAGAGCCAGACAGTAAATATTTCTAGTTTTGTGGGCCGTATGGTCTCTATCACAACTACTCAGCTCTACTGATGTAGCGTGAAAACAGCCACAGACAATATAAAAGGGAATAAGTGTGGCTGTGTTCCAATAATCCAAATTTCAATTTCCCCACTTCTCACATGTCAAGAAATATTATCCTTCTTTTGATATTTTTTCAAATATTTAAAAATACAAACAGCAGATTCTTAGCTCGTAGGCCATGTGAAAATAGGCAGCAACTTCATTTCACCTTTGTGTGGTGCATTGTTGTCCCTGTCCTAAATAATTATTCTGTCTTCTCCAATTTTCTCTGGCAAGCATGTTAGTCTCTTTTCAGGCTACTTAAAGACCACCTTTTAAATAATTTAATGAAGTTGTATTTTTCAAACTTTTTTAATGATTTTTGCTTTTTTTCTCCTTTGTTCATGAAATCCTTTCATTTCCTATAATCATTAAACTATTTTCCTATAGCTTATTTTTGTCTGAAAGCTTCAAAATTCTGGTCTTTACATTTATGCTTTCAGTCAACCTGGCATAGAGTTTTGAATATGGGGTGAAATTTAAATCTGATTTGCTTTTTTTTCCCTTTACATTAATAATCAGCTGTTCCAGCTTTATTTACTGAAAGGACCATCTTTTCCCCCACTCTTCCACAGTCCTAGTTCTGTCTTCTGTCACATTTTATAAATACATGATCTTGGTTCTAGATGATTTTTCTTTTATTTCTGTCATTTGCATACCCTTTTGTTGATACCAAGCTTTCTAACTGTTATGGCTTTATTATAAATCATGATAAATGGAAGAGTAAATATTCCAAACTGTGTATGTATCTGTGTATGTATATGTCCTTGCTTTTTCATAAGGATATTAGAATCATTTCATCAATTGCCACTAAAAAACTCATTGTATTTTAACAAAGTTGTTTTTCATTAATAGGTCAATTTGGAGACAGCTTATCTCTTTACAATATTGATTCTTTTCATAGATGACTACTGTACACATTACTTCATTTCTTGGCCCTTTTTAATCACTTTCAATAAAGCTTTATAATTTTCTTCATAAAGATGTTGCACATTGTTGGTTAGGGGGTTTTTTTGTTGGTTTTTTTTTTTTAACTAAGTAACATGATTCTTAATTTTGCTTTAGCTTGTAAATATTCTTTGAATTTCAATCTGTTAAAAATTCTTGTCCTTGCTGAGTATTGATATTTGGATATAACCAGAAGTTACACAGTGCCAAGATCATAAAATAGATCACATTTTGGTTAAAATTAAGGAGGTGCAGTTCTTTTCATGTGGATCATAAAGGGCTTCTGAGTAGAATTTCAAAAACGAAGCCCAGAAGTATCACAAGAAGTTGGCAGTAATTTGACTAAGTTGCTGTTTTGTGTGGGGAAAAGTCTTATCGGGATTTATTAATTTAGAAAATTTTTAAAGAAGCAGTATTACTCTCTATATATTGTTGAATACTTTTTATGCATACCTACATGAATATCTTCCTATATGGGTGTGTTTATCATTTATCATTATATCATAGATCCAAATTTCTGACATTTATGTATCTGAAATTTTGTCATTTGTAGTTTACCACTTTCTTGTCCCATAGAGGAGTGTTTACTCATTTCCTTGCTTACTTGCCATCACAAACATCTCTTGTTGGCTTTGTTCCCTTTGGCTGTCAGTATCCAAATTTATTATAGTTTTCCTCAATATGTCTCAACTTCTTCTAGTTACAAAACCTCTAAATGCCAAATTGAAGGTGTTTGTCATGTTATTTTTTTTTCTTCCTATTTATTTATTTATTTGTTATAAACATGTATTTTTATCCCCAGGGGTACAGGTCTGTGAATCGCCAGGTTTACACACTTCACAGTACTCACCAAAGCACATACCCTCCCCAATGTCTATAACCCCACCCCCCCTTCTCCCAACCCCCTTCCCCCCAGCAACCCTCAGTTTGTTTTGTAAGATTAAGAGTCACTTATGGTTTGTCTCCCTCCCAATCCCATCTTGTTTCATTGATTCTTCTCCTACCCACTTAAGCCCCAATGTTGCATCACCACTTCCTCATATCAGGGAGATCATATGATAGTTGTCTTTCTCTGCTTGACTTATTTCGCTAAGCATGATACGCTCTAGTTCCATCCATGTTGTCGCAAATGGCAGGATTTCATTTCTTTTGATGGCTGCATAGTATTCCATTGTGTATATATACCACATCTTCTTGATCCATTCATCTGTTGATGGACATCTAGGTTCTTTCCATAGTTTGGCTATTGTGGACATTGCTGCTATAAACTTTCGGATGCACGTGCTCCTTTGGACCACTACGTTTGTATCTTTAGGGTAAATACCAAATAGTGCAATTGCTGGGTCATAGGGCAGTTCTATTTTCAACATTTTGAGGAACCTCCATGCTGTTTTCCAGAGTGGCTGCACCAGCTTGCATTCCCACCAACAGTGTAGGAGGGTTCCCCTTTCTCCACATCCTCGCCAGCATCTGTCATTTCCTGACTTGTTGATTTTAGCCATTCTGACTGGTGTGAGGTGATATCTCATTGTGGTTTTGATTTGTAATTCCCTGATGCCGAGTGATATGGAGCACTTTTTCATGTGTCTGTTGGCCATCTGGATGTCATCTTTGCAGAAATGTCTGTTCATGTCCTCTGCCCATTTCTTGATTGGATTATTTGTTCTTTGGGTGTTGAGTTTGCTAAGTTCTTTATAGATTCTGGACACTAGTCCTTTATCTGATATGTCGTTTGCAAATATCTTCTCCCATTCTGTCAGTTGTCTTTTGATTTTGTTAACTGTTTCCTTTGCTGTGCAAAAGCTTTTGATCTTGATAAAATCCCAGTAGTTCATTTTTGCCCTTGCTTCCCTTGCCTTTGGCGATGTTCCTAGGAAGATGTTGCTGCGGCTGAGGTCAAAGAGGATGCAGCCTGTGTTCTCCTCAAGGATTTTGATGGATTCCTTTCGCACATTGAGGTCCTTCATCCATTTTGAGTCTATTTTCGTGTGTGGTGTAAGGAAATGGTCCAATTTCATTTTTTTGCATGTGGCTGTCCAATTTTCCCAGCACCATTTATTGAAGAGGCTGTCTTTTTTCCATTGGACATTCTTTCCTGCTTTGTCGAAGATGAGTTGACCATAGAGTTGAGGGTCTATTTCTGGGCTCTCTATTTTGTTCCATTGATCTATGTGTCTGTTTTTGTGCCAGTACCATGCTGTCTTGATGATGACAGCTTTGTAATAGAGCTTGAAGTCCGGAATTGTGATGCCACCAACGTTGGCTTTCTTTTTCAATATCCCTTTGGCTATTCGAGGTCTTTTCTGGTTCCATATAACTTTTAGAATTATTTGTTCCATTTCTTTGAAAAAGATGGATGGTAGTTTGATAGGAATTGGATTAAATGTGTAGATTGCTTTAGGTAGCATAGACATTTTCACAATATTTATTCTTCCAATCCAGGAGCATGGAACATTTTTCCATTTCTTTGTGTCTTCCTCAATTTCTTTCATGAGTACTTTATAGTTTTCTGAGTATAGATTCTTTGCCTCTTTGGTTAGGTTTATTCCTAGGTATCTTATGGTTTTGCGTGCAATTGTAAATGGGATTGACTCCTTAATTTCTCTTTCTTCTGTCTTGTTGTTGGTGTAGAGAAATGCAACTGATTTCTGTGCATTGATTTTATATCCTGACACTTTACTGAATTCCTGTATAAGTTCTAGCAGTTTTGGAGTGGAGTCTTTTGGGTTTTCCACATATAGTATCATATCATCTGCGAAGAGTGATAATTTGACTTCTTTGCCGATTTGGATGCCTTTCATTTCCTTTTGTTGTCTGATTGCTGAGGCTAGGACCTCTAGTACTATGTTGAATAGCAGTGGTGATAATGGACATCCGTGCCGTGTTCCGGACCTTAGCGGAAAAGCTTTCAGTTTTTCTCCATTGAGAATGATATTTGCGGTGGGTTTTTCATAGATGGCTTTGATGATATTGAGGTATGTGCCCTCTATCCCTACACTTTGAAGAGTTTTGATCAGGAAGGGATGCTGTACTTTGTCAAATGCTTTTTCAGCATCTATTGAGAGTATCATATGGTTCTTGTTCTTTCTTTTATTGATGAGTTGTATCACATTGACTGATTTGCGGATGTTGAACCAACCTTGCAGCCCTGGAATAAATCCCACTTGGTCGTTGTGAATAATCCTTTTAATGTACTGTTGAATCCTATTGGCTAGTATTTTGGTGAGAATTTTCGCATCTGTGTTCATCAAGGATATTGGTCTATAGCTCTCTTTTTTGATGGGATCCTTGTCTGGTTTTGGGATCAAGGTGATGCTGGCCTCATAAAATGAGTTTGGAAGTTTTCCTTCCATTTCTATTTTTTGGAACAGTTTCAGGATAATAGGAATTAGTTCTTCTTTAAATGTTTGGTAGAATTACCCCGGGAAGCCGTCTGGCCCTGGGCTTTTGTTTGTTTGGAGATTTTTATGACTGTTTCAATCTCCTTACTGGTTATGGGTCTGTTCAGGCTTTCTACTTCTTCCTGGTTCAGTTGTGGTAGTTTATATGTTTCTAGGAATGCATCCATTTCTTCCAGATTGTCAAATTTGTTGGCGTAGAGTTGCTCATAGTATGTTCTTATAATAGTTTGTATTTCTTTGGTGTTAGTTGTGATCTCTCCTCTTTCATTCATGATTTTATTTATTTGGGTCCTTTCTCTTTTCTTTTGGATAAGTCTGGCCAAGGGTTTATCAATTTTATTAATTCTTTGAAAGAACCAGCTCCTAGTTTCGTTGATTTGCTCTATTGTCTTTTTGGTTTGTATTTCATTGATTTCTGCTCTGATCTTTATGATTTCTCTTCTCCTGCTGGGCTTAGGGTTTCTTTCTTGTTCTTTCTCCAGCTCCTTTAGGTGTAGGGTTAGGTTGTGTACCTGAGACCTTTCTTGTTTCTTGAGAAAGGCTTGTACCGCTATATATTTTCCTCTCAGGACTGCCTTTGTTGTGTCCCACAGATTTTGAACTGTTGTATTTTCATTATCATTTGTTTCCATGATTTTTTTCAATTCTTCTTTAATTTCCTGGTTGACCCATTCATTCTTTAGAAGGATGCTGTTTAGTCTCCATGTATTTGGGTTCTTTCCAAACTTCCTCTTGTGGTTGAGTTCTAGCTTCAGAGCATTGTGGTCTGAAAATATGCAGGGAATGATCCCAATCTTTTGATACCGGTTGAGTCCTGATTTAGGACCGAGGATGTGATCTATTCTGGAGAATGTTCCATGTGCACTAGAGAAGAATGTGTATTCTGTTGCTTTGGGATAAAATGTTCTGAATATATCTGTGATGTCCATCTGGTCCAGTGTGTCGTTTAAGGCCTTTATTTCCTTGCTGATCTTTTGCTTGGATGATCTGTCCATTTCAGTGAGGGCAGTGTTAAAGTCCCCTACTATTATTGTATTATTGTTGATGTGTTTCTTTGATTTTGTTATTAATTGGTTTATATAGTTGGCTGCTCCCACGTTGGGGGCATAGATATTTAAAATTGTTAGATCTTCTTGTTGGACAGACCCTTTGAGTATGATATAGTGTCCTTCCTCATCTCTTATTATAGTCTTTGGCTTAAAATCTAATTGATCTAAGTATTGCCACTCCTGCTTTCTTCTGATGTCCATTAGCATGGTAAATTCTTTTCCACCCCCTCACTTTAAATCTGGAGGTGTCTTCGGGCTTAAAATGAGTTTCTTGGAGGCAACATATAGATGGGTTTTGTTTTTTTATCCATTCTGATACCCTGTGTCTTTTGATTGGGGCATTTAGCCCATTAACATTCAGGGTAACTATTGAGAGATATGAATTTAGTGCCATTGTATTGCCTGTAAGGTGACTGTTACTGTATATTGTCTCTGTTCCTTTCTGATCTACCACTTGTAGGCTCTCTCTTTGCTTCGAGGACCCCTTTCAATATTTCCTGTAGAGCTGGTTTGGTGTTTGCAAATTCTTTCAGTTTTTGTTTGTCCTGGAAGCTTTTAATCTCTCCTTCTATTTTCAATGATAGCCTAGCTGGATATAGTATTCTTGGCTGCATGTTTTTCTCGTTTAGTGCTCTGAAAATATCATGCCAGCTCTTTCTGGCCTGCCAGGTCTCTGTGGATAAGTCACCTGCCAATCTAATATTTTTACCATTGTATGTTACAGACCTCTTTTCCTGGGCTGCTTTCAGGATTTTCTCTTTGTCACTAAGACTTGTAAATTTTACTATAAGGTGATGGGGTGTGGGCCTATTCTTATTGATTTTGAGGGGCGTTCTCTGAACCTCCTGAATTTTGATGCTCGTTCCCTTTGCCATATTGGGGAAATTCTCCCCAATAATTCTCTCCAGTATACCTTCTGCTCTCCTCTCTCTTTCTTCTTCTTCTGGAATCCCAATTATTCTAATGTTGTTTCGTCTATGGTGTCACTTATCTCTCGAATTCTCCCCTCATGGTCCATTAGCTGTTTGTCCCTCTTTTGCTCAGCTTCTTTATTCTCTGTCATTTGGTCTTCTATATCACTAATTCTCTCTTCTGCCTCATTTATCCTAGCAGTGAGAGCCTCCATTTTTGATTGCACCTCATTAATAGCTTTTTTGATTTCAACTTGGTTAGATTTTGGTTCTTTTATTTCTCCAGAAAGGGTTTTTATATCTCCCGATAGGGTTTCTCTAATATCTTCCATGCCTTTTTCGAGCCTGGCTAGAACCTTGAGAATTGTCATTCTGAACTCTAGATCTGACATATTAACAAAGTCTGTATTGATTAGGTCCCTAGCCTTCGGTACTGCCTCTTGTTCTTTTTTTTGTGGTGAATTTTTCCGCCTTGTCATTTTGTCCAGTTAAGAGTATATGAAAGAGCAAGTAAAATAGTAAAAGTGTGGTAACAACCCCAGGAAAATATGGTTTAACCAAATCAGAAGAGATCCCATATCGTGAGGGGGGAGAGAGGGGATAAAAAGAGGTTCAAAAAGAAAGAAAGAAAAAAAAAAGAAAAAAAAAGAAAAGAATTTAAAAAGGAAAACGAAGAAAAAATATATATATTAGATAAACTAGTTAAAAATGTTAAAAAAGAAAAGGGTGAAAGTTTAAAAAAATATTAGCAGAAGAAGAGAAAAAAAATGAAAAAGAAAAAAATTAACTGCAAGACTAAAAAAATCACAGGAAAAAAAAAAATATCACAGGGAGAAAGCCATGAGTTCCGTGCTTTGCTTTCTCCTCCTCTGGAATTCTGCTGCTCTCCTTGGTATTGAAACTGCACTCCTTGGTAGGTGAACTTGGTCTTGGCTGGATTTCTTGTTGATCTTCTGGGGGAGGGGCCTGGTGTAGTGATTCTCAAGTGTCTTTGCCCCAGGCGGAATTGCACTGCCCTTACCAGGGCCGGGGTGAGTAATCCGCTCGGCTTTGCTTTCAGGAGCTTTTGTTCCCTGAGCGCTTTCCGTAGAGTTCCAGAGGACGGGAATACAAATGGCGGCCTCCGGAGGAGCCGAGAGCCCAGGAACCCCATTCCTCAATGCACCCTCAGAGAACAGTGCCCAGTTACTCCCGTCTGCCTGACCTCCGGCCGCACTCCGAGCTCACCGAGCCTGCGATAGGTTCAAGGTAACACTGAGCTGTGAGCTTACTGTCGGCTCTGTCTCTGCAGCCGACTTTCCCGTTCCAATACCCGCAAGCTCTGCGACACTCAGATACCCCCGATCCTTCTGTGACCCTGCGGGACCTGAGGCCACGCTGACCCCGCGTGGGGTTCACCCTGGTTTAGCCTCTGGAACGATATCCCTCAGCGGAACAGACTTCTAAAAGTCCTGATTTTGTGCTCCATTGCTCCGCCGCTTGCCGGGAGCTGGCCCCTCCCCCCGGGGTCTATTTTCCCATCGCTTTGGATTCACTTCTCCGCCGGTCCTACCTTTCAGAAAGTGGTTGTTTTTCTGTTTCCAGAATTGCTGTTCTTCTTCTCTTCGATCTGCCGATGGATTTGCAGGTGTTTGCAATCTTTAGATAAGCTATCTAGCTGATCTCCGGCTAGCTGAAGTAGTCTCAGCCTGCTACTTCTCCGCCATCTTGACTCCTCCGTCTTTTTTCTTCCTCTTGATGTAACATATATGTGAACTTTTCTTCTCTAAACCATTGGCAACTTCTGAGGTTTACAGTCAATATGAAGAATTTCCCAAATTGCCATGGCGGTTTAGGTAAACTCCTCCTCTATATTATCCATTGTCCTTTTAAAACTTATGATATGGGGCACCCTGGGCAGCACAGTCGGTTAAATATCCAACTCCTGATTTTGGCCCAAGTCATGATCTCAGGGCTGTGAGATCAAGCCCCATGTCATGTCTGGCTCTGCGCTCAGTGCAGAAGTTTGCTTCAGATTCTCTCTCCTTCTCCCTCTTCCCCTCCTTCTTGTGTGTGTTCTCTCTCTCTCAAATAAGTAAGTAAAAGAAAAAAAAACAACTTGCAGGAAGATAGTAGCATAAGTCCTTATGTTCTTAGATCTTTTGGAATTACGTTATCATCACAAATTTATATATATTGTTCTGGTCTGTATTTTGCTTACCTCTTGCACAATATTAAATCTAAAACCTCTATATTTCATAGTCAGAGAAATACTTATTGAGTCTTGGAATATTCAGTGAACACATGTCTTTGTAACTTCCACACTCTTTCTGGGTTTTCGTAGGAGAAAGTCATGGTTTTATGACTTCTCCCATACACTAAACACTCTTTTTTTTTTTTTTTTTTTAATTTTATTTATTTATTTATTTGACAGAGAGAAATTGCAAGTAGATGGAGAGGCAGGCAGAGAGAGACAGAGGGAAGCAGGCTCCCCACTGAGCAGAGAGCCCGATGCGGGACTCGATCCCAGCACCCTGAGACCATGACCTGAGCCGAAGGCAGCGGCTCAACCCACTGAGCCACCCAGGCGCCCCTACACTAAACACTCTTGAATGAATTTCCCTTAGTTTAGATCAATGCTCATCACTGCAGTTTTGCAAAGAAATTAAAGGGAGGGACATGGAAGGTTTTCACATCTTTGATACATTAACTATGTACATGTGAATCCACCAAACTTATATTTCATTCTCAAAATGAAAATATTCACAATTTATGACCCCAACAGGAAATCTAATTCTGATGGACACAGTATATTAACTTGAATGTGTGATAATTTGTTGAAAGTCTCTTTTGGTACCAGATTGCTTTTGTAGGTATTGCGGATACAATAGAAAACCCTGATTTATTCAAAGGATGAGGGATTTTTGTAAATGCATGTTTTTGTTCAATTTATACTGTTAATCACAGGGGGTCTTCAACCATATTTTTTACTATTGTTAATTTTTTCAAATGTCTCACACACTAGACATTCCCCATACTAGCAAGTATAATTTTGTAAAAATGAAAATAGGATTCAATTTACAAAATATTTAAGTGTTCATTTTTCCTTTTTCAACATTATGCCTACAATTTGACTCATTGGCATAAAGGATTCAGTGACACCTGGTACAGTATAAACATTCTACCTGCCAAGAATAACTCATAAATTTAAAAAAAAAATGTGTGCATAATACAACCAGTTAAACTCTTTCTTTAAGTATATGTCTTTATTAAAATAATGTATGTTCAAGAATGAGTCACTTTCTTTTCTTACTAATAGTCTAAGGAAATACAGTGCAAATACAAAGAGCTGAACATTTTTTGCAATTAAGAAGGTTTTAAAAAACAAGTTCTTACGTAAGTTACTTCCTATTTATCCACTATTTATCATGATTTGGCTTATTTTGAATGTCAGCACTTGACACAGAAGTACCTCCTTTCCACATGCTCTGTGTCTGTTTGTTTAGGATTGCTTTGCATAATTAGGAGGTGTGGCTTGTTGTCAAAGTTAACCTGAAATATGATCTAAACTTAGAAATCATGCTGCCTGACATAATCCATATTATAGAGGAAGGACATACTTATCGATCAATAAGTACAAAAAGTCATATATTTATGTTGACAAGAAAAGATTATTGAATGGAATTTTTAGTTGACTTGAACTCTTTTTAAGTGCCTTTCAACATGTGGCCCACAAATCACTTGCTTTAAAGTCACCTGAAGAGTATTTTTAAAGTACAATTTCCAGGGAACAACTCCAGATCTTTAAAATCAGAATCCCCAGTGATAAAGACTGGTGCGCCCATGTTTAACGTGAGATTACTGTAGGTAAACCACCACATGCTAAAATTTGAGATGATGTGGTGACTGTAGTCCAAATTCTAGCCTATAATTGGAACCTTGAGTCCCTCATTTATTTAGCTTTGGGTCTCTCCTTTCTCATCCATTGGATTAAGAAGTTAGAGTGTGACCCTAAACCCCTCTCAGCTCTGAAATTCTGTAGACAGAGCATTTTGAAAGATAGTAAAGAAAAAGAAGATCAGGAAACTATGAAAATGGGAACACTGGATGCATAGAACACAGATTTCATAAAAACCATAGAAAAAAAGGAAAATAAAAAATAGTTGTTTTTTTTCATGGCAAACATGAAAACTTTTATTTTAAACAGACACAAAAATTTTTGAGAAACCCTGAACAGATAGGGAAGTTAACACACACACACACACACACACACACACACACTCACAGATTTTATAGATTTCTTTTAACTTAAATCGTAAATTGATAAAGAACAGCATAGATCCCTGAAACAAACTGCAAAACATATCTACAGTTAAATAAAGAGAAAAGGAAACCAGAATGAAGTAATACCACAAATATTGGACCTTATAATTTTTTGTTTGTTTGTTTGTTTGTTTTTAATAAAGAGCAAAATCTTTAAAAGATAGAAGCTAAGCTTTTTCTAGGGTATTTCACATAAAAGAATATAAGCCTATCTTTATTTTACATAGATGGCTCTGGTCTTCATTTTTACTTTTCATTTTATGGGTATTTACTAAGAAATTTATAAATGAGTTTTCTTCTGAGTTTTTAACTTTGACCATAATTTATATTAGGGCTGATCTTTCATTATCAATAATTGTTTGGCTTATAGTAGCATTTGTAAATGTATAAAAGGTTAAAAAAAAAACAAGACAAAACAAAACAAAAAAAACCTCTAAAGTGTAAATAGAAAAGTTCTTAATTAATTTTTTAGCTAAACATTCCTTATCACTCTCACTGCCAGATTCATTTTCCTGAAATGTGTTTTCTTTGTGTAACTGCCATTCAACAGCTAAGAGCCTCATGTAGGCATTTGAGGATTTCAGTAGTCTTGTTCTGTCTCATCAACCCAACCAAATGTCTCCTTCCTCATCAACTTCATTATCCCAACTTGGTCCCATCTCTCAGGATAAGCTAGGCAGAAAGCTTTTTGGGGAGCAAGGATGAGCTGAACATCTGATAGCTTTTATGTGCATCAGTTACTGTTTTATTCAGCTGCAAGAAACAGCAATGGCTTAACCATTAGTGTATATATTTTTTCTCACCCAGTAAGAAGTCTAGAGGAATGAAGATGCTGTAATTATTTAAGCAATGGCCCTTTCCTGGTGTTTGAAAAGTAGCAGTAGAAGCTTCCCCTTATTCCTAAAGTCAGAGCAGAAAGAATAGAAAACAGTCAAGGGTTGCACCATTTGTATCTGTCCCTTTATATTGGGAAGGAAAAGGTTTTAGCCAAATCTGCTCCTCAAATCCCCATCTAGATTTTATAGGCCAGAATCTCACATTGTGTGACTCCTTCTAGCTGCAAGGGAAGCTTGAAAGCAAAGCATTGGCTCTTTTACTTTTATAGAGAAGAAGGGTTTGGGGATGGTAGCCATCCAATGGCATGGTCCATGTTAAGATAACTGTTACTCTTTTGCTTTGTTACATTTTATGCATTTTGTTACATTTAATTATTCTTATAATTTGTTCCACATAATCTTGTATAAACTGTCTCCTCAATTATGTTATATACTTTTCCAGAGCAGAGGTTAGTGTTCCCTGTTTCGATACCTCAAAGGGATTAGTCCAGAGTGGGCATTTAAGAAATATTTCTTGACATATATATTTAACAAACACTGTTATCTCTTTTTAGGCAGAATAGATTACTGTAAGAAACTGAAGTTCTAGAATAAAGAGTGAAATAGAGTCATTAATCTCTTATTTAATAGCTATATCATGGTCACTGGCTTGTCGTGTAATATCTCAGAGACTCATTCCTTTATCTGCAAAATGGGAGAAAATGCTAAGTTTACTTTATTAGTTTTGTTGAGACAGAAGCATGCATATGCATGTGTAAGCATATTGTAAACAATTAGACACTAGGTTGGAAAAAATAGCCAACACTCTTAATAAAATATTTCTAATATTCTAGAAGAAAAATGGGCTAAGTGACAGGTTTGCAAGAGGCAGAGGAAGTTATTCTCCTACTGTTATGTGACATTTCTTTTAAAGTGGTACAACTAAGCCAGGAAAGAGACAGCAATTACAACTAATAAGCTATTGCATTCAATTTGTTAGGCTTTCATGACTGCTTCTACAGTTGCTAAGATTAACTTGCCATTTGTTCTGATATTACTACAGCACCAAGCAGCAGAAAAAGATGTGGCACTTTAGAAGAAATGTACAACTCCAGGAAATACAGTCTAATCAGAGGCCTGCTCAATATGGAATAAAGGACACCAAGTGTGTCAAATTTACAATTATGTGTGGACAACAGCATTGAGCAGTGTATCGGCGTTCTGATGGAGATACTAACTAGAGAATGGAGTGCACCTTGTCTGATTGCCGTGGGTGGGGCTGCTGTCCTTGCTATAGTTCTTTTACTGTGCTGTACTTGATAGCTGAACTAGGCTCGGTGTATCAGAGGGAATGAAACCTGAGGAAGGGCATCACTGATTAAGGATAACCAGAATAGTTGCCTTTTTAATTCATCACTCTATCCACATTTGCTTCGTTCTGAAATCCAATCACTTAGTCTTATGCAACCTGACAGGAGTTGTAGCTGGGGCTAGATGCATAGCGGTACTATCAATTAAAGAAATGGAAGAAAATGCTATAGCTTATGTCATTCAGATCAGTTATAGTTTGATACTACTATATTTCACCTAACCTAATTAAAGGATTCCAGGAAATTTTTAATATTTCTTATCATGGCTGTGTTCTGCAAATTTTATTTCTATTACTTGATTACTTGGTTCTCAGGAAACAATATTAGAAACCCCTAAGTGGTTGAATCAATGTATTAGTCTCATTAGGTTCTTTGGCAGAGGAGAATGTGTGTGTGCCTGTGTATGCATACATACATTTACACATGTATCCAGGTTTTATTCATGACCAGACCAAGTCAAGGACATTCCTGACTTCAAGAGGGTAGGGCAGCAAGTCATCTGAAGAGAATTAGATGTTTGGGAAAGGTAGTAATGCCTATAATTATCTGTTCTTAATGATTTAGATATGTAACATCATTTGACAAATCTCTAATTCACTGATTATACTTTTAAAAATGTATCTATTCTCACTTAGAATTCATTTGTTTGCCGTGAAATCTGGATATAGTCACACTGGATGTCAAACATGAAAGTTATTACCTCTTATAACATCATTTGAAATCTGCCTATCATTTCTAAGTGATGCATGAATTATCTGACCTTAAAACAGTAAGAAACAAGGGTGCCTGGGTGGCTCAGTCAGTCAAATGTCTGCCTTCAGCTCAGTTCATGATCTCAGAGTCCTGGGATCAAGCCCTGCATAGGTCTTCCTACTCAGCAGGAAGCCTGCTTTTTCCCTCTCCCTCTGCCTACTACTCCCACTGCTCTGTCAAATAAATAAATAAATTCTTTTAAAAAAAAAGTGAGAAAAAATTGAATCTTGTCTATAAGAATTGGTATTTAAAGGTAAAACTAAAAAGTAGTTAAGCATATGATAAGTTAGCCATATTCTGGCATACTTTCATCCTGTGAAGCTGTTAGTTAGGGGGAATAGGAGAAAATACTTCAAACTTTGGAAGCTTGGAATCTATTAAATCAGCCAAAGTCTTTAAATTTGTAGATAGCCTGTTTCTAAGAGGTTAAAACACTTCATCAGTAAATTAATGCATTTTTTACTGAAGCAACATTCAAAATATCTGGAAACCGTGGGAAGGCATTTAATGTTATACTGCTCAAAGTTGTATTCCTAGCTTGTATTACTAAATACAGACTAAATGTTATATCTAAACAACAACAAAAAACCCTCTAAAACATAAAAACCCACAAAACTTTAGTGACAACAAAATACACGTGTATTTCTTGAGCATGTGAACTCCAATATAAACTCCATCTCCAATGGATGAGGTAAGAGTCTCTTCCATTCAGTCCCTCAACGCATGTAGTGTCTCTAGCTCCTAGAAGATTCTCTCACTTCAAGACAGAATGTTCAAGGTCACTTTAGATGTCAGTTTGCTTGCACAGTGACAGGGAAAAAGAGAAAGCAGAATACCATGTGGGTGGTTTGGATGAGCCAGGCTTGGGAGTAAACCTACCATAAGTTTTCTAGAACTTGAAGAAATTTCCACTTTCATCTTCAAGCATGGTTGGAAAGTGTAGTCTAGCTGTGTGTCCAGGAGGAAAAGATATGTATTTTGGTGAACACAAAGCAATTGTTGCCACATAGTTCTACCTTTTCCTGTCTGTGTACCATTGAGCAAGTTGCTTAACTCTCAGGTCAGTTGTCTAGTCCTTAAAAAAAAAAAAGATAGTTGCCCTATTGGGTTGTATACAGTTTATAGGAATGATGCATTTAAAGACCAAATGCAGTGCATGATACAAAAAGCTACATACAATAGCTATCTCTATAGAGATACCATATGGTACTCAGTAAGAAAGAAAATACATCCATAGATCATGATTCTCAATGACTTGAGTATCCAATTAAAGAGAAGCACAACATAAGGTGGCAAGATGCATATAGGTATATTTACTGGATGCCAAAATATTTCACAGTGGATAAGATCCATGTTAACTAGGATTCTATTAAGAGGGGATTCACAGACGAGTTAAGATTTAAGTCAGGCCTCAAAGAAGGGTAGGATTCGGGTGGAGAATTTAGATATTTTATATTTGGTATAGATTATTAAGGGGTATCTAGTTTGTCTTTCTACTAGAATATATCTGCCACTAATGTGGGATTTTGGGGATATAATATTCAAGTAGGCTGTGGGAACAGGAAATGAAGTAAGCATATTGAACTAATACAGGTCATTGGAAATGTTTGAAGCAAAGTTGTGACCAACCTGGGATAAACCTATTGTTTTTAACTTCCTCCTTTTCAACCCCTTTTAAAACTTATGTTAACTGGCGTCCTAGAGGTAAGAGTAGATATTTATGTGAATCTATACCTGTTCATGCATGTTGAAATGCCACAGGTAATTCTCGCTGTATTTGTCAGGATGGTATGGATTATACCGTAGTAACAAATACCACCTCTCAGTAGCTCAATGCTGCAAAGACTGTATGCCTAATACAGACAAGCCAGAACTCTGCTCCAAGTCATTGCTCACAGCTTCAAGCTAACAGGGGCTCCAAGACTTTGATGTTGTCATTTCAACAGAGGACTCTGTAGCCACTGTGGCCGGAAGGGAGAAGACCACTACAAACTCCCTCCGAAGGGAAACAGAGGCCACTCTTTCCACTCAGGGACCATTGGTCCAAACTTGCCCGTGGCCCAGGCTGAAAAGGTTGAGGATGTCTCTCCTTGCACCCAGAATACCGCAAGACAGTTAGCACTTGAAGTCCCTACAACACAAATCCTACTGTTCAAAGACTGCATCTCTGGATCTAACTGGGCAAAGCAGGGAGGAATGAGCAATCTTAAAATAAGTATACAGCTTTACTTTCTGAGAATAAAATCTTCACTACCTACTCAGCCAGTGGTCCATAGCTCAAATCTGAATCAGACAAATGCTTAGGCAAGGAGATGTCCTTTTTCAGAGTCTTTTCTGAAGGAAGTTGCTCAGACTTCATTTTACTTAGGTTTTATTTATTTCTTTGACTTTAATGGAATTGCTTATAGGTACCCCACACTTTGCCTAGCATCATAGGGAATATGAAGAAACTATGAAATTAGCCATTTCTTCTCTTAACTTTATAATATTATAGCTGAAAGAAGATTTGTACTCTTACAACTGGTTATCAATTCAATGTGAAATAATGTGTAAAAACTATAAGAAAAGCATTGGAAACAAAACAAAACATTAGATTCCTAGGTATCAGAGAAATGGAGAAGCCTTTCCAGGAGGAGGCATAACGGGGGCCTTGAAATTGGATGAGCAGCAGGAGAGATTGATGGTATTTTAAAACGAGGGAAGCACTGTATATTGTGGCTTAAATATGGGGATGATTAGGGCATGCTTCATCGAGGAGCCTCTTGGAAGCCTCCAGGTCCTATTTTCAAGGATATTTTTTCCTGTGTTTTGAGGAGAACCTCTTTATAGGGAAGTGACTTTTCTGATAGTCTGTCTCATGACCATCTTTCTTCCCTCTGTTCCACGCCTTCACCCTCTTCCCTGTAAACTTTTCCATGTGTATCATACTGCTTACCATTTTCTTCCCTAAATCAGAAGCCCCAATATCTAACAGTCTGTTGTAAGCAGTGAGAGCTCTTTCTCACAAATATTAAGAGCATCTCCCGTCTGCATAGCAAGGGAATTTGGAGAGCAATATACCACAGACTTGGTTCTGAGCCCCATAGGATATAGTCAGATTGGAACCTGAGCACATTAATAGAGATTTCAAGAGAGAGAGATCAAAGCAAGGATGGAGATGTGTTCACCCAGGGAATAACCTTCCTAAAGGGAGACAGACCCCATGGAGAAAACGATCTTTGAATTGAATCCTAAAGAAAGAGGAAGGCTTAGCCACTTGAAGAGAAGAGCGGGAGAACTCTAAACAGAGGGGACTGTGAGAATTAAGTCACAGGGGTGTGCAAGAGGTCTCTGAAAGTTAACCTATCAGTGATTTGGCTTATGAGTCGATAATTAAGAATCAGGTTGGAGAAGTAGTTAGGAATCAATATTTGGAAAGCATTTAATGCCAACTTAACAAACTTGAATTTTATGGGGGAGAAGGATGCACTCTGGAGCCCCTTTTATGCTTAAACTCAGCACTCATGAGCCATCCTAGATAAGCTTAAATTCTTGAATCTGTCTGAGCAGGAGGCAGTTTCTAAAACTTAAAGAATGATGTATGTAAGAATTAAACTCTGCTTTGTGTCACCACCTGTCCTGAAATGGATCTCTACCTCACACAACTTCATTACATCAAATCCTACTACTAAGCAGTTGTTCCTTTTTTCTCTGAATATGAATTTCTGAGAGTTGAGCAAGGGCCTCAGATTCCAGCGAGTGTTTGAAGCATGCATATCAAACTGAGAGTCAGTGCAACATATTTCAATAAAATATGAACCCAGGCACGCACAGATTGAGACATATTACTTGCAAATGTAAATAAATATAAAGGTGTGTTTTTCTGTTTCTTGACAGGAAGGAATATTTGATTCATATGTTTAATATGCTTTGCCTTTTTTGCAGGGGTACAAACTCAGGGAATGCAATTCATCATAGAGGGGAACTTCAGAAACAAGTTTCTTAGAAATAGAAACCACAGATCAGAGGGCAAAAGGTAACAAAAATGAATAGGATTTATCCAAGAGGGGAATTTAGCTGTGTTGACCATTCTTCGTGTGTTTAGGGGTTTAGAGGAACGTCAGAGACTAAGGAGGAGAGGTCTTGGTCTTATATCAGTGCAACATCTGATTTTCTGGGTGGTTTAAGCGAACCACTAACTCCATTTCCAATGAGGATTTATTAAACATCCTCAGGTTTCACTCTGATGTTAAATTAGGTATAGATCAGGGAGCTCCATTTGATGAAGCCTGATGTTAACAAGGCCAAAATTCTTTACTTGCTGCCTAGAAAAACCAGTTTTCACTGATATTTTATTCTAGTTTTCTGGATATCCTGATTTTAAACATTCCTCTCTGTTGTTCCTCCCCCAACCAACTTTTTTCTAGAAATATATATAAAACAGGCCATAAAACTCTAGTTATTTATATATTTATTTTTATATTATATATAAAATTATAAATATATCAGATAAAAATACGAATATATTTATATTTACATAAATATAAATATATATAATACATATATATATACATATGCATGTGTGTGTGTGTGTGTGTGTGTGTATAAAACATGCCATAGAGCTCTGATTATTTCTTATATCTGGAAGGGAACCTGAAAAAAATTCTTGTCAAATGGTCTGTTCTGAATTTTGGTTGAGAAACACAGGACAAAAATACTAGAGGATGTAGGTGACTCAAATGAACTGAAATCTTTTTCAAGAACACAATCTAGAGATCAAAAGTCACATTCATGGTATGCTTGTGGTATAATCATTGTATAAATTAAATGTATAAGTCTTCCTGTCTAGGTCTTAAAAGAATTTTTACCACAAGAAAGACAAAATAGGAGATGTATCGTTTCTTAAAGAAGGTGTTCACAAATATTTATTTTCTTTCTTTTTAAAATAGTGTGTATTATCTGTGAGGAAACTCAGTATATACTTGGTGTAATCAGCTAATGGCTGACCAGTTCTGTTGAGAAACTAAGGAACAATTCTATCTATAGTGTATCATATTATTTTGGGGTGTTTCACATCAAATTTCTCAATGTTTGTCATCCATTCTGTTGTTATTGCTGTATCTACAAAAAGTAAGAAACAAAAGGGTCCATATATATCAAACATGTTGAGTGATATGAAGCTGTTCTTATTTCCTCTCTACTTTTGGGCTTATACACAGGATAGACTTAGTGTTGGACAACATATCTCTAGGCAGCCTCTTCTGGAAATTGTCAATAATAAGAATACTCTATTTGTGGGGCACATGGATGACTCAATCGATTAAGCATCTGACTCATGATCTTAGCTCAGGTCTGGATCTCAAGGTCATGAGTTCAGGCCCTGTGTTGGGCTTCATGCTGGGCATGGAACCTACTTTAAAAAAAAAAAAAAGAATGCCCCATTTGTATGCTTGTTTTTATTATTATCTTCATATAATATAGCTCTTGGAATGACTCCAACAAAATTATAGTGTGTAAAGGTATTATTATTTTTTTAAAGCATGTGATGACACCTGTAAGGTATCCTCTTAGAGTTAGTATCTAATAGGCACCAGAGTAGAAACCAAGTTGTTTAAGAGCTGCTCTAACACTTTATCACTTAAATCATTTGAACCCTTCATTTTTTCTTATCTATTTTTCAAAGAACTATGAGTGTCCTTAATTAAATCAAAAAACAATATGATCACATCTAGGTAGAGGAGAGACTATCAACTCAGAGCAAACGCAGGGACACACATTGGCTCCTATGCTGGTGACATTATAGCTCACCATGGGAAGCTACTTCGTCATCATGTTGTTTCCAGAGCACATGGAAATATCATCCTAATTAGAACAAAAATGTTGGGAAGTGCATTTGTGTTTGTGCCAGGAGGTTAAACTCAGAGCAGATGGATTCCAGACTGTTCCAGAATAGATTATCCAGTACCAACACTTTACAAATTGATTCCCTTTCTTCTCTGCCAGTTTGGAACCAGACTGTAACATTGTAGCAACCCCTGCTCCATCACTGACTGTAAGAATTCCTGTTTGTGGAAAAAATTTCTTATATGTTTAAAAAATATAATGTTATTATTCAAAGAAAATGATGACTCTCAATTGATCAAGAGGACAAACTATGCTAGAATATAAATTACTGGCATTAAAGATCTCTTTTGAAGGTGACCTTATCAATGTGCAGTCTTTGGTCAGAACTCTTGGGTAGGGGCGCCTGGGTGGCTCAGTGAGTTAAGGCCTCTGCCTTCGGCTCTGGTCATGCTCTTGGGGTCCTGGAATCAAGCCCCACATCGGACTTTTCTGCTCAGCAGGGAGCCCACTCCCCCCCCACCCCGCCGCCTACTTGTGATCTCTGTCTGTCAAATAAATAAATAAAATATTAAAAAAATAAAGAACTCGGGTACACCTTTCAAAATGATGGGTGTCATTCTCCAAAGATCTCTAAGGAGATTGCATAACATACATCAGCACCCTGCTTTCCTGAAAGTAAAGAAAGGGACACCTAGTAACCCAGTCTTTTCAGCTGTACCTAAAAATAGTGAGAAGTTACTTCTGACAGCGTTGACAGCTGTGCCAGCAATTTGTCTAAGATATGCATTTTAACATTTACCTTGAGGATAATATCTCAGCCCTGCTTTCCTTTACAGAACCTTTAGTTGTGTCTCCCCCCTGACACTTTAAATATGTCGGGGGAGAAAAAGATGAAAAAGGAAAATTGGCATACTTTTTCCCTGTCAATAATGAAAACAAGACCAGAAAGACAGCCCCATGGTGAATAAAAATCTTGAATAAAAAGTATGTTATTTCTGAAAAGTCTCAAATTTCAACAGCATGATGACATTCGTGTCTCTATAATGTATCCTCAGTTGATGGTATTAGGGGAACCTAAGAAAATAGCAATAGAAAAATGAGCATTGGGACATGTCATCTAGAGTGGCAACTAAGAGAATCCTGTTTGTGGGCAAAACGCTCTCTCTCCCTCTTTTCGCTCCATCTCTAAGTCCTCATTGAATTTTAAAAAAAAAAAAAAGAAAGAAAGAAAGAAAGAGAAATAATTTCTTTTTCCCTTTCAGCAGAAAATGTCATGGAAATGTCAGAGTTCTTTCTGTGTGATCACATCTCTCTTAAAAGTCGATAGCTGCAAATCATTGAAACACTAACTGTATTTGGAAATATTAATTCCAAGTAAAAGCATCATTTCCAAGAGAGGTGGCCTGGCTGTGGAAATTTGTAAAAGTGCTTCAGAAAAAAATGATACTGATACTGATACTCCACAACAGACCCCCAAGTTCTGGTAGATTTATGTCTCTCACAGACAGATTTATGTATCTCTCTTTCTGTCCTGCCCTCAGGTCACATCCTTTGAGAGCTCCATTCATTCCTGTTTCTTTGCCATTTAAACATACTTGTAATTGTCTTTTCAAGATTCAAAGTGGTAGGAAATAAAGAAACAAAAAATGACACTCACACATAATACACGGGAAGAATGGGGGCACCTTGAGAAGCTATTAAGTCTGCTCTCTGGCTTTAGGCAAAACTGATCTCATGTCATGCAAATCAGTATCTACTCACACTTGAAAGATCCTGTGATCTTTTCGTATAACACAGATCTTATTATGTTAAGTTTGCTATCAGAAAGTCTTTCTTCAGGGATGTTCTCTAACTGCAATGTATGCCAATTCATTTTCCATATGTAACAGGATGGCAAATGGGGCTTTTGATTAATTATCAAGGAAATTTGAGGATAATCACAGATAAGTTCCTCTCGATTATTGAGATCCTGTGAGGAGCCCTTAAACATTAGTGAAAGGTAGCAAGAGTGGTCAGGGCAGGGGGTGGGAATGGGTGGAGAGGAGCTTAGAACTAGATATGACAATGCATTTTTTAATTTAAAAATATTATAGAGGGGCACCTGGGTGGCTCCGTGGGTTAAAGCCTCTGCCTTTGGCTCAGGTCATGATCCCAGGGTCCTGGGATCGAGCCCCGCATTGGGCTCTCTGCTCAGCAGGAAGCCTACTTCCCTCTCTCTCTCTGCCTGCTTGTGGTCTCTGTCTGTAAAATAAATAAATAAAATCTTTAAGAAAAAAAAATAAAAATATTATAGATAGATAGATAGATAGTTGGATAACTTTACAGAAAAGTTTCAAAGATACAACAGAGAATCTTCATATACCCCTCACCCAGATCACCTCATTGTTAACATCTTGTATTACCATAATATATTTGTCAAAATTAAGAAAATGACATTGGTGCATTACTAATAACACAATTCCAGACTTTACTTAGATTTTTCCAGGGGTTTTTTTTTTTCTCTTTCTTTTTATAAATCAAACCACATTTCATTTAGTTGTTATGTCTTCCAGTCTCCACCAATCTATGACAGTTTCTCATTCTTTCCTTGTCTTTTATGATCATGAGTAATGCTAGCCAGGTATAGGATCTCAGTTTTATTAGACCAGACTGTCATATACTAATTCCAGTAAGCTAATCCTGGTTGTTTACCTAAATTGTTTTATAATTGAAAATGACCAAAAAGTCACAGGGGACAGATATGTCACCAAGGGAAGATTGAAAGAGGTGTGACAGAGTATCTTAGAAGGCAGTGTTTGGAGGAAAATGAAGACTTTTCCTGCATGTACTTTCATTGAGTTCAGGACATTGGATAAATTGATGACATTTGTGTTATGGAAGAGAGAAAAACAATGATAGCCATCCCAAATATTAGAATTAGATACTATGGAACATTCAGAAAGAGCCTATCCCTTAAGCAGTTTATAATCTAGTACAGGATATAAAACACATATCATCTAATTCAAAATACAAGCAGATAAATGCTGAGGCAATTGAGGAACAAGTATTATTTTCCCTTGAAAGGAAGGGAAGAATTTGAAAAGTTAAAGATGATGAAAAGTACATTAGGTGGAAATAAATTGGCCTAGAATGGAGGTGGGGGCATAGAATGTGATTCTAAGCATGGGAGCAAGAGAACATCGGGCTTGTTTTTGGAAGTAGGGAAGGTTTTGCAGAATAAGAAGCAGAAAGACAGTTTGTAGGAGAGACCAGAAAAGTGAATTGCTTAGAGGTTGAAATAAGGGATCTAAATATATTCTGGGCTAATGACTTCAGTGGGTTGGTCTTAAGAGACTTAGTCTAGGTGGATATCATGGTCAGAGCTTGCCTTATGAATGTGAGTGTGGTGGGAGTGTATAGCATGGCTTGGGGAAACATAAGAAGCTGGAGAGGAGACATTAAAAAACACAGTTAAGTTGAGGGGGCCCATTCTTAATACAAACCTCATTTGCTTGTTGTTGAAGAGATCACATTATCTGAGGAAGGTGAAAATGGAACATACTGAATACATGTTTATAATAATCTCTCTGAGGAGCAGCATGGGGGTTTAGTCCATCTAGGGTTAAACATAAAGACTGCTGGTATACATTGAGAATCCATTTGAAGTAAAGATACATGACACTTAAGAAACCCAATCAGAGTAACTTTTAACTCTCACGTGTCTTTTAAGTTTGTGATTCCCAAGGTGAACCTTGGCTCACCTTCCCCTATTGACCTTGGAGACCACTTTTTATAGCTCTAGTATGGGAGAAAGCCAGGGCGTGGGATGCTTGTTTGTTTTTTATCATCTTGTCTTTGCTTTCTCTAAAGTTGTGTTTAAGAAAAACAAACAAATCTGCAACTAAAAAATGTGAGTTGATTTTCTCCCTTAAAAAATAGTAATATTGAAATAATAAACATAAGTAGTACTGTAGTTTGTTAGTGAAGCATGAAGGGAAGCTTGTTTTGTTTTCTATTTGAGGCAGTTTCTGGATCTAGGATTTAATGGACTTGGTTTTGAAAAGCTGACTGCCAGATCAAGCATTTACTCATTCATTTGGTCTGTTTCCATATAGCCCAAGGCCAGGCCCAAAGGTATGAAAAAATACCCAATATGAGAAATCTAACTGTGTGACAGTAAATCCATTCAAGGTATTAGGCAAGGAATTACAGGGAAATAATTCCAATAACTATGATAAGCATAAAATTGTGTAACTATTTTACATTAGAGATCCTTTAGTCATTAAAGCAGTAGGGTTGCTATTACTACACATTTGTAAGTTAATATCATTATTGATCTGATTCCTATTAAAAAGAAAATTTCTCATTACTGCTACCATTCTTTAGAGTAGACAGATATTCATAGAATCATAAAAGGTGCAATGGAAGAAACTTTTCACACCACTGGACCTAACCTCCTGACGAACAAAACTTTTTTATACTGTTTGTTTATTTATTTTTGCATCTTGATCATGGCTTTCATGATTATGCATGAAATGATACAGAATAAACCACTTATTTTATTTAACCTTGTCCCTGGTTGAAGACCCTAATCTATAGCAACGTCTTTGTATATAGCCAAAAAAATGTCCCTTTTTAACTTTAACCTATCTTTAGGATATGCATCTATAAATTTAATCATCAGGGCGCCTGGGTGGCTCAGTTGACTGGGCAATTGCCTTCTGCTTGGGTCATGATCCCAGTGTCCCAGGATCAAGTCCCACATCAGGCTCCCAGCTCCATGGACAGTCTGCTTCTCCCTCTGACCTTCTCCCCTCTTATGCTCTCTCTCACTCTCTCTCTCAAATAAATAAAATATTTAAAGAAATATATTTTATAAATTTAATCACCATCCCAAAGTTCTTAATCAAATTTTATAAAAGAACTTTTATTCACTTATTGGGCCATTTTTGCAAACTAAACACCACTTCCTTCAACCATTTCTCAAACAGTATAGCTTCGTTACTTTCACTATCCTTGTCATCTTCATTGTAACCATCTCTTATCTCTCAGGTACCATGTAGGAGGTCAGTGTCCAGAAATGGCATAATTCCCCAGCTATATTCAAATATCTTTTGTTCTCTAAGTTGTGTTTTATTACTATCAGCTATTGTTTTAGCTGCTTTAAAGAAGCCTCTCAACTTTTAATGCAGAAAGAACATTTGGTCAATAAATTCCCTAGGTAGTTTTCACTTCAAGTACTTGTCAAGACAGTATTCTCTTGGTTACATTTATCCAATTGATTTTTTTTTACCCTAAAAATAAGTCTTTACATTTATCTCTGCTACATTTCATCTATTTTGTCCGTTGTTTTAATCTATTGAGGGAGATTCTTGACAGTTCTGTTTTTACAAACATGTTTGGTATTTTTGTTTTGGATGGTTCCCCAAACAGAGCACTCCACCCTAGATATGCTAGAGGGAGAGGTGCTAGAGATCCCAGGTGTTTTTGTTTTGTTTTGTTTTGTTGGCCATCTACTAGTTTCACTGTGTCCTTCATAAAAATATTGCATGTGAACACAACCAAGGACAGAGCTCTGCTTCACTCCATTAGACTACTGCTTCTGGATTTTTAATTTTAATTTTAATTAATTAATTAATTTTGTTGGTCTCTTTTTTGTGGTAACATTTGGAGCTCCTGGTGTTTGAAACATTTCCCCTGAGCATGAGTGATTCCATTAGCCAATATTTTTTGGATGCAGTTTCTCAACGTATTACAAATCCAACTAACTTTACTTTCATTTCACCAATATTAGGCTATAAAAAAGACATTGTCAAAGACCTTTCAAAAATCAAAAAGAAATCAAGATTTGTGTTACAGATTTCCTTCTATAAATTCTTAACCTTGCTAAGAATAAGGAATCTGCATCATGAAAGCCAGCTATGGCACATGGATCAATTTTCTCCACACAAAATCTAAGACCCCTATCATAGCGCTTTCTGATAACTTTTATCTTTGAAAGGCACCTCCCAGTGGGAAGCAGCAGAGGGTCTAGTCATAAATTAATGTCTAGAACTAGATTATTAAAACTCTTGGCTACTGTGTTGGAAGGAAAGATACCAGCCAGGAAAACACTTGGATTAAATGGTTACTTTTCATCACAATTGCAATGAAACTAGAAGAGTAAAGGAGCCTTCCCTGCTCTCAATCCCTTAAGATCTTTGAAAAAACTGAGACCCTCATTGGTTGTTGGATTTGCCAGTTAAATGTCTAAGGCAGGTCAGGAACTGTCTTGTCTCCCAACTCCTGGTCTAGTACTCTTCTGGAAAAGCCCTAAATTTGGAGACTGAATTTACTCTTGGCTCTTGTCTAATTTTGGACAAATTCTGTACTTTTCAAGCACCTACTCTCCTTATCTATGAAATGAGAGGGTTGGATAATTATGAATAAAGCTTCCAAGTCGTTTCCTATTACTTGGGGGAAGGGAATAGAAAACTACAGTAACCGGAGGGTTTGACTTATTGAAATTCTTGGTAGCGTGGCAGAGGATAGCTTATAATTACAGGCTCTAGACTCCGGCTCAGCAACTACCAAATGATGAGGATGTCTTGGCTGTGTTAAAATTAACCCATCTTCAAGGGGTTCTGAAATACAATTGCTAAGCAGCAATTGTAAGCCTCCAGAAGCCTATTTAAAGTTATATATATAGATAATAACTGGAATAATTCTTTGGTGAAGAAAATTTCCTTCTCAAAACTTTTGTTGTTGGGGTCCTTTGGCCTTCATTTAAATTTTAATTTTAGGGTTTTGTTTGTTTATCTTAACATTTTGAATTACCCTTCAGAGTAAATTTGAGCTAAATTAAGGTCATACTACATTTTTCCCCCCCTGGCCTCACTTTGCAATGTTTTCCCTCTGTCTTAAGTAGATAATTTGGGGGAAAATAGCCATGTTGTTTGATCTTAGTATGTACAGATTGAATGAGCTTTGTTTTCTGTGCTGTGATGAGGCACTACATGGGAAATGTCCTAGTCAAGAACTATATGCAAGCATGGGATTTGCAATGGTCTCTGAATTTATACCGAACGCCAATTCTTTATTTTAAATTTCAAAGTAGTACTCTTCAAGAATGGTGACTGTCCCTGGAACTGTTGGTTCTCTCTCCTGTTCTCTCCATCCAGGTGTTGGTCAGAAGAAGACTGGGTGAAGTGGTGGAGAAACAATTACTTTGGGTCAAGGCTACATTGCCACCCTTCAGGATGGTTCTTCTGTGGATAGAATTTATAGAGCATAACTTGTGGCTGCCAGAGCTACTTTCTGCATTGATATTAACTATTGTTGCTTTTCTGCTTAACTTTGGTTAATATGTTTAGATGTTGCTTGGCCCCAAATGTGGAAAATCTAGCAAACTGAATTAATGGATTTTCCTCTAACAGGGTTGTCCTGTAGAAATGGATATTGCCACACCATACTGTGAGATGCTTAGTACACACTGCTGGAATAACTGCGCTGGCAATGAACTTGAGTTTGAAAAGGGGGTTAGACCTCTGTTTCTGAAGGCTGCCAAAGGAGGAAGTCTGCAGGAGAGTTTGGGTCTCAGGAGGGCTCATTAGATGAAAATTAAGTGAGGAAGTCCTATCTTTTCTCCCCTCCCTCTTTGTGCTTACTCAGTGTGCCCTACTCCTTCCTACCCAAAGCTTACAACCTCACCCTGATATGCTTTCTGCACTTCAGGGTTTCGCCACAGGCAGAGCAGTTGAGTAATTGCAAAGGAGAGTGCATTTTAGCATGGAGGGGATCATCCTGACCATCTGATCAGCTTGGAGGGAGGGAAAACACTTGCTGTTGTGCATACACTTCTGTTTATTAGGTCTCTAGGTACTACATGGCAATTGATTCCCATCTGGACATAATTCAGAGTGTGAACTTGGATGTTTACAGGTCTCTCTGTTTTTGACCAGGGTTGTCTTGGAGCTGATAATTATGATACCTGAGGCTTTTTCACACCTTTCTTTTGAAGAGGTACTCATGGTTCATGTCATGTAACCAGAATTACTTGCACTGCCATAAAGGTGAAAAACAGCTCAACCAGAACAGTACTCAATTCCAGACGACGTGCTGGGTTTTGACTTGGAGCCGAATATACTTTTTGTATATCTGCATTCTGTTATTCTTGGTCAATAATAGAAATCTATTTGCATCCCATGAACACACTCACAGAAGAGAGAGATTAAAAGTAGATTAGGCCACAAAAAGAAAGAGGTCAGAAGCTAGGCACATATGGGATATAAAATTTACCTTCAAATGCAAATACTATAATCCAGGATTCAGAATAAGACTTTACTTCCTACTACCTTCTTTTTGGGTTACTCTTTTTTTTTTTTTTTTCTTTTTTTACTAAAAACCAAGAATTCTTCACAGGAATATACAAGATCCTGATAACATTGTTCTATTTGAACATAGGTACTTGGCAGCTGCTAGAATAGTAAGTGATTTTAAAACTTGAGTGTGTATCAAGATCATCTGGAGGACCTGTTAAAATAGATTCCTAGGCCCCATCTTTACAATTTTTCAGTGGGGGTGGGGAGAGGGGGCCTGAGAAATTGATTTTCTAATAAGATCACAGGGGGTTCTCAAGCTACTGATCCAGAATTCAAATGAGAGCAAGTATTTCTTATTAATAGCATCTCTATTACTATCAATATGCCCTGTACTAGCCTTGTGGCCCACTGGGAGGATTTGGATCCTTCTCTTTCTGTCACTGCCCCTTATTATCATACTTCCTCTACTACCATATCTTTTATTAGGTAGCAGAAGGGGATCAGAGCAGGAATATTTGTTCATGAATACTCTCACTTTCATGCATCCAGGCTCCTTAGTGACAGATCCATCTTTTACATCCACAAAGGCCATGTCAAGAAAATAAATTCAGGAGGTCTTCTTTGCAGAAATGCCTGTTCATGTCTTCTGCCCATTTCTTGATTGGATTATTGGTTCTTTGGGTGTTGAATTTGGTGAGTTTTTTATAGATTTTGGATTCTAGCCCTTCATCTGATGTGCAATTTGCAAATATCTTCTCCCATTATGTGGGTTGTCTTTTGGTTTTGCTGATATGCGGAATTTGAGAAAAAGATGGAGGATCATGGGGAAAGAGAGGAAAAAATGAAACAGGACAAAACCAGAGAGGGAGAAAGACCGTAAGAGACTCTTAATCTTAGGAAACAAACTGAGGGGTGCTGGAGTGGTGGGGGGTTGGAGGGATGGCGTGGCTGGGTGATGGACATTGGGGAGGGTATGTGTTATGGTGAATGTTGTGAATGGTGTAGGACTGATGATATATAGATCTGTACCCCTGAAACAAATAATTCATTACATGTTAATTAAAAAAATAAATAAATAAATAAATTCAAGAATAAAATGTAGGAACCCCAATTTCTTCTAAGAAGTACCATCAATTATTTCCACTTCTCTCATCTTTTAACCCAACATCTTCAAACTGTACCCTAAAAGCTGGCCTTTTGTTTTGTTTTAAATGAAGTTTTTGAACACAGACCTGCCCTCGTGCATTGATCTGTAGCCTGTGGCTGCAGGGGCAGAGTTGAGTAGTTGCAACTAAAAGAAAATGAAAATTTTGTATGGTTTGGAGTGGGAGTGAGGAGGAGATGCTAGAATATTTTCACCATGCTTTTTCTCTGGTACCATGAATGGGAACTTCAAGGAAGAGAGAATCATCAGCAGAACTTGTCTTTCCCTTTAAAATCGCATCATTCTTTCATCGTAATAAAAAGAGCATTAGGAGGGACGCCTGGGTGGCTCAGTTGGTTAAGCAGCTGCCTTCGGCTCAGGTCATGATCCCAGCGTCCTGGGATCGAGTCCCACATCGGGCTCCTTGCTCCGCAGGGAGCCTGCTTCTCCCTCTGACTCTGCCTTCCACTCTGTCTGCCTGTGCTCGCTCTCGCTCGCTCTCTCTCTGAAAAAAAAAAAAAAAAAAAAAAAAAAAATCTTAAAAAAAAAAAAAAAAAAAAAGAGCATTAGGAAGTGAATAATGAAAGCAGATTCATTGTCTTCAAAGCTGCACAGCTGGGAGAGGTTGGAGTTTGGCATTTGCATTATCAGGAGATCTTCCTTCCTAATTGTTTTGTTTCTGAACGGTGGGGGGAGAGAGGCACGGGATTTAATTGTCCATTTATTGCTTTCTTTGTTTTAGTCTTCCAACAAGCAGCAAGACAACCATGTTTTCTTACGTGGCTTAATCTCATTACACAGTTTCTCTGTGACTAAAGCCTTAAGCTAACAGTTCATAACGGGATTACATAGATTGGCTTATTCTCCACAATTTTCTAAACAAGGTTATTCAAGGATACTTCCTTGGGTTGTATTCTTTTCCCTTATGTTCTGTTTTCTTCTTCAATATTCAGGTCTTCCTCTTTCAATTTCTACTTCACATTTCTTTCCTTTGCCTCTAACCTTCAGTTTAAGATATTTTCTAAAAGAAAAAGCTTTGCATGCTCTCCCTCTCTCTCTCTAAAGCAGGATTGCTTTAAAGCTTATCATAATGTCAGCAAGGATTTGAGCATTAATCAGCAATGCACATGTGTATATTGAATACACAGACAAAGAGGTTTATGACAAGAAAGCCAAACAAGGTTTTTTTTAAATCTGCTGTTTTCCTCAGAAATAGTAGGTTATAAGATAGTATTGGCATCATTGGCCCACCCAGGCAATGGATTCAACTTCAAGGGCAAATGATGATTTCTTATGTAATGAAAGGAACTTAACATATCCTCAGACAGTAAATCACACAGATGAGATCCCTCAATAAAGCATTTTTTTCAAAGGCAAGCTATTAACCAAGTGCATCTCATAAATTGAAGCAAAATTAAATTAATCACAGGCTTGCATCTTGTAATTAAAATTCCACATATAAATTAATTCAAATAAAAATATCCAAATATAAATTAATTCTTCATTTCTGTTTTTGCACTTTCCTTTTAATGAAAGTGTGAGTAAAACACTGTCTCTTGTTAAGTAGTTTAGTGTAGAATGGAAAGACTCATTACCTTTCAGTTGTGGTATTAAGAAATGTCTGGTGCTTCAGGAGTTTTATAATAAAGGTCATAGACATCTTGTTATGGGGGAAAAATCTTAGGATTGGTTGGGAATTTGTTTTTCTCATTGACGCTGAAGTAGGTTTTGTTATTTTGTACTTGAGGCCCCCTTTTTTTGTTGTTGGAACACTCTTATAAGTAGATCAAAGATCAGGGGCAAGCAGTTTCAGTAGCATTACAATCACATTTATTAGTTTGGTGACCAAAATACATGTTTATAGTGCCTGAGAATGATAGAGTAGTACAGATAGAGGCAGCATTAATATTACTAATGGTATTATTGAATAAGACTTTGGAAAACTGACTCCAATTAATCAATAAACATATATATCTATATCTGTATCTATATATCTCTCTATAATATCTATATCTGTCTCTATATCTATATAAATCCGTTGAACATCTATCCAATGATGACTATGTCAGGAAGCACAGAGATATACAGGTGGCCTTTATATCTCATCTAGACAGGACACCCAGAGGCTTAAATGCATAAACAGGCAAAGAAGTGCATGTGAAGTGACAGTTGGTATATGCAGAGAGTATTATGTGAGCTCAGAAGAGGAAGAACGGTGACTTTTTTTTTAATGATATAAAACTAAAGAACTTTTCTAAATTAATTAATTAATTATAGAGTTTATTTATTAGAGAGAGAGAGTGAGCACATGACAAGGGCAGTTGGTGGGGAGAACAGAGGGAGAGGGAGAAGAAGACTCCTAGTTGAGTTGGGAGCCTAACAAAGGCTTGAGCCCAGGATTCTGGGATCATGTCCTGAGCCAAAGACAGATACTGAAACAACTGAGCCACCCAGGTGCCCTAAGAAATTTTCTAAATTATTTAGATTGTGGGAAACAAACATATATTCATTCTCTCATTTATTCATTTAAGAACTGGAGAATACCCTCTGTGTGTGTCTCCCAAATTCCCCTCCTTTCTTTCTGTTACAGTGAGATATGCACCTTGCTCCTGAGCACATTGGTCTTTAGCTTGGAAGCGCCATCCCAACCCTTTTACCCTCCCCACTGACTTCACCTTGTTCATCGCGACTCTCCATTTCCTCTTCCCTTAATTCCTCTCTCGTTACTCCATCTCTATAATCACATGCTTTGTTATCTTCCACCTTAAAATGAAAAAAGCAAACAAGCAAACCACCTCTTTATTCTACACCCTACCCCCCAGACACTGTGCAGATCCAGGATCCCGTTCCTGGCAAAGCCTCTTGAAGGAGCAGGCTTCACACAGCCTCATTTACCACTTATGCTCAGCCCCTTCCATCAGGTTTTGCAGCGGACTCTTTTCATCCTCATCAGTGACCTCCGTATGCTGAATCCCACTGTCCGTTCTCCCCATCCTGCCTCACATCCAGAATCTTTTAATGCAGACGATCACATTATCCTTGGCAAACACTCTTTGAAGCTTTCCTCTGGTCTGTCATTTCACTGGCAGTTCCTGTTCTGTCTTTCTATCAGTTCCTTTATTTGACTCCTACTATTTTCTGTAATCTAGCTTGTCCTGGACCCTCTTTTCTCCGTATATACACCATGCATGTGTAATCAGTATCAAGGTATTTAACAGCACTTCAAAGCAGCCAAGAGCCAGCATGTTTCTCTCCGAAACTGCCCATTTCTTTGCAGTCTTGAAATTACCCAACTGGACCAAGACTTCTCCACATGCCTAATAAACATCCCCAGCTCTGCCCAGAGCAACTCTTGATTTCTTATCATAGTCTCTTCTTCCGACATGTGCCACAGAGTTAGAAAGCCAAAAACATTGCTTCCTTTTTGACTTCTGTGTTCCCCAGATTCGCCTCACAAGCAGATCCCCTCAGATCTACCTCCAAAAATCATCTCCCATCCCTTCACCTCTCCCATGTTCACTCCCACCTACATCCCTGGTCCAAGCTTGTTGTCTTTCTCCTAGAATATTGCAACAGACTTGTGAACTGTTCTCTTCATTATTTTTTCTCCTCCTCCCCCTCCTCCTCCTCCGCCACTCTCAATTTTTCTCCATGCAGTAACCAGACTGAGATTTATAAGACTTACATCAGATTATCTCCCTCTTAAAATCTTTTAGCCCCTCGCTACCCCATCTGAAGGCTGAACTCTGCGCGAAGGCTTTATAGCATCTAGCGGCTCCTTTCACCCCCGACAAGTATGAGCCATTTGTTTCTCAGTGCAGTGCATTCCTTTCACATCAGCTTCTTTCCTGTTCTCAAACACACCAAGTCTTTTTACATTTTGGGGTCCTTGTCATGTTGGGACAGCACTTCAGATGCTTTCTTGTCTTCGAGCTCCTATTTTAAAACTTATCTCCTCAGAGAGGTCTTTCCTGACATCATACGTGACCTTGAGTAGGGTCCCAGTTGTTCTGGATCTCACCATCTCTGGGTCCTTTACTGACATGTCGCCATTTGCATTTATTCTGTGGTTTTACTTGACTGTTGGCCCCCTCCTTCCTCCAGAATTGAAGTCCACAGGGGTAAAGATGGGGTCTGTTTTGGTCACTGCTATATTCCCAGCTCCCACAATGGTGCCTGAAAGGAGGCAGGTGGTCAGTTAATACTGGGGATGAATAAGATGTCTTCACAGTACAAGGGACATGGGCGTATGGGGGCTGCAAAACTACCTTCAGTTCACTGACAGTCAAAGAGTTTACTACTTTTCCTTGAGCCTCAGATTTCCTCCATGTGAAATGAGAATAGAGGACTTAAAATGTGTTGCATATAAAGAGAGGAAAAAAACACAATTATTTTGTTGTATAAAGTCAGTGCTGTTTACTGGGGCTTCCATGGTTAGCCCCACAGAGAATAACTTCCTTCTCTCTGTAGAGATCAAAACCCATTCTACTGGCTGCTCCCTGAAGAGCAGAGAGGAAAAGCAGCACTTACTTCAGAGTGAAAAGAGGGCAGTCTTCCCACATGTTTGTATTTTTCAGGTCTTTGACCCTGAATTTGGAAGTGCATCGGATCACTGCTTTGGTGCTAAAACTCTACATAACCCACTCCCTCTCTGGTGTCACTTTGACAATCGACACTCAGGTGTCCTGGGTCTGTCACTCCCTGATTTTCTTTGTGTCCCAGCAGCTTCCCTAGCATCTCATACATTCCTCAGACCCTCTCTATTTCTCAGGGAACTGGCATTCTGTGTAATGTGGTGGCTCTGTCTTGTGAAGTATTTGATGTGTGAATCCAACTTTCTGAGGAAAAAGCATTTGCCTTTCACCTTTCCAATTCTCATTCTCTATCTCCATCTTTGCAAGTGTATCAGCTGTGGCAAAGTGTCACATCTTTCCTTTGTTGTGAATTCTTCCTAAATGGGAGCCATTTCAATTAGGGTGACTTTGGAGACTTTTTTCTTCTAAGTAACAAAATCATCAGAAATATTTGTTTTGTGCTTATAAGAAATTTAATATACTTGAAACTTTTTTTAAATTATGAAATTCCAAACACAGTTACGATCATTATTAGGACACTATTAGGCAAACCATATAGTGTAAGGGGGCCCATCTAATGACTCTTGCATTGTAAGCAAAGTAGGAGGTTTTTTTGTTTGTTTGTTTGTTTGGGTTTTTGAGAGAGAGAGAGAGAGAGAGAGAGAGAGAAAGAGAGAGAGAATGAGTTGGTTGGGGGAAAAGGGGGAAGAAGAGAGAGAGTACCATCTTAGAATCTCAAGCAGATGGGTGCCTGGGTAGCTCAGTGGGTTAAGCCTCTGCCTTTAGTTCAGGTCATGATTTCAGGGTCCCCACATTGGGTTCCCTGCTCAGTGAGGAGCCTGCTTCTCCTTCTCCCTCTGTATGCCACTCCCCCTGTTTGTGTTCTCTCTCTCTCTCTTTCTCTCTGTGTCAAATAAATAAGTAATCTTAAAAAAAAAAAAATCTTAAGCAAACTCTACCTCCAGTATGGATCCCAGAGCAGGGCTCTTGGGGCTCCATCTCACAACCCTGAGATCATGACATGAGCTGAAATCAAGAGTCAGACACTTGACCTACTGAGCCTCCCAGGGGCCCCAGCGAAGTGTTCTTTTAAATATGTCATTGCCTCACTTCCATATTCCGATACATAGTGTTTGTTTTTCAATAAACTAGGCAGCTGTGCCCATTATAAGCTTGCCTACATCGGTGTGCAACCACTTCATGCAGTCATTGAGAACCACAGACTTTGTTGGCAATGTGGACTTGTTGGTCAATTACAGCTGGCAAATGTGTCTTTCCTCATTTGTGATAACCCCTCCTCCTCCTATCCCCCCAGTTTACCAAAATGAAGCTTCTGAGCCCTGCGAGGATAAAGGTCCACCTGGAAGAAAGGGTCTTAGCAGTTCTACACGTAGCAGAATGAGGAGAGAGACAACCATGCTGTGCATGGAATGTGATCTTCCTTTGATACAGGTGGCCTAAGGATAGCCTCTTTGCCTCAGATTCAGTGTCACCCCATTGCATTGTGTTCCTGACACCACAGGTGTAGTTGACATTCACCTAAAGAGGATGTCTGTGAGGACTGGATGCCAGTTGCCCGCTGGGTGTCAGCGCCAACACACAGGCAGGGTCTGGCTACCCATGCACTGGTAAGCATCCCTTATACTGTCTGAAGCCATTCTTCTTCCGTTGTGTCACTGAACAAATATATTTAAATTGGCACTGCCATGCTGTTATTATGATGAGGGAAAGAGGAGATCTAGGAAGAAGTTTATCTGCTGGGTTTCAAGTAATTCTGCCTTCTTAAGATGTGGAAGGAATTTGAATTAATCAGACTTTGCAAGAATTTCAAAGTAGAACATGCATTATCTACCAGTTTGTCCAGCAGGATATGATGATCAGTATTTTCTCCTAGCCTCGCCCTCAGCATGATGCCCTTCCTATTCACTGCAGAGTTCTTCTTTAAAAATGGGGGGGGAAATCCTCAAGTCTTTTGGCTTTGCCACGTGGGTTTCTGACATTGCTGTTAATCTTCTTGGTGGTTTGTTTTTTTTGTTTTGTTTTGTTTTGGTTACTTGAGAAAATACAAACATGAACGTTATCAAGACTTGGTCTATTGGAACCCTATTCCTAGATATTTGGTGGGAGAGTTTCACAAATGATGTGAAGTGAGATCACATATGAAATATTTATAATTTAACAACTAAGAGAAGTTATGTGAATGGAACCTATGCAGGAATAAAAACCACATACTTACCCAAATACACTTTTAGAAACCTAGTCAGTTATAATTGGAGACATACAGTGAGTGTTTGGACAGTCCAGGGGCTCATTCTTCAAAAGGCTTCTATACTGACTAAGATAGGGAAAGGCTATTAAATGTGGGAATCAAATTCCTTAGAACTTGACAGATTCATTAGAACATGAGGTATTAGAAAGCAAAATCTCAATCTTTCCACTTCACTTCTGGACTGTGGTTATGTAGTGTTAAGCAACTGACTATTTTAATGAGTCTCAACTTTCACATTTGTAAGTGGGGATAACAACAGTGTTGATATGAAGTTCAATTAGGATAATATTTATGAAATTATGAACCAGTAGTGCCTGGCATATGGGAAACGATGTGGTGGATGCCATCATGTCAGAAAATGAATGAAATTAAGGGCAGTGTTGCTTAGCTGAAACAAAAGAAAGCTGATGTTTATTGACTTCTGGGAAATCCCTGAAGACAGTTGCTAGTTACCCATCTTGGTTAATCCATACACTATTTCTTTAAAAAGCAGCAAGAGGCTAAGACTTGGACCCGAAGACAATGGGATGGCAGGAAGTGATGCTCGAGCATTATCCTCTGATTCAAGTGAGTTACCATGTACATGGTACATGAGACATCTATGCACATGTACAAGGCACCCACATATGACTTTAAAAGGGCATTTACTTAGAGTTCCAAGCAACCTTTAGCAGTACCTTCCAACCAGTGCCAATGTTCTAGAAACAGGTACCTGGAGGAAGTACCTGAAATTCAGAAACTTTTGCAGTTTGGGGTGTTACACCTTTAGTATGCTATTTCTAGCTGTTCATTTTTAATTGCCAGCCCTTACTGTTGCACCTTAGAGAAAGAGGCCCTTCATATGAAGACTTCTTTTCTCCTGACACCTGCTAGATATCTTAGGCCTCTTGAAAGCCTGTTTTTCTACACAAACTTTGGCCTGAGGGGAGAGAGGAGGCAGTGGAGTGGGGCAGGGAGGAGGGAGAGAGTACACTGTATTTGTTCTAATAAAACAGTTTAAAAATGAATGCATTGGGGGCATTGTTTTCTGTCATTTATCATTGCTATTATGCAGTTGTTATTTAATTGTATGTTTATATTAAATGTTTCTTATGCCAGTATGATAGCCATGGGCTTGACTAATGGAGAGAGAAGGTAGGAGAAGAAAAAGCATAGGTGGAGAAGACACAATGAAATGGAAATGAACTTGGTTATTTGAACAAGAGCTCTCCAAAATGAATAATTTTCAGCAAAAGGAATCACTTTACACAACTAGTGGTTGGTTCTTTTGGGGCTACCAGTCAATTGATATTCTAGTTAGTTATTGTTCTTTTATTTTCCACCCTTACTCCCTGAAGGAATCTTGTGGAGGGGGGATATGATCACCTTATTGTGAGGCTATCCCTTTTTCCTCCTCTCCTGATTTGGTGTTTGGCCGATTTCTTCAGAACAGAAAGACTTCCCAGGGGTTTGGTATGCCATGCTTGTCTGTGCCGTGGTTCCCATTTTCAGGCTGGGTTTAACTAATTTTGTCACCATTGGTCTGAAAATAAGGTACCTTGGGTGACTTGTTTTTCAACTCAATGCAAATTAGTTTATGCTTGGAAATTTGCTGATCTTCTCACCTCAATTGGAAATATGTCTGACTATATTGATTAGAAAAACAAAGGACTCAGCCAGGTCAAGTGCATTTTAGATGTTTCTTAAATTGTCCTCAGTCATCTCTACTTGGAAAGCAGAGTCTTGTGACAAAGGCAGTAAGATAGAGAAAACAGCCCTACCCAGGTCTTCTCTACCTCTAGGGAACCCTTCACTCCTATATCAGGCCTTTGTATATACAGTTTCTCCTGGAGGAATGCCCCATGCCAGCTCCTTCAATACTCCCGTTCACCTGTTCAGTGCAAACATCAGCATCATTCCTTAGAGACGTCCTTCTCCACCTCCCTGTCTATGCTGCTGGCCTTTATCACACCTTGTCATAGAGCTGTTTCTCTTTGAGAACACATTACTCAGTTTGTGAGTATACATTCACTGGCATGATACTGTCTTAATTTGTTCCCGCTTCACCAACTACCACGTAAATTCCAAGAAAATAGGGACTGCATTCATTTTTGCTCATTGTTCTATCCTCAGTAGTGAACACAAGGCTTGGCCCATAGTAAGCAATCAGCCACAATGTTGAACGAATGGAAGTTCTACAAGTGCACAGCCTACTAGGTTTTTGTTTTTTTTTCTATTGAAAATTGACTTGCATGGAGCAGAACAAGGAGCCAGGGTGATGGTGGATCCTAATAAGATCAGTATTAATTCAGTGGCTGCCAGTAAAATTCCTCTGATTTGCTAGTTAGAGAACACCTCCATAGACACTGCTTCCAAGTTGAAATTCCTGTTCTACTCAGGTAGCTTTCAGTAAATTTAAAATAAACTAAAATTGAACTCATTAGTCATTTCATTATTGGCTGCTCCTTCCTTCTGTTACCCTTCTTAATGGATTCATCCTGCCTTCTTAGGGCTTAAATTTCTACATTCTGATTGTAAGCATGCCTGTGGTTCCACGCTGCTGTTTGTTCTTCTCTTCTGCTAATGATCCTCATAACTGTTTTCTGCTTATTTTTATAGATTGCCCAATCTTCTTTCCTAGGTTGTTTATATTTCTAAAAGCATCTGATTGATTGCACTTCTCCTTGCATTCCTGCTAAACTTAATGGTCTCTGTCGCCCTTTCCTTTTCTAAATTTTAACTGAGACAAATTTCAATTTTATTTTCAGGAACCATTTCTGAACTCTGGGAGTTTTCTTTATGTCTGACCAGGCTCTTTCTCATGAACAGGTTAAATTTTTCAAATAATTGGGAATCAGTACTCTTTCTGTCAGTAAAAATGAATATAAATGAAAAGCAGTATGAACCCTAGGTCTTAAAATTTTATTTTGTCCAAATTTTGTGTGTGTGTGTGCATGTGTGTGTGTGTGTATCTATCTATCCATCTATCTAAATACATGTTTGAGAGCCTACCCCATTTGGGGCTGATGAGTAGTATTCACTCATGCTGTTTATTCTCAATCTGAAGCTTCTCTCTTCTGGTCCTTTGAAGGCATAACTCACACCAGTGGACAGAAGGGTGGGATGTGGTGGTATAAGGTAGGCCGGCACTTCAGATCCCCAAGGTTTTCTTTTCTTTTCCTTCTTCAGAAAAGCCAGTGCTATTGGTGGAAGAACTCAAGCTGGGAATAACGAATTGTCATCTTGGTTCTGCCACTAATTAGCCGTGTGTAGCTGTGTGTCCTTGGTCAAGTCAGTTCTCTTGTATGTACCTTAATTTGTCCATCTGCCCAACTGATGGGACAAAATGAAATTAATTCAAAGACCCCATAAGTGCTAAAGGTCTAAGACACTTAATGAACTTCGGATATTTTCACAATGAATCTTGGCTCATTTGCAACAATATTCAGTGTTTCCACTGCCAAATGACAGTTTCCCTAGAAGATACAACTCTGTCTTTGGAAAGTTGCACCCCCAGCGTTCAGCTCTTTCCCATGTGGCTCCACAGAATGGAGTAGCTCCAACTTTCCTCTTCCTAGACCTTAACTCAATGCCATCAGAATTCCATGTATGTTGAAAGGTGCAATTGCAAAACAATAAGGCACTAAGTGAGGTCAAACTGGGAATCGTATGGAGAGAAGACTGTTTTAATGCTAGCACTGCTCCTCACATTCAGAAGAAACTGTGCAAAGAAAAGACGGGGGACCTAGAGAGTAAAGGGAGCAGCCCTGGCCATGACAGCTGGTTGGAGATGTGACCCTTGGCCAGCCACGACATCCAAGGAGCTGGAACTGGGAGGATGGGGGATTCCTTTGTTTGGAGGAGTCACTCTCCCAGGCATTAAACATCTCATTAAGTGTCTTCCTTAATTTTAGTGATGTCCAGAAGCTTTCAGAGATAATCTGAGCAGTCAGTGAACTGATGTGTCTGCCAGGGCATGAATAGCATGGATTGTTCCGTGTTTGCCCTGGGTCTATCAGCAGCAATAAATTTTAATCGGTTAGGCACTCTTCAAGCATGCTACTGTTTGCCAAACACTATTTTTGGCAGGCATCTGTAACAAAGCCTAATGCATTATGCATTATTATTTCCACAGTATTTCATTGTATTAGCACATGTAGTATTTGTATGGAATTTTTGTAAATTCATTACCAAAGTATTATCATATTAATGACTCTGGTTAAAAAAGTATTAGAAATATATTAATATTCATAGAGAGTATACATCACAGGACAGGGAAATGGGAATAATCTATTATCATTTGAATTTCAGAGAAATATTAGCATGCGTATAGGAAAAATAACTTAGGAAGGTACACAGCAAACATGAAAAAAAATTAAAAACCTGAATGGCTTTGATGCTTCCTTGAAGACCGAATGCTCAATTTCAGAATTGTAATGACAGTCATTATTACAGATTAAATTATAGTGAGGGATTAGTTTTATTTAACAGTACGATTTAGTGGTGGAGACCTGGAAAATTTATTTAACTTCTCTGCATCTTATTTCTGTGATACCCTGATCTGCTAAATAATGCTTTCTCACTTCTTTCCCTCCTGTTTCCTTCCTTCCCTGCAGTGTGGAGGCCATTAGGCCTTTGAAACTTGTTCACCTCTTTTTCTTGCCATATGCTTAGAATGGGAAAACATATACTGTGGTAAAATTACCTATCCGGACTGGAAGCTACCCCAGTAATTCAATTCTCCAGTGAAGTGTAAGATTTAGCTCTATTAAATGTCTCTTGCCATCACTCTTACTATTCTTATAATATGGGGCCATAGAAATTAGTAATAAATTATTTTCTCTACCCTGCTAGAGATTGTATTATTTCCAGTGGCTCCTAGCACCTTAATTTGTCTTGTTCCTCTAAATTTGACAAATAATGTCTAGAGCACTCTTCCCTTTAGAAACTACTTTACAACACAATGGCTTCTCACTGTCAGAAAATGTTATAGCTATTCTTCTTTTCACAGGTTTTGATTCAGATAACACCTCTCTCTAAGAAGCTCAAAAATCTCTACAAGTATTGCTTTCCATTGCTTCACAAGGGCCCAGGAGCCCTTTGATGTAGGGCAATTTTTTTTTCTCCCTGCTATTAAAAAAATGAACAATCATCTCCCAACATAGCACTGTGCTAGGCAACAAGTGACTGAAAGAACACTCAATTTACTCTCCAGAAATAGAGACCGAAAGGCATCTTATTTGAATAGATAGATAAAATGCACCCACTCTTCAACATCCTATAAAATTACTATGATTTAAATTAGAAGATAAAGTAATTCTTTTTAAGCAGAGACTTAAAAGGGTAATTAGTCTGTTTTTAAATATAACTGAGTCATCCGCATGTCTGGAGACCACAAGTCTTCCTTTCATACCACTCACAGCAGCTAGGCCAGTACAAATTTTTCTTCAATATTTCTGTATAGATTCTCATTCTTGACCCAGGTTCCATTCTGACTACAAAAAAAATAAAATAAAATAAATTTTAAAAAATAAATAAATAAAAATCAATCGATCAGTCAATGAGACCTTGACCTTGTTGCTCCCATGTTTCGTGTGTGAATTCTTAACTGTAATTAAACTCTCTCTGAGCAAAGAGCATTGCCATCTTACACTGCTTTCCTCCAAACTCAAGTAACACAAGAGGTACAGTATGGCACTTACCAATTTTTTCTTGTTCCTTTTGTCCTCAATTTTTGTACTGGCAATAAAAAAAAAATTGAAATGTAATAAAAATTTTTAAGAGCTTTCCTCAAACTTTTTTCCTTTGAAGGAAAGGGAAGTTAGATTATTCGGTCAGAAATTGAAAATGACAAATCCCACAGAGTGGTGTATTTTATAAACATCTGAAGGAAACTTCGATGTATAGAGAAAAGAGAGCTGTTTTATGAATGGACAGAAAGCCACTTAAAAGGGAAAAATCAGTGTCTCCAGACCATTGACACAGTCCCAGAGTTGGGTTGTGGTTTGAGGAAGAGATGCTTGCAATGCAAACAATCAGATAGGAAAGCTTTCTACCTGCCAAATTTTCAAGCCGTTGACCCAGTTACCACAGGTGCCCTGGGATGCTTAATAGCTGAACTTCTCAAGGACATTTTGATGGTTTTTGGTCTGAAAATGCCACACTTAAGTTCACCTTGTATTTTTATTCTCAAAGAGTCAGAGAAGAAGGGTGGAAGAAATCATGGAATATCAGAGTTTGCGATAACTCATCATCTTTACTGATGTTAATTAAAACTGGCCTAAATGTTTTTTGTCCTATATTTTTTTTTCTTTTGTTCCCAAAATGATCATTTCTAAACTCCTAATCGTCAGTGAATTGTGGTCCCTGGCCTCCAGTTTTCCTATAGAGAGATGTCCTCTCTTTAGTAGCTGATTTAGGGTTTGCAGATCGAAGACAGGAGTTGAAGCCTTGAGACTTCTGTCTTTACACAACCGAAAATATGCGCCTCCCTGGACCCCCTGGGGCTGAATCAATATCAATTTTGCAGGTTTGTCTGTATAGCTAGAGGCAGTGAACTGGTTAAGTGGCCTTGTCCACTGAAAATTAGTACAAATATTAGCGGAATTTGGTTGAGAGTTGCTTGACAGACTGCTCTGAAAAGAACACTCAGGAGCATTGACCACCCCCCCCCCCCAATGGCAGACTTGCAGGATAGGCTGCATCTTCCTCAAATGACATTTTATCTTCTATTTAGGAAAGAAAAAATAAGAAAGTGTGTTGTGGCTTTTCTTGATTTGTTTTTGTAAGAAGACAATTTACTATTGCTGCTGCACTTACATGGAGTTTTCTTGAGATCTTGTATATGAATTTTCCTTTCTGGCGTGTACTGGGGAGGCCGAGGGTTGATCAGATTTTTGACTTAGATTCAAGTGAGCACTGGTGTGATGAAAAAGAGAGTGTTTTCAACCTGAGTAGTTCACTGCAACCAATAAGACAGGAAAATGCAAATGGCCTAGATTTCTGTCGAAGAAATCACAGTAATTCTCACCCTATAAAGGATGTGGAATGTTCTAGGGTTATTAAATTGTCTTCCCCCATTCACATAAATTACCCATTCGCATAAGTTACCCAACTGTTACAACTAGTTGTAACAAATTTTTATTTCTACCATATTTATATTATGCCCAGAAGAATACCATAAAGTTTCTTAATCATCTCTCAAAAATGTCTTACCAATACATTACTGGAATTTAAAATTAAACACACACACACACACACACACACACAACAGCAAACATATAAGCAGAAGAAATGGGCAAGTTACGGAGCAAAAGATCATTGTCACAGAATAACATTTTAACCACACTCTGTTTCAAAGATCTTGAAAGGAGAATCCCAGGTACATCACAGGCATCAAAAAGGGCAAAAAGAAAAGCTTATTGGCATGTTTTAATTCTTGACTTTTACTCTAAGTTTATATCTACCAGGCAGCCTGTAGTAGATTTATAGTAGACAGACCAAGTGTTCAGTGGGTTCCTGTCAGAGAATGAGCTCTAACAAGGAAAATTTACCGAAATTCACCATTGAAGTCAGCTGAAATAGTAACACTAGTTTAAAATATATGAGGCTTGACTCCCAACAGACCTTCTTTTTTTTTTTTTTTTTTTTTTTTATCTTAATTAGGCAAGAGCTTCTACTTCCACATGAATGTTCTCCCTCAAAGTAGTTATCTTTGGAAGCTAGGTATTTCTGCTTTTGGAATTGCTTTCAGATTTATGCAAGCTACGTAAGGAAAGGGTAAAACATGATCTTAGAGCTGTGCTTTTGCTTCAGTTTGCATGTTTGACATAGTGGAAAGGAGCAAGAGGTTTGGATTCAGACAGTCATAGGTTTGATCTGTGAGTCACCCTCTAGTCTGGCCTGGGCCTAGTCATTCACTTCTCTGAGCCTCAGTTTCCTAACTGGGCACATGGTAAAACGGTGCATCGTTTTATCCCTACTGCAATCATAAATGAGCTTTGTAATAATTCTAAAGTGCCTTTGGAGTTTTCATGAAATTATAATTTACATAGCATTTTACAAGTACTCATTTAATAAAAATATGTTACCCCATATATACTCAAAAATAGTCACTCCAGTATTGACCTTCTCTCTGGAACATGCTGGTAGAGACTTTGTCATGGATGATAAGGCCAGACTCTTTCTCTGCCTTACTTTTCCACCTCCTGGGAAGGTCAGGCCTTGGTCCTAATTCTTCCAGGCACATTTGCAGCTGTTTGCATCTAGGCTAACACTTCATGTGTGTATGGGTACACCTTCTGCCTGTCCAGCTTGCAGCCTGTAATAGCCTTCCCTTCACAACTATGGTGCTGAGGAGGGGGGTTGCCCCTTGTTCCCTTGTGTCTGGCTTCCCTGCCCAGGAGACTGGGTGTATCTCCCAGCTGTGTTGTTAGTCCTGTCTTGCCACCTAGTGATAGCTAAGGCTCATTGGTGCTGCTGAGCTAACATTTGTGGCAAGCCCAGGTTTCAGGAACAGGCCCAAAGCAGGAGAAACGCATGGCACGGACATCCTTTAGGTAGGTTTGGAACCCAGTGCCAAACAGACCTCTCTCATTCAGATTCCATCATTAACAATGGCAGTAGCTGCTTTGGAAGCATCACCACTTTGGCACAGTTTACTCTAGTTCTAAACTTTTACCTGGAACACACATGATACTAAAAATGCAAACATGAATTAAACAGTGACCTGTCAAGAGCTCTCTTTTTGGGGGGAGGGGAAGTACCTCTTGATAAGATTTTGTAACATTTTTTAAAGTAGATTTAGTCAATATTTTATTCAGTGAACACTGATCAAACCCTTGCTGTGTCCAAAGGATTGTGTTGTGTACTAGCAGAGAGCATGGAGAGTATGGCATGTGCTGGGTGAAGGGAAACAAGACAAACATAGCCTTGTAAGCAATTAATAAGTACAAGAAGAAGATGTAAGAGTTAAGAGCTAACTAGAGGTATGGTAAAGAGAGAATTGATTCATATGTAAGAGATCCTGGAAATGTTTATGAAAGAGTTGACATTAAGGCTGAATCTTGAATTATGAGTAGGAATTAGATGTGCAGAGAAAAGAAAAAAAAAAAGACTTTCCAGTTTAAGTAAAATGTGTGAATAAAAGTTTAAAGGCAAGAACATCTGCGGTGTTACTTACAGATCTATGGAGTTAGCGGGATGCTGCTGGAGTGGCTCCTGTGAGCCCCCAAGACTCAGCTGTGCACATCTCTCCTGACATGCTGTTCGGTGGCCTCATGTCTGTAGCTTGAAAACAGGTCTGATGGAGTATTTACACCTCAGAAATTGGTAAACATTGCAAATCAAGACCCTTTCTCCCTAGAGGACCAGTCTTAAGCATTTTCTATCATACCCTTGACTAGAGTGACTTTTTCCTCAAAGAAATGCTCAGAGAAGCCTTCAGTTTCTGTTATTTATCAGGTGAGAACTCTATGGCTCCATTAGATTCAATGAGTCGCCCAGTATCACATAACTAAGTATAGAAGTGACTTAGAACCCATGCTAATGACATTCTTCTCTAGGAAATTAATATCCAGTGAGCTTTGTGATTCTGGATATGTGCCACTATGTACAGATGCCATAGAAGGAGGACACCCGGTTCTAAAATTCTTAGTGGCTGTGCCAAAATCTGATTGTTCCAAGTGTCCATTCATATCCCTGCATTTGAGACTGGATTGTGTGCCTGACCTCTGACATCCATTTCTAGCTTTTATCAGAGTTGAAGGAAAGGGAACAAGAAAGAAGAGAGGGTAAACTCGGAAATTAACAACCTTGAGGACAAAAATAAGGAAACTTTAATAGAAAAAATCTGGGAAGATTAACTTCAAGACTCCACAGCAGACCTTTAGCATATAGTTGGGTTATGCTATAACCAAATTGGGATTGGGAGACCTTTATCATATAGTTTGGTTAACCTATTTAGGTGTCAGTGTCCTGAAAAGGAGTGGGCATCTAGGTAATTGCTTTGAAGAATTATTCCTTTTATGATTCTGTATCTTTCTTAAGAATTTCATATACCATGATGAATAAGACATTAATGATAGAGCAAAGACACTGAGGAGGGAGGGATAGAGCAAGGGACTTCTCTCTCAATACCTGAAGTTGCCAAAATAGAACATTTTCAGCTTATACATGTAAATAATTTGGGGAATTCCATTTCCATCTCCTGGAAATTTATACCTTTTACCTCTGTGTCGATTGTTTCTGGCATTTTTGCAATCTGGATAATAGCCTCAGAAACAATGAGATGGGGAATGGAGTGGGGGAATGAATTCTTAAGTTCTCAAAGGAAGGAGATCGAAAGGTTGGGTTTTGAATCAGCAGTAGGAATACTTTACATGGTAGTAATCCAACTCTCCCAGGCACTTAGCAAAGTATACTGGCCTCCTGGGAACTGCGTCTTCCATGTCGCTTCTGAAAAAACAGTCACTGGTCAAGGATGGAGAGTTAAATGCCAACAAATATCTGGGCATATGTCACAATGGGAAAATATTGATGAGTAAGACCCCACTGACCCTGTATGTCTTCAGCTCTATAAATTTGGCTGTGAGAATGCAATAAAGCTGATGGGATAAGCCATCACTGAAATGTTCCTGACGATCAAAGAGAAGGAAAAGACAATTAAATGTAACAGTCACACAGTGGCTAAGAATTGGAACTCTAGAGGACAACAGATCATGGTTTGACACTCTGTAATCTTAAGTAAAAGAGTCCTTTGAGCTTTATGGATAAGATTAGTATTGGGATATTCATTGATGTTAAGGCTAAAATAAAAAAGGAGTTAACCATATGTAAAGAATCTAGCATCGTTCCTCTTAAAAATATTTACTAAATGGCAGTGAGTTAAGGTTTTAGAATTAATGCTATGGTGATTAAAAAAAAAATGGTCATCATCGTGATGAGCTCTCTTGCCTCTCTCAGTTGTCTGTCTAGATTCCCCCCTTCCCCTCTTTCCTCCATTTCTCTCTCCCCTGCCTTCTATTCCCTTATCACTTTGTTCTACTTCCTTGACCCAGCCATCACCAACATCATCTGAAAACCTTCACCGTCCCCAGTTCTCATCCCTCTTTTTACTGTTTCCCCTTCTCTGTGCACATTTCTGTCTGCACAGAATTCCAGTAATGCATTAATAATCTGTTCAAAATAAGTGAAGGATCTTTGACTAAAGATGAATTTAGTTCTAAATACTGTATTGATCGAATAATATATTTCAAAAATTGCATAGATATACAGGAGGGTCAATGTAAAAGTTTTGTTTATTCAACACTATATATTCAACAAAAGTTTCAATATTCAGCACTATATTCATTTATGACACATACATATGTATTCATAAGTATTTGAAATCTATTCCTTTTATCTGTTGTATGATACTGTATCATATCATATACATTTTGTTTATCCATTCCTAAATGATGAAGCAAAGACATCATTTATTCATTTCAGCAGCATTCGGCTAGGGCTTGTAAAGTGTCCATTCTGTCCCAGCCTTCAGGTGGTGTGAAATGCAGAGCAAAAGCTGACTCAGTAACTAAGGATCAGGAATGACAAGATCCATGCACACTTTCTACCACTGTTACATGAGGTAGAAAGATCAAGACGAGGTGGAGGGCTTAGCTGGCTTCAGATGGCCCTCGCCATCACCTCACTGTCCTTCAGTCTCACTGGGTGTCTGAGCTCATTCAGGCTGTTATATAAAAGATGTCATAGACCCAGCCGTCCTATGCAATAGAGACCAGCCACTGCAGTGGGAGGATAAATAAAGGCTTTGCAGATAAGGAATCCTGGGAAGTGGTGTTCAAACGAATTGGAGCAGGGGCCACAGCATGAGCAAGGTTGGGCTGGAGAGAGCAGTGCAACCACAGGGAACACATAGTGCCTCACTTGACTCAATTAAGAGTTTTGAAAGTGCAAAAGAGGCAAAAAGGAGGACCTGACACACCAGGCTGAGGCTGAGACCTAATATGTCAATTGATGCAGGTTTTATCCTTGTAGTCATATGCTCATTGCCCAAGGAAGAAAAGCCCTCAGGAGACAGCAGGGGGTAGGGAGACTTAGAGCATCCACACTGGGGCTAAGGGAACCCATCCGTGAGCAGTTGGGCGATGAGGTTGCTGTGTGCAGGGTGAGGGCATGTGTCTCACCTTGATAAAGAAATACCCCTCATCTCCTTCCAAACACAAAGAACAAAAATCTCAGACCTTCTTCCACCCCATTTTGTTGCAAGAAGGACCAGCCAGAGAGTCTCTGGTATTTCATTTCTCTGGATTTTCCAGGACACTCAATGGAGTTCCTTCAGTCAGTTGAAGAAGCCCAACCTGCCATACTCTAGGTTGGACATAGTCACAGTGAGTCGGACAAGATTTTAGGAATGTGGGACAATGCAACAACCATATTTCTGCCTGGCTCTTCCCACAGGCCCTTTGAGTGTTTCACCTCACTATCCTTCAGTCTCACTGGGTGTCTGAGCTCATTCAGGCTGTTATATAAAAGATGTCATAGACCCAGCCGTCCTATGCAATAGAGATGTATTTCCACCAGTCTTAAGGCTGGGAAATGTAAGATCAAGGCAACAGCAGATCTGGTGTCTGGTGAGAACCCGCTCCTACTTCCTGGTTCATAGATGACCTCTTCCTACTGTGCGCCAACATGGCAGAATTGGTGGGGGGGGGGCTCTCCAGGACCTCTTTTAGAAGAACACTAATTCCATTTAGGAGGGCTCTACTCCTGTGATTTCATCACCTGCAAAGACTCCACCTCTTACTATAACCCCTTTGGGTTTTAACATTTTAACATAAGAATTTGGAGGGACAGAGGCATTGAGTCCATAACCCTGGGTATGGATCTGTCAAATGTCTTTTACCTACTCACCTTAGTGAGCCACCAGGAACTAGAATGCCCTGCAAGGAGATTAGTAAATTGTGTCTACGTTGGTGTGTGTGGTAGTAGCAGAAGCTACAGCAGTAACAGTAGTATGGTTAGAAGGTGGTATGAAAATCTGTGGTGGGACAATACTCTTAAATTGGTGTCATGTTCTCCTTTCAGTAAATGATCATTAGGGCACTGATTATGGGAGCATAATTTCCATGGGGGCTGGGATACACAAGTTTCCAAAACTTTCCTCCTCCTGGGAACTATCCAAGGTTCTGAAGACACAAAGAATAATAAAATGGAAAAATAATGAGGAAGAGGAAAGTGAATATAATTATTATATTTCATTGCTTCTACAGCACACATTTTCATATTTTACCATCTTTGAATATTGTAGTCATTGTTGGGCGGGAGAAGGAGTGGCATCATGATCATAGTCTGTGCAAATGCACAAGCCTTACATCAGAGAGTTGGAGGACAACTCTGGACAGAATAGGGAAGCACTGTTTTAAGAAATATGCTATCAACTGGTATGCCCGGGTGGCTCACCTAGTTAAGAACCTGCCTTTGGCTCAGGTCCTGAGAGTCCTGGGATCAAGTTCCACAAGTCCCCAAAGTCCTTGCTAAGCAGGGAGCCTGCTTCTCTCTCTGCCTACTGCTCCCTCTGGTGTGCTCACTCTCTCTGACAAATAAATAAAATTTAAAAAATAATAATAACAATAATAATGATGATGATACAGTATAACAGTCTTTCCTAATGTCAGAGAGCCATACAAGTATATGAAAAAATCACAGATATACACAATTCTGATTCAAAAAGTGATTAAGAAGTCAAACTCTGAGTGTAAAGACATTCTAGAAATAATTTACTCATACATTTGCTTGTATTTTCCTTTTTATCTATGACCAGAGTGACATGTGATTAAAAAAAAATATATAAGCAGTGCACCTGAGTAGCTCAGTGGGTTAAAGCCTCTGCCTTCGGCTCAGGTCATGATACCAGGGTCCTGGAATCGAGCCCCATATCGGGCTCTCTACTCAGCAGGGAGCCTGCTTCCTCCTCTCTCTCTGCCTCTCTGCCTACTTGTGATCTCTATCTGTTAAATAAATAAATAAAATCTTTAAAAATAAAAAATATATGAAAAAAAATAAAAAAAATAAAAAATATATGTAAGCTAAAATTCTATGTGACAAGAAAGGATTGTGCTGTAGTGCAGTTATCTTTCTTAGTGGCATAAAAATAATCAGTGCATCCTAAATTAATGGTTTCAATTTAAATAGAACAGTAAGTACTACCGAATCTGATAAATGCCATATTTGAAATCTGTGCAAAAGACTAGTGAACCATAGAGCTTTGGGACGTATTTGGGGTTTGCCAGAGGAGAGGACATAAGATCGAGGGAGTTGAAGGATGAGTAGGAGTTTTTCAGTTAAGAAAGAACATTCCAAACAGAGGGTGAAACGTTGCCTTTCCGATCATCTGTTAACTTCTTTCCCATCTGCTAGTTACTCCAGGTTCTTTACCTCAACACTATTGGGATGTGGGTGCTGATTATTACTTATACCTTTCAGCCATTAAATGTTAAAAGAACATTTAACCAAGTAGCTTTTGTCCCTCCTTAGTTGCACAGAAGAATGCATAGAGCAGTTAGTTTCAGCCTCTTACAACTTTCCGTCTCTTAAAAAGCCTCCAAGCCTTTGAGTTCTTTCTCTTTAGGTGATAAAATCTAAACTACATTTTTAAAGTGATCCATTTATGCTACTACTTTTCCTAGCTTACATACATAGGACGACTCCTGCTGGTTGAATTATCCCTTCTTTTTTTTTTTTTTTTTTTTTTAAAGATTTTATTTATTTATTTGACAGAGAGAAATCACAAGTAGATGGAGAGGCAGGCAGAGAGAGAGAGAGGGAAGCAGGCTCCCTGCTGAGCAGAGAGCCCGATGCGGGGCTCGATCCCAGGACCCTGAGATCATGACCTGAGCCGAAGGCAGCGGCTTAACCCACTGAGCCACCCAGGCGCCCATCCCTTCATTTTATCAGAAGCTAAAAGAGCATCTTTATTTGGAAACCTTGAAATTAGTACCACGTTACACCACTAAAGGATCAATTTCCCTGCATATTGTCAGTAGTACAGTACATATCAATTCCTTTTTTTTTAAGATTTTTTTTTTATTTATTTGACACAGAGAGAGAAATCACAAACAGGCAGAGCAGCAAGCAGAGGGAGAAGCAGATTCTCCGCTGAGCAGGGAGCCTGATGCAGGCAGGGCTTGATCCCAGAACCCTGGGATCATGACTTGAGCCGAAGGAAGGCACTTAACTGACTGAGCCACCCAGGTGCCCCAGTACATTACCAATTCTTGCTACTGAAAACCATGAGAGGGTCTGTGATTTGGAGTTGTGGGCAGTCTGGTTAGGGACAAAATATCTAATCACAAGGGCAATCATGAAGCAATAGAGCTTGGGGAAGGGGAAGTAGCTAACAGATACTTAATTTAGTGGTGATTAGAGCCAATAAAGAACCATCATCATGGATGAGGGTAATGGCAGTGAGGGACTGGGCAGGAAGCATCACCTTTCACCCCATCTTAATGTACAAGGGCTGCTACAACAAAGCGCCACCCACGGGATGCACAAACAGTAGAGCTTTATCATCTCATGGTTCTGGAGGCTAGAAGTCTTGAGAACAAGGTATTGGCAGCATGTTCTTTTGAGGCCCCTCTCCTTGTTCTAGCAGATGGGCCCCTTCTCGCAGGGCCTCACGTGGTCTCTCATGCACACGCATCCCTATGCGCACCCATGTCTCTGTGTCCACATTTCATCTTTTTGTACAGACACCAGATTGAATTAGGCCAGCCCATTTTAACTTCATAGCTCTGTAAGGCTCTGTCTCCAAATAGAGTCATATTTTGAGATTCTATGAAGTCTGAGGACTTCAACATATCAGGGACACCGTTCAACCCATAACGTACCTCCTCATCTCTTCAGGGTTAAATTGTGAGAGACTCCAAGCTTTGTGCTTCAGGCATGAAAGTTTCTGCAATAACTTGAAAGTGCTTCATGTTGCTGTAAGACTAAGACAAGACCCCCTCTTTTTAGCAAAGGGGTCTATTCACCTGCTTCACTCAATTCAATTCTTGAATCACTTGATTCAAGGACCGCCACCTCCATGAGGCTTTTACAGACTGTCCTAAAACGAATTTGTCTCTCAGTTTAAACATCCTATCCCAGTCGTCCTGACCAGGCAGCTGGGCATTTGCACATTGACTCTTGTGATACAGACGGGACATGGCCACACCTACTGGGTGGTACAAATGATGTCATGCTTTTCTTGTTTATCTGCAGCTGCCATGAATAGAAACCACCCAGCCTTAACTACTCCATGCAAGACTACAAAAATAAATGTGTCCCTGCTGAATTGTGGAACCGAAGTGTTCCTAAAGGCAAGCGTGCCATATTGGATTGTTGAATCTGCACCTTCTCACATTTATCCATTAATCACCTACACCTTTAAACAACCACTCTGCTTTATATGCATATAATATATTTAAAGGGAGGGGGAGAACATAGACCAAGAAGAGTAAATTAAAATTTATTCAAGCACAATTGTGGATGTAAAGCACAATTCTGCTTGGTGGAAATGAGACACCAGGGATTTGGTGAGTCTACTTATTGTGGATGAACATTGAGTCTGGCCTTCTTAAAAGGAGGTGAGACCTATCTTATTCAATGCATTGGCAAATGAACAATTGAGCTGTAGCATTTCCTACCTTCATTGAAAATGGCAGGATCTAAGTGGAACCTTTGAAACAAAAAAGATTAAGTTTCCTTTCCTGTGACCTGGAGGAAATGGACAGTAGTTTCTGTAGTTTGAGTCAGTGTCTTCTCTGAGCCATGGAAGGAATGATATTATTCTACTTCACCTGTTATTGAAAATCTTCTAAACAAAATGAAACAAATGTTCATTTTTATTTAAGACAGTGTTAAAAATAGCCTATAGAATCTGTGTTTTATATATAGATTCATTATTTATTTTCAAAAGCAGAGGTGCACGGTATAACAAATGAAAGTTTAAAAATTTTTCTTCAATGAGGACTTAATAAAATTAAGTTTTATCTGCAGGAAAATTAAAATAGCTCTTAAAAACAAAATAAAACTGATTTTTTAAAAAGATTTTATTTATTTGTCTGAGAGAGACACAGCGAGAGAGGAAACACAAGCAGGGGGAGTAGGAGAGGCAGAAGCAGGCTTCCCACTGAGCAGGGAGTCTATTGTGGAGCTCTGGGATCCTACCTGACCTGAAGTCAGATGCTTAATGGTTGAGCCACCCAGGTGCCCCAAAACACATTTCTTCAAGAAGTTTCAGTGATTGATGCGCTTCTATTTAGTCACTTTGTCCCTGTAAATAGGGTATATTCCTAAAATTTTTTGCATAAATAGGCTTTTTTGAAGTGCTAAATTGGCTTCTGCCCCACATGTCCCTTCATTAAATATATATATACATGCATATTTAGTTATATATATCAGTGTATTATATCTTTATAAAACAAGTATCTATGTATTACATATTTTATAATATTGTAAATCTATATAATATATATAAAGTATAATATATAGAATGTATAGTGTATTATATACAATATGTATTTATTATGCCATATAAAATATTTCAATATAATGTGCTATTTTAGACATTGTATATTATATAGTCCTTACTATGCATTATATATGATACATTATACATGTACAGAGTAAAATACAATGTGTGAAATTAGTCCACCTAATTACTAGCTTACTTTCATAAGATGATGAAGTAAACTACTAAGTGGCTATCAAGCCACAGAATTCTTTGCAATAGACTTTTGGGACAGGGTACATTTCTCATACACAGGTAGCAAGAACTGATTGCAAAAATGTCAAGAGAGGGACCCAGGTTCTGATCTTGAGTGGGGTCTTGGCCGGTATCCTGGGTGGGTGAGTGATTTTCCTTGTACCTGCAATTTCCCACTGGCAAAAGAGAATAAATATGTCCTCTCTCCACGCATGTCTACGGGGATGTTTTTCCGGGTTTCTGTATGAAGCGTGCACTAGACGCCCAAGAGAGTGGAGACGGATCGAGGGTGTGCCTTTGGCAGCTTTGTGTCTTCTCTTATTCTACCAAGGCGATTCCATCTCCCCGGCTGATCCGGCGCGCAGCCTGTACTCAGGACAGGTGCTTCCAGATATCTAATTCCCTTTATATCTGTGCCTTTACTTACCCTGTTGGCTTTGCTCTGGTATTCCTTTCTTCTCTCACAGTTACTTGAATTCTATTCAAACTTCGGCTCTGATTCAAGAACCACCACCTCCAGGAGGCTTTTACAGACTGTCCTAAAATGAATTTGTCTCTCAGTTTAAACATCTTATCCCAGTTGTCCTGACCACGCAGCTGGGCATTTGCATGTTGACTCTTATAATACAGATGGGACATGGCTGCACCTACTGGGTGGTACAAATGATGTCATGGCAAAATTCCATCTTATTTTATCTCATTTTAGGCCTCTGGGACATTGACATTCCTAGGAGCACACGACTTTAGAGCACACAGCACTGAAGCACCCCAAGACTCTGATATCCCCAAGAAAGACCTCACAGACTTACCTTCAGAAATAATCTCCCTCGTGTCCTTGTGTTGTGGCTTTCTCTGGGACGTCCACAGGCCATTGGAGGGAGGTCTCTTTCTGCCATCCGCCACGGTGCCCAGTGTGAGCTTACCTCACCTCATAAGATTAATATTCAGAGAAGGTATTTTCACTGCTTCCCTCTATTCCTTAGTCCCTCCAAGATATGGCAGCTGAAAGCCCCTCTCCCATATATGCACCACACATTGTCCTCACGGAGATCATGGCCTCTGTCTTGTCTCCCTTGTGGTCCCTTGTCAAACACAGAGCAGCATCTGTGCACATGAAAAGAGAAGTAGAAGCAGTTTCTAGTGCTGCCCTCTAAGTTGGGTCCACAAGGAGATTTAACCACAATCCTGACCCTGAGGCACATGCTTCGGAGGATCTTTTTGATAAGAACATAGTATAAATAAGGCCAGGGCCTTGAACTTTGTTACACATATAGCCTGTTATTTTTTTCTTCATCTTTCCTTCTATTCCTATTATTAATTATAAGCACCATCATTGACTTCCAAGGATTTCCCAAGAGGATGGTATTAAGAGATTCACATTTAAAGGAGAAATCCATTCTTAGTACTACCAAAAAAAAAAAAAAAAAAAAAAAAAAAAAATCAAAATACACGTCCCCGTACATGAGGACCAGAGATGCCGTCTTCAGATCTCTCAGATCTCCCACTGTCCTGTCATGACTGTCTTTTGAGGAGAGACTTAGAAACTCTTTACTCTGTGCCCATCTTATTTATAGAAGGTGAAATGCAGAGGATGCAGGCTGGCTGGGTCTGATGCCCATCAGAGCTTGTCTTTTTCCCTTATGCACCGATAGAGACAAGGCAAAGTAGGAGAATAAAGTGAGTGACCCGGTATTAGGGAACAAGAGCACGTCTATGCTGAGACAGAAACCGGGCTGTGCTCTGAGACCCGCGCGTGATTCACGGTGCCACACTCTCTCTGATGTTCCCCACAGCGTGTGTGAAGCAAGTGCCAAATGCAGTTTTTATTCCGCACGAATGCTCCCACTGGCTGCGTCCCTTCTCCTCCTGGCTTCTTTTGGTCTGAGGATTGCTCGTGGAGATTATGCTGCTGGATTTCACCACATGGTGGTGGCTGCATTTCAGCACTAGCTGGAAACACTTCCTGGGATTCTGTACTAGAAAGAATTTTCCAAGGGCCCCCTCGGCGAGGGTCAAGGTTTTCTCAGTGCAGGTGATCACGGTATTATATTAACAGTCAGGGTTTTATTTTAACCAGCCAGGCTCCAGCGTTTTTCACGGATACCTGCAATGTGCCTGAAGTGATGTGAAGTTTTCTTTCACTGCAATCTGCCTCTCTTGCTTCAAACAGATCTGTTTCACTTAAGGCCAAGTTTCAGTGTATTAGAGACAGCTGGGTAGATGTAAATGCCACTGATAAACCAAGAGATGCATGTCCTAATCCCGTCTTGGCTAGAAAGATTGCATTGTAATTCTGTGTTTATACATCAATTTCTGCATGGGAGTGAGACCACCTCCTGGGTAGGGACTGTGTCTTCTTTTTCCTTATTGTCAGGAATCCTAAATATTGTGCTTGACGAACTGGATTTGTACTACCGGAAAGCCCCTGCCTATCACGTAACCTCTCTCGGTCTGAACTTGTACAGTGTAAAATGGTGGAAGAACCAATTATTCATCACACTCCCAGCGTGATCATCCCATAATTCTACACTCCTGATTCTCTTTGCCTAGAATCTCTTTGCCTAGGTTCTGTCTTTAATTCTCAGCCACGTAAGAGAGGCCCCACTCACTGAGTATTTCCGATGTGCAGAATGGGATGACTTTGATTTTGAGTTATCCATTACAGAGGAAAGTAAAACTGAATACTTTTTAGTGTCACAAAATAAATTTATGGGGAAGGTAGGAGCATTCGTTCGGGTGAGGCCCCAATTATTGTTTTCTTGCCAATGCATCTCCTCTCAACAGAGACCGAAGCCATGACAAGTTTCATCCTCGGAGTTTTCATTCAAGTTGCAATTAATTGTCGAAGGGGCTTTGGCTCATGTAGTCATTGGCTTATGTTTTTGAGTGGATGATCCAATAACCAAACCCTTATACGTATACTCTTTATCTTTACATACAGCGTTTTATCTGATTGACCTTAGCACAGCATGGGCCCCATTCACCATTTCTGATTCAGAAGCATTTAAGTACTCACACCTAAAGGCTAAATACTTTCCATTTGTGTCAGTGACCCAGAACTTGAAAGCGATCTTCTTCTCACCTTCTAGTTCTACACTGTCATGATTACACAGTTCTGTTTCCTAATTAATCTGAGAAGCATGATGGGGTTAAAAGGTTACTTCTCATCACTTTAGTTCTGCACATCTTCTGCTTCAGGTCAGTAGACTCCATTCAGTGAGAAGTAACTGTAGCAGAGTTTTGTTTTGTCTTTACATGTGTTTTTCTGTAGAGGAATTGGGAACAGAAAAGGTGAAAAAAGGTTACCTGTATCATCCTTTCCAGACAAGACTAATTACTGCTTCAGAGTAGATTTCTTTTCTTTTTCTAAAGATTTTATCTATTTATTTGAGAGAGAGTGGGGGAGCAGGGAGTGGCAGAGGGAGAGAGAAAATCCCAAGCAGGCTCTGCACTTGGTGTTGGGTCTGATGCAGGGCTCCATCCCAGGACCCTGAGATCATGACCTGAGCCCAAATCAAGAGTTGGATGCTTAACCTACTGAGCCACCCAGGCGCCACACTTCAGAGTATATTTCTGTTGGTATATGATCATCTAAGTGACATTTATAGACTTGACTATCCTATGGGTTGTTTTTACTAGCACCTTGAATCATTAGGGAGGTTAAATCAACATCCCTTACTCAGTATAATGCATTACTAGTTCTTCAAAAGTAGGTGGGTGTCTGCTTGCAAACTGAAAGAGTACCTTGATGGTAATCTACCAACTAAAAGAACTCTCTCAAAAATGAAGCTGTTTTAGCCTGTGGCAATTGTCCACGCCCGATAAACGTCTGGCATTTGAGTGTTTGCCAGAATCTGCCTTCCTATCTCCCTTTAACTACCGCCAGGATGAGAAGGTGAACCTAGAACAAATGACTATCAGCCAAGTGGTTAGACCACAGCCAGATACTAGCTTTGTCCATGAAGTAACTACAAATTAACAAATTGATGCTCACATTTTAAAAATAGACCTCCCACTTGCAGAGTGAATGATAATCTAAAATGCCAAAATGTTACCCTGTAGGACACTACATCAAGAAAAGAAATAGGACCAAGTTACCTAATGTTACTGCCTGGAGGAAGCTGCTGATTACCTTCCCTAGCTCAGGCCCACAGAACATTTCATGCAGTGACTCTGAGTGAATCTTTTTTTTTTTTTTAAAGATTATATTTATTCATTTGACAGACAGAGATTACAAGTAGATGGAGAGGCAGACAGAGTGGGAGAGAGAAGCAGGCTCCCTGCTGAGCAGAGAGCCCAATGCGGGACTCGATCCCAGGACCCCGAGATCATGACCTGAGCCGAAGGCAGCGGCCTAACCCACTGAGCCACCCAGGAGCCCCTCTGAGTGAATCTTTAGTGGTGACAAAGCTTAGTTGCCTTCTCCCAAGGTACCACTTTTTATTTGTGTTTATGCAATGCTTCACCGACTGAAGCTATTTAAATTTTTAATCTAAGAAGTCATTTTGATAAGAACTCCTAGAGTCAGGAACCAAATGAACCAGGCCGAAACAAGTGCAACTGTTGAACATGTGCAGATGCCCCGAGCTCTGAATGTATTAAATAATTTAGCTTCCCAATTATGCTCCACTTAGGCTTTCACTAAAGCTCCACACATGCTTTTGGACCACTGAACCCAATATATTTCTTGTTTTAGAATAATTTTTTAAAGTTAAATTATAATTAAAAAAAAATAAAGTAGAATGGAAAGGGGTACCCGAAGCCTTACAACAATAGAGTTTCACCCCAACCAGCGTAACCACTGATAATGGGTACACACCAGGGACTCATGCTTCACAGGTTGCAAAGAGCAAATGGAAGACTTATTTGGTATTTTGTAGTCTGTCATTCCTGTTTTGCAGATTCGACCCATGAAATACATAGATTAAATGATTTGCCTGAGTATTAACCATTTTGGGTTGTATGAGGATTTGGAAGTGATCCAAACATTCTTGCCTTCTCGATCTTGACTAGCCAGTCAATGGCAGAGAACTGGGACCCAGTTCTCCTAGTCCCACCTCAGTGTTCTTTCTAGTCCATCACACCTCACTTTTACTTGATCTGTCACTGTATTAGTAGACTTGGGTTTTTTGTTTGAGAGAGAGAGTGAGCAGGGGGAGGGGCAGAGGGAGATAGAGACAGAATCTCAACCAGACTCTGCACGGAGCTTAGAGCCTCATGTGGGGCCGCATCTCAGGACACTGAGTCATGACCTGGGGCAAAACCAAGAGTCAGACACTTAACCGACTGCACTATCCAGGCTCCCCTAGTAGACTTGTGTTTTAAAGAGGAAAAAGGAGGAAAAAACAAATCAATTATTTTGCTCCATCTTTTCCCATAGTTGCTCAATTAGTATGTTTTTGCTGGGCAAAAAATGGGATTTCCATAAATATATTGCTTTTATATGCATGCTTCTATCCTAATCCCCTTCCTCTTCCAACCTCCCCCATTCCCCAACTAAATGTTGTGAAGGGAAAACCCATGAAAGGACCAATCAAACCACCAGGACAGGAAGGTGAAGCAGAAACACTATCTGATTGCCTGCTTCTGGGAGGCACCTGAACCAATATGGACTGTAAATCACCCATGTGACTGTATCGCTCTGGTTCAAGTTAATAGTGCCATGGAGTTAAAAAGAGACTAAGGGGAATCTGAGGGTCACCCGGGTGACCCCAGGGTCAAGGTAGAAAATCTGTGACTTCAATTATGTATAAAGGAGAACAAAATCAATATTACCTTGAGGGTCTTTCTTAACCATCATATTTCAGATTTGAGTTTGTGCAACCAGACATTCACTCAGGCTGAGAGAGCAAGGTTCTTTCCTTTAGCCATCAGGCAAACCCTCCTGGAACAAATAATGACTTAATGCTAAACAAGGAAGAGTGGCCTAGGAACCTCAGCAAAGCTCAGGAATCAAGGCAACAGGTGACTTTGATGGTGGAGGTGCATAAGAAAACAGAGTGCAAGTAGAATGAGTGGACTGAATATGGAACATTAAACCTACAGACTCTCTATGATCCCATAGAGCAGAGCAATTCAATTTCCGCAGCTGCAGCAAAAGAGGGGATACCCACTTCCCAGAGAGATTAAATCAGAGAGGATCAGCATTTAGGGATCACCAAAACAAATGGTGGAGTGGGGATGAGATATTGTACTGGGAATGAGGGATTAGGTGAAAGGTCTGCAAACTGGATGGTGATATCTCACAACCTCCCCATCCTTTTGGCCCTTCTCATATTGGCAAATGGAATGTTTCCACAGTACCCCCCACCCACCAAAATTAGAGAATGCCTGTCTGAGAAATTGCTCTGCCCAAAGGAAAAGATTCAAGGTACTGACTTAGGAGTTGTCTACCAAAGAGCTAGAGGGAAGCTTATAGTTGACATACCCCATTTGTGTACACAAGGTTTTCAGAAGGTCTATCTATCTATTCATTTATTCATTTTTAAATAGATACAGATATCTAAGAATCACCAAATACATAAAATCTTCTAAAATAAAGAATACAAAAGCAGCAAATAAAAAGGAATTCAAAAGAACCCAAAACCATTCAGGAAGCAAAAAAAAAATCTTAAAACAAGTGTAATAAAACTTAAATTAATATTCTGAGAAAGAAAAGATATAAAGCAACCATAAAACAAGAACACTCAGTTATAAAGTAAGAGGGAAAACTTATAAAAAATAAGACATGTTACTCAGAAATTAAAACCTGGTATTTCTGATAGAAGGGATGAAAAATGCAATGGAAGAATTGGAGGATAATGTTGAGGAAGTTCCTCACAAAGAGATGAAAAGACAAAAAATGTGGAAGGTGGGAAAAACAGCAATAAGAAATATTAGAGGGTGAGTTTGAAATAGTGATTCTATAACTTGCATCAGAATCACCTGGAGGGCTTCTTAACACAGAGATTGCTGTGCCCCTCAGGTAGAGTTTTTGATTCAGAAGGTCTGAGATGCCACCTGAGAAAGCATATTTCCAACAGGTTCTCAGCTGATGTAGATGCAGCTGGTCTGGACTAGACTTTGAGAACCCTGTTCTAGGACAGTCAACTTCTAAATAATAGCAATTCCCAACCATGAAATCCAGAAAGCAGAGGGGGAGGAAATGGTAAAAGAAATAATTCAATAAAGGCATGGATTTCCAGATTGAAAGGGCATATTGACTGCCCAGCACAATAAATGAGAAAACATTCACCCCAAAGGGACATAATGATGATATTCTAGAACTTTGGGGATAAATACCTCAGGGATAAACATGCCCAGAAAGAAAAGAATAAAAGTTCACATCTAAAGAGTAAGAAATCAAAGTTTACACATATTTCTGAATAGCAGCGCTGACAAAACACTGAAGGAATACATTGAGTGAATTAGGAGAAATGATTTCCAAAGTGGAATTCTATGTGCAGACAAATTTCAAATAGACTTTAGGTGTTTTTAAACATTTATTTCTCAAAAATTTTACCTCCTCTGGACTCTTTTTTCACAAAGCTACTGAAGAATGTGCTTCTACCAAGGAGTGTGTGTGTCGGGGGAGGGGGAAGCCTCAGGATCCAGAAAAGACGCAAAGGGAATTCTCTGGACAGTGCGTGCTAGAAGGAAAGCTTTCAGATGACAGCTGAGGGGCAGGCTGTCAAGGCTGGACTGGACAATTGTGACACCTCTTAATGGCCCCCAGTGTGTTCACCTTTACTGGAAAAACAGGTGTAGTTCTCTGGAAGAGTTTAGAGGGTTAATTAATGAAAATTGCATAGAAAATTACACAAATAATCCTAGGAAAAAAACTGAGGGTTGCTGGAGGGGAGGGAGAGGAAGGAATGAGGTAACTGGGTGATGGACATTAACGAGGGCACGTGATGTTATAAGTGCTGGGCATTATGTAAGACTGATGAATCACAGAGCTGTTCCTCTGAAATAAATAATATATTATATGTTAACTGAAAAAATAAAGTGTTAACTTAAAAAAAAAAAGAAAGAAAATTAGGAAAGTAAAAAATATACTTACTTTAGCTGAAGTTAAAATTTGTGTAAGAAAGCATAATCATTGCACACTATGTGACCCTATAATGAACATCATAATATTAATGTTTAATGTATTTTTAAATTATACCTCATTTATATTGCAAGAAAGTAAGAGGAGAAGTATGTTTTAGATGGGGTAAGACAGTTCTCAAAACAAGTCCCCTACATTCTTACTTTCCATAGTAGAAAGTCACTAAACAATATTTAAAATGGAAAAAATCAAGAAATAATAGTTTTATTTAGAATGAGAAAAGAATCAATAAGAATTGAATGAGGTCACTCCTGAAAGTATCATTTTTATCTGAGCAGGGCTAGTCAGCAGATGGTTGTTTTATTATCATAGCCTAGAAGTTTAATTTGACATTTACTGTGGACATGTATTGTTTTGCTATTAATAAAAATCCTTAAAGGAAAGAAATAAAAGAAACTTAATCTCTGGCATGGACAAGCTGGAGAAGACCGAGAGAAAGGAATGCATGGAAGAGAGAACTGGATTCCTTCCAGAGGCACAGTGGGTTTCAGAAGATGAAGTCTAGAGAGCGATTCTAGACAGCTACAGAATTGAGCCTTCTGTGTGAGAGAAAGAACCCATTTGTTCCAATTCTTTTGAACTCAGATTTGGGGGTAGAACATATTTTAAAATCATCTATCTTCTCTATAAATCAGTTCAGTGGTCCAAATGTTTCAAAGCAAAAATCCTAGTGGTCCTCTCTCCTTGTTATCACCATGGCTCCATGATGTGGGCATCAGTTTAATGGAGCCAAGGGTATGGAATGACTTTCTTCAGATACAACACTTACTTGATGTCCTTCCTCCATCACTGAAGACAGATGAGCCTCTCAGATGTTGCTCCTCCACCAGCTCCTCATCAAATTCCTGACCCAGAGAAGAAAGGCAGACTAGTAGACAGTTTTATTGGTCTCGTTGGGGCATGACTATAGGACACTGACTTCTCCTTATGAACTTCTAGGTAATTGACTGTGCTTATACAGTTATGAGAAAGGCCATCTAGTGGTTGGACCTTCTTGTCCCTTTTCCAACTGCCAGCAAGCTGAAAGGCAAAGCTATTAACATTTAGGTTGATGTGTGGTTTTGGCAGGCAAAGCCCTCTTGTTTCTAACATAATCAAAAGCTGGGGGCTGATGAGCTAGAGTGTTTGGTTTTGCTCCACAATTTATTTACTGTAACAGGGACACTTCTGGGTATGGCTTATTTCTATAGGAAGAGCTGCACGGTGCCTCAGAAAAGCTATTTGTTGATGAAACGCTAATTGTAAAATAGTTACCTCAGAGAACCCAAATGTAATTACATTAAGTTTAATTACATATCATTAATTATATAAAATATTTAAATTGTTATGTTGAATTGTGCTGCACTAGTTGCTGTACATTTTTCTGGTGTGTGGAGCAGATGTGCTTGAAGAGTTTGGATGTCATCCAGAAGTTAGTGAATTGTAACTGTTTAGATAATCGGAGTCTGATTTATACCATCCATTGAAAAACAATAGCTACATATATTCAGTGATGTGGCAATATCAAAGGATATTGTAAGGACAAAGTAGCTTATGCCTAGGTGACATTTGATAATTATAGCTTAGTACAGACTTTAAGTTTAGTCAGCCAAATATAGGGAAGTCAAAAGTCTAATTTCTCATGTAAATCAACAGCAGCTAAACAAGCATTTCTTGTTTATATTGGGAGAGAGCCATTCCTTTCCCTGCTGTGAAACTGACATTTTATTTAGGACACTGGAATTACCAAAAGAAGAATTAAATCATATGCTTTGTTCCTCAGACATTGACTTACTCAAATTAATCCACCATTAGTTTGAAAATATTTATATACTTCACTTATATTCAATTCTCTCATTCGAAAGCATGGTGAGGTTTCCATACAAGGAGAATAGAAGAACAGCCCTAGAAAGTAACAATAGATTTTGTTTTTCCAGTATGTGACTGGTACTTATTAGATCTAACACTAAATGCAATGATTGATCTTCAGTTTTGGTAAACACACAGCAGTACTGGAATTTGCTCTCTTAAGGGGTTTGCTTTCATCTTTATACTGATTTGGAGTATGGCAAAGCATAGAAGCAGTCTTTAAACAGAAATGACTATAGAAAGGAAAAAAAATATATATCTATGACCTGAGTTTTTGTCAGTCAGATATTTAGTACAGTTCAAAAAATTTTTTTTATTTTTATTTTTGTCTATCCAGACACTATCTACTGTTAATAGTATCTTTACTCATTCAAATTATTCTAACAAAATTTAGAAAAAGAAAATAACTCATTAGTATCTCGCCATTTGCCTGTTGTGACGTGTCACTTCCACTGGATTTGGAGAGGATCTCTTCTGCAAAAGTTCATTTTCAGGGGTGCCTGGGTAACTCAGTTGGCTGAACATTTGCCTTCTGCTCAGGCCATGATCCCAGTGCCCTGGGATTGAGCCCCAGCTCGGGCTCCCTGCTTAGCAGGGAGTCCCCTTCTCCCTCTGCCTCTGCCCCTACGCCCCACTCCTGTTCTCTCTCACCCTCTCAAATAAGTAAATAAAATCTTAAAGACAAAGGAAAAAAAGAAGTTCACTTTCAGGATGAGCTATGCTTATAATCTGAAGAACTAACATGTAAAAGAAAACTTTTTTAAAAGACACCCCCCAATTATTTTGATGGAAAATCTTTACAATTGCATCTCAAATCATTGTTTAGAGGTATGTTTAGGTATGTGTTCAGTTTTATGCTGGGTCTTCTAGTAAGAAAATAATTGAATTCTATGTACACTGTCTATGTCAACTATACCAGAAGGTACAACCTGAATGTCCAAATTTGGAGCAAGAGACCAAAAGAAGGATTACAGTCACAAGATAGAGTCTGGACTCTATCTTGACTCTATCTTGACTGAGGAGCAAGCTCAGTGAGGACAGGGACCTTCAGAAGGTTTGTGCCCAGGAAGATCTGTAGAAGTTCTGGTTAAGGCTGTGTAGTCTACTAGCCTTCACAGGGTAAAGGTAACTTAGTAGTTGTAGGGGTTAGTTCTCCCCCACTCTTACCGCCTAGGGGAGATCCTGCCAGGTGTACCCATTACAATATCATTCAAGCAGCTTCAGCTTAATACTGCAGATGATTCCTGAAACCGTTGTCTCATTGATAGATGTCATCTTACCTATTTTGAATTGAACTAGCCTTCTGGCCACAGAGCCAGTTCAATTTGATTTCCTAAACCTCCCTTATAAGTCAGTTGCAATCCTCCTCCTGGCTCAGGCCTCGCAGGAGACTTTAGGGTCTCTTTGTCTTCCAGAGCAACAGGGGTGTCAGAGCTCATCTAAGAATCACCCTTCTTGTCTATGACAGTGTCAGGAAATAAGAACAATTTATCCCTGACAGCTTTAGAAACACTATCTACTAATTTATGCACTACTCCTCCTTGGATAATTGGGATCCAGACACGTTCTGCATAACAGCCCCTGGCTTGGGGAGGTCCCGGGCTTACCAACTGCTACCCCTGGAGGAGGAAGAGCCAGAGGGTGAGCAGATTGTGCCTTTTCAACAACAGTAACAACTAAAAAAAAAAAAAAAAAAAAGAAAAGAAAAAAAATTAGGGGTGGCAAGGAGGCTGGAAGACAAAGGAGGAAGCATTTGATAGGTCATCTGTCAGTAGGCCTTGATAGAGGCTGGTAGAAAACAATGGAAAGCCACTTCAAAGTGAACAATGCCACGCTGAGTATGTGCCAGTTTCATCGAATAAAAAGAAAGAAGACATGTCAGCTATTAAACACATTCATTAAAGGGTGTCCTTAAAAAAAAAATCTAGTTTTTCCCACTCTTTTTCTCTCCTGTGAGGGTGGAAAAAATGAATGAGTCTATCAAAGCAGAAGGGAGGTGTAAGGTTGCCAACTTTCTGGAAAGTCAAGCAGGAATGTCTGAATTAATTAAATATTTATTATTAGGATAGAGGTTGTTTAGAGAATGGAAAACAGGTTAAATTCTCCCTGGTTTCAAGTAATCTCACGTGTTTGAAAATTTTGGAGAGTAAGAACCCCCCTTCTAGCCCTCTCACTCCTACCAGCTTGTTTTGTTTTCAGTTATATTCCAAAATAAAGCAAGATCTAATGCTTAATTTGAGGTTTGGAAGAATTAAAAAAATAAGAAGATTTCAGATTTTAAAGCTTGATTCATGAACAGGAGACAAAGGGAAAAAAGGCACATTTTCACATCCATGTTTTTGTGATAATTGGAAAAGAAAAAAAGGCAAAAGAAAAATTTAATTAAGTACTGTTAGTTCACAAATGATTTCTCATCTCAAAAGTGTCTGATGTGCTGGTCTATGCTATGAATTTAGAGATGAAAGAATAAATATCAAGATATAATAAGAACATTAGGCTCTAAGAAATTCCATGTGAGTTTAAGACAATGAGCTACTCAGCCTCAAATTCTGTCTTGGACAGTGGAGCAGAGTATGACTCTCTTGTGTGTGTGTGAACTTCTCAAAGAATGGGAGATTTGATTAAAACTAATATTTCCAGTATCTGATCAATTCACTGGAGTTTCCTACTTAAGTCTTATGTTTCTGTAAGTGAAGAACACTTCATTTTCCTGGCACCGATCAGTTTGTTTTGAATCAGATGCAGAAGTACAACTGATTATTTTGTGCTCAACTCTTGTCTCTTCAACTAAATATAAGTGCCTTGTGGTCATGATTCTTGTCTCTATCTTTTGCAGAGCTCCAGGGTGTAGGCTACATGTTACATAGATTGGTTTGTGTGTTTATTTGTTTTGGAAATACCAACTGCATTCGTACTGTACCAGACACGGTAGGAAAAAGACGTTTTTTAGGAAAAAAACGACATAGATAAAAGTCCTACCTCTATGGACTTATTCTTCTAATGTGTGTGTGTGTGTATGTTTGTGGGGTGTGTGTGTGATAGACGATACATGGAGGATATATAAACCCAGAAGATAATAGGAATGTCCAAAGTGTTCTGAAGAAAAAATATGATAAGGGAGTAGAGAGTAATGTGTGTGCTTGTTAGGACTGGTGGTCAGAAAGGGCAGCGTCTCTGTGAAGAAATAATGATTGGGGAGATAACTAAATGAAGTGAAGGGACTGCCTACCCAAATGTCTGGGGGGGGAAAGAGAGCTTCCACAGAGGACTGAAGAGCCCTGAGGTTCTGAGGGAATTGTGCATCATCTATTCCTCAAGCACCTAGGAGGCTCTGTTCAAGGTGAAGGAGGGAACAGTGGTATACCAGGCAAGCCCTTCTATGCCCTGACCTATATTTTCAAGTAAAAGATCTCAGCCCTTCACTCTTACTAATATCAATGTAGCCCCATTGAAGCCCACAACTACTCCAGGGCCGGGGACTGTGGCAAATATGAGGATGGAGTACCAGAGCAAGGTGACCCATGGGCACTGTGGAGATGAAGACTGACTTAAGTGGTCCTAACCAAAGTCAGGGTGTATCTAAATGAAATGCCTGTGCCTCTGTTATGTTCAAATTATTTAAGTATAAAGTTTAAGTAAATCATCATTAGAAAATCATTCAATATTCATCAATAGTTCTCTTCCCTACATATTGATAGTATCTGAACAATACAACAAACTCATGTGTTTATAATTCTAGATGCTAGTAGGCTGTAGACTGTTGCTCCCTCTGTGAGACCTATACTAAAGGACGATGATTGGATTTTCTTTTTTTTTTTTTTTTAGACTTTATTTATTTATTTGACATACAGAGATCACAAGTAGGCAGAGAAGCAGGCAGAGAGAGAGGAAGGGAAACAGGCACCCTGCCGAGCAGAGAGACTGATGCAGGAATCAAACCCAGGACCCTGGGATCATGACCTGGGCCGAGGCAGAAGCTTTAACCCACTGAGCCACCCAGGTGCCCCGATGATTAGATTTTGACTCTATGTAACGTACTATCATTATTGCTGAAAAATATTTTGTGTTTTCATCCAAAACTTCTCCAGCAGGACCTTTGACATTACATATATATTTTTTTTTTCCCTCGTGCTGTTAATGGAAGTAGTGACTATGTATTACAATAGAGCTTATATTTATCATTAGCTTAGTGACCTCTGCTGGGAGGCTTAAGATAACCATCCTTAAATTCAAAGTTGGGTTTTTAGAAACGTAGATGCTTGGACCTCAAACATGAGTTCTTTATAACCCAGGATAATTGATTTTGCAAATTGATCACTGTGCCTATGTCTGAAAGCTGATATTCACTGGATGGAAGAGCCCTTGTTTTATAACTGAGAGTGTGACCAATTCTAAAAGTGACATATTTGAAATTAGCATGTTCTTCCAGATTGTCTGTCTCTGTTCCCTCATGTTGCTAGGTCTATTTTATGTTATTCACCAAGTGGCACTTCTTGATCTCTTTCCAATATGCTTTAAAAAAAAATCAAAGGCACAGATGATGTCGTTTTCCATCCGAATCTTTTTCCCCCATCATAATAGCATGATTCAGTATCATCCAACCAACCTTTTTACCACCACATTTGCAGAACTAAACTCTTCAAAAGGGAGCAAACACCCCACAGAGCAGAGGCCTTCTACTATTATTTTCATGAATATTTAAAGAGCCAGATGCACTTTTGTTAAAGTGTAAGCTTGTATTTATGTAAACCTGTGTAAATTTTTAGATTCTCCTCATCTGCATCCTAGACCATGTTGTCCTACAAAAGCAGTTTACATAAACCAATATGAACAGTGTCCACTGACCTACGTTCATCCCATTTTCTATGTGCCAGAGAAAAGTTACAATTCAATTAAGTTTATGCTACAAGGTAACAAAGGATTAGTGCAGAATATTGATAGGAGAAGATTTGGGACTTCTGGGCACCTGGGTAGCTCATTTGTTTAAGTGTCCATCCAACTCTTGATTTCAGCTCAGGTTATGATCACAGGGTCCCGGGATTGAGCCTGAGTCAAGCTCCCTGCTCAGCAGGGAGTCTGCTTGTCTCCCTGCCTCTCTACGCCTTCCTCTACTCATGCACACTCTCTCTCGAAAAAATAAATAAGCCTGGGGGGCAGGGGAGACAGAAGATCTGTGACTTCTAAAAACTGATCTAAGCACATTTAATAATAACATTTAAAAATGAATATTTAAAATAGTTTCATTAAAAGTGATATATGCGTGTGTACACTTTATAGGCTAGTCACAAGGTGTCCATCGGGAAAGGTAAATTCAATGAACTAGAATCAGCCATCTGAATCATTCAGTTATACAGTAAATGTTTTTCTTTGTTTGGTGTGTTTTCTCTGTACTCCAGTTTTTATGGGAGTTAGTCGTGAGGGAGATACGGAACAAGACGATGCAACCACAAAATCCATTCCTCCCTGCCTCCCTGCCTCTGTTCCTTCCTGTCTTCCATTGTTTTTTCACTTTTTCGCTCTAGCTTTGAAGATCTTAGATTCAGTAACAATTTCACTGAATATAGTGCATTCTGTGTCTAGCACAATAATAAAATCTTGCAAATTAGGATGGATTATGTACAGAAATACTCCTCTCCTCTGTGTAGATAATATCTTTTATTTTTTAATTTCTCCTGTGGGTTGGAAGAAGCTACTAAATTTGTTCTGATAGATGTCTCTCCCACTTTTAAACTGAAATGCAAACTTCATTTGGATTTCAACAGTTGTTTGTTTGTTTGTTTTTTCATTATTGTCCTCTCCCTGTTTAAAATTCAATCTAGAAGGCCGCATTGTATTCAATTGTTATGTCTCCTTCTCCTTGGTATTTCCTGGTCAGTAATAGTTTCTCAGTCTTTTTAAAATTTGTCATGACCTTGGCAGTTTTGAGGAGCCCTGTAGTCAGGGATTTTGTAGAATGCTTGAAATTTGGGATTGTCTGATGTTTATCTTAGGTGTTATGTGTTAGGTTTTCTAAAGAATGCCATAGAGTTAAAGTGCTCTTCCTATAACCTCCTGTAGGAAGGTATATGAATCTATATGAATTATCATTGATGATGTTAACTTCAGATAATAAGGTAGTGTTATCAGAGTTTCTTCACTGTTAAGTACTAATTTTCTCTTTCCATCCTCTAGTTTTTGGAAGTGAGTCACTAAGTCTAGCTTATCCTCAAAGTATAGAGGAAAGAGGACCTTTTTGAAATATAGGATGTACCCTCTGTTGAGGTAGAGAGAAATGGATGGATAAAAGCAATGGCTGGGTTTGGATCTCATTGTTAATACTTCACTGGGGACACGCAAAAGGAGCCACTCTCCTCTTGAAAGTGGATAGACCGCAGTGGGGAAAACTCTCCTACCTTAGGTTATTAATCTTGTTCATAGCTGCTGCTATATCCATTAGGTTCTGGGCTCTGCCACTGAGAACTGAGCCCAGCTACAATGGTTGAAGTGGCTGGGAATCTCTCTTCTCTATTCTTTCATGCTCAAGGAGATTAGAATGGGTCCGTTCACATTACTACCATAGCTGTGCAAGCCTTGCTGTTTCACACTTGCTGATGTGCCATTGGTCAAAGCAAACCACATGGCCGGGTCAAAGTTGATGCCAGAGGCGTCAACAAAAGAGTGAACACCCAGAGGTGTGATTCAGTGGAAAGTCTTCATTTAACAGTCTACACATCTGAGTAACAAATAGCTAGTTGAGAGTAGAACCCAAATCAGTCCTACTTCAGTGCACCTCCCCGCTGCAGCATATTGAAGCCAAGACATAGATCTTGTTCTTCCATTATGTTTACTAAAGCAGGAAATCCAACTGATACTTTCAGGTTTTCAGTAATAAAGGTTGACACAGAGTGTTCTGTTTAACCTTTTAGATAATTAGCACATTCAGCGGACCATATTCTTTCCTCAGCACTTTTGCTGTGTTCGAGTACAGAAAGAGTAAAAGGACAAGAATAGGAATCAAATGGCTTATGGACCATATCTCGTTTTGACTATGTAGGTGGGTAACCTTTAACAAATGATTTACCCTTTTTTGGCCTTAGTTTAATTATCTGTAAAATGAGGATGTTCAGTAGCTTTAAAGATTTTCAGCTCTAGAAAGTCCTATGATATGTTCTTTATTTTTAATTCACACATTTTCTTTCTTTCTTTCTTTCTTTTTTTTTTTTAACTCTTACTGTTGATGAGAACAAGTTAAATACTTAAATCTGGCTAGGTCCAGGAATGGAATGGTTAGCAGAAGTTGTCTAGGTGGGTGCTTAACAGCATAGTCAGAAGCAGAAAGAGATTCAAATCCCAACTCTTTCACCCATAAACATTAAGTCCTCGGGTTTAAGCATTGAGAGTGACTATAAGTGGTAATAGTTATAGTTACCTCATAGTTTTGAGAGGTTCAAACTGAGTAAGTGTTCAAGAAAAGGTGCTTACCACTATTTTTAGGATAACTATTATTGGCAGTAACAAATCAGATGACACTTTATCTCATAATATGTTAAATTTTGTCCTCTACTATATGATTTTACACTAAGTACCCGAGTTGTATCTTAGAAAATTTTTCACAAACCAGACCTTGCACTCCGAAGATGGGTTTGTGGGAGATTTTTCAGTCCCTTTTACAGATGACTAAACTGAGGCCAAGTCTTTCTCTGCAAGTCTTATTTCTGTGTTGGGCATCTAGAAATACAGTCAAATTAGGCCCACCATGTCCCTTTCCCAAGTCTAGTGTTAGATACTATGGAGGGTTGGTTTTATTTTCTTCTTCAGTTTTTTGTTTTTTTGTTTTGTTTTGTTTTATTTTGTTTTAGGAGCTACTGGGCCTTAATTCACACAGTTCAGGATGTAGAAACTGACCTGTTTTGTCACCTGATGATATTTTCCAAGAGTTTGATTTCCTTCTGCCTTGAACTGAAGTCATTTTGGGATATAAATTTTATCTTCTTAATTATAAATTTTATAATTATGGGAGAGTAAGTGTGCATACATTAAATAAGAGGAAGTCAAGACTTATAATGCCTATTCTTGAGCCTGTGCTGAGTTGGATTTCCTGCTTTAATAAACATAATGGAATACTGATACCTTGAGGATTAAAGAAGCATTTTTGATATTTTTGTTTTTCCCCAAAAATACTGATACCTTGAGGATTAAAGAAGCATTTTTGATATCTTTGTTTTTCACCAAGCACCTAATACAGAAACATGAACATAATACATGTCCTAATAGGTTTTTAATGTAGCCCAAAGAGTTCTTAAAAAGCAGTGGAATTTAATAGCAAATAAGTTTAGCCACCATTCTGTGATAGACATGACATCATGTATTTAATTTATGGGATAGACTTTAATTCTTAGACAAATTTCTTTAATTCTTAATGCCAGGGTTTTAATTTTCTTTGTGTCTTTGAATAAATTCTTCAATCACGAATATTGCCCATCCTTTTGAACCAAGAGACATATATTAGTATCACTAAAGCTGATTCATTAATGCTGAAACTATCTTTGCCCTATAATTATGGGAGAGTAAGTGTGCATACATTAAATAAGAGGAAGTCAAGACTTATAATGCCTATTCTTGAGCCTGTGCTGAGTGGGGCTCACAGTACTTGGAAGAATCTTCCAGAACCACACATTGTTAAATGTGGTTTTGGCAGGTGCCACGTCACATTGTTCAGCTATCCCTGGTTCCGAGGCTGTTCTTATTGTCATTTCTGTTGTTATTGTTTTTGTTGTTGTTTTGGTTCAATTTGCAAAGACATCCATCCTGCTCAGTTTTGGCAAACTGATCTCCTCTCTCATTGGTAAAGGAAGAAATGCCTTCTTTAGAGATGAAACCACTGGCGACATCTCCTAAGACTTGGGGGCAGGATGAAATGTCTATGACAGACTCTGTTTCCGTGTCTCTCTCTCTCTCTCTCATTTGCTTTCTGACAAAATTGAAAAGAAAAAAAAAATGCCTTCCTTGAGAAACTGCTGCACTCTGTTGTTTCTGATTTTCCACATGAAAGGATTCTATTTAAGCACAGGAGGGTCTAGGAAGGCTGGCTTCTTGTTGAGCAAATATATTAATACTTTTTTTCTCCTACAACTTGTAGCCTGATCAACTGCAATTATTTCAGGAGCCAGAATAACCCAGGATTCTGAAAACAAATACATCAAATGCTTTTTAAAGTCAAGACTCAGGCTAAATACAGAACAAACAAAAGGAAGGTATTTACTGCATGCATTACCCTCCCATGTGAGTGTTTACAAAATAGACGGACAGACTTGAAAGAGTAACAGTGATGGAAACACCATGTCATGCCTTGAATGGACTGTGTGTTCTTGATTATACTGATCAGCATTTGCCCTTTAGACTGACATCGGAAACTCCACCCACAACCTGCCCCAGGCTGCTGGAATCTGTGTGACAGTATAGCAAGATTAACTTTAAGAAACACACAAAAGGCAGGAAACAAATAGCGCTGCTGTCATCTTATTGGTTGGCGTCCTCCTGGGATGATCTATAATCATTTCTTCAGCTTAGAAATCAGCCTTGTGGTCTTGGGAATATTACTGAAGCTCTCAAGCTCTGTGGGTTTTGTCCCTTCTATTGTTTATAAGAGTTGATTCATTTTGCCATTAATTTTAACAGAGATAGAAGGTTTGCTTTTTCACTGCCGGTATTAAATTTTGGAGAAAATAAAGCAGAACAGTGAAAAGAAAACAAACTCTGGCTCCTTAAATTTATTTGCAGGTCAGTAGTGTTAAATTTCTTTCCATTCAACATGAAAGAAGCTTTAAAAAAAAAATACTGTCCTTTTAAAAAAATGTGCTCAAACATCAGTGTGAAAGGATGTTAGGAGAGAATCATTATCATCTCTGTGTGTTTACAAAGAACACGCATGAATATATACACACATAGTCAAAAAAGTAGTTCTTTAAGAATCCCATGCCACGGAAGATTTAATTAACCTTTTCACTAGGAAACCAATTCTGCTGGCTGCCTTCATTACCCCTTCCTTCTGTTCCCACCCCGTGGCTCTCACACTTTATTTCTTTCCTCTTCTTTTATTTCCCGATCCTTTGGCCCATTCTTTCATCAATGATCCCATTGTTAAATCTGCCAGCTGGTGCTGGAGTCCTTTATTCCTCTCCATTTTTGACTGCAACAACCTTACTTCCATGTCTGAGCTTTGGCTGTTACCTGCTTTACTGCATCTTCTACTCCTTCTCAATGTTTCATTGAAACAACTGTACCAACCCAGGAGTATAAGGTCAGTTGAAAAGTTTGACAGTCTACAAGGAATAACGCTTTGAAATATTATTTTTCCCACAGGGCATAACAATTTGTCTTAAATGAATGTCAATTATGGAAATGAAATCAAAGAGATTTCACTACAAACACACACACACACAGAATTTATTGAATGCTATAGGAAAGAATTCTTCATTATCCTAATCCTACTAGTACTATGTTTTTTGTTTTCAGTTTCAGATATTAAAACAGATTCCAGAAACAAGGAAGTATGCCTTCCTGCAAATACTGAGAAAGATATTTAAATGACATGTAAATAAGCATTCTCAAGCAAACTTTTTAGAAGTTATCTTTTTTGTTGTTGATGATGATTTATAGCTGTTTTCCCCACTGCATTTCCTCCTATCTATTGTTAAAGGAGAGTGAGGGTGTATATTCACATAACCCCCATGCTTGTAATGCCTAGACATGTTGGTTGCTAGGTAACAGAGTACTATGAGGGAAGCAGGGCGCAGAGAGGGTGTATCTCTGATCTAGCAGAAATGCAGAAACCACCGCAGGAGGGAAGTTCTCTGCATTTCCTTGCATTTTTGCTGAACTAAACAGAATTATTATTGCATGACAAAGTACCACTTAGCCTTATGGAACTTCCTGGCAGTTACAGTTTTCATCATTGCTGTAAAGAATCCATAAGTCTTGCTTATTTCTGCAAGGTTGTATGTTGTCCGTGTTCCTGTTCTCTTTGGTTCCTTTTAGGTAACTAAAGTTCCCATCACCAGGTCCTTGAATGGAGGTGTTAGTTTCTAATGTGTTGCATCCGAATAGACTTTTCAGAAAATCCTCATATCTTGTTTAATCATTTATTTTTTTAAAGATTTTATTTATTTATCTGACAGAGAGAGAGAGAGAGAGAGAGATCACAAGTAGACAGAAGCAGGCTACCTGCTGAGCAGAGAGCCTGATTTGGTCCTGGGATCAGGACCTGAGCCTAAGGCAGAGGCTTAACCTCATGACCTGAGCTGAAGGCCGAGGTTTAACCCACTGAGCCACCCAGGAGCCTCTTACCTTGTTTAAATGAAACTGTAGCTAGAGTAAAAAGTCATCTAATCAGGGAAAATTGCTCAGAATTCCACCATTGTCAAAAAGGAAAAGAAAAACTTCTCTTCAAAATCCTTAATTCTTAATTAAAACAAATGGGTTGTGTTAGGGTCCATAATCAAAGGAGCGAGACTGATAAAAAGCGAAGGTCAAGCAAAGCTTTATTTCGCTCCAAGCATCGAGAATCAAACTGACCGGTCAGGGCCATCTCTTGCAAAGAGGGGACCCCTCCCAGCCTCACAGACTAACTTTTATAGAGGTAGTTTGGCCAGGCTATACACAGGTGGCCAATGAGATTGCAATACACAGAGAAAACTGCACAGTCATACTAGGTCTGCCACACACAGAAAAAACTGCTAGGTAACAGACAAGTTACCATTTGAATTGGTCATTTGAATTGCCAATTGAATTTCAATGTACCCTAGTATATATATGCGCGCCCCACTGATTGGATGTCTTCACCTGGCCTGACCTGGCCTTGTATCTATGCTTTGCAAGTAAGTTCCTCTGGGAGGGGCGGGGTTAATCTAAGTTCGCTGTATAAACACAAAATGACTCCCTTTGGCCAGCCAGGCCCTTACAGTTGCATGGAAGTATTAGGCATCAAAAAAGAGTTAGAGATGGGTCAGTTGATTCTTGAAACATTTCCGGGGTGCCCAGTATGTGCTTAGGGTACCAGGCACTGATGTTACAGAGGATGAGACAACATCCGGCCCTCCCCATATGTGTGGGGAGAGATATACACAGATAATTACACTATGGGAAACCTCAAAGCAGAGCATAAGGAGAGAGTTTTGGGAGGACAGAGGTGGCAGCAACCAGCTAGGCCTGGGGGAATCATGAGGCTTCAAGGAGCTGTGTCTTGAACCATGGGCAGTTTCTCAGAGAGGGAAGACAAGTGACCTTTACCGGCTTTCTCAGGACATTCTTCCATCAGTACAAAACACTGTTGCATAAGGATGCCTTTCTGGACCTCTTTACCCACGTGGGATTCATTCATCATATATTCTTTTAGCTCCTTAACTTCCTTCCTTCATGGGCCGATCTCAGTTTTAGCTATATATTAAACAGTTTTATTAAATGCTTTAATGAAGATCACCACTTTTTTCCATGTCGAGATTATGTTCCATCAAGGAAGGGAACACAGCTGCTTTCTCACATTATTCTATGGAACAGCACAGTACCTTGCACATGGTAAGAACTTTGTAAATGTTGAATGAATGAGTGGGCAGAGTCACAAATCATATCATTTTGGTAACTGCCATCCGTGCTTTCATAGTGCGAGTGGCCAAGTTCATATTCCCTGTCTTTGATATTCCTCAAAGGAAAAAAAACACACTATTCTTAGTACACTGGCCTACATCAGTTATGCTATATATATTCCATCATAAATCTAAAACTAGCAGATATATTCTATAGCTTTAGCCTTTTGCCTAGTGCACATAACATGAAGGAGAGCACTGTTCGATGAAATCTATAGATAAAACGTGAAAAAACTACTGGTTAGTTCTTCCTTCTCTCAATTACAGTGGCTACAGTAATCTCCCAAGAGTCCATTAATAAATTACTGTGCGGGGGTGGGGATGGGGGTAAGGACTGACAACCACCAAGTCCTTAGTTTTGTCAGACTTCAGATTATTCCCTCGATCTATACAGCAGTCCCCCATCATCCAGGGTTTTGCTTTCTCTGGTTTCAGTCACCCACAATCCACTATGGACTGGAAACTGATCATCCTGACAATGAAAAGGTTAACAGTTTTCTAATACAACGTCATAGTGCTTGTGTCATTCACCTCACTTCATCTCATCATGTAGGCATTTTATCATCTCAAATCATAAGGAAAAGAAGGCTGAGTACAAGGCAGTAAGATATTTTGAGAGACACAATATTCCCATAACTTTCTACAGTACATTGTTATAATTGTGCTATGTTATCATTTATTGTTGTTAATTTCTTACTGTGCTGAATTTATGAATTAAACTTTATCAGAGTACACATATATGGGGGAAGAAAACATAGCGTATATAGGGTCCAGTACTATTCATGGTTTCAGGCATCCACTGGGGGTCTTGGAACATATCCCTTAGATATTCTGTTAGCCCCATTGTACAAAGAAGACTCTGAGGTCTCGACAAGTTAAATGATACTTTCTAAGCTCACAGTAAGCAAAGAAGAGAACTGAATGTCAACTCTAGGTCATTTTGACCCTAAAGGTATTTTCTTTTCATTAGTCCTTTCTCCTCTTGCCATCAGTCTTTACTATCTGAATCCTGAGAATCACACACACACACACACACACGTGCACACACACACGCACACACACATATCAACTATTTTCAGAGTCCAAACTTGCCATTTAATTTCCATATCATCAGGGAAATTTTCTCAGTAGGAGAATTCTGCATTAGGCGAAACTTCTCAGAAGTAGAAAAATTATTTATTCATTTGTTTGGGGGAAACATCATAGTTTGTTGCCTCTTCTTTTTTTGTTTTAAGTTTTTATTTGAATTCCAGTTAGTCAATGTTCAGTGTAATATTAGCTTCAGGTGTACAATTGAGTGATTCAACACTTCCATCCATCACTCGGCGCTCATCACAACAGTAGCGCTCCTTCATCCACATCCGTCATTTTGCCCATCCCCCACCAAACTCCTCTCTGGTAACCATCAGTTCGTTCTTTATAGTTAGTAGGGGTCCATTTCTTGGTTTGCCCAACCCCCTTCTCTCTCTCTGTCTCTGTGTCTTTAAAGTAAGGAGACCTTCTGATCAGTTCTTCATCAGCATTTATAAATATTGAGGACTGGTGCTTATTCTGACTTAGGGAGAGTCAAGTGGTCTACGGTGAATGCACTATTGGGTTGAATTAGAATCAAGTTTTCTTTTCAGTCTGCTTGTTCAGAAATGTAAGTAGTGGACAATGGGAGGAACCGACAATGTGAGAAGACTGTTTCTTTCATAACAGAATGTAGGGTTAAATGTCTCTTTATAACTGAAAATGTGAATATGTAACTTTCACTGTTCGTAAATAGAGTCCTTTATCTTCTAAGAAAACTCTGTAATTTTATACTTAAAATATTTCTAGCCTAAATATATCTCACTTAAATCTAGGGAGTTAATAAATGTTTTCACTATGGTTTATTTTAGAAGCTTTGAGAATCTGGTAACATAATTTGCACTAAAAGCACTTAATTTTGTGAAAGCCATACCAAACTTGCCATTACTAGCTGCACAAATAGAAAGGGCAATTTGCTAATGGGGTTCCATTTGTGGCAGTTTATGGACTACTTAACTACCCAATTTACTCACTAAGGCACTTCCAAATATGAACCAGTCAATATGAAACATTGAATGGCTTTTAATTCAATAGAACACTTTACCTATTTAGATAGAAATGAATAGACATATCAAAGTGACATTCATTCTGTAGTCCAGTTACTGGTGACACAAGACTGAGCAGAGCAATAACAAGAACTCCTGCATGACAAAACATATAACCTAGCAGGAGAAACAAGTATGAATTAAAGGTTTGGGAGGCAAATTCATTCCAAACTTAGGAACAAGACCGTGGGATAGGAGGGATCTTGGTGAATTCAAGGAATGTGACAGAAGATAGTGAGCCTTAGAGAACCATGGGCAAGAGGATGTGCTGTGGGAGTTGAGGCTGGAAGGTCAGTAAGCAGGAGCTAGATCGTGAAGGACATTGCAGGGAATTGCTTCAGTCTGAATGACTGTGTCCCTCCAGATCCATATTTGAAACCTTAATGCTCACCATGTTATACTAAGAGATCTCTCATCTCCTTTGGGAGATATTAACGTCATGAGGGCGGAGCCTTTGTGAAAGGGACTCGTGCTCTTATAAAAGAGCTCCTTACCCCCTTCCACAATGTGAGCACAGGCAAGAGGTCAGCAGTGTAACAACTTGGAAGAGGGTCTCACCAGAACTGGACCATGTTGGACCATGTTAAAGCTTTTAGGCTTTCTAAGAACAAGTGCTAAGTCGTTGAAGGTTTTTAAGTAGGGAAGCATCATGATCAGCGTACCAATCTAGAAGAATCAGCCTTGCTGTAGGCTACAACAATAATGAGAATAGGAGAAGATAGAGACCGGAGGTTAGTAAGAGAATTACTGCAGTTGCCAAGAAGAAGGTGATAGTAATTCAGACCATGTAGGTGTAAAGGATGTGGCTGAATGTGAATTTCATCACTGGAGCTGTTCTTAATTCCATGTGGTTGTAACTGACAGCGCTCTTTGGAAAGAGCTCTGAGCTAGGAGTAGAAAGAAATGGTTTTAAGTCTTTATCTGTTTCACCTTCATCTTCTTTCTGTTTTATACCTTCTCTATAAAAGGAGGTAATGATGTTTGGGTGTTCTATCCCTTAAGCTTTTTTAAAGAACAGATACATAACAAAGACTTAAAATATGTTAAGTGCTACATCATGTAAGAGGTAAGCAGTTCTTACTCCCTATAAATATTATAACACTATAAATACAGGTTTTCTAGACTACCAGATGTACATTTTTTTTATTATTCTTTTGAGTTTCTAGAGTGGATACAGAAGTGCAAAGAAATGAACTGTATAAATCATGAATATTACAATTTAGATAGTATATGAATATGACTTAATATTAATTGACATATTGATTGAACCAAACTGTCAAAATGTCTGTACTACCATGATTTCCAAACCATGGTCCATGTCCAGATTTAAGTGTAGATACAGAAATAAGTGTTCACGTGCATCCCCAGGTCTCAGACTGTTGAGCATGAGCAGTATGTCTTCGAAGATTCTCAGAAAAACCCATTGGTTCCAGGAAGGGGAAGAAAGTGCATTTCCAGATGTCAAGACTGCTCTAGTTTAGAATCCCAGCACCTTTCCTTTGCAGAACACATGGTTCAAAACATCTTCCTACTCTAAGTCAGAAACTAGCAGATGTCTTTGTCTTAGATACATTTACAGTTGGAACATTCACACAGCCCCTAGTGGAAAAAACAACCAGTAGAATTCTGTGTTTAGATTATATGAATGAATTAATTCATTTATATGAATTCATTTAACTTATTTTGGATGTTAGAAATCTCTAACCTCTGACTTGACATGAAACATATATGCATATATGGTCCTCATCTGTACCATGTTGCTTTGCTTCTAACAGGGATTATACCACTGATATGTTGATTTTGATGGTGCTTTAAAAAAAAAAAAAAGGAAAAAGAAACACTTAACACTTCATTTATTTGCTTTGTCAATACCATTCTCCTAACTCCCTCTGTCCGTTTATTAAACTAAACATTTTAGACAGTATGGTTTATTAGCTTTGCTATGAGGTTATATTCCACAGATATCTGACCTTTTTTAATCATTGTGTGGCCAAATGAAATAAAGCACATGCATTGAAGCAGTGAATAAGATTGGGGGTTAGTGAGTTTGATGGAATCACAACCAGTAATTTTAAAATGTGACTGAATTCTTCCCACATTTAAAATCTTTCATTATGCTACTTCAAAGCTAATTTCTTTCTTGTTTTTCTGAATAGTTGCTTCCATTAATCTCACTTTAGGTAATGATGGTAATGATACAATTATATGTAATCATTGCCTGAATTCAATATGCAACACATCAGTCCCTTTATGTAGTGATTGTACAGCTCTCTACAATCTTTGGATTTGGAAAGTTTCCATTATGTCTTGCCAAGATGAGATTCAAAAGTCTCTGACATTTTGCATAACATCAGTCAAGACGGGTGTTCCAACTGTCCCTTGTAGTGATTGGGCAAACTCATCCATATGGCTGGTTCTAGTTGAAGCTGCGGGTGAAGACGTGAGACAAGCTGAGCAGGGTTCACTGTTTACATAAATTCCAAAGCACTTAAACTATTCAGAGAGAAACAAAAACAAAAACTAAGAATAAAAACTTTGAAAAAGGCCTTTAAGAGTACAGGTGGCCAATCTGTTTAAACTACTAATGACACAAATCACAATCTAACTGAATTCATTACATTTTTGTGCAAAGTGAATATTTATTTCAAAAACTTTAAATATATTTTCCTAAATTTACAGCTACTGCTATTACCAGCTATCACTCAGTATTAGCCTGTTTCTTAAAGTACTCGTAGCAGATGTGTGCTTGCATTTCTTTTTGTTTTTGTGCCACGTAGATATAAATTTGCTTAAGTTCTGAAGACACATTTCAACACTTATTCAATTTAGTTCAATTAAGACTTAATATTTTCTCTGTGTTCTGACACAGTAGAGTTGAACATGCCCATATCTTTCTAAGAATTAAATAATTAAATATGCAAATAGCTTGAAGGTACTAGCTTACTGTTTATTCCATGTTTAATTTCTTTCTTTTTAAAAATCTCATTCTCTGCGGAAAAATAGCAGGGCTTCTTTAGTCTCCAGTAAATGTTTACAATTCATCATTTTACCTTGACCTGTTGAATTTGGCTTGTTGATATATTTTTTAAAAGATGCTCTTGGGGAGCGCCTAGGTGGCTCAATGGGTTAAGCCTCTGCCCTTAGATCAGGTCATGATCTCAGGGTCCTGGGATCGAGTCCCGCATCAGGCTCTCTGCTCAGCAGGGATCCTGCTTCTCCTTTTCTCACTGCCTGCCTCTCTGCCTATTTGTGATCTCTTTGTCAAATAAATAAATAAAATCCTAAAAAAGAAAAGAAGATGATGTTGGTACAGTGTGGTATGGGTTGCAGTGGGGTTGGTACAGTGTGGTATGGGTTGCAGTGGGGTTGGTACAGTGTGGTATGGGTTGCAGTGGGGTTGGTACAGTGTGGTATGGGTTGCAGTGGGGTTGGTACAGTGTGGTATGGGTTGCAGTGGGGCTGGTACAGTGTGGTATGGGTTGCAGTGAGGCGGGGGATGTCAGTCACTTTCACTCACCCCCCAAGTCTAAAATGGGCTTTTTTTTTTTTAAATCCCTTCTAGTACATCTAAATAGATTTTCTCCCTAGTTCCGAAACACACCTTTTTTTTGTATTGTTATTAGCTAGCTGATTAGCATCTATCCACTGATTTTAAAGGTATATCAGATTTAACTTAACCAAATTGAAAACACTTGATTTTCTCTCTCAAATTTAATCTTCCTCTTACTCATATTTGTAAACAGACACTACTATCGACGAGTGGCTCCAATCAAACAAGCGAGCAAACAAACAAACAATTAAATTAAAACGCTCCTGCTTCTTCTCTTCTCCACCTCTCCATCCCAGCCACTGGCAAGTCCTAGAAGCATGACATTGAATACACAGCCTACACTGCTCCTGACTCAATAATCTACTACCACCATCTCCACGCCTCTACCATCTCTCCCCGGGTCTGCTGGAATGATCGTTAATTAGGGTCTTTGAGTCTATCTTTCCCTTACAATCCTGTTCACATTAACTGTTAAAAACATAATTTATTGTGTCTTTTCCTGTTGTAAGCCTGGAATAAAATCCAAATGCCTCAAATGGTCTTTTAAAGCTCCTTGCAAACTACGCAATCTTACTCTGCTAGTGCATCATTCTACTCTCTACATTCTTTACTGCTCTCCAGACGTAGTGCCCTATTTCGGATGTCCTTTCTGAACACCTCAAAACTGCTCTTGTCATAGGGTTTTAGCACTGTCTGTTCTCTCTATCAGGAATGCCCTTGTCCTACATCCTTGAGAGAGGCCTTCCCTGATCTCAAGTCACCTTTTCTCATACCCCCTTATGTTAGTTTTCTGCAGAGCTTTGCTATTTTTTTCTTGATTGATTAATTGATTGATGTCTGTCTTCTTCCATCAGAATGTAAGCTTCACAAGAACAGGGACCTGATCTCTCATGTTTATTAATTATGACTAGGGTATAGAGCTATGCCTGGAACATAGAGTGAGCCCAGTAAATATTTGCTGAATAAATGGATAAGCCCTGAGGGGAATAGTTAATGCCACATATATTGGACGATGTAAGCTGGAAAGAGGAGCAGACTCAAGTGAAATTTTCTTTCCAAAAGAATCTTTAGCCAACTCTAGAAGAGTAGTCCAGGGCCCTCTTGGAGTAACAGTGTTGCTTCCTCTACGATCCCACTTCCCTCTCTTCCTTTCTCTGCTCTTCATTTCTTAAATACTCCTTTTTCCAGCACTATTTTCAAATTGTGACTGGGTAAGGTGGAAGGAATTCCAAGGTAAATTGGAAAATATTCCTACACTCATACTCATAAAGCCTTCCTGCTTTGAGGGGGAAAAAAAGATGCACATGGCTAGCTATGACTCACATTAGAAAGCTGCTGTTAGGGAAGCAGACACAATCCAAGTCTTCTCCTCAAAGGTCAACTAAGAGTATATATATATCAGCATGAACACTGGAGAAAATCATGCCTTAATCGACAGGGACACAGCCAGGCCACTGTGCCCCCCACCCAGGATGTCTTTGTGCTCAGCACCACCAATGTCATTCAGGTTAGCTACTTCTCAAATCTTAGGAATTCTACTCCTGAGGCTTCTCTTTAACTTTATTCTGAGCCATAATAGCATTGGATGCTAATCTCTTCATTTCCTTCCTTCTAATAGTCATGCACTCATTCTTGTTAGGTTTTTCCACCAACTGACTACATCTCATCATTGTTGCTTGGGCTAAAGCTTAATAAGGAATTTTTGTTTGTTTGTTTGTTTCATTGTTTGTTTTATTAACATGTAATGTATTATTTGCTTCGGGGGTACAGCTTTGTGAATCATTGGTCTTACAAAATTCACAGCACTCGCCATAACACATATCTTCCCTGGTGTCCATAACCCAGCCACCTAGTTCCTTCTCCCCCACCCCCCAGCAACCCTCAGTTTGTTTCCAGAGATTAAGAGTCTCCTATGGTTTGTCTCCCTCCCAATCCCATTTTGTCTCATTTTTTCCCTCCCTAGCCTGCACAACCCCTCAAACTGGCTTTTAAATTCCTCGTATTAGAGAGATCAAATGACAATTGCTTTCTCTGATTGACTTATTTCTTTTTTTTTTTAAAGATTTTATTTATTTATTTGACAGAGAGAGAGAGAGAGAGAGATCACAAGTAGGCAGAGAGCTAGGCAGAGAGAGAGAGGGGAAGCAGGCTCCCTGCTGGCAGAGAGCCCAATGTGGGGCTCGATCCCAGGACCCTGAGATCATGACCTGAGCCGAAGGCAGAGGTTTAACCCACTGAGCCACCCAGGCGCCCCTGATTGACTTATTTCACTTAGCATAATACTCTCTAGTTCCATCCACTTCATTGCAAAAGGCAATATTTTGGGTTTTTTAATGGCTTCACAGTATTCCATTGTGTGTGTGTGTGTGTGTGTGTGTGTGTGTGTGTATACCACCTCTTTATCCATTCATCCATTGATGGACATCTAAGTTCTTTCCATCGTTTGACTACTGTGGACATTGCTGATATAAACATTCACGTGCAGGTGCCCCTTCAGATCACTACGTTTGTATCTTTAGGGTAAATACCCAGTAGTGCAATTGCTGGGTCGGGTAGCTCTATATTCAACTTTTTGAAGAACCTTGATAATGCTTTCTGGAGTGGCTGCACCAGATATCATTACCACCAACAGTGTAGGAGGGTTCCTCTTTCTCTGCATCTTCATCAACATCTGTCATTTCCTGACTTGTTAATTTTATCCATTCTGACTGGGGTGAGGTAGGATCTCACTGTGATTTTGATTTGTATTTCCCTAATGTGGAGTGATACTGAGCACTTTTTTGTGTGTCTGTTGGCCATTTGGATTTCTTCTTTATAGTCTTCTGCCCATTTCTTGATTGGATTATTTGTTCTTTGGGTGTTGAGTTTGATAAGTTCTTTATAGATTTTGGATCCTAGCCCTTTATCTGATATGTCATTTGCAAATATCTTCTCCCAATCTGTCAGTTGTCTTTTGGTTTTGACTGTTTTCTTTGCTGTGCAAAAGCTTCTGATCTTGATGAAGTCCCAATAGTTCATTTTTGCCCTTGCTTCCCTTGCCTTTGATGATGTTTCTAAGAAGTTGCTGTGGCTCAGGTCGAAGAGGTTCCTGCCTGCGTTCTCCTCAAGGATTTCAATGGATTCCTATCTCATATTGAGGTCTTTCATCCATTTTGAGTCTATTTTTGTGTGTGGTATAAGGAAATGGTCCAGTTTCATTCTTCTGCATGTGGCTGTCCAGTTTTCCCAACACCATTTGTTGAAGAGACTCTCTTTTTCCCATTGGGCATTCTTTCCTTCTTTGTCAAAATTTAGTTGACGATAGAGTTAAGGGTCCATTTAAGGGCTCTCTATTCTGTTCCATTGATCTATGTGTTTGTTTTTGTGCCAGTACCACACTGTCTTGATGATAATAACTTTGTAATAGAGCTTGAAGTCTGGAATCGTGATGCCACCAACTTTGGTTTTCTTTTCCAACCTACCTCTGGCTTATCAAGGTCTTTTGTGGTTCCATATAAATTTTAGGATTATTTGTTCCATTTCTTTAAAAAAAAATGATGGTATTTTGATAGAGATTGCATTAAATGTGTAGATTACCTTAGGTAACATAGACATTTTCACAATATTTGTTCTTCCAATCCATAAGCATGGAACATTTTTCCATTTCTTTGTGTTTTCCTCCATTTCTTAGATGATCTGTCCATTTCAGTGAGGGAGTTGTTAAAGTCCCCTAGTATTATTGTATTATTATTGATGTGTTTCTTCGATTTTGTTATTAATTGGTTTATGTAATTGGATGCTCCCATGTTAGGGGCATAGATATTTAAAATTGTTAGATCTTCTTGTTGGACAGACTCTTTAAGTATGATATAGTGTCCTTCCTCATCTCTTATTAGAGTATTTGGTTTAAAATCTAATTTACCTGATAGAAGGGTTGTCACCCCAGCTTTCTTTTCATGTCCATTAGCATAGAAAATTGTTTTCCACCCCCTCACTTTAAATTTGGATGTGTCTTCAGGTCTAAAATGAGTTTCTTCTAGACAACATATTGATGGGTCTTTTTTTTTTAATCAATTCTGATAACCTGTGTCTTTTGATTGGGACATTTAGTCCATTTACATTCAAGGTAACTATTGAAAGACATGAATTTAATGTTGTTGTATTGCCTGTAAAGTGACCATTACTGTATATGCCTCTCTTCCTTTCTGGTCTTTTAATTTTAGGCTCTCTCTTTGATTAGAGGACTCCTTTCAATATTTCTTGTAGGGGTGGTTTGGTGTTGGCAAATTCTTTTAGTTTTTGTTTGTCCTGGAAGCTTTTTATCTCTCTTCTCTTTTCAATGACAGCCTAGCTGGATATAGTATTCTTGGCTGCATATTTTTCTCACTTAATGCTCTGAATATATCATGCCAGTCCTTTCTGGCCTTCCAGGTCTCTGTGGATAGGTGTGCTGCCAGTCTAATATTTCTACCACTGTATGTTACAGACCTCTTGTCTCATGCTTCTTTCAGGATTTTATCTTTGTCACTGAGATTTGTAAGTTTTACTATAAGATGATGAACTATGGACCTATTTTTATTGATTTTGAGGGGGTTCTCTGTGCCTCATGGATTTTGATGCATGTTCCCTTAGCCAAATTAGGGAAACTTTCTGCTATAATTTGCTCCACTATACCTTTTGCTCCTCTCTTTCCTCCTTCTTCTTCTTCTCCTCCTCCTCCTCCTCCTCCTTCTTCTCCTCCTCCTCCTTCTTCTTCTTCTTGGATTCCAATTATTCTAATATTATTTCATCTTATGGTATCACTTACCTCTCGAATTTTCCCCTTGTGGTCCAGTAGTTGTTTATCTCTCTTTATCTCAGCTTCTTTACTCTCCATCATTTGGTCTTCTATATTACTAATTCTCTCTTCTAACTCATTTATCCTAGCAGTGAGAGCCTTCATTTTTTTACTGCATCTCATTAATACCTTTTTTTTTTTTTTTAAATTTCAACTTGGTTAGATTTTAGTTCTTTTATTTCTCCAGGAAGGGATTTTATTTCTCCAGAATGGGATTCTCAAGTATCTCCCATGCTTTTTTTTTTAAGCTCAGCTAGCACCTTGATAATCGTCATTCTGAATTCTAGTTCTGACATATTATTAATGTCCATATTAATTAGGTCACTAGCTGTTGGTACTGTTTCTTTTTTGTTTGTTTGTTTGTTTGTTTTGTTTTGTTTTTGTGGTGAGTTTTTCCATTTTGTCATTTTATCCAGATAAGAATAGATAGATGAGAGAACAAAATACTAAAAGGGTAGTAATGACCCCAGAAAAATATACACTAACAGGATCAGGAAGACCCAAAACTAGAGGGAGAAGAAAGGAGGAAAAAAAGAAAAAGAAAATAAAAAAGATATCTATTTGTGTATATGTGTGTGTGTGTGTATATATATATATATATATATATATATATATTAAGCTGGTGAATAGAACAGAGCTAATTTTGGGTGTATTTTGGTCTGTCAAAAGAAACTACCTCCCCAAATTTTAAAGAAAGAAAATCTTACATATATACAAAAATAAGGGTAAACACAAGGAAGGGATGGAATATGACTGTAAAGATGAAAATTAAAAAGGATTCTAAAAAAAAGGAGGAAAGAAGTTGGTTGAAAAATGAAAAAGAAAAGAGGAAAGAATGTGATAAGGCTGGAGAATAGAACAAAACTATGTGCTAGATTTAGGGAATATTTGATCTATTAGAAGAAGTTGTATCCCAAAATTTTAAAGAAAGAAAAACCTATATGTTTACAAAAATAAGGTTAAATACAATAAAGTGATAGAATATGACTATAACAATGAAAATTTTAAAAGATTTTTTTTAAATGTATTGATAAAATAGTTTAAAATGTTAAAATAGGGAAGAGGAAAATTTTTAAAAAATAGAATAAGAAAAAAAAATAAAATTAAAAAAATTTAACTTTGTAAGACTAAAGAATCATAGGAAGAAAGCCATGAATTCTATGTGTTACTTACCCTAGCTCTGGAGTTCTATTTCCACTGATCAGTTAACTTCGTCATGGCTAGATGTTCTTGCTGATCGTCTGGTAGAAGGGCCTATTGCAGTGATTCTCAAATGTCTTTGCCCAAGGTGGAATTACACTACCCTCGACAGGGGCCAGGTTAAGTAATCTGCTCAGTTTTGCTCTCCATAGCTTTTGTTCCCTGAACCCTTTCTGTAGAGCTTTGGAGGATGGAAATGGAGATGGCGGCTTCCCAATCTCTGGCGTGGAGGAGCTGAGAGCTCAGGCCCTCACTCCTTAGTGCACCTTCAGTAAAAAGTAGTCAGTCCCCCCCCCCCCCCCCCCCCCGTCTCCCTGGTCTCCAGCTATACTATGTTCTCACCTGGCCTGCAATCGGGCATTACTGTCTCTGGCGCATGTCACCGTTTGGAGTCTCTAAACCCAGCTCATTTCTGCAGTGCATTCCTGTGCTTCTCCTCCCAGAGAAAGGAGGAGGATTCCTCCCCAGATCTGCCACTTGTGGGCTCCCTGCTCAAAGAGCTGTGGCCTAACTGTGCCTTGGTACCCCAAGCAGAGATCCCATTCCTTGCTTCCATCTCTGCAGCCAACTTCCCCACTCTGATACCTGGGAGCTCTGCCACAGTCAGACAGCTCTTGTCTTTCTGTGACCCCCGGGTTCTGAGACGATACTGCCTCCATGAGAAGTCCACCCCCACTTAGTCTCTGGAGCTATGTCCCTCAGTGGAGTAGACTTCTAGAAGTTCCATTTTTGTGCTCGGCCACTCTACTGCTTATTCATAGCCACCTACCCCCCAACCCCGCTGCGGTCTGTCTTCCCATATATTGCCTTGGATTCACTTCTCTGCACATCCTACCTTCCAGGAAGTGGTCGCTTTTCTGTTCCTAGAACTCCTGCTACTCTTCTCTTCTAATTCCTGTTGGGTTTGTAGATGTCCAGAATGGTCTGATAACTATCTAGCTGAACTCCTGGGACCTAATGATATGTAAGTGCCCTAATCCTCCTGCTCCTTCCTTTAATAAGGAAGTTTTAAATACCTTACCAGATTTTTTTCTACCCTGGCCTCACTTTGTATAGCTATTTATAACATGTCAAGTCCAAGCTTTAAAAAGATTTCCCTATTTTGGTGTACTGATTAACTCCCTTTTCTTATGAAGGAAACAGAGTAGTAGCTGTCAGTGTTTCAATAGGACAAGTGAAATTGTGAGATCATAAAGAATATATGTATTGGTCTATTTCCCTGGTTTGTGGCACAGACCTTCAAAACCCTTGTGATTTTTCTAAGTGACAAGAATAGTAGGAGTATCTTTTGCTTTAGTATTTGTTCTTTGACCTTAATTCCTGACACAGAGTTTAAATCCCTTGAAACTTTCTGGGAGGTAGGAAAACCATTTGTTTTAATGAGGCAACTCTTGGTGGGCTTCTGGATCGGGGCTGGTCACAGAAAGACTAAGCCATTATTAGAAGCTTAGAATTTTCAACTCTACCCCCCACCATTCTCCCAAAAGAGGAGAGGAGCTGGAAGGGGAGTTAATGATTGATCATACCTGCCTGGATGCAGCTCCATAAAAGTCCAAAAAGTATTGTGTCCAGAGAATATCTAGAGTTGGTGGATATGTGAAGGTGCTGGGAGAGTGGCTCAGAGAGAGCATGGAAGCTCTGTCATTTCAAGCACCCCATTTCTACATACCTTGCCCTATATAGCTCTTCTTTTTTTTTTTAAGATTTTATTTATTTATTTGACAGAGAGAAATCACAAGTAGACAGAGAGGCAGGCAGAGAGAGAGAGAGAGAGAGAGGGAAGCAGGCTCCCCGCTGAGCAGAGAGCCCGACGTGGGACTCGATCCCAGGACCCTGAGATCATGACCTGAGCCAAAGGCAGCGGCTTAACCCACTGAGCCACCCAGGCGCCCATCTCTTCTATCTTACTATTCCTGAGTTATATCCTTTTATAATAAACTGGCGGTCTGATAAGTAAACTCTTTTCCTGAGTTCTGTGAGCCATTCTGGCAAACTGATCCTCCTTTCCTAAGGAAGGAGTCATGGAAACCTTTAATTTATAGCCAGTCAGTCAGAAGCACAGAGAACAATCTGGATTTAATATTGAGATCTGAAGGTAGGGGATAGGGAGCAGTTTTAAGGGACTGAATCCTTAACCTGTAGGAATTTGATATTCTACTTATGTAGATAGTGTTAGAATTGGGTTAAAATATGGGACAACTAGCTACCATCACAGAGAATTGTTCAGTGTGTGAAAAACCTCCATATTTGGTGACCTGAAGTGTCAGAAGTGAAGTGTTCTGTGTTAGTAGTAAAGGAGAGCCACACAGGAGAAATGAGTTTTTTCAAATAGTTGTTCAGGAAAGAGTTAATGTCGCCTCTACTTTGTCAGCCTACATTTCCTAAAACAGTGCCACAAACCCAGAAACACCTAATTAAGATCCAGAAGGAGAATCCTATCAGAATCCATAAGATCTAGAGCCCCTTTAGATCAGCAAGTTATCACCACAGGGCAGCTTTTCCTATTTCTTACGAACTGTACCAGAGTTTCTTGAGTAGAACAAATAAGTTCAGTATGACCCATGAGCTCCTTCACACATAATTCTAAGAATGTTGTAAGTCTTTCTGTGGTGGAACTGAGAGGATTGAAGATAAATCAACTACTGTTCAGGGCTGAGGTCCTAACACTAATCTCCCTTATTGAGAACTTTCCTTAATCATATTTTCTTTTTTTTTTGCCATTTTTTTACCTTTCTCTATAATTTCCCCCTGTGAACATGAAAGTTTGGGCTAATCTTTGGAATCTGACTAGATGCCACTCTTGCCATACCCAGAATATAAATCATCTTGTGTTTTAGTGTAATTTTCTTCCAAGATTCTTTCCTATGGTACTTCTACTCTAGCTTGACCATGATCTTCTTTCCCTATTCTTAGACACAGACTATAATTAATACAGATTGAAACTCATGTATCCTGACCCTCAGCTCAGCAATTTTTACTCTATAAATGAAACTACTGCCCAGATCTATTGTAAATATTGATTCTAAAAAGACTTCAGTGTAGTTCAATTTGCTCAAGCAATATGGAGACAGCTTGAATTTCTCTTAGGATATTAGCTAAATACTTTTAATGTGTGTGGATATTTTTACAAATAAATTTAGGTAATGTATACACACAAGTTAGATATACATCCTAAGACTATTTTCTTGATACTCTAGACTGTTAGCAAGCAGAATAAAACAAAACCAAACCAAAATAACTTGAAAATTCAAAACCAAATATTGTTACTCAAGTATTTCATGGGAATTGGCAGTAGAATCTAAATCTATAGGTATTATGGATGGGACACAGACATCCACTGCTGAAACATGTGACTGTTCAAGTGAAACCTGTCAATCCAGAATAACAATGGATTATTGCCCTGAAAAGAAAAGACTATTACATTCAAACAAACCTGGGAACAAAAATCTAGAGAATGGTGCTTTCATTTTCATGACTCTTTAGTTATCTTTGGTTATTCTTTTTTCTTAGTTTTTCTACTTTATGAGGGTCTTTGCCTCAAGGCAGTTTCATGATCCACTGAAATCTGAGCAACTCATGGGTCTAAATTTTCTACCATTTCCTTGAGTTCAGCATCAGGTGTGACCATCCAAGGGAATTTTATAATAATGACATTTTTGAAAATACTTTGTGACCTTTTTAAAAAATTTTTGATATGTTGGACAATTAACAATAAATTCTCCCCATGGATAAAACAATGTAATTCTAATATTTCTTTAGAAAAATATCAAAAAGAGTAGAAGTGGTATAAGCACAGTTAGTGCTAAAAAACAAACACTTGTATCTTCATCATATGATTGCAATTTGCCAAATATTAAAATTTGTCTTATGCAGGTTTCTGTGACTCTAAAACCAAAATTATTTCCAAGACTTTAGGCTGTTTCAGGTATTCTGTCTCAAGAATGCTGCGTTAGCTCTTTTGTATAGTTATGAAAAAAATATGGAATATTTAACATTCCATTGCTCAGCTTCCACACACACTAAGCAACAGTAACTTATTAATCTCCCCCAATAAATCCCAAGTACAGAAAAGATTAAGGCGCTGTGCATTTATTTTGATTAAAATAATTTATGTAAATTTTAATTCAAATTAGGCTCAGCATTAGGCACCTAGAATATTAATTCAGGAACTAGTTTTATTAGTCCAGATTCACATGCAAGAGTTTTGGCCAAGGACATTGAAGCGCCACTCTATCTTTATTAGCCATCAATTGGCAACCATTTATTGGGTACCTTCAAAGCATTGGGGAGGAGTCTGAACCTCAAAGAAATCACCATCTGTTTGGGGCAGCATGACTAAATCACTTGAAGCCATTTGAAAAAAGAAACAAGATAGTTCATAATTAAGTGCTAATTTGCTATAGAAATTCAAGGAAGCAGAAGGGTACTGAAAGCACCTGGATTCCCTGAAAATTCTATGCAAAACTTTCCATTTTGGGTAGCCTTAAAAAAATGTGGAGAAACTTAGGGTAAATGGAGAAGCATGAAGGAATTCATAGGCAATGAGTACAAAGGTGTGAAGTCATAGAATGAGGTCAGATAAATTGATGTATCAGATTCCAAAGAATCCTTGTAGTGCGTGTTGTTTGTCTGAGTAAAAGTAGAGACCTTGTGCTTTTTCATCACCTTCTATCTCATGCTTAGTGCCTAGCATGGGGTAGGGACCTTATAAATACAGTGTGGATCTTCACTGTAAGAATAAGACAGGGAGGGGCACCTGGGTGGCTCAGTGGGTTAAGCCTCTGCCTTCGGCTCAGGCCATGATCTCAGGTTCCTGGGATTGAGCCCCGCATTGGGCTCTCTGCTTAGCGGGGATCCTGCTTCCTCCTCTCTTTCTGCCTGCTTCTCTGCCTACTTGTGATTCTGTCAAATAAATAAATAAAATCTTTGAAGAAGAAGAAGAAGAAGACAGAGGAGTCTGGATTTGATAGAGGAAGTGGAAAATATAAATTTGAAAATAAAAAAAGTTACTGTCTTATTTAAGTTGGCATATACTTGCTGATTTTATTGGTATCACTTTGCTAAAAAGATTCTGTTAACTGTAAGTAAAAGTTTATTCAATTACTTATATATACATAAGAGTAGAAGTGAGAATAGAATGAATAATGATTGGATAATTCATTTTGATTCAAACTTCTTTATTGTATCATCAGATAAAGCTAATGATTGGTTTGCATTTGCACTCCTGAGCACATTTTAGCAAAAGTAAAATCAAGTCTGTTTTGACTGGAAGAAGAAAAAAGAGCCCTGAGTGGAAAGTAAATTAAAGATAAACATGACATACTCATTCAGTCAGTCATTGTGGTAGCCAGCCTCCAAGATGACCTCCGGTTATCTCTGCCTCCTGGCATTGACACTCTTGTATAGTTTCTTCCTATATGAGTATGAGCTGGTGTGATAGTGTGCAACTTGGAGGTTAGGTCATAAAAAGCAGTGTGACTTCACTGTCTCTGTCTCTTTTCCCATTTCTGGAATTACTCTCTCTGGGGGACAACAGATTCCATGTTGTGAGTTGCCCTGTGCAGAGGCCCATTGACAAGGAACTGAGTGAGGCTTCCCACCACAGCCATGTGTGTGAGCTTGGAAACATACCATCTAGTCCAGTCAGGTCTTCAGATGACTGTAATTCTAACTGACACCTTGACTGCAGCCCCATGAGAGACCATGCACCAGAAATACTGGATTAAGGCATGCTCACATTCCTGACTCTCATAAATTGCATGAGATAATAAATATCTGTGGCTTTAAGTCAGTTAACATATTTGGGAACACCATGTGAAAAGCTTTGAATACTGTTGGGATATAGAGCGATAAGCCTTGGATTCTGTCCATAAGGACTTAACAGTTGAGTGCAGAAAATAACACATGTGTACAAATACCTGTCATAGGATTTCTATATTGTAGGAAGAAGACTGAGCAGTAGGGGCTTCAAGGCAGAGCAAGGTTGATTTGGGGCTTGAAGGATGAGGATGCTTTAAACAGATGAAGATTTTGAGGATATAGTGCATAAATGGTTCTATTTTATAATAAGTTTGATAACATTGCAAAAATAGAGTGGCTGAAAAATCAAGTTAATTATAATAATTACAACAATAATGCTACAGTACATATTTTTAATTTTAACCGTATTTCCACCTATAGTACTTTATCCCCACAAGAATCAAGAGAGATGGGCAGAACAGTCATTATTGTACCCACTTTATCAGCAGGAAAGTTAAGATTCTGAGGGGCTCAACATTATGCCCAGGGTAAGACAGGCAGTAACTGGTAGAATTGGAGCTTGGACTCTGAAAATAAGTGCAGAGTATAAAGCAATGTATACAGTGAAATAGCCTTAATCAATTACAGAAAAAAGTACTGGAAGGAGTAAGGAGGAAGTAAAATCCCTTCTGTAGAAGTTCTTAAAATGAAGAAGAAGGGGGGGGTAGGGAAGAGGGAGGAGGAGAAGAAGGAGGGGGAGGGGGAGGAGGAGAAGAAGAATTGAATGGTATAAATGGTGCCTTAATCAGGAAGACTGGCAATTGTCTCCCAAAAGATTTCTCAGGGAGGTGAATTTACTGATGTCAGAAATCAGAGCTTTGTAAACTCTCAAACCTGACTTAGCCAGCACACAAGCAGGTCTTTCTTTCAAAGGAATATTTGTATTAGCAAAATGCACAGGCAGATTTAATTTGTAATGAGAAAGGTCACTCCCATGCACCTTAGAATTTTCTGTTGGCATAGTTAGGACATTCGTTTCCTTTATGTAGGCAGTAACAACTTGGTTATGCCCATGGTCTCAGGATGAGAAGAGTTGACTGGATGGTGTGAGAGGCATTCCTTGGCTTGGGGTAAGCGCGGGAGATTGATGCACTATTCCTTCTTTAGAGGTCACCTTGCCAGGAACATCAGTTCTCTGTTCAGGAGTTACTCATCTCTCAATAGAAATTTACTTCCAAAACTCTTTCTGTACCAGCTTCTTAGGGCTAGATTTACAAAAATATCAAAAACTGAGTGGTTTGAAAGAGGCAGAAATTTATCCTTTCAGTTAGAAAAATGGGAGGTGTCAACAAATTCGTGCTCCCTCGGAAGTCCTAGGAAAGGAGCTTTCTTTCCTTCTTTGATTCTGGTGACTTTCAATAATTGTCGGCATTCTTTGGTTTAGAGCTGAATCATTCCTATCTAGAACTCCATAGTCACAGAGCCTTTTTTTCCTCCATGTGAGTTCTCTCCTCCTGGTATGAGGACACCAGTCATTGGATTCAGGGCCCACCCTAATCCAGTATGACTTCATCATAATTTAGTTGCATCTGTAAAGACCCAATTTCCAAATAACGTTACATTCACAGGTACCAGAGTTAGAATTTGGGCATATCATTTTGGGGGAACACTGTTTACCTCACCATACTGTCCTTCTGCATGCTTCTACTCCTGACCAACCTCACTCACACCCTATCCAAGTTAGAATCTTTCTGCATTCAAGTGTAATTTTGGCCTGAGAATCTTTCTACCTCCTTAACGTATCTTTGCTTATAACTAACCTCCTTTTATATCCATTATTTTAGGGGGAAATAGAGTAGGAGGCGTTGGAAAACCCTCTCTTAAATAATTGGTTTCTTTGTGATTTTTCTATTTCAAATACCAAATATTTCCTCCATTCCTAATTTCACAGATTACAATTCCTGCAACTGCTACACTATCAAGAATCCACTGTTAGTGATGGGAGCATGCGGGGGTGGATAGTACTTTGGGAATCAATGCCAGTACCAACAAGGAGCTTGCAAAGAGGGTATTAGCCTCTCCTTCAAATAATCCAAACAGAAAACAATAAATTCTTGGACAGATAATGCTGCTTGATTTATCTTTCTTTCTTTCTTTTTTTTCTTTTCTTTTTTTAAAGATTTTATTTACTTATTTATTTATTTGACAGAGAGAGAGTGAGAGAGGGAACACAAGCAGGGGGAGTGGGAGAGAGAGAAGCAGGCTTCCCACTGAGCAGAAAGCCTGATGCAGGCTCAAACCCAGGACCCTGGGATCATGACCTGAGCCAAAGTCAGTTGCTTAATGACTGAGCCACCCAGGTATCCCTGATTTTTCAATCTCACATCAAATGTAGACAAAAGCGCCTTTACCATGTATTTGAATTTTTCCGTACAATGTAAGTTGTTGCAAATAAAACTTGAAGGGAAGCTCCCTAGCCTCCACAGCAACCAAACTGGTACCTTGTAAACCCCTGCCATGTAGAAGTTCCAGAGTAGCTTCTGTTGTTAAATATTTGCATTCTGAGCTGATTTATAGCTCACCTTTTGGATGCCCTTTTCATCTACCCCATTTCTAATTGCACAATGGAAAGGTACCTACAGTTATACTGAATGCATTTTCAGGTGAGTAAATCAAATTCATAAAATCAAGGCCAAAAATAATAAGTGTGGCTACAGAAAACAAAACAACAAACAAAAAAACAGTTGCTAGATAGAAATGTGCTCTTTTAGAAAAAAGCTTCTACGGCCTCGAAATCAGAAGACTTTGGTACTCCTGTTTGTTGTGACCTTGTACAAATGACTTGTCCTTTCTATGTCTTGTCATCCTCCCTTTCTGTCCTAGGTCTCTGTATGTGTTCACTGGACTTTCATAACAAGAAGCATAGGCAGGTGGATTAAAAAACAAACAAAAAGTATTTCCTCACAGTTCTGGGGGCTATATAAGTCTGAGGTCAAGTTTTTGGCAGGTTGGTTTCTTCTGAGGCCTTTCTCCTTGGCTATTCTCCCTGTGTCTTCATGTGGTCTTTCTTCTGTCAGTGCCTATGTCCTAATTCCCTCTTCTTATGAGGACACTGGTCATATTGGATTAAAGTCTACCCTAAAGATAATATTTAACTTAATTGTCTATTTAAAGACCGTATTTTCAAATAAGGTCACATTCTGAAGTATTAGGACTTCAACATACGAATTTTGGGTGAGGAACACAATTTCAACCTTAACAAAGGGACATTGTTTTAAATAAATACACGGTGTGTGGTGAGAGTAGATTTTCTACTGTTAGAGAGCAAAGTTACAGATAATCAAGGAGACTAGGCTGGAAAGAACCACATAGTATTGGATTAGAATCAGAGATATCAGTGAATTTTTTTGATTAGTTGAATACAGATAAAGATAGATTCAGAAATAATTGCATGTGTGTGTATACATAGGCCACTGTGCATACATATATGTCTAAGCTCAGTCCATGGAAAGGGACTAGAAGCGGTGGCATGCCAGTAGCAATAAGCACATCCAGCACCTCAATTCTGGCTTCTAAATACCATTATGCAGTGAAAGGAAACAGAGCTCCTTGGAAAAACAGTTAACGTTAAATCTGGGGCAAGGAAAGTGAAAGATGAACATGAAGCATCCAGTAGTGCCAGAAAGCAAAGAAGTGCTCCAAAAATATAAGGATTTCAAAGGGACACCAGAAACAACTGAAAAGAACTCTCAACTATCAGAAGGAAGAACAGTTGGGCAAGAAAATAGTGTGGTATTGGATTACAACCCAAATTTGTAACCCAAAGTATAAAAATATGTATATACAAATACCTACTGATATAAATAAGCAACTAATGAATAAATAAATATGGAGGAAGTCACAGATTTTTTTTTTTATAAAAGTATTCCAAATAGTGTAAGTATGGACTAGACTTAGTTATCCTCATCCAAACAGTAGAGTGTGGACAGCGGAATGTCAGTAAGTTCACTGTGAAAAACACTGCCAGCCACTAATTTGACCAAGTGATCAAGTTAGTAAGTTGTGTTAATAGCATACACCCCAACAGGATGTGATGAAGATGAACTTCAACTTTGTGGTACTGTTTCCCAAACCTGTGTCCCCAGTCTAAGCATAAGAACATCAGATAAACTTAAATTGAAGGGCATTCTACAAAATACCTGACCAATACTTTTCAAAACTGCCAAGGTCATAAAAAAGAAAGACTATGAACCTATCACAGGGGGCTCCTGGGTGGCTCAGTTGGTTGGACGACTCCCTTTGGCTCAGGTCATGATCCTGGAGTCCCGGGATCGAGTTCCATATCGGGCTCCCAGCTCCATGGGGAGTCTGCTTCTCCCTCTGACCTTCTCCTCGCTCATGTTCTCTCTCACTGTCTCTCTCTCAAATAAATAAATAAAATCTTAAAAAAAAAAAAAAGAGCCTATCACAGACCAGTGGAGATTAAGGAGGCATGACAACTAAATGCAGTGTGGAGTCCTTAATTGGGTCCTGATAGAAAAAGGACATTCATGTAAAAATTGGTTAATCCAAGTAAAATCAATAGTTCAGTTAGTAGTTGGGGGGAAAAAAAAGAGCAATGAAAGAAAGAAAGGGAAGACTTCAATAGGGTGGCTCTCCTCTAGCTATAGAATTTTTAATGTTTTAGATGTGAGGTTAACTGAGTTAATATGTCAGAGAAGGATCTTAAGGTCTTAGCTGTTTTTTTTTTTTTTCTATTTTAAAAATGCTTCTTCCTACAGATTTTCCTTCCATTGTTAAGAGAAGAGAGTTGCAGAAAGCTTTCCTGCAGGTAAAGGAACCCTAGACACCAGGTGGCCAGTTAGAACAAGAATTTGAGGAGGCCGACCTGAGAACTGAGTAAAGAGTCGTCCTCGGAAGGGGGACTCACGGGAATCATACCCTAATCCTAACTGTCTATAGACATGTGATCTTGGACAAGTTATATTTTTATGCCTGGACTTTTTTTTGTCTGTAAACTGAGGAATTAGAAAATATCTAAGGTTCCAATTATAACATATAATTCTACAACCCTCCGTATGTACAGGCAGTAGAATCTGAGACATAGGGAATGCAATTTCTGGGGGCGGGTACATGATGCTCTTTCATACACCACAGTGACACCTGCTGGGCGAATGGGGTTATCTCCCTGGGTTGGGTAGCTCGGAAAATCCTACCTCGTGTGAGAGAAAACCCTGTAGACTCAGGTTGGACATGAGCTGTAACTTAGATAAAACATTCCTTTTGAAGGGAATTGACTTTTTCTGTTCTCTTTCTTGCCTCCTCTCCCCCTATCTAGCGTATCTAGCAGATCTGGCACTCCCGAAAATTAACTATGACATCTTAAGCAAATTACTTAACCTTTTTGAGCCTGGATATCCTCCGTTATAAAATGGGAATTAAAAGTAACAACTTTGCATTGCTTTATGAGCATGAATTGAGCAAATCCAATTCCAAGACTGTGATTTGTTATGTAATTCTTTATTTAGGTGGATAATATGCAGACTTTTCTGCTCTGTGATACCCATCAAGTATTAAACGACAGTAGTCTGTTCATGTCAGATGACAGAGAGGGTCAAAGAGCAGAATCCTGGCTGTTTGTGTCTTTGATAAAACCCAGAATTAGGTCAGGAGGAGAGGTTTAATTTTTCCGACTATAAACTGAGAAGATTTGAAGATATAGTTTTAAAGTAGTATTTAGCAGCACATGATTGATGGTTATGTTCATAAATCAGCAATATGCAAGTCACTGACAGATTTCCTCCTGGGGGGACCTGAACAGCGGGGGAGAAACACAGTTGTGGGGCTAGCCAGCATCCGGTGGAAGCCTTAGTGGAAGACTGATAAGTTGGGAATATTTTCAGCATGTATGGATTTGTGTTAAATAGGTTTTCGAGAAAGTTTCTTCTCTAGCCGTGGCTTTACATTGGCACATGTTCTTATTTTATTGTAAATTAGATTTTCCATGATAAGCTGCTCAATTCTCTCTTCTGTGCATCTGCTCTCCTCTTTGTGGCTGTGGGAAGGGAGGGATCAGCTGCAAGGTGCCCTGGGGACTTGGGCTTCTGGCAGAACAACTGATCTCAGGAAGGCTCTTGTCCCATTTATACATTTTTTAAAAAATATATTTTGAAGAGGTATTGAAAATGAGATTATTTCTTTAGAACTCAGGGATCAGAAAGTATTCCCTGGGAACGCTTAGCTGAATGATGCCTCTTCATCTAATATTGGGTTTTATATATCCCGATTTAATGTTATGAAGTTCTTTTACCTACTTGTCTTGTGAAAGAAGAACTTCTCTTGTGATTCTTGCCAGATCATTTGATACTCATCAGACATTATTACTGTGTTCTCCAATAGCAGGGAACTGAGGTACAGAGAGATTTAATTTGCCCAAGTTAAGAGCTCTCCAGGGTCCCCCATTCTCTAGGTGGATACCACCCCATGCCTCTGGAATGACCATATCATTGTGCATAGAAGATGGAAACCCATTATTATTGAGATTGTCATACAAATACTGTTGCTAAAGTAGTAAGTCTCTTGCTTGGGTATATGTCCATGTCCTTGTAACTGTGACCTTTTACTCAGTTTTCATCCCTAGATTTACAATTGGTATTTAAATATCCTTGATGATAAGGAACTTCTGAAAAATGTTAATATATATTTCTGAGTAGAAATATTCTGATTTTACCAAGTATTTTTAGTAGGGTCAAAATAGCATGGGCTAGAGCAACAAAGAACCTCTATTCTATTTACAGAAAAAAAATAAAACACAACAAAACTCAAACTCCTTGGGCTTCTCACACTCTCCTGGAGCTGGTACAAACTGCCTTTTCAATGTTGCTTTATCCTATCTCCTATCCCCATGGGGTAACACTCTAACTTCACTGTGCAGTGGACTCCTGGCCCCATCACACTTCTAGAATGAGACAAATATAGAAATTAAATTTTCAAACAGATCCCCAAGTATGTCTGATGCGACGAGCTTGTGAGTTGACATAATGGACCCTGCCAGTCCCACAGGACCTGCTGTACTACAGCATGACCTCTGTCACTGTGCCTGATCTTACTTCCCAAAATACTACTTTTATTTCAAGACCCAGGTCAAATGACCTGGCATTCATCAAGCTTTGGCTAATTAATTCTACTGCAATTAATTCTTCCTGTGTCACCCTCTTAGAATATATTCATGTGTTTCCATTTACCTCTAGTTGTTGATCCCCAAGAGAGAAGATGTAGAGTCAGCCCCTAATGCCACATCCCGCAGTTCTCAGTAAGGGTTGACAAAGTGCCGCATCTAAGTGTATGGGTAACTTCAGAGCACAGAGGTCCTGATGTTACTTCATTCTGGAGACAGAACCAGACTGATCAGGTCTTTCTGCTTGGCCCTCATTCTCAGAGTGCAGGATTAGCTGTTTTGGATTTCATTTAGCTCCATCCCTCTGCTCCAGATGTCTTGTTAAGCTTGAGCCCCCACCTGACAGCCTAGTTTGTGGTTGAAGGAAAGAAGTAAGAAAAGAAATAGATCATACTTATTAAGGAATTCTCTGGGCAGTTGTCTTGTTTAGATTAATAGATGAATGGTAGACTAGAAAGGCTTCAAAGTCCTACATCATCCCACCTTTTGGTTTGTTATTAGATATATGTGTCTAATTTTAAGAACACTTCATGCTTTGAAGACTATATTCATTAAATGCTGACAATTATTTTAAAACATATATGTGAACACAATTCAGTATGTGCATTTATCAAGAAATAGCATTTTTTGTTTTTTATTTGTTTGATGATTTCATCTGAAAGTAGCTTCACACTGCCATAAATACATTAATTTAGTGTTCAGGATAAGGGTTTCAAGTACAGGATTTAAGAGTATTTAGATATAAGTGCAATTGTTAAATAGAGAAATCGCAAATGCCATACTACTGAACATAAAATTGAATATGAAATATGATTGTTGATCCAAGAGATCCCATTGAAGAACAGCTGTTTAAGCCTTCTGGAAGACATTTTTGGAAGTATGATTGAGAATCTATTTTAGATGTAACAGGCACCTTCTTATATTTTCCTACATTTTTCTTCATTATTGTTAAAGGGTATCATCTGCTTTCAGTTTTGTATTTAATTTCAATTCACACTCATACAATAAGGTCACCTACCTTACTCAGCTCTGTGAAATTTAATCTAATTTTGGAATCCAGGTAGAAATCAAGGTCTAGATACCACTCACCAAGTTTAGGAAGGCCTAGGTTGAACTGGGTGTCTTGCATTACTCCACTTCCAGTACCAAGAAATGATTCCTTTCCTCTAGTAAAATCCTTTAAGAAGTAATAACACAGTTAGAAATTAAGTATAAGGGCCGGCTGAGAAGTAGGGGTCGTCCCTGAGCAGCAACAGTGAATTGTAGGCCTAGTGTATGCATGTGTTCTTCTCAAAACACAAAACAAGAAAAACTCTTTGAATTTTTTTTTTCTTAAGATAGAATTTTAACAAAGCTCTCTCCAAATGCCAAAGCACAAACATTTTAAAAAGAAAAAAAAACTGATTTTAGGGAATAAGTACATTTCCTTAGTTCTTAATACCAACTAAATGATGCAAAGCCCTTCAGCCTCGTTACAACAGCCAGCTTTTGAACACTCCGAAGTGCTCTCAGTGTTCAAAAAAGACTCAGCATTTTTGGTTGATCCAGTAATACTGAGCTTCCTGAGAATTGTTTGCTGTGACTCTCTTTCATCCTTCAACTCTGGAAAGATTAACTTATCCTGCCTCATTAAATAATGTGTCTGCCTCAGAGATGACCTATTTAAGAAATAATGTATTATTGTTTGGGAAGGGGGGGTGACTTGGTGAGATTTTCCCATCTCCTTTTTTTCTGAGTTAATAAGGGTCTCACCTCTGTCTCTGAGCACCTTGATTATCAGACGATGGTCTACAGAGTCAGTCCTTCTTTCAACCTCATTGGCCTCTCTCACTCCCTTTTGTTCTATAATGCTCCCCATGGTTCTTGAAAATATGTGAAAGATGGGGGACTGAAAAAAGGACCCTTCCAGGACGTAGGAAATATGATGGCATGACCATTCTTAGGACAAGACAAAATCACGAGGAGTTAGTTATATGTGCTTGGATAAATGAATAAATAAATAGCAGAATGAATGTAGACATTCTTCCCCTAGTATCAACTCTCAGAGAAAATGAATTCACAGAAATACAACATGACCTGAGTAAGATCTTTAATGCATACATAGAATCAGAAAATGTCAGTTCCAGAATTTGGTGAGGAGGGCAAGGTGTATGATTTATAGGTTAACTTTACAGCTATGAACCTTGGAGCTCTTAGAGCACAAGCTGACTGAGACATTACCCTTTAACCAACTGTGCAGCTATCAGCCTAGGAATGGCTTCATGTTGAAGATATCGTGTTTAGAAATCCCATGTGGCCATGGACATTGCCATGGAACTTGAAGTGTTGTTGTTGTTGTTTTTCCCCCCAGTAATTTTCTCTGAGATACCTGAAGAGACTGTATCCAGACCCTCCCTTCTCCCCATCCAAAGTCGGACTGTGATGGTAATACCAATAACAATTCTGATGGTATCACTACTAGTATCCAAGCATCTTTAGGAGGAGGAAATGCAAAATAATTGTTACTCATTTCAGAGGTTTTGGATCATTCAGGAATTTGCTAATCAAAACATCAGGGATTCAAGGAAAATAACAAATGAAATGCAACGTAGCCTATTTGTTGGTGAATTCCCCAAACCTTGTAATCACATTCACTCTCTATGGCACATAGAGTTGCATTTCGTGGTGCTTCAGGGATAAGAAAGATAGGCACCTTGAGGTTTGTGGCATGTTTTAATCTTTTGCTACTTTGTATCCTGATTCTATTAGAGTGATTAGGATATTTTTTTTTCCCTCTGAATTATAAGCTAACAGGCATGAGCTCTAGTCTCATATTCCTAATTCTGTCCTTTTTTGGATAACAGCTTTTTAATATATAATTCACATACCATAACAACTCAACATCCATTCATTGAACATGTACAATTCACTGGTTTTTAATATATCCACAAAGTTGTGTTAATTCTGTCCATTGAAGTGTCTATATCACTTTGGATAAATCTGAGTCTGAGTTTCCTCATGTGTAAATTAAGGATGAATCAATATATATTTTAGTCTTCTTTTGAACAGTGAGTCTATAATTTCAAGCCTCACCATATTCTATTTATGTAAAAAGTACACACGTCATAAAATAGAGTAAATGTTTTATAAGTTATCATTTTAGAAGATATTCTCTCTCTCTCACACACACACCCCCCACACACTTCTTTCCTCCACGGTCTCCAACTCCAACTTTCTCTGTCATTCCAAATCCACTTTACACCCTACCTCTTTACTTACTAACTGAACTTTTCCCCCACAGACTCCTTCTCATGAACATCTGCTATATTTTTTCTATCATGTACAAAGATTGTCTCAGATATGGGTTAATATAGTTTTATAAGTCTATTTTTTTTCTTAAGCAAGACTATACACTTGATTCTTTTTATCTCACACACCACTTTCCACTCATACGCAGTGAGTAGTTGTTGAGTCTCTCAAATGTGATTCCTCAGAAATAAACTTGAAATCTTAAAATGTAGATGAGTTCTTCCTGTGCCAACTGCCAGAGTCAGTTTACAAAGGCTCAAGTATTTTGAAAATGGAAGCACTTTAGGAATTGCCAGGGCAGAGATAATCATTGGGATTGTGTACCTTAACATACAGGCACTTACTGCCTCGAGTAGCAGCTCATGATATTGATTGACCAGCATTGCAAGTGCACAATTACATATTGCTCCAATGGGAGTTAATAATTAAACCTGTACAAAGCTCTCTATAACAACCATATTGTCATGGTAAATTTCATCGGACATGGTGAATTGTATCTATGATAGCTTCTGATCAATGACTAATATTGTTTGGGAGATTTTCTAGTTAAGCAACACATGGTGACTTCTGATAAGGACTTATCTAATATAATAGATGGCAGAAATCCATTTTTCAATGCAATCAAGTATATATTGTATTAAAAAATCTTTCTAAGTATTTTCACTTAAACTTTGCTAATATAGTTAGATTTTTTTTTTTTTTAATTTAACAAGGTCTGGTGCTTCTTATTCCCGTCTTAGCTACAGTAGCATTGATACTTGAAATGCTACCTATCTGGAAAGAGTATAGTGATAACAGCCTAGGAAATGGTTGTGCTCTCATTAACTGTGCTAAAAGGCCATAGCCTAGAGCTTCTTCCTCTGTGAGCTCAACAGGACAACTATTGGCAGATGGAAATACACACATGAGCTGTGGGAGCTTCCCTCCTCCCAGCCCAGTAGACAATATAATTAAAATGTGGGTGCTGTAATAAACTGTGGTAATACAATGTGTGATAAGGATATTTTCCCCCTTCACACCAAGTTACATGTTTTCTCATAGGAAGGGAGAGAAGAGGCTGATCCTCATAAAATGTTTCTGAGACCAATGCTTTTTATACCTCTTAATTTTATGTAATGGAACAGTATCCCTTCTGAATGGTCGCTGCTTCTACTCCTAGTCCCCGTGTGCTGTGAGACACAAACTTGCTGTATAGTTCTTATTATTTTTAGCTCTTTATTGTATTCTTCTGATTACTTTTTTTAGCTCAATCCATTATCCCTTCTTTGATGTTTCTACCTTGCTGTCATACAGACTCCAACCCTACTTGTAGTTGTCAACCCACCTTGTCAACCCTCTCCCAAATTCACTGAGCATTTACAATACAGCCCCTGCTCATCCTCATCAGCCTGACTTACTTGCATTGTGGACCATCCAAAAACTAGTCCCAAGATCAAGTTCATAATCTTTGCAAGTCCAATGACTGTCTTCTCTGCACTCCTGAATATGGTTCTTATATGTTCCAGTTTTTCTGGGTTAGTCCTATTTATGCTTATTGTCATGACATGATTATTAATAATACTCCCTTTAATTCTCAAAAATGTTTTTTCTGTCACATTTCTGTTTAATATTCTTATTATTTCTCAGCACTGAAGTTTCCCTACTAAAAAAAGCAATATCGTATATTTCCTTTCCATATAAACCAGACCTGGTATGTATGACCCATTTCAGCCCCTTTGTGTGGTCATCCTAAAATTTTTGCTCCTTTGGCCTTGTGGGGGTTTCACATTGCAAACTGTCATCCTTCTGTCAAGTCAGTCATCTGCTTTCTGGGGTCTATAACATGCCTCAGGGACATTCAGCTTTTTACCAGGATTTTGCTCCCACAAATCTATGGTCACCATCTTTCTTGGGCTCCCACAATACTGGACCATGAATTTATAAGACATTGGTCTCCTTTTGTATAACAGCTCTCCTAAAATCTCAAAGGAACTTTCTGTCTCTTTTGTAGTGAAACTGAGGTAGATTCTTGGAGGTAAGCTATTTCGTCGGTCTATCTCCGTGTACAGACACTTGTATACATCATCACCCACCTTCACTACCTTTTCTCCAGGACTGGAGGGAGAGCTTTTCTTTCTCTAATCCAAGGCCAGTCACTCTGACTTCACCTTTCTCTTTTCTGCAATGTTTAATCAATTATTTACTTTTTTTTTTTGCCTTTAATTTCTAATATCTCATTCTCTACAAGCTTCTTCCCCACAGACTTTACTATGTTACTTCGATTTCAAAACAAAAGAAAAAAATAACTTTCTTGGCTCTAGCCTCTCCTTTACTTACTACCTCATCACCAGGCTTTCTTTTCTTCTTTCTTAGACAGAAAAGTCCACCCTTTTTCATCCCCTATAATTGGGTCCCTCCATCACCTCACTGGTTCTTTCCTAGAAAATATCATTAATGATTTTCCAATTGTCAAATTTGATGCTCTCTTCATAGACTTCTTCTTACAGGGTATCTAATGACATTTTACCACACTGACCATCTAGTTTTATTTCCAGTATGAAAATGGCCTTTTTTGTTAACCTCTTCATTCTTCCAAAACTCTACACAAAGTTATCAAGGCAAAGCCAGGTTTGAGCATCAGGGAGCACAGGTAAATGATAGGGGGCTGCGGGGTAGCTCTTAAAAACGTATGTAAGAATATGGGTTGGATTTTTATCGGTTTCATCATCTTGTTTTCACACTGCTTCTTTTAATGTCTTTTTTTTTTTTTTTTTTTTAAATCATGTCAGGTCAATTTGTTACCTTAAAATTATTACAAAGGATTCTTTTTGGAAAATGTGCTCAGATGACATGACTTGTGTTAAAACTAAAAGGAAATCAAATCAAATGGAAAAGAAAAAGGAAAAAAAAAAACCTAGGCAGATAAAAGATTGAGCCCAAAAAAAAAAAAAAAAAAAAAAAAGTCTATGTTTCTCATGCTTAGATTGTGGACAGAAATGGAAAGTCACTACACAGGGCCCAGGGGTTTGTGAGTAGATCCATAGGATCTGATATTCTCTCCCATTTTCCACTTCCTAGTGTAAATTTGGAATCAAGGAGCTATGTAGGAAATAGATGACCTACATTCTTATACTAAGTCTGAGTTGTTGTATGTTACTAGTTAAGTTTCTTATTATTTAAGGGCCCCTTTATAAAGCTAACATTCTATGATTCTATAAAAATAGGTCTAAAGTAGTTCAGAGATATGAAAGAGCTTTATAAATATAATGTGATACCATTTTGAGTCCCTGTCTCTATACACATAAAACTTTGAACCCTTGTACATGATGAAATTCAAATATAATAATTATCTGCCTTCTAACATTGAAGGAAATATTCTGTTTTTGCATGATACAATTTATTATCTGCCCTATGCCCTTGTAGCATGGATAGCTCATTTGTTTAAAAAAAAAAATGACAGCTTGTAATTTATTTATTTACAAATTGGGGTCCTGACTTAATAAATAAATGCCTTTCAAAGGCAGTCACAGTAATTTTTAAAGGAAAATTATATAGAGACTGTTTCTAATTATATTTAGCGTTTATGAGAGATGCTCTCCTCATATCCTCAAAGTTCAAGCTTTATTAAATGGAGATGGTGATCGAAGGCTTCTGCTCAAGAGCCGGAGCTTGTTGGAAACACTTGGATGTGAATCCCACACTGAAAATGAAGTAAACGGCATGCCCTCTTGATATACAAACAACACACTAACTGTCAGCCATCGAGTTCGGATTATGGTGGAATTAAACAGGCTGGCCTTTATATATTTTTTTTTTTTGGTCACACATGTAAATTATTTCTTACTCTGTGGATTCAGAATGCCCCTGTGCACATGGCTTCTTGCTTTTACTGCTGCCTTTTCAACCTTTGTGTCTCTGGGTATATGAGACTTTTAGGATTTTCTTTCAATCTGTTTCTCTTAGCCTCTCTCATGTCTTTTCTTTGAGCTGGAGGATATGTTGCAGCCTGCCCATTTATATTCCGGCCCTAATTTATGACTAATCATGCCTCTGGTACCCTCCATGCATCTTAATATGAAGCTTTGGGGCACTTGGTTCCCAGGTGGTGAAATTATCCTGGGCATTGTGTCCACAGCTGTGTCTCTGGCATCGTCTCTAAGGATTCCCTTAAGGAATTATGCTATGCTAAGTGTGACTATAAAGTAACAAGGCAAAAAATAAGTAAATAAGTAAGTAAGTAAATAAATAAATAAATAATAAAGTAACAAGGCTGGTTTTCATACAGCAATATAAATACCCGTCTCATTTTTTTTCTGAGTCCATTTTATCTCTCTCTCTCTCTCTCTCTCTCTTAGAGATAGGAGTGGGTAATTACACGTTTCTCAGATGAAGATGGCTTTCCCAATATGAATTTCGATCCCTGAACAGTCCTGGTTTTCAGACTGGCTAATTAAAGGGGATAGCAACCCCAAAATGAATTTTTGGGAAAATGAAAGGCTAGGTAGCCAGAGGAGTATTAGGAATTCTGAAGCTTCTTACATTTGGTATTTAGGGTTTTGTATGTGAAAGGAAGCTGACACGGGCAGAAAGATATATTACCATTTGTGTGAAAATCCTTTCTACTATGCTTTATCCCATTACTAGACACAACAGTCCTTTTGATGCCCATGTTGGTAGTCTTCACAAGAAGGGTGGGGTTTCTGTCAAATGTTTCTCTTAAGTAGATAATTGGTCTGAAAGAGAAAAATGGGGCCTAGAGGAAGCACAGGGTCTCTCTGGAATGTGTCCAGTGGAAAGGGCACGAGACGGAGGATCGAAAAACGCAGATGTTGGTCTGACATTTATCATACTGAGCTGTGTGTTGGTGCACAGATCACTTAGCTGAGTGCCTTGCTTTGAATGTGGGCTGACACATTAAAGGTATTCAAAAAACTTTTGCTGAATGATAAGTGAATTAATAATTGATTTATTAAAAATCTATCATAGGATTTGACAGACCGGGTTTCTAACTAAAACAACTTTATATTCCAATGTATTATCATAACAAAGAACCCAAGGCCAGCTGGATAACCTCTGGACAGGAAGGATTCCCCACTAGCTGATGCTAAATTTTAGGATGGTGAAACTTTGGAGACATGGTAACAAGACCGTGATGAAGGTCCATTCTGTCCCTAGTGCCTGATGAGCCTCTGTCACTCTGGAAAGTGAAATTGACATCTAGACAACAACAATAAAAGCCCAACGTGGAAATAATTCCATTAAAAAAAAAAATCTTGGAATTTTCAACTCTAGAGACATAGGTCTGGATCAGATAGCCCAGTACACGCAGAGGTTTCTGGGTCCAGCCCACAGTCCTTGGAAAACAGCCCTGGATTCCTGATTGTCCTCTAGTTGCCCTCTCAAGAGGAGTCCTGCAGACCAGCACTTGGTAATTATATTTATTATGAAGCCCTAAGGCATGATGGTAATATTTTAGGATTTTGTGAAATATTTTGCAAGTGTAATGAGGTTTCCATTATTTCTGATAGCTGTTTGTGAACATTGTTTCCTTTGACATTTTAAGTTTCTGGAAGGCTATTTTTGAATCCTGCCCATTTCTAGATCACCAAGTTCTAGTGTAATCTTCACCTCAAGGCAGATTATTTGTTAATCAAGAACAATTCAGGATACTGCCAGCTGTGTTCAAGCACTGCCTGGAAAGGCTCTGTACTTTTGTATGTACATCCGTTTATTTGTTTACTCATCCATTCTCCACCCACAACCACCAACCTTCTACTGGGTCCCATGATATGCACTGGGGAGGAAGAAATGAAAAATACTCGGTATTGCCCTTAAGGAGGTGACAAAGGAATACCCAGTATACAAACACAAAAATGTGGTGAGAACAATGCTCTGAGAAGGGCAGGTTTATTAAATTCATACCTTTCTGAACTTGGGATGAGGGGCAAGAGGTCAGAGGAGGTCTCATGCAGAGATAGTGCCTGAGCTGGGGTGTGAATGAGGAGGGGAATTAAACGGGAGAAAAGTGATGTGGAGAGGCGGGAGGGAGGGACCGGGGAGTGAAGGTCTCTAGACTGTACGAACAGAGTGTGCAAAGGCATCATAGGGAGAAGGTCATGCACTTTAAAAAGCTAGATATGGAAAGAGTAGGACTTTATTCTGTTGTGATCCAGGAGAGGAACAAGGGGGGAAAAAAGGGAAAGAAATGGTAATATATTCCTAACCCTTTGCTATTTCTATTGTGATATTTAATTTTAAATTTATCATCTATATGGGGCACCTGGGTATCTCAGTGGGTTAAAGCCTCTGCCTTCTGCTCAGGTCATGATCCCAAGGTCCAGGGATCGAGCCCCGCGTCAGGCTCTCTGCTCAGCGGGAGCCTGCCTCCTCCTCTTTCTCTGCCTGCCTCTCTGCCCACGTGTGATTCTGTCTGTCAAATAAATAAATAAAATCTTAAAAAAAAAATTATCCTCTATATGATTTAGTAGTATTCCTACATATTTGCTTAATATCCTTTGCTTGGATAGGGAGATAAAAGTCCTGCATTTTGGTGCTAGCTTTGATGATTCCTCAGAGAGTGATACAAAGTAAAGTTTGTGATATCTGGCCCTCTTTTTCATCTTCTTATTTCTCCAAGTTAGTCTTGAATTGGCAAAAATCCGTCTCATACTTTTTTACATGTAAAATTTCTGTAACTTCAACATAGTTGAAAAATGATCACCCAGAACACGGGGAGACAGGATCTCATCTAGTACAGAGGCCCATGTCTAAAGAGGTCAACGCTCATTTGCATAGACAACCTGCCAGGCAGTTGGGGCAGGTGTTAACAGAAAGAAGCTGTCATAGCCTCTGAAATGTTCTGAGCCTCAGCCATGAACTGTCCCAGCCACAGTCACGGTCACTGCATCGGAGTCTGTAGGTAGCTCAGCTTTAGAAGGTCAGGAATTTGTTTCCTGCCTCATAGGAGACCCAATCAACAATGTTCTAAAAGATAAATAAAAAGGCTGAAAGGAAAGAAGAGTAGAAGAGTATATGTGAGAAAGCAAATTTGATTTTTTTTAATTTTTAAAATTATTTTTATTTATTTATTTATTTGGGTAAATTGCTGTATTGCAGCAGAATTGCAGCAAAACTACAAAGTAATCGAGCTCTCATCTAAGCTAGAAGAAAAGAATCCAGGGTTAAATGATACAAAAACCATGGTCTGGGAAGCCTTTCTGTATAGCCTCGTACCAAAAACTATCTCCTTGTTCACTGTTACTTGTTATGCTAAAGAATCTGAATGCTGAACAAGCTCCCATAAGAAAGACTGATTTTGTATTCAGTCTCTTTCTGGCATTTTGCTCTATGCCTTCCCTGTCCAGCTCTACCTGCTACAACAATGCCTGCAGGATGCTTTGTTATTATTAAACGTGGAAGGGCACCTGGATTGCTAGATACCTATAATTATCTCCATTTTACAGGTAAGAAAACTCATCCTCAGAGTGTTCAAATAAGTAGTCCAAGGTCACATATCCTTTTGAAGAAACTTTTTCAATTCAGTGAATAAACAAATAAATTTTTCTTTGCAGTGAGAGAGATTTTTTTTTTTAACTGTTGAAATAACAGAATTAAAGAGGAATAACGCCTTTGTGCTCTTTAGAATGTCGTGAAACAGGCATTCTCAGACATTGCTGGTGAGACTGTGCACTGGCCAAGCTTCTGGAAATCAATTTGGCAACTTTATCAAAGGCTTTAAAAATGTTTGGTATTTTTTTCTTGATCCAGTATTTCTCATTGCAGTCTGTTTTAAGGAAATAATTAGAGATGTGGAAAGAACAGAGATAGATAGATGGATAGATGCTGATTACAGCTCTATTTTTAATAACAGTAAAAAATGAGAAATAGTCTATTTTGTCTTCCACATGGACATGGCTGATTAAAGTATGGTATAATCATAGGACAGAATATCATGCAGCTATTAAAATATCTTCAGAGAATTTTACTATACATGAGAATATACTCATGATGTAATGTTAAGGAGAGAAAATATAAGATAAAAAATAGAATGTGCAGTGTGACACGTGTGTGTGAGTACGTACACAAAAAAGAGAGACACCCACTAAAATATGCAGGAAGCACACCAATTTGTTATTTGTAGTCTTCTTGGTAGATGAAAGTGCAATTTTAATTTTCTTCTTCTTCATACTTTACTAAATTTTCCAAATTCTCTATAATAAGCAAGGATTTCTTTTAGCATATGGAAAAGAGACGCTACTGTGATTTAGTAACCTTAGATTTAACTGTTTTGCATTCCCAGATGAACCTTCCCTGTTCCACCCCTAACATATACATGTAGGATAGAAGGGGGGAGAAAGGATGTTGGTTGGGAAGAAAGGCTTACCAAGGACAGAAGCTCGTCTCCCTAAGACTTTATGTGATTGCTTAGAAAAAGATCTTTGGTATCCAACTAAATAACTTTATTCTGCCAGTGAGCACAGAAAAACCAAAGACTTAATTTTGTGCCATAGGGAAAAACATCCTACCCTCTGTCAGCATCCCCTACCCCTGTTCCAGTCATTCTATACTGTGACCTTATACTAATGTGTATAACATAGTGGTTACTGTTATAACTCTGTCCATTTGTTGTTGACTGCTTCCCCTCTTTGGACCAAAAGGATCACAAGGGCAAATGTCTGTCTCACTGCTGTATGCTCAATGCTGAGAACATGGCCTGACACAGAGAAGTTCATCTATAAACTTCTGTTGAATGATAACTGAAATAATTAATTCACTACCAATCTGTCAAAAGCTTTGACGTATAGTCTTTGAAGTTTAATGTTTACTCACCAAGGCTGTTGGTATACTCTCAGACCTGAAGTTGGCTACAGAGTTAGATGTTGGGGAAGGAGTTGGATAGCTCCAAGGATCAGAGCACCTTTGACTGTGTCATCTTAATTTGGGAGATAAGAGAGGTGCTGGTGTCCCACCACAGGTTCGCTTTGTCTTTCTGACCTGGCAGGCAGGCATGGGACAAGATGTCATCTTTTAGGTCCCTGGTGGTATTGGCCTATCATGTGCCCCACTCACTGCTAGTTTTCTCATACCCAGTTTGGGAAATCACTGACTGTTCTGCATGTCTGACCAACACAGGCCGATTGATTCAATATATTTACATTTTACTGCACCAATAAGTCTTGCACATATCTAGGAGGATCAGCAAAGATGTCAAAGTCAAATAAAGTACTTTCCCACCTACTTAATTTTAAAATTCACCTGTTAAGTAACACAATGAAGTTTACTGATTTATACAAATAAATAAAAAATAAATGAATAAATGCAATCTTATTGTTCTTCTACTTATTATCATTAACAACCATTTGTAAAGCACTCACTATGTGAATATTACATTAAATCATTTACATGCATTCCCTATTCAGCCTTCAGCATAATCCCATGACGTATATGTTATTACCCCATTTTACAGATGAGAAAAATGAGTCTATTATAAAGTAGGTGTGACTGATCATAAGAAGATATAATTCGATACATATTGCAAGTGAGAATCCTTACATACTAAGTATCCTAGGCATTCCACAAACACTTAGAGCTGGCACTAAGATAACGGTCCATAGCAAATCATCAGGTCACACTGGGAAGCTTCACTTTTCTGAAACATTCCTGCCGGCACTCTTCATTTTCATAATCCAGCCTTACATAGTTACCAGGGTTGTCTTTCATCCATGCATTATTTGATATCCTAATTGGTCTGCTTTAAACCTGTGAGCAAACTGCTTTTCAGAGGCAGAGGGGAGATCTGTGAAGAGACACCTGTTCCAAAGGCTCAGAGTGTGACGAGCTGCTGAGTTTATGTGAGGTTCCCAAAGGTGTCACCAGTCACCACCTGGCCTGTCACCCGTGGAAACCTATTTCCACTGCTGTTCTGGAGTTGATCTGACTCTCATCCTTTATACACCGAGCTCACTTGATTCCATCTTCTTGACTTTTGAGTTAATTTTCCTAACTAGTAGAGGGAAGTCATATGGGACATAAAGCCTATTTAGTGCCTAGCTGGGAGGTTTCTGAAAACTCCATCAATGGAGGGCTCCAAGGGCCGTGAGAATATCAATGGCTAATTCTTTTGGCTGCACTAGGTCAGGCCTATCCCCGTGCATACCTTGTCTTTAACTTACGATATTCAGATATTGTCACACATGAGGCAAGAGAGAAAGGACAGTAGCTAACCCGTGCGTATGCAGCCATGCAAAACAAGATATGAGGACTCATACTCAACCCTCCTGGAGTTCAAGAAAACCATGGAAACCAGTGACCTGTTCAAAACCGAACTTCTGTTTCTGTAAGGGAGAGAGAACAAAAAAAAAAAAAAAAAAAAAAAAAAAAAAAAAAAAAAGAGAGACCTAAAGCAAAAAAGGGCAAAGCATTAAGACACCAGCCTGGCCACCTGGGCACCCGTTGGGATCTTGGGTGCTTAATGGCCTGTTAATATTTTGAATCACAGTCTGCAGCATGAGAAGACACAGAATCCTCCCAGGGGCAGCCCCCGTGCACTTAATGGATCTTTTACTTTCAGCTTCCTGCAGGGAAGTGTTTAATTGCATCCATGATTGAGATGATCATTTTTATTGTGTTCAGTCCAGAGCGAGGGAAAGGGAGCCCCTCCTTGGGCAAGTCTTGAATATCGGGTTATTTGTCATCTCTTGGCCATCCTCAATGGCGCTGTTACTGTCATCATCATTATCATCAGAAAGGGAGTGTTGAGCTTGTAATTGCACGCGGCACTGTGCTAAGTGCAGTACAAGGAAGGCACTGGGTTCTTGCCGGCCGGACGTGCAGAATCAAACATATTCCACGCTGGAGCAGACCAGTGTCACAAGTTCATGCAGGATCTTGAACGAAAGGAAGAGGAAAACACAGAATAAGTGAACAGGTCTTAGGAGGATTTAACTGCCTGGACTCTCCTTAACATTTTTTTAAGTCCAAGTCCAGTGTGGAGAGCATTACTGGGGTTGAACTCAGTGACCCTGAGATGAAGACCTGAGCTGAGATCATGAGTCAGATGCTTAACTGACTGAGCCACCCGGCTGCCCCATATAACATTTTTTTTTTAATATCACAACTTTTTTAAATAAAAGGTTAAAAAAAAAAGGTTCAGAAATGGTAGAATGTTGTGTACTGAACTGGAAGGAATGTACTATGTTGGGTTGAACAAATGATCCTATCTGGACAGTGAGTGAGTGAGTGAGTTAAAACTTTTTGATAATTCAGTCCATTTGAATTCTGATTATTTGTAGGCACATTCATCTCCTATTGCATTTTTGACTGTTTATTAGATATTCATTATCCCATTAGTAAGATTCAGTAGTTTCATGGTTACTTAAGGAGCCGTTCGAAGTTGATACAGTGTGTACTGAGAATTCCACTTTCTCCCTCCTCCCCTCATGCTTTCTTTCATTCTCTCCCATGATTGTTTTTCTGGGGTGGTGGGTGGGGTGGAGGGGGGAACATGCCATTTAGCCCCTTCTCCCTTTAGTTTCAATTTTCCTTTCTTCAGAATTATTTGTAGTACAAAATTCTCCAACTCTTCATTTTATGAGAGTATTTGAACATGCAAATGGATGTTACAAATCATTCCATTATGGGAAATTCCTACTCTCGTGGAATAATCCGGCATGAAGAAGGCTCGCCTTGGAGGGCCACTGATAATCCCTGCAGCCTTCTATTCCTAATTAAAATAGCCCTCCTAAACTTGAATTGGTTTAGGCCAATATGTTGGCTCTGCCTAGGTTTCTTGCCCGTTCATGGTCTAAATGTGTAATCTGCCACTGCCCCACCCCCCCAGTCACCTGCTGGCTCTCTATCCTGATTTGTTCTTGAGGGAGCCACTTTTTTTGGGGGGGGTGGTTTGGAGCTCGTAAATATAGTAGAAATTGTTCCAGCTTAGGAGTCGGTGAACCGGGTCCTCCTTCCCGCCCTGGCACTAATCAGATATGTGACCTGAATCAGGTAGTGAGCCTTCCATGCCTTTGTTTCCTTATCTGTAAAAAGAAGGAATGGCATACACATCTCTCTGCCCTTTCTCACTCTGTGGCTCAGGACTAGGGAGCAGATGCAGGGCTGGGGTCTTCGGTGCTCTCAGCTCACTGTTTACTGAGTCACCCCTCTGTGGAGGCCCTTGCTAGGCCCTGGCTTGCCTGCCCCATGCCTGCAGGCTGTGCCTGCCCCGCCTCAGAGCACGGACATCCCCAGGGGCCCCTCTTTTCCTCTCTCCTTTGCATATGAAACAAGCAATCTGTCATGTTGGCAATCAGTTACACCTTGGGAACCCCAGGCTTCCTTGGACACCGCCATTCTGAGGCTACACTCTCCGTCCCCTGTCACCCGTGATGGGCAGTGGGGGGAAGGGGAGTGCTCCTGACCTCGCTGGTGGACAGCAAGGAAGTTCCTGAAGACGTAATAGGTTATGGCAGTGGCAGCTGCTCACTGGACCCTCTGTAGTCTCACACGTGGCTTATGATTGAGGGTCAGAGTGTTATGCTTGGCAAGGTCCTTTGTGTGACGAATGGTGAAGATAAATCAGTATGATGCCCAATTAGGAACACCACACAATTACCCTTGTCCACACTGGAGACACGGCTGTCACAGAACGGTTTCACGAGCAAGAAGGAGAAAGATGGGATTTTTGTTTGGGGCTGTCTTGGGAAAAAAAATAAAAATCATGCCTTCATATAATTTTATAATGCCTTATTTAAAGACTATGTCTGAGCTCCCTGTTGCCCACTTCATGTGTGTATATGATTTTACTTCCCTTCAGTTTCTCTGAGAATTCTCCTACTTTAGTCACAGGCAACTTCAAAACATTCTGATCATCGTTTAAGGAAGATTCTAGGGCAGAGAATGGACCCATAGGTGGGAATCTAACTGTGATAACAGGTGACCGAGAACCAGAGTAGGAGATTTTCCCCCTGCCCTGTGATCTGCCGAGGCATCTGTGTGAACAGAACTGTAAGAGGCGGCCAACCACAAACATGAATCTTCTCCCTGGTGAGAACTGACCGCAAGAGGGCCCCAGGGAACATAAGTCAATGGAACTCCTAAAGATTGGCCAAGACTCATCTAGGTTTGTAAACAGGATGAATAATACTATTCCACAACCTTTGGTGCAGAGGGGAATGTGGAACTTAGTGGAACAAGACCCATTCAGCTAAATAAAAACGTTTTATATTAGGTCATTAAACTGTATGTCATAGCACCTTTAAAACAGCACACATCATAAATCAGAAGTTCAGGTTTATAGGGTCGCTTTTACGTATTCGACACTATTATGGCATTTGAGGCTCGGATCACTCCTGACTTCTTTCTGGTTTAAATTAAGAGAATTTCCACAACTTGTTTGATCCAGGAAGGAGAGGTCCCCCTGCTTGTGGGCTTTTGTAACAGCCAGCCCCGGGATCAGCCTCAGTGCTTCTCACAGGGGTCACAGTTCCTAGAATTTGAATGCTCTAAAACCACACACAGTGAAACTTCGCCCACAGAGTACAGGTGGTCACCAAGGGAGTGATTGGAGAGGCCTGAAACTGCATTTATGTGTAATGGACACCAACATCATCCACATCTCCAGGGGCCTCTGAACGTGTAAAACCACCCATTTTAGAGTTTCGCTGGTGTTGTTCTTCAATGGATAAAAACACCTAAATAGACAATTAATTATTGTCTCTTCAGAGACATGACCTGATTGAAGCAGCTGCTAAATGGAAGAAGTCTTACATAAAAACGTGTTCTGTAGGACCCAGTTTGTATTAGACTCAAAAACAGACAGAACTTTTGATGTTACTGAATGAGACATTTAAAAGTGGTTAAGGTGGTAAGTTTTATGGTGTGTATAGTTTAGCATACACACACACAAAAGGACAAAACAAAACAGACAAAACCTAGCACACTTTAGTGAGTTAAAGCTAATGATGTGCTATACAGTGGCTAACTGAACATGAATAATAATAATAATAATATATAAATAAAAGTCATGAGAGATGCTGCCATTGGTGGCATCCGTGACTGCAGTGAGGCAGGAGGAGAGCCTGGGGATACTGGGAAGTCTCTGCCATCTGGGCGCGGTCTCATGCGTGGTTCATTTTGTGAAGACTCGCCGAACTGTGTCCTAGGACTGGCATACTTTACTAGATCTGCATTTTGCTTCCGTAAAACATTTGCCCCCCAAAAAGAGCCCGATGAGTCTCCTTTGATCTGACTTAATTTGAGTGGGGTGTTGGTCACAAGTGTGAAAATTAGCTCTCTTTTGTTGCCACAGAGATTTGGGCAGAGATAACTGGATAAAATTATGTCACTGACTGATATTTCTATATTTCTTTATTGCAAAAATTGAATTTGTTTTCTGGAAAATAGGACAAGATTTGGTCAGCATTTAAACCACAATGCCACCTACTCTTTTAGCTGCTTTACTTTCTGGAAACCATAAAGCACAGGGCAGCTGTCGCGATCAGCGCAGGATCAGTCTGTCAGCAGTGAGTTACTGGGGCTCGCATTCTGTTTTCCGTCAACATTCTGCCTCTGTGTAGTGCCGTGGAGCAGGGAGTGTCCTGTTGTCTAGCCGAAGCCAGGGAACCATCCAAAGGGAGGGTCTGCAGATAGCACGAGTATTGTGGGAAGGTTGAACAAAATAACCTATCATGCTCCCTTGAATGCCAAGATTTCGATTCTGGTATTCCTCTGTGCGTTTGTAAGGGAATTTTTAAATGGGCTTATGGATATGGGTCCTTATCTCTGGATTGGCGTCTGGTCAGTAATTTTGTGAAAGGAAGTCGTAGTGGTCACACAAGAATACCAGTGCTCTTAAAACAGGGTATTCGTTTTCTAGCCTCGCCATAATGAGTCACCACAGATTAAGCTTAAAACAGAAACTTATTCTCTCACAGTTGTAGAGGCCAGAAGTCCAAAGTCAAGATGCCAGCAGGCCCACTCTCCCCTGAAACCAGTAGGAGAGAAAACTTTCTTGTGTCTTTGAACTTCCGGGGGCTCCCGGCGATCCTTACTTAGTACTTCATGGCTTTTTGCTGCCTCACTGCAGTCTCTGCGTTTGTCTTCGCATGGTCTTCTTCCTTGAGGGTTTGTGTCTCTCTGTGTCCTCTACTCTGTTTAGAAGGACATCAGTCATTGGATTTAGGGCCCACCTGATCAGGATGATTTCATTTTGAGATCCTTAATTACATTTGCAAAGACCTTCTTTCCAAATAAGGTCACAGTCTGAGGTTCCAAGAAGATATAAATTTTGGTGGGAACATTATTCAACCCACTATAGACACCTTCCTGAAAAGAAATTAAAAGAAAAAAAAAATCAACCTTTAAAGTACTTGCTGGGGTCTGCAATTGGTGCAAAGTGAATGGGTAAGAGAATGGAGTTTTGTGACAGTTCCCAAGAAGCCTCAGGGGTCAGGGAGGGACATTATACAGTCATCTCTCTGGACAGCAAATTATTAGCATGCCCCTGAATGTGCCAGGCACTCTGTAGGCACTGAGTGTACAGTGGGAACCATAAAGGAACAGATGCCACCCCTGTGGCATTTATGGTCCAATGGGGGAGATGCCTATAACCTACAAAACACAAAAACAGATCTATTACTGCATATTGTTAAGGATGTGATATATGAGAGAGAATCGTATTGGGAGGAGGTCCTGCTTTCCATTTGCAGGTCTGTCAGGAAAATTTTCTCAGAGGAAAGAATATTCAAGCTGCTACCAAAAGAGGAGTGGGAATTAGCCAGGTACACATTTGGGAAGAAGGAGGTAGAGTGGTGAGTTCAAAAGGCAAAAAGGGGGCCTCTGTGGCTACAGTGTAGTGATCAAGGCAGACAATGAAGAGCAAGATGCCAGAAAGCTTGATCACGCACGTGGGGTGGCTCACACGTAGGATGTGGGGGTCTCTGCAGTAGGACTTTCAGAAAGGTTGAAGCAGAGGAATAGCATCCTCTGAATGTCATTTTAAGGGGATCTCAGGTTGATGTGTAAAGAAGAGACAGGGAGAGAAAAATGGCACCCACAGGCTGAACATAGTACAGTGGCACAGCCAGCCCAGGCAGAGACCTTCCTACCCAGGAAACATGCCGTATGTATTCCTGTGGCTGCAGGCAATCAGGAGGGTTCCCGAAGGATCATTTCCAAAGCTGAACACAAGCCTGACTTGAAATAGAGATTTGTACAGCTCCATTGTCTCTATAGAGTTGACTTTTTAAAAAAAGATGAAATAAAAATAATTTTTGAGTTATCGTTATCTCATCTAAAATTAATGACAGAGATTTTGCCATGTATCTCTGCGCATTCGCTATGAAATTTTTGAATTATAATCTTTGAATTATATGGGTCCAGAATTTGATTTATGCCATGATATTGATGACAGAGATGACTAGTGTCTGCTAATTGGGATTTGAAAGTACTATTGGAAAGGATGGGAAAGGACTCCTAGAGACGAATGCATCTCTCAAACCTAGAAACACTGGCTTGTAGTGCCCTGGAACCAGCAGGGCACCCCGTTTCCTACCAGAAAGCTCTGTGGCACATTCCTTTTAAATATCAGTTGAGGCAACCTTTGCCAACAGCCTATGTTTTCTATGTCCAGAGGACTTGAATTTTGGTGGGAAAAAAAAGGGAAGATTGAAATGAGATTAGATGTAAGGAAATAGGTCTCCTAACCATGAAAATAATACACCATTTAACTTGTTATTAAAAACCATACACATATAATCGATCTGAGCCAGTAAACATGCCTCCGTCTCTCCTGATGGATTCCCTAACATGCTACCTCTTCCTGCTCTCTGTGAACTTGGCTGGGAGTAGGCTAACATTTGACTATGGCAAATGAGTTCATTTCCCTGGCAGACAACCACATGGTCCTCACAGCAAAAGTCCTCTCATCTGAAGGGTAACCAATGTTGTGAACACATCTTCTGTTTCAACCTGAGCCCCTCTTCCCTTAGAAAGACAGACAATCCTTACAGATTACATAAAAAGAATCCAGGTGCCAGAGGTGGGCAGGAGCAGAGATGGCCTTGGCAGAGGGCCCCAGACCACTGTCCCATCTATGTAGTATTAGCCACAGGAGTAGGCTGCCTCCTTTGAAATCAACAGGACCGTATGGCAATGTTCAGATCTGAAATTATTTCAAATGGGTTCCTGTGTAGTTATAACTCTGTATTTTTGCAATCTTTGTGATTTCAATTTGGAAAGTCATTCAAGTGAGTAATTTAATGTTGGGTTGTTACTTCTGTTTTTCCATCAAGCTCACAAAATTCTAAAAATAATGTTATCACGAAGCAAACTTTGTGCTTACCAGGACAATGACGGGTTTACAGTACTATTTGCTCCAAGTATGAAAGATGGGTCAGATTCGACTTGATCACTGGGTTTTAGGAAGACTGGCCCTGGGTTTTAGGAAGACAAGTCATAGTTTTGTGAAGTTAACTTCTAACTCTCAGATTATGTCTTGCCTCAAAAGTGAAAAGCTAAGATATCAGTGAACATGCAACTGGCCATCGTCCAAAGGAAAGGTGGGGAGGGCTTCACTAAGGAAAATGTCACTCTTGTTAAACTCCCAGTGACCCTCCTCATCATACTTATTAACCTCAGATTCTTTTCCAGGTATGATGGTCTCCTGGCCATAATCAAATCACATTTTAGAATTAGGCAAAATGCATTTTCAAGCTTAAAGAGCTTGAAGAGTTCTAGAGTTCTGCAGAGCTTATTATAAAAATCTTTCCTTGTTATGTCACCTCAGTTCTTTTCCCCCTTCCAGAAGCAACCACATTGAATTCCTGATTATTATGAAAATTTTCTCCAAATCTGTAAATAACATGCTTGTGTTACTCCTTTTTAATTTTTTTTCCATCTGAAGCATTATCTATTGACCTCCTGCTATGACAGATACAGAACTGACTTTCTTTAACACCTCTTTACCCATTCACCTCTACCATATATGTGCCATGTTCTCATTTGTGGATGCCCAATAAAGTTCTAAATTTTGTTTATATTATTCAAGTGTTTATAATATGGAATCAGAGTATACTATGGTTACTTTTTGCCATTTGTATGGTTTTCTTTTGTTTGTGTAGTTTTCATATAGTTATCTTTTCATTATGATCATAAATTTCCTCCCAGTTATCCAGTTATATCTGTCCAATGTTTCTTCCCAAGGTACTCTCTCCCAAAGACTCTTGGCCTGCTCCAGTGTAGAATAGTTGACTCCTGCACAATGGATACCACTATTATCCCAGGATCCTCTTTCACTATTATTCTGAGAATCCCTTCCAATTTCCTTCTGTATTACAGCACCCATTTCCCAAAACTTGTGTCCCCTTTATTCTGTACCTTTTGATGGATTGTAGATACAATCAAAAGCTTCCTAAGAAAGGGTTTATTGGAAAAGGGAGAGTTAGACTGAAATTTTGCATGTCAGAAAATGTTTTAATTCTTTCCTCTCACCTTATTGGTAGTTTGGTTGGGTATAGAATTCCTGTGAAGGCGATGTTTTTTTCCATAATTTGAGAGTGTGACTCTATTTTCTTCTAGCTTCCAGAGTTACTTTTGAAACATCTGGTGAGTTCTAATACCTGATCCTATTAGGTTTTCTGTCCTTTGTTTCTCTTTTTTGGATACATACAGGATGTTTTCTTTGTCTGAAATAATCTACACCTCATGATATACCTTGTTATGGATGTTTGTCATAGTATGGATATGGGCCTATTTAATCTGGATTTGTACCCTTTAGTTCTGGGAGATTTTCTCGAATTACTCCATTCATAATGTCTTCTCTTCTAATATCTCCATCAATTGTCTCCAAGACTCTTTATACAGTGAATGAAGTTCTAGAAACTAATCTTCCTAATTTTGTTTTCTTATCATATTTTACATATTTTTATCTTTTTGCTTTGATTTCTGGACTACGTTTTAAAATTATTTATTATCAATAAATGTAAAAATCCAAAATGTAGCCATGATGAATTAGACATTCAACACAAATACAATTCAGAAGATCTACCCCTGATTGTGCCTTCATGGAGAGTGCAAAATCTGTCCATTGTTACTGTGAGTAGAATAATTATTGCAGATCAGAGGGTTGGAGAACGCTGAGCCATTTTATGACCTCAATGTTAAGCTGGAATGTAGAGGAGAAAAGGCTAGAAATAGAAGGCATGACTTGAATAGTCCTTCATACCAAGTTATCATCTCCAAAGGGACATGAAGACTGTACTTAAAAGACCTTGAGTTCCGGAGGATTAGACTTGGCCATGAAAGGTCCTTGCAGCGGGCATATTTGAAATCAGACAAATTACCAATCACGGCTTATGGAGTGGTCTATCTGATGACTGCAGAGCCTGGCTCATAGGGGCTTCTTTAGATTTTAAGAGCCTAAGCAAGTACGCTAATATTAAGGACTTTATATACCAGAGTAAAGAATTGTTATATAAATCAAGGAAATAGTACTAGAAACCCAAATCACACAGACAAGATAAATCCTAGAAGTGAGGGCATAGGTGATCCTGAGGTTCATCCTCAGACACCCTAATACCTTGATTTATGGCAATGTGACTAATATTAGACACACTGGCTTGTAAGACTGAACACTTTAACCTGCCTGGTCAGCTTTGTCTCAAGAATGGGAAGGGTTGATTCTGTGAGCTGAAAATTGTCAAAGCCATAGCTGAGTGGGCAGGGAAGAGTAAATAAATCTTCCCAAGACTTACAAAGATAATTACTTGATCAGTATATCTTGTTTTTTTTTTTTGGCTTGTTTGTTTGTTTTGTTTGTTTGTTTGTTTTTAGAAGTCATGTGCATGCCTTTTAAATGTTGTCTCCCTTTTTCTATTGTAGCCTAAAGTCTTGAAGGAAATACTATCTTCTCTCTCTCTTTTTAAAGAGTTTATCTGTTTATTAAAGAGAAAGCAGAATGAGAGAGTGAGACAGAGTACAAGCAGGGAGGAGGGGCAGAGGAAGAAGCAGACTTCCTGCTGAACCGAGAGTCTGATGCAGGGCTCCATTCCAGGACCCTGGGATCACTACCTGAGGCAAAGGCAGACTCTTAACCAACTGAGCCCCCCAGGTGCCCTCTATCTTCTCTTTATTATGCCACTCAAAGCCCTGAACACAGACTTGGCATGGTTATACCAGCACAGTGAGCATGTCTGGCCCCATCTGGCCCCAACTATAAACTTGAGTAGAGTCTCAGCCTTCCTTTATCTTACCTGCCATGAAACACTCATCCAGGAATTAACCAGAGTACAATTCTTAATAAAGTTGTTACCCCTCCCAAAAATGTTAAATTTGAAACCTCATCTTGATGGCCTTGGAAAGACTTTCTTACTGAAAAAAAGAATAGTAAAGTACAAACTAGGGAGTGTTTTGGTTGCCAGAGATTCTTGCCAGTCCCTTTCAAAGCATTCCCTGTAGGCAGCTGCCCACAAGGCTAAGAAGTCTCTGTTATAGCTTGGGATTGATTAACCAGGAAATGCCGCCCATGAGTGACCACACATTCCCTGAGGCCAAGTTCTCTTTTGCAGGATAGAACAAATACTTAGACTCAGAGTTAAAGAGGGCTCAAAAAGACAACCCATACCAAGGTCTGAGCAAAGCTAAGAGTCTAGGTAGTAGGAACATATGTCATTCTCTGTTATGCATGGCATTGTTTCCTTAAGTCTCTGCTCTGCTTTGGGATGTATGCGTTACTGATCCCAAACTAGCTCCCTTCCCTCTCTGAAGAATGGGGGTTGGGGCAGAAAATTCGAAGCTTCTACTCATGGCTTGGTCCTTCTGGTGACCATCCCCTATCCAGAAGCCCACCAAGAGTCACCTCATTAAAATAAAAGACATTGATATTCTCCAGGAAATTATAAGAGTTTTTGGAATTCTGTTAGGTATCAGTATCAAAGACCAATATTAAAACAAAAGATGCTCCTAGTACTCTTATCACTTAGGAAATTACAAAGAGCTCTATTCTGGGAACTGAGGGCAGATGTATATATGTGTGTGTGTGTGTGTGTGTGTGTTTATATGTATGTATGTGTATATATGTGTGTGTATATTTGTTTTTTGTTGGTTTTTTTTAATTTTTTTTAAATTTTTTTATTTTTTATAAACATATATTTTTATCCCCAGGGGTACAGGTCTGTGAATCACCAGGTTTACACACTTCACAGCACTTACCAAAGCACATACCCTCACCAATATCCATAATCCCACCCCCTTCTCCCAAACACCCTCCCCCCAGCAACCCTCAGTTTGTTTTGTGAGATTAAAAGTCACTTATGGTTTGTCTCCCTCCCAATCCCATCTTGTTTCATTGATTCTTCTCCTACCCACTTAAGCCCCCATGTTGGATCACCACTTCCTCATATCAGGGAGATCATATGATAGTTGTCTTTCTCTGCTTGACTTATTTCGCTAAGCATGATACGCTCTAGTTCCATCCATGTTGTCGCAAATGGCAAGATTTCATTTCTTTTGATGGCTGCATAGTATTCCATTGTGTATATATACCACATCTTCTTGATCCATTCATCTGTTGATGGACATCTAGGTTCTCTCCATAGTTTGGCTATTGTGGACTTTGCTGCTATAAACATTCGGGTGCACGTGCCCCTTTGGATCACTACGTTTGTATCTTTAGGGTAAATACCCAATAGTGCAATTGCTGGGTCATAGGGCAGTTCTATTTTCAACATGTTGAGGAACCTCCATGCTGTTTTCCAGAGTGGCTGCACCAGCTTGCATTCCCACCAACAGTGTAGGAGGGTTCTCCTTTCTCCGCATCCTCGCCAGCATCTGTCATTTCCTGACTTGTTTATTTTAGCCATTCTGACTGGTGTGAGGTGATATCTCATTGTGGTTTTGATTTGTATTTCCCTGATGCCAAGTGATATGGAGCACTTTTTCATGTGTCTGTTGGCCATCTGGATGTCTTCTTTGCAGAAATGTCTGTTCATGTCCTCTGCCCATTTCTTGATTGGATTATTTGTTCTTTGGGTGTTGAGTTTGCTAAGTTCTTTATAGATTCTGGACACTAGTCCTTTATCTGATATGTCGTTTGCGAATATCTTCTCCCATTCTGTCAGTTGTCTTTTGATTTTGTTAACTGTTTCCTTTGCTGTGCAAAAGCTTTTGATATTGATGAAATCCCAATAGTTCATTTTTGCCCTTGCTTCCCTTGCCGTTGGCGTTGTTCCTAGGAAGATGTTGCTGAGGCTGATGTTGAAGAGATTGCTGCCTGTGTTCTCCTCAAGGATTTTGATGGATTCCTTTTGCACATTGAGGTCCTTCATCCATTTTGAGTATATTTTTGTGTGTGGTGTAAGGAAATGGTCCAATTTCATTTTTCTGCATGTGGCTGTCCAATTTTCCCAGCACCATTTATTGAAGAGGCTGTCTTTTTTCCATTGGACATTCTTTCCTGCTTTGTCGAAGATTAGTTGACCATAGAGTTGAGGGTCTATTTCTTGGCTCTCTATTCTGTTCCATTGATTTAGGACCGAGTCCTGATTTAGGACCGAGGATGTGATCTATTCTGGAGAATGTTCCATGTGCACTAGAGAAGAATGTGTATTCTGTTGCTTTGGGATGAAATGTTCTGAATATATCTGTGATGTCCATCTGGTCCAGTGTGTCGTTTAAGGCCTTTATTTCCTTGCTGATCTTTTGCTTGGATGATCTGTCCATTTCAGTAAGGGGAGTGTTAAAGTCCCCTACTATTATTGTATTATTGTTTATGTGTTTCTTTGATTTTGTTATTAATTGGTTTATATAGTTGGCTGCTCCCACGTTGGGGGCATAGATATTTAAAATTGTTAAATCTTCTTGTTGGACAGACCCTTTGAGTATGATATAGTGTCCTTCCTCATCTCTTATTATAGTCTTTGGCTTAAAATCTAATTGATCTGATATAAGGATTGCCACTCCTGCTTTCTTCTGATGTCCATTAGCATGGTAAATTCTTTTCCACCCCCTCACTTTAAATCTGGAGGTGTCTTCGGGCTTAAAATGAGTTTCTTGGAGGCAACATATAGATGGGTTTTGTTTTTTTTATCCATTCTGATACCCTGTGTCTTTTGACAGGGGCATTTAGCCCATTAACATTCAGGATAACTATTGAGAGATATGAATTTAGTGCCATTGCATTGCCTGTAAGGTGACTGTTATTGTATATGGTCTATGTTCTTTTCTGATCTACCACTTGTAGGCTCTCTCTTTGCTTAGAGGACCCCTTTCAATATTTCCTGTAGAGCTGGTTTGGTGTTTGCAAATTCTTTCAGTTTTTGTTTGTCCTGGAAGCTTTTAATCTCTCCTTCTATTTTCAATGATAGCCTAGCTGGATATAGTATTCTTGGCTGCATGTTTTTCTCGTTTAGTGCTCTGAAAATATCATGCCAGCTCTTTCTGGCCTGCCAGGTCTCTGTGGATAAGTCAGCTGCCAAACTAATATTTTTACCATTGTATGTTACAGACTTCTTTTCCCGGGCTGCTTTCAGGATTTTCTCTTTGTCACTGAGACTTGTAAATTTTACTATTAGGTGACGGGGTGTGGGCCTATTCTTATTGATTTTGAGGGGCGTTCTCTGAACCTCCTGAATTTTGATGCTCGTTCCCTTTGCCATATTGGGGAAATTCTCCCCAATAATTCTCTCCAGTATACCTTCTGCTCCCCTCTCTCTTTCTTCTTCTTCTGGAATCCCAATTATTCTAATGTTGTTTCGTCTTATGGTGTCACTTATCTCTCGAATTCTCCCCTCGTGGTCCAGTAGCTGTTTGTCCCTCTTTTGCTCAGCTTCTTTATTCGCTGTCATTTGGTCTTCTATATTACTAATTCTCTCTTCTGCCTCATTTATCCTAGCAGTGAGAGCCTCCATTTTTGATTGCACCTCATTAATAGCTTTTTTGATTTCAACTTGGTTAGATTTTAGTTCTTTTATTTCTCCAGAAAGGGCTTTTATATCTCTCGAGAGGGTTTCTCTAATATCTTCCATGCCTTTTTCGAGCCCGGCTAGAACCTTGAGAATTGTCATTCTGAACTCTAGATCTGACATATTACCAATGTCTGTATTGATTAGGTCCCTAGCCTTTGGTACTGCCTCTTGTTCTTTTTTTTGTGTTGAATTTTTCCGTCTTGTCATTTTGTCCAGATAAGAGTATATGAAGGAGCAAGGAAAATACTAAAAGGGTGGCAACAACCCCAGGAAAATATGCTTTAACCAAATTAGAAGAGGTCCCAAATCGTGAGGGGGGAGAAAGGGGATAAAAAGAGTTCAAAAAGGAAGAAAGAAAAAAAAAAGAAAAAGAAAAAAGAAATAAAAGAAAAGAAAAGAATTTTAAAAAAAGAAAACAAATAAGAAAAATATAAAAAAGAAAAAATATATATATTAGATAAACTAGTTAAAAATGTTAAAAAAGAAAAAGGTAAAAGTTTAAAAAAAAATTAACCAGAAAGCGAGGAAAAAAAAAAACAAAAAATGAAAAAGAAAAAAATTAAATTAACTGCAAGACTAAAAAAAATCACAGGGAAAAGGCCATGAGTTCCGTGCTTTGCTTTCTCCTCCTCTGGAATTTGCTGCTCTCCTTGGTATTGAAACCGCACTCCTTGGTAGGTGAACTTGGTCTCGGCTGGATTTCTTGTTGATCTTCTGGGGGAGGGGCCTGTTGTGGTGATTCTCAAGTGTCTTTGCCCCAGGCGGAATTGCACCGCCCTTATCAGGGGCCGGGGTGAGTAATCCGCTCGGGTTTGCTTTCAGGAGCTTTTGTTCCCTGAGCGCTTTCCGTAGAGTTCAGGAGGACGGGAATACAAATGGCGGCCTCCTGGTCTCCGGCCCGGAGGAGCCGAGAGCCCAGGGCCCCACTCCTCAGTGTGCCCTCAGAGAACAGCGCCAGTAACTCCCGTCTGCCTGAACTCTGGTCGCGCTCCGAGCTCACCGAGCCTGCGACCGGCTCAAGGTAACACCGAGCTGCGAGCTTACTGTCGGCTCTGTCTCTGTAGCCGGCTTTCCCGTTCCAATACCCGCAAGGTCTGCAACACTCAGACACCCCTGATCCTTCTGTGACCCTGCGGGACCTGAGGCCACGCTGACCCCGCGTGGGCTTCGCCCCGGTTTAGCCTCTGGAGCGATGTCCCTCAGCGGAACAGACTTTTAAAAGTCCTGATTTCGTGCTCCGTTGCTCCGCCGCTTGCCGGGAGCCGGCCCCTCCCCCCGGGGTCTATCTTCCCGTCGCTTTGGATTCATTTCTCCGCCGGTCCTACCTTTCAGAAAGTGGTTGTTTTTCTGTTTCCAGAATTGCTGTTCTTCTCTTCGATCTGCCGATGGATTTTCAGGTGTTTGCAATCTTTAGATAAGCTATCTAGCTGATCTCTGGCTAGCTGAAGTAGTCTCAGCCTGCTACTTCTCCGCCATCTTGACTCCTCTGTGTGTGTATATTTGTAGGTATATATATGTGTGTGTATATTTGTAGGTGTATATATGTGTGTGTGTGTATTTTTCTATTATCTCACAATGAGGGATGGTTTTATCTTACTAGGAATGAAGAATTAATGTGTTAAATGAAGTAGATAGTTTTTTTAATACTTTTTAAAAAAATTTATTTATTTATATGAGAGAAAGAACAGAGAGTACAAGTGGGGTTGGCAGTAGGAGATGGGGAGGGGCCGAGGGAGAGGAGGAAGCAGACTCCCTGCTGAGCAGGGAGTCCCATGTGGAGCTAGAGTCCAGGACCCTGAGATCATGACCTGAGCTGAAGGCAGACGCTTAACCAACTGAGCCACCCAGGTGCCTCAAAGTAGATAGCTTTCACTGAGATGACATGTCTAAAGTACATTACAGAGAGGGAAGCAAAAGACTGACTAAGACAATAGAGGGGGAAAATGTTCATTAGGACACGATCCCAGGACTCTGGGATAGAGCCCCACATCCAGCTCCCTGCTTAATAGGGAACCTGCTTCTCCCTCTCCCTATCCCCCCTCCTGCTCTCTCTTGCTATTTCTCTTTCTCTGAAAAAAATAAAATTTAAAATGATGTTCATGGTTGGATCTAACACTGGTAGGTTTGGATCTACTACCCCACCTCTGCACAAACTTATAATAACATTTTTATACTCTTCAAAATCTTTTTATGCACATTATCTCATTTAATGAGGTGGAACATGTTGTGCTTCTAATATCATTTTCGTTTTAAAGATAACTACATGGAATGACAGAGAAATAAAGTTACTAACTCAAGGTCACACTGATAGTCATCAAATTCTGACCTATGTTATCAGAATAGATGATCAACTGTTAAACAGTCCAACCAAAATATTAAATGCTTTATTAAAAAAAGAATCCCAACAGCTTTAGCAAATGGCTAGTGACAATTCATCTTGCTGCATAGAAGAGAAAAGAGAGAGTCAGTAATACACTGAGGTCACATAGCTGGTCAGTGGCAGAGATTGGATTTAAATCTAGATAACGATCGCCTCCAGAGTCTGTGATCATAACCACTGCTCTATGGCTTTTTGCATAGTATAGTCAATTTCTTATTGAATCTCATCTCTCCCCACCACACTACCTCCATTTTAGTTGATTTTTCCATTTGTAACATTATCTCACATCTTCTCTGCTGGTCTGCCTTTGCCCCTTCTTTCATATCTTGTCTTCCATATGCCTCACTTGCCTGGCCTCCCAACACGTTGGACTCTTCGCATTGTCTGTGTACATCTCCCTTCCTTCCCTAGTTATTTGGAATACTTAAGGCATGAACAATTTTTATAAAGTGCTGTTAGATACTTTGGGAAAACCCCTGAACTAAGGAGGAGGTAAACTAAATACCATTAACACTTAGAACACAAAATCAATGTTATTCTCAAACAAATAAATGATATTTGACCCCAGAAACAAAAATTTATATTTTAATTTTTTGCATTGGAATTGAGGTCTCCCAAATGCAAATGCAATCCTCTGGCCAAAAGAAGTCTCCAGAGTCAGAGTCGGGAAGATCCGAGTTCATGCCCTGACTCTGCCACTAATTAGCTGGATGGCAGTGGCCAGGCTATGTTGCCTCTTTGAGCCATCGTTCACTCTTATATAAAGTGAAGATGAAGATAGCACCCACATTGTAGTTCAAATGTGAGGAATATTCTAGATAATGTGTAAGAGATTTTTAACATAGTAGCAGATATGTGACTTGATAATAACATTTGTTATTAATATTATCATTGTTATTAATCATATTTAAGAAAAGAAAACTACCAACTTTGGGAGACACCCCACACTGAAAGTTTCTCTTGCTTAGGAAATCCCTGGGTATTTCCTAAGAGTCTAACAAATAAGGGTCCTTCTCATATAACTCAAGATAAAAAGTATGTTCATCTATTTTGATAGAAGCCATCCCTTAGGTATAATATTGGAGGAGGTAAGTATGCAGTAAGGAATGGAAAGACATAGTGATTAGTTATGGCAATTAAAATCTTCCTTACTCTATGGAAAGGGAATGCTTTCTAGTCCTTAACCCTCATTGGATTTTAAAAATAGTGTTATTCTTTTGAAAATAACTATGGTTGATCAACATTTTCAAATGGTCAACAGGAACATCTCTTATTTGTCTGAAACTGCTTTGGGTTAATAAATTATTGGGATAAGACTTAGAAAACATGACAACCAGTTTTGACGTGAAGCTGACAGTGTAATGGATAACAGAGTTTCAGGATCCTGCAACTTTGATTGCTTTTCCTCCTCCTATTTGCTTTGTTCATCTCTGAGAAGAAAACGATCCACATTTGTAATATCACCTAATCCTGCTGCTGGACATTAAACATTTATTTTAAACATTAAAACTGCTAAGCTTGCAAGTTTATGACCCACCGATGCTTTTATTTATTTATTTTTAAATTTTAATTTCTTTATGTTGAAATTGCCAAATCCACTGAATTGAAAGAAAATGAGTTCTGGAAGCTGTGACTTTTCATGAAATGTAACCAAATACAGCTGGTCAGGGGAGCAGAGAACGGGGATTTTGGGGGTGGTGCTGGCCGGAATGGCAGGGCTGAAAGGCACACATTTGTTATTGAACACTTTACAGTTTGGTTATGTTTGGATTATGGATTTTAAAATATCTTTGGGTTTTGAAAACCCAGAACAATGTATTCATAACCCATGGCCCATCAGTTTTATTGTGGCGTTCATTTTTAGAGAAAGCGTGGTTTTGCATTTGCAATGAATTGACTCTTTGCTTTTCCGACTCTCCCACTTTATTAGAGTGATGAAGTTTGTTCACCTTATGGTAAACATTTTTTCCCCTCAGTTCCTGGTCAGTGTTTGGCTCAGACTTAAGGGTTGCATTTTCAAAGTGCTGGTGTGTAGCCCCCAAACAGTACAGCTTTTTAATGCTCAGGATGTGGTTTGGGGGATTTGTAAGTACTTTTCCTGTGTGATTACATCTGCACGCCCTGCCTCTCTCTCTCCCTCCTTAATGGATAAAATAGAGAACTATTACGAGGAGATCATAAGCTACTGAAAAAGGTATTCAGTAGTTGTTACTGATATAAATTATTCGGTGCCTGTGGCCTTTGAAATAAAGTTCTTTCTCTTACCAGAGGCAGCTGAAATGCAGTGATTCTTGGAAGATATCTCACCAAGTGTGCAGACTAAAGATTTCTCTGTGTAGTGTTACTGCCATGCACTCCATTTCTTAGGGCAGGGTAGTTTGCATGTCTTCTCCCAAGATTGTTATACATGAAAATATAAGGATCATTGTATTTTGATGCATCTTCTAGAATATTGAGAGGCAATGAAAAGAGACAGGTACAAGCTATATGAAAGATGATTTCCTAAACACTTTGTTGAGATAAATGCACTGTAAATGGGACGGCACTGTGGCATATTGGCAGGCGGGTCTTTCAAGTCTCTGGATGTAGAGAATTATATTGTTGTGTCTCTGTCATGTCATTTTATTTTGTACTCACATGAGCAATTGCGGGAATGCACAAGCTAACATATCAGTTATGAGAGGGTCCAAATGAGGGCCTACGGATGGATGAGTCTCAATAGCCAATAGCTGACAGGCCTGGGACTCCTGAAGGATGATTTCATTGACTTGTTGCATCTTTCATGCAAACAAGGATTCGACAGCTGTCAAAAGGGCAGATTGGTCTCTAGAATCTCTAGGGATCTATGGGAAGAGTGTGTGTATTTGGAGAAGTGATTACAAATATTAATGGGCTCAGAGAATCACAAATCAGAAAGCATGTGCTTCTGAGACCTCACTGCCCATCAGGTCAAATTCAGGAAAATTGGATTTTTAACAATTACTTTTTTTTTTTTTTTCCCTAAGTATAGTCTCTACCTTGAATAAAAACTATTATAATGGGGGAAATGAAAGCTTTAGTACAACAGGCAATATATTGGGTTTGGCTTAATAGTCTGTTTGGTGGTTATTGTTTATTTGCCTACTTTTTGATCATTCCCAGATCTTTAAAGAAGACCTCACTAATCCTTGCTTTCTTGATGTTTTTGTCTCTAAAGAAACACAGAAATAGGCACTGCTCCTACCTTTGCTAAGTTACATATTCAAATTTTAGGCTTATAGTCATTCTTCTTATGGGATTAGAATACTGGACTATGCTAGGGTCAGTGAGCAACACTGCTCTGAGAGAAAAGGGTTGAGTAGAGAAATGTGGTCCATACTGGCTGGGATGTTTGGGGGACATGCAGACTATCCCGGGTAAAGACCTAAGCTGTATGAGTCAACTCCTCTAAAAGTAGAACCACAGAATGTTAGTTTAGACATGGAAGAGACTTGGAGGTTATTTTGTCCAAACTCTTCACTTTGCAGAGAAAATGATATATAAGAAAAAGAAGATTAATTGCCCAGGGCCATTCAGTCAGGTTGGGATCATCAGGAGTAGAATTTGGGTTTCTTAGCTTTCAATATTTTATAAATGCCTTGAAGTACTGACTTAAAAACTGAGTGAAATCCACTTATTTCAAAAAAACATTTAATAACAAATTTTTTACTTAATCAAATAATCTTTTGCAGCTTGCTTTAATTAAGTTTTTTCTTTAAATGAACATGACATATGGTTCTTATACTGAAGGGTATAGGACAGTGGTTCTAACTGGAGTGATTTTGCCCCTCCCACATGGGAGAGACACTGGTAATGCCTGGAGATGTCTTGATTGTCATGACTAGAAGAGGAGAGGGAAGAATACTGGCCTTTAGTGAACAGAGACCAGGGATGCCGATACACTTCTTACAATACACAGGGCAGCTCTCTGCAACAAAGAATTATCCAATTATCTAGCCCCAAATGTCAGTAGTGCCAATATTGAGAAAGTGTGGTCTAGCAACACGTCCTTTGCGGGATGCCACAACATCGTTTTCTCTTTTCTTTTACTCAAAATTTCTTTTTCTTTTTTTTTTAATTTTTTCCTTTCTTGCTTGACCCCACCCCCCCACGCCCCCCACCCTGACTCTCCCCTCCCCTCCCCTGCCTTCCCCTCCTCTCTCCCCTCCTCTCTTGTCTGTCACGGTTCTAAGAAGAAATCCAATAAGAACGGGGCTCCTGTGAACTCCAATATGAATAAGTCGCTGCAACTGATATTTGGAAAAGGAAAAAAAAAATCTTTCAAACTATGTGAAGTATTGAGATGTTTGTAAATAGTGGGTTCTAAACATGAAACCCTTGTGTATCGCCTTTTACATAATTAGCAACTGGCCCAGCTCCACAACAATCAGTCAGGACTAATGTTGGCAGGAAGCGTGCAATGTGGCCTGCGGGCGGACACTGGCAGAATTCAGACCTTAAGCAAATGAACACCATAGACGACCAGGAAGGCCAACTGAAATCTGGAAGAGTTGGAAGACGGTTGTGGGCGGCCTTGGTAGTCACCTTCTCTTTTTCAGATCAACTCTCTGGTTTCTTGAGGGAAATCGGATAATGCGATAGCTCTTTGCACCCAGGAATTAGGCATTTTCAGAGCTCATTGGTTTTCGAGAGCAGTCTGCTTAATCTTTATCCCCTGTTGCAAACAAACCGCTCGACGGACAATACCACCCCACAAAAGAATAAAATTTGTCCATCTATCATTAAGATAATTGTTATTGATTAGCCTCCTTGTAATTTTCTGCTTTTTGTTTTTAGATGTTGGTTATAAATCACACTCACAACAGGCACCGAGCCTGTGTTTGTGTCTATTATGCGGTCCTGATAAGGCTGGGCAGCGTTGTTCACCTTCTTGATGCGAGTTATTGAGATTGATTGAAGCGCTTTGCTCGTCCTATCCTAGACACTGTGTAATTAATGTTTCATTATGTTAATACATGCAAATGTGAGAGCGTGTGTTTGATTGGGAGGTGAGAGAACAAAAAGGGATTAAAGAGTTCGCTGCAAAGTACAAATTAATTTATTGCATTGCTAACTGGCCTCTGAGGGACGAGGGAGGAGGCTTCAAAATGAAAGAAAAAAAAATGCATAGAAAAGGAAGAACTGTTGCATGCCTGTGTTTCTCAGCAGTGGTATAGTGAACAACTACAAAAAGGCTCTTCAGTCATGTGATAGAAGCCTTGTCCGTGCAGTGACTTCAGCAGTCCGTGTCTCCTAGAGTGAAAGAGTTTTGGATGAGGAAGCCACAGGTTATTTGCTCTTTACTTATACAAACATTTATGCATACGCAGACTCCATTAGAACCAGACTGAAATATTAATGCAGAAGAGTGATCGTTTAGCTGCAGTGAGTGGTTGAGTCATGACATTATTTGAGGTGTAGCCAAAGGCAATTTCACCCCAAAAAAATCATCCACATGTCCGTCCCATTTATTTGCTTATTATTGCATGTTTCTTCCTGTTCTTCATAGCGATCATTTTATTTCCTAATATATCATTATCTTTATGTTCTTTCAGTTACTTATCTATTTCCTTAACATTAGATATGTAATCTGTTTCTATTTAGCTGGATTTGTTGTATCAAACACTGTAGTTGGCTTTTTCTTTTTTTTTTTTTAAATGTACAGTAATTCCTGTTTCTATTGAGTTATTTTCTTGAGGTAGATCCTTGGAGTGGATTTCCTAGAGCCTAAATGTAACTTTAGATATATGTTCCTTTCTTTAGAAACCTTCCCACTCCCAGTATCTGGCATATAGTGATTTAATAAATAGTTGCTGAATTTCGTTAAGCATACGAATAAGCTGCAATAATTTTAACTTTGCCACATTATGGTTTTTATTGTTATTGTCGTTGTTGTTTTTAAAGATTTTATTTATTTATTTGACAGAAGGATAGAGAGCACAAATAGAGAGAATGGCGGGCAGAGAGAGGGAGAAGCAGACTCCCTGCCAAGCAGAGAGCCCCATGTGGAGCTTGATCCCGGGATCTTAGGATCATGACTCGAGCCAAAGTCAGATGCTTAACCAACTGAGCCACCCAGGTGCCCTGACATTATGTGGGGTTTTTTTGTTTTTGTTTTTGTTTTAAGATTTTTATTTATTTGAGAGAGAGAGAGAATGAGCATGATGAGCAGGGCGGAGGGAGAGAGGGAGAAGCCGACTCCCTGCTGAGCAGGGAGCCACATGTGGGGGTCTATGTGGGGTTCATGTGGGGTTTTATGTGGGGCTCCATCCCAGGACTCTGAGATCATGACCTGATCTGAAGCCAGATACTTACCTGACTGAGCTACCCAGGCGCCCCACCACACTAAGGTTTTTTTTAACTAATCACACCTTCATGTGGATACAAGTAATTGAATCTTATCTTCCACTAGGTGGCGCTATTTTGAATAGGTTTGAAAATAGGAAACTGAAGAAAGAGGCATTCACAATAAGAATCATGAAAGGCCCCTGGGGATAAAAATACATTATATGTTTATTAAAAAATAAAAAAAAATTAAAAATTAAAAAATCTTGTCACCACCTTGGAAAATTTTGGAAGTTTATTATAATGTTATTATAAAATTTTGAAAGCTTATCATAAAGCTAAACTATGAAAAAAAAAAAAAAAAAAAAGAATCATGAAAGGCGGCCAGGGGTGGATGGTGTTTTGAGAGGAGAGCTGGGACTCTGGTAGGAAAGCATTGGGTACCCAGGAGATGGAGAGCCTGGAAGGGGAAGATTAGAGAATGTCAGAATAAATACCATTGTTTCCTCTCCAGGATTTATATACTAGAGGATTACCGGGGCATCATTGTAAGATATACCTACCTGCCTCTAAAGACATAATTTTATTTATTTTGTTTAGTTTTTATATAATTTACTTCTTTTGTTTAGTTTTTACGTAATTTTATTTCTTTTGTTTAGTTTTTTTGCTTTCATTTCTGATGATTAGTTTGGAGCAGGGGATAGGGTGGGGATCTGTGGCCATGCCCATTTCTTTTCATACTCTGTGGCTGCTGTCCTGCGACAATGGTAGTTTCTCTACAAAGCCAGATGTATTTACTGTCTGGCTCTTTACAGAAAGGAAAAGAAAAAACTGTAAGAAAAAATAAAATCAGATTCCTGAGAAACAGGAGAGAAACCAAAACTCCTAGAAAAACCTATCTGACAGTGAGAAATGGAGTTTAGAGTCAAAGACATTATTTCTAATTCAAGCTCATCCATTGGACAAATTATCATTTATCATAGACTTCAGCCTCAGTTTTCTCCTCCCTCAAATCGGCATAACAATAATTTCATTGAGTAGCTGAAAATTAAATCATGTGACGGGATTTAGTATTAGTACCTTTGTTCTTCCCACCCACAAAGGAAAAGTTTAAAAACATGATTAGTGTCTATATTATGTAGTAGGTATTTTGTACACTAGCCTGATATGGTCAACCAAATATCCATTCATGCTATGTAAATTTAAAAAAAAAAAAGGAAGAAGAAAAGAAAAAGCAGAAGAGAGTATTATTTATGAATGAATAATTAATGCAACCCAAAATACCATCTCAATCTTTTATAAGTTTCCCCTACTTTTAGCTACGGTCCTGAGAAACTGTTATTTGCTGATGTCAGCATTGACTCGAAAGGTTTCCTGAACATATTTATCCATGTCAAAGCAATGAACCCACAACTATTAAGCAAAAGGGCATAGAGTTGTGAGTCATTGAATGTGATAGAGTGGGGCTCTCCCCTATGATCCCAACTTTCATGCTTCATTCTGCCTTTATTCTTCATGGTAAAAGCCAGGGGAGTTAACAGTGTCTTAGTGACCAGAGTTCCTTCTACCATGACTCATGTGTCATTTTTCACAGTCACTTTGCAGACCGACAGGGAGGTATGATACTTTTTGTTCACAGTCTTCACTGAGACTTACCACATTTTTAATCATTTGTTTTCAGTTTATTTCCAGCTACATGCCAGTTTGATGAGCCTTGAGCCATCCACTTCCAGTTACCACCAGGAGGTGTTCCAATAACATTGGCCTTTATACCCACCCAAAGAAGTTTCTCCCACCTCCCACCAAAGACATTTCCATTAATGAGTAACCAACACTTAGAGGAGAATAAGACAATGATTCTCTTCCAAATTTATCTAAAACTCCAAAGCATGACAGTATATTATGAATTTCAGAAATAGAAGTGTATATACTATATTTTTAATATAATTAATTCTGAATGCTTCTGGTGTCTGACAGGATTTCTCACTATCAGATAAAAATACAGATTTTGAAAAAGAGTGTGAGTATGAACATCTGTATCATCTTTAAAATAGTGATAGGTTGAAGACCATACATCACAAATTGCCTGAAACAATCCTAATATATATATATATGTTGTCCGGGCACAATTATAAATTGAGTCTGCTTTCAGTCTCAAAGATGTTTTATGTGATTATCTCAGTCATCACACTAGTGAGTTTCCTTGACATTAGCCAGGAACACAATGCACAATGTCATAATGACTCTGTTCTCATCTCACATACGTTTTTCTGGTTAAATTTGACTTTATTTTACACTGATGGTAGAAATGATCGACACACCGTTGTTCAGCATCAGTCCCATTTAAAAGCTACTCCTAAAACCCTCCCCAACTGTGTTGCCGTCTCTATATTTTGGACATGCCCAGACGGGCATCCATAAATTCCTTGAATGTGTGGATCTGGTTTTGAGCTTCTTTGGTGCTGCTTGCTCCTAAGTGAGGGGCCACAGTTGTATCCTGCAGCCAATGAACTATACTGTAGACTGTGGTAAGTAATTACTAAAGGAAGCTCAGAGTTCACTCGTTTTTGTTCATTCCCCTTTGGTTCATGTCAAAGATAGTAAGAGATTCTTCTTCCCTGAGAGCAACACCATTCAGTGCTTTTTTTTTTTTTTTTTTTTTCTTTTCAGTATGTGTTCATCAGTGCTAAACACAAAAGGAGAAGAAGATTTAAACAAGATTTTAGGCTTAGTTCTTGACTTTGAGGGTAGTAAATCAGGTATTAATATATGTGGTAGATCAATACAAATGTTATGGACAAAATCAAAATTTGAGAAGTCTGATACTAATAATTTCTAATGATCAAATGCCTTGACTCTTCATAGATTTAGTTATGTGGGACAAATACAGGCTTTTAAAATTTTTTTTTCATGATTCTGTGACAACCTCAAAGAGAAAATAGACAAAGCTTTTCTAATTTGGTGTTGCTACTTTGGCCTCTTTTCCCACCTCCCCCCTCCACGAAGACCCTTTCCAGTCACTCCCAGACCCTTATCCTTCTCTTGCCAATGTTCACTGTGTTAATCCGAGGTCCACCCTTCCAGGACTGAACTGGGTGACAAAATCTACATAAAATCGTGAAGCCATTTTATACCAGGTGATTTTGGGTATACAGAATCAGACTTAAACCTCTTCCCAGATTACATAGTCACATGACCAAAAGGCTTCAACCCTGTTTGACGGATTTTCTGAAATAACAGTAGCTTAGCTAAGCACCGTCTGTACCAAACATTTCAATTACTACCATGTGTTTTTGTCTGTTCCACCTCTGAGCTGGTTTGGCCCTCCTTGGCTATGTATTCTACTTCTGTGTACCTTGAGAAAAAGAAAGGATTTGGATAAAAAGCAGAAAGAATGATTCCTAGGTTAACAGTCTCTTCCTGCTCAGTAAGATCAAATGAGGCCGCCATGTAAATTCTAGATAAGTTACTAGAAATACAAGAAAAAATAAGCAGAGAAGGAATACAGGGTTTGTAAGCTACAGTACAAACCTTCATCAAGTCTTAATTCAACACTAGCCCATGACTGAAGCAGTGAATGAGCCCAGCCCCTTCTCCCAGACCAACCCGTGCACAAGGGAGTACATCTGGCCTTACCGAAGTGACTCGGATTGTTTTCAGTTCTTTTCATGTCTATGTTACTCATTCCCCTGGATACACAATAGCAAGGACCTATTTTTCATATTTTTTTTAAAGTGGAGAGGAAAAAAAAGGGATTTCATTTATTTAATTTTAAATAAATACTATATTATAAAAAGATAGTAACATGTTTGGTAGTATGATTTAATATGTAAAATAATTATGGCTTTTAAAACTATAGTCTGGGGCATGTGGGTGGCTCAGTTGGTTAAGCATCTGCCTTGGTTCAGGGCATCATCCCAGGGTCCCCGGATCCAGCAGGGGTTGTCAGGCTCCTTGCTCAGTGGGGGGGTCTGCTCCTCTCTCTCCCTTTCCCCTTCCTCCTCCCTTTTGGTGTGTGTTTGTTCTCTCTCTCTCTCTCTCAAATAAATAAATAAAATCTTTAACAGATAAATAAAATTACAATCTTGGTTTATAACATACAAATCAAAATGTTATAACCCCCTTCTCTTTTTTTTGTTCCGGTGTCATCTATTAAGTCCTTGGCTTTTTTGACCTGGATATAATGTGAGGATGAAAGAGCTGAGGACATTAGGAAAGAACCTGAAGGAGGCGCAGAAGACAACGGGAAACAGATGTATTTGTCTGGGATTCTGGGTATTGGGGGGAAAGTGTCTACAGCTGATGAATTGTGCGCAAGCCCACATTTAAGAAGGAGATCAGTGTGCTACACTCCGTAAACTCAGCCCATTTTCTGCTCTTGGTTTTTCTTGTCAGCAGAGAGTTGTGTATAAATTTGCTTCTGAGTGTTTTATGATAACACTTGGACTCTTTAATGGAATTACAGTTTCTATCATTCCAGGGAACCTGCTGTTTATTATTTAGATAAATTTTAGGCTTTTACTATTTCTAAATGGTGGCATAGACAATCATTGTTTTGGTTCTTATGATTTTTTTTTTAATTAGTGACAATATGAAAGAAATTTGTTAAAGTTTGAATAAGATAAATACATGAAAAGTAACTGAAGAGAAGCTTATCCAGGAATGGTAAAAAGTAATTAAACCACTACGAACCCACAAGGCACTGTTGGTGACACTGTGACAGTTCCCTAGCTCTGAATTACCTATACACCTTTTATTTTTTTTAAAAGCCCTTTACTGAGGCATGCTTGATAGAGAAAAAGTTGTGCATCTTTAATATATACTAGATGACTTTAGAGATAAGCATCAACCTATGAAGCTGTCTCTACCATCAATGGCAGAAGCATAACCATCAACTCCAAAAATTTTCTGTCACCCTCTTTTTAAAATTTTCTTTTGTGATTAAAAACACTTAACATAATATATGGCCTCCTAGCAAATGCCTGGGTATATAATACAGTATTGTTAACTATAAACACTGTGGTATACAGTAGGTTTCCAGGATTTATTCATCAAGCATAACCAAAATTTTGTAGCCTTTTTAAAGCCAATGAAAAACTCAGCTGTACTGGGGCAGTGGGCTAGACTACTGGCTTAATTGCAATGAGGAAACAAAGAAACAGCTTTTCCCTTACCTTGAATGCTTATTCATACAAGAGGTAAAGAGCTCACAAGGCTGTTCTGCCTTTCTCTATGGCTTTTTAGTAAATGATAATATGTTAAGAGCCTGTGTTTTGTATATCATCAACAATTACAAAAATATATTTTCCACAAAATTCCTCAGTTCCGTCTGCTGAGTCTCTGGAATCGGTACGGCAGGGCACAGGGACATTAGACAGGCCAGGGAATGTATAGAGGCAGCAAGAGGAAGGACAAGAAGAAAAGGGGTGATAAAGGATCTGTGGCCTGAACTGGAGGGCTGTTGGAAGGAACAGGGTAGCTGGGGAGCTATATAAGCATTTATAGATGCTTAATAATATGTGTGAGTGAATGAAGAAGTATAATGAGGAAGTTCATCTGTATGCACAGCCTATAGACTGGATATTCTTGTTAAAGCTCTTGTAGGGGCTCCTGGGTGGCTCAGTGGTTAAGCCTCTGCCTTTAGCTCAGGTCATGATCCCAGAATCCTGGGATCAAGTCCCGCATCGGGCTCCCTGCTCAGTGGAGAGCCTGCTTCCCCCTCTCTCTGCCGGCCTCTCTGCCTACTTGTGATCTCTCTCTGTGCCAAATAGATAAATAAATAAAATCTTTAAAAAAAAAAAAAAAAAGCTCTTGTAAGTGGGAAATTCATCGCCAAGAGGAATGCAGTGTTTAAAGTAGGGAGTTGAGCACAAGGTGGCAGCTCCAGGCTTGAATCGCTGGTACCTGTCAATCAGCAGCATCATCTGCCCAGAACAGGGGCCAAAGACTGTAGCCTGACAGTGGACCAGACTTGGCCCTCTGCCGGTTTTTGTTTGTTTGTTTAATAATGGCGTAGACGTTTTTAAATAGTTACCTCTTAAATCATTATATAAGTACTTATATAATATCCTCAGGGTTGCCTTTGGCTCAGAAAGCTAAAAACCATGTACCATCTGGCTCTTGACAGAAAGCGTTGGCCAGTCTCGCCTCCAAATATGCAGGGAAAATGTTATCATTGTGGGTATTGATTTTCGCTTTATTGACAGCAATATCTAGTCATCTCCGTCACTCAAAGTCAGCTTAGGAGAATTAGGTCATGCATGGTATGATTTTTCTCTCACTGATTTAAGGAATTTTCCTAAATTATTCATGTTTTTGGGTATAAAGTTTATTCAATAAATATTAAATACCTCTGAGATAGAAAAAGACTACTAAGGATTGTGTGAGATAAACAAATATAATTTATTTCTGCTCCCTTGAAGTTTTCAGTAAAATAAGGAAGAAACTCTTAGGAATATGTTGTGTTATAGAAAGAATAGAACCTCAAGGGAAGGAGAATGAAACGCTGTCTCTTGGGGAACCGGAACAGTCACTGCTGTTCCATGAGACGTCCCATCTCTGCAAGGCCTATGTCTAACTTTTCCATTTTGTAAAATGGGAACCTGATGAGAGTTCATGTTTATTACTTAACTGGCTTAAGATTTATAATTAGTCAATCATTCCTTGGCCCCCGTGTTCAACCTGAACCACTGTACAGGCACAGAGAACCAGCAACACTGGCGGCCCTCCTGGTGGCCAGGCAGGTCCAAGGCAATAACCACTGGATTCTAACGAAGGCTCTGATTAGAACATTTCAGGAAATTACAGGAACTAATTCATTCATGCAGTAAGCCCTTATTGGTAAGTAATGCACTTGATTCTTCATCTTTTAGATCCTTTAGGTGAGGGACACATACATAGTTCCTTCATCCTTGAAGTTCACATAAATCATGCACATGGTACATATGTAGGGTTCAGAAATTCCCTTATGGTTCTGATTTCCCGAAGAAACCTCATCCTCACTCTCAAGTCATCTCCCATTAAACTTAAATCACCAATTAATAACATACAGTGTTTAATAAACACTGACCTGAATGTTTTAAAACTCATTTGCTCCCAGGTCCAAAGCTGGTGTTCCTCTTATCATTATAGGTTTTTCTTCTTGATGTCATTTATGGCCTTAGCAGGAAAATATCACTTTTCTGCTCAAACAGGATATGGTAAATATCACAACAAAATGAATGACAGCATTTTAATGAAAACCACTGTTTGGCCTCCATTTTGAGAAAATAGAACTCATTATAACACAAATGTTTTATCAGTATGGGTCCCCACATCAGTCTTCATACCGCAGTGTCAACCATGAGGTTTGCTGAATTTTTAAGGCTTTCTCTGGACCTGTCAGACCTTTATGAGATTAATCCTTTATATTTGTAACAGCAGTTTCCACAAGATGAATACTTCATTTCTCATGAATCATAATAAAGCTGCCTTGCTTTGTCGGCAGAGTGACCTCTGCGGTCTTTTATCTTCAAGGGGAAAGATTAGACTCTCCTTCTATTTTATGGATAATGAGGTAGGTGGTTGTTGGTCTCTTGACACTTTCAGTAACTGCACCTCTTTGTGGACTCATATGCGTCTGTGATAAACTGATCACAGGGTGATTATAGCAAATCTCTTCATATAACAAATCTCCTCCTAAACTTAAGAGTAAAATTTTTGTACGTAGCAAAGTTAATAGGGATGAACTCACAAATATTAGAGCTGAAGACACCTAGAAGTTAGCTAGTCCAATGTCCTTGTTCTATTGGTGAGTACATGGATTTCCAAGGGTGTGGCCCAGGCTTAGTGAGTGACAGAATTACGCAACTGAACTCAGGTCTCTTGACCTCTTGTGCCGAGAGCTTTCTTTTGCAACAGACAGTATGCCTTTTTTGCATATAAATTGCATAAATTGCTCTATCGATCTACTTGGAGTCATCTGGGATTTTTCCTTTTTTTTTGTTTTCGAAAAATCCACATTTAATCCCTCAACAACCCCACGGCTCTACCTTCAGAATGGATTCGGAATCTGACCATTTCTTACCACTTCCACTGCAGGAGTTTCCTCTATGTCCCATTATTTCTCACCTGGATGATGGAAGTAACCTGCTGGCCAGTTTCCTGACCTCTGATGACCCCTGTCCTTAACACAGCAACCAAGGTGACCTTTTGCAATAGGGTTTCTCATCCTCAAGTTAGTGATGTTTGGAACTGGAGGATTCTCTCTTGTGAAGTGCTGCCCTGTGCACTGTAGCCTGTATGACATCATCCCTGGTCTTTCCCCACTAGACACCAATAGCACCTTCCCATTTATGATAACCAAAAATGTCTCCAGACATTTGCCAGATGTCTCCCAGGGGACAAAAATCTTTCTCTAATGAGAGCTACTGCTTTAAAATATAAGTTGGACCTTTTCACTTTTGGGTCAAAATGCTCCGTTAGGTTTCCATCTTTGTCAGTTAAAACAAACTTCTTTTGCTTGTCTACAAGGTCCTACACACCTCCCATTGGCCTCTCCACCTAATCTCCTTGAACTCTTCTCCCTCAGACTGATCAGTCCTGTCCTATAGGTCTCTCTCCTTTCCTGGGAAAGCCCAGTCATGCTCACACCTCGGGACCTTATACCCTTCACTCTCCATACAGAGTTCTTCAAGGTGGAGACTTTGGCAGGTAATTGGGTTTATTTGAGGTCATGAGGGTGGAGACCCCATGATGAGATTAAAGGCCTTATAAAAGAGACCAGAGTGTGTGCACACTCTTATGGGCAAGGGCTCTCTCTCCCTCTGTCTCTGTCTCTCTCTTTTTCTCTCAAATATTACAACCATGTGAATAATAAAGCAAATCACTATGAATCAAAAAAGAATCATTTCTTAGAAGGAAATGCACATAAACTTTAACAACGGTTTTCACTAGGTGAACAGGATTATAGGCGATTATTGTATTTGGTTTTGTGTCCACATTTGTTTATTTGTGTACAGTAAATGCAAGTAACTTGATTAAAAGTCCATTAGTCCCCTCAAAATTAATGGCATCTTCAAAGCTTGCCCTCTCTTCACTGTCATCCAGATGGAGTTATTCTTATGCGCTGGGAACCCATTAACTGGTACTTTTGCTGAATATTCTGAATAGTCTTCCTTATTATTCTCATTGACAGCTGTGCCTTCATGAAAAGCTGTCCATCCCTCTACTTTGAGAAAGACTGATGAAAAACACAAGGGGAGGAGAAAGCCAGTTTATATTTAAGTAAAATGAGGGGGGTTAAAGGTTCAAACCCAGGGCAGATTAAGCAGCACATCAAAGTTTCTCTTTTAAATGTTAATTTTGCACGAGACCCAGGGAATGATAACCTAGATGTCAGACTGTGTTACCTGTTGAGCTGGGAAAAAAAACATCCCATTACAATTTCCCCAGTATCACACAGCAAAATCAAGCCGTGGTTCAGAGATTTAGCTCTTAAAGCAGCAAAAGGATGGGGAGGGTACTCGGCTACTCTGTCTTGGCCCTTATCTTTTTTCCTTACTACTGGATTTAGCCAGAGGACACTCAGACAGTTGCCTGGGGCACACAGTTCTAGCCCTATAAAAACCTTAGATCTTAGCAAAGCTTCCTCTGCCTTGTGGAAGATGCCATGTGCTCAGCATGTCTGATGTGGTTCCTCTGTGTGGGCTCACTAAGCAATTTCTGCTGGGACAGTTGCTTCTTGAACTTCACATCATGTATTTATATTTCTGAGTTTTGCTCTCTGTCTTGTAAAAGGGAAGAGAAAAGAAGAAGCACTGTGTCAAGAACAAATCGAGTTCAACAACCTTTCTCCATGGATATTTGGTGGTATTGGACTAGGTCAGCAAACGTCCTGACGCAGAAATCACTTCCTGATTCAATCATGGTAGCTTTCCAAGAGTTTGCTCTTCTCTTCAGATATGTGAGAACTGAGTGGAGTAGGATGGCATTCACATGGTATTTGATCACTCTTGCCATTATTTCAAGGAAGTGAATTCATGGGGATATGGTTGAAAATACAGGATGTCCAGTTAAATGTGAATTTGGGGTAAGCAACAAATAATGTTTTTGGATAAGTATGCCTTATGCAGTATTTATTAAATATAAGCATTTAGGACATATTTATATGAAACCATTATTTGTTGTTTATCTGAAATTCAAATATGACTGATATCTTTAATTTTTTACTTGCTAAATCTGGCAACTGTAATGGGGGAGGAACTTGCAGTGTCCTTTAAAATTTTTAATTTAAATTTTCCATCCATAGCTTCCCTACAATTCAATGATACTTAATTCATTGCCATAATAAAATGTACCTGTATTTCTTCCTAAGTCTTCCTTTGCATCATTTAAATTAAGGAATAAGTCCTATAACATCTAATTCATTTCTAATTCCCATCTGTTAGTGATAAAAAAAATTTTCTTGAAGTTGAACAGCTTCAAAATATTCTAGTCTTTTGCAAAGACTGGCATGTACACAATTAAAAAAGAAAAAATACAACCCCATCTTTTGACAATTATTTTTACTTTGTCTCTTAACAAAGTAGAAAAAAAAGCACTGGCATTTCACAGAAGTCCCAGTGGTCACTTGATCTGGTCCTTCTGTCTTGCTCTGGGCTGACTGACGTTAAAGTCTTGCATTAAGATAGAGCACCTATTGTATCCACACCCCAGACAGCAGCAGAATGAGTACAATTATGGTTTTGCCCATCTAGATACTACACTGAAGTGAGGGGTAGTTCAGCCAAGCAAGTGTCTAGAGTTCCAGTGGTTTAAAAGGCTACAGTTACACCGTGGACATAACATGTAATGAAAGAAGTGCAATCTGATAGAGATTACTATATTTACCAAAACTCCTTTTGAAAGAGGACTGTAGCTATCATAGTTGAAAAAAGACATCCTTTGACAGCTCCTTGTATAAAGAACCAAGGATACTCCAAGGAGCACTCTAAATGTTCAGTTGACTGGAATTTAAAATTGGCTTAATGGAGTACAACCATTTGGGGTCCAAACTAAGTGCTGGTTACAAAGGGGAAAGCAGACATATTGTCAACAGTAACCCTCTTCCTTGGCCCTTTCTCCACTATTTTTTAAACTTTCAAAGAGAAGTGTGCTGCAAATATTAATAAAATATGTGTTGAGAAGGCATTCAGTTATTTGCCTCCCTGGGTCATCCCTATAACTTCATTTCCCTACTTAGAAAAATAACTGACCCAAATTACATACATTTCCCAACTATGGAGAATTGTAACAGGGAAGTACAAAGAACACAAGGACAACAATGCTCTAGTCCAGGCCACCAGATACCTTGGAGAAGCAGTTGTCAAGATTCAGTGAATACAAAAATCTCCTGTTAGGCTGATTAAGCCCTGTTGGTCTCTATCCCCAAAGTTACTACTGATTGGGTAGGTCTGGGGTGGGGCCTGAGATTGTACAGGTTCTAAAATCCTAACAGGTTCCTGGTATTGCTGTTGCTACTCTGGGATCTGTGGTTTGAGAATCACTGTTTTGGAATTTATATTCGGATATTCCAAATCCAGTTATGGTTACATATAGTTAGGGGGTCTTTTAATTCTTTTGTTTTGTTTTGCTTTGCTTTGCTTTTTAAATTTCCCATACCAAAGCCTCAGAACCATTATATACTTTCTTTAGTGCTGAAGTCCAGAGTTATAATTGTACTTAAAATTGGTGTTTGATGGCTTAAAAGGGTATTCTGCCATTCACAGAACAATTTTACTTTTCTTCAGTGGAGATGTATTTCCTTAATGCAGGAGAAGCAGATGCGGTAGCATCTATTTCTAAGAAGAGATAATGATGGCAGAGTTTTCTGCATTGATTACAAAAACTGGGGATCATCTAAATCTCCAAGCATCCCAAAGTGAAAGTTTTGTGATTTGAAAAGAGATAAAATTATGCAAAGCACGTGCTATGGGGACTTGTTCGACATTTTATAATCTTAAAATTTTTTCAGGAGTTGCTTTTTACTTTTATGCTACTTTTCATAAATTTCATTTTTTTAGCCTTTATTGCTTTAACCAGAAGCTTTTACATTTTGGACTTGGAAAAGAATTTCTGACTCCGCGAGGAATTATTTTTCACACTTAACAATGTTTGATATTGTAGATAAAATGCCATACTTTAAAAAACCCACTCTAAGTTAGTCTGCCTCTGTGACTGAATGACCTTTGACATTAAGAAATATATGAGAAGGAAGGCATACACAAAGGAACTTACTCTAACAGAGAGATTTTTACTATTTGATTATTTTGACGAGTTTCTAAAACACATTACAGATCTTTTCAATCTCTGGATATTCAATTAATATAAACTTTGAATGGCTCTGAGAGTATTATTCTGATGCTTATTTATGTCTGACAAAACCAAAGCAAATAAATGTTGGTATTTCTCCTTTGGAGCACCTATCAAGCCCTCCTCTATATCTATATTGGAAAAACATTGAAAGATTTGCTTTGTTATTATGTGCTTAAAAAATATGGTCTTTCAGAAGATGAAAATAAAGAATCATGTCCAAGAACAATATGACACTTTATTACTTTTTCTCAGACTGACACAAATAAGAAAAGACCAACTGGTTAAAGACATCTTTGGCTCTATGCCTAAATCCTACCCTGAGAAGATCTGGAGATCTTCCCAAGCCAACATTAGGAGAGAGAAGAGGCACTCACTCATGCTAATCAGGAACTCTGCTATCAGACTCAGTCATTCAGATTTCTTAGTGGATGGTATTAAGGTACTCTCAAATAGATTTCTCCAAAATATAATGAATCATTTAATTTTACAGCAGGCCACAAGATCACTTCTTTTATGAAATGAGGCTGAGAAACGTTACTATTTAAAGAAAGTTTCAACAGAAGGACCACTGTCTCTTAAAAATAAAACCAAACCAAAACAAACAAAAACTTATCTAGTTGGCTTTCTTCTGGACGAAATCCCTACCATAGTCAATCTAACGTAAAATCCTCTGTGAAATTTAACTCTTCGAAAGCATTCTTCTGTTGTTTTCTGGTTATTTCTTTCACTCATTTGCCAGGCAATCTGTCCCCCATCCAAATTCCAGCCACAACTTTTTGAGCTACAGGCTCCAATGTTATCATGTATCTTTCTCTGCTCAAACATTCGACCAGTGTAGTTGATTTCAGATAGGGATTCTTGGATGAAACAATTGGATAAAAATTATTTCATATTAAAAGATTAAAAGGTGACATACTGGCAGGCAAAACCCCTCTGGGGGAAATGAGTACCCTAAGAGTACCTTAAGAGGAGTAGAAAAGGGGGCAACCTAAATTGGAGTCAGTGTACTGTGTTAGTGTCATTTCTGAAGCCCCCGTTAGAATATTACCGAAGGGAATGTAAGCAGCTTTGCCTGCATAGACTGGAACTTTGAGAAGAGGAACATTGGACACATATGTATTGCTTCTCAACAGATTCTGTTGACCTGAGACCATTTTTTCTAAAAACAAAGTAACTAATTCAAGTTACTTAAAGCAATGAGATACCTGTATTCCTCAGCAATGCTTTAAAAATGTAATTGTTATAAGGAGTCCAGAAGCTCAAATTGCCAGCAAAATGCAAGGGTAGTCATTTTGAAGAAAAGTTAATTTTTATTTAACTTTCCTAAATTATGTACTCACAGCACTGAAAACTGTCATAAACTCCTTGTTTCAGATTAAGTGGATTATTTATTTGTGATAATGGGCACATATACTCATTAACATGCTGTCATAAACAGCTGCATTCAATGTATTATGTGTTCTGTGACATAAATCAGGTGTTCAACATGAAATTGTTGTTTAAAATATAGGCCCCAGGAAGAACCAAAAAGCAATAAATGCTTTTTAATACAGTTGCATGGTCTTGAATTCTAAATTTATTTTTACCCTGCTAATGTCACTTGTACGGAAAATGCAGTATTACTCTAGTGAAATATCTTGACATTCAAGGACATTGGAACTCCTCTCTGCTTTCCCAGCGTTGGTATCTCAAGCGAGGTGTTCACTGACTTGTGTTTCTTTTCTTATAAAGGAGGGTATCATGTAGACATGGGGGAGTCATTTACAGCAACATCGGTTTGCATCTCAGTAAGCTCAGAGCAGGATTCTCTTGATGGATGCCTTCAACCCATCCTAGCTCTGAGAGTTTCCAAACTAGATGTTGAAATTTAGAGATGGTTTGGTTCAATGCCCTCACTTTACAGATGAAGGAACTGAGGATTTGAAATTCTGAGGATTTGAAAGACTTATTTGAGTCCTGGATCTCTATGTAGTAATGCCAGGACCAAGAGCTAAATATCCAGACCCCTAATCTGATCTAATTCTCCTTAGAAAAATGGGCAGTAAAAAGTAAGTTGGCTACACTAAGATGATTTCGGGGTTAGGAGGAGCTTCATGGGCAGTGAGGGGGCTAGGCTGTCTCTTTTGAGATTTTTTACCAATGTCACTTCTGGTAGACTTAACTGCTCTTAACTGCAATTTTATAATTTACATTAATCTGAGCAAAGTTCTGGCTGCTTTCTTTGGGTGAATGGTCTCATTGGATGAGAGGAGTGTATGAGGGTAAATGCTACAGTTCACTGGGAGAAGTTCAACAGAGGAGCAAGAAAAGAGGCTTCAGATAGAAGGCTTAGAAAAATTGGGTAGGACAGGTAACATCGTCCAGCTTTTATCTTTGCAGGAAAGTGGGCATATACAAAGTTAAGAAAGAATCTATCCATTGGAGCTAGGATGGACCAATCCTTTAAGAGAATATTGATGACGGGCAATTTAGATGCCTGCCTTTTAAATGATAGAAAACTAGAAAGTTTACGCAAAGTACACACACACAAGTAATTGTTTCCATCACAGAAAAATTAAGGAAGCTAATGAAATTGGGGTTATTATCCTGAAACACATGAAGGCTAAAACATAATTTAGGTGGTAATTTTAGAGAAATTAAATGCTTCAGAAGAATAAAGGGCTCTTAAAAAGAAATGTCCATCTCCTCTGTGTTTTCACACAAAGCAATTCAGAACAAAATTCGAGATTAAATAGAAGCAAGAAAATTCAGTTACTCTAAGAACAAATAAATATTAAAAACAAGATACCAAGGGCCATTGTAGAATCCCTAGCCCCAGAGATGGTTAAAAAATGAAATCAAAAGTAATTCAACTCGAATGATTTAGGCATACACTTGTTTGAGCAGAGGGTGAGCCCAGTGACTTCCAAAAACCTTGCCAAAGCCTGTGATTCAACAACCTAGCATTCCGCTAAATGCTATTTTGTGAGCCCTGAATATAATATACTTTAACTAATTATACTTATTTCACCCCCTCAGGATTCTTCAATGACTTTCTCTTCCTCCTGTCGATTTCTTATGTTCATTTATGTTTACAGGAAAAAAAAAAAAAGAGAGAGAGAGGGAGAGAGAGAGAAACCGAATATAATATAACATTCACTTAGATTTCCTGGCTCATGAACAACATTCAGATGGAAATTAAGACACTTCAGGGATTTCTGATTATAGGTAGTGGCATGATTGACTTGCTTCTGCAAGTAGGGATTTGTTACCTATTTTAAATCTCACCAGAGCTTTGTTCTAAATGACTTTCTTTATGGTGTTCAGTTGATTTTTGTTGCTGTTGTTGTTAATGAAATGACGTATCTGAGTAAATTTTTTTCAAATAATTAATGGGTACAAAATGCAGAGATAGAAAATGTCCCCCAGTTTAGGGGTAGGAAGGAATAAATGAAACAAGATGGGATTGGGAGGGAGACAAACCATAAGAGACTCATAATCTCACCAAACAAACTGAGGGTTGCCGAGGGGAGGGGGTTTGGGAGAGGGTGGTGAGGTTTTGGGCATTGAGGAGGGTATGTGCTATGGTGAGTGCTGTGAAGTGTAAACCTGGCGATTCACAGACCTGTACCCCTGAGGCTAATAATACATTATATGTTAATTTAAAAAAATATTTTTTTAAAGTCCCCCAAATCCTAGGGGACTACTACTGCTTCTCCACTATTAAGCATTGTTACTTTAAAATATCTAGTTTTATTTGGAAAATATTAGCTTTTTCTGTCTATATATTTAAGCATTGACTTATAAGTAGTGATGGGCATACTTAGATTTGTATGAATTTTTAATTTCTCACATTATTACTTTTTCGGTCAATTGTTTCACTAATTTGGTTAGCTCAACGGGGGCGTCTTTGTTTGTTTTGTTCCTTTAACAGAATATCATTTATTCTTTGATATTTTTCAAAGGCCCCTGCTGTTTTGAAAAGTTTTGTAAAGAAGAAGCAGAATATGAAAGCCTGTGATCCCTTTGATTAAGTGAACATATTTATTTCCCTCTTGCTCCAGGTTTCCAGATTAAGCCTTTCACATCACTGCGCTTCCTGTCGGAGCCTTCCGATGCTGTTACCATGCGGGGAGGAAATGTCCTCCTGAACTGCTCTGCCGAGTCTGACCGGGGAGTCCCGATGATCAAGTGGAAGAAAGATGGCGTCCACCTGGCCTTGGGAATGGATGAAAGGAAGCAGCAACTTCCAAATGGCTCTCTGTTGATACAAAACATACTTCACTCCAGGCACCACAAGCCCGATGAGGGACTTTACCAATGTGAGGCATCTTTAGGAGATTCTGGGTCAATCATTAGTCGGACAGCGAAAGTTGCTGTAGCAGGTAAGTGGATTCTTCCTTTTTTTCCTCCTCCTTCTCCAACTCTTCTTATTCCTTTTTTTGGGAATAAGGAAATTATCTTTGTAGAAAAAGTATGCATTTTTAGGATAAGGGAACAATGTAAAAAAGATAAATGCATATTCCCTTATGATTTTGACTTACTTTCTCCTTAATTGCTTGGAAAACAGTGGAAGGATCTGAGCAACCATTCTGAAAATGAGATTTTCAGAAACAAAGACTGTCTCAAGTTGATATACTACCTGTGTCTGTGGGGAGGACTTTTCATTAGTTGAAAATATTAGGAAAAATGATTTCCTAATTAATTCCATTTTAGAGAATCACTAATCCTGACATTTTGCAGAGCTTTTTTCTTCCCTTTTTCTTTCTTTCTTTTTTTTTCCCCCCTTCAGAGCAGTGTATTTTGTTTAATGATAATGGCTTGAACTGCAACATATAGATTTCCAAATGAGAAATAACAATTTGCAATTAAACCAAGAGGGCAACCATTTGATATGGGCTTCTTTTCCCAGGTCCCATTTTGTCTAAAATCTAGAATACCGATAAGAATGAAGACTCATTTTCAGCAATAACGTGTGCTAGGACAATTGGACAGGACCACCACTCCAGCACTTGTTCTACCGAGGGTACGAGGAAGCTAAAATCTGCAAGAGATGCTCTTGTCAGGTGACAGCATAGAAAATCAGATATTGCGGATATTGCATACTGATACACATTCAGTCCAGGAATCTGGTTTTGTGCCACAAAAGAGTGTCACAAACCAGACTTTGCCTGAGCAAAAATGTCTTGGATAGGGGGCAAGTCTTCACCTAGAGAGACAGTGGGCAACCATCCGGTTTTAACCAGGACTGACTGGGTTTTAGCATTTGAAAGTACCATGCCCTAAGAACCAAGCCCTCAGTCTCAAGGAAAACTTGAATGGTCTGTCGACCCACCTGGTGGTATCCTGACTGCTTTAGCAGTGACAGGCCAAAGTACAGTTGCAGAAAGTCCTCTTTACTCAGGAAGCACGTGAGGTGGCATTCTGATCATGCAAACCGAGGCTATCAGCCCCCTGGGTCCTTTGAGTGATGGATGCCTGGAATTTGATTGATAAGCATAAAGTGCAGAGAGGACTGAAAGTCTATATTAATTATGATTGATTAAAAGGAACAAGTGGAATAAACGCCAAGGATTAAGGTAAAATCCGCTTTGCCAAAATATTCCAAGTGAAGTGGAAAGGGTGCGATTCAATTTTTCTAGCGTAAGAATTTCTGGACCTTCAGATCCCACCCATCCGTCACCCATGCTGCTAAGGTAGTTCTGAAGATTTGAATGAGCTAGGCTGGCGTTTCGACAGTACTAAAAGGCAGATGCATATGTGCTGTTAATGAAAATGACCTGATTCTTTGTGGTTTCTGTTTCCCTGCAATCTAGATTCACTTTTACCCGCTCTGTTTCAATGGTGAAATGAAGAATGATCCCTTCCCTGTGAGATATTAAAACAAAGTAACTTCAACTTTCCTATTCTGTAGAAGGATGGGTTGGCAGATTCAGTCACTGAGTTACAATCTTATATTAGATTGTATCATTTCAAGGCAATAAGGCTGTTCACAGCATTTTAAACACTTACCATGCTGTTTGGCAACACAGCATACATCAATGTTATGTCTGTCGAGGTTAAGATTGCCAAACCACTGGAATGCACAAGGGGCATATATCTTCCTTGTAATAAAGACCATGGGCTTGATTTAATCTCATTTTTAAAGCATTAGCAGTCAATAAACCAGTCACCGCTAAAAGGTAACAGTCAGCTTTGTGTGAATGAAAAAAACAAAACAAACAAAAAAACCCACCAAAAAACCTGTTTTGTACCCTCAAGTGTGGTGTAGAGTCCATTTAAAATAATAACACCTCTCTTCCACCTTTTGCTTTCTCAAAGTGTCTTTCAGGAGAAAGAAATGTGGCAAATGAAATCTGTCTTTAATCAATCAGAACGTTCCGTACCGTGCTCTTGACTTGCACCATTCATCCAATTTTCTAGGAACTTCTCACATGCTCTTCAAACTCTTCAACCTAACTGTGCACTTAGCTGAAGCCGGAGTGGGGGAGTAGGAAAGATAAGCCAAGGGCTACCATCCGTCTAACATCTTATTAAAAGTCTCAGTATAGGGTGCCCATGTGACTTGGTTGAGCTTCCAACTCTTGATTTTGGCTCAGGTCATGATCTCAGAGTTGTGAGATGGGCCCCCCAGTGGTGGGCATGGAGCCTGCTTAAGATTCCTTCTCTAGCTCTCCTTCGGCCCCTCCCTACTTCTCTCCCTCTCTTAAAAAAAAAAAAAAAAAAAGTCTCCGTGTCATAAGCTATTGTCTCTTGGCATTCCTGAGAATTGCAAGTTCTATCAGTAAGGGCTATTATTCCATTTGAAAGCAGCTTGGCCTGTACTGGCTGAAACTGGGGAATTTTTATTTGTATCCAGTAAGCTCTAGTCTAAAATGGTGCAGTATTTCTCTGCCATGGATATTTCTGTTTAGCCTTCTAGATTGAGACTTTTCAAGAGAGAAGCAGAGACAAACTTTATCTGTGAAGCTTCTCCTTCCCATCCCCGCTCTATACCTACCAGAGTGTTGGGCATGTTTTGTACTTATTCATTAGCTATTTGCTTTGCCAGTGAACACATGGAGCTGTGCCATATATGGAGAGGTTCCCATTGTAGGGGAGTAAGAATTTGTGTCCCTTTCAAGGGTCCATCTAGCTGGACTAAGAACCAGATTGACATAGAACAGATTAACAGGAGAAAATAGAATTTAATAGCATGCATAGAGGGAATCCACACAGACATGGAAATTCCAAAGACACAGACAAAATGAGGTATCTACATCATTCTGAACTAAGGAGTAGGGCTAGTGCTTTTGGATTTCAGAAGAAAGGAATGCATTTCATGGGGCAATAAGAGGAAGAAAAGAAGTTTGGTAACAAGAGGTTTGCCCTGCCATATGGATGGCAAAAATTTTCAAATAAAATTTATTTCCACTGATAATCCTTGTTCTGGGGGAAGACCTCCAATTTAGATTACTCTGTATAGTTAAGAGGGGGGCAAAAGTTTCTCTTGAGCCCCTGGGGTCTCTACTGCTTTCTGAGCAGAATAAGAATAATCTTCATGACAAACTGGTCCGTGATGGAGTAGCTTGCCTTTGGCTACTCAACTGTCAGTGTCATCTTTGTTTTCCTCCTGCTCCTCAACTTCAATCTCTCTCTCTTTCTTTCTTTTTTTTTTTTTTTTTTGAGCTTGATGAGATTAAACAACTACTTGATGGACAGAGTTGGAGTGATTTTCTTTATATCACACTAGTTGATAAATTATTGGAATAATTTGATTTATATCTCAGTAGTCTATAAAGGAACTAACTATTGAGGACTTTGGAAGTAGAAATGGACTGTGCTGGGATATCGATATGCTACTTAAAAAAATAAGAAAGGCATGTGCCAATCCCGCATCCCTTCTGAAATCCATAACATCACGATGAGCACGGACCAGTCCACGCACATTCTCCCTACTCCGGATGTGAGCCAGCTCTCTGAGCCTCTGAATTCTCTTCTGTAAAATCGACATAACAATAACCTACCTCCTAAGGCTGTGCTGGCTTTTAAATAACATTTAGCATGGAAAGCTCTGGTACAGAGTAAATTCTTATTCAATGGCAGCAGTAATGGTACAAATTGACCTAAAATGGATGTTATGATGTTACTGCAATTAGTATTATTAGGGAATGACAACTTTGAATATTCCTTGTGATGATTCAGAACATTTTTGGAGGGATTAGGAGAAAAAGAAATATAGGCTACAAATCGTGAGCTATAAATATTGTCCTCTTGGATCAGATATCTGCTTTTGCAATCTATAAGCACACACTGGCAAGCCTGAATTGAGTTTTTAAAAGTTGAATCTATGTAGTTTGTTGGCAAGCTGTGCTAAAATCTGTTTGACTACAAGGTTCATTTTTCACAACTTAATCTAGTGTTCTGTCCATGAAGCCAATGTAATTTGTACTGGTCAAACCAGGAGTTCTAGATCATGCAACTGCTGTTATCATTTCAGAAAAAGATGCTGGTCAGTCCTCTCAATGGAGCCTTCTTATTGTCCTTCCAACTGGAAAAGATTCACTGAAGCTGAGTTCACAGGAGTTTTGGTCTAGTCTGAGAGTTTAACATAACCCCCTCTCCTCTAGGGGAGAGGGGAGTCAATGCCAGTGTGTAAGAAAACCATATCACTGCCAAGCTCCACTGCATAATCATGAAAGTACCATCTTGTTTATTTTCCTTGATACTAATCCCTCCCATCTGCCACCCACACACCCACCCAACCAGCCAGACCCTTGCTCACTCACTTCCCCTGCTGGGCTCTGAGGATCACAGCTGGAACCCAAGTATGACCTCTCCTTGTATTTACTCTCTTGGGGATGCACTGGGATCCGCTCCTTCTCAGGTAAATGGACACTGATTGCAGGATACGTCATACATCATAGAGATCTGTATCCAGGTAGATTCTTCTTTTGTTAATTTTTAAGCATTTACTTCTTGACTATTAAAACCACTGACTTTTGTATGATCTTTTCCTCTTTGTACAGTATATTCATATACATTAGCTCATAATGCTCAAAAAGGCTCTGTGATACAGATACCCAGATTAATAGAGAACTTTCTACAGGCAGAAAGTGGAACCCACATTCTCTAACTCTGGCACATATTTATTCCCTTGTGACTTTGCTTCTCAACCTGAGGATTAGATGTAAGGACACTGTGAATAGTTTCCTAAGTAGTCATTTATTTTTAACCAAGAAAACTTTCCAAAATATAAACAAAGGGAAAGAGTAGTCATTGTCATAATAATAATAATAATAATAATAATAATAGGTTTTATTTATCCATTTAGTCCCTCAAAAATATCAGCTCCCTGTGGGAAAACACTATGATTTGGTTGTTTTCTTCTCAAATGAGAGATTTTGCTACCATCATTATGCATTAAATGATGACACACGATGAATATCTCCTAAAGTATAGAGAACATATAACTTTAAAAATAACCTTATATATACTTTTTATAGGGGTAAGATTTTTCCTATCTTTTAATCTTTGTAAGTGGTTTCATAATTCAGGCTCAGTTAGCATTTTTTTCTTTCTTTTTCTTGAAAATCAAGCAAATAAAAGGCCAACTAAATTGCCTTTACTCGAATTGTTATTTCATTCAGCAGTATATTTTTTTCTTCTTCCTTATTACAATAGATGTTTCAAGATGCAAATTGTCACATACTGCTTTTAAATAACACAGGCATTATAATTAAAATTCCCCTGTGTTAAAAAAAAATAATTAGTTACTTGAGGAGTTGTTGCAGTGAATTCCCTTCCAGAATGCCTCCCATTTAAATGAGTTATGAAATAATTAGTGAAAGCATATTATAGTGAGAGAAGCTAGAATCACCTCAGCTGAATGGAGCATTTTGTGAAATGATAATCTGACCTTTACGTTTTTACTTAAAAGGAAACAGAAAAAGGAGCTTGTCTTAAGAAAAAGGAGAATAAACTACATTGCCTCAGGTCACTCAAATGTTATATAAAGGAAACAGCAAGAAAAATGCTCATATTCCTTTCCTCTACAGGAACAAATATAAGAATCTTGCCTAGAAGGTCAAGTTCATCTGGTCAAGCAGTTTAGAAAATGTAACCCAAGGCCTTTGAAAACTCTCAAAATTCTATTTTGGGAAGGTGCAGTTACAGAGCAAAGCTTTTTTTATTTTAATCCAATAGGGATAGTATTTATTTTCAAGCAATGAGTAGGAAAATAAATTGTTCAGACACCATAATTCTTTTTTTTTTTTTAAGATTTTATTTATTTATTTGACAGGCAGAGATTACAAGTAGGCTGAGAGGCAGGCAGAGAGAGAGAAGGAGGAAGCAGGCTCCCTGCTGAGCAGAGAGCCCGATGCGGGGCTCGATCCCAGGACCCTGGGATCATGACCTGAGCGGAAGGCAGAGGCTTTAACCCACTGAGCCACCCAGGCACCCCAGACACCATAATTCTTAATGGTCTTAACTATCTTCAGCTAGCTAAATGTTCTATTGTTTTGTGGTTAAAACATGAGAGTAAAATAGATGTATATATGTAGGAAGGAAATGTGGTGTTATAAGTAATTGTTGGGTGTGTGCTAATCTTATAATTTTCTTTTAATTTTATTACTAAATAAAACTAGGATAATCACCAACTTGCCCCAGTGCTTCCTTACCCGCATCCTCCTGCACCCTTGCCTTAAATAATTGCATTTTTAAAAATGGGTTTTAGCTGCTTCCTTCCTAAGTCAATTAACTCTGCAATAAAATTAAAATAGAAATATATTCCTGAAAAATATGCACAGTGGAAAGACACCTTCTACATTATAAAAATTACAAAAGAGAACTTGACAAGGCTTTTTATAGTGGAAACATCAACAAAACAAATTTTAAAAAAATCTTCTTACCTTTCATTTCCTTTCTTTGTTATGAATTCTAATTCATGTGACAATGGAAATAGCTAATAATTCATTCTAAAAATCATTATATTAAGAGCACTGGGTTTTTTTTGTTTTGTTTTGTTTTCTTTTTCTTTTTTCTTTTTCTTTTTTTTCTTTTTTTTTTTTTTTTTACTCAAACGTTAAGCTAGCTGCAGTGTGATTTTTGCTAGTACTATAATAAAATGCAGGAGTAATATTTAAAATAACTCAATGATAGTAACAGAAAACTGTTTCACATTCTAGAAGACCCCTTTTGAATACAAAAGCTTGTTGTTGTTGTTGTTGTTGTTGTTTTGATAAATGTCAGGCCTAACAAAGACTTAAACAGAGTAAGTAGATAGCTCAGATGACATCATTATAAATCTCTGATGAAATTATGACTGATAATGAATTTAATAAAACTTTTACTTCTATGAACCTACCACAGGTCCTGTTTTTTTTTATTATATTTTTTATGTCCACAGTAAAATTTATTATTTAAATGTAATATTATATAACGACCTTTGAATTGAGATATTTGTATTAGATACAAAGTTTTTCTACAAAGTAAGGAAACCATTAAACTTAGGGGATGTTCTAGAAACTATGTTAGTTAAAAGAAATCATAGAAAATATCAGTGTATGTAGTCCCTACATCATTTTAATCTTTTCCTTTTAGAATGTAGGTGAAAGTACTGTTAGTGAAAGCAGTTACTCTTCTCCCTTTAGGAAATTATTGTTTTTTAATAGTCTAATTTTATACCTGCAATCTCCATATATTCTGTAATAAGCAGTCTAACCCATTGGCCATTACTTCCATAATTGTTTAAAAGCCTATTATTCAATAGCTGTGAGAATTAGAATAAATCAGAAAAGTTCATTCCTAGTGAATACAGAGCCATTGGGAGACATGAAGGAGCCACGTATTCTTGATGCGGCAAGTAACTTGTTTTGGAACTTAAATCCTGAGTTTAGCATAAAATAACAACAATGAAACAGCAATGTTGGATATTTTTGATACAAAATAAATGAGGAGGGTAGGTCCCAATCTACCATCTCATTTCACAGTACCCTGGGAATACACACACACACACACACACACACACACACACACACACTTTTACATAATAAATAATGTAATATAGTATTAATATATTTAAATCTGCTTCTCCTACTGCTTAGCTGAAAATTCCTTAGAGGCTGGTTTTTTTTTGTTTTTTTGTTTTGGGGTTTTTGTTTTGTTTTGTTTTGTTTTGTTTGAGGCTTTCTATTAAAAGACCAAAACTATTGCCTTAGCCCCAGAGCTCAGTGTTTTCCACTGAAGGGAAGGGTGGAAAACACTCTAAAAGCAACTGAGAAGATGCTTTTGTTCGCACAGTTCATTTCAGGTTCTTGACTGGGGCTTGTCTTTAAATGCCTCTCAGATGTGGATGTACCTGCTTTAACTGGACCATATCGAGCTCTGGGACTGTGATACTGTGACTGAAAATAAATATCTATGTGGCCTTCTTCCTGTTTCTGGCACTGAGCTCCTAAAACCCTGGCTATTTCCGTACTCCTGAGAGCTACTAAGGTCTTTTGCTATGTTCATGAGGTTGACTTTGGGATCCCACTTGAAGGTGGGCCCTGGTTAGCAGGAGAAAAACCAAGTGATTAGAGGGTTAGAACTTCCACTACCACCCCCTTGATCTCCTAGGGTGGAGGGGAGATGTCCCGTCAATGCTAATGGTCAGTGATTTAATCAGTCACGCCTATGTATTGAATCCTCCTTAAAAATCCAAAGAAGGTTCCAAGAGTTTCCCTGTTGGGTGCTGAGAGAATGATGCCTGGGAAGGTCAGGGAAACTCTGCACCCTTTCCCCACACATTGTCCTTGCATCTCTTCCTTCTGGCTGCCCCTGGGTTATACCCTTTTATGATAAGCCAGTGATCTAGTACATAAAATATTTCTCTGCATTATGTGAGGTGCTCCAATAAATTGATCTAACCTGAGGAGGAGGTGGTTGGAACCTCCAGGCTATAGTCAGTAGGTCAGAAGCACATGTGAGAACCTGGGTTTGTGACTAACTAGCCTCTGAAGTGGGAAGTGGGGGGGGGGGAGTAGGACTGAACCCCTAACCTCTGGACTCTGATCTGTCTGCAGGTGGGTGGAGATCAGAATTGAGTTGAATTTTAAGAACACCAAGTTGGTGTCCAGAGGATTATTGGTGCTGCAGAAAAACCTTCTCTACACATTGGAATTGGGCTCAGGAGCCGAGAATAATTTATTTTTGTTTCCTTAAGGCAGCGAAGGTTGGGGGTAGTATGACTAACTAAAAATCTAGTAAGCCGGGGCCAAAGTAACTGCGTGTAAATGGTTTGATAAATATCACGCTGGTGAAGGATATGTGTGTGAGAGAGCATCTGTGTTGTATCGTCTGCATGTTTTCTGTTATGATCTTTAAACAATTAGGTTTATACTATCTATAGTGCAACCTAGGTTGTCCAGAGATAATTAGACACAAATACATACCATAGAGACAATATGCCCATACACTCACACATCTTTCCATTTCGATGGCTCTTCCTATCAAAGCCTCTATGTCTTCAATTCATTGATGAACACCAGAGTCATAAAACCTACTATTTGATTGATAGCCCCTCTATTTTTGTTGTTATGCACATTGTTAAAAATTGTACTTTACCCCCCCGCAAAAAAAATCATTTTCATTGTAACCCTGAAGTTCAACCACCCTTAAAAGGGGCTGCTCAGGAAACTTCACTTGCTGAAATTTCATTTGGAGCATTTCACCAAGTAAGAGTCTATTTAAGAAAGTGTGTTAAGGATTAATAAAGCCTGTATAGAGTTTCGACCCTATGTTTCAGTGCCAGTTGATTTTATTGGATTGGATTTTTGTGGCCCCTGTTGCAAGGAGAATTCATCTCTAAAACCTGGAACATGACACACAAAATTATTATTTCTTTGATGCAAGCATTGCTTGCAAGGGCAACCTGTGTGTCCCACAGGACACTGGGTACTTCATGAGCAAGCATTGTGGCTATTTCTCCATGGCTATTTCCAGTTGAGTCTCAGCCTTGGTGGTGCCTGTGTTTGGAGAATGTAGTTGTAGATAGAGTAAATGTCTCCTTTAAATACCCCACAAACTCCATAACACATACACATTACATATATCTAGGGTTTGCTTTTATTATGAAAGAGTTCACATATTGTAAAGTTTCACCTTTGAAAGCAGGTAATTCCCTTGTTATTAGTATATTCATAAAGCTGTACAGCCCTTGTCACTTCCTGACTCTGGAGCATCTCCATCCCTCCCCTCAGACCCTGGAAACCATCAGTCTACTTTCTGTTTTCATTGTCCTTTTCTGTTTTAATTCCAGTGTTGTTAACGTACAGTGTTGTATTAGTTTTGGGTGTACAATAGAGTGATCAGCAGTTCTGTACATCATCCAGTGCTCATCACAACAAATGTATACCTTAATCCCTTTACGGATTGTTTTTAACATAAATGAGAATATTTGATTATCCTATACTCTGTAGCTTTTCTTACTCTAACAGATGAGTCTCATTTCTTTAATTCCTCTATAAGATTTTATAGTTTCCATCCATATATTGATATTGGTTTGTTTCTAATTTTTCTCTTTTGTTCATAACGCCTTCATGTATATTTTTGTACTCAGTGAATACTCTGCTGTGCCTATCTTTTGCACATCTCTTAAGATCTACTCCTAGCAATGCAACTGGTGAGTCAAAGGGTATCTGCATTTTAACAAATATTGGTAGATTCATTTTGTTAGCTGGGACCTAAAACGTCAGAGGTCAGTGGTTTTTTGTTTGTTTGTTTTTGTTTTTTGGTTTTTTTTTAACCATTGAGCAAACAGAGCTGGCTTCTCCTTAACTTTTAAGTATTACTGAAATCTGCTGCTTACTCTAGCAGGTGTTATGAAGACACTGTCAACAAAAAGCCAAGGGCATTTGCCTCACTTAAAAAAAAAAAAAAAAAAAAGGAGCGAGGGAGCAAGTGAGAAAGAGAATCTTAAGTATAGCAACCTGGGAAAATATTGCTCACCTGTGTCCTGTGATTTTCCTGATATGTGTCTCTTCTGTCTGCTAGTAGTTGTCACTCCATGACTTGGGATTGAAGTGACCTTTGGGTAGAAACCAGAATTTCCCAAGCTTTATATATACTGTCAAAATGGCATTTGGTCATATGGGCAGACCACAGAACAATGGGAACTTTCTCTAGTGTCCTAAAGACCCTCCAGATTCTGGCCCCCACTTGCTCCCGTATCCTTATGTAGAACTCCATCCCCACTTATTTCTTCAGTTTTTATAGCAGTTTCTTAAACAAGCATATTCTAGTGCTCATGGCTTTGCACACTATTCTGTATGTCTTCCTTTCTCATCCCTTGCACTACCTCTTTGTATTTTATTTTTACAAGACTCAGTTCATGCAGCCAATCTTTTAGGAATGGTTGACTAGTGAGTTGGGGTTTCGTGAGAACCTGTGACACAGTGACCTGGTGTCTTGTCAGAGCATGGAATGTGGCTCTCACTATATATTAATAATACACACCCATACCTCAACTCCTCTACTGGTCACTGACTTTGTGAAGATGCAGATCTTATTATATCATAGCCCACCTGGGTAAAGAGATTCCTTAGAACCCAGTTAGTTGCACAGTAGAGCACGCTGGTTAGGAGCATTGGGTTTCAGAGCCAGCCATCCAGGACTTTGGAACCTGTCTCTGGTTCTTCACTATTTCTGTAAACTTGGCCACCTATGGGAATATTCTGGGCTTTGTTTTCTCTCTATAAAATGGGCCTACCACAATGAGGTTGCTGTAAGATAACCAAGAAGTGCTAAGTAAAGGGCCTGAAGCTTTGTAAAGGCTCAATGGATGAAGGTTTATGAACAACAAAATTGGGGTATGGTTGAAACTTCCCTCAGTGCTCTGCAGCAGAGGGGAGGAAGGAAGCTCTGTGAAGAAGCCCTCCTCTCCTCTGTGGGGACACATGTCCATAGGCCCTGGATGTCCTACAGTCTGGCCTGCTTCCCATCCAGAGGCTTATCCTTCCCCATCCACACAGTTCCTGTGCAAACACGTGAGGTTAAATGTGCCTCTTTAAATCTCTTAGCACCAATGCTGTGGAATCAGTCCATCTTCCTGAGTAATCGGAGTTAACGAAATAACGATGTCATGACAAAGTATTTAGGTAATATCCAAGGTTTTGACTTTATTCTTCCTGATATTGAAACATAACACCTCTTTTTTTTTTTTTTTAAACATAACACTTAATTCTCACTTATCCAAAGTCTGCAGTAAAGTTTGCTGTAGCTTTGGGGAGCTTTCTGTGGACTAGCTCAAAGTATGCTGGGACTCTTGCTTCTGAGAAAGCATGTGAACTGCCAACGGACAGGTTACCCCAGTTGGTGTTTAACAAATCATGAAAGTAAATGTCATTACAGATATGAAAACCTTGCTAGAGTTAGGAGATTCATGTTAGTAATCTGACTTGCATTACTAGCTATGTTTTTACATGAATCTTGATTATTTATAACTGACTTGGGAAATTATCTCTCATTTTTTGAAGGTTATTCACTTATTTAAGGAATCTCTACACTCGGCGTAGGGTTTGAACTCACAACCCTAAGATCAAGAGCCACATGCTGTCCAGACTGAGCCATCCAGGTGCCCTCATCCCTCATTGGGATGCTTGTTGTCTCCTTGTGTTCGAAAATGCAGGCAGTCATTCCATTTTGCCAGAGGATTTAAATATGTTTTTTCCAATGCTAGGCTATCCTTTCTTTTATCACCCCTGGATTTGTGTAAATATCTGCAGTACAAATGTTTCTTTCTTTCTTTTTTTTTTTTTAAGGCCTTTTGTAAGGCGCTTAGAAAGTATTTTAATGATCAGCATTATTTATGTTGCCTGTGCAGCTATGTAAATAATTCAATCCCTCCTCCACCAGAACTCTTCCAACTTAACATACCTTTAGAAAATGTGAATGCAATTATAAGGTAATACTGCCCCAGTAAGCATGTCATTGCTTTGGAAAGGATACTGGGGGTGGAGAGCTGAGCAGGCCCATGCTAGGGCCGTGATGATAAAAAGAATGTTTATAAATGAAATAGCACCAGAAATGGCACCATACCTCGGAGGAGGGAAGCAATTTGGTGAAGTGAAAGATGTTAAATGTTTTAATTTTCTTCTATGCCAGTAAAATCTTGTAAAACAAGGTGACATATTAAATTTTCTATACTACAGTGGCTCCAAGAGCCTGTCAACATTTTCATTATAAACTCCATTTTCGGAGCTTTATAACTCAGCTTTAAGAATTCGCTCTGGCCTGACATTTGGAGTGCAAGGTCTTACCTGGGGGACATGTGTTTCACATGTTTGAGAAATTATGAGTTTATCCATTTTCCAGTTTATAATGAGTAACCTTTTCATACTCTTTCGCTCAGCTGCTGTGCCTCAGAAATTAGAGGCCGAAAGAAGGCTTACATGTGGTAGGTCACCAATGGGGGAAAAAACTACAAATGTGGTCAACATGGGTCAAGGCTGCCAATTTTCATCACAAAGACTCCCAGTCACACTGGCCGTTCTGCCCATCCTACAGAAAGCAGAGAGAGCTCTACTAAACTGCCCTCAACAGTTTATAGACTAAAGTGTGTTACCCAGGAGGTCTGCTATGCCAGCTCTCTGCAGGGGAAACCCGATTGATTGGAGAGTTCTTAGTCCCCGGTCTGTTTATTTCCGCATTTGTATTATTTTGTGGGTGGCCTAAGAGCTTTTCCCTAAAGCTTTACATTATTTTTCCCTGTCTCAGCGTAGGTGGTTGTTGTATCTTCTTGGCGGTTGTGTTTTTTTGTTGTTGTTGTTGTTTGTTTGTTTGTTTTTCCTTCTATCATATTTAGCATTCAGTAGGTACTTAGTCTATATTATTTACTTCTTTGATAATATAGTCTCCCTTTGTATACTTTAGAATGTCTATAGGTAAATCTTTGAAAGAACTACTTTTGGAAAAAGAAAGATCAAGGAGGCAACAGAAGAGAAATCTACATGTTACCCTTTGGAATGGGCTTTGAAATGTCCTGAGGACCTACTACCTGGTACAACTTACGTAAAAGAACAAACCATAGCCCTCTTCTAGAAGAGGGTAGAGAATCTTCAATAAAAGGTGTGGTATGGGGCACCTGGGTGGTTCAGTGGATTAAGCTTCTCCTTTCAGCTCCATCGTGATCCGAGGGTCCTGGGATCAGCCCTGCATCAGGCTCCCTGTTTAGCAGGGATCCTGCTTCTCCCTCTCCCTCTGTTGCTCACCCTACTTGTGGTCTCTTGCTTTCTCTGTCAAATTAAAAACAAAACAAAACAAAACAAAAACAAAAACAAAAACTTAACAAAAATAAATAAATAAAAGGGATGGGATCAAGACTCAACTCGTAGGTTAAATATCAGGAAAATTCCAGAAATCACCACTTCTGGGTATGTATTCAACATTACTTCACTCCCACCTAATTGTATTATATTTTTATGCAGCTGCCATATGCTTATGGTTAAATGTGAGAAGCGCCCAGTGTATAATCCCAACACTTGCTTTTATGGTGTGAAGATCAACTTTGTGACCCTTCCCTAAAAAGTAACAATATAGTTTTTGTCCCTCCCAACCACGTTGCATGCCATATCCCTTAGGAGGAGACAGAGGGACAGTTTAAATAATTTACCTGAAACCCAGGTCTTTCAGACCTCAAAATCACATTCTTTCCTCTAAACTATCGTGGTTTTTTCTTAATATGTACAAGGACATCTGTTTTTGTTTGCACTTTTATATCAAAATGAAGCTATTCCTAGCCCATAAGTGGCTGACATTTTCCAATGAAACATGTTAGGAGATGCAGGCTAGATTCAAATTAAAAAAAAAGAAAAGAAAAGAAAAGAAAAGAAAAGAAAAGAAAAGAAAAGAAAAGAAAAGAAAAGAAAGTGGGGAGGGAGGGCAAGGACTAAAGGACTTGAATGAGCTTAAACCAGGAATCTGATTTCCTCTTCAATTTCTCTTGCCTGGTTATCCTCTTACTTCCCTCTTCCTGTAAGCCCCACTGTAGTGAATGACACCCCATCCACTGAGTTGTCCAAGAGAAAAACCTATGCAATTTAATTTTTCTCTCTCATCTACCTAAAACATTCTTATCAAAGAGCAAGCCATGTTTAGTCTAAGAAACATTCTTCCCTTTTAAAATAGACTTACTTTTTTAGAGCACTGTGAACTTCACAGCAAGATTGAGTAGAAGATACAGAGAGTTCCCCTATATCCTGTTTCCCCGCACATACACACACCCTCTCCCACTACTAACATTTCATGTTGGAGTGGTACAGGTACTGCAGTTAACGAGACTACACTGACGTAAATCAATATCACTCAAAGTCCATAGGTTACTTAAGGGTTCACTCCTGGTGTATATTCTATTGGTTTTGACAAATACATAAGAAATGTATAACTACTTGCAACCACTGATCTTTTTTTTTTATGATTTTATGTATTTATTTGACAGAGACAGAGAGATAGTGAGAGAGGGAACACAGCAGGGCCAGTGGAAGAGGGAGAATCATACTCCCCACAGAGTAGAGTCTGACAGGGGGCTCGATCCCAGGACTCTGAGATCATGACCTGAGCCGAAGGCAGACGCTTAATGGCTGAGCCCCCCGGGCACTCCACGAGTGATTTTTTTTTTTTTTACTGTCTTATTTTGCTTTTTTTCAGAATGTCCTATGGTTGAAATCATATAGTATGTCACCTTTTCATATGTCTTCTTTTACTTTATAATATCCATTTAACATTCCTCCGTGTCTTTTCATGGCTTCATAGCTCTCTCTTTTTTTTTTTTTTTTAAGTGCCAAATGATAGTCCATTTTCTTAAGGTTACCACTTCCATTTATCCCTTTACCTACCAAAGGACATCTCAGTTGCTTCTAAGTTTTAGCAAATATGAATAAGACTGCTACAGACATTCACACACAGGTTTTGTGTGGACATAATTTTAGTTCATTAAGGTAAAATACCAAAGAATGGGATTGCTAGACTGTATGGTAAAGGTATATTTAGTTTTATAAGGAACTGCCAAAATGTCTTCCAAAGTAGCAGTACCATTTTGCATTCTCACCAGCGGTGAATGCAAGTTCCTATTGTTCTACATCCTCACTAGCATTTGGTGTCATCAGTTTTCTGGATTTTGGCATGCTAGTAAGCATGTAGTGGTATCTTGTTGCTTTAATTTGCATTCTCCTGATGACAGAGGACATGGGGCATCTTTTCATGTGCTTATTTGCCATCTGCATATCTTCTTTGGTGAGGTGTCTGTTCACCCCTTTTGCTCATTTTTTCAATTGTTCATTTTCATAGAGTTGAGTTTTAAGAGTTCTTTTATATTTGGGATGACAGTGCCTTATCAGCTATGTCTACTGCAAATATTTTCTCTCAGTCTATGTTCTGTCTTCACATTCTCTTGATGATGGCTTTCACAAAGCAGAAGTTTTTAATTTTAATGACCTCTAGTTTAGTTTTTTTTTTTTTTTTCATGGATCATACTTCTGGTGTCATCTCTAAAAAGTCACCACCATATCCAAGCTTATTTACATATTCTCCTATGTTATCTTTTAGAAGTTTTATATTTTTTGTTTGACATTTAGATATATTATCTATTCTGAATAATTTTTATAAAGGGTGTAAAGTATGTGTTTACTCCTTTTTTTTTATGTAGCTGTCCAGTTGTTCCAGCATCATTTGTTGAAAAGACTATCTGCTCTCCATAATTTTGCCTTTGCTACTTTGCCAAAGATTGTCTCTCTACAACTGTGTATTTTCATTGTGTTTACTTCTTTCTATGTCTACTGGCTCTAATTAAGCAGAAGCCACCATCATCCCTTTATTGCTTCTCCTACGGTTGTCTGTTAATTAGATGACAATCTATTTCCTATACAGAGGATAAAATTGTCTTTTAAAAAATATGTGAAGTTGTTCAATCATTTCCTGTGTTTCTAGGATCAAATCTAAACTCTGCAATGATCTAAAAGTCCTGCATGACCTGGCTTCCTCCTTCCAGCATTTCCCCTCATTTTCCTTTCCTTCTTTCATGGTCAACCCTATCCACTAGTTTCTCTGCCATGCTCTAGTCATTATAATCTTCTGCAGTTCTTTGAATAAGTTGTTTCCTCCCACACTAAGACTTGGAATATGGAGTCATCTCCTGGAGATCTTTTTTTTCAGTTCCTCTTGGTTAAGCCCATTCCTATTCATTCTGCAGAGTTCTCTTGTTGTTGTTGTTTTGTTTTGTTTTAATTTTACTTATTAAAGAGGGAGAAAGAGAGAGAGGATGAGCCTGGTGAGAGGGACAGAGGAAGAGGGAGAAGTGTCTGCTGAACAGGGATCCCAATGTGGGACTCGATCCCCAGGACTCTGGGATCATGACCTGAGCCAAAGACAGATGTTTAACTAACTGAGCCACCCAGGCACCCCAGAATTATGTACTGATATCTCTTTTTCTGAAATATCCTTGTTTTCTCTAAGGCTTGCTGCTAACTGCTATTACAACATCATGCCTCAAATACCCTTCATAATGACTCCTTGTTATGATCTTATTATTATTTCTTTAGCACCTGCCTACCCCACTGAGATGAAAGTGTCCCAAAATCAGGGTAAACTACATCTGCCATCCTCCTGATGGAGGCTCACAGTGAGCATTACAGTGTCTTAGTGTCCAGCCAGGGCTGTGAGCAGTAATCAAACATGGATCATCACTGAGAGGTGGGCATTACAGGGCAGGGGAGCTGATGATGAAGTCCCTGATTCCTGGGTCCCAGGACTTCCCTGTGTATCTGGGTGTCAAGTAATCAAATTATAAGTCAAAAGATCTTAGTTATAGCATAGAAACAACCCAGACAGTGGGGATTTGAAGAGTCATGGGATCTTAGATTCAGAAAATATCTGAGCCTTCACATAGTAGTCAATATATCTGTTAATGATCATAAAATGAGAGCATTAAAGTATTCAAAGTTCAGGTGCCTCCTTAGCGCAGTAGGCAGCGCGTCAGTCTCATAAAGTATTCAAAGTTCATCTTTCAGATCCTTCAAGGGCCCATAGTCTAGAGATCATTTTGGTTCCTTTAGGTGGTCCCTGACATGGCAAGAAGGGCATGACATGAGTGTTCTGGGTCTCCTCTCCCATCTGGCCTCCACAAAGGAAAACTGGGGCTTTCAACTTTTTTCTTTTTTTAAAATTTCTTAAAAATGTATTTATTTGACAGACAGAGATCACAATTAGGCAGAAAGGCAGGCAGAGAGAGAGGAAGGGAAGCAGGCTCCCCGCTGAGCATGGGGCCCGATGCGGGGTTCAATCCCAGGACCCTGGGATCATGACTAGAGCCAAAGGCAGAGGCCCTAACCCACTGAGCCACTCAAGCACCTCTCACCTTTTTTATTCTAAAGTAGTGACTGCTTTCCCTTTCAGAAAGCAGTTTTCAAATGTTTCCCTATTTCAAGCTTCAGTAAGCCTTTAAAAAGAGAGAGAGTTTATTTATTTTAGAGAAACAGAGTGTGTGTGCATGCAAGTGGGGGGAGGGGCTGAGGGGGAAGGAGAGAGAAGACCTTATACGTATCCTGCTGAGCACAGAACCCCATGCTGGGCTCAATTTCAGGACGCTGAGATCATGACCTGAGCCAAAATCAAGACTCAAGACACTTAGCTAACTGAGCCACTCAGGTAACCCAAGCCTCAGTGGGCCTTTAATTCAGTGTTGTTTGTAGGGAGCTGAGCCCTGGGTGGCCCAATGTCAGCATGAGCAATGGACCTGACACACTAACCTGGAAGCGGGCAAGAGATGGAGACCATATATATATATATATATATATATATATATATATATATATATATTTTTTTTTTTTTTTTCTCTAGTAAAGAAAAATTATTGTGCACAAAAAAATGAATTCAGTATTTAAATTAAATGGATAAATGGATACTTATTTTTCAGTTCTGTTCAATTTTGAAAATTATTTATTCAAATTAGAAAGGAATATGCCCAAGCCCCATGTTAGCTGGTATTGCTGATTTCTCTAGCATGTTCTCTCTTCAATAGTCACTAGGCTTCTTTCAGATATTGGGTATAGTCTCTTTTACGCTGCACTCCTTGAGTGGACAGAGTGGCTGGAAACTTCCTCTATGTAGAAACACTAGTAAGTCAGTATTCAGAACCCAAAGACATTTTGGAACATTATACTCCCTGAACATGGGGATATAGGTGGAGACATCATCTCAGAGAGATCTCTGGAAAGTTTTCTCTTGGTATTTTGTCTACTTAAAATGGGAGGTGGGAATCCTTTTAATATCAAAAGCCTTCTGTACTGTTGATCTCTCTCCCCACCCCCCTTCCTTACCTCTCTCATGTTTTAATTAACTCCTAAGTGCAGCACTTTTTCAGGAACTTGGTAAGAAAACCACGTCCAGGTCTTCTCCTTCTCCAGGGAGGCTGTTTTCTTTATTAGCTCCCAGATGATTCTGATACATACCGAAGCATAGCATGTATATTGTTTCAAGTTTACAAAAAATAGCACCATAACTTGTTCCTCTATGATACCCCACTCTTTTATTTAATAATGTAGTTAATTATTCCATGGTGCCTTGTGTTTACTTATTGTAGTTGAATCTTTTTGGATTATTGGAAGCTATTAATTATCATATTCCCTTTATTAAATGGTATGATAATGGCAAATACTTAAATAGATTGTAATTTTATCAATTCCTGCTGAACACTTCTTGGTTAACTAACTGTTTTTAATCATGGTACAATAGGATATTCTTGAAAGCATAACTGTTAACATGCAGTCCCTTCATAATGCATCTCTGTGGATTGTCATGGTTTATGGCAGAAGTGTTGTGATGATTTGTGCCAGAGGTTTAATAACTTTAGAGCTGAAAATTTATTTTGCTTTCATTCCCTTCCCTTTGGCCGATAGTTACTTTCTAAGATACTTTATCAGAGAAACTACTGTAGGAGGGCTTAATAAGAAGCTCTCATGCAAAAAGTAAAAGCAGGTCTCTAGGGTCAGTAACAGAGTATTCTTTATTTTAAGAGATAAAAGAACTCAGATTAGATAATGTACTCCCTTCAAGGAGGTTTCAGTCCATCAGAACATATGATCCATCACCATGATTATTTTATTTTATTTTATTTTATTTTATTTTATTTTATTTTATCTTATTTTATGGGGTTGTTTGTTTGTTCTTCATGACAAAGACCTAGTCTAAGCAGAAACTCCCCAAGGAATGAGTCATCATTACATCTATAATTCCTTGCCTCTAAAGGCAGAGTCATTATAGTACAATGCACTACAATCTACTTCTGTCTTACTTCTCCTGGAGATTCCTGTTTTAGTACATATCCAAGTGTATGCAAATATTTTCATTGCTATGAAAATGAACTTTGTGAATTGGTCTGTTGCCTGGTTTTCAGAGTGCTTTGGGCATAATTCCTCGAAGGTGGATTGACTGTGTGGCTATGGATATCATGTCATGCTACTTCAAACCTTTCTTACTTTTAAGGGAGTAGCATCCCTACCACCTCCTGTGGGTGCTGCTGGGGAGAATACCAGCAACTGGAAAGAACTTTACAAAAGGAAATAATTTCAATGCAAGACCTTGATTTAAATTACTAAATCCCAGAAACTTACAACTTTTGTTTAAAGTTAAACTTTCAGTTAGACATGTGAAACTAATATATTGACCTTTCAATGCCTCATATTGAAGATTTTTCCTCTTACCTGATGAATACATCATATCAATTTTGTGATCCAAATGCCAGTTAAGTTGGTAGCTGAAGGGAAGGGGTCATCTTTATATTTTGTATCTTTAACTGAGTTCTGTTTGAAGATGGTTTATTTACCAATGAAGCTTTTATCTCTTCCCCAAAACACTTGAGGCATTGATAGAAAAACTTCATAAGAATTGGAAGGTACAGCCCTGAAACAATAAAGAAAAAATGTAGGACATATGTATACAACAGATTGCAACAATCTATAGACAACAAAATTCAGGTGCAGGAGGGCAGAAATGAAGCAAGCCCTAAGAGACTGCAGCCAACCAAATTTCCCTGATGATCATCACTGGGGTAGGGTGGGGGGGTGGTAAGTGTACCAATTTGAAATTGTCAGAGTGATGTGGGACCTGGAGAACAGTCCTGGGATGAGAGCCCCAGATGTTTGTGATGTTCAGGCAAGTTAGGTAAGCTGTGAGCAGTAGTGCACAGAGTGGTCCTTGATCAGATGTGTAAGCATCACATGGGAGCTGGTTAGAAATGCAAGTTAATGGTCCCTACCCCAGACCTATTGATCGAGGCTCTTGGGTGTTGCCTAGTGATTTGTTGTTTAATAAGCCCTCCAGGTGATTCTGCTGCACAATCAGTTTATAACCACTGGTCTAGAGCATCCTAGGCAGATTACAGCTAAGGATGATGGTGTTGATCTGCCTGGCAGAAGCTTTAGTACCAAGGAGAACCTCAAAGTAGGAGAGAGGAAGAAAAAGGAAGGAGAATGGGAGGAGATATTAACAAAATATCCAACTGATTGTCTCTACAGCTATCTTCTGCCCTACCCATTTGTGCAGAATACCTAACAAATAGTCTACTTCATAAGTCGAACAGGAAAGATCTTCTCTGAAAATATGAGTGGACTGTTTAGGGAGATGTAGAACAGGTAAGAACTCCACATTTTGGCATAGAGAGGTTCCCAGCACAACAGGGAGCTCCTCAGTCACCCACAGTAAAGTATTTTGACTCTGACAGCCACTCCAACCTGCAGAGACCCAGGTAAATATTTCTCTTCGTTCACACTGAAATATAAATTCACAACAAAGGGTCACCAACCATTTTAAGAATGGTCATCAACCATTTTAAGAATTCTTACAACATGATAAAGAAAGGCAATGATAAATAAATTGTAAAAAATCAGAAAAACTGAGTAATTTGAAGATAATGCAGGGAAACAGTTTTTAAATAACTACTAAGGAATAATCTTAGAGAAACTTAAGAAAACAATGTATTCATAAACCAGTAACAATAACTCTCCCAAAGAAACAATTGGAGAAGAAAAACAATCTCTTGTGTATTTATATATTTAAATATATAAACATATATATAAATTTTAAAAAATCAAAGGCTTGGAAGATAGAAGAAGAGAGGGAATCTTTAAGACATGTTCTCTTAAAAAGAAAGCTTCAAGGAAGCCAAGATAAGAGGATGGGGTCGAGATTTCTAATATCTGGCTAATAGGAACACCAGAAGAGAGAAAAGATAAAACAGAAAGGGAACACATTTAAAAATATATGAAATAGTTTCCCTGATATGTCTTCTAATTAAAAAGGCCCGTCAAGTGTTGAGTTAGATGAAAAAAAAAAAAAAAAAGGCTTACACTGAATCTGTTATATAAGTTGAGAAAGCCGATGATAGGTAAGTTTCCAGAGGGACACACTTGGGACACACACACACACACACACACACACACACACACTGACCCAAACAAGTTACCACCTGACTCAGCAAACTAAATGCAGGGAGACACTAAAGCAAAGATTTTTATTTATTTGGGATTTTTTTTTTTTCTTGACCTCGGAATCCTTTAACATCCAGACTGCTGATCAGATGTAAGGATAAAATAAAGTTGTTGTTTGGGATGCCTGGGTGGCTCAATGGGTTAAGTGTCTGCCATTGGCTCAGGTCATGATCCCAGGGTCCTGGAATCAAGCCCCACATCCAGCTCCCTGCTCAGTGGGGGGTCTGCTTCTCCTTCTACCTTCTACTCCCCTTGCTTGTGCTGATTCTCTCTCTTAATCTCTCTCTGGAAAATACATAGATAAAATCTTTAAAAAAAGAAAAAAAACAAAGCCATTGTTAGATACCCAAAAGCTCAGAAATTACATATCTCCCAACTTTCGTGGGAAGTTACTTGTTGTAAGCAAGGAAGCCCAGAACTGGAGTAGTTGACTAGCAGCTGGGCTGGACAAGGGTGAGTCCCAAAATGTGTTTTACATGTTCAGGCTCAGATTCTCCTATTTTTAAATATTGGTTTTTTTTTTTTCCTCATGGGTTTTCTGCATTCGTTTAATTAAAAACTTGCATTTAAAACATTATTTTTTCTTCAAATTGAAGTTTTCGGTGTGCCATTAAAGTTTGCACCTGAGGCATCTGCCTCACTAACCTCATGAGCCCTCTTCCTGACTGTGTGTTTCCTGAGAGTGCTTTAACAAATACCATAAACTGGTGACTTGTGTCAACACAAGCTTTTTGCCTTATAGGGATGGAGGCCAGACTTTGAAGTCAAGGTGTCAGCAGGGTCATCTTCCTGCTGGAGGCTCCAGGAAGACTCTGTTGTTTGCTTCTTCCTGCTTATGTTGGCTCCAGGCAAGGCTTTATCGATCCACTCTGAATCTACCATAGCATCATCTCCTCCTTACTTGGGGGTCTTCTTTGTCTGTCTGTCTCACAACCCTCTCTACCTCTCTTTCATAAGCACAGCTGTAATTGTAATTAGGACCTGCTTGGATAATCCAAGGATGATCTTCTCATTTCAAGATTCTTAATTACATCTATAAAGACATTCTTCCCCACCCCTCAACCCCTTATTTTTAAAAGAATGTCTTAGGGATTAGGACATGGACATATCTTTTTTGTTGGGAGGGTTGTGGGTAAAATGAAACCCACTACAAGTAGCGGTGGGGCAAAGTAAGAGAAAACAATGAAGGGACACCCAGAAGGACTGATATGCAGCTGACAAAGACAGCAACCAGACCAGACTGCATCAGAAAGGATTTGATGGAAGGTTTGAAGTAGGCTTGAAGTAGGTTTGAAGTAAAAATGATATTATGATTATGATATTATTAATGCTAATCTTTTTTTAAGAAGAAATATAAATGCCTAGAAAAATTAAAAAATAAGAGCAAAAAATTGTCATTATTTTGTACTATGTGGCCCATCAGTAAGCAATATTTACAAAATTTTGAAAATATAAATAGCATTTATTGATTTTGACCTTTTTGAATCAATGAACAAGACATTATTACATCTATCTTGAAAACGTGAAATAGTGTCCAGCTTACAGTAGATGACAAAAAGGAAGAATGACTTAAAAAATAAACAAATGGGGGCACCTGGGTGGCTCAGTGGGTTAAAGCCTCTGTCTTTGGCTCAGGTCATGATCTCAGGGTCCTGGGATCGAGCCCCGCATCAGGCTCTCTGCTAAGCAGGGAACCTGCTCCCCCCCCCCCCCGCCTCTACCTGCCTCTCTGCCTATTTGTCATCTCTGTCAAATAAATAAATAAAATCTTTAAAAAAAATAAAACAAAAAATAAACAAAAAAACGATGGATAGAGACAGTAATAATCTTCTGTTACAAACTATAGAGTCAGGAAGTATCAGTGGAAGAAAAAATGGAGTTATAAGTATTATATTACTTAGAAGTTTCAGTGGTAACCAATATGGATAATTTCAATAGCGATACAATGGAAGTGGAATGCTGGTTTAAATCCTCTGCTATCATTGTGAGAAGTCAGTAAATAATGTCTGAAGTTGATAGCTCAAGAAATAAACACACCCCTGTAGAGATATGAAAGAAGCTACAAGGAGAGTTTGATAAGTTTGCTATGGGGTACAACCATTATATTTAACATTAAGCTTTTCTCCTTTTAAAAAAAAAATTTTTTTAAGCTTAATTTATTGAGGGGGGAGGGGTGGAGGGAGAGAGAAAGAATCTCAAACTCACTCCCTGCTAGGCAAGAGCACAATATGGGGCTTGATCCCATGACCCTGAGATCATGATATGAGCGGAAATCAAGAGTCAGATGCTTCATCAACTGAACCACCAGGCGCCCCTTTTCTTTGGTGTTTTAAATGTACATTAACCACGTCAAAGAAATAATGAAAGAACCCAAAACATGTTCTTGCATTGTGTGGTTTGAAAGTGTCTTTTAATAAATCTTGAGAGTATCTTTTCATGAATAGAATTATTTTTTATTAATTTTAAATTAATTTCATTACTATCTCACTACTTCTCAAACTCTGCAGATTATTTTTTTTTTCCTTAGGTGTTAGCTATTACTTTGGTAAAATACAATGAAATGAATTAATGTAAAATAAATAAAAATAAAGGCATCTGATATGCAACCATAATTTTAAATTGGGCCTAGCAGACATAAATTTTCCATGTCCAATTTTTATAAAAGTTTCTAAAAACTTCCTCTCAATGTGTCTACTTGCCATGTGACATACTGGTAACAAAGTTGGCAGACTTGGGACAAATTCAGAGGCACAATTTGAACAATGACCTAGTTTTAACCTTTTTCTTTCTCTACCCTCCCTTCTTTCCTACCTTCTTCCAGTCTTTCTTTCTTTCTTCCTTCCTTCCTTCCTTCCTTTCTTTCTTTTCCTTTCTTTCTTTCTTTCTTTTCTTTCTTTCTTTTCTTCCTTTCTTTCTTCCTTCCTTTCTTTCTCTTTCTTTCTTCCTTCCTTCCTTCCTTCCTTCCTTCCTTCCTTTATAGAGTTGCTTTTTCCTGTCTTGCTTAAATTAAGCAGTCTTACCCCACCCCGCGATTGTCAAGTTACTGCTTTATTATGTCCTAAAAGTTTTATCATTTTACTTTCTACACTTAGGCATTGACTGAGCGTGACTGTTGGATATGGTGGGAAGGAGGGTTTTAATTCCATTGTTATCTTAGCAATATCCCTTTCATTTTTTCCCTTCTCAGTTGTCCTCTGCCCCCCTATCGCCAGGATCATCCTTTTCTCATTGCTCTGCAGTGCCATGTAGCATCCTGCTAAATAAATATCAAGGATCCATTAAAGTAGGCTCTTTCTGGGCTCTGTTTTCTCTGTCAGTGTTCTATATATCTATCCTCACATCAGCATGTCAATTTAATTATTATAGCACTAAAATAAGTCAGGGACTCTGTAACCATATCTTCCTATTTTGCTCTTTTTTCGAGTGTATATTGTCTTTTGTTGGCTCTTTGCAATTGCATGAAATTTTATTTGACTTTGGAAGTTTCCCCCAAGATAGGAGTTGAGATTTTGAAATTGTAAATGCTTTGGGGAGGGATCATCTCTACAATTTACATCTTTACAGTTCTGGACTAAGTAGGATTTCTTTCTTTCTTTTGTTCTTCAATTTGGTCTTTAAAATTCTATTTTGAAGTCTTTGCTTAATCATCAATGTTATTCGTATCTTTCTGTAGATTTATTCCTAGTGGATCATATTTATTACTACTGATACTTTAAATAGTATTTTAAATTTTATTTTTTAATCTGTTTTTTTTTAACATAGGATTTCATAGATTGATAAGGTAGATAAGATAGGTAGATAAGGTAGATAAAGAATCCAAAAACCTGGCTCAGTTCTTTTTCATTTTATTTGCTCAGCCTGACATTCTTTTGGGATTTACTATTTGAAAGTTAATAAAATCCAAGGTTATCTTGTTAAAAAATTAATGCAGGTTGTTTGTTAGACAACATCTTTCAAAATATATAGTCATTAGAGAGAAATACAAGGAAATAAGTCCTAGGTGATAGAAAGGTTGGGATCCACCAAACTGCGCTATTTGTTCGGGATGAATGCAAGTCATTGCAGAGAATTGAATTTTATAGTCAGTATTTATTGAATATTGTTTTATGTAAGTATCCTAATAACCACACTCCTCCTTTCAAGGAGCTCACACTGTAGCAGGAGAGATGGAAGAAGCGTCATGGAAAGATACTGATTTCTTACAAAGTCTTCATCAATTTGAGACCGATGTTGTGCCCATCTATTAATATGTGAAAAGAGTAAAGAAAGCGTACATTACTTTGTTCTTTGAAGAGTTGGATAGTTGAAGAGCAGGACTTTTTTTCATTACGGATTGAATACACAAGGAAAAACTTCACCACTAAGAAACAATGTGTAATTTTTTTTTAAGAAAATAATTTCTGAATGATGAAAAGGATCATTTCCCATAAAGGCAGACAAAGGAAAATACAATTGAGTAGAAGTCAGGAGGTAAAAGACCTCTTCAGTTAATGTATTTCCAGAACTATGCACAAAGGTGCTTCCTAAACAAAAGGACCTTTATAAATGAGGATGCACTTTAGAGATAATCTTTTCAAAGGACCCCTATTTAGTTCAATAGTCTTCTTCAAATGCATTGCATTTTAAAGGCTTAGAAAGTAATGAGACTCTCCCTAGAATCCCGTGTTTAGTTTTATTGTGAAAGCTTTGGTAACACAGGTTGGTTTTTAGCATCCTGTTTTGAAAGAGTCTCATGGCTCTGAGAGAGGCACTTAGGATATTTAGAAGTCAAGAGAAGAGGGCTGCCTTGGTTCGCTCATTCAGTTAAGCCCCTGCTTTTGGCTTGGTGTTGTGATCCTGGGGTCCTGGATTGAGCCCTGAATTAGGTTCCCTGCTCGTTAGGAAGTCTGCTTTTCCCTCTGCTCCTCCCCCTGGCTTGTGTGTGCTCTCTCTCAAATAAATAATTACTTTTTTTTTTTTTTTAAGAGAAGTCAGGAGAAGAAATTTGAGTTTTTCTATCTTGTTCCCAGCTTCTTCTGGTCTGTTAAGTTTCTCATATCAGCCCTTCCTCAAGACAGCTTCTGATGCCAAACACTCTAGTGTCCCACATCTATTCTTTTCTTTTTCTTTTTTATTTTTTATTAACATAGAATGTATTATTTGGCCCAGAGGTACAGGTCTGAGATTCTATCAGTCTTGCACATTTCACAGTGCTCCCCATAGCACATACCCTCCCCAGTGTCCATCACCCAGCCACTCTATTCCTCCCACTGCCCCTCCACTCCAGCAACCCTCAGTTTGTTTCCTGAGATTAAGAGTCTTTTAGGGTTTGTCTCCCTCTCTGGTTTTGTCCTGTTTCACTTTTTCTGTTCTTCTTCTAAGATCCTCTGCCTTTTTTTTTTTTTCAAATTACTCATATCAGTGAGATCATATAATAATTGTTTTTCTCTGACTGACTTATTTCACTCAGCATAATACCTTCTAGCTCCATCTACTTCATTGCAAAAGGCAAGATTTCTTTTTTTTGATGGCCGCATAATATTCCATATGCTACATCTTCTTTACGTGATCATCTGTCAATGGACATCTAGGCTCCTTCCATAGTTTGGCTATTGTGGACATTGCTGTTATAAACACTGGATACATGTGCCCCTTTGGATCACTATATTTGTATCTTTGGGGTAAATACCCAGTAGCACAATTGATTCCTGGGTCATAGTGTAACTCTATTTTCTTAAGCCCTCTGCTTTGATCCTATTTCTGGAACTACTCCCTCATCCTTGTTTTCCCTACGCACTTTCACTCAATCCCACATGGACAGAGTGCTGGATTGTTGGCCTTCCTCCAAGTGTATGCCCTGCTGTAGCTTCCTGGCTTGCTGACCTCTGGATCTGACCTCTCATGAATGTGACTTTGTAGACCTTGGACCACTAGCTCTCTCCTTCATGGCTTTATTTTATCCCCCCTTGCTCCCTTCTAAGTAACTTACAAGAGAACCATTTGCAAAGTTTTAATTTTTATCTCCAATGCTCTGTTAAGAGAGAAGTAAATTTCAGAACAGTTTAGGGGAATTTATTCCTCATTATACTCCTCCTTTAAACATTTTAATTTTAAAACCTGACACTCCACCTAGAAGAATTAGGTGACAGATTTGCCCAGGAAGGTAAATCATCACTATTTTATTATATCACATAACACTGGTGAAAGGCTTAAATGTCTTTGGACAGATGGTGCCCTGAGAGAATCAGTGAAGCCAAAAACAAGAGACCATACTGATTCCCAGGGTGCAGATGTTTCTAAAAATATGTTGTGCGTCATGATGAAAAACAGACCTATGCTCAGATACTTTCAGAGAATAAGCATAGCTTTAAACTCTATTTTGCATTTAAGTGAAAAATGAATATCATGCACGAAATTCGATTTATAGAGGCTGTCATCTTGAATGAGTTGGGCATCCTTACTTGTTCCTTTGGAAAGAACTGCTCTAGAAAGTGGTTTTAGCATCTATTTAAACTCTTTGAGTACCATAAGCATATGTTTATCCAGAATCCAAAATAATTTATTTTCACTGTGCGTCTACTTTTATAACACAAAGAAAATCAAAGTACATAAAAATGCCAGTACATCTCACAGGGCAGCCCACTTTTAGTCTCAGTATCCTCAGGCATGTGTGATAAAGATTAATGTTAATAGTGTGACTTGGGGCCTGACAAGATCCTGTAGTTCTTTTTGAATCCTTCCAAAAATTAAGTTGTATGTGTTATAATGTTGAATGCATTTTATTGTATTTTCCGTAAAAGGCAATGTAGTGTTCCAAAAGATGTTCTTGATACAAACCTTGCCTCGAGGCATTTCGTAAACAGTCGCTTAACCAGAGTCTTCGTGCCTAACCCCTCCAAATATAGAACTTTATTGAAATTCCTTTAATGTTCTATTCACTCTTATTTGTTTGTTTGTTTGTTTTGATTTGTATTTGTTTTTTTTTGTTTTGTTTTGTTTTCTTTATTTAGTGACTTAGTATCAGGCTATGGCAGAGACTTGGCAAATGTCTCTATCCTGGCTAGAGGAAGTGGTAGACTAGGCTGGTTCAGAGAGACCTCAAAGAAACTTCCTGAGTACAGTGAAGGTTCTGTCCTTTGCTGAAACTCTGAATACCTCCTGGGTTGGGAGGAAGCTCTTCTCATTGGTCAAGGATTTGTGTGCATGTATGTCCTTAAGCTTTTTCACACTGGGGGAAGCAATGAAGGAGTTGAGTGAGGAGAAAGAGATAAAGGAAAGGAGGAGGAAGTGAGGAGAAAAGATGACATTTAAAGTCAAAGACCACTGGGGCACCTGGGTGGTTCAGTTGGTCAAGTGTCTGATGTTTGATTTTGGCTCAGGTCATGACCTTAGAGTTGTGAGATTGAGCCCACACTGGGTTTCCTGCTCAGTGGCTCAGTGAGAAGTGGTCTTGAGATTCTCTCTCTTCCTCTGCCCCTCCTACTCCTCTCAAAATAAATAAATAAATCTTTCAAGTCAAAGTTATCTCTTTTTCTCTCTTTTTTAAAAATGTTTAAAATAAAACAAGAACTGCTATTATAAACTCACTTTTTTGTGTGTGTTATGAAGCTAAATAAGTATATACGTACTTCTTTCTTTTTGTTTTTGTTTTAAGACTTTATTTTTAAGCAATTTCTCTGCCCAACATGGGGCTTGAACTTACAACCCTTAGATCAAGAGCTGCGTGCTCTACTGACTGAGCTAGCCAGGGGCCCCAATATGTACATATTTCTAAAGCTCTTGAAACTAGAAGCCAGCTAGCTACTCCATGGCTACTTGGTATTGTAATTAGTTTGTAAACATTCAGCAAAGCACAGGTTCTCATTCTTCCTATGATCTATGCAATAAATTGGGGGAAAAAATTAGAGTTTGAACCCATCAGTCTCATGTCAAAGCACATGCTTCTTATAACCATAGTAGGTTATAAATCCAATGACTTCAGCAATTTTATCCAAATACTTAAAGTTAACTCCACTTTCAAAATACTCCTGTGGGAGCCAGCTGGTACCCAATGGTCAACATGTAAGAAACTTTTTTTTTTTTTAAGATTATTTATTTATTTATTTGACAGAGAGAGAGAGATCACAAGTAGGCATAGAGGCAGGCAGAGAGAGAGAGAGGAGGAAGCAGGCTCCCTGCTGAGCAGAGTGCCTGATGAGGGACTCAATCCCCCGGACCCCGAGATCATGACCTGAGCCAAAGGCAGCAGCCCAACCCACCGAGCCACCCAGGTGCCCTGTAAGAAACTATTTTAAGTGCTCTGGTGTCCAAGTGTGAGGATGGTGATTATGAAGATCATAGCATCATATTTGTTTCCTAATAGTGGATAGAAAAAGTCTCCAGTTTATTGGTACAGCTTAGTTCCTGGTACTTTATCACTGTTAGTAGCTAGTGATATAGTCAATAATGCCTCTTACCATAACTGAATCAATTATAGAGTCAATGGCTAGTATGGCTAATTAAAGGGTTAGACTTGTAAAGTATAGAAATTTTCAGTTCTGATTTTTCATCATATAAGTAATTTTCTTTTTTCACTTGACTGGGAGCTCCTTGAGGGTGGGGTAGTGGTCTTTACTTGGAATCATTAGTGGCTATCAAAGTTCAAAGGCACAGTAAATGTTAATGAAAATTTGTTGAATTACTTTAGAAAATATTCCTCGATCATATTTTTATTATGATATATGCTAATACTATTCATTTTCCTGTAGTGTTCAGTGAATTAATAAAATTAGTGTTGCAGAGTTCCTGATGAGAAAAGGCATCCATGGGTCCTACTCAATATGTACCTTCAGCAAAATTTGTTATGAAAGTCTAAGTGTTCCCTAGCTAATACTGTGATCCAAATGCCTAAAGAATTAAATGCAATATGGCATGTGATGTTTTAAATGAGTCCTGAAACAAAAAATGTATTCCAGTATTTTGACTTTTTATGCAGTTTTTAAGGATAATGATGGGGTAAAATATAGTATTCCTTTTTTTTTTCTTTTTTTAATGAGAAATATTGAGATGCTCTACAAAAAGACATTCCCAGTAATGTATGAGTAGCATCTTATATTTGAGATGTATCTTTTATTCCTTGACTCAAGGTAGTGTTCCTAAAGTATATAGGTGAATATGAAAATGACAATATGTTAGGTACATAAATTTCTGCTCTTCTCATTTAAAAAATGTGTTGATGGTATGATTAGATGCATACATAAGCAAATTTGAAAAAAATCTTTATGTGATAGCATTTTCAATTGCAAACAGATGTCGCGTACTTCTACAGCTCAGTGACTGCTCATAAATAGCAAAACATACATTTTATTAACATATCACATTGTATTCAGAAGTACATTTTGTTCTTGACAGACTGCAAGCAAAGTACCAAAATTTGTTTGTTTGTTTTTATGTTTTTGGTTTCTTTCCCTAATGTATCAAATAGCTTTTGCTATATAGCAAACCATCTCAGAAATCAGTGGCTTAAAACAACTGTTTATTTAATTCACGATTCATTAGATTAGTTGGGTAGATCTTTTGGCCTGGGCCAGCTGGACTGGTCTCACTCATACGCTTGTGGTCAGTTGGTGTATTGGTGGAAGTGGTTTGTTTATGATGACCTTGACTGGAAAGACAGGGACTTCTCTCTGGGGGGGGTCTTATCCTTGAGCAGGATAGCTTGGGATGGTCCACATGAAGGAGCCATGGAGATCACGGGGTTCCAAGAGTTGAGAGTCAAGAGTACAAGATCTGTTACCTCTGGTGCCCTAGGTTGGAACTCACAGTACAACTTTTGCCACATCCTGTGGGTCAAAACCTGTCACAAAATGAGCTGAAATTCCAGAAATAGAGAAATATATCCCTTAGATGGGGAGAAGGGGGAACTATAACCAATTTTACAATTTACTGCAACTAATATTGCGTTGTAAATGTGATTTACAACTGCAATATTGTAAATGCATTTATTAGTAAATGCAACATTGTAAATGAATTTATTAGTGGGGGAAGCACCAGCTTCCTCCAGAAATTAGTGTCTTTTAATGATAACCACAGCAGTAACAGCTAACACCTGTGGAGGATGCCCTCTGCACCAGACATGGAACCTTCCAGGGACTAACTCCATCCATTTTCACAGTAATGATACAAAGAGGATGTTACTTTTTCTGATTTCATAGGTAGGGAAACTTTGTCACAGAGAGGCTAACTAACTTTTACAAGATGTAAAAGTCCTCCAAAATAGATTTCTCTGTCCAAATAAATTTGGAGAATGCAAAGTTAAACAATAAAGAAGGGTCTAACTGTCTCTTCATGCATCTATTTTGTGAGACTTCCCAAAGTTTTGAATATAATAATGTGTGTTGTGAATCTTAAGGGGGAAAGATATAAGCAACATTTTCTAAATGTGGAACTTAGGAACCCTTCTTTTTATGCAGTACCTACTAACATCTGACAAGACAGTGGCACTCTGTGGAACCCACTTGGGAAAATTACATAATACTGTATTTAGGGTTCAGACAGGGAGCCAGATCACCCAGAATTTATAGCCAATGTAGCTCTGTTATTGAGAATGTAAATATGTATGCAAAATACTTTACTTTTTCCCCTCAGTTTGCTTGTTGGTATAAAAAAGTAGACCCTATAGACATAGAAAAATTAACTGAAAAAAATTGAATCACTTTAAATTTTTGATCCAAGTTTATTTGCTTTTTAGTGTTCTATTCCCTTCTCTTTCCCCTTCCTCTGCCTCCTCCTTCTTTTAACCACCCCCTCTCTTTTTTGTATCGACATCCCCATGAGCAGTAACACAGTGTTAACTGCGCTGACAGTTGGCAAATAGTACTATAGCGTGGCAGTGAGCTACTGAGGGAAAATTATACCTGTGTCAAATTGCTTCTGAATCATTTGCTTCAAAATAGTCAAATTAGAAAGACCTATCCCCCACCCCCTACCCCCACAGCCACACAGATGAGGCAGTAGCTTGGGAAAAGTTATCTTTAATTCTTTAGTGGTTAATAATTACTATTTAAAATCACTTTTGCCAGAGTAACAGCCTTGAGGAGGGGGATTCTGGAATCAAGATTAGTCTATACATGGGAATTTAAGTATCGAGGTAGCAGAAGTAAGATGTTAGCATGCAAAGCTCCATTCAAGCAAACAAACAAAACAAACAGAAACAGTGCACCTGTATGTGTGTGTGTGCGTGTATGTGTGCGTGTTATTTGCCTTAGAGACACAGCATACTTATTAAACTCATGTACTCATTTGGCGTTTATAAAAGAATAAGCAATGACCTACAATTAACTAAGTAAATGTCAGTATTTTACCTAATTCTCCAAACAACCCAATGGAATATGCACTTTTGTCCACATTTTTTACAGATGAAGACTAGGAGATTTGGAAAGGTAAGATAAATTAGTAATAGTCATACAGGGAGGGAGAGGAAGATGAGATCTGAACCCAAGTCTGTTTAACTAAAGAACCTGGAATCTAAGGAGTGTGTAGGATGATAAAGGTCTCTGCAGGGTGTTTATCATTCAGTCTGAACTACCTAAGTATATACAATGGATGGAGTGGCAAAGTCCTGGATTGGCGTGGGCTGAGCGTTGGTCTTAGGTGACCCTTCTTATTTTTGCACGTGTTTGCACACCCTCCTTTTTTGGGCAAGAATCCTTTGGCAAGAGGGATCACCTATGGGTGAATGGAGGAGGTTTATTGCTGAGAGAAATGGAAGGAAGAGCTCCTTGAACTTGAACCCATCCTGATCCAACTATCCAGAGATAAAACAAAACAAAACAAAACAAAAACAACAACAACAAAGGCAAAAACAAAAATAAACACAAACAAACAAAAAAAACAAAAAACACAAATAATTATAAGACTGGTCATATGACCTGAAGGAACTCCTACAAAACTCAGAAAGCTGAGACATCTGCTGGGACACCACCCCAGCTAAGCCTGGCCCTAAGAGAAAAGCTTAAACTTCTTAATTCAGAGGGAAATGCTGATCTCTCTGTACTTCAGGCTGGAGGTGAAGTAGAGTTGTAATAAAATTTGAGCAGCAGCCAAAGCTGGTTGTAGTCAAGGGCAGTTAGAGGTATGTGGGCAGCCGAGGAGGTTCTGGGACTCCCAGAAGTAACTGGGAAGTGACCCAATGCACATGCAAGGCACCTAGATCACTGTATAACAAATAGAGGCTGCTCACATATTAGTAACCACAATTATGTCCATGAGCTGGGTAGGTCACATTGTTGTTAAACTGATATATACACACATATATGCATCTGTGTCACTTCTCTCTTATGTCACCACTAAATCTAACACTGATTATTATTTTAAAATTTCCCTCTGCCCTATTTGAGTTCAGAAACCTAGATTTATCTCCTCATCTCACTGTTTCTATTGAACATTTCATGGGCATTCAGTACATGTTCACTAAATGAATGTATGAACGAGTAGGATAGATCTATGTGTACTGATACACTCAGTTGGCGAGAGATGTATATGAGGCCAATTTCTATGCAGTCACCCACAAAGTAAGAATTTAAAAGAGAGTTTTCTTCACCTCCACAGACTCAGGTAAGCCCTTAGTAGCTCAAGGATAGAAAAGTCTGTTTCTCAAGACGGTAGAGTCTAGTCAGAGTATAGTCTAGGGCCAACCCCTTTCCACACTCCACATAAATGCTTTTATTAGAAATGTGAGAGGACATATTCTTTTTTTGATTATTTCAGGGGATGAAGATAAACCTAAGACCTTGATGAGACAATGAACTTCATGAAGTGTTGGGTTTGCTTCCCAGAGAGTTAATTCATTCAAAACTGATGTCCTTCCCAAACACCATAATACATATATTCTCCTAAATTATTCCATTTCCAAAATAATCATCTTTCACACATTGTTTCAGAACTTTGTACTATGTGGTAATATCTCTGTTCTGTTTTTTAAGCATTGGAGAAATGAGCAAAGACACACTCATTCATTTACATTTATTTTGCATTTCTGTAAACAATTGTATGTTTATTTTTTATAAATCAATTTTAAACTCTTAGGTCATTGATTAGGAGAACACTTGAGTGTGGCAAGTTAAAGGTTGCTAAGTGCTATTACAACATTTATCTGGAAGAACATCATGGTTCTTCAGAAAATAGACAAGAAACCACAATGATTGTCTCTGGACAGACCAAGTGATCAGGGATCAGATCTACAAAACAGCACACATTAGGAGACAGACACTGAACCTTTATGAAAACCAGGAATAGCGATAATACTGAACTCGCTTGTAGTCAAATATATTTTAAAACTAGTCAAAGTAAGGATAGCACCTGCTTATTTTCCAACATTATAGAAGAGATTAAGCTTATAGGAGAGACAAAAAAAGAACATACAGATGCCTCTTACTCTCCATTTTGCCAGTACCTGGGATTTACAGAGCAGATATATAAATTTCCACAGAAATGACTTGAGTACCCAAAATTTATTTTCTAAACCAAGTTTTCTCAGGTGGTGAGGGTTGAGGTGTGGGGAGAAGAGAGAATTTCAAGATTTAAGCTTGGGATGGGTTTGAGCACAGCTCCTTAGCTCCTCAGCAACTCAACCATTCCTCTTTGATGTTTTCATTTAATTTTGAAGGACCCTGACGAAGACAGCACTACCATATTCCACAAGCCCAAGTGACCTCATTGATAGCTGAGATAGTGAATGATAGGTAGGCATACCCTGCATGGCTCTACATGAAAACTTTGGTTGCAGAAGAGGGGTGAGCTGTTGTCACCGTCAACACTTCCAAAATGCAATGATTGAACAGTATCCATCATTAGCTTTATTCACACCCCACCATGTTATTATTCACATCTCAGCAGAGCATGTTAAATACTCCGCATTCTTTGTCTCTTTTAGTGCATATCAATTTAGTGCATACGTATTGTTTCTGTCCCATGTAAAGAAACTGAGATTTAGAGGGGTGTATAACTTGACCAACGTCACTTCATTTTTAAGTGTGGTAGAGGGGGCATCACTTCAATCCAGGCCATCTGCGCCCAGATCTATGTTTTTCACTGAATAAAACTCTTCCATGTACAAAATACTTTTGCATAAATTAGCTCATCTAAATTGTAGCTCATCTAAATTTATACCTATATAAATTAACTTACAATTCAGCTGCATGGATCAGAAGGATCAGAGACTGACAGACAAGATGAGAATCAGAGAAGGTCCTTTATTTTCCTCAAGGCCACATAGCTATACGTTCTGTAACTCAAACCTGAAATTTTTTAAGTCTCTTTTTTTTTAATTAGTTGCTGTATTTCTTTCTTATGGCTATAGAGGCAATACACAAACTTTATATTTTTTCAGTATTGAATTTTTCAAATCTAGCCTTTGCTACTAAACCAAAGTATAACTTTAATTAAATTACCTAACCTCTCTGAGTCTCTGTTCTTTTTTTATTTCTAAGAGAAGTATAACAATACAGGCATGATTTACATTAAAATATCAGCAAACATATCTAGCCAAGTGCCTGGCATACTTTAGGTACTCAATGTGTGAACTCTCACTTTACGCATTCCTTTTAACTCAAATGGGGTAGTTTCAGGACAAGTAAAAATGCAACTTATTCAAGCAAGTAAAAGATATATTAATAGCTGGCACCAAAATTTATCTTAGGAAGGGAACTTTATTTGTCAAAATATCTTGATACGCATTTGTGGAAGATGTGACTCTGAGGGCACAGATATCAGCAGGAAGCCTAGCTATCACAAGGTTAGATTTTTCTGGATAAGAAAATTATAGGAATTTATGTTTTGTGCCCAAAACAGGAGGAGATCAGAGGAAGATGGAGAAGGTGGGGAGGAGAGGGAAGAATAAGAGAGATGGGGTGATGTAAGCTAAATGAGCTGAGCTAGGGATATTCTCCCACAGAAGGTTCTACAAAGACATTTTCAAAATGGATGCCTATTGTTCAATTTAAAATCTTTCATTAATTGGATTTAGATTCTACCCCAAAAACTCAAATTTCAGTAAAGCCTATCACACTAGTGAGTATGTTTATGTTCCATCTGGTTTAGAACAGAAATGCATGGTCGGAAATAGAAGAGACCCTAATTATTATGGAAGTCATCTTGGCATTCTCAGAAATCTGGGATCCTTGAGGACCTAACACAGTTTGGGGGTAAACTCAAGAGCAGTCCCAGAGGGCATTTGGGCTATATAATTAATTGAAAGTCCCTTTAAAGTCAGTAGACCAAAACATGGTTCCAATTTCAGCATGATTTAAATACATTTAGAAGAAACATACTGCAGACATTAAGATGCAGATTATTGATCCTTTTTTTTGGCATATTTGAAACATACCTTCAAACTGTTGACTTTGACATAGAAGGAAGTAAAGAAGAATTCATTTCTGAATATCCTTTATTTCTTTCAATAGGCTTTATTTTTTACAGCAGTTTTAAATTTACTGCACAGTTGAGCAGAGAGTTCCCATATACGCCTAATCCTCACCTCAACTCCTGCCAACTTTCTCTACCATCCGTTTACCCCATGAGAGTGGTACTTCTGTAGTGTAAAACCTATACTGGCACACCATTATCACCCAAAGTCCGTAGTTTGCATTAGAGTTCACTCTGGGAAAATCTCCTTTATTTTCAAGCTACAATCTTCTTTCACATCACTGGTCCACCGAGACACCTGCCCCATTGCATGATGAGATGTCTCAGCATATCTGGCTAGGTTGTCAATTACCAAGTATCAAGTGTAGCCATTTCCCAGACAGGTGACCTGACTTGGTGGTGATCTCAATACATTCATTCATATTACACATTTTGTCAAAGAGAAAGCCATAGATATATAAATACAAGCATAGGTACTTGATTTATTTTTTTTAAAATGACAGCAATATCCAAAGCACAGCTATTAGTTTTAGTAACAGGTCATAGAAAGAGGATGCTGGAGGCTTTAAGGGAAAGAGAAACATTATTACAACTTTGTCCTCAGGATCTGGCTTTTCATTAAATATCAGCCTGAAATAAATCAATTCCATCATATTCTCCTTTTTTGCCGCTGGACTGGTTTTTACAAGTTCCATAATAATCTTGTAACACTTGGTATTTTTACTGACTCTACTACAAACAGGTGTTTATCCTTCTTGCAAAATGCTGTTTTAACATAGGTGCAGATTTAGGAGTTTAACGTGATTTTGTGTTTTCCTATTATGAGTCAGGAACATCCCATTACACACCTCCTTTCTCAGTCTTCCCAGGGAATGGATGGGGAATATTTCATTCACTGGTGGTTTGGTCCAGGACAGTCCCAGTCCCCTTTCATGTGTTAATTCTGACTGATGCCACGTGAAATGTCTCAGGGGCCTTGGCTCTGCTGTTGCTATGACCACTAATGCTTTGTGTGGCTAAAACCCGCACTTAACTTCAGTTCTGATGCTGTCATTTCACAGTTATTCCCTAGCAAGCTTTCCTTTATGTATGGGATTTCAGAAGCTTAGATGCCTGAATGAGAACTGGTAGAAACACACGCGTCAGGAAAGCGTCAGGAAGGTTGGGTTTTAGGCACTATTCACTGGAATGTATTGCTGTGTCTAAAAGGTTTTGTTCTGGATTTTTTAATCAGAATATTAGTGGGATGTTGATTTTATCTTTTCCTGTTGAACTTTTACCAAATGTTGTCATTTGACGTTTACCTAAACAGTTAAGTGTCTATAATTCTGGCAGCAACTGTTGCAATTAAGAGGACTTGGGTATTTTGGGTTTTTTTTTTTTGCACCACCTCCCCCAAAATGTTGCAGAAGCCTAGGTTGAGCTGTAACATTTGTAAAGAAGAACAAAATGCAAAATAGAAAATAATTTCATAAATATATCATTATTAAATATAAAATAGAAAATGATTTCATATTCTATTTTAAAATAATGATATTCTATATTATTATTTTAAAAGGAAAAATAAGGGGCGCCTGGGTGGCTCAGTGGGTTAAGCCGCTGCCTTCGGCTCAGGTCATGATCTCAGGGTCCTGGGATCGAGTCCCGCATCGGGCTCTCTGCTCAGCAGGGAGCCTGCTTCCTTCTCTCTCTCTCTCTCTGCCTGCCTCTCAGTGTACTTGTAATTTCTCTCTGTCAAATAAATAAATAAAATCTTTAAAAAAAAAAAATAAATAAATAAATAAAAGGAAAAATAAAACCAGCGTGGTTAGAGAAAGGGCATAGATGAAAGCATAGATGTAAGCGCCTTATTTTGGAAGGGACATGGAAGAACACTATTCCCAAATCCATAAATCAAAGTAATATCACCAAGGGAGTGTCTACTACCACCTACTGGTGGCAGGAAAGAGGTGGCTTTGTTGTAGGGATGCCTCCCTTTTTACCTGCACTGTGAGAGCTCTTAGGATGACCCAGCTGGTTAAGTGAGGGTGTCCTTAAATGTGCCCCTATTGTTTTTACTTACCTCTCCTTTCTTTTGATTGAGAGTTTCCTCTATTCTTTGTTTCCTTTAATTTTCTAAATGTTTCTCTAGCTGGTCTGGACCCTTGAGAGTTTAGAGCTTCTCTGTTAACTCTCTAACCCAGTGAGCTGGCATGATGAGCTTGAGTAAAACTGCATCCACTTCTTTCAACTCTAGGTCTGTGTCTACAAACGCTGATGCCTGTGCAGTCCTCATTTCTAGTGGGTCAGTAATTGTATTCTGTTGGCATTATTGACCAATTACTTCATATCCCACTGGTTCGGGTACAGCAGGATCCAGAAAAAGCTGCCAAAAATGAGAGGTTTGAGAAAATTTTTGAAACATTCAAAGTTTGGCATTGAAGTAAAAACAATTATTGTTAATAATAAAATGATTACGGTTACAGCTGACATTTTTTAAAAATTTGCCAAGGAAAAACCCTAAAATATGGTTACCCAAAATGAATCAGAGCTGCCATATATTATTATCATTTCCTTAAAAAAGGCTTTTGAACCACTAAAAAAGTAAAAGGAATATATTCTCAAAAAAAAAAAAAAAACCATCCAATATTCACTTAAATTAAAATGAAACAAATTGGATATATTAAGTTTACCAAAGTTTACCAATTTTTAAAAATTTTCTGCAGGCACTAGAAGCTAGTGAAAGCTTCACCCTAGACTCACTTCTGAAGACAAAAGGAGAATAGCAGAGGGTGTGGGATTTAGATAAAAAGGTCTGAAGTAGAAAGAGGAACACAAACAGCTAGCAGATGGGAAACTGCTTATGTGAATGGGTGCTGAGTCTGGGGGATGGTGGGAGAGGCATGTTGATTCAGCATCCGAACTGGAGAGTAGGTGACTGATGATAAAGACCGAACAGCAGGGGCCTCAGATCTCAGGAGGCATTACAGCGGTCCAAACAGAGAAGGCAACATGCGAGTAATTGATCGGTTAAAAAAAAATGTGGAGTCATAGAATTCGGAGTGTGGACATCACTAAAAAAAAAAGATGTATGTTGCTAAAAACCACCACCAACAATAACAAGTGTAGACCTCCTCCCCGCAAAGGATTAACATATACCATAGAGATGAATGTGCAAACTGGCAGATTGCCATCATCTATAGTTTTTTGCAGGTTTTCTGAATAAAAATGAATACTTATGAATAATATGATGTAAGATCATGTCTACATGTTACCTATATTTACATAGTAACTTTTTTCTTATCACTTTTGATTGTATGGAATACCTGATAAAAATACCAGGTCAGGTTTTATTGGTGATATCCATTAGTATATTGCGTTAACCACATGGATGAGCTAATTAATTTTAAAGAAAGCTATCGAGAAGTGATTTAAGGGAAAATGCCCATATGAAACAGCTCTGGTTTGGTTAAAAAGAATAAAATTGAGCAAGGAGCTTTTCTTATAGAAATTAATGTTGGAAAATGAAATCACTTTATATTAGGGAGGTGCTGATAACCTACTAAAATCACTGAGGAAAACATATGTTTTCATTTAGGTTGCAGATAAATTTATTTTCATACTTTAAATTATGTAGCTATTGAAATTTTTTTATATTAGAAAAGTAAATAATTTTAGCACTGCCAGCACAATCACACTCTTATTAAACATAAAAGAAAAAGAATCAATATGGTAAATTATAACAAAAGAACATGTTTCTTTATAGTTTTTCATTATTTTTATCTAAGATCTGAATAGACAGATTTTCTTTTTAAAACATGCTTTTGCTTCAATCCTAGCTCTAGTTCTTTTATGTAATTCACATCAATCACACTTTCAATTATCTTTATCTTATCAACAAAAGACATTTGGTGAATCTGAAGAAAGAAAAAAAAAAACTGAATGCTTACCAAAATTCCAAATTACTCTGAGCATTCTTCTTGAAATCTTAATTTATATTTTGTATTTTGAGAAATAAGCAAACTGGAATTCTTTCAAATAGCAACTTTAAAGAATTTGCCACTAGTAAATTGGATTAGGACTTAGCATCAACAAGATCTATGAAAGTGGTTTGAGAAAGAAAAATAATCTGATTATCATAAGTAGAAGTCTTGTTGAGTTAGGAGAAAATCACTTAATATTTTAGAAGTTGACTGATAATGATTGAATTCAGTATAGAGCATTTTTTTTCTTTACAATATGTAGGACTACAAAATGGAGTGGTTATAACTCATCTCAGATACCCTTCCCAATATTATTTTTATTATATATTTTATGTGTATTTCACTTAAATTTTTCAGAGGCTATCTCTTTTCTTAGAAAATTATTTTTCCTTCCCAATGATCAATGTGTATGCCACACACACACACAAACACACACACACACTTATGTCTATAAATTGAGGTTGACAAGTTAATTGTTATTTCAGGCAACAGGAAAGACAGGTACCTCTAGTACAACTAATAAGTCATTTTATTAACATTTGTCTTCTAGGAGAGGATAAGGAATATATCAGAAAGGCAGAAATTCACATATTGTGCTCACCTAAGGTCTTAAATCCCAGAGAAGAGAGAAACTGGCAAGAAAGTATTGTCCAAGTGCAATTCTTTCATCTTAAAAAATAATGATTTAGTTGGATGGTCAAAACCTCAGTAGAACCTAAGTAAAATAAATAAAAAATAAAACTATGTTTATTTTCAGAGCCTAAGGACATGCACTTCTAAAAAAAAACCAAACCAAAACAAAACAAAACAAAAAAACCAAAAAAACCCTCAGAGGCTTAAATAGTGCTTAAGAGTTTTCATTTAATTAAAGTGGATGCAGATAATTTTGGTCTAGGTCTGAGCTGTCTTGCACTGCATACTTGCTTTGCTGCCCTGGTACTCGAAGGCAAAACTCCATTAAAATTCAACAGATCTTAACAACTGCTGAACACTCTTGGGTTGAGAGTTTGATAGTGTATCAGGTCAGGAACTCAAGCCTCTGGGTAAAGACAGGCCATGGTTCTATGGGTGTTAGCAGTGAACACCAGCAATCAGCAGACGGAAAACTCTGGTCTCCTAAAATTACACAGCATGGAGGGTCTTCACTGAGCTGCTCCATTGTTTTTGTTTGTTTGTTTGTTTGTAGAGAACAAAAACATAGAACTTATGAGACCCCAGTGAAGACAATACATGGGCTTACGATGCGTATGTTTTAAAGAAAATAATGCAAGTTTTCCTTGGTTCTCTGTGATGAAGTTGAACTTAATGACCTCCAGAGATCTCACCCTATAAAATGTAATGATTCCAGGATAATCTTGTTTCTTAACCCTGCTTTCTAGTGCAACTAGGCACCGGTGTCTCATTTTGGTTGTTGCTGTACTTCAGCAGAGATGGGCTTACATGAAGGAGGAAAAAAATAATTCCTGAACACTGTTAAGGTTCCTGGCTAGGTCTGAAAGTTAATAAAGACAGATTAACGGAGAAAAGCAGTCAAATTCTATTGGATTTTTTACATACACGAGAGCTCTCATCAGAGAATGAAGACCCAAAGAAGGGTCCGGAACAGGAAACTTTTTTATAGCTTCTAGACAAAGAAACAGTATATTTGTGAAGAACTAATGTGACAAAATTTGGGCTGGAAGTAGCAAATGATGAAATAATTCAGAAGATATAAAGTATGTTTAAGGTCACATAAATATGAATACTCATTCCTGGAAGGAATTTGATAGCATCAGTAGGTGTTGTAGGTATGTTTACTGTTTCCTCAACAACAAAAATCATAGAGTCTAGAAAAATCTTCATGAAATATGTCAGGAACAAATCTGTTCATTCACAGTGAAATACAAAAGGTCTCTGGACAAAGAGTGTGTTTGAAAGACAATAAATTGGAGCATTATTATCTGCAAATCTTTTATAAAGTTGTAGAGATACAAAGACTTTTTTTTTTTAAATAAAAGCACTTAGCGCCTATAAATACCTCCATTATGTAGTTAAACAAAATGTAGTGCTATAAATTAATGAGTTACTAAAGGTGAACGATCATTAGTATTAATACAGTTATGTTTAATTGCAAGGAATAATATTATATGTACCATTTGTATTTCAAAGTTGAGGAAACTGAGCTTTGAGCTTTATCCAAGTGAGTGTTTGAATAAAACTGAACTTCAGAAGTTGGATATGTAGAATTAATGTTAATTAATTAAGTGTTAATAATGTCCAGAGAAGATTTTTCCGGTGTCTATCACATAAAATCTAGTTTTCTGTGACCACAAATCTAGGTGCTATTGCATATCTACTGCCAAACCTAAGAGGCATCATGGAGGTCCTATTTCAGTGCTGGAGCCAAAAAGATTTATTAATGGAGCAAGAATAGAGACTTAATATGGATACCGAGTCAAAGATAGGAATTGAGTGTTCAGTGTAGTTGATACAAAGAATCTTACTCATTCTATGAAGATGTTTGTTGTATATTTAAGATATAACACATTTTAAAGACACAGACCATGCAATAGTTATTGAAACATTTAAGAAAGAAGCAGGTCAACAACTGCTATGAAAACATCATTTGAAGTGTAGCTGTTTTAAGGTAAATGAGGGACAAAGAGATGATGGTTAGCAGGCAAGAGGCAATGTGTGATGTAAAATGGCTGTCCTCTGTGCATGATGGGTCCCATCTGGGCCACCAACTGTCAGGCACTAGGGATCAGAATGGATTCCACAGCATCACATGGCATGGATTAAGGGATATACTTTAATAGGGGTCAATAAAAGGAAAAGAAAGTGCAATGTGATGGTTAATTTTATGTGTCAGTTTAACTGGGCCATGGGGCATCTAGCCCTTTGACCAAACATTATTCTGGGTGCATCTGTGAGGGTGTTTCTTGGTAAGATTAACATTTGAATCAGTAGACTGAATAAAACAGATTTCTTTTACTCATGTGGGTGGTCCTCATTCAATCAATTGAAGATCTGAATAGAACAACAACATCAACAACAACAAAAAAACGTTCAGGAAACTCTGCCTGCTGGACTGATTTAGCTGAGCCATTAGTTTTTTCTGGTCTTTGGATTCAGACTGTAGTATCTGTTCTTCTTGGATCTAGAGGCATTTGGATTGCAACTACCCATCAGCATCCCTGGGTGTCTGGCTTGCCAGCTGTGGGTCTTGGTACTTCTCAGCCTCCATAATTATGTGAGCCAATTCTCGTGTGTGTGTGTGTGTGTGTGTGTGTGTGTGTGATGTACGTGTTCTGCTTCTGTGGATAACCCTAAAACACACATGTTCTCTATTCCTTCATTCTCCTTGAACTGTGCTCCAGTAAGGGCATTATGGGTTTGTGTTTCTATGCAGGAATCCTGCTTGCCACACCTGTCTTAATCCAGTGAACCAGTGAGGGTAGCCTTATCAGTGGAGGGAGAAACAGATCCCTTGGGTGCCAGCCAGTCTGGATTAGTTTAGGATTTGTATATAGAATTTTTTATGTATGTTAGCAGCCTAGCTCCCAGAGACCTTGGGACCTATGGGAAGTTGCTAACTCCTCTTTTGTGGGAAAGAAGCCACAGATACAAGACCTTGGGTACAGCCTGCTCAGATAAGGGGACTTCTGGTCCCAGTCACTTATTTTCCATGCAACAGAGAGTGAGCTTCAGGGTCCTGTGTGTGCTGTCTTGTTCCTTGAGTCATACATTGCTGAATTGCATTTGATGATCTTCATAGTTATGATACTGTGAAAATGCAGTCTTACTGGAGAGTTGCAGCATATAAGAAGAAGTCAGGATAGAAGATAAAGATTAGTGAATAATAATAGGTTGTTAAAACACTTTCTTTTTTTTTTAACAGATAATATATTATTTATTTCAGGGGTACAGGTCTGTGATTCATCAGTCTTACACAATTCACAGCGCTCACCATAGCACATACCCTCCCCAGTGTCCATCACCAGCCACCGCATCCCTCCCACCCCCTTCCACTCCAGCAACCCTCAGTTTGTTTTCTGAGATTAAGAGTCTCTTATGGGGGCGCCTGGGTGGCTCAGTGGGTTAATGCCTCTGCCTTCAGCTCAGGTCATGATCTCAGGGTCCTGGGATCGAGCCCCGCATCGGATTCTCTGCTCAGTGGGGAGCCTGCTTCCTCCTCTCTCTCTGCCTGCCTCTCTGCCTACTTGGATCTCAGTCTGTCAAATAAATAAATAAAATCTTTAAAAAAAAAAAAAAAAAAGAGTCTCTTATGGTTTGTCTCCCTCTCTGGTTTTGCCTTGTTTCATTTTTCCCTCCTTTTCCCCAACAAACCACCTCCATCCTGCCTCTTAAATTCCTCCTATCAGGGAGATCATGTGATAATTGTCTTTCTATGACTGACTCATTTCACTTAGCATAATACCCTCTAGTTCCATCTGCGTCATTGCAAATGGCAAGAGTTCCTTTTTTGATGGCTGCATAATATTCCATTATATATATAGACCACATCTTTATCCATTCATCTAGATGCTGATGGACATCTAGGCTCCTTCCATAGTTTGGCTATTGTGGACATTGCTTCTATAAACAGTCAGGTGCACGTGCCCCTTTGGATCACTACATTTGTATCTTTAGGGTAAATACGAGGAGTGCAATTGTTGGGTCATAGGGTTGCTCTATTTTCAACTTTTTGAGGAACCTCCATGCTGTTTTCCAGAGTGGCTGCACCAGTTTGCATTCCCACCAGCAGTGTAGGAGGGTTCCCCTCTTTCTGCATCCTCGCCAGCATCTGTCGTTTCCTGACTTGTTAATTTTAGCTATTCTGACTGGTGTGAGGTGGTATCTCACTCTGGCACTAAAATACATTCTTTATTTGCTCCAGATTTCTAATACCATTCCCCTGGATTTTAGTTTATGGAAGATTTGTGTTTTAAGGTAGTTGGAAATATAAATTAATTAGAATCCAAAGGCTTTGGAATGCCAAGGAGACTTTCTTTAACACACTGTGATGGAAAGTGGGAAGTGCAGACTTTTCGTCAAGTAATAATATGAAAGTAGGGTTTTATTAGGAAGAGAAATTCTGCATGATTCTCTGGAGGAATGAGAACATAGGCAGATTAGTTAGGATGCTGTTAAAGTAATCCATCAAGATTACGGCCCTGCAATCGGGTAGTGAGAGGGTTAATAAAAATGGGGGGATATTGCTGAGAGTTGCTTCAAGGGATAGGTCAGTAAAATGTGGTGACTCACTAGAAAGATGCTAAAGGAGAGGGCATAAAGATAAATTCAAAGTTTCAAAATTAGGCAATTAGGAAAAATATATGGTTTCAGTTAGGAGCATCACATGAGGATGTCTGCTGTGGGCCATGGAAGATGGGTGATTTTGGTGAGAAAGTGACATCCAGATAAAACTAAATACAGGCCTAATGATTATAATCAAACTTGGTGCTGGTTAGCATTTATTTGGCTAACACTGAGTGGAAGTGAGGGAATTGCTATATGCTGAATTGTGTCCCCCTTTCCAAATTCATATGCTGAAGTCCTAATCTCCAATATGACTATATTGGGAGAAAGAATCTCTGTGATGATAATAGTTAAATGGGGTCATAAGGGTGAGTCCCTAATCAACTAGTGCCAGTGCCCTTGTAAGAAGAGAAAGAGACAGGGGCGCCTGGGGGGCTCAGTGGGTTTAAGCATCTGCCTTCGGCTCAGGTCATGATCTCAGGGTCCTGGGATCGAGCCCCACTTCGGGCTCTCTGCTCGGCAGGGAGCCTGCTTCCTCCTCTCTCTCTGCCTGCCTCTCTGCCTACTTGTGATCTCTGTCAAATAAATAAATAAAATCTTTAAAAAGAGAGAGAGAGAGAGAGAAAGAGACACTAGAGCTCTGTCTTGCTTCACTATGTGAAGACACAGTGAAAAGTCAGCAGTCTACAAGCCAGGAAGAGAGCTCTTACTAGACACTGAAGCAGTTGGTACTTGACCTTACACTTTCAAGCCTCCAGAACTATGAGAAAATAAACTTCTACTAAACCACTTATCTTGTGGCATTTTGTTATGTCAGCCTAAACTAACTAATACAGTAATTTTCATGCTTAGAAAATAAAATAATGATGTTTTACTCTACCTAATTAATTACTGTACTTAAGGCACAAAACAAGAGAGTAAGCATCAGAAAAGCAAAAGTAATAATAATCATTCATTATTAGATAATTATGCTATATCTCCCAAGTATGTATGAAGACACAGAATGTGATTATCTTAGAAGGGACATTGACAACTGCGGTTGGATTTGCCTTTGACAGTTTTTTGCTTGTGAATTATATAGAGATAGAGATCTATCCAAAGGCCACTACCGTTTGCACATTTATAACAAAGAACGACTTTGTTAGAGTGCTGATAGCAAAAGGAAGATAGATCCACCAATTAGTGAATAATAATAATAACAATAACAATAGTAATAATAATAGAGACTAATAGTTAAGTACTTGCATTGTGCCAGGTGTTTTCTGAGGACTTCATGTATATTCACTTAAATCATCTTTGTACAACCTTATTCAGCAGGCACTATTATTAACCCCACTTTGCAGAAAAGGAAAGTGAGACACTGAATATCAGTCACCTGCTCACGATCACACATCTATGAAGGAAAAGAGAAGTGGTGAATGACAACAATCAGTGGCCATTCATATATCTCAAAAGTAGTCATTCTTTAAATGAAACAAGATGGGGTTGGGAGGGAGACAAACCATAAGAGACTCTTAATGTCACAAAACAAACTGAGGGTTGCCCGGGGAGGAGGGTAGGGAGAGGGAGGTTGGATTATGGACATTGGGGAGGGTATGTGCTATGGTGAGTGCTATGAAGTGTGCAAACCTGGTGATTCACAGACCTGTACCCCCGGGGCTAATAATACATTATATGTTAAAAAAAATAAAAAAATATATTTAAAAAATGGTTTTAAAAACTTAAAAAAAAAAAGTCATTCTTATGAAAGAAAAAATATGATTAAATTTTTATGAACTTTGGTTGCAAAGTTGTACAGAACCAAAGGATCTTGGAGAAAAGGGCTTCCCAGAGAAGCCCTTTCCAAGGTGGCAGCGCATCCAATGTTCCAGAATTCCTCAGTATATTGAGCTCTGATCTCTCTCTGAAATTTACATACTTCTGTTTGTTTTCCTGTTTCAGAGCTAACTTTTCCTGACCCCCAGCTGTGCTTCCTTCTGGCTAACGGAGCATTTTCCAGTGTTTTCTTGTTCAGTCTCAGCAGTGTGTGTTACCATTCCCACTTTACAGATGGGAATGTGAGGCTGAGGAAGTATAACAACAAGACAAGGCACCGTATAATTCTAAGTGCGCGGGTTAACCATGCTCAGTACAAATATCCAGAGACGACTGCCTCCCCCAGCCCTTCATCCTACTTGCCCTTTCCTCAATTCTCTAGTTTAGCTGCTCTAGTATTAGCCAATATCCCAGATGTTGTATTACATTGGACTTTTATCTCCCTGGATCCAAATACCCTATTTTTAAAATTACCACTTAAGATTAATCTTTTTTAAATATTTTATTTATTTGTTTGACACAGAGAAAGAGTGAAAGACAACAAGAGAGCAATTATAAGTAGGGAGAGTGGGAGAGGGAGATTATTTGACAAAGAGAGAGAGAGATCACAAGTAGGCAGAGGCAGGCAGAGAGAGAGGGGGAAGCAGGCTCCCCGCTGTGCAGAGAGCCCGATATAGGGCTTGATCCCAGGACCCTGAGATCATGACCTGAGCCGAAGGCAGAGGCTTAACTGTCTAAGCCACCCAGGTGCCCCTAAGAAAACATTAATTCTTAAAAAATAACATTTTATATTAAAATAGCCATGTCCTTATTATGTAATGTTAGAATTCAAAAAGGAGGGGTGCCTGGGTGGCTCAGTGGGTTAAGTCTCTGCCTTTGGCTCAGGTCATCATCCCAGGGTCCTGGGATCCAGCCCCGCATTTGGCTTTCTGGCCGACAAGAAGCCTGCCCCCCTTCTTGCTCTGCCTACTTGTGATCTCTGTCTGTCAAATAAACAAATAAAATCTTAAAAAAGAATGCAAAAAGGAATAATAATATAAATTCCCTAGTATTCCTGATCATTTTTTATATTAATATAGCTCTTGATGTATTTTCTTTTTTTTTTTTTTAATTTTAAAGATTTATTTATTTATTTGAGAGAGAGAGCAAAAAAGAGAGAGGGAGAGCAAGAAAAGTGGGAGGGAGAAGCAGAGTCCCTGCTGAGCAGACAGTCCCATGCTGGGCTCAATCCTAAGACCCTGAAGGCAGGTGTTTAACTGACCGAACCACCCAGGCACCCCTGTTTTCTGTAAATATTTATTTTTACATTGGTTTGCATTTATACCACATTAATTTGTGTGTGTCCTGTTTCTCTTCCTTAGCATTGATAACATCAACATTTTATAGATACTCATAAACTGTGAACTGTGATTTTAATGATTGATATTCCATTAGTAGCCCTTTTCCTTTTGCTAATCTTTTGGTACCCATCTTCATAGAACAATACTAAATTTATTATAAGTGATCTGGTGATTAGAATCTTTGTAAATATCTTGTGTTATTTTTTTTCCCCTGGATTTTAAGTTACTTTCTAAGGAAAATTTTCAGAAGTGAGATTTCTGGCTTGAAGAGTATTTGAGAGCTAAAATTTTTAAGTCTCTCTCTCCACATGTGCATGCACAGACACATATACACACAGATATAGTTATGTTTATTTTTAATTTGGTTAGGTCTCTTGTCAAGGATTTTTTAACAATTTATCTTTTAGATGCAATTTGTAGAAGTGACTTTTTGAACCACATTCCTTCTCACAATTAACATTGCCATGTGGCCACTAGGTTGGGGGAGAGTGCGGTTTGGCTTTTTTTTTTTTTTTTTTCTCTCTAGTTTTTTGTTTTGGTTTGGTTTTAGCAATGTTTTTATACTGCTGAATTTGGTTCTTGATTTTATGATCAGGTGTAACTGCTCATATTTTTTAAGAGTCTGATTTTTTCCTTTCTATATCTGTGTGTTATTTTTTAGAAAAATCTGGTTACCATGTATTGCTTCATCGTCCTCAACCATAGCATGTAATTTAATTGCTCTATACCTTGTTCAGATTATTTAAGCTGCCTGAAAACTCTAGTACCCCTGAAAAAAATATCTTATTACTCAAAGCCCCTTTAAAAGAGCACTCCCTCCAGGAAGCTTCCTTTCTTATAACCAGGCAGGACTTGTCAGTCATCGTTATTTGTCTGCATTGTTTACATCACCATTGCAGACTTCTTTGTATTGTATTCTAGTCACTTATATTTTCATCTAAACTAAAGTCTCCTTAAGGACTTGGAGTTACAGGTTCTCATGTTCTAAGGGTGAACACCTCAGCCCGCACTAAGCCGAAATATTATGGCATGTGGAATGCGTAATACATGTGGGTTGAATGAATGAATGAAATCTTTGTTTCCTTGAAGCCCCACTGTTCAGAAATTCATTCTGAGCAGATGCCATCATGGAAATATGAACAGCAGCTCAATAGATCTGATACAACCACCAAACCTTCCTGAACTGCTGTCATACATAAATCTCACCTGTAATGTGTAAGTGTCTTTATCCCAATATAGGGTTGCATAGAGAATAGGGCACCTGGGGGGAGGAAGAAGGGAATCAGGTTAAAGCCACTTTGTGAAATGGTTTGCCTACCATGCTAAGTGGGTTATTGTGCTATTGATTTTTTTTTAATTTAATTTTATTTTTTTAGCATTCCAAGATTCATTGTTTATGCACACACCTGGTGCTCCATGTAATACGTGCCCTCCATAATACCCATCATCAGGCTCACCCCTCTGTCACTCCCCTCCCCTCCAAAACTCTCAGTATGTTTCTCAGAGTCCACAGTCTCTCATGGCTCATCTCCCCCTCCGATTTCCCCCCCTTCACTTTTCCTTTCTTTCTCCTAATGTCCTCCATGTTATTCCTTACTCTCCACGAGTAAGTGAAACCATATGATAACTGACTTTCTCTGCTTGACTTATTTCACTCTGCATAATCTCCTCCAGTCCTGTCCATGTTGATACAAAAGTTGGGTATTCACCCTTTCTGATGGTTTTGTAATATTCCATTGTGTATAGGGACCACATCTTCTTTATCTGTTTGTCTGTTGAAGGGCATCTCTGGTCCTTCCACAGTTTGGCTGTTGTGGACATTGCTGCAATGAACACTGGGATGCACCTGCCCCTTCTTTTCACTACATCAGTATCTTTGGGGCAAATACCCAGTAGTGCAATTACAGGGTCATAGGGTAGCTCTATTTTTAATTTTTTGAGGAATCTTCACACTGTTTTCAAATGTCATGGGGAGGTATAAATGGTGCATGTCACTGTTTCCAAAAGGCAGTGATGATACTTTCCTCACCCAGACCAATTTTATGTTCCTAGAGGAAGCAGAGTAATTAGAATTATTATTTATTCTAACATATAGTAAAAGAAGAAAGGGTAGAAAGTACATTTGCCCAGTAAACAGGATTTGACACTAATAACAGGCGTAAAAGTGGTGACCTGTAAATGCCATTCATCACTTAATGTTGCTTAATGAGTTTTTGGATGTGAGTGCTGCTCTGAGTTACTAAAAGACAAAACACTGAATGAGAAAAGGAACCTAAAATAAGTGGGAGAAAAAGATCATTAGGTCTGTGATCTACCAGCATTTTACTTGGCTAGCATCTGCGATTCTGTTATTTATCATCTTATGATACACTCTGTATCCCCACTCTTTGTGTATTAAGCACATAGCGGACTGTCAGAACATTCGGGCCACAACAGGCCAGGAAATGCAGAGCACGGCTGACTTGAAGGGGTGACGTGGATGCCAAAGCCAGTTGGTATGAGAAAGGCCTGTCACCTCCATGGCAGTGCTTGTTTTGAGACTATACACAAAAGAATGGGTAGAGATTTGAAACATTGTACAAAGTAGATCTAGGATTCACATTACTCAGTGCTTGTATTATTCTACGATGTGTCATGCAGGGAATTAAAAGTTCATGGCTTGCCACTGCCATGCGAGGAGAGGAAGTGTTTCATGTGCAGTCCAGTATGGAAGAGGGGACAAAGAGATAGGGAGCTATAACTCCTGCCCCAGAGAAGTTTACACTCTTTATACAGAAATACCTTGCAGATAAGTAGCCCCTAAATGAATACAGTCCAATCAAGCCCTTTGTTGTATAATTTAAAATCCATAGAAGAAGGGTCATTTTGATTCATGGTATGAAAGTTGAGGCATTATGTCATGTGACATGGCATGACCAAAAAAGGTCAAAAGAGAGCCTGTAACTCTGCTCCTCCCAAGTCAAGTTGCCTCTTTAGATTCCAAAATACCCCCTTGTTGATAAAACCCAGCAGGTTCATTTTTCCATTTGTCATGGGGAAAAAAAATAAATTGACAACATCTTCTCAGTTTTTAAAATCTGTGCCAAAGGGTTTTCTTAAAGTTTTGATATCTGTAACTTCATGTCAAAATTTGAATCAAATATAAAAGTACATGGGTTAGCCTGAAGTTGTGTATCATATTCTTTTTTTTTTTTTAAAGATTTTATTTATTTATTTGACAGAGAGAGATCACAAGTAGGCAGAGAGAGAGAGAGAGAGAGAGAGAGAGGAGGAAGCAGGCTCCTTGCTGAGCAGAGAGCACGATGCGGGACTCGATCCCAAGACCCTGAGATCATGACCTGAGCCGAAGGCAGCGGCTTAACCCACTGAGCCACCCAGGCTCCCAGTGTATCATATTCTTTTAAATGTATTATATTTGTGATATGATGTCTACAGAGAGCAAAATGACCGAGCGGGTCTTGCACCTGAACAAGCGTGACAGTGCTCTGGTGATGATGCTCTTAACCTGCAGAGTCGGTGTGCCTTCTCCTCCTTAAAAAACATAAAAGACCTGTTTCTTACTCTTTTATAATCCAGCTGCCAGTTACAAATGAAGTACCTTGTGTCACCCAGTATGTTTCTGAGTAAACCTCATTTTCCTTTTTTAGAAAAATTTGGACTTGTGAACTTGCATATTATGTTGCCAGTGTGGGACGGATGGTGGTTATTGGTAAAGCATTCCCAGCTGTGTCTATAGACATTTGGTCCTGTTCCCCACACTTGACACTCCATTGTCAAAGGATAAAGCAGTGTCTCCCATGAATTGGATACTTGTGAAGTTAACAAACAGACTAAAAGACTAAACTCCAAGGATATATAAGCACCTTCGTGAGCGGTAACGATGATACTTTCCACAGAAATAAAAATAGGATTGAGATGTCTTTGCCTAATGTACATGGACCGGCACATGGAAATCCAAAGACCTACACACACTTCCTTGATATTGATTGTATTTTTAGAAAATTTAAACATGGAAATTTTTCTTAAAATGGGAAGATTCTAAATCAAAAATATAAAATGTTTTCAGTGTTTTTTGTAAGCAAGCCACATATTGTATATTTTCACAAAATCTCTAAAGCCCATGAGTTGTTCCAAAGTTCGACTGAATTCTACTGAATAACTGGGCCCATTCAGAGGGACTGTAAAATCTAATAGGAAGAATGAGGCAGCAACATGATAGGCCCAACTTGGGGCTGCCCAGAAATTCTGACGTCCCATTGCAGTCTTAAATTCACATAGGGTCAGAAGGCACAGCAGGAGAGTCACAGCGTATAGATGGAGAAAGAAGTTCACTGTGAGTGCCTTAGCTAAGGCACACAGCTGTCAACAATTGCCCTTGGGTAGGTCTACAACCAGAGATGCTAACAATTCCAAGTTAGTTCAGAGTAAGGCAGGAAAAAAATGAACCTCCCGGCAAAATCTCTTTGTTTACAAAAGCCCCCCCCCCTTCTCTGTTCTGGCATCAGAATTGCAGGCAACCCCTCCCCCCCACCGAGAAGCAATCGCTCTCTCTTTCTCTGGGGAAGTTGCTTTCTGCTTCTGTGAGATTACTTCACAGTTCCTTCTTTGTACACTCTCCTACCCTTCCTTCTTTCCTCCTTCTTACCTACTGTAGTCACTCCTTCATTGTCAAGAAAAAGGAAGTAATTAGGAAAGAACGTTCTCATTCTCTCAACACGAGGCCTGCCAACCATTTGCCCCGGAGCCACTGCTCTGTGCTCTCCTCCCCGTCTTTACCTGGGTGACCCATCCTTGCTTCTGTCTAACCAACCGCTCCGTGCATATGCTCTACCTCCCTTCCCCTCTTCTCTCGCAAGGTGCATCTGCCTCTCTTCCTCTTGCATCATTTCTTTCCCCATGCACTGAGTCATTCTCATGAGCACCCAAATATATTGTAGTTGCTTCCATTAAAAAAAAAAATCTCTTGGGGCACCTGGGTGGCACAGTTGGTTAAGCCTCTGCCTTCAGCTCAGGTCATGATCCCAGAGTCCTGGGATGGAGCCTTGAGTCAGGGTCCCTGCTCAGCAGAGAGTCTGCTTCTCCCTCTGCCTCTGCCCCTCCCCCCTTCTTGTGCTCTCTGTCAAATAAATAAATAAATACAATCTTTAAAATAAACTCTTGGCAGAGTATTTCCCTTCAGGTATTGTCCCATATCTGCACTTCTTCTTCTTCTTCTTTTTTTTTTTTTTTTAAGATTTTATTGCACTTCTTTTTGTAGAAAACTGTTTTGACAGTGTTTCCTGCAGTATTGTCTTAATTTCCTCATTGTCTCCCTTCTTTATCATTTATTCTGACATCAGTCCCTTTCAATGAGGTTTTTCTCCCACCCCTTCATGGGAACATTCTCTAAAGTCATCAATGACCTACATCTTACCAAATCCAAAGGTCTGTTTCTGTCCTTATTTTACTCAACTTCTCAGAAAACTTCTACTCAGTTGATTACTCCTTCTCTACAGGAATACATCTAAATATTTATTTATTTATGAACCTGTTTGCTGTCTTTCTTCATCACTACAATATAAGAGCAAGCACAGTACTCTATAACCTTGGTTCTTGGTCATCTTGTTGTATCTCTGGTATTAGGGACTGTTGCTTCCCTCATGTCCAGAATAGTACCTGGCATGTCCTAGGTGCTCAAATACTACATCATTTACTGAATTTTAATAAGCTGATTTAACAGATTTGAGTAACAGGTACATGAACTCATAAACACAGAGTTTATGTGTAAAACCAAGATCTTAGGAGTCAGAATTCTCACTGCTATTTTTTTCTAGCACCAGAACAGGCTCTTAATTTAAATTTAAAATTGAGCTTTGGAATCTCTTTATTTCCATTTGAAATGAATTCATCCAATATGTCCACTGAATTGCACAGCTTCGTGTGGACTCTCTTCAGTTGACTCAGGATAAATAAACATATTCAAGGAAGTCACTAATCTGGGTTAGTATCCCACGAAAACAAGACCAAATGGCGGCTGCTTTTGTGGAACTATGGCTAAAAACGGGTGAGCCCTACTTCTTGTGTTCATTCTCAAGCAACACTTCTGAGATGGAGTTACCCCACTCCATGCTGAGATAAGTGTCCACAAGGAGTAGAATATGCAAAATATCCAATTACCGTCCCCATGTCCTGTCGTCCCCAACTCATTCCAAAGGTCTCCATCCAGTCATTGACCTAATTAACCCACCTGGGTCTAGGCTGCAGCCAAGAAATCTATTTATAGCCCAGAGTAAACTGATAGCTGAATTGAGAGGCCTTTTCTTATATTTAATCATTTTCCCCTCCAGAACACAAGTAAGCAAGTGCATCCTAAATATATGAAAATAATAAGCCCCCCCCCCAATTCCAACCCTGTTTCTTTCCTCTAAAGAAAAAGGAAATAAAACATTGAGGGACTGCATTCAAATGAATTACTCCCTCAGGACTGTAAGAGACTCCCTCAGGGGGAGACTGTGGAGAGAGATCTGTGGGATCCCTGGGTTTTAGTGAAATCATTGCAGTCATGTGGCACCTTTTTGCCTGCAGATAAAAGTGCTGGCCTTTAGGATGAAGCCTATGAAATGGGTGGGAGGCCTTGGGGGTTTTCGTAGGCTGTTTTGTTTGAAGAATTTAGCTACAAGGAGTTTGATTAAGATACATGTTCATGGATGCTTGACTATAGGATTTGTTCTAGCATTAACGTTGCAACTGAGACCAATTTCGGGAAGATTGTTGAGATGCCTAAGTAATTTTTCCCCCAAGAAAATGTGTTGAAACAGGAAAAAATGAGCTCAAATAACTAGAACCTGTAATCATATTTGTTTGTTTTTAATTCTTCCCCTCATTTATTTTTAATTACATTGAACCAACATTTTTTGAAAACCTGTGAACTGTGCTGAGTTCTGGGTGAATGTACAAGTGTTTGCCATAGTCTTTACTCTGAGGGTGTTTTGCATCATGTATTGAAAAGATATAGTAAGACTACATTGTTAAGCAGTGTATTTATAATACGGCCTCTGACCAGAGATCTGTAGCCCAATTGCCTCCAATTTCCAGGCAGTTACCTTTGAAAAGCCGAGATTTGCCAGGATTGCAGAATCCTTTAAAAGTCAAAGAAATATTCTGTCTTGAGGCTACCATCTATTTAACTTACTAAGGTGGGATATGCAGTGAACTCACATTTGACAAGAATTTTTTTTTTAACAAGACTCAAATAAACAATCTTTTTATCGCGTTAATCAGCAAATTCAAGGATCAGAATCACGGTTTGGATTGTAGTTGATGCCTGCGAGATTTTTATATGTGGCATCTGTGCTGACTGAGAATGGGCTGGACAACAGGGCACCAGAGTGAGAAGGATAAGGCGACGTGAGATGTTGACGTCAAGGGAGTGACAGGTGTGACAGAGAAACATGGATGTATTACTGGTGAAGGTGGAATGCCTGTTGGTTGTTTGTGCCATCTGTACTACTTGGAAATAACTGAGAAGCGTGAAACAAAACAGCATAAGCCATAAGCCCTTCTTGCTAAACCTGGGAATGGAAGCCTGCAGAAACTAGTGAGATCATTCTCTCACAAAGGGTAAATTGCAACTCCATGGCTATTTGGTATCTTTCCATCTAAACTAATGTCTCTGGCTGACTTGATTTATTCTCAACATTTTGGCACTCTGAAAAGTGGGTCACGTCCTCATCTTGAGGAGAAATACACTGCCAGTTTTCAATAAAGAGAAAAGTGACAAAGTCATTTCTCAACTTTAGTTCCACTAGACTCTCTAAAAGAACTCGAAAGTTATTTTGTTTCTTTTACTCCCCTCATGCCTCCTGAGTGATGACAGATCTACTTCAAAATTGTGAAGGAAGATAAACAGAGGTTAAAAAACATGAAGTGGTCTGTTTATTCTAGCCATTCATGAGAAATGTCCTACAAGAGCTGTCTGAACCGTGGGCTCCGGCTGTTCATCATGGGATGCTGGCGGCTTCCTTCCCATGGGAAGTTATAGGGAATGTTCTTTGGATTGCTTTAAAACTGTATTCATAGCTCGTCTCTGGTATGTGGTAGACCTTCAAAATTATTAGTCTCAAAGAAAAAAATATATATGTAAATAGATTTTCTGATGTTTGAACATTGAAAGGGGACAGAAGAAAAACTAGAAGCTTAGGGTTTTAGAGCTGCTATAATTTTAGAAGTGACAAAACCTGTCATCTCAGCTTTAAGTAATGGAAGACTGAAAATATAAAAAGAGGACTTGCCTGTGGCACCCGGCTGGTTAGTGACTGAGTCATTCCTCAGTCTCTTGAGTTTGAGACCAGTAATCTCTCCCTTTTGACATACCGGAGGCTTGATGAGTGAAAACTGAACACAAGCAGGTTGGGGAAATAGGGAAAGGAAATCAGACTTGATGTTCTGTTTTTCCATTCACCCCTTATATAGATGTTTCTTTAAAGTTAATATTTTTGAATATACAGTTTGTTATGGCAAATTTCTACTAAAATTCCTAAGGATTAATCTTTCTCTTTGGAAAGGGAGCATGGGATAATAATGAGAATGGATTCAGACCATCCTAGGATCACACTGTAACTATCTAACTGGAATATATCGATCAACTTAACCTATTTCTTGGTTTCCTCCTTGTCACAATGGACATGACTCCACCTAATTAATAAGGTTCTTATAAAGGCTCAATTAAAATATGCAGCCCAGGACTCCGGGTTGTGCTCGGCTCCAAGGGCACTTCTGTGGCCTCCCTCCCGTGGCCTCCCACTTGGCCCCTTGACCTGAGCATCCCCTGCCAGACTTTGCCCCTTTGGCATCTGTCATGCCAGAGGCTCCCAGGGTCTGGCTACAGAACAGTGGTTGTATCATTTGGGCATGTCTCTGGGTGTCTCTCCTACTTCACCCTCTTTGCCCCCTTGGAGGAAAATAAAATACCTGGTGGTAGAGATGTTCTTCAGGCTTGGAAGACCCACTGGACTAAAGCAGAGCTACCATCCTAATCCAGATTCTGCCCCTGTTGGCTTTTGTATAGCCCGGCATTAAGAATTGCTTTCACATTTTTAAATGTTTGAAAAAAAAATACTATTCAAGAAATTCAAATTGCAGTTTCCATAATCAAAGCTCTGTGGGAACATGCTAGAAAAACATGTATGTCATAGCTCAGTGTCTACTAAAGGAGAGCTGCTATATTATTGTTTTTATTAAGTAGAATTAAATAATGCATAATTCTAAATTTTATAGTTTTACTTGAAGTTGCATCTGACTTGTGGAAATCGAGAGGCTCAACTTCATACTTGTTTATTTTATTTGTTATGCTATTAATTTTATAATGTTATATTGTATAATTTATACATTATAATGCATGATTATAATTTATAGTTTATAATGTATAATGAAAATTACTTATGCTTTATTATTTTTTTAATTTAGTGACAATAGTTGCAAATAGTACAGCACAATATTCTGAAGAAGTATCTCTGCTCTTGAAATTTCTGATAAAGTTTCAACAACTAAATTTCAGGCCCATGGGAAATATGACATAAATGATTTTTTAAAAGATTTTATTTATTTATTTGACAGACAGAAATCACAAGCAGATAGAGAGGCAGGCAGAGAGATAGGGGGAGGCAGGCTCCCTGCTGAACAGAGAGCTCTATTTGGGGCTTGATCCCAGGACCCTGAGATCATGACCTGAGCCGAAGGCAGAAGCTTTAGCCCACTGAGCCATTCAGATGCCCTAACATAAATGATATTTTTAAGATCAATGCATGTGGGCACCTGGGTGGCTCAGTCGATTAAGTGTCTGCCTTCAGTTCAGGTCATGATCCCAGCATCCTGGGATCGAGTCCCGCTTTGGGCTCCCTGCTCCATGGGGAGCCTGCTTCTCCCTCTGCCTCTCTCTCTCTGCCTCTCATGAATAAATAAATAAAATCTTTAAAATAATTAAAATCAAAGTATGTTTTAAGAGAATTGTGAGCAAGCCATAAACTGGCCTGCTGCCCCACACACCTATGAGTGAAAATCACTGTTTCTTCCAAGAATTTTCATACATATCTCAGATAAAAGTTGTACCATGTTCACATTCCTCTAATTTGACATATGGAGGGTGAAAAATGCAAATCAAGAAGCCAAATACTGAAGACGTTGTGATGAGTTATAATTTGGAAGGTTTACCTTCACAACAAACTAATAATAATAATAATGATATAATAATAATAATAATATTGTTAGAGAACATGTACAAGCTGAACCAAAGTTTCAAATAACTCTCCCAACTCATACACAAGTTGTCCTTGAATTTTACTTTTTGATTTTAAAGAGAACTTAAATAATAAAATGTGTTGGTATTGCTCTGTTTTTGCCTTGCGACTGGACTCCAAACATTTACTGAAGATACTATTTTAAGGTACCATTTCAAAAATTTTACCACTAGTTTGTAGATGATTTGTATTCAGTTGTGCAACACAATGGCCAACAGTATTTTCCCCTTCACTTTGGCATGGACCATCTATTTTTCTGCCAGAAGGACTGCAGTGCCATTTGTCTTGTGAAAATTGTGTCAGTATTTCAGGAGCAGTGAGGGCAAAGGGATAGGATTGGACGGTTGTGTGCCTACCCCAGAGAGCACAGGTCCTGGATTTCCCCCAAAGATAAAATGTAGCTTTTTTCTGCTGCCAGGTGACTCTTACACCAGGATCAATTTCCTGTTTCCCATCTAATAATACATGTCATTCCTATATAAAGCATCCCTATATCCAAACTTAGGCCAGCATCTTGTCTAGGTGATTTCAGCAGGGAGACTGACTGTTCCTTCCTGTCTTAGATATCTGCGTTTGCCCGTGGCCTTCCCCATATTTCTAATATGCAGACTAAGAAAAGTCAGAAAAGTAAAAAACCAAACCACAAAACAAAATCAGCGTGTTAGCTGTAGAAAATGATTAGCCTTGGGTCTCTAAGAAAAGTGAAAAAACATGCTGAGATGTGTTTCTATGTGAGTAAAAGAATCTTCACAAAATAGATCAGAATTTTAAGTCAAGAAGCGCCAGTTTTGGAAAGTGCCATTCATTGTAGAAATGTGTACAGTTTTATCTTAGGATTAGCCATTGTTTGAAATATTTTGGAATCTTATGTTTGGTGATTGGGAAGGGGGCATTCAGAATCTGTTTTATTATTATTATGATTATTACTAATTCTTTTTATGGGACTGTCTTGTCCCTTTGAAGGAATCTTCTTCAAAAATAGTCAAAAAAAAAAAAAATTATAAAAACACCCTCAAAAAAAAAAAAATAGTCTATTGCATATATGTTATGATCAGGTTGAGCAATGTGGTTTTTTACTTCTTTTTTTTTAAATAAGGTAATTCTATAATATAATAAATTTAACTGTCTTTTGTGGTTAATCATTTATTCCCATGGCAACATAATAGAGCTAAGCATTCTAGGATGATAGTTTTTGAAAAAGCCAGAATAAGTTTTCATATGTAAGATGCAGCATGGGTTTTAAAAATATCTGTGAGTGTGTGTGTGTGTGTGTGTGTGTGTGTGTGTGTGTGTGTGTGGTGAGTTTAGCTCACCAATCAGGGCCTGGAGGAAGGAGTTACTCAGTCTCAGGCTGAGAAGATGTATTGAGTTTATGTAGGTGCTTTAGGTTCATCCAGCTCAAATAACATTTTGTATTTAAATTCCTTCTCCATCAGAGGTTCCTAACTCTTTGGGGTTACTGGAATCCTCTAGCAAGAACTTTTAATAATTACAAAGTCCTGAGCCCCATCTTAGGGTACAGGGGCAGGAAATAGCATTTCAAGTTGTTTCACATGATTTTGAAGTAGTCCATCTAACATTAATTTATGAGTTTGCATTTGGGAAATATATCCTTAGAGAATTTCTAAGCAACTTCCCTAGAGTCTTGTCTAACTAATAACCCAAAGTAGATTTGAATACTTACAGTGACTACAAAATTACTACTTTCCCAAGTCCTCCATATTCTTTTGAGTAAGCTTGCCTCCATCAAAGAAACCAATAATAAATGAAAATACATGTCTCTTCAACTGTTGTAAGTCATGGCAGTCATTACCATTTTAGTCATTTCTTATTTAGAAAATATCCCTAGTTCTCTAGGCATTTCTTTATGTGACTTGGTTTAAAATCCTCACATTCTCTTTGCTCTTCTCTGAATTTACCTCTGAGATTTTTCCAGGAAGTGTAGTGAGTGTTTAGACTCAACACGGGTCCCAGTAGGGTTGGCTTCATGGGTGTGTAACCAACCTCTGCAATCCCACAGGACCCCCCACATGTTCTGAAAGGCCCTCTGTTTAGTTTACTGCTCTATGGTCATTGACTTCAAATTTGTAATGGTTTTTGAACAAGAGCTCCTGCATTTCCATTTTGCAGTTGGTCACACAAATTATGCAGTCAATCTGTGTCCTGGCTCTGGTGAGATCGGTTGGACAAGCAAGTCATGGTCCATGTGCTCTATAACTAAAGTCGCCTGAATATATGTCATCTGAGCTTGAGCAGCCACCTTACTCTTCAGTTCATATTCAGTTTACTACCAGATGTGACTCTGAGATCTGTTTCTACTGCATACCTATGTCTCCTTCATGCTGGGTTTTTAAAAATTATTATTGGAAACAAATAGAAGATGCTATATTGATTCTAGTTAAGCATGGTCCTAAAAGATTTGGTCCATGTTTTCATACTATTGAGATCTTACATTCTAATTGTGTCATCCAGCTTTGTTGTCCCTCTTTATTGCATGCCACCAGAAGATACTTGCAATCCAGCCTCATAAAGAGATGGTAATATCATAATAGGGAGCATTTTTTTTAAATATGAAGAAAAATAGTTTCAATAATTGTAATCAAATTGCTATTGTTGGTTTAAAGGGATAATGTCTCTAATTCCAGTAGCAAGAGCATGATCTTTTCTTCTTGTCTAAAGATACTTTGGTAGTTCTTGTTGTTATCAAGAATTGGGATGTAAAATTAATACAGTCATGATGGAGATTGCTGCTAAAGGAAGACCCTGTTCCTAAAAATGTATTGCATTGACAACTTACCTCAGAATTGTAATTACTTGATGTTAATATTGAATATCTGTGTTTCTGTCTACATTGGCAGTGAAGTTCATTTGGTTTGGCACCTCTCCTGTGACCCAATTCCTTTAGCTGATGCCCTAGTATTGTGTGAGAGAAGGTATTCTTAAGTGAGGAAGTTATATGAGATTTAGAGATGCACAACCACTTTAAATAAGTTATTTCCAAATTAAACAATTTATTTATTGATTTATTTGAAGTAATCTCTACATCCACTGTGGGGCTCAAACTCACAACACAAGATCAAGAGTTGTGTGCTCTTCTGACTAAGCCAGCCAGGCACCCTGGGTTGAACAATTATTTACTTTTATATTAAGTTCACCATGGAAAGTTTTAAGAAAACTTTTCTAAATATGATGATGTCACTTTTTATCTCAGCCATCTTTATGGTCAGGTGATGAAATATGGATTAGTTTGCTCATCTAATGAATAAAACAATTAGGTTGAATTAAATACTAGAGTGAATAATTATAGTCTGATTAATTAGATTTAAAAATATTTAGAAAATGTATCTATTTCCCAATTTGTTCTGAATAATCATTTACTTAGAAATATAGAAGTGAACACCTCATAAGCCAAGAAACATAATTTTACATTTGGGCTGACTTTTATTTTCTCAAAGAAAGCAATATGCATTAAGGAAGTCTTTTACCCAGTATGTTTTCTGTAGTCTCTCATTGTGCAGTAACAGGTGCAAGAGTGAGTTTACAGTAAGATCGCTGCCCTGGTAGGAACACTGAATTCTATTTTATAGTGTTGGAATAACTTGATAATTGGCTTTACATTTATTATTTTCCCATCATCTCTAAAGTGAGAGGGATATCATGGCCCCTCAGTGAAGTCTCTCTAATCTCCAACATTGCAGACATTTGTAAATTTGTGAAATGCCTCCAGAGAGATGGGACAGTATAAATGATTTATATTATTGATTAACTCTGCACATGGAATGCCTAAACTTAGAAATTAAAAAAAGACAATTCTTCTATTAGGGTTCCATAGTCTGAAGGAATCACACTACTCAGATCTCAAGAAGTACTTGGTAGCAGTTAAAACAAAACTTTAAGAAAAGCATATGGGAATTGTGCTCACATGTGTCTATATCTGTATATCTACACATTGAGTCAGTCATTCATCAAGAAGTATTATGTGTGTAGATTTGCCAGATACTGTTGTAGATGTACAGGGTTACAGCAGGAAGCACCATAGACAAATACCTGCCTTTACGTAAGGTTTACACTCTGGGGAAGTGGAAGAGCAGACAGATCAGTAAGATAGTGAGGTAGAATATACTGTGAGCTAAATAAGATAATGAGATGAAAATATTATTTTCAATTATAGCAAAAACTTAAGCAGCAAATGCATGCGGGGGATCTAGGGAAGGGGATGTCACTTTAAATACTGTGTCCAGAGAATGCCTCATTGCCTACTGAGACAATGACCAAGATCTGCAGGCAGTAGTACATGAGGAAGGCTGCCTGGGGCAGAGCCGACAGAAATGGCAAAGGTCTGGAAGTGGAAGCTCACATGCTATGTTTGACAAACAGCAAGTAAATCAGCGTTGAAGGAGGTAAGAGCCAGAGGAAGAAAAGAACCAGACACCAAGGGAAGCTGAAACTCATAAAATACGTTGGCTAGTTTGAGGACTTCAGCTTTTATTCTGAGTGAGCAATGTTAGGTGACTTGCTACTTAGTAGAATTCCTGTGGCCTTTGGGCTGAGAACAATCTAACCAAAAGCAGAGGCAGCAGACCTGTTAGGAGGCAATCGGATGATACTCCACAGTCGGATCCTATCTTTCTGTAGTTCCAGTGACTGTCAACACCCTACGTTATCTGTATCTTGGTCTTCTAGTATGGAATTTGTTCACTTATTTAGAGCTGTATTATAATTGTTGACTGATACATATTGTTGTGGTGGTTGTTCTAGGTTGAAGTTACATGATTTTGGCTGTTAAAGTATATGTGACCTGAGATGCCTGTTTTCCCTACCTTCATAAACCCAGGACAATCCAGTTCAATCAGACAAGGATTTATTGAGCGCCTGTTTTATGACAGGCACCATTCCTGTTTCTTGGGATACATCAGTGAACAAAAGAGGCAAATATCATTGCCTTCACAGAGCTGCATTCAGAAGGGAGAAAACAGAAAAGTAATGGAAAAATAATGAACACAGTAAATAAGTGATCAAACTTACCACAAGTGAAATTGAGACAAAAATTGAAAATATAGACCAAATCAAGCCTTGGTGTTAATCAGATATTCTGGATATTGAGAAAATGATTTTTTTGTTTTTATTAACATATAATGCATTATTTGCCCTGGAGGTACAGGCTTACACATTTCATAGCACTCATCATAACACATACCCTCCCCAATGTCCATAACCCAGTCACCCTTTCCCTACCCCTCCAACCGCAGCAACCCTCAGTTTGTTTGATGAGATTAAGAGTCTCTTACATTTGGTCTCCATCCTGATGCCATTTTGTTTCATTTTTCCCCTCCCTACCCCCACAGCCCTCAGCCCTGCCTCTTGAATTCCTTATATCAGAGAGATCATGTGATAATTATCTTTCTCTGATTGACTTGTTTCGCTTAGCACGATACCCTCTGTTTCCATCCATGTCATTGCAAATAGCAAGATTTCATTTCTTTTGATGGCTGCATAGTTTTCTATTATATATATATATATATATATACCACTTCTTCTTTATCCACTCATCTGTTGATGGACATCTAGGTTCTTTCCATAGTTTGGCTATTGTGGACGTTGCTGCTATAAACATTTGGGTGCATGTGCCCCTTGGGGTCACTGCATTTGTATCATTAGGGTAAATATCCAATAGTGTGATTTCTGGGTGATACATAGCATTGCGCTATTTTCAACTTTTTGAGGAACCTCCATACTGTTTTCCAGAGTGGCTGTACCAGCTTGCATTCCCACCAACAGTGTAGGAAGGTTCCCCATTCTCCTCATCCTCACCAACATCTGTCAATTCCTGACTTGTTAATTTTAGCTATTCTGACTGGTGTGAGGTGGTATCTCATTGTGGTTTTGATTTGCATTTCCCTGATGCCGAGCTGTATTGAGCACTTCTTCATGTGTCTATTGGCCTTTTGGATGTCTTCTTTGCCAAAATGTCTGTTTATGTCTTCTGCCCATTTCTTGATTGGATTATTTGTTCTTTGAGTTTTCTGTTTGATAAGTTCTTTATAGATTTTGGATACTAGCCCTTTATCTCATAGATCATTTGCAAAGATCTTCTCCCATTCTGTCAGTTGTCTTTTGGTTTTGTTAACTGTTTCCTTTGCTGTGCAAAAACTTTTGATCTTGATGAAGTCCCAATTGTTCATTTTTGCTTCCCTTGTCTTTGGCGATGTTTCTAAGAAGAAGTTGCTGTGACTCAGGTCAAAGAGGTTCCTGCCTGTGTTCTCCTCAAGGATTTTGATGGATTCCTGTGTCACATTGAGGTCTTTCATCCATTTTGAGTCTATTTTTGTGTGTGGTGTAAGGAAATAGTCCAATTTCATTTTTCTGCATGTGGCTGTCCAATTTTCCCAAGAATGTTTATTGAAGAGACTGTCTGTTTTCCATTGGACATTCTTTCCTGCTTTGTCAAAAATTAGTTGACCATAGAGTTGAGGGTCTATTTCTAGGCTGTCTATTCCATTCCATTGGCCTATGTGCCTGTTTTTGTGCCAGTACCATACTGTCTGGATGATGACAGCTTTGTAATAGATCTTGAAGTCTGGAATTGTGATGCTACCAACTTTGGTTTCTTTTTCAACATTCTTCTGGCTATTCAGGGTCTTTTCTGGTTCCATATAAATTTTAGGATGATTTGTTCCATTTCTTTGAAAAAAAATGGATGGTATTTTGATAGGGATTGCATTAAATGTATAGATTGCTTTAGGTAGCATAGACATTTTCACAATATTTGTTCTTCCAGTCCACGAGCATGGCATGTTTTTCCATTTCTTTGTGTCTTTCTCCATTTCTTTCATGAGTACTTTATAGTTTTCTGAGTACAGATTCTTTGCCTCTTTGATTAGGTTTATTCCTAGGTATCTTACAGTTTTGGGTGCAGTTGTAAATGGGATCAACTCCTTAATTTCTCTTTCTTCTGTCTTTCTATTGGTGTATAGAAATGCAACTGATTTCTGTGCATTGATTTTATATCCTGACACTTTACTGAATTCTTGTATGAGTTCTAGCAGTTTTGGAGTGGAGTCTTTTGGGTTTTCCACATAAAGTATCATTTCATCTTCAAAGAGTGAGAGTTTGACTTCTTCTTTGCTGATTTATTTCTTTCTGTTGTCTGATTGCTGCAGCTAAGACTTCTAGTATTATGCTGAATAGCAGTGGTGATAGTGAAAGACCTGCCACGTTCCTGACCTTTCTTTGATGTTGGTTGTGATCTCTCCTCTTTCATTCATGATATTATTAATTTGATCCTTTCTCTCTCTCTCTCTCTCTTTTTTTTTTTTTTTTTTTGATAAGTCTGACCAGGGGTTTATCAATCTTATTCGTTCTCTCAGAGAACCAACTCTTAGTTTTGTTGATCTGTTCCACTATTCTTTTGGTTTCTATTTTATTGGTTTCTGCTCAGATATCTATTATTTTTCATCTCCTGCTGGGTTGTGTCTTTCTTTGCTGTTCTTTCTCCAGCTACTTTAGGTGTAGGGTTAGTTTGTGTACTTGACACCTTCTCTTGTTTCTTGAAAAAGGCTTGTATTGCTATATACTATCCTCTCAGGACTGCTTTTGCTTTGTCTCAAAGATTTTGAACAGTTGTGTTTTCATTTTCATTTGTTTCCATGAATTTTTTAAATTCTTCTTTAATTTCCTGATTGCCCCATACATTCTTTAGTAGGATGCTCTTTAGCCTCCATGTATTTGCGTTCTTTCCACCTTTCCTCTTGTGGTTGAGTTCTAATTTCAAAACATTGTGGTCTAAAAATATACAGGGAATGATCTCAGTCTTTTGGTACTGGTTGAGACCTGATTTGTGACCCAGGATGTGATCTATTCTGGAGAATGTTCTATGTGCACTAGAGAAGAATGTGCATTCTGTTGCTTTGGGATGGAATGTTCTGAATATATCTGTGATGTCCATCTGGTCCATTGTGTTATTTATGGCCTTTATTCCCTTGTTGATCTTTTGCTTGGATGATCTGTCCATTTCAGTGAGGGGGGGTGTTTAAGTCCCCTACTATTATTGTATTATTGTCGATGTGTTACTTTGATTTTGTTATTAATTGGTTTATATAATTGGCTGCTCCCATGTTAGGGGCATAGATGTTTAAAATGTTTAGATTTTGTTGGTCAGACCCTTTAAGTATGGTATGTGTCCTTCCTACTCTCTCATTATAGTCTTTGGCTTAAAATGTAATTTAACTGATAGAAGGATTGCTGCCCCATCTTCCTTTTTAATGTCCATTGGCATGGTAAATTGTTTTCCATCCCCTCACTTTAAATCTAGAGGTGTCTTTGGGTCTAAAATGAGTTTCTTGTAGACAGCATATTGATGGGTCTTCGTTTTTGCTTTGTTTTGTTTTAATCTTTTTTCATACTTTCTGTCTTTTGCTTGGGGTGTTTAGCCCATTTACATTCAGGGTGACTATTGAAAAATAGGAATTTAGTGCTATTATATTGCCTATACGGTGAATGTTACTGTATATTGTCTCTGTTCCTTTCTGGTCTGTTACTTTTAGGCTCTCTCTTTGCTTAAAGGACCACTTTCAATATTTTCTGTAAGGTAAGTTTCGTGTTTTCAAATCCCTTTAATTTTTGTTTGTCCTGGAAGCTTTTTATCTCTTCTTCTAATGACAGGTTAGTTGGATACAGTATTCTTGGCTGCATATTTTTCTTGTTCAGTATTCTGAGTAAATCATGCCAGTCCTTTCCAGTCTGCTAGGTCCCTGTGGATAGGTCTGTTGCCAATCTTTCTACCGTTGTATGTTACAGACTTCTTGTCTGGAGGTGCTTTCAGGATTTTCTCTTTGTCAGTGAGATTTGTAAGTTTTAGTATTAAATGACAGGGTGTGGACCTATTTTTATTGATTTTGAGGGGGATTCTCTGTACCTTTTGGATATTGATGCTTGCTCTCTGCCAAATTAGGAAATTCTTGCTTTAATTTGTCCTAATATACCTTATCTCTCTCTCTTTCTTCTTCTTGGATCCCAATTATTCTGATGTTATCTAATTATCTAAAATGGTATCACTTACTCTTGAATTCTCTCCCCATGGTCCAGTAGTTGTTTGTCTTTCTTTTGGTCAGCTTCTTTATTCTCTATCATTTGGTCTTCTATGTCACAAATTCTCTCTTCTTGCTCATTTATCCTAGCAGTTAGAGAGTCCATTTTTTATTATACCTCATTAATACCTTTTTTAAAAATTTCAACTTGGTTAGATTTTAGTTCTTTTATTTCTCCAGAGATGGATTTTATTTCTCCAGAAAGAGATTCTCTAATATCTTCCATGCTTTTTTTGAGTCCAGCTAGCACCTTGATAATTGTCATTCTGAACTCCAATTTTGACATATTACTAATGTCTGTATTAATTAGGTTACTAGCTGTTGGTACTGTTTTTGTTTTGTTTTGTTTTGTTTTTGGTGAGTTTTTCCACCTTGTCATTTTATCCAGGTAAGAATAGATTAATGAAGAGAACAAAATACTAAGAGGGTGGCAACAACCCCAGAAAAATATATACTACCCAAATCAGAATAGACCCAAAACCAGGGGGTAGAAGGAGAAGAAAGGGGGGAAAAAAAAAGTGTGTGTGTGTATGTGTGTGTGTGAGTATTTTGGTCTCTTTCTTTAAAAGAAAGAATATATATATATATATATATATATATATATGTAGATTCACACACACACAAAATTAAGGGTAAACACAATGAAAGGATGGAATATGACTGTAAAGATGAAAATTTAATAAGATTCTAAAAAAGGAATTGATAAGAGAAGAAGTTGTTTGAAAAAAGAAAAAAGGAGGAAAGAGTGTGATCAGGCTGGAGACTAGAACAAAACTATGTGCTAGATTTAGGATATATTCTGATATATTAGAAGAAGTTGTATCCCAAAATTTTAAAGAAATAAAAAAAAACTATATGTATACAGGAAATAAGATTAAATACAAAGAAGGTATAAAATATGACTATAGAAATGAAAATTTAAAAGGTATTGGTAAGATAAAATAGTTTACAAATGTTAAAATAGGAAAGAGGAAAAATTAAAAAATATAATAAGAAAAAAATAAACTTAAAAAATTTAACTTTGAAAGACTAAAGGATCATGGGAAAAAAGCCATGAAGTCTATGTGTTGCTTTCCCCACCTCTGGACTTCCACAGTTCTCATTGATGGGTGAACTTGGTCTCAGCTGGATGGTCTTGCTGATCATCTAGGGGAGGGGCCTGTTGCCGTGATTCTCAAATGTCTTTGTGTGAGGCAGAATTGCGAGTCCCTTGCCAGGGGCCGGGCTAAGTAATATGCTCGCGTTTGCTCTCAGAGCTTTTTTTCCCTGAATGCTTTCCGTACTGCTTTGGAGAACGGGAATGAAAATAGCAGCCTCCCAATCTCCAGCCCCATAAGAGCTGAGATCTTGGAGCCTGCTCCTCAGTGCACCCTCAGAGAAAAACTGTCAATCCCTCCCATCTCCTGGCTCTCAGGCTGCACTCCGAGCTCACCTGGCCTGTGACCTAGCATTTCTATCTCTGGTGCACGGCCTCATTTGGAGTCTCTAAACCAAGCTGACTCCTGCCCTTCATTCCTGCGCTGGTTCTCCTGGCAGAGAGAGGAGGAAGTCTCCCAGGATCTGCTACTTGTGGGGTCCCTGCTCAAAGAACAGTGGTCTGACTGTTCCTCAGATCACGGTTTAAGGTAATCCCAAGCTGAGAGCCCACTGCTTGGCTCCATCTCTGCAGCCAGCTTTGCCATTCCAGTACCTGGGAGCTCTGCCACTCTCAGATACCCCTGGTCTTTCATGTGTCCCCATGGGTCCTGAGAGCACACTGTTCCCATGAGAGCTTCACCTCTGTTTAGCCTCTGGAGCAACATCCCTCACTAGAGCAGACTTCTAAAAGTTCCAATTTTGTGCTCTGCTGCTTTCCCGCTTGTGCAGAGCCAGCCCCTCCTCCCTGCAGTCTCTCTTCCTGTCGCTTTGGATTCACTTCTCCACACATCTTACCTTCGGGAAAGTGGTAGATTTTCTGTCCCTAGAATTGGTGCTCTTCTCTTTATCTCCTGTTGAGTTTGTAGGTGTTCAGAATGGTTTGGTAACTATCTAGCTGAACTCTTGGGATATGATGATGTCTCTGTCTCCTACTCCTACCCCATCTTGCTCCTGATTTATCCCAAGAAAATGAAACTTCAAAGAGGTCAGAAAGTTAGTTTTGGGGAGTTCTGGAAGAAGAAGATTTCAGGCAGAGAAAAACAAGTACAGACAGGCAACAGACAAGCAAAATCTCCAAGGCAGAAACAAGATTGTCAGGTTCAAAGTAGAGCAAGCCAATCGGCATGTCTAGAGCAGAAGGAGCAGTGGAGAATTGGCAGAGTATAAGCTATGAGCAGATGTGAAAGTGAGGTCACGGAGTTGCTCTTGTAGAGACTTTGGATTTTGCTTTGCATAAAATGGAATGCTAAGAGAGAAAGAAGTATGGTCTGACCTGAGCATATCATTCTGGCTTATTGTGCGATACTAGGATACAGGAGGGCAGTCATGAAAGCAGAGAAGCCAGGTAAAACTTTGTTTTAACAGTACAGGTTAGAGATGATGAAGGCTCAGATGAGGATGGTAACAGGAGAGGTGGTGAGAAGTTATTATATTCTGGTTATATTTTGAAGATAGATCCAACAGGATTTGCTCAAGTACTGGATATGGGGTCTGAGACAAAGATAAGAGAACAGTAACAGTTTGGGGCCTGAGAGATTAGAAGGGTAGGGTTGCTATCACCAATGATGTGGAAGGTTCTAGCAATAGCATTAGGGAAAATATCAGTCATCTTTCTTGGACAGGATACTCTTGGACATCTAGGTGGAGATGTTTATATGCAGTTAGTATATAAGTCTGGAGTAGGAATGAGGGTTTGTACTGAAGATACACATGAGAGAGTCATCACCTTAGAGTTGACTATGAGCCATGAGACAGCATAAGGTCTCCAAATGAGTGTCTGAAAATAGAACAAAGGAGAAGACCAATGACTGAGCCCTGCAAATTTTTTCTAAATGTTTTGGGAGAGAAAAGAAAGAAAGAAACAGTGGTGGGGGAGGGAGGGAGGAAGGGAAGGAGAGAGAGAGAATGAGGGCAAGGAAGGAAGGCAGGAAGGAAGGGGGAGAAACTGCAAATTGTACTTGATAACTTCTGGGATATCAGTCAAGATCTATTATTTAAATAGGTTAAACTCATTCCAGATTGATACTGTCTTTTACCCTTATAACATGAACTTTTTGAATGGATTCAAAGTATACTTAGAAAAAAATAATGTCACTTTACATGATCACTCCGGTCCCTGGGTGGTGACCATATGGAATTCAGTATTACAGAAAATATGGGGGATGGACATGGGTTTCATGGAGGAAGGAACCCAGTGATGGCACAGTGATGTCTGCCAAGGGAGCAAAACAGCAGAAGGATGGCATGAATGCCATGAGGTGACTCACCTTGGTCTGTGCAAATCACATAAATGAGAACTTTTATTTGAGGGCTCTAACTTTTGGTGTCAAACTTTCCTTAGGATTACAAACACTGCTTCCCAAGAAATATGCATTTACCTGTGTGCTCTCAAACAAAAATACAGAATGTTTTTGTTTACCCCAGATGTTTACATACATTTTACTCAGACTTTGGGAAGTCATCTATGGACTTTGGTTCTGGAACATCTTCTCTACCAAGTCAAAGAGACTTATTAGATTAACAAATTTTCTTTCAAAATTCTGTCAGCTTCTATATTAATTAATTTGAAGTTTGGTACACTCTGCTCTATTTAGCATGAGTAGCAAATAGAAATGAAACACAGTTATTCTACTATTATCATTGTTATAATCACTTCATGGACAAACTTGCCAAGAAAAATTAAAAGTTATTTGCAACTTCATTGCCTTTTTATTGGCCATTGACTTTGTAAACAGAAACTAGCTCAGGCCAAGTGGCTCATGTTTCATACAGTTTCCTGGGTTTAGTGTGCTTATAAAGTCTTTCATTACCAATGTAGTAAGCGGGACTAACTGAATTGCTCCCCTGAAAGACAGATGGTAATTCCAAACATTACTAAACAGAGCTATATTTCTTTCCTCAAATTTTAAATTTATACATTAGTGATATGAAACTACTCTCAGATTAGCTGAATCCATAGCCTTCTGCCACAGCAAAAAGAGAATAAATAGCCTCTTGTTTAATAGTGATATGATTTTGCCATCAAAAATTAGGCAAGGGATGAGACACATGGAACATTCTGGAATCTAACTACTGCCAGAAAGTGTGCCTTAGTTTTAATTAAACTAAAATGAAACTCGTTGTTGTGTGGCTTTCACATCTACCTAATCTACATTAATTACCTCCGTATAACAAGTCCATCTCTCTGGGTACTCAGGACCCATTTTCAAAACAAATCTTCCTAGTTATTACACTGATATGCCATGGTCTTCAAACTCAAGGATCCATTGGGGGGCCAGTGAGGCTCTTTTAGAGCCTTAGGGGATGATTCGTAGCCAGCTGTTTTGAAATTCCAAATCAAAACATTTCTGCCACACTTTATATAGGGTTCTAAACTCAAATCCTCCTAGAGTAAGGTAACTGTGAGGTTTGTCATGAATGTTGAGCACACAATTTGCCCAACACCATTCAAGATATTATACACTAAGGAGATCAGGCAAGTGAGATCACCAAGCTCCAGCCTGGAAGTTCCAGATTCTATATGTTTAAGTAGATACAAAGCAACTTCTGAAGAAAACAGGCATCTCACTTATAGTTTACAACTGTGAGGAGGGCTGGGATTCGCACAGCTGGGGTTACATGGGCTTTGCAATCTTCATGGTGGGGGCTTAACCTCCATGTCCTATTCTCTTTATAGTTTATGTTATAATTAACTTTTAGTTAGCACAGCAGGGTTTGAACTCTAGAGCCCTTCTCAGGAAGTGAGGTTTTATCTTATTTCATTTTTTATTTGGTTAGGGATTCCCAAGTCACTTGTATTTACCAAAAACAAGTCATTTTTGCTTTTTAAAATACTTTATCCCAGGAATTAGAAGAGTCCATGGTTAATATAATACTTTGTGAAATATGTACACACAGACACACACATATATATCACATTTACAGTATGTATATGTGTGTATGTGTATGTTTATATATAAATATACAGATACACATACACATAACACATGTATATGTACCTCACATATATAGTAGTTATCTGTGGAGGTCTATGTTTATATACAAATACAAAGATATATGTGCATATCACACATGCACACATATATTGGACGTTCCTTTCATGTGACTGCCCATTGTTAAAACATTTTGTCCTTTGTCGATTCTGTGAAGCTGAAATCCTTTGCATTGTGTTTCCTAAATTTCTTTTTTAAATATTTTTTTCCATGTGGAAACAGCCCTTTAAGCATATTGACAATTGATTCACTGATATAGTTGACTAAATTCAGGTTCTTTAACATTCTTTAGATATTTTTTAATTAATAAAGTTGGAATAGTGGGTTATTTAATATAATATCATGTATGGCCAACGAAGAACTGACTGGCTGCTTTCATAAATCCTGAAAGAAGCACAATTCATAGTACAGTCCTTTTGTTTCCAAAACAGAAGAATAACTCAATTTTAAAGCACCACAGAGGACGCCATACTATTTCAAAGTGATTTACCTTCTCAGTTTTCTCTGCTTTCCAAACTTGTTTTCTTTTCATTTCAAAATGTGGATTTTTAATGAGGGAAAACGTTGCTGGTAGGCATTAGTTACAATCATGAGTTATAATAAACTACTTCTGATTTCACTGCATTGGAAATGTATAAGGTGATATCCTGTGACTGAATAATTTTGGGAGGCAGATTTTGTTTTGATTTTGGTTATGGTATCATAAGATCCTTTCCAAGTCTGTAATTTTGACCCTGAAAATAAAATTATAGCTTTGTCAGTTTGTTCAGGCTGCTATAACAAAATATCATAGACTGGGAAACTTACAAGCAACAGAAATGTATTCCTCAGGGTTCAGGAGGCTCGAGTCCGACATCCAGGCACTTCCTGATTCAGTCTGGCAAGGGTCTGCATCCTGTCTTTCTGCCATGTCTTCAGGTGAAAAAGGAGGCAAGAGAGCTCTTTGAGATCCATTTTGTAAGGGCACTTACTCCATTCATGTGTGTTCTACCCTCATGACCTAATAGCCTCCCAGAGGCCGGTTCTCCTAATACCATCACAATGAGGGGTAGCATTTCAACATATGAATTTTGGAGGGACATAAACTTTCAATCCAATATTGACTTCAAAGAAAAAAAGAATTGAGCACCTGGGTGGCTCAGTCATTAAGCATCTGCCTTTGGCTTGGGTCATGATCCCAGGGTTCTGGGATCGAGTCCAGCATGGGGTTCCCTGCTCCACGGGAAGCCTGCTTCTCCCTCTCCCACTCCCCCTGCTTGTGTTCCCTCTCTGAGTGTATCTCTCTATGCCAAAATAAAATCTTAAAAAAAGAAAATCTTCACTTTAACATATAGAAATATTTTCAAAGTAAATTTATTCAAAAATTAACCATTGCCCTTTGGTGTATGTGTATGCATAATATAATAAATTCTGAAAGAAACTCAATTTATCTTACAACATTTATATATATATTTACATATAATATAGCATATATTACATATATTATATATTTACATTATTTATTATATGTGTATATATATTTATATATATACTTAAAATTAAATGAATTCAAAACTGATTTTTTAAATGGCTCTTCTGTCAAAGTCATCTTTACTGACTCTAGTTAAACATCTTTATATTATTATTCTTATTAAAAAAATTTATTTTTGTCTTGGTATAGAATTTAACAGTTTTTCAAAGAGGATTTAGATAGACACCGTGGGAAAGAATAAAATAAAATTTGCATGTCTTTGTTTTGGATATTGCTTACCAGCTGTTTTTGGATAAGCACTCTCCGTCTGTTGTATCTATAAATTACATGATTTTTAGGAAATTTGAGGTTTTGAAGGGATACTGCATTTGAGGGGATACTGTATTTGAAGGGATGCTTCATTTTCATATGAGGTTTTAGGAGATACTCTATTTTTATATAGATACTTTATTTTATATATTGTTATTTTACATGTTTTATATTTTTGTATTTTATGTATTCTGGTCCATCAAGAATATTTTTACTTTTATATTTTTGTTGAAGAAATAATTTTAAAATATGGTTCTTCTTCTTAGAAAATGAGATGTACTGATTGTATTTGAATCCCTTTCTGATTATCAATGAATTTGTAGAGTTATTCAAGATAATACTGGCACAGGGACACCTGGGTGGCTCAGTTGGTTAAGCGGCTGCCTTCGGCTCAGGTCACGATCTCAGTGTCCTGGGATCAAGTCCCGCATCGGGCTCCTTGCTTGGCAGGGAGCCTGCTTCTCCCTCTGCCTCTGCCTGCCTCTCTGTCTGCCTGTGCTCACTCGCTCTCTCTCCCTCTCTCTCTCCAAAAAATAAATAAATAAAATCTTTAAAATAAAATAATACTGGCACGTATTAGAAAGGAATAAAAAGTCCTGTGATTGTACACAATGTCCATGATTATGTTGGCTGTATCTTTCCCATAGATGATTCCAAAGAAAAAGAGGATCTCTTAATTTTGTCCTAAGAAATGAATTATTATTATCTTACCAACTGTTTGATTTAGTCCTCAAATACAATAATTGAACAAACATTTATTAAATTTCTGCTGTGAAGCAGATCTTATTCTGAACACAAGAATGAAACATAAAACATTGTCCTTAACCTAAAGAATCTTAACATTTTGAGAGTTGATCATATGGAAACATTAATAACCAATAATAATTCAAAGCAACATATCTTAAAAATGACAGATAAGCCAGAAAAACAGTTAAATTATGTAAGAGTTCAGAAAAATGGAAAAATGAACTAAAATCAGAATATAGGACTTGAGTTCAAATTTGAAGAGAATCCAGAAGGTAGGTCAAATTTGGGGAAATGCAAGGAATGGGTTAAGAGGGTTCTATGCAAGGAAATAACTGCAGTAAAGGTGTGAATGAACTTTTTATATCTAACAGAAAGTGACAGAATTATCTTGGCTAGATCAAAGGACATGTGGAAAAGTCACAGGAAAAAAAAAATGTAGATATTGGCTCTGTAGTATGAGGCCACATTTTGAGGTTAAACTGCAGAAGAACTTGGAAGTCCCCTTAGCCATATTCTGGTTCCTACAAAGCCCTTTTTATTTACTATGAGAAAATAGACAAATCAATGACCTATCCAATAATATAGGAAAGACAATAATAAATGCCCTTGTTTTTAATTGATGCGAAAGTTGTCTCTGTTGAATAAAGCAATGATGTGAGCACACATGTGTCCATGTATGCTCAAGCACATGTATTTGAAAGTGATGGTTGGAGTGGTCATTTATCACAATAAAAGTTGCAGCTACCCAGCCAATTAGGGACGAGGAGAGCAAAGACTGGGTAAGGTGTGCTTTGTCTCATTTTGCTCCTGAGACATCCTCCTCTCCTGTGCTAATCAACAGTGACATGTTAAGTCATCCTGAGTGACAATCACAGACCTTTCATTAGAGGAAATGATTGCGCAGCTCGGCAGATTGATGAGCTGATTGGTGTTTCCCCAGAAACTGAGCTCCTCCCCACCAGCCTCCTTTAGACAACATTGCTGAATATTATCAAATATATATTTAAGCCAATTCAGGGAAAGTGTCTTCACTTGGCAAACAGGTTATGATTGCTTAGAAATTGATGCCAAGAGCAGAATCTAACATATCTCTCCAAATTGTGATAATACTCATCATTCTGAGAATAACGCTCATTTTTTGGAGTGGTTTCCACTCTCAGTTTGTGCAACAGCATGTGTAGTGTTGAGGGTCAGTTTCCACATTTTGTTAATACATGGAAAGTTGGAAAGTGCAGTCGGTGGACAAAGCACTTTGCTGACTGCCTGGCTAATTAAAAGTGAAATACCAGACTACAGCTTCATTTCAGACCTTTTACTTCCAGTTGTAGGTACCTTTATTTATACCTTTAATTAAAATATGGTTTGCTTTTTTTTTTTTATTACCAATTAGTTGACTCTAGCCCTGGAAAAGAGGTTCTCAAACTTGAGCCCCCATTAGAATCACCTGCAGGCCATGTTCAAACACAGAGCACTGGGGTCTATACCTAGGGTGTCTCATTTAATAGGTCTGGGCTGGACCCTGATTTATTTGCAGTTCTAAAAAGTTCCCAGATAATGCTGATGTTGATGGTGATGCTGCTGGTCTGGGGACCAAGAACCAGTGCCTTAAAAAGAAAGGCTATAAAAGATATCTTGCCTGAAGGAGTGACTTTTTTGGTGATTGCATTCTGTTGTCCAGATATTCAGCTCTGAGTGTTCCCTTGGAATCTTTCCCAGCTTCCAGTCCTACATGATTCTGACATCTTTCTGGGCATTTCGCTCTTATACCCGAATAAAGGCTTTATTTCCTGCTTTGCTTTGACTTTCCAGCCATGCCTCATGGTCTCTCTCCATGGGGCAGAGAGGCAATTCTATAACTAGAAAAAGTCTGCCGATAGTGTTTTCTTAGATTGGCTTTCTGATTTGCTATTATCCTGGCACTGATACAATTACAGTGTGCTTAAATTCTCAGTGGCACCAATATTTGTAGAACCATTCTAAATGTAACTTTGGTCAAACTAATCAGTTCAGTCTGTCTTTTTGATGGATGATTCTGCTGTCAAAACACATGTATATTCATTGTCCTCAAAAAACTGTCTTAGATATGAATTATGCTGATTAGTCATGATCAGATTGATTCTCAGGATCTTTCTCATCTAAAATGGCCATGCATGGTCTTAAAGAAAACAACTAAAAACGTGGCTTAGAGCCAGTCTAGCATTTGAAGGCTAAAAGGTAAAATATCATCCTCATTCAAACTATGTACCTTCTCTATATATGTATTCAAAAATATTTTCTTTCATTCCTTCTACGTGCTATAACACTGCAGTGAACTGAAGAGCAAGGTAGGCCCTCTTACAACTCATATTCTCAGGAGGAGAAGTACAATGTACAAGGAAATAGGTTAAGAAATCAGATCACTGCAGAGAGCTTAGATGCTACAAAGTAACTAGAAGAGGATAATATGATACAGGAACTGGGGGTGTAGAGTATGTTAGGTAGAAAGATCTGTGCCTGTCTTTCTGAGGAGGTGGACTTTGGGCTGAGACCTGAATGATACAAAGCAGTCATCCAGCTGTATCTCTGTGTATTAATGGTAAAGGTAATGGTGAGGTTTGGAGTGATGGTAAAGGACGAACTTTAGGAAGGTGTTATCAGAAAGTTGCAAATGCTTCGAGTCTGAAAAAGCTGAGGTCTTTTTGCTAAGTAAGAGTGTTTGATGTTCTTTAAAGTACACTAAAGAAACATGGAGAGGTGGCAGTGTCTGCTTTATATTAAAAAAAAATTTCTCTGATATAGAAGAATGCATTGTACGAGATTAATACTAGACAAGTTAAGAGATGAGTTCATCAGGCCTTTGTTTTAGACATTGACCTTGAACTTGCAGGTGAAACCTCTTTAACTAAAAGGTTGCTAAGTTATGTCTACCCAAAGGTCTCAGATTGACCATACCAGGAATTTGGCTTTTTCCCTATATAAAACATTGTATAAAACAATGTAAAAAAAAAAAAAAATCTAAAGACCATTCTGGTTGAGAAAGGAATTGTCATTTGCTGAGAAATGGCAGTGAACTGGAGGGTTTCAGTGGATCTAGTGAGAAATGGTTAGATTCAATACCTATTCTGAAAGTGAATCTGAAAAAACTGGTTAAAAATGGATTTTGGGGGTAGAGCAAATGCTATTTGTGCTCTGTCCAGATACTCTTTGAGAGCTAGTGAATCACCCTCTAGCTTCTGGGAGTGTGGGCTACCAAGAGGTTACATTGCCTCTCTGTTGATTAACAGTGACTGGGTGATTCCTAGTTCCATGCAAGATCCCATTTTTGCTTTTCCCCAACCTCCTTTCATCTTCTCTCATTCTCTTTCTTCCTACGGCAGTGGTTTTCCAAATATGGTCTTTCATAAAGTAGCATCAACACCATCTGGTAACATGTTAGAATTATAACCTCTCAGATTCCACCTGAGACCTACTTGGAAATTCTGGAGATGGAGTCTAGTATTATTCTAACAAGCCAGGAAGGTGACTCAGATGCATTCTCAAGTTGAGAACCACTACAATAAAGCAGTCCCCCAATAAATCACTTGAACAGGAATTTCTTTTCATGTTCCATTACTGGGAAATGCAACCAAATACAAAGAATGAAGGAAAAATGAGAAATGAGAATGAGTCATACGTTTGTGGCTTGAGCACCTAGCTGAACTATAGTTTGCTTAGCTGAGATGAGAAAAACTTATAGGGGAGCACGATTGGAGAAATCAAACATTCTACTTTGTAGTTGGTTAATATTGAGGTACTTATGAGACATCCAAGTGGCAACACCAGGAAGGTAATCAATATACAAGTCCAGAATTCATGTGTAAAGTCAGGACTGGGATCTTAAATTTCAGAGCCTTCATTATATGAATATATGGACCTATGAATAGATCCTAGACAGATAAAAAAAATAAAGTAGAAAGAACCTCTAATGTTTGCATGCATTGAAAACCATATACACTAGGTCTATGTGTTCTTTGTCCAAGATTGTGTAAAATAATCACATTCCAAAACACTATATATAGAACAGAACAAAAACTAAATGTATTAAGAATATGGCTATCTGTAATGTGTATGTACAAAAGATTAACAGTTTTTACTAATTACTAATTAATTCAAAGTTAATTTGGCTTTAAGGATATATAAATATTTTTTTCATCTGCTAGGTGGAGAGGGCTTCTTATGGAAGATCATACAAATGCACGTGCACACCCCCCCCCACATGTGATGCCAGAAAAGCAGAACTTGGTGAGATATCATGAAAGAAATTCTCATGCATGCATCCACATGTGAAATGTGAGGCAGAGAAATACACAAAGAAATACATCCATTGAAGCTGGATGATATCTTGGAAATGGCAGTTTTTGCACAAACATATATAAGGATGAAACTATTTCAACGATCATAAGGAAAGTGCTTCATTATGAAGAATTTTTATATTTTTATATAGTCACATTATTAAAAATTAAATTTAAGTGTGCCCAATAACTCTGTGAATGCCTTAAATACTGTTGCTTCCTTTCTAACATCATTTCTAATTTTCCCTTTAGTCATGAGTTCAATAAGAGAAAGTAAATCTCATGACTAAAAAAAAAATCATACATCATTTCCAGGATTTTTCATTACTCAAAAAGCCTATTAAAATACCACCCACATTGCACACATGCTAGTCTCAATTGTGTCAATTACTTATGATGCAAAATTTAACCCAGTTTTCAGAAGCAGATTGTTGGAACAGATTTTCAGTATTTTTCTACTATATAGGGACTAGCACAGGTGAGGCAGAACAGGAAGCATGCAAGGATCATTCAGACTAACTCATCTTCCAGGAGTGATTTTTCTGTAGGCAACTTGAATTCTTTTTAGAGTAACATTAGCATGGGGCACCTGGGTGGCTCAGTTGGTTAAGCCATTGCCTTTGGCTTGGGTCATGATCCCAGAGTCCCGGGATCAAGTCCTGTATCAGGCTCCGAGCTGCCTGGGGAGTCTGCTTCTCTCTCTGACCTTCTCCTCTCTCGTGTTCTCTCTCACTCTATCAAATAAATAAATTTTTTTAAAAAGTTTAAAAATTTTAAAAAAGAATAATATTAACATAATATAACATGGTACTTACAAGCATGGTTTCTGAAGTCAGATGTAATAATTTAGATCCACCATCCATCAACTATATGACTCTGGACAAGGAAATTGATATCTCTCTGCTCCATTGTCTTGTCTAATAAGTGACAATCTCATTGGGTTATTGTGAGGAATAAACAGTATAACAGTTGTAAGGCACTTAGTACGTTTCTTAAAACGTAAGAGGTTCTCACCCTTAACTTTATACCCATTTCCCATAGTCTCTCAGCTACAGGAATGCCCAGGCAAATGTATCATTAGATGAGCAGATGTCTGTCTACTAAGAAGATAAACTTCTGTTAAGACTTCATATGTTCCGGGCGCCTGGGTGGCTCAGTGGGTTAAGCCGCTGCCTTCGGCTCAGGTCATGATCTCAGGGTCCTGGGATCGAGTCCCACATCGGGCTCTCTGCTCAGCAGGGAGCCTGCTTCCTCCTCTCTCTCTCTCTGCCTGCCTCTCTGCCTACTTGTGATCTCTGTCTGTCCAAAAAAAAAAAAAAAAAATCTTTAAAAAAAAAAAAAAAGACTTCGTATGTTCCTACTTGATGTGGAATAATATAGTCTATTTTTTTAAGTGAAGGAAATTTTATTGTATTCTGTTTCTAACAAGCATTCAAGCTATGTACCCCTTCATTTTTTAAATCATTTTATAATTAGAATAATCTTATATCTGCTTCTACTGAAATGGTAGAAAGAAGCGAGTCAAGAAACTACATTTTCCTTAACCAGGTATAGTAGAACTGGAAATCATCATCTACCCAAGATTGACATTCTGATTCTGTTTTTTGTTTGTTTGTTTTTTAATTTTTAATTTTTTATAAACATATATTTTTATCCCCAGGGGTACAGGTCTGTGAATCGCCAGGTTTACACACTTCACAGCACTCACCAAAGCACATACCCTCCCCAATGTCCATAACCCCACCCCCCTTCTCCCAATCCCCCTCCCCCCAGCAACCCTCAGTTTGTTTTGTGAGATTAAGAGTCACTTATGGTTTGTCTCCCTCCCAATCCCATCTTGTTTCATTTATTCTTCTCCTACTCCCTTAACCACCCATATTGCATCACCACTTCCTCATATCAGGGAGATCACATGATAGTTGTCTTTCTCCGCTTGACTTATTTCGCTAAGCATAATACACTCTAGTTCCATCCATGTCGTCGCAAATGGCAAGATTTCATTTCCTTTGATAGCTGCATAGTATTCCATTGTGTATATATACCACATCTTCTTTATCCATTCATCTGTTGATGGACATCTAGGTTCTTTCCATAGTTTGGCTATTGTGGACATTGCTGCTATAAACATTTGGGTGCATGTGCCTCTTCGGAACACTACGTTTGTATCTTTAGGGTAAATACCCAGTAGTGCAATTGCTGGGTCATAGGGCAGTTCTATTTTCAACATTTTGAGGAACCTCCATGCTGTTTTCCAGAGTGGTTGCACCAGCTTGCATTCCCACCAACAGTGTAGGAGGGTTCCCCTTTCTCCGCATCCTCGCCAGGATTTGTCACCTCCTGACTTGTTAATTTTAGCCATTCTGACTGGTGTGAGGTGATACCTCATTGTGGTTTTGGTTTGTATTTCCCTGATGCCGAGTGATATGGAACACTTTTTTATGTGTCTGTTGGCCATCTGGATGTCTTCTTTGCAGAAATGTCTGTTCATGTCCTCTGCCCATTCCTTGATTGGATTATTTGTTCTTGGGTGTTGAGTTTGCTAAGTGCTTTATAGATTTTGGACACTAGTCCTTTATCTGATACGTCGTTTGCAAATATCTTCTCCCATTCTGTCAGTTGTCTTTTGGTTTGGTTAACTGTTTCCTTTGTTGTGCAAAAGCTTTTGATCTTGATAAAATCCCAATAGTTCATTTTTGCCCTTGCTTCCCTTGCCTTTGGCGATGTTCCTAGGAAGATATTGCTGCAACTGAGGTCGAAGAGGTTGCTGCCAGTGTTCTCCTCAAGGATTTTGATGGATTCCTTTCTCACATTGAGGTCCTTCATGCATTTTGAGTCTATTTTCATGTGTGGTGTAAGGAAATGGTCCAATTTCATTTTTCTGCATGTGGCTGTCCAATTTTCCCAACACCAGTTATTGAAGAGGCTATCTTTTTTCCCTTGGACATTCTTTCCTGCTTTGTCGAAGATTAGTTGACCATAGAGTTGAGGGTCTATTTCTGGGCTTTCTACTCTGTTCCATTGATCTATGTGTCTGTTTTTGTGCCAGTACCATGCTGTCTTGATGATGACAGCTTTGTAATAGAGCTTGAAGTCCGGAATTGTGATGCCACCAACTTTGGCTTTCTTTTTCAATATTCCTGTGGCTAATCGAGGTCTTTTCTGGTTCCATATAAATTTCAGGATTATTTGTTCCATTTTTTTTTGAAAAAAATGGATGGTACTTTGATAGGAATTGCATTAAATGTGTAGATTGCTTTAGGTAGCATAGACATTTTGACAGTATTTGTTCTTCCAATCCAGGAGCATGGAACATTTTTCCATTTCTTTGTGTCTTCCTCCATTTCTTTCATGAGTACTTTATAATGTTCAAGTATAGATTCTTTGCCTCTTTGGTTAGGATTATTCCTAGGTATCTTATGGTTTTGGGTGCAATTGTAAATGAGATTGACTTCTTAATTTCTCTTTCTTCTGTCTTGTTGTTGGTGTAGAGAAATGCAACTGATTTCTGTGCATTGATTTTATATCCTGACACTTTACTGAATTCCTGTATAAGTTCTAGCAGTTTTGGAGTGGAGTCTTTTGGGTTTTCCACATATAGTATCATATCATCTGTGAAGTGTGATAATTTGACTTCTTCTTTGCCGATTTGGATGCCTTTAATTTCCTTTTGTTGTCTGATTGCTGAGGCTAGGACCTCTAGTACTATGTTGAATAGCAGTGGTGATAATGGACATCCCTGCCGTGTTCCTGACCTTAGCAGAAAAGCTTTCAGTTTTTCTCCATTGAGAATGATATTTGCAGTGGGTTTTTCATAAATGGCTTTGATAATATTAAAGTATGTGCCCTCTATCCCTACATTTTGGAGTTTTGATTAGGAAGGGATGCTGTACTTTGTCAAATGCTTTCTCAGCATCTATTGAGAGTATCATATGGTTCTTATTCTTTCTTTTATTGATGTGTTGTATCACATTGATTGATTTGAGGATGTTGAACCAACCTTGCAGCCCTGGAATAAATCCCATTTGGTCGTGGTGAATAATCCTTTTAATGTACTGTTGAATCCTATTGGCTAGTATTTTGGTGAGAATTTTTGCATCTGTGTTCATCAAGGATATTCATCTATAGCTCTCTTTTTTGATGGGATCCTTGTCTGGTTTTGGGATCAAGGTGATGCTGTCCTCATAAAATGAGTTTGGAAGTTGTCCTTCCATTTCTATTTTTTGGAACAGTTTCAGGATAATAGGAATTAGTTCTTCTTTAAATGTTTGGTAGAATTCTCCTAGGAAGCCGTCTGGCCCTGAGCTTTTGTTTGTTTGGATATTTTTAATGACTGTTTCAATCTCCTTACTGGTTATGGGTCTGTTCAGGCTTACTATTTCTTCCTGGTTCAGTTGTGGTAATTTATATGTTTCTAGTAATGCATCCATTTCTTCCAGATTGTTAAATTTGTTGGCGTAGAGTTGCTCATAGTACGTTCTTATAATTGTTTCTATTTCTTTGGTGCTAGTTGTGATCTCTCCTCTTTCATTCATGATTTTATTTATTTGGGTCCTTTCTCTTTTCTTTTTGATAAGTCAGGCCAGGGGTTTATCAATTTTATTAATTCTTTCAAAGAACCAGCTCCTAGTTTCGTTGATTTGTTCTATTGTTTTTTTGGTTTCTATTTCATTGATTTCTGCTCTGATCTTTATGATTTCTCTTCTCCTGCTGGGCTTAGGGTTTCTTTCTTGTTCTTTCTCCAGTTCCTTTAGGTGTAGGGTTAGGTTGTGTACCTGAGATCTTTCTTGTTTCTTGAGAAAGGCCTGTACCACTATATATTTTCCTCTCAGGACTGCCTTTGTTGTGTCCCACAGATTTTTGAACCGTTGTATTTTCATTATTATTTTTTTCCATGATTTTTTTTCAATTCTTCTTTAATTTCCTCAACCCATTCATTCTTTACAAGGATGCTGTTTAGTCTCCATGTATTTGGGTTCTTTCCAAACTTCCTCTTGTGGTTGAGTTCTAGCTTCAGAGCATTGTGGTCTGAAAATATGCAGGGAATGATCCCAATCTTTTGATACCGGTTAAGACCTGATTTAGGACCGAGGATGTGATCTATTCTGGAGAATGTTCCATGTGCACTAGAGAAGAATGTGCATTCTGTTGCTTTGGGATGAAATGTTCTGAATATATCTGTGATGTCCATCTAGTCCAGTGTGTCATTTAAGGCCTTTATTTCCTTGTTGATCTTTTGCTTGGATGATCTGTCCATTTCAGTGAGGGGAGTGTTAAAGTCCCCTACTATTATTGTATTATTATTGATGTGTGTCCTTGATTTTGTTATTAATTGGTTTATATAGTTGGCTGCTCCCACGTTGGGGGCATAGATATTTAAAATTGTTAGATCTTCTTGTTGGACAGACCCTTTAAGTATGATATAGTGTCCTTCCTCATCTCTTATCATAGTCTTTGGCTTAAAATTTAATTGATCTGATATAAGAATTGCCATTTCTGCTTTCTTCTGATGTCCATTAGTATGGTAAATTCTTTCCCACCCCCTCACTTTAAATCTGGAGGTGACTTTGGGCTTAAAATGAGTTTCTTGTAGGCAACATATAGATGGGTTTTGTTTTTTTATCTATTCTGATACCCTTTGTCTTTTGATTGGGGCATTTAGCCAATTAACATTCAGGGTAACTATTGAGAGATATGAATTTAGTGCCATTGTATTGCGTGTAAGGTGACTGTTACTGTATATTGTCTCTGTTCCTTTCTGATCTACCACTTGTAGGCTCTCTCTTTGCTTAGAGGACCCCTTTAAATATTTCCTGTAGAGCGGGTTTGGTGTTTGCAAATTCTTTCAGTTTTTGTTTGTCCTGGAAGCTTTTAATCTCTCCTTTTATGTTCAATGATAGCCTAGCTGGATATAGTATTCTTGGCTGCATGTTTTTCTCATTTAGTGCTCTGAATATATCATGCTAGCTCTTTCTGGCCTGCCAGGTCTCTGTGGATAAGTCAGCTGCCAATCTAATATTTTTACCATTGTATGTTACAGACTTCTTTTCCCGGGCTGCTTTCAGGATTTTCTCTTTGTCACTAAGACTAGTAAATTTTACTATTAAGTGACGGGGTGTGGGCCTATTCTCATTGATTTTGAGGGGCGTTCTCTGAACCTCCTGAATTTTGATGCTCGTTCGCTTTGCCATATTGGGGAAATTCTCCCCAATAATTCTCTCCAGTATACCTTCTGCTCCCCTCTCTCTTTCTTCTTCTTCTGGAATCCCAATTATTCTAATGTTGTTTCGTCTTATGGTGTCACTTATCTCTCGAATTCTCCCCTCAGGTCCAGTAGCTGTTTGTTCCTCTTTTGCTCAGCTTCTTTATTCTCTGTCATTTGGTCTTCTATATCGCTAATTCTTTCTTCTGCCTCATTTATCCTAGCAGTGAGAGCCTCCAGTTTTGATTGCACCTCATTAATAGCTTTTTTGATTTCAACTTGGTTAAATTTTAGTTGTTTTTTTTCTCTTGATAGGGCTTTTATATCTCCCGAGAGGGTTTCTCTAATATCTTCCATGCCTTTTTCGAGCCCGGCTAGAACCTTGAGAATTGTCATTCTGAACTCTAGATCTGACATATTACCAATGTCTGTATTGATTAGGTCCCTAGCCTTTGGTACTGCGTCTTGTTCTTTTTTTTTTTGTGGTGAGTTTTTCCGCCTTGTCATTTTGTCCAGATAAGAGTATATGAAGGAGCAAGTAAAATACTAAAAGGGTGGCAATAACCCCAGAAAATATGCTTTAGCCAAAATAGAGGAGGTCCCAAATAATGAGGGGGGAAAAAGGGGATAAAAAGAGGTTCAAAAAGAAAGAAAGAAAAAGGAAAAAAAAAAGAAAAGAAAAGAATTTAAAAAAGAAAACGAATAAAGAAAAGTATAAAAAAGAAAAAATATATATATATTAGATAAACTAGTTAAAAAACGTTAAAAAAGAAAAGGGTAAAAGTCAAAAAATTTTTAGCAGAAGAAGAGAAAAAAAATGAAAAAGAAATAATTAAATTAACTGCAAGACTAAAAAATCACAGGGAAAAGCCATGAGTTCCGTGCTTTGCTTTCTCCTCCTCTGAAATTCTGCTGCTCTCCTTGGTATTGAAACTGCACTCCTTGGTAGGTGAACTTGGTCTTGGCTGGATTTCTTGTTGATCTTCTGCGGGAGGGGCCTGTTGTAGTGATTCTCAAGTGTCTTTGCCCCAGGCGGCATTGCACCGCCCTTACCAGGGGCCGGGCTGAGTAATCCGCTCGGGTTTGCTTTCGGGAGCTTTTGTTCCCTGAGCGCTTTCCGTAGAGTTCCGGAGGACGGGAATACAAATGGCGGCCTCCTGGTCTCCAGCCCGGAGGAGCCGAGAGCCCGGGGCCCCACTCCTCAGTGCGCCCTCAGAGAACAAGGCCCAGTAACTCCCGTCTCCCTACCTCCGGCCGCGCTCCGAGCTCACCGAGCCTGCTACTGGTTCAAGGTAACACCGAGCTGTGAACTCACTGTCGGCTCTGTCTCTGTAGCCGGCTTTCCCGTTCCAATACCCGCAAGCTCTGCGACACTCAGACACCCCCGATCCTTCTGTGACCCTGTGGGACCTGAGGCTATGCTGACCCCGCGTGGGCTTCGCCCCGGCTTAGCCTCTGGAGCGATGTCCCTCAGCGGAACAGAATTTTAAAAGTCCTGATTTTGTGCTCCGTTGCTCCGCTGCTTGCCGGGAGCCGGCCCCTCCCCCCTGGGTCTATCTTCCGGTCGCATTGGATTCACTTCTCCGCCAGTCCTACCTTTCAGAAAGTGGTTGTTTTTCTGTTTCCAGAATTGCTCTTCTTCTTCTCTTCAATCTGCCGATGGATTTGCAGGTGTTTGCAATCTTTAGATAAGCTATCTAGCTGATCTCCTGCTAGTTGAAGTAGTCTCAGCCTGCTACTTCTCCGCCATCTTGACTCCTCCCCCTCTGATTCTGTTTTATAATATTTCATGCTGAAGCATAAAATGGCAAACTAGCTTTACAGAGAGTTAATGTAGTATACTGAGATGAACAGTGGACTTGTGATTAGCAAATGTATATTCTGACCTCCAGCTATCCTACATTCATTGATCTGTGTATTTAGCAAATATCTATTGAGTATGTGAATAAATACTACTCACTACTATAGGTGATATAGTAGTAGGCAAAACCAAGATCACCTATCTTATGGGACTCGTGCTCTAGTGTCAGTGTAGAGAAGTCAACAAATTAACAAATAAATATACAATATGCTATGTAGTGATTGAATGCTAAGAAAAATGCAAATTGAGTTAAGGGATAAAGATTGAGAGTTTTTCATTTTTTAAATTGTATTTTTAATAATTGTTGTTTGACCATACACTTACCATTCAGTCCTTCTGCTTTCTAGTTTCCCCATTTAGTGTGTGTGTTTGGGGGAAGAAGTGGACGTGAGATTCTGAAGACCTTCCAGTTGTTAGTTAGGACCGACCCAGAGTGCTGTGTAGTCATGCAGTGTGGGAGTCAGCATTTGTTTAAAAAGAAGTCATCTCCAGTTTGCTTTAACTGATCCTGGTCCCCTTGCATTTTTTTCTGCACGCACACATAATAGTTTGCTTCCTAACTCCCGTATTATCATGCGGTATATTACAAAGCAGTTTGCAATCATTTTCTCATATTAACTCACCATTTTATTCATTGTTTCCTTCATTTAATATGTATTGAGGTTATACCATATGCCAAGAAGCATGCTGAAAGATTTAGATCAATATTAGTATCCCCGTATCACAAAAAGAAGTGGAGTAAATAAATACAAACCAGTACAAAGACAAAGAGCAGATCCATGATGAGTTAAATCTAGAATTCTTCTCTGAATACACATGATGTTGCTTCTTTTATTCATGTGCTGCCCTTGTGAACTCAGAGAAAAGCAGGACTTCTTGATGTTTGTCTCTCAGTGATGTCTATGAGAGAAGATGGTCTGATTTTGGTCATTAGATATCTCTGGCTAAAAAGTTCTGTATGAATGGCTCAGGATTTATGCTTTATAAGTAGTATATTCCATGAAGTAACTACAAAAAAAAATATTCTTTGGTCAAGGAAAGAGAAGAATTTGCCATTAAAGAAAGTCAGTTTTCTGCCTAACACAATGAAAAGATCTGTCCAAGAGGTATTCATCTGTGCTAACATCTGACCTCCTTCCTGAGAAGATGTCAGTGAAAAATGAACTCACTGAGATGCATCCCAGTTCCCTTGGGGAAAGAAAGACATAGAGGACACAGGAATAAGCTTGAAAGCAAACCCTAGGAGAGGACTGAGAGCCATTTCCAACAATATTTTTCATGTGTTACCAGGAAAAGACAATACATCTAAGAACACTGAGCTGCCCAGTCAGCTTCCATTTCTTCATTGAACCACTCCCTGTGACCTGTAGGTCCTCTGAAAGAGAGCTTTGTATTGGCACTTCTTTAAAGTCTGAACAATAGTAAAAAGCAACAATCACCCTGGGATGATCTCAGCAATTCTCCTTGACAGAAGAGAGAAAGCCAACTTGATGCAAAGCAACAATGAACCAAATGCAGTAATGTCCTCACTGAAATTATATTGTGATTCCTCTGGAGTAAACAATTAGAGTCTGCAAGCCTGACTGCAGTATCAGGTTAGGCACAACTTCTCAAAATCACAGGGAAGTCTCAGTCAAATGCTCAGATTCCATGTAAAATGCTAGTCCTCCATGAGAGGACAAAGTATAGACCCAACAAAATAGCCCCTTCAATTGAAGCAGTGGTAGATGGCATAAGTGATGACATTAATTTCAGTCATCTTTTTTAGGAAGCTGATTAGTTTCCAACAGGTTATACTTCTCCACGTGGTTCACTTCTCTCTCAGGAAGCATGGACTGAAGAAAAGATATCACTAGATTTCTTATGGACCATAGTGCTATGGGAGGGAAAAGTTTAATGAAGAGGCTCTGAGCTTCAGAGAAGTGTTCTTTAACTCTCTTCCTCTCCCCAGCACACATACATTGGTGGATGCTTCTTTTAGTCTCCATTGCAGAGGTTGGGGGCTTTAGGAAGTGGTATACTTGGTCTGACCCTACTTGTCTCTTGTGGAAAGCTAGTTGTAGGGAAATGCTGAGGGATAAGTTTCAGCTGGAATAAGGAATGGTGGAGTGGGGGACTTTCAGTGAGCATTCAGTGGTCATTGAGACTGAAACTCTGTGTGGGCACCTGGGTGGCTCACTTGGTTAAGTATCTTCCTTAGTCTGCCTTTGGCTCAGGTCATGGGCTCAGGTCATGAACTCAGGGTCCTGGAATTGAGCTCTGCATCAGGCTCCCTGCTCAGTGGGGAGTTTGCTTCTCCCTCTCCCTCTGCCTCTCCCCCTGCTGGTGCTCTCTCTGTCTTGCCCTCTATCTCTCACTCTCAAATAAATCAACAAAATCAGAAAGAGAGGAAGGAAGGAAAGGGAAAGGAAGGGAATAGAAGGGGAGGGAAGGGGATGTGATGGAGATCTATGTAGAAGATCAGTGCAAAAAGTGGATCACTGAGAGATGTGTACAAGAAGTGATGCCCCATCCTGGGAGTGGGCACATTAATCGGCCAGAGGGTATAAATGCAGGGACTATCATCATGGATTCTAACCTGCTACACACTTCAGAATTGGCTTGTCTGACCTCTTTAACAAATGAGTGTTATGTTGTAGAGCCCTGACATTATAGGTAAAATGTATCCTTTAATTATTATTATTATTATTATTATTATTTTTAACATGGTATACTCTCTGCTGAGATGGGCTTCCACTCTGGAACTTTTTTTGTCATTATTTTTCTTTCCTTATCTATTTTGTACAAGAACTCCTTCCTGTAACATGCATCCAGAAGTGTTTTCTGTTCTCGGTGTAGATTTGGTTTGAAGTCTTTGCTACCTGGTCCTCCTCTTCCTGCATTGATGTCTGTGTTTTAGACTTATCTTTGAACTTACATATAGTAGAATGGTCAAATGTTTGACATTCTGTGAAGTACAAGCACTGACCAATCAGAGTCAATGTCAGCCCTCTTGTTGGAGCAGAATCTGGAAACTCCCTGCTCACATGTCCTTTACGTATTGGTTTCTGTATATTGAGATAACGGTTTTTGTATATTGAGATGGTCCATGGAGGCATGAAGGTGTGTGGACATCACAATATTTGAAATGAAACCGTTTGATATCAGGACAGAAATATTTCAGTATTTTAGCAAATGGTATAGCCATATGGTGCATGGAATTTAGCTTTTTCAGATGGAAGTTAGAAAGCCATCAAACTTGGCATCAGATTACTTGCTAAATAACAATTTTGTGAATGTACAAAGATGTTGTCATGAGTTCATCTTTGTGCCATTCCCTACCTGCCCAATACATCATGTACTCTCAATTGACCAGATTCTTTAAGCAAGTCTAAAAATGTTGTGTTAAAGGTAAGTTACAGGGAACAGATACAATTCCCAGTGGTGAACCTAATATTAATTTATCTGGGATTTTAATCTTTGATAAGAGAGAAGTAACAAGAGAGGGGAAGTGGAAATAAAACTGCTTGAGTTCAGAACCTGGTTACCTACTGTGTTAGCTGTGACCTTGAATAAGTGCCTACATTTCTTCATAGGATTGTAGTAACAGCACTTTATTTATTAGGTTGATGTATATAAAGTATATACAATGATATGGTTTGTAGAATAAGCTTGAAACATGCTGTTATTGGTAATTATTATTTCTCGGGTTTGACCATTAGATCAAGGTTTATTACACCAACTTCTTTCTTCTGCTTTGCTTTGCTAGTGTGAGGCAATCTTATAACAGCAGAAATATACCCATTGAATGATGCAAGCATTAACTAGCCCTATAACATTGAGCAGGTCACTTACCTTTTTTTTTCATCCATTTTTTTTCATACACATAATAGGAGGCAGTAATTTCCAAGATTCCTCCAATTTTAACATTGTGAATCTAACTGTAAGAATTAACACTAATTAATGCCTGTTGATTACCCTGTTCCATAAATTACCTGGACATGGTAAAACAGGTAATTTTTGGTGAACAGTTTTTAAATTATAATTTTTAAATTTGATTTATAAATACTGTCTTTAGTGGCTTCAGAATTTTGTGTACTAGTTAAAATGGCCTTCTTCTTTCTAAGATTATATAAGAATTCTTGACTTATTCTAGTAATTGTTTAATGTATTTGTTTATGATTACACTTGTATCTTTCATCCATCAGAATTTTATCCTGTTTAATTAGTTGTGGTCTAGATGGCTACCCAGGTGTCCCAAGAACACTGATGTAATTATTCTTCTTTTCCTAATGGTTTGAGATTACACATATTTTCCCATATATGTTAACTGGTTTTTGGACTTTCAGTCCCATTATCTTTTTTTATACTAACACTCAAATACTTTGTGTGGCAACTTACAACGTCAGGCTCATCCCTCAGCTTCTTTATGATTTTTTTTTTTATTATTTTTAAAGGGGAGCAATGATACTGTGCACCTCAGAGATGTTGCAAACATGGAATTGAATAACACTTTAAAAAATTTAGCATAATAACTGATCCACTCTAAGCTGTCAAAAATATTTGTTGTTATTACTGATTATTACTGAATCACAGCATTATTGTGTTTTCACAAATTCAGCCTGCTGCTGAATTTCATTTATATTTTGTAATCAGTTCCAATGCACTGTGTGTGTGTGTGTGTGTGTGTGTGTGTGTGTGTGTGTGTGTGTGTGTTTTCCAGGTTGTTTTTAGACAAATTAAGGTAGTTTATTGTAATAGTTTCTGAGAAAGCTTTTCCTCCTAATTCCTTGGGCTCATATGGCCCAGCAGGAACCTTTTTCTAGATGGTGTGCTCTACACTGAGCTGCTTTTGCCATCTGCCCTAGGTCAAGCCTGCCCTGGTTAATTATGTGTGGCTCTTCCCTCTTGAAAATAAGCTAGAGTATCTCTCCTGCTTAAAACAAAGATTGATTCCCTGCTGATCCATTTTTACAAAACCTGCCAACAGTGGATAGAACTGGCCTTTTTTTTTTTTTTCTTCCTCTAACTCTGCAAGGAAAAGTTTACTTATAATCAAGAATAGGAATAGTGCCTTTAGCTGAGCACCTGAAATTAAATCTAGTAACTGTGAACTTGATATAGGGCATGAAGAGTGTTGGAGAGATCAAGGCTCAAAAATTCACAGGCATTGTAGCATCTTTTATATCTGCACCCAAAGCAGAATCTCAAAAATTTCTTTTTTTTTTTTTAAATAAAGCATCATTGGCAACAAAATATGCCTCCAAGCAGCAAAGCTCATAAAAACTAGTTTTTAAAACTTGATTATTTATTAGAATGTTTTTTCCATTTTTTAAGGGCAGAGAATCTAGCATAGAATTTTGTAACAGAAGAAGGAGCCGAAGGGATATAGATTTCTTATATACCAGCCAGTGAAATGAACTTTTGATATCAGTATTCACATTTAGAAGGTTTAGCAGAGAGACCACATGGACTTTTCAACTTCATTTGATTTGGGAGGTAAAAAAGGAAAATATCTAAGCCCAGGAGTAAAGTCTTTTAAAACAACACAACACCCAGGTCATGAAAGAACATCATTGCTCTTGGGTAAAATAGAATTGGAAGCAAATAGAACTAGAAATTACAGAATTTAATAGTTGTTGGGGATTATTTGTTGGTTTTTGAATATTCAAATCAATTCTGGATGGCTAGAAATGATTCTTTTTCTCCCCTCCCCCATTTTGATGTTTGGAAGATCAGCTGCTAAATCAGAGAATTATTGCTGCATTTTTACTTTCGCCCTGTGAAATACCTCTAACATCATGTTCCCAAGGGTAGAGCTATATGGGATATTTTCCATGGAAGTGGAGTAATCAGACAGTTAAAATTTGGAATCACTCCCAGTTCTTCGGAAGTAAAGTTAATTAATCTGGAAGCACATCATTTGTGTATAAGAAATTCAAGAGAAGTGTAATTAGTTCAGCAATTAGCTTTAACTTTTTAGAAACATTTCTCAAAAATAGGCATTAAAATCTTACCCCTCCTCCTTCTAACCATATTTTTAACTGATTTATTACAGCTGGTTGTTAAACATGCTGTCTCATTCGTTGATTTTGTTGTAGAGGGAACAATCCATTATCTGCTCTGCCTGTACAGTAAATTTCTGCTTTACCTACATTCATGATTGTGACTTACTGTTTGTTCCTAGCAAGTGTATGACTCGGATGTGCAGTGGACATTGTTTAGCATCTTGAATAGAAAGGACTAATCATGCTTCCTTGAAGATTGTTTTTTTCTAACCATCCCTTAGAATACACTGCCTCTGACTGTTCTCTAAGTGGAGTCTTGCCCATTCCCATACACAGTTTATTATGATGCTTTTTGACAAAAGAACTTGAATAAAAGTTATTCAGGAAGTGGGACTTAAGTCATATTATGTATACAGGATTTTAAATCCTATTGTCTTCCCCAAGTTAGAATATGTAACTTCTAGGGTGAGGTTTCATTTTGGGTTATTGAACACATTCTAAATCCAGATGGCTGTTTAACCAATTTTGATCATATAAATTAATGACTGCCACAAATGCCTTTAATTTGATTTTTATCTTTTCAGCATTAATATAATCATAGTGTTTCATAGGTTCGATATTCTCTTTCTCTCTCTCTCTTTTTAATTTCTCATGTTTCTATTAGTGAATGAACAAGGAATTAAACAGGTTTTTTATTCTTATTATTTTAAAACTGCTAGGGGGAAGTCCACAGGAAAATGATAGGTAGATGATTACAACTATTGGTATATTTATAATCTGTCAGCTCAAAGTCTATACTGTCTTTTTGTTCAAAGTGAATTGGCTGTGCCTTCCAGTGTCTATCACAGTAGGTTAAGAATGAATTTGAAATTATTACAATATCTAGCCCTTTTAAGACTATGTTGCTTCCCCCCCATTTTTATATGTCTTGCTCATAGATTACCCTTGAAGTTTATACAATTTTAGTGAAGTTTATTAAATACTATATACATTTTCTTAAAATTTCTTAAAATATTTAAACTCAGTCCAGAAGTTATCATGTATTATATAAAGTAGGATTTCCATAGAGTTCCAAGCAGCCCAGTGACTTCTGTCTGGCAGTGACTGGTGCACATCCAAAACACTCCGAGTAGACACTATCTCCATCATTCCTTTCATTTTATATGGAGTTTGTAATCCTGAACTACAGAAAGATGTTTGGTTAAAACTCCAGTCATAAAGATGAGTGTGTGTGTGTGTGTGTGTGTGTGTGTGTGTGATTATTTCACTTTGGGTTATTCTGCTTCTATTTTCCCATAAGCCAAAATTTCCTTAAGTCTCCTAGCCTGTTCCTCTTTTCAAATAAATAGGAAATTGAGTTGAGGGAACCTGAAAATGGACAATGCCAAGTCTAATATGCTGAAGGTCAACTAAATCTAAAAGGACATGTTATAATAATAACAGAAGTTCAACATTCATCCATTCAACATATACTTACTGAGCACCTACTCTGTGCTAGGTACTTATTCAACTGCTGGATTTTGAAAGAAATGTACATAATAAACAGCGGACAATAATAATGGAAGTCTTGTTTAAACAACCAACTTTACTGTAATTATCTTATAAATAGGTTTTAACCAGCTAGCAGATTATTGTGTCATATGTTATAGTAGCTTACGGTGGATAGAATAATTAGAACATGGAATATAGCTTTTTTTAGGCAAATATACATTCTTCTTTGGCCATTATAGTAAAAAAAAAAAAAACCTAATTGATTTTGTGTTTTCATATATCAACAGCAGTCATGGTACCACTGAAATATACTTTAGCTGGAAATTGACATTCTATCTCAAGAAAAAGAAAGGCTAACATATAATAATTTCAAAACTCTCTAAGTAGGCTTATAGACATAACAAGAAAGAAATCAAAATGATTATATTTTTATGTTCAGGATTTCTAGTACTTTTTATATAAGCATATTGCTTCAAGGTACTTTCTAGCAATAATTTTTACTTTTCCATATTAATTTTTAAGGTAGACTTTAAAAAGATGAGATGGTTGCTATTCACCTTTTATCTCTCTTTCTCTCTCTCTCTCTATTTTTAATTATATTTGCTCAAAAAGTCTAGAAGAACAAGATTTTGGAAGCCTAAAAACAAAAATGAAGCAAAACAAAATCTCGGGGGACCTAGTATACTTTACATAGGTTGATTTTCTAATGTCCTATGCGTGGGCAAATCAATACAAAGTGGACCTATTTTCTTTATTTCTATGGATGTTGATAATGTATCAAACTCAGTTGGTCCACCAATGTTAAATAGACCCTTGAAATACATGTAAATTTATTTTGAACAAATAATTCAAGAGGCATCAAACATGTATTTTTTATACAGTTTCAGTGCTTAGATTGTATTTTTAAGCTTCTGTTCTTCTCCAGAAACTCACATCAGTAACAAGTTTATGTACACTTAGGTATCAGTTATAATGGGTAATAGTTGCTATTATTGAAAATTCAACATTTATTGAACACTTATTGTATATACAGTATATACTTATTATCTCATATGTTAAGTGATTATAAAATGAGTCAAGGACAAAGTGATGGTTTTTCTATAGTGAAAAATACAACCTCTTGAAACACTCTATTTCTGTCTTCCCTAAAGTTTTTGGCTTTGCACTCCTCATTGCAAGTCATTAACTTGATTTCATCTCAGTTTTTTAATTCCTCTCCTAATATCAAATGGCAAGACCGAGGCATTAAGATGTAGTGACATGTCAAGGAGTTTGGGCATAGGAAAAAATAGAGACAAAATCCATAGGGAGGTTGGGGTGCCTGGGTGGCTCAGTGGGTTAAGCCGCTGCCTTCAGCTCAGGTCATGATCTCAGGTCCTGAGATCGAGCCCTGCATTGTGCTCTCTGCTCAGCAGGGAGCCTGCTTCCTCTTCTCTCTCTGTCTAACTCTCTGCCTACTTGTGATTGTTCTTTCTCTGTCAAATAAATAAATAAAATATTTTTTAAAAAATCCACCAGGAGGAAACTCCAGAGTTGAGCAGGACCAGGGCACCTGCTATTATACCTAGTAATTTGGGAATTTCATGTTACTTTTGCAGAGCAGGCAGCAGATGGTCAAGTTCAGACGCTGAGTATCTAGCAGAGCACTGAGCACAGCATCTATCCTTTCTAAGCATTTCAATAAGTGAATGACTGAGGAAAGAAATTCATCTAAGACCATCCGGTCTCAAAATAGTTGGAAATCAGAATCAAGCAGCATTAATTTCTAACTACATACTACATGCCAACTATTTTACTGTGAAACTTTTCATACTGCACTTCAGTAAATTCTATAACCATTTTATGAAATAGTCCACCTTCAGGTTTGTAACTAGCAGGGAAACCAGATGTTCAGATTTCGGCAGGAAAGCCAAATAGATGAACTTAATCTACAGTAGAGAAGAGTTTGGAAAGGTGAGAGTGATGCTGTCACTAGTCCTTGGGGCCATGTTTACCTTTGGAAACTTAGCTGATCAACACAGGAAACAGTAGCAAATTGCATGATTTCCAAAGCCTAGAATCAGAGCTCTTAATATCCCAATATGCTAGACTCTCACCGCCCATGGCTGAGGGACCAAGACCACGGGTCTTGTGAGCAGGCAGGGTAGGAATGGGCCAACATGCAAAAATGATTGTAGTTGAATATTGCAGCTTATGAGCAAACCAGAGACACACAGATGCAGGCTGCCTGATGAACTCAAGGGCAGGAGTCCCAGCCTTTAGGGTTTTTTCTTATAAATGAGCAAAGTCAAGAGTCATAGTAAAATCTCCAAGTCCTAGGAGCAAGGAGTTTGGATCTTGGTTCCCAATACACTAGTCATTAGCATTCCAGTTTTGGGCAAATAGCCTTCCTTGCCGTCAGTTTATTGGATTTCTCAGCTGTAAAGTAGGAATGCTGAAAACTAGACTATGTGGCAGAAGAATTTTAATAGGTTTCCCAAGTAGATGTGAGGCTGTTGTATGTGCTCAGTGCCTCTAATTTCACGTCCCATTGAGGTACAGTTAATACTCTAAATATACAGACTAATTTGACTTCTTTTGATCCTGTTTTGCATCATGAGGACAAATTATAACTGCTCATTTATTCATTGTTCATAAATCTGTATCCATTGAACTGAGACAGTTTCTGAACTACCTCTCAAATTCTTGGAGTGATCGGTATGACGGTTGGATGAGTGCGTCTGTGGGGTAGAATGGGGAAGATGAAGGTAGAGGATTAACATTTCCGAGCCTTATTACAAATTAAAATCAAGGCTCAACCTATCTTAATCCACTACTAAGATTTCATGGAATTCTCTTTCCATGTTTTACTCTTGGAGTAAAATAAATAAATAAATAAATTGAACGCGAGTAGAATTAGAGTCAAGTACTATGACTTAATCATTAACTAGACATCCTATATCTAAAGCAGTTGATTTACTTGCTAGGCTCACATGCACATAGACATGCTGCCAGCATCCAGTAATTCTTTTCAGTTTTTAACCGAGTATCAGCTTGAGAACACAGAATCACACTCAAAACACTCGCTTTTTCCAAAGCTGTTTATTAGTTACCCATCACATAAAGGCCACCAGCAGGGTTCGGGGGTATGTGTAACTCTAGAAAAGAAATCTTTGGTGTCTTCCTATCCGAAGGTGTTTCCACTGACTCATTAACAATGGGTATGCCTTCTGAGAGGCCTCCCAAGGACTGGCTGTGTTTCTGTTTGTCAGAGCAGAGATAATTGGCCCCCACAGGAATGAAAGCCATGACCCGGGTTTCTTAAGTGAAACTGTCAGAAATGGCTTCCCAGGTCAGACCTGCAGTCCAGGCAGCCTCCCAGCTCATGCTGACAATGGAATGAAGAGGCCGTTTACACAAGGATGTGATCTGCCCCCTTGAAATCCGGCAAACCGGGGAGGGTCATGCTCCAGGCTGTGCATGGGTTTCCCTTTGCACTCTGCACGGGGCTCTTCTCTGTGAAGTAGCACAGCCATCCCCTTCAGCTCTGAACTCTTTTCTCCCAGCTGCCAGTGCTCTCCCCACTCCCCGATCTCTCTCCCAGGGCCACTTCCAGGTTCTATTTATCTTTCCTCCTTATCCCAACTTTTCATCTTCACTCAGACCATCCCCGACAAAGTCTGGCGGTTCCAATAATTTGATCTGAATGAGGATCAAACCTTAGACTGAAATAGTATATTTTTTGGTTGTTATTTATTTCCTCCCTATAATTTCTGCATTCCAGATCTAATAGTAAGCAGAATCGGGTCCTATACATGTGTATGACTTTATGAAGTTTTAAAATGCTGTGTTAATCAATGACATGCCCAATGACTTACTTTGTCAGTGAGGATGTGTCCATGATGCGGTACAAAGATTACACAGACTTCGGGATTGATAATGGCAGGTTTAGTTCCAGGTATACCAAGGCTTTGGTACTACGGACCAAGAACTATGATACTATAGATGAACCTCTCTAAGCATCAGTTTTGTTATTTGTAAAATGGGAATAATTCCCTGTACCCCCATTGAAACATTATTGTGATTGGAGAAAGTATACAGAAACCCTCAGTAAGGTGTTATTGTCAAGGGTGACATATGTATAGTTTGGCCACAGAGTCATAAAGATGGTGACTGAGGATGGCATTAGGGTCTAAATTCTTATGGAGGCTTGCTTTAACAGTGAGTTAAGATGCTTTATCATCACTCAGGACCACAGAAGTCTAAAAGATTTGAGCCAATTTTACAAAATCCAGGTGGATGCCTTAAGTAGTTAATTAATTAATTAATTAATTATAATTTTATTTATTTATTTATTTGAAAGACAGAGATCACAAGTAGGCAGAGAGGCAGGCAGAGAGAGAGGGGGAGGCTGGCTCCCTGCTGAGCAGAGAGAGCCCAGTGCGGGGCTCGATCCCAGGACCCTGGGATCACAACCTGAGCCGAAGGCAGAGGCTTTAACCCACTGAGCCACCCAGGCACCCCAATTAATTTATTTTTTAAAGATTCCATTTATTTTATTTTAGAGAGAGAGGAGAGACCATTAGCAGGAGGGGCAGAGGGAAAGAGAACCTCAAGCAGACTCTGCTGAGCTCTCTATCCCAGGACTTTCAGATCATGACCTGAGCTGAAACCAAGAGTTGGATGATTAACCCATTGTGCCACCAGGCACCCCTTTAAGCTGTTAATTTAAACAACTATGTGTATGCCTGTGTATGTGTGTGTATATAAATATAAATATAAATATATATATGTATATATAAACACATATATATAAAATTTGATTTCTTCTGTTTATAAAGTCATCTTTTTAAGATTTTTATGGAACTTACAATAATAGAATTATTATTTTGATAGTCATAAATTTAAAAAGCAAAAGCAAAGAAGTGGCAGTATCTATTATTATGAATTCAGTAAAAAATTAAATAAAATTTTGTTTTATTAGTCATAATAGTATCTTTGCATTCTTGGAAAATAGTTCTGGATGTGCTTTAAAATTCATATTAATAGGGGCACCTGGATGGCTCCATCGGCTGTGTCCGCCTTCGGCTCAGGTCATGATCCCTGGGTCTTGGAATCAAGTACCATGTCGGGCTCCCTGCTTGTGGGGAGCCCACTTCTTCCTCTCCTCCAAGCTCAGTGCTCTCTCTCTTTCCCTCTCTCTCTCTCTCTCTAAGAAATAAATAAAATATTTTTTTTAAAAGTCATTAATAGCTTTGAGATAATGCTATCTATATCTATCTATATGTATATGTATATCAATTCATGGACTCCTTTCTACATGTGTAAAGCATGTAGCACACTTACTCTAGAGTTCCTTGGCTTATGAATTAGGAATAGTTGCTATACAAAAATCTATGTATAATTTAAAGGAAATTTTGGTCTTTACCAGTTCTTCCGGTTCAGGCTACTAGTGTGGATTTCAGCTGTAAGTCAGTGGTTTGCATGCTACATGTTGAAGACGATTCATATCCTTTTAACTTTCCTAACCTTTCTTTTCCTTTAATTTAAAAGTTAATTTAAATTAACTTTTAATATTACCAGAATTTTGTTATTTAACTGTTCTGTCAATATTACACATGTGTTTGGGGGAGAAAAAGGTAAAAAAAAAGATAGTATCATTTATATTCCTTCTTAAAAAGATTGGATGCTCTGCTAAAAACAAACACTAAGTAAACGCCTAATGGGGTGAATCTGTGAGGAAGTGCTTTTAGTAAATTCAGGCTGTAGACATGTTTGAGTAACATTTTGCTATCTTTGCTCTAAAGACACAAGCTAATGGATGGGCTAGAGTAGCATTAATGAGCTCACTCCATTAAATTACTTCTTTTTTCTTGTTAAATATCCAAAAGAGAAAGATGGTCCACTTAACCAGGAAAAAAAGTTTTCATTTTAGTGCAGTAGAAGCATGATGCATATTTCCTTTCTAATTTAATTTCTAACCATTAAGACTCAATTCTATAAATGACCCACTGAAGTACTTGGAGAGATTAGAGAAGTATAAACTGAATGTCATTTGAATTTGGCTGGCTAGACACCATGATGTTATATGGCATAATTCGAATTTAAAATCATATTTTTATGAGGCCACCAAGATGAAGCCCAGTGACTTCCATGAACAATTAGTAAGAAGGCCCTCAAATGGAGAATGAGAATTAATCTCTTCTCTGGTCACTGCTGTTATTAGGGGGTTACATTGGTCAGGCCTTCCAGTCACAGTGATTTGAACTTCTGTTATAATAGTCAATTTCACTCTCAGAATCATAGGAAAACGTTACTTTCAGTCTGTAGGCTGAGGGAAAAGGATTATGGCTCTAATGAGCCAAATCTGTGCAAATGAGAAAATAATAATCTTCTCATAATTAGAACTTCCTTTTTGAGACTAAATGTTGGCTATGAGTTTTTCAAAGGAAGAAAAATCATTTTATTATTTGGTTAAAAGAATATATGTAAATTCATGCCAAAGACTTTACTGGAAAGGGGGAATTAAAGTGACTTTGGCTTGTTTTCACAAATATGTACATTGTTGGAATCTCATTCTGATTTTCTAGTCAAAACAATCATTCTTTTCTTTGTAGTCCAGATAGCAAGGACCAATGTGTTGTCTATTCAAGAAGTACTTGATGGTTCCTACATAAAATAATCACCTTCAGTCTTTCTAAAGATTGTCCCATAGGGAGCAGGGTGACCACACCTACTTTATGGGTGGAGGAATGGAATATGACTTGCTCAAGGTTTAAATGAATTCTTGAATAGTAATTAGAATTTAGGAATGTCAGCTCCCAAGACCTGCCTCTGGGCCCTTAAAAGCAGTACTACTGTTAACAGTGATGGTGGCAAAATGGAGAGCAGAAATCCTTGCATTAACCTAGCAGTACTTGGTTTATGAGCAGATTTCGTTTTGAACTCACAACCAGAGAAGCGTATCTGTATGTGGTGGTGGTTGGGTACTCAGACCTACCTATAATGAGGTGACTTATTACTTAATAGAGGCATACAATTCTGCCAAGGATCCTGGGCCCCCTTTTTTGGTTTTTTTGGGCCCTTTGAAGTCTGTTGAGTTCCTCCTTATCTCTCTGAAACCTAACCTATCTGAGGCTTGAGACCAGAGAGTTGATAAGTCAAGTTGGAGGTTAATAGCCATTTGGAAAACACTTCTGGAAAGGGCAGTCCCAGAGGGGAATTCAAATTGAAACGGAAGACAGTGAAGTTAGAGGAAGTGAGCCCTCCCATGTGACCTCTGGGAAGTCCACATCACAGCAGAGGAGGACTCTAGACATTTAAAAATGGAGGAGCGGGTCACCATGGGGAGGCCCCTGGAATGGTGGAATGGGGCAGCAATGTTTGTTTGCTTGTATTATATCTAGGGGTTTTTGGAAAGCTGAAGTTCAAAAGCTAGGAATTTCCCATATTTAGAATATCTCCCTTTCCATTTTCAAAGGAATATCACTATGTATAATCTTGATTAATCACCATGGCAAAACAATAAGACAGTCTGAACAATAATTGTATTATTTCCACATTTTAGAGATGTTAAAAATATCCCATAGTGGGGATGTGGCTGCCCCCAAGATTACAAAACTGGTTAGTGTGACAGTTTGACCCTTTATTGAGAGCTAACTGAGTAATTGGTCTAATACTTACCCACTTCACAGAAGGAACAGGAGGTCCATCCCTATCTTTGCTGGATTTTATAGCCCATGATTGAACTGACTTATCAGTCATGTCTAGTTGAACATGTCTGAGAAAGTGTCATAAAGTAAAAACCTCCAAGGCAGACTTTGGTCATACTGACAGTTATTTCTAAGATAGATAAAACAATATGAATGTGCTGATCTACTGATTATATTATGGTTCTTTCAGGGGTTATTGCTACTAGAGAGAGGGCTTTGATCAGATGTCAGTGATTATATGACACTTAAAAAAAAAACAAAAAACAAAAAACAAAACTTCTCCATTACTCTTTATTAGTTGTTTGGGTTCCTCTGGTCACTTCAGAAATACAAATTGTAAATAAATAAACAAACAAACAAACTAGTATACTTTTATAGAATAATGACACAAGACCTTTGAAAAATTTCCAGTTTATCTAAGATAAACTGTGTCAATCCTGCTGATAGCCTACTTATAGCCTATTAATACTGTGAACTTCATTGGAATCAGTGTCACACTGAGTTCTAAATTCCTATAGAAATATTTCCATTTTCCCACAAGTCCCACCCAAAGCCATCCTCAAATAAGCACACAATTTTAATATAAAAAGGAGGAATTAGATAATTCTCTAAGTCTTCAAGAGTCAAATTTCCCTCCAGGACTTCCTCCTTTAACATTTGCTAAATTTGCCTTGCTCTTCAGAGCATAGTCAATAGTAGAAGGGTGAGACAAAGCATTTCATTCATTCAACATAAAGCTGTTGAACCCCAGCGATGTACATGGATGCTTGGTGGTTATCTTAGTCTTGAAAATAGAGCCACGATGCAGAAAATACAAAAAGATCAATTAGCAGACAGGTAGACCATCTTGTTCTAGAGGAGTGTTTTTGGCCTGGACTGTTTTAGGGTATCTCTTTACTTCCCCACTCAATCTGAATTAAAGCTTTAGCACTTAAATCCTCTGACCCTGCCAAAAGTATAGCCCTCAATGGGTGTCTAAACCTCATGGGTGCAAGAGGCTATCATTTGTTGAATGTTTTACCAAAGTGAAGGTCAACCTTGTGTATGAGGGTCCTTTGATTTACCAAGGGGTACTAGACCAGTCAGTGCATGGGACAGGGCTCATGTGGCATGTCTTGTTCTTTTTACATTGCATTGCTTCCTTGTGAGTATATGACAGTCAAAGTTAAGAACATAGTAGGTGGTAAGTAAATTTGTGCTTGCCAGATGGATGGTATTGACATGAGTGATATATGTTTGGAGGAGGAAGGGAAGGGGCAGTTTTCTGTGAGTAGCATATGAATATCTGCTATGGGGTGGTTGTCCCTCAGTTCAAAATCAGATGAAATCAAGCTGGTGAGTTGAAACATTTTTCCTTGCAGATTTTGGAAAGGAAGGTTCATTATAAGGATTTGATCTAAGACTACTTTGTTTTATTTTCCTCTCTCTTATCCAGGTTTTTTTTTTTTTTTCCTTTTTGTTCCCATGATTAGAACCAATGAGTATACTACTATTGTTTTCTTTCTGTGTCAGACAAAAACTCATATTTCATTGGTTGAACGATGGAGATGAGGTCCTTGTAGTTATCTCTGGTAGATATCTCTGGGATTAAAACACATGTCATAAACTTAATTAAACTGGTTATAATTTTCCCAGTGGATCAGGATTCAAATATAATCTCATAGAATAAAAACCAAATTGCTATTAAGAATTAGCAGTCTTCAAAGAGATGAACCAAATTGTATTTTCCTATCTTATAAGCCAATTACTATTAATCATAGGCAAATAAGAACTGTCTTCATGGTTTAAAATAATCATGAAGGCCCACTTAAATTACTTAAGATGATTTTCAGAAAAGCTGACTCCTCGCACTGAAAAATAATTAAGTGTTCACAGAAACTTCCTTATAATCAAAATTGACCAATGTCAATATTGGCATAGTATATAGATATTTAAATACAAAAGTAAAATTGTTTTTAAATTTATAATCCCTTGTTGGTTTGTTGTCATTCTTTATACCCAACTGACTGTGCTTAGGAGAGGATGAGTTTCTTTTGGTGAAAAATTTTCAGGTTTAATTTTTCATCTGGTCCACTATTCTACCTATACTATCTTTCCCTTATGGGTTCCTGTAGTTGCCACACATACATTTCATTCTAAGCAACAAAAACAAAAAGTTTTGGTTTGGATTCTGAAACTTTTTTCCTGGGGGGGGGGGGAGGCGGGAAGCTGCTTGCTATTATTCTTTGCTAGAACCAGTGAAAAATTTCCCCAATACATTTAAAAATTCTCTATAACTCCTGACTTCAAGCTAGACATCCAAACAGCACTGAATATAACTTGTTTTAGTTTTCACTAAAGAAAATGTGGTGGCATTACAATCCGCCCGTCTTCCTCTGACAGACAGAGATGTGAAATGCAAACATTGAATATAATGTTCTCTGTGCACTCATAAAACATCAAGAAACACATGCAGAAAATATAATAGTAGGGAATCAAAGAGAATTGCAGTCTCCAGTATCATCTCAGCTGTGGATAAAAACTAAACTTGCAGTCAGGGAAGCTATAGTATAAAATATTCATGTTGTTACTGGTGCCGAAGGCCACCCCTGATTTATGTGGAATTGGTAGGAAGGTGCTCCTAACAAGAGGTGTGGTGCTCGGCCCTTAAAATCCTTGGGCGGCTTCTGTATTTTTCAGACTTCTGGTTCTCTTGCCATTGCTATCAGTTTTTCAAGGAGAAACAGCCAAGCCTTGTCAGAAATCACTGCGGAGCCTTCCGAAGACTTTCTTCTCCAAATTGAAGCTAAAAGCGAGGGAAATCTCTCATTTTCATCAGTTGGCTCTATTGGAACACCTGCCCTGGGATGAGGAAATCATAGCCCATAATGGCTTATTTGAAATATTTTAGACCCTGTGGGTGAGATGGAGCACAGATTAAAATGAAAATAAAGTCTTTCCATCCTTTCTTACATTGCTTGCCACTTACTTGGTGTGTGTCCTGACGAACCTAGCGATCTATAGGTTATTGATCTGATATTCCTGGTAGCTTTTCTCAGATGCATTTTGGCACTACAGTCCTTTTCTCCATGTTAAATGTTATTTAGAATTGTGTTAACTAATTTACTAAGATTATTATTATTATTTTTTTTATTTTTAGGATTTGTATCATAATTAGTTTTTAACAAATTTGGCATACAAAAACATATATATTTTTTCACTTGATGACTGCATTATTGAACAGTATATTATTAGGAAAGCCCTGTATTTAGATGAGGTATCAGAGTTTATAAAGAACATTTCATTATTTATTTATTTATTTACTGTTGGTGTATAAAAACACTTAGAGGCATTTTGCCAAACTGTAGAACTGAGCTTTATGGTGGCAATTCCCTTATTACAGGCCTTTAATCCACTAGGGTTAATTCTGCATTTTAATGGTTAATAGAAAGAATGGTCTGGATCAGTGCTTCTCAAATTTTAATGTAGTTTATGAATCTCTTGGGGATCTTTTTAAATGCAGATTCTGATTCAGTAGTCTGGGGTGACTTTGGAGAGCCAGCCTCCAGTAATCTTCAAAACAGGAATGTAGGAAGATCACATACGTGATTCTCAGCAGTTACCATAGACATTCTGGCCTTCCATGCCCCTCCTTTATAACTGCCTCCTCCTTTTGCTTTTGAACTGGTCTTTAAAATACTGACCTGCCAGTTTGTTGTCTCCTGCATCAGACTCTCCAGCTCCCTAGAGCAGCATTGCCAGACAAAACAAAACAAAAACTACAACCCAGGATGCTATTAAATTTTAATTTCAGATAAACAATGAGTAATATTTTCCTATAAGAACACCCAAAATACTGCATAGAACAGACTTACACTAAACACTCATTGTTTATTTGCAGCTCAAAGTTAACTGAATGTGCTGTGTTTTATCTGGTAAATTTACTCTTGAAACTATTGCCTTGATGTGGATTGGTCTAGATCAACTTCAGTTCCACTGACTATGGGGTCAGAAAATTCTGTATTGTGGAGGAGCTGCCTTGTATAAGGTAGGGGATGTAGTAGCACCCTTGGCTTCCACCCACTATGTGTCACAACTGGGAACAAAGTGGGGAGATGTCTGCAGATATTGCCAGTGTCCCCTCAGGAAGCAAAATCACCCTCAGGTAAGATCCACTGGTCTTAAGAAGAACAGACTGTGCACGTGCGTGTGTGTGTGTGTGTGTGTGTGTGTGTGTGTTTACATGTATGTGTGTAGTTGTGTGTATATTTGTTTCTAGCCAAAACTAAAATTTCAGGCAAATTTTGGTTCTTTTTCAGTCAAGTATGACATATAATGGGGTTTTCCATAGTAAGGCCAGGGAAAATTATGTGATTATTGAAAAATTTAGATATATTGTTTGATAGTTATTTATGAATCTCTCTTCTCATGCCCTGTCACCCCAACATATGCACCAATTTAACATGTAAAAGCTGAGTTAATCATAATCTTCAGTATTCCGTTCCCTGAGTATTTTACCCCATATTACAGCCACGGAATATGCATTTGAGCTGGGTGCCTATTACATTAAACTCACTCTCCTCCCTAGCATCCCAGGTTCCACTAGCTCCCTCCTCCTTCCTCCCTCCTCCCTTGGGTGGTCCATTCTGTTCCCTAACATTTCTCTCTCATTCTCTTCATTTCACAGTACCCACCAGACTTACACCACTCAGTGCTTGTGGTGCTGCACGGCATTTTCTGATTAGGTGCCCCCCCCCCATGTTGCCTTCTTCCCTGCCTCGTGCCATTGTCTCAGGCAGTGCATGCCAGCCACCTGTCACAAAACCCTTTGTATTTCCTGAGCCTGAAAGAATCGCTCTCTTCTGTGGCACCTTACTAACTGTGTCTTTCTCATACGACACAACACTCTTTCTCCCTTGGATTAGAAAAGTTGGTTTTGACTTTTCCCTCTTCCTCGACTGAAAAGACCTTTAGAATAGGTTTTGGGGCCGATTCAGTGTTGCATCCTCTATAGGACCATTCATGTGCAGTCTCCTAAGTGTTCCACCTCAAGGCCCTGGCTTGCTGTGTTTCCTCCTACAAAACCTCATGGCCTATTCCCTCATCTCTTTGAGACCTTTCTCAATCACCAAAGCTCCCAGCTTCTACTCACTTTACTTCCTTTCCTGATTTATTTTGTCCCATGATAGTCTTCATCTTCTCTTATACTTAGTTTTTACTTGTTTACTTATTATCTGATTCCCTTTATAATGCATAGTTTTTACTTGGGTAGGACATTTTATCTCCTTATTTATCACACTTTCCTTGGGGCCTAGAGCAATATCTAGCACCTAGTAGATGTTCAGTGAACACTGTTTGAATACATAAATTAATGTACTGGAACATCTGAATGCCCTTCAAAAAGATGTAGCCTTAAAAATCTTGGATACACAGGAGTGTAAGTGTAATAACTGGTAGAAGCAGAACTATTTTAGCCATTACTCAGACACAGACGCATCACTTTATAATCCTGTCTTGTATTTATGTCACACAGAAGCTTTAGGAGAAAAAGCTGCTAAATTACATTGATTGAAATTTAGAGGGAAGGGTCCTGATAAGGGCTTCCTTGCTTAAACTTCTTGAATACCAGGTTCTGCGAAGTTCTATAATCCCTGACATAACAAATACTGTATTACTTGTTACCAGCTGAGGAGCTGTAGAGATCAATTTGGACCTAAAAGAAAGTGCAAGAAAGCTGTTTCACAAAGGTTTGCTTCTTTTTCCTTTTACCTCTTTTATTGTTTTCATAAAGCCTGCATTTAAAATGAGAAGGTGCCCATGGGATGGGGCTGTGTCTACATGGAATGTTAAGGTATTACGTGATCATCTTTGTGTAATCAATCACACACATTAACTGTGCCAGATCAGTAGACTATCCTCCCATCCACATTAACCAACTGTACATGAGCCAACATTTCCACAGACAGGAATCAAACTTTTTTGTTTTTTTTCCTAAAGGACCAAATAGTAAATATTTCTGGATTTTCAAGCCATCTAGTCTCTGCTACAATGACTCAACTCTGCCACTGTAGCTTGAGAGTGCTCATAAACAATAAATGGACAAATGGCCATGGCTGTCTTCCAATTAAACTTTGTGTTATGGAAACTTTGTTTTATGGGTATTTGAATTTCATGTAGTTTTCACATGTCATAAAATACTCCTTTTCTATTTTATTCAGTCATTCTTATCTTGAGAGCTTTACAAAAACAGATGGCGGACCAGATTTGGCCTGCAGGCTATAGTTTGCTGACCCCCACTAGAGATGATTTGCTGCAGGATGTCCTCCTAGGCTATTCTAGTGCAATCCAGGCAGGAGGAGACTGAAGTAGCCATAATAAATGTGTGGGAGACCACGCCCTTGTTAAATGAAAGAAAAGCAAGATTGGGAGTCAGATAGCAGTTTGCAGCAGGTTATTGCCAAACTGGGTCCCAGTTTAAAATTCAGTGAAGAATTTGTAGATTCTCTCTGCTTTTATCTAAATCCTGTCCTTGCTCTGTGACTTTCAGGCCTAGTCAGTGCAGGCTCACCTACCCTTGTACTACCTTTCCCCCTTGCATTTTAAAGTTAGCATTAATATATATTTGTGGAAGTGGAGAGTCAACCATGTTATTTTCTACCTTTTGTGCTGCTTAAGGCTTTAGGTTGTGTTTTTCAACCTGTATCATTTTAACTACAAAGATAGTTCCATCAAAAGGCAAAGGAAAGTTGTTCAGAGTTTGATACTGTACAGTTAAGACTTAAAGACAGTACTTGTATAAACTTAGGTTTTTAGATCTTGTCCACAGTGATCATTTCCTTTCTCATCATTGACAAATGTTTAACTTGCTTAAAACATATAATTTCCAATGTTTTTATAATAAAATCCTTATGGAAACCAGAGAGTGTCTCTCCCAATATAGGTTAAGTAATTGTCTCAATTTCCCGATTTTTTTTTTCCCTCCAACAATGTCAAAAGATGCATTTCCAAAACCTCATTGTATAGCTCCTCCAACTGTTACTGGCTATTCTTAATGTAGTCGTGACTGTTCAATCCAATTTATCTCAGAATTAGACAGTTTACAGCCTCTGGACCAGACCAAACCATCTGCCCTTCGATGTGTTGGTTTTTCCAAGCAGGAGACCTTTCTGATGCTTCTCTCTGAAGACAGGGACTCTTTTCATCTTGGCAGGGGAAGATGGGGTTTAGCCTTTGAAAAGAAATCTGTTAAGATGCTGATAATGTATTTTCAATCAGTAAAATTAGCCTTTCACTTAATAAATGAACCATTTTCTACCCACTTATATCAGAAAGGATGAAGATGTCCCTGGTTTTAATTGCAGATTTAAAATATGTTTTCATCTAAATGCATTAGCATTGAGTTCCCCCACCTCCCCAACTTGTGCTTCCTGTTTGAAAAGCCGATTAAATGGTTTCATTGCTGATTGGCTGGAAGCCTATACAACTTCCTGGCTGCAGGCCATTAACACCCTGGCCAGAAGTGCTGACAGGAAGATGAAGAGATTTACACCCTCTGATTTCTGCATTAACAACAAGGATGAAACAGTATGTGGTCTTGTCAGTGGATAATACAATTTAAAGATATGATTTCTTTTTCCACAGGTGCATTTGTCTCTGAAAATTAACAGTTCAGCTTGGTGTGAATAATAAGGCGTCTTCTCTCATGAGTCTGAATCATATTAAAAAATCTGTATTGTGGACAAGTTTCTGATTTATAAGACTATTGCCATTTCTCTGTACAATAGAATTGGAATCAGCTTATTTTTTTAGGTTTTGGTTCAGATAACTTGAAAAGTTAGGGGGAAGGAACACGTATACAAAGTGTTATGTTTTTTAAATGGCAAACATACATATTATTAATGGAGAAATACTGCTAGTCATTTCATTTATCTAAGAGAGAACTGATTTGTAACAACTAAGCACAATGTGCTATCATAATATGATTACTTTGACCAACTAATTCTCTGCTCACTTCAATGATTAACTTATATTTTTGCAGGAATATATGTGAAATAAGTGTGCATATGTATCTATAAACTCCCATGTAATATAGAGGGATATATGTGTGTATTTGACTATAATTATGTGTATGTAAGTATATACACATACACATACCTCTCTATATCTGTATCTGTGTCCATGCAACATACACACGTCTATGCAGACACACACATACACAGACTTATGCAATTTATTAAGCATGTACATAAATACACATATACACAAATGTCAATATATCAGATAAATATGCACTCAGCTATAGAGAATCTCTAATAGATAAAAATTGGAAAAAATATCAGGAATGGGGTGAAAATATTAATTTTATATATTCAATTTTTCATTTTTGAATAAAAATATTAATTTTGAATAATTCTGTATATTCACATATTTTTTCCATAGAACAAAATGATTGATTTGAATGTGCTCTAACACATCTTCCAAATTTAAATGATGAGTCTAGATTTATTTATCTTCATACTCCCTTTCCTAAAACCACTTAAAAATTCTGGGAATGATGATAGATAATTATTGGAGGGTAGAAAGACTGTAGAAATAATCAATTGACCAATAGCTATTGATCCCATGCTAAAAAGGCACTGTGCCAGACAGAAGAGAATACAAAGGACTGAAGTCTTAGTCTTATTTTTGAGAAACTTACAGAATTGTGGAAGGATATGTAGACATCAACATCAAAGCCATCAGTGTAAAGCAGGGATTGATAAATGGGTTGGAAAATGCATAACCAAGTCCTACATTTCAGAATCAGGAGTGGTCCCTTATAAAAACGTATAAATCTTGTTTCCACAATTAATTTGCTCACAAAGTCTTTTTTGGTAGCTGTTTCAAAGATAACCCAGTCCCTTAAAATTTGATAAATAGATAATAAATAATCTAAATAGATACATAATCTAATTCTTTAGCATCTAAATTGTTACAAGTTATAAGTTCTACACTGTAATAATGAGACTTTTCCATAAATTGAAGTCACCACTGAAATACAGAGCAATGGAAAGGACCAATCATCAAAACTTTAAGATGAAATAAATCAACTAAAGCCAACTATTTTAGAATTTCCTTAATTGATGGTTCTTCACCTAAATGGGCAAAACAAAAATAATCATTCCTCAATGTGATCAAACTTAAGGGTACTATTCAATGTCCTCAGTATATATGACACTGTACCATGATTGTTCACAAAAATATAGAGCAATATATGGATACCTGAGCAATCTAAAATTTAATTGGATATAATAAGCAGGGATGCATGAAAATATAACAATACCAGTGAACACTTGATAATTACCAATGAGTGCCCCTGAAAATAAATTCAATGAGATACCAGAGAAGAAAAGGGAAAAATAGGTTTATTTTGGATCTAGAAAGTTGAGTTGGATTCATATACTTTACTTGAACATTCAACAAATATTTATTGAGCACCTACTTAGTATCAGACACTGAGGATACAACAATAAACAAATGAGCCAAGGCTCATTCCTCATGATGTGTGAAACAGTAAAGAAATCAGGCAGGTGATGGAGAGCAGAAGGTGACAAAATTGAAGAGATAGAAGGGAAAGTGCCAAGGCATGTTTAGGAGCTCACTGGAATGACCAGTTAAAAGAGGACATATGGTTGTTAAAGGAGAATTAAAGGACATAAAGACAGGGAGTGAATGATTTCTTAAACCCAATGTTTCTGTGGTACAAATCTGATTAGAATTTTGGGAAATAATACCATGTTCTGAGATCCCCAAATTTAAGCTATATCAGGTTAATTCTTGGTAAATTTACAGATGAGACATTGCCTTAAAAATGTACGTCACCCATCATTCATCAGATTGATGGACTTCATGGCATCTTACTAGATGATTCTAGATCTAAGAGCCAGTTCAATATTATATTTCTGGATAGGACAAATAGAAATTACAGTAAAATGCCAGTATGTGTCTCAGACACCAGTCTAATGTAGAAGAATCTGTAAATCACTCTGAAGACTATCACAAGTTCTCAATCGCTGAGGCCAGAAGAATAAAATACATAAAAAAAAAAAATTACATATTGGGGAGGGTATGTGCTTTGGTGAGTGCTGTGAAGTGTGTAAACCTGGTGATTCACAGACCTGTACCCCTGGGGATAAAAATATATGTTTATAAAAAATAAAAAATTAAAAAAAATTACATCAAAGAAAGTAAAATTCAAAGTGAATTGAAAGAACTTGGCAAAATCTAGAATAAACCAAGCTGTTTAAAAGTATACTTTTGATCTTCTCTCCATTGAATTCTATATGATTTTAAAATAATAATATTTTAGAGAGCCATTAAGAACAAGAGTTTTATCTACAGAGTCCAAATAAATTAGGATAAGTGACTCTAAATTAACAAAAAGCCTCAATAAGTTATAAGATAGTTTATTTGATTATCAACAGAGGAAAAAAAAGTCATTCAAATTAACTTGAGTTTGTCACTTTTTGCAACTTTGGGCAGATTTTATTGGCTTCTCTCAACCATAAATCTCCAAGCTTATGTTTAGGCCCTCTGTTATGAATATTCATGATAAATGCCTAATAAGTAACTTCATCTTCTACTAGATTGGCAACTTCAGTAGGGCATTGATGAGGAATTTTTTATTTTGCCTCAATATAACCAACGATTAAACAGTGACTAGTGTGTTTATTAGATTAATTTGGCTAAATGTTGGTGGATGAATGTAAGGTCTGGCCACCTATTAGTTTGTTTCGACATAGAATCACAGGCTTAAGTAATTTTATATATGCAAAAAGCTTTGATGACCACATTTTCTAGTCCTTCCATTTTTGAGATTACAGGATTTGGATCTGATAAGTTAGCTGACCTCTGACTCCGCTCAGTGTTTAGTACCACATCTCGTATTCAAGTGTCTCTTTGTGGTGGTTGTTACTTTCCTCCAAACCACCACATTTGATCTCACTTTAACCCAAGCACAATCCCTTAGGTCACAACCTAAATATTTTATGAAACCTGGGCTCATCCTTGACTTACCCCTTTCCTTCACAAACCACATTCAGCTGTCAACAGGTCCTTTTAATTATGCCTCAAAGTATGCCTGTTCTCTCTCTTCCTCCATTTTCACTGTTACCTCCTTTGTCGAAGCTCTGGAACAGAACACTGTGCACAGGTTATCAGTCCCCGTGGAGGACCCCCACACACTTCTGCCCACTGCATCTTGGTACCAGAGTTGCCAAGGAAAACACAATATGGTCAAGCACTGGTTAGAACGATGCTTTGCTCGCATGGAGAAGAGACAGACTAAGGTCAGCCCAGTAGCGAGTGTCAGACGCCACAGCTTGTGGGGCCCCTTGGCAGCCGACGCAGGGCAGTTGGCCTGCTCACGTCCCTTCTGCAGAGCAGCAGAAGGACCCTACTCCCTCCTCTGTGGAATCTTAAATATACAAAGCTGTGAGTGTGTCTGAACGCCACTGACATACACACTTCCACAGAACTATGGAACACTCCTTGAGCCTGAAATAGGGAAAACTATTCTCACTCTAGGCTGTAAACTCAATACAAGCTGTCCTGGCTCTTCATCTCTTGGTAAGGAAGTGTTCAAGGTCTTAGGACCATTCTTGTACAGCTGGGTAGCATCTAGAGACTGCATACCGGACTCTGCCCTTCTCAACACAAGCCATAATTTCTTTCACGTAGACTACTATTCTAAGATTCCTGTTTTGTCCTTGTTTTCACAAACATCCCACACCCCACAAATATTCTCTGCACAGCAGCCAGAATGATCTTCAAAAAATGTAAGCCCAATCATGTATTTTCCTTGCTCAAAATCTCTTAATCATTTCTCAATGTCGTTGAAATGAATTCCAAACTTCCTGAGATGGTGTAAGGCATCTGAATTATCTACCCCTGTCTACATCTCCAGTCTAATCTTTTGCTAGGCTCCTCCGTGCTCAGGGCTCTTCAAAGCTCATGCTCCATTAAAGAACCATGTTTTCTGTTTTGTTTTGTTTTTTTTTAAAGAACTACTTCTTAGTACTTTAATGCTTATTTACATTCATAGTTCATAAGATCTGGCAAGATCAATAAACACACTTAGAAGAAATATTGTTGCTGATTCTATAAAAGCTGTTCAAATATGCTGCTACCTGGGGCTTAAAGCTATTCTGGAGGAATATTTTGTTTCCTACCGTACACACTTGTACCCCACTTCTGTTCCACTTAGAACCAGGGGGAAAACATGTCTGTGACTGCTCAGGCTTGCCCCCTTTTTTCACCTTTCTCCTTAGTCAAGTGACCTAGGATACATTTGGGACCAGGAGAATAAGTCCATGACAGAAAGCTTTTCAGGAAGGGTGATTTACCATTCTCTCATTTACTGAAATTCTCTTACAACCAAGGGATTGCTGGAGAGTAAGTTCAAAACAGATAAGTCTGAATAAATGAGTATTTCATGTGCTTGTAGTAGACTTTGATTCGGGTGAGTCTGAGACACATCCCAAACTATGAAAGTAGGTGTCAAACATCCATTTTTGTTCTTCTTTTGAATAACTCGTTGTATCAGATATATTTGGTGACTCTGGACCAAACTACCAAAAAGTTTGGTAATTCTTTAAAAAGTTTTTATTTGCTCAGGGTCTCAGTACAAAAGGTAGAAAATCACACAAGTTCAGCAGTTAAGCTGAAATGCTCTGGCTTTGCATTTTCATTGTGCAAATGTCCAGCATGCAAAGTCATTTCATCAGTTCCAATTTTCTCCCAGTAAGCACTTCTAAATCAAAATGAAAATTACATAAGTTTACCGAAAGTCTTTAATCTAAATTATTATTTATGCTGGGTTTTCTTGATTCTCATGTACTGATGGATTTGGTGGGGAGGAAAAACAAAGATATTAAATTATGAGAGAAAAAATTAATCATTTTAATATAATTTGATGTGAATCTTAACTATTATCAAATTAATTTTAATCTGTTATGTACTGAAATAAAGTTAATGAGCTAACTATCGATGCTGCCTACTTGAATTGAAAACTTATTCCATTTTGGTTTCTCCTTTCTTTGGTCTATGTCTGCAACTTCTAAATATATGACTCAGCTACATATTTTTTTTTTAATTTTTTATTTTTTATAAACATATGTTTTTATCCCCAGGGGTACAGGTCTGTGAATCACCAGGTTTACACACTTCACAGCACTCACCAAAGCACATACCCTCCCCAATGTCCATAATCCCACCCCCTTCTCCCAAACCCCCTCCCCCCAGCAACCCTCAGTTTGTTTTGTGAGATTAAGAGTCACTTATGGTTTGTCTCCCTCCCAATCCCATCTTGTTTCATTTATTCTTCTCCTACATATTTTTGACAGGAGAAACAAGCCCAATCATTTTTTACTGGGAGGAGGATGTTCTTACCAAACAGAGAGTAAAACATATTGGCACGAAACTTCAGTAAGGCCTTTTATAGCCATGTAAAGGCTACCCTATTTATTACTATACCTAATATAGTGTCTAATATGAACTCAGTGCTGCTGGTACTAACAAGAATAAGCATTTGCATTAATAGATTGACTAGTAGAAAGCAACTTAATCCTTTGGATAATATGTTCAATTGTAAATTTGAAGCAATCATAACCCAATAGATTCTTATTTCAGTAACCTTTGAAACATAAGATAATCTCTTGCTGAGTTTTTCTGCTTATTTGCTGTTATTGGGTCTTTGTCAATGTTTTGCTTATGAAATATGCTGAATGTGAATCTCACTTTTTCTCCTCTGAATTTCCAAATAGTAACTGTACATTAACAAAAATATAAAATAGTGTAATTTGTCATGTAACATGTTACTATAGTACACAAATATAGCAATAACTTTTTGTTCATTAATATGGAGATTAGTCAATGTTCATTGAGTACTGTGTGTACCAGGGGAGTAATACTAAGACATAGGAGCTACTGATTCTGCCCTCATGGAGGTTATAGTACTTCTGTAGTCAAATACACATGATCTATCATAAAATTGAAGAAGCTCTATTTAATACCAGGCTCTCATATATGGTAGAAAAAAACAGTTATAGAGATGCTCTAGTATTTTTCCATTATTTACTGAATTATTTACCATATCTAAAAAATATTTTAGTCTTCAGATTAACCATTGTTTGTTTTGTTTTGTTTCTTTTCCCCACATTGTTCTTCTATCAAAAGTGTCCTTTTGATGGGGCGCCTGGGTGTCTCAGTGGATTAAAGCCTCTGCCTTCAGCTCAGGTCATGATCCCAGGGTCCTGGGATCGAGCCCCATGTCGGGCTCTCTGCTCGGCAGGAAGCCTGCTTCCTCTTCTCTATCTCTGCCTGCCTCTCTGCCTACTTGTGATCTCTGTCAAATAAATAAATAAAATCTTAAAAAAAAAAATGTCCTTTTGGGTTTATGGTACCTAATGAAAACCCATTCATTGTTCAATACCCAGTTCATATTCCACCATTTCTGGGGCTCTTTGCTTATTATTCCTTTTCCAACAGACATCACTAGGAATGATTTTATCTCTGCTCCCACAGTGCAGTGTATTATAGTATTGTTCTTGTGTACTTGCTTTTCCAACCAGACTGTGAGTTGTTTAAGGAAAGAAGCTAGTATTAATTGTTAATTTTGCCATTGTATGCCTTAGACAATGAAGATGATGCCTGTCACACATTAGGTGTCCAGTGAATGTTGACAGATTATATCAGTGTGAGTTTTCCAGAGAAACAGAACCAGTATTTTCTTCTTTCTTTTTTTTAAAAATATTTTATTTATTTATTTAACACAGAGAGATCACAAGTAGGCAGAGAGGCAGGCAGAGAGGAGGGGAAGCAGGCTCCCCGCTGAGCAGAGAGCCCGATGTGGGACTTGATCCCAGGACCCTGAGATCATGACCTGAGCCGAAGGCAGAGGCTTAACCCACTGAGCCACCCAGGTGCCCTGAGAACCATTTTCTTAATAACATTTTCTCTTCTATAGCTTCCTTTATTATAAGACTATACTATACAATATATATGACGTATAAAATATGTGTTACTTACCTATTTATGTTATTGGTAAGGCTTTTGGTCAACAGTAGGCTATTAGTAGTCAAGTTTTGAAGGAGTCCAAAGTTATTCATGAATTTTTGATTATACAGAGTGTTGGTGTCCCTAACCCCATGTTTTTCAAGGGTCAACTATTTGTCTGTTTATTGTAAGGAATTGGTTCATGTGATTAAGGAATTGGTTCATGTGATTAAGGCTGAGAAGTCGAAGGACCTGCACTTGGCAAGCCAAAGACCTAGGAGAACAAATGGTGTATGTTCAGTTTGAGTCCAAAAGTCTGAGAACCAGTAGAGCAGCTGGTGTAAGTTCCAATCTGAGTCTCGTTTCAAAGGCATCAGGAAACTGATGTTTCAGTATGAAACTGATGTTTAGCTTGATGTTCTCCTGCTCCACCTTTTTGTTCTGTCTAGACCATCAGTGGGTTAGATGAGGCCCACTCACACTGGGGAGGGCAATCTGTTTTATTCAGTCTACTGACTCAAATGTGAGCTCATCCAGAAACATCCTGAGAGATGAACCCAGAGTATCTTTTAACCAGATACACTAGTACCCTGAAACCCAGCCAGGTTCATATATAAAATTAATCATCACATTGACTAATTGGCTGAGTGAATGAGCAAATAATTTGGAAATCTCAATGAGTTGATATGAGCAGTGATGGAAGGGGTTCACGGCCAGGTTAACAGGAGAATTTAGACAAAGCAGGGAAAGGATGACGACAATGACAAAATAGAAAACAAAATATCACACAACTAAAGCTTCCTTTTTTGTTATTTCGGTGATTTGCTTGCTTAGAATTATGATTTACAAGTAGGCCCAACAAATATCACCCACATTCATAATCGACTTTCATGAAGGTTGTGACCATTCATTAGCCATGCATAATGAGATTTAAGCTTGATGGAAAGCCTAAGCCTGAATTCTGTAAAATTATTCATTATTATTGATTACAAACCAATCTCGGATTTTATAATAAGAATTTTATCTGCAGAGTAGAGAATGAAAATAAAGTTATGGTCAAAGCCTGTTGAGGGAGAAATCTCTTCATGAAATCAATATGTTCTTGAAGAGTTGTTTGCAATTGAATATAATACACTGAATAGAGCACGAGAATCATTAGTGATTTTCTCTTGCATATTTAAGACAATTATTTTAGAAAAAAGAAAAATAATTTTCTCTCACTTTTAAGAATGTATAGTAATATAATTTTACATGGTTGTATGATTATTAGTACAATTGTATAATTTTCATTGGGGATGCAATAATTTGCCTAAGCAATCATCAGTTGTAGAATTAGCCCATTTTCTATCATTCACTATTTTAAACAATGATATACTGAATCATTTTATATATCTAGGTCTTCATATATTTATGCATAGATTCCTAGAAGCAGAGTTCTTGGATTAAATTGTTATGATGAACATTGCCAAATTTTTTTCAGTGGTAGTATATCAGTTCATACTTTCAGAAGCATTGTTAGTCATCATTTTGAAATCTTTGCAACATTAATAGGCTAAAGTGCTATATCATTTTTGTTTATACAGCTGACTTGAACAACACAGATTTGAATTGCACAGGTCCACTGACATGTAGATTTTTTTCATAAATATACTACAGCACTCTAAAATTGTTTTCTTTATTATTTTCTTAATAACATTTTCTTTTCTCTGCCTTACTTTCCTGTATGACTACAGTATATGATACATATACAAAATATTTGTTAATCGACTATTTATGTTATCGATAAGGCTCTTAGTAGTTAAGTTTTTGGGGAGTCAGTGTTACAGTTGGATTTTTGACTACTTGGGGGGATTGGAAACCTTAACTCCTGCATTGTTCAAGAGTCCACTGTATTTTCCTTTTTTGATTTCTAACAAGTGCTTTTCTATAGTGGAAGTTTATTCATTAAAAATTCCATTACAGTATTATACGAAAATCTTAAAATAAACAAAAAACTCCTAATTGATCTTCATTATAAATATGAGTTTCCATTTGGCTTTATATATCAATACAGGTAAAAGACCTATTTCAGCCATCAAAGGTATGACAGTAAAGTTAAGAGGAAAAGTATCCTCCAGTCAACAGAGGTTGCTATATAGCTCTTTCTGTAAAAATATATTTTATTCTAATTTTCATATAGAATAATGACGTTGATATTCAATATAATTTGATTAGATTTTATGAAGGCTCTTTAACCAAGAAGACAATAATATGCACATTTGAGGTAAAGGTGGTAAAGCTTTCTTCATTATTTAATCTTGTGCTGAGAAATAGATATTATATAATAACTCAGATGAATGAAAGAAAAGCTATTAATGCTACCTAGACAAATGTTTCCAGAATCCACCTCTGTTGATGTTGAAGTTAACAACACGGAGGGGCTGAATCATGCTTGTCTGATTGCTGATAATGAAATCAGGAAGAGCAGGGTGGATGGTACGTAGTATAATTCATATCTGAGAACAGTATGTAGAGGAGAATTGTGTGGAGCTGAAATCCAGCTCTGGATTGTTGGCCAATATTATGGAGCACGTTTTTAAACTTCATCCCTTCAAAGATCAAAGATCACTCTTCCCAATTCTTATAAAGGCACCATGTAGGCTGCCAGGAGTCCTAGTGATGTTATTAAGAAGGGTGGTTTGGAGAATTCTGAATTACTCCATGGATTTGAAGATCAGGAGTCCAGCAAGGCTGCTTGGTGAGATTATGATAGATCAGCATTCAAACTAGGTCTTGATTACCCATATTTTAGAGGTGACCCCAAGTGACCACCTGGTTCCAAGCCTTATGTCTATTCAGTTTTCAAGGACTGGGAAGCAGACCAGTCCTTCAGAGCATTTATAGTGGACAGGCCTCTGAGGTGATTCTGAGAAACAGTGGTGACATGTCTCCTTGACTACTTTTGCCCAGGGGATGAGTTCATTGTGTGTTGCCATTCTTATAGAGCTGGACTGACAAACTGTATGATGTGCCTATATTTGTTTTCCTTTTCATTTCATACTCTGTTACATCCTTCTGAGGTTCAACTGATTACCCACATGGATGTTTCTCATAAGATCACACACTGGGCGAGTAAGGCTGGCACCCACCAGACATACTCACTAGGTTTGTTTCACAATGCCACATTTGAGCAATGGCTCTTCGGCCAACTACCTAGGTGTCTGTAATTTTGCCAATGAAAATGAAGCTAAAACAAAAATCTGGAAAAAAATAAAGAAGGGAAATGATAACTCTCAGAGGGACATACTGGCAGAAATATGCTATAACAAATTCTAAGAATCATTTATTGGTCTTCTGGCTTCCAAAAAAGACCAAATCTAGAGAACTTCTCTTTGGATTACCTTTATTCTCTTCTCTTCAGCTAATTTAGGAATTAAACGAAGGCAAACAAGGTCCTGGCTTTGAAGGGATATAGCCTAGAGGCTTTAATTTGGAGCAAACAAAGCATTTACAGCAGTTCTCTGGCAGGTGTAGAATATCACCACATTGCTGAATATTTAAAAGCGAGGCATGTTTCCAACCCCAAAGTCTGTCCCCCAATTGATAAGTCTCTTTTTATTAAATGAATTTTAATTACTTAATAATTAGACCTTCCATTGGAGGAGATAGGGATCCTGATAGTCTGCCAGAGAGGCTAGAGGGCAAATCAGAAGAATGTGCCATTTTCAGATTAGAATTTTAAAAAAGGAATAGGCCTAGTCTAGGGGTGTGCGGGTACATGGTAGGCCTCCCTAGAGGCAGAGTCTTGGCATAAACCTGGGCTGCGAAATGCTTTATTTCTACTTTTGCTTAAAAGCCAAAGTAGTTTAGAATTCAATGAATGAAAGTGCACAGCTAAGATATTAAAACTTTCTGACTGTCTGGGTCCTCCTAGGCTATGTGGTGTGTATATGCATGGGTGGAAGGGTCCAGAGGGACTATTGTTCTCATTATTTTAATTCTGGGAGCCTAACACTTTTGATGTCCCTGCAGATTTAGCAGCTTTCATTCATTGCCATGGTGATATTTTACCTCATTTTTTTAGCATCACAAAAGAAAAGCCTAAATGAAAAATGTTTGCTGCTTTTGCTATTAACATTTCTACTGCCTCGGTGACAGACAATAGTTTGGTTGTGCCTGGTTCCTGAGGAATTGGATATTGGCTGAAACCTGATTGATGGTTATAGCCATTGCTCAGGCTGTCCCAGTTGGGCGGGGGCTGGCCCAGGGACCACTGATAACATTGTTCCTGGGGACAGTGATTTGGAAGGAAGGAAGGAGGGGAAAATTTCATTCAAAATATGTATCACTGCTCAGCAATTTAAACTTATGAGGCTTGGTTAAAACATTCATGGATGCACTAAGCATAGCCCCTCCCCACCAATAATTTTTCAGATGAAAGATTTTGTGGTTTGACTTCATGTATGTATGTATGTATGTGTATGTGTGTGTGTGTGTGTGTGTGTGTGTGTGTGTGTGTGTATATATATATATATATATATATATATATATATCAGCCTTTTTGCTTTTTCACATCCTCTGAGGAAAATACATGGTTTCCCTCTCTTTATGCCTCTCTAGCCATTGTTGTCCTTTCTAGACTTCCCAATGTTTAAAGTCTGGGATAGTTGCCTAAACAAAATATCTTATGGATAATACATTTTTCATTCAACGAATATTTGAAGTACAAGGATATATCATGCACTGTGCTATGTCTGAGAGCAGAATACAATAGACTTGGCCCTGCTTTTGTGGACTTTTATGTATTAGCTGGAAAGATGGCTGTTAAATCAATGCCATCACTAATTACAGTAGAAGTAAGTGCTGTGAAGGAGACGTGCCGAGATGATCGGTTCTATCTCTAGAGGCTTGGGGGAGTCCTCTCTGAGGAACTGAGGATTCCGGTATGGCACTGGGCACACTTAAATCCCAGGTATCCCAGTGCTGTGTTAGGGAAGAGCTTAACAGAGTTAAACTTCACTTCCCTTCTCCTTTCATGGGTAGGTAGTAAATGTTTTAGGAAAGAATTGTGGTTACAGCTGTTTAACAGGCCTTGAGCAACATTAACAAAGTAACATATGTAAGTGGGCCCGCAATGAATCCTTTTCCTGTGAAAATTAGTACTAAAGAATAACTGAAGGATCTTTCACAAAAATCAAAATAAACAGGGTAAGACCCATTTCTCCATAGTCCTTGCATAATGGTTGTATATCTCTTGCTAACAGCACTTAATGCTTCCTATATTAGGATAGTTAATGTCAATAAAATTTCTGATACTGAAGCCCAGGCACTTTTACTAACTGTTAGGAACTTACAAAATTTGAATTATAAGTGTCTGTGTTTATCATTTCTGGGACAGGAGATAAAATGGAGCTCCCCTACATGTCTTGACTTTTCCAAATGCAAAGCAATATGTTGTCTCTTTTTAATAGTTCCCAAATTCATCCTTCCCTAGTAGTTGCTGGTCTTTGTTAATGTACAGAACTGCAGATATTGTGTGAACCTGCAATTTGACTGGTAGGGGACACTTCCCAAGAGTCCAGGCGTTGCTAGATTGAAAGCTGCCTTAGTATCCTGGGTCAGACTAAGTGTGAAGGTAGGAACCTTGACTGCAGTTCATTCTTGGAAACAGCCTTTCCTCCAAGGTAACAGTGAAAAACCTCCTGAAAGCATCAAAAAATTAAGTCTGTTAAAAAAAAGAAAAAAGAAAGTAAGTCTGCATGCTATTTTCCAAAGTGCCATATTTTAGGCTGAAGTGTATCTCTGAGAATACGTGTTAAACAACAGTTCACCCAGCGCTGTGCAGCTACGTAGAGGTTGAGGAGTTCGGGGATACTGATCTACAGAAGAAATTCCTTTTGACACATTTCCATGGGTTGGGGAAATAAGGTATTTTAAGAAATATGATAATTCAGCACTAAAACTTAAAAAGAAAAACAAGCAGTCATACATATTGTAAACATTGGGAAGAATTTTGCTCCTATTCTAGTTCCATCTATAAAGTGGAGACAGGGACACTTACAGGTCTATCGTGCGGGTTACGTGAGGTGATTTATAAAGGAACTAACAATAGTGCAAATGATAAAACTAAGACCTCTCCTGAAGTCATCCAGCTGGTTAAGTTGGCGAAGCCTAGAATTGACCCCAAGTTATCTGGCACCTGTGTCTCTCCTTTACCATCCCAGACTACTGCTGAATATGCTTGTGGTAGAGCCACACTCACATGCAGTTATCAACATTTAGGTATCTCAATGCTCTTTTTAAACATTTAGAGTCACCTAGAACCTCAACACATTTCATGTATTTTGTTTTTCTTTCAGGAGATATTTGATGTACTTTGGAGACATAAAATACCCCTCTCCCCCTCAAAAAAAAAAAAAAACCTCACATATGCAAACATGTAAACACTTTTCAGTATTTTATTGGTATAAGCAGCTTTGTCATAGTATCTATAAGTTATCACTGCTGTAAACATGCAAAAAACAATTTCTGGGAAGCAAAACTATAGAAAAGGTGATTTTTTTTTTGAGTCAGTAACTTAAGAATAATCACAGTTTTGATAGGTAAATATTTTGTTTTTTAGAGAAAACTCGATAAATAAATTAAGAGGAAGTAGGCTTAGAGAGAAGACCAGTTCAATAAATACAAGAAATATTTTGCCAGGGTTATAGAAGATAAGCATAGAAAATGCCTTGCACTAGGTTCTTATACCCCAGCATTTGGGGTATAAGACGATTCTAGAAAAAACTGGGGATATTCGAGTTTCTTAAGTGAAGCAAAAACCTTGGTGATTTAGGAACACTGATCTTTTACTATGTTTGGAATATATTAGGGTAAGAAAAGAGTAGAGCTAGGAAGACCACTTTTGCTATGATGACAATGGATCAGATGTGTCTGAGTCAAACGTTTTTTCAGGAAAAGCCTCTTGTGGATCAGGTAGCTATTTTTCGTGAGGATCTAGTTAAAATTATAGTTGTATCTCTCTGTGAATGAAGCACGGGAATCATTTGTATTGCCTTAGAGCATTAAATGGCTCTTCCGAAAATACTGTATTTCATTCTTACGAGTTACAGTGAGTTTAATGTTCATTACTAAGTGCTCATACTCATGCCTTGAAAATTTAGTACTAAGGTGATAGCCTATAACTTCTTCTTTTAATACTGTTGCTTGGTTGTTACATCACCAAGAGATGTGAGTGCTAAAATTTGGCACAATATTGGGAACATTAATTTAAACCATATAGAGCCTTGTAAACTTACAATTGCTTTTTGATGTGTTTGGGTTTGCTTTGCAGAGACAAAAAAGAAAAAGCTACAAATCATGTTAATAATTTCTCACTGTGTCAAATAATCAACTATTTGAAATTTTCAAATATTATTACATCATTAAATTTTAAATAGGATGCATTCTGACCTCATTTATTAAAATATGAAATAATCATAGAGTGCATACTAAAAATCATGTGGAATAAGTCTAATTATATTAATATACAATCTTATGTCTTGTGTATGATTCTTCTAGCTCATTTTAAGTTTACATAAAGAAGCTGACTGTTGAGTACCAGCTCATTTTACCTCATTTTATTGCACTTTGCTTTATTTTGCTTCCTAGATATTACAGTTTTTACAAATTGAAGGTTTGTAGCAACCTTGTGTCACACATTTGTTGGCCCCGTTTTTCCAACAGCATTTGTTCACTTTGTGTCTCTGCATCATGTTTTGTTAATTCTTCCAATATATCAAGCTTTTTTCATTATTATTATATTTGTTATGCTCACCTGTCATTAGTGATTCCAGTGTAACTATTGTAATTGTTTTGAGACACTAGGAACCACGCTCATATAAGATGACAAACTTAATCCACAAATGTTCTGTGTGTTCTGACTGCTTCACCAACGGGCCATTCCTGCATCCTTTTCCCTCTACTTGGGCCTCTCTCTTCCTCAAGACACGATATTGAAATTAGACCAATAAATAACTTTTCTGTGGCCTCTAAGTGCTCAAGTTAAAGGAAAATTCATTCATCTTTCATATTAAAACAAAAGCTAGAAATTATTAAGCTTAGGGAGGAAGGTACATCAGAAGCCAAGACAGCCCAAAAGCTAAGCGTTTGCCCCCAAACAATCAATTGTGATTCAGTCAGATTGTGCGGAGGAAAACTTCTTGAAGGAATTTAAAAATGCTATTCCCATGAACACAGAAATGATAAGAAAGCGAAACAACCTTATTGCTGATATGGAGAAAGTTTTAGTGGTCTGGATAGAAGGTCAAACAAGCCATAACATTCTTTTAAGCCAAAGTCTACCGCAGAGCAAGACCCTAAATCTCTTCAATTATGTGAAGGCTGAGAGGGGGTAAAGAAGCTGCAGAAGGAAAGGTTGGAGATAGCAATCATTCTTTGATGAAGTTCAAGGAAAGAATCCACCTCTGTAATACCAAAATGCAAGGAGAAATAGCACATGGTGATGTAGAAGCTGTAGTAAGTTATCCAGGTCCAGCTAAGATAATTAATGAAGGTGACTACACTAGACAACAGATTTTCAACGTAGACATAATAGCCTTCTCTTGGACAAAGATGTCATTTGCCATTTTGAAGATTCTTGGGCTCTTAAGAATTCTGCTAATTCCACTCTGCTCTATAAATGAAACAACAAAGCCTAGATAACAGCACATCTGTTTACAACATGATTTACTGAATATTTTAAGCCTACTGTTGAGACATACTGCTCAGAAAAAAAAAAATCATTTCAAAATATTACTCCTCTTTGACAAGGCACCTGGTCTCTCCAGAGCTCTGGTGGAGATGCACAACAAGATTAATATTTTCATGCCTGCTAGCACAACATCCATTCTGAAGCCCGTGGATCAAGGAATAATTTGGACTTTCAAATCTTATTATTTAAGAAATACATTTTATAAGGCTATCGCTGCCGCTGATATTGACCCCTCTGATGCAATAGGGCAGTCAATTATAAACCTTCTGGAAGGGACTCACCATTCTAGATGTCACTAATCCTGTATATGATTCATGGGAGGAGGTCAAAGCACCAACATTAACAGGAGTTTGGGTGAAGTTGATTTCAACACTCATGGTGAGTTAAAGGGGTTGAAGACTTCAGTCAGTGGAGGCAAATTATGGATGTGGTGAAAATAACAAGAGAACTAGAATTAGAAGTGGAGCCTGAAGATATGACTGAATTGTTGCAGTCTGGTGATAAAACTCAAATGGATGAGGAGTCACTTCTTACCGATGAGCAAGGACAGTGGTTTTTTTGAGGTGGAATCTACTCATAGTGAAGATGCTGCAAACATTATTGAAATGAAAATAAAGGATTTGGGATATTACATAATCTTAGTTGAAAAAGCAGCAGCAGGGCTGACTCCAATTTTGAAAGAGGTTCTACTCTGGGTAAAATGCTATCAAACAGCATCACATGCTACAGAGAAATTGTTCACTAAATGAACAGTCAATCACTGCAACAAACTTCATTGTTGTCTTACTTTAATAAATTACTGCAGCCACCCCAGCCTTCAGCAACCACCACCCCCTGATCAGTCAGTAGCCATCAACAGTGAGGCAAGACTCTACTGGCAAAAAGATTTTAAGCTGTTGAAAGCCCAAATGATGCTTAGCTTTTTTTTTTTTTTTTAATGTTATTAGTTTTTGATGTAGTGTTCTACGATTCATTGTTTACATATAACACCCAGTGCTCCATGCAATATGTGCCCTCCTTAATACCCATCACTGGGCCAACCCATCCCCCCAACCCTTCCCCAGCATTTTTTAGCAATAAAGTACTTTTAAATTAAGGTATGTTATGTATTGCTATTGTGCATTTAATAGATTGCAATAGAGGGTAACCACGGCTTTTAAATGAACTAGCAAACCAAAGTTCATTTGACTTACTTTATCACAATATCCACCTTACTGAGTTGCTCTAGAACTGAACCTACAATATCTCCAAGTTATGCTTTCACCCTTTCATTCAATATTTTATTCTATTATATTTATTAACTAGAATTTAGTAAGCGAGTTTTTGGAACACCACAGACATTTAAACATAAAGTATGTATTGAGAACTTTATCCATTGGGTATAACTTACAGAAGAGTATATAGCTAAATATATGTAAGTATCCAGATACTTCATCAATTTATTCAAAATATTTTCCTGTGTTTTATAAAACACATAATTTGTATGTGTAGGTAAATTATTCCAACTTTATTTCCTTAACTACAAAATAAAATATAAGAAGTGGAGGCCAAGAAGAAAACTATTAAGTTAAAAAAAAATTGAAAAAATCCGTTGTCCTACGTAACACTTGCAACATCTGGCTGACTATCCATTGCAGTTTTGCCTTGTGTAGTATATACAGCCATTATCTCTTTAAGTACATGCTTTAAATCTATACTTTAGCAATCAGTTGTAGATTAATGTACTTAAATTTTGAATAGACTGGACGTGACACTACAAAGAGTGTAAAAACTGGACTTTGAACAATGAGCCAGGACATAAGATAGCAGATTCCTTTTGGTCTTTACTCAGTTACAGAATAATTCTGGATACAAAATAAGAATAGAATTATGCATGTGGCTGGCACCCCCTGTTGATACATTTGTAGCATGGAGACAGACAAATCCGAGAATCCAGATTCTAAAGCCTTAACTGGGGATCCAGATGAATAATTTTAGTACCTTGTGTTTGGGATAAATTTCAATCGATAAATTAATATTTGCACAAGTATGAGTGGTTCTGCATGGTCTGGAATTAATCATTCTTACTTAAGGGCAGTCTTAATATTGCATTTATAGATTTGCAGGTCTATTAATGTGAATGGAGGTATAATGAGTGGCAAACCTTCTTTGATATCTTCTACCTATTCTATATGTGATATTTATATAATTTCCTATTTCATAGATTCAATTATCTGGTGGTTCAAATAGTCTAATCCCTGAAAGAGATATTGAAATCCCACTTTCAGCTACAAAAGGAGGCTTTTCTACAGCATTTCTGAATGTGTCCCATATTTAATTATGATGTTTTAATTAAGTCATCTTGTCTTTCCCTCTTTGACTCCCCCAATTTTTTTTTCAAATTGTAAGGAAAGTTAGGTTTTTGAGAATTAATAGACTCAAAATAAAACTCATAGTAGTTAAAACTGAGTACAATAGAATTTGTTATTGCCTACATATTGATGGAAAATTCATTGGTAAAATTTGATCCTGGGCCTAGGAAATTTTGACTCAGTTAAAACAAATACATAAAATCAAAAACATCGCGATAACATAAAATATGGTCAGAAAAACTTGATTTGAATCCCAAAATGATGACCGAATTAAATTTTATTATGAAATGAACACACAATGAAAACAATTCCAAAAAGATTGAAGTGAAAATCAAAATATTGGAATATAACTGTAATGAATGAAACATGAATCAAGGAATTTAAAATTATTTAATTAAATGAACTCTAGAAAATAAAATTGCTAATGTTCTATCAGTGATGGCATAATTCATTCAAATATGTTTATATTTAAAAAGTTTTCACTGTCAAAGCACTAGGGTCATAAATATCCATCTGTTCTGAAACAGGGCAAGATCAAAATATTTTCTACCCTTCTCATGTACAACATCATGATATAGAAGACTTCTCTTTCACTATGCTCATGCTCAGTAATGGTCAATTTATTTTCTTTTTGTCATTTCTTTTTTTTTTCTTTTTCCTACATTTGCTTAATCATCCATATGAATGCATCTTTTCACATGTTACTGTACATGAGAACATCACAGTGGTTGTACAAGTTGAGTTAGCTCTTACACATATTATAGCCCATAGAAATGAAAAAAAGTTACCAAAGGAATATTACAGAGTAGATCGCCCAGCCAGGCTGGAAACACAAGCTAATCTAATTCATTTTCTCAGTATACCACAACTATAACTGGCAAATACTGACGATCATTTACCTGAAGCAGTCAACCCAAACAAGAGTGCTCTCTGTTACTATAATTAGTGGTTAATGTCACCCATTTTATTGAAATTGCTGTAGGCTATGCCATTTGGCCAGTCCTTTGTGAATCTCCTTAACTTCATAATCCTTTATCCAAAGGCATATACTTGGAAGCACATAGGACTAGGATTCAAAAGAACTAGGTGCCTGGCTGGCTCAGTCAGTAGAGCAAGTTACTCTTAATCTCAGGGTCATGAGTTCAAGTCCTACATTATGTTTGGAGTCAACTTAAAAACAAAACAGGTCTTAGTTGCAGGGTGGTGTAAGCTTGTGTGTGGAATTCCATTTCTCTAACTTCATTTTCCTTATATGTAAAATTAGGATGTTCTTGTGTATTCTGTTTATTTTACAAGGCTGTTTTATAAAATGAAGAATAACAAAATAATAAGCTTCTAGAGATTAATGGCAATACGTTTATCATTTTTTTAGTCAAAGAAACTATTGTAATGTCAAACACATAATATGGTAAAATATGAAGAGCAAATGAGATAAAATTGTACAAAACATCAAATATAATTTTTTTCTTAAAGATTTTATTTATTTGACAGAGAGAGAGATCACAAGTAGGCAGAGAGGCAGGCAGAGAGAGGGGGGAAGCGGGCTCTCTCCTGAGCAGAGAGCCTGATGTGGGGTTCAATCCCAGGACCCTGAGTTCATGACCTGAGCCAAAGGCAGAGTCTAACCCGTGAGCCACCCAGGTTCCCCTCAAATGTAATTTTCTATAAAGAATACCAATGTGATTATTTTTATTGATGATTATTATGCCTTTTCTAATGCATTTATCCTTCCTTCTTTCTTTTTCCCCTAGGACCACTGAGGTTCCTTTCCCAGACAGAATCTGTCACAGCTTTCATGGGAGACACAGTGCTACTCAAGTGTGAAGTCATCGGGGAACCTATGCCAACAATACACTGGCAAAAAAACCAACAAGACCTGACTCCTATCCCAGGAGACTCCCGAGTGGTAGTCTTGCCCTCTGGAGCCTTGCAGATCAGCCGACTTCAACCGGGGGACATTGGAATCTATCGATGCTTAGCTCGGAATCCAGCCAGCTCAAGAACAGGAAACGAAGCTGAAGTCAGAATTCTGTCAGGTATGGCTGTGCTCTTTATTTTCTTATGAATTATATTCTTCGGAGTCGTTTGAACAACAATGTTCCCTTTAACAAATGCTTTGTAATTGGTTTTAAGTTCTGGGGTTTTGCTTTACATTTTTGTTGTTGTTGTTGTTGTTTGTTTGTTTCTGTCCAAATGAGACATTAGATGAGGGTAAGCCAAAAGCTTTCCATATTCTTCCCAGTCTTGTAGCTGAAGTTTCCCGAGAAATATATATTTTCTTTATATCTGGCTTTATTCATGGATGCATTCACGCATCCGATTAATACACAATGAGCGCTTCTTTGTGTAAAGCTCACTGCCAAGCATCATTAATGTATTACTTTATTTTCCCCTGATAACATTCTAAGAAGCCATGAATATTATCCCCATTTTCAAAGGATGAAGGTGAGGCTCTGCAAGGTTAAGAATGTTCCCCAGGGGGCATCTGGGTGGCTCCGTGGGTTGAGCCACTGCCTTTGGCTCAGGTCATGATCTCAGGGTCCTGGGATCGAGTGCCACATCGGGCTCTCTGCTTGGCGGGGAGCCTGCTTCCCTCTCTCCCTCTCTGCCTACTTGTGATCTCTCTCCATCAAATAAATAAATAAAAATCTAAAAAAAAAAAAAAAAAAAGAATGTTCCCCAGGTTAATACTGAACATTCATTTCCTCACCAATTCATATACTCATTTCTGAGAAACACTGTGTTATGTACAGGGATGTAGCAATGATTAAGACTGACCCAGAGCCTGGTTTGTTAGAGTTCTGGGTGAACATGGGCATGTAAATCATTACAATATGGTGGGACTGATACTATGATAAGGAAAGTTGTTTTCCTCTATCTTAATCTTCCTTTCTCTTCTGGCAAATCTAAGATTCTGGGCTCCTTTTCCTCTCCTAAATGACCAGAGGTTAGACTGGAGATTTTCTAACAACTCTTCTCTTGCAATAACTGCTACGATCTTCTATGTAATATCTACTTTCTTATTTCGTTACCCTTGGAGGGTTTATAAAGACTCATTTGTGAGAATCACAAAGAAGACACACACTTGAGTAGTTGGGACAGACCGCCTGTCAAAGCATTGATGTTGGCTTTTGTCTTCACGTGCTCGTGTAGTTATCACAAGCCCTTCAGCTAGGCAGAGGGTAACAGTCCTAAGTCTCTTCAAAAGTAAACTGGCAGTTTGAACATTTCCAGGTACTTTGATAAGGACATTTTGAAGCCTCTTTTAATTCTTTTGTGTACTCTCCTCCATCAGTCACAGGGTTACTGACTTAAATGTGTCAATAATCATCAGCACCACTGTTTCCTTCCATCCACTAGGCAGTGACAGATGCAAATGTAGCATTTATTCCCAACACATGCATGCACTTATTTAGGCATCCATTAGATACACAAAAATTTTAAATATTTATATTCATATGTCCTTAATAATGCATCTAAGGCAATCAGATGGGAAGCCTTGGAAAGCCACATAGCAAATTGGCAAGACTATGTTAGCCTATCTTACTATGACTGAAAGGTGTGTTTTCCAGAGGTATTAAGGGATAAAGTTGGGCTATTAAATATTAAATCTGGAATAGAAAGTTTTGAAAGACACAAACACCAAAACACCATTTACATTTATTCACCTCGTAAGACACTTTTGCATTATAATCTGTGGAGAGTTTATTTAAAGCCAAATTTCATATTATTAATTTGGATAAAATCAAGGATATGTCAGGGTACTTTGGAAGTGTATGAGTATTTTTTTTATCTGAATGGAAATGGAAATTTTTTGAAGTTATTACAGCTAATGAGAAGTTTTCTTGAAGTTCTATGAATTCAAATATAAACTTTAAAAAGAACTTATGAGGTGAGGTAATAAACACACACACACACATTTTTGTCATACTTGGTTAAGCCTGTTTTCTATGCTACTGATCATGTAAAGTATCTACTGAAGGAGCATATGTTTGTCCAATTTATCACTGAGTTTACAAGTTGTTTTAGAGGTCAAATACACAAATCCACAAGTACAAAATTGAGTGAGAGAATGAATGGATGGATGGATGGATGGATGGTTAATTCCAGTTTCTTTTAATTGCCATTTATGATTTTCTCATTTTTAAAATCTTGCTAATCCTTTCTGAATTGACATCTGTTTTCTATAAGTACCAATATGAGGAAGTAATAAATTACATAGAGAGATGACCCACTCTCTATTCTAATGCTTATTTAATCACATAAGGTGGAATTAGTTAAAATAGGAAACCACCAAATTTATAAGTATTAAAGTGGTATCTGAATAGTCACCGTTCTTTAAAAAATATATATTCTTCTTCATGGTCATTTAAGTACTATCTTGATTGAAGATATCTGTTTTTGTGTTAGTTTGAAACATAAATGCTAATGTGTGTAGAGAGTTATCTAGTACTAATTAATATATAATTTGATATTCTTATTGAAGTTTATGTAAAGTAAAAGTTGTCCCATTTATATATCAAGTGCTTGATATCACCAAGTAACGGAGATCCATTAAATCCAAATTTTAAGAATCAAATAGTTATTTTGAAATGGTGCTATTCAGTGAGCAATTTCAGTTTATTTACTAAATAAATGAATACATCATTCAACAAACTTTTGAGTGAATTTAATATACCTGCCATCATGCTGGTTCTTAGGAATCCAAACTTCAGAGACTGTGCCCTAAAACAGCAATAACATAGTGGGGAAAACATGGGGCATGTGAGTGGCTCGTAGGTTAAGCGTCTGCCTTCAACTCAGGTCATGATGCCAGGGTTCTGGGATTGAGCCCTGTATCAGGCTCCCTACTCAGTGGGAAGCCTGCTTCTCCCTCTCCCTTTGCTTACTCCTCCCCCTGCTTGTGCTTATTTCTTATTGTCTGTCAAATAAAAAAAAAATAAAATCTTAAAAAAACCAACCAACCAAACAAACAAACAAAACCCCAAAAAGACAAAGAAAATGGACTATGCTGTGAAGGAAGAAATGTAGTGGCATCCCCTCACATAGAAATGCCAGGTGCCAGTTTTGAAAGGCAAGCAAATGTACCCCAGGTCAGAAGACCAGCATCAGCACAGCATAGAGAAAGGAGACATCATAGCTTTTCAGGGGACCTGCACTTAGTCTTTTTTTAATTTATTTTTTAATTAACAATTAGTGTATTATGTGTTTCAGGGGTTCAGGTCTGTGAATCATCAGTCTTACATAATTCACAGCACTCACCATAGCACGTAGACTCCCCAATGTCCATCACCCCACCACCCTATCCCTGCCTCCCATTCTCCCCCCACCCCCAGCAGCCCTCAGTTTGTTTCTGAGATTAAGAGTTTCTTATGGTTTATCTACCTCCTCAGTCCCATCTTGTTTCATTTTTCCTTCCCTTCCCCCCCAAACCCCCACCCTGCCTCTCAAATTCCTCATATCAGAGAGATCATATGATAATTGTCTTTCTTTGATAGACTTATTACACTTAACATAATACACTCTAGTTCTATCCACATTGTTGCAATGGCAAGATTTGGGGGTTTTTTGATGGTTACATAGTATTCCATTATATATAATGGAATATTATATACAATATATATTTATATATATACATGTAGATATAAAAATATACATATATATATATTTTTTTAAGATTTTATTTTTATTTATTTGACAGACAGAGATCACAAGTAGGCAGAGAGGCAGGCAGAGAGAGAGGGGGAAGCAGGCTCCCTGCTGAGCGGAGAGCCCAATGCGGGCCTTGATCCCAGGACCCTGGGATCATGACCTGAGCGGAAAGCAGAGGCTTAAACCACTGAGCCAACCAGGTGCCCTATATATATATTTTTATATATCCTATATATAGGATACATGCAAACATGTTATGGTTACATAGTATACATAGTATTCCATTATATAATGGAATAAGATATATTTTATATATATATATATATATATATATATAAGATATTATATATAATCTTTATCCATTCACTTGATGGACATCTAGGTTCTTTCCATAGTTTGGCTATCGTGGACATTGCTGCTATAAACACTCAGGTGCACGTGCCCTTTTGGACCACTACATTTGTATCTTTAGGTAGATACCCAATATGCACTTAGTCTTTTTAACAAGGTCATAGGGCACAGGAAGTGTTGGAGGGGACGAACTGGAGGTAAGTAAGATAAATTGAAGGGAGGGAGATAAGGTAGAATTCTCTGTTTGCCTCTCTCTCTACCTCCTCACCCAGCTCTCTCAAATTAATTAATTAATTAACCAATTGCCCTGATTCACAAACAAGAGGTTTTTCTGAGCATGTGTGGAAGCCAGACCTATATCCTATGAGTGTAAAGTCACAAGATTCATCTCCATTCCATGGAGAGAACTGACCCATGGTGGTATCAAACGGGATTCAGAAATGAAGATGAGGGAAGAGACCTTCATTAAGGATAAGTATTGGAAACACATCACATAAGGCATATGAGGGAGAGGGTGGAAACCAGCTCAGTAAAAGTGAGGCAGTGGCATATTTCTCTGAGATTGGGTATGGAACAGTGGTGCTACTGTGTTCAAAATAAATTGCAAACTTTTAAATGTCATACTTGCTTAAGATTTCCTCATTACATTTTATATTTTTCAGATTAAATGCATAATTCTTTCATTCAAAGGTAGGGAAATCAGTAACTAATTTAATTTGACTGATGTTTTAAGACAGAAATTGAATTCTTGCTTATTATGAATTGTATGTTTTTAACAGAGTAAGTTAGTATTAAATTGTCGCAAAGGGTTTTTTGGGGAGAAATAATGGTAATACAACACTAAGTAAGGTCGAGATGGTTTGAAGTATTTTGTTGCACGTGATGGGGAATGTATGAGGTATTGTGGGGCCCCTGGGATTGTCAGGTTTGCTTTATTCAGTTCTCATGACATCTGAGTGCCAAGCAGTAGATTGAATTGCTGAATTATAAATCTGCTTTGGGCGCTAGGTTGACTAAAATAACTGGCCCATCCACTGAAAGAAACTCTTATTTCAGTTTTCTTAATGGCCTAATTGAATTGATCAATTGGTAATTCAATCTATTGTGCATTCGTTTAACTGCAATTAAATGACTCTGGGTCCTGGATAGACCTGAACTCTAAATCTCTGTATAATTTAGAAGCATTGGCTTTTAATGGAATCAATTGGACTAAAGGTATATTTTGAATGATTTTTCTCTATAATATTTATTTTTATTGAAAGGCATTTTAATGGAAACATTTCAAACTTCATATTACTTAAAGGAAAACTATTTTATTTAGTTTTAAAGCAAACAGTTTCAGAATTGTGTCCATGACCAAGAATTTATTATTGATGGGTACATAAAAAAAAAAAAAAAAAAAAAAAAAAAAACTATTTAGTTTGATTAAGTATTATTTATATTATAAAATTAATTACATTTTGCTTTGTTTTATAATTTTTGCAGAACAACAGTTTGTAGGAAAAAACAAAGACGACACATTCTTTGTTTTGAAATTAACCATTGAGCCAGACAATTCACTTATGTAACCATATGAATAACATAAGGCTGGGAATGGTAAATTCAGGTAAACATCTAGTTCCAAATCAGCACAGACAAGCAATAAGTCAGTTCTAGGTGGAAAATTTCCAGACTCCTTGTAGAAATGATTCCTTTGCCAGATATTCAGGAGGTAACCATTTGTAGAATGATAGCAGATGATAAATCTGGAACGAGAAGTTGGACCTGTTTTATGGAGAATCTTGTATCCCATTTTTAGGAATTTAGGCTTGATTCTATTCACCTTATTTATGGCTGGGAATCCTTGAAAGTTTTTAAATAAGATATATCATGATATAAACATACACACAGAAAAGCAGAAATAAGAAAGTGAAGAGCAAATCAGATTAATGTATTACTGATATTTTTGTATCATCCTTAATGTTTTTCACTGTACTAAAGGATTTTTCCATAGTTTGCTGCTTCTTTCTTTTTCTTTTTTTTGGGGGGGCTAGCTTTGAGTGAAACTATTTCTTATGCCAGGCTATAAACAGAACACTGTTAACCTTTCATAGATCTAAGTTGGTTAAAATGGTTTCCTCTGCTTCTCTCTTACATGTACATACAAAAGAATGAAATATAAGACTATATTATATTTGAACCAAGTGAAGTCCATGTTTCCTAAATATTTTAGACTTAATTCAGACTGCATTAAGGAGTCAGTATATGGACGACCACACTGCATTTCATATTGAGTTAATATTGCTCTATTGAGCTATTATTATAATAAGTTGCTATAAACATGGAGTATGATACCAGACTAAGTATAAATTTCCGTCATACCACGTACTAGTGGTGCAATTTAGGGCAGGTTACTTAATCTAAATCTTAATTTATTTTGCAAAATGTAGAGAGTAATATCACATATTTCTTAGGGTGGTTATGAGGTTTTAAGTTAATAAACCAAATACAATTTCTGGAATTGCTAAGTCCTTAGTAACTATTATAGTTACTTTCATATTTTAGAAGTTCCGGTCTTAAATAATTTGATTCTCATATCAAGATTATTTATCTGAGAGTAAATTAGCTGATTTTTATTCTGGATATATAAGTGTTCATTTTTTAGTGGTAGTTATATATATTTTATGCTATTTACCCACAATACTGTGTTTCTGCTTTTTCTTTTCATATTTATTAAAAGGCAAAGTATACTTACCTATTTCTTCTCTAGTAGTGCATTGCTACATGATTTTCACCCTAAAGTTTACATCAACATCATTTTGTTTGTTAGGCAAAATTTTGCAAAAGACACTGGCTTAGAAATAAGGATTAGAAGATAAATAAGACTTCTGTATTTTATCTTTATTAGCAATTACCAATTCACTGAATCTTCTTAAAATCCTTAGTTTCCTTATTTGTTAAGAGAAGAGGTTGGCCTAGAACAGGCTTTCCAAATTTTCTCACTACCAGGGCTCTAATTTATTATTTTATTCCACATTTATCTCCAACTGCACTTTTGTAATCACAGTGCTTAAGAGTCCAAGTTTGCTTGACAAACTCTGATTATTAAAAACTAGGGACACCTGTGTTGTTCAGTCAGTTGAGCTCAGGTCATGATCTCATGTTTGTCAGATCAAGCTCCACTGGATTTGGAACCTGATTAAGATTCTCACTATGGGGGTGCCTGGGTGGCTCAGTGGGTTAAGCCTCTGCCTTCAGCTCGGGTCATGGTCCCGGGGTCCTGGGATCGAGCCCCACGTCGGGCTCTCTGCTCGGCAGGGAGCCTGTTTCCCTTCCTCTCTCTTTGCCTACTTGTGATCTCTCTCTGTCAAATAGATAAATAAAAATCTTAAAAAAAAAAAAAAAAGATTCTCGCTATGGGGGAAAAAAAAATTCTCTGTTTGCCTCTCTCTCTACCTCCCCAACCAGCTCTCTCAAATTAATTAATTAATTAATTAACCAATTGCCCTGACTCACAAACAAGAGGTTTTTCTGAGCATGTGTGGAAGCCAGACCTATATCCTATGAGTGTAAAGTCACAAAAATTAATGAAGGGACTGGTAGAGCTTCCTTCTCTGGTCTTGCTTGATACCAGTCTATTCCCAGAGCATAAAAAAAGACATATTTAGTCATGAGTCACATATATATTATATATATATAATATATGTGTGTGTGTGTGTGTATACATATATATATATATATTTAACATATATTTAACAAAACTAAGAGTTAGAGTAGGGGGATCCAGGTGGCTTAGTGGGTTAAGTGTCTCTCTTTGGCTTTAATCATGATCCTAAGATTCTGGGATTGAGCCTTGCGCCTGCTCAGTGGAGAGCCTTCTTTACCCTTTCCTCCTTGCTTGTGCGCTCTCTTGCTATCTCTGTCGCCATCTCTCTCTCTCTCTCTCTCAAATAAATAAAATCTTTTAAAAAAAAGACCTTAAAAATTCTTAAAAAATAAAAACAATTTAAAAATTATAGAATAAATAATTACTTTTCTAGAAAATTTCAAATGCCACTTTATGCATTTATATAAATTATGAAGATTTCTGGGTTTCCTAAACTAACTTTGACACATCATAATGATAGCATTTGTTTTCTGGGACTCTACTGTCAGCTGTAAAATTACAAAAAAAATGTACTATAAATGAAAAACCATTTCCTTCAACTCTGCTACAAAATGAAACTGATAGACTCAGAATTTGCCTGTGAGACAGAAGGGATATAACCATATGCCAATGATAAGAATAGACACTCCGCTTTCATCTTCCAAACTCTATCTACAAATAGCAGTATGTGTGTGTACATGGAGAAAGAAGGAGGAAATATGAGCAGATGTAGGAATATTTACAGAGAGGGAATGTCATTTTTAGTACTGAATTGGTGTAAATGAGGAAGGGAAGTAATAGAATCGTGGAGTGATGACTACTAGCTCCTGAGAAATGGTTCTCTTCTTCTCTGTTCAAAGCTCCTTGGCTTTCAGCCAGATGGAGTTTTTTTTCCTTTTTGATTAAATAAATTTTGATTCCTGTGATCAGTCTGGATTAGGTTGGTTTTTAATAAAAGACACTCTAAATACAGAGTTAGAAGGAGTTTGATGGAATTTTTCACTCAGAGCACATATTACACCTGCTTGTGTTTGAAGACACAGGGTACCTGCTGAATTTCCTGAAACAGAACTAGATCAGGGATGGCTAAGGAGCCAGCAGGTGAACAGTCGGGCAGCTTGAAATTGAGGATGCAGACAGGAAACTCACTCTGTGAAAGTTAAATTAATTTGTAAATCTTAAGACTGGGAAGAAATCAAAGAGAATACCTGACGGTAGCCTGCAGTGTCCTTTCATTTCCAATTGGAAAAGTGTTTGATATTCCATTGAGGCAGTCATTTAATAAAGGAAACCAAAGAATATACAACAAGGGAAAAAAAAAAAGGTTTTGCATTCAGAAAGCATAGAACGTAAGAGCAAGTACTGGTTATTTTGAGGAAGATAGTTATTAAGTTGTGAAAACTGGTCTTTCTTGCTTTTCTTTCTTTCTTTCTTTTTTTTTTTTCTGACACAGATGCCAGTAGTCCATAATTAAATTTCTCTCTTCCTCAGTTATTCTTTATTTTTATCCATATAAGTTCAGAGTTGAGATTCGTGAACAGTAATGGAAGAAAATGGCCCCATGAAAAGAAAGTCGTGGTCATTACTGGGTGAGCTTGTGTTCCACTATGCAGGGAATAGGGTCAGGCAGATCTAGTGTCCTAGAATAATTATAAAGAGAGTTACCTTTCACTCTAAATTGTACCCAATGTTGGATAATATATGTAGTGAGTCTGGTTATCTATGATGAGGTTAGACAAAAATCATGTGGTCTTGACATGTATGGGACAACCTGGGAATGAAGAGTCAAATTTAGCTTCTCGTTGGCCTCACAGACTCAGTTAATATGGCCAATGTAACATCTAATAGAAACTTTTTTTTTCACTGAAATGCCCTAAAATGGAAAATACTCTCTCTCTCTTCCTTTACAGTGTGCCTTCTCCATGAGGTTTTGGGTAATTAGGCCTGAAGACAGTTGAGTTACTATTTCTAAATATGTGAAGTGTAGGTAAATGTGTCAGGTTTTTTTTTTTTTTTTTTTTAAAGATTTTATTTATTTATTTGACAGAGAGAGATTACAAGTAGGCAGAGAGGCAGGCAGAGAGAGAGAGGAGAAAGCAGGCTCCCTGCTGAGCAGAGAGCCCGATGCGGGACTCGATCCCAGGACCCTGAGATCATGACCTGAGCCGAAGGCAGCGGCTTAACCCACTGAGCCACCCAGGCGCCCCATGTGTCAGGTTTTTTGATCCAAAATACTGCTTGACTTTTTTTTTTAAGATTTTTATTTATTTATTGGACAGACAGAGATCACAAGTAGGCAGAGAAGCAGGCAGAGAGAGAGGAGGAAACAGGCTCCCTGCTGAGCAGAGAGCCCGATGTGGGGCTCGATCCCAGGACCCTGGGATCATGACCTGAGCCAAAGGCAGAAGCTTTAACCCACTGAGCCACCCAGGTGCCCCTACTGCTTGACTTTTAATAATCTATTGCTGAAAGACAGTGACTGTAAATACGTAAGTTTTTCACTGCCTTCACAAATAAAGTAATAATAACAATTACGATAGCAATACGAAGAAGAAGAAGAAAGAGGAAGAATGACATCCACCTTTTTTTTTTTTTTTTTTTTTTTTTTTAGTAGGCTCCACGCCTGGAGCCCAACACAGGGCTTGAACTCATGACCCTGATATCAAACATCAACTGAGACCAAAAGTCAGACACTTAACTGACTGAGCCACCCAAGCACCTCTACTTAATCAATTACTATTTCAAGGATGCAAAACTATTCCCTTGTTGAAAGGAAATGGGCTTCTTGAATGTCTCAGGAGATAGGCTAATTTGTTTGAACTATCTAGATTAGTTCTCAAAGATTGGTCTGGGGACCCTTAGTGTTTCTCAAAATGCTTTTAGGAGATCTGCAGAGTCAAACCTATTTTAATAATAATACAATTTTTTGTATTGTTTTGCCATGTTGACTCAGAATACCTTTCATGAAGCAGTAAAATTTTATTAATTCTCAATCCTTAAGTTCATATATTTTTTAGTATTCTAAGTATCAAAAGAGGATATATATAAAGAATGTCTAAGTGCATTAGTTTTTGATTTTTCCGATCATCAGAGTTTCAAACTGAATTAGCTCTTTTTTTTTTTTTTTTTTTTTTAAATGGAACTCCATTTTTACTTGAAAAGGCAATCAACAGAAAAACCAGAGCTATTCAGACATGGGTATTAGTTAGACATTTTCTGAAAAATGAACAAAGTGAACCAGTCAGTTTAAGGAAAATAGTATCTGCCACCAAGGCTTTCAGGCTTTTAAGTTAAAACTGAAATTTGGAAAACTTGTATCTGCCACTAGGAGCTTGACAGCATCACAACATTAAAAGGCCTTTCTGATGGGATTGGGGATGATAGTAACAAATGGGATGTTTTGATACTGTGTAATGAAATACGCCAACATTAGGAAGATCTGTCTAATTCCCTGTGCCATCCCAAAGGATGATACATTGATGGGTCAGTATCACGCATGGGTAAACAGATCTATACAAAATGCAAGATACAGCAACAGATTTTTATATAACAGTGCAAAATGTTTATCAATATGCAGTCAGATTCCACATTACAACTAACTTTCAAGGAACTATTTATTGGTATAGTGTTAAAGGATAAAGTTGACAATTATTTGAAAATGCTATTAAAATACACTTTTCTTTCCCAATTATTTATTTGTTTGACATCAGATTATTTTCATAGAACACAAACAAATCAACATATCAGAACAAAGTGAATGCAGAAAGTAACACAACAGCCTAGTTATTCTCAATTAAACTACTCATTAAAAAATTCACAAAACTCAGGGTGCTTGGCTGGCTCAGTCAGTAAACATGTGATTCTTGATTCTGGAGTTATAAGTTCAAGCCCAATTTTTGGTGTAGAAATTATTTAAAACCAAACTCTTTAAAAAATATATAAAAATATGAAGTAGTACCTGTCTTCTAATATTTTTATATTATTTTAAAAAATACATATATTATGGTAAGTTATAAATAAAAATTCAATAAATATTTTAAAAAGTCTCTCAATTTTGACTTTTAGTATGGTAAATATTTATGGCTATAACCTACAGAAATAAAAATTCTTTGGAGTCCTTGATAGATTTTAAGAGTACACATGTTTCTGTAACCGAACAGTTGTGAGATCCATAGTCTATATCATGATTCATTTTCCTAATGATTATAGATTAATCCTCTCCAACTCAGACAACAGATGAAGCTAAACAGGCCAAATTTTCCATTTAAAAACTTAGAAAGGGAGGAAGGAATGAAGGAAGGCAGGCAGACCGGACAGCATATGCAACGGTAACATGTTGCCATAAGGTGATTTTACACTTGAAATGAAACCTGTGTATGTCAGAGATCAGTATCCCTGTAAGGACTCTTTTCCCTCTAGTTACATACTATACCCGCTTGCTCTCTGAGATTAGCTCTTTTGCCACCAGGATGACGATGAAATCAGGTCAGATGGAGAGGCCTGCTGATATTCCTCACCCCCAAAAGGAAGTAGCTAAACTGACTCTTACTCTAAGCAAATCTGACTGGTTGTAATCAATTTAGAAAAACTGTTGTATGATTTTTTTTGCATCACTTCCGTGAACATGATATGAAGGAGGTTTGCTTTTTTTTTTTTTTAATTAAAAAAAAAAAATTGACAGAGGGAAAACTATCCATTTTCGATTTTAAATCTATTGCCAAATGTCTGCCCTGGCATTTCCCTCTCCTTTTTACTTTAAAACATACAGAACATACATAAAAGCATATGAAACATGTGTAGTTTAAAGAATAAATATAAAATGACCATTTGTATACTTACCTACCTAGTTTATGAAATAGAGTATTGCAAACTGGTATTCTAATGCCATTTCCTGAGATGAAATCATACTCATTAATTAACTGGAAAAAATTGCCATGTTCAGCTGAACAATTTCATTTGGATCTGAATAGTCAGTGCCCATATAGCAAGAACAAAACTGATTTCTATATTTCCTAATTCCATCATAGTCGCATTAAAATCAATTTAGTTAACAAAAGAGTCATGACCTAGAATTTCAAGTTTGCTCTTTTTAGGGCTTTTCTATCTATACCATTTTAGAGCTTAGAGAGAAAACTTTCATCTGTTCTTAAATATATGTCTTGTATTTTAATCATTCATTTTTATAATTTCTTTGTTCCTTGTATAATTATCCTTCACCTTGCAACACTAGAATTTAACAGAACTCCCTACTCTAAAAATAATATGTCTTTATAAAAACCTTTGAAAATAGAGAAAAATCCAAAGATGTAAATAAAAACCACTCATGATTCTGTCATACAAAGATAACCTTGGCAATTATATCTCTATCCCCCCTCTTTTAAAACATAAATCTACTTTTTTGACACTCCTCTTAAAATAGAACCACATTTTTAAGGAAGAAAAATAAGGCAAATAGCTATTGCTACATAAGAAAACACTTCAAAATTTAGTGACTTGAAATAATTTATTCTCTCTTATAATCCTGCAGTGTATGTCAGCAGTTCCTCTGTTGGTTTCATTTGACTCCCTTGTGTATGTTTGGCTGAAGTGGAAGGTTCAACATGGCCTCAGTCACATGTCTGTCAATTGGTGCTGGTTTTGGTTTGGGGGTCTCATTTATCCTCCATGTGCCTTCAGGTCACTAGACTAAGATGCTGGTCTCATAAAGAGTCATGACAGAAACTGTAAGACCTCTTGAGGTCTTGACTCCGGAGCTCATACGGTATGACCCCCACCAAAACACAACATAGGGTCAGGCCAGATTTAAATCCTGAGGAACTAGACCCTCCATTCTGGATTAGAGGAACTCAAACAATTTGTGAGATTATTTAATCCATCACAATGTTGTGAAATATATGAACTGCTTACTTTTAAAGAAAATTTCTATTAGCTTTCTTGGGAACTTCCATAATATTAGACTTTATGAGGTTATATATTTATAGAGAATTATCTTTGGAGAAATAAGACCAAATTTCTCTGCCAATAGCTGACATTTTTATACCTATCATCAGGCCACAAACCCTAATGCCTCCAATGAAGCTACAAAGATAATAAACATAGATGAAATGGGCCAGGCAGAAATTGAAGTTGTCTGGAATATATATGCTCTGTCTAAAAAAGTAATAGCCGATGGTTATTCTGTGGCAATATGAGCCCAGTGATGCCTGAACCACTGATATTTTAAGATAAAGACAAAATCTCAGTGAGTTAAAGTTATTTTGTGTATCTTCATAAATTGATTTGAAAGTATTTATGGGAAGACAAGAGACCTGGAAAGGTGAGAATAATACACTGCCTGACATCAAAACTCATTAGAAAGCTACAACAGTAAAGATTCTATGATATCGGCAAAATAATAGTCAAACAGATCAATGGAACAAAATAGGGCACCCAGAAATAAACCCACTTAGATGGTCAACTGATCTTTCACAAAGGAAAAAAGTCAAGTCAACGGAGGAAGGATAGCATTTCCAACAAATGGTGCTGGAACAATTGGACATTCATATGCAACAAAACAAAACAAAACAAACCTCTAGTCACAGAAGTTCTTTTCTAAAGAAATTAACTCAAAGTGGATCATAGACCTCAACATAAAACATAAAACTATAAAAACTTCTAGAAGATAACAGAGGAGAAAATCCAGGTGGTCTTAGGTTTGACAATGAAATTTTAGACCTTTAAAATAATCCATGAAAGGAAAAATTGGTAAGTTGTGATATTAATAATTTTTGCTCTATAAAAGACAATGTTAAGAGAAAGTAAAATCAAGCCACAGACAAGTATTTGCAAAACACACATCTGATAAAGGATGTATATGCAAAATATACGAGTGCCAGAAATCCAATGATAAGAAAACATATCCATTAAAAAAATAGGCAAATATCTGAACAGACATCTTATTGAAAATGATCTAAAAGAGGGAAACCAAGCATATGAAATATGCTCAAGATTATATGTCATTGGGGAATTGCAAGTTAGAACAATTACAATGCTAGACACCTATCAAAATGGCTAAAATCCAGGGACTCCTGGGTGGCTCAGTGGGTTAAAGCCTCTGCCTCCAGCTCGGGTCATGACTGCAGGGTCCTGGGATTGAGCCCCATGTGGGGCTCTCTGCTTGGCGAGGAGCCTCCTTCCTCCTCTCTCTCTCTGCCTGCCTCTCTACCTACTTGTGATCTCTGTCTGTCAAATAAATAAATAAAATATTTTAATAAATAAATAAAATAAAATGGCTAAAATCCAAAAAAGTGGTCATACCAAATGCTTAGGAGAATGAGAGAAACAGGACATTCATTGCTCTAGGGAATGCAAAAATGCAAAAACTGTCTTTGGAAGACAGTTTGGGAGTTTCTTACAAAGGTAAACATAGTTTTGTTCTCAAGATACTTACCCAATTGAGTTGAAAAATTATGACCAGAAAAAATCTGCACAAGGACACTTATAGCACATTTGTTCAGAATCACCCAGCAATAAAGGTATCATGCCATAGGTGAATGGGGGATAAATGGAACTGTGGTATATCCATATAAGGGAATGCTATCCAGCAAGAAGAGCAAATGAACAACTGAATCCCCCCAAGACATAGAGGGAACCTAAAGGCATATTACTAAGTGAGATAAATCAATATCGGAAGATGATATATTGTATAATTCTAACTATAGGATATGCTATAGGACTATCCTGTATTTCCAACTATAGGAAAAGGTGCACTTACAGAAATAGTAGAGAAACCAGTAATTTCCTGGGCTTTGAGTTAGGCGTGGTGCTGGAGTGATGAATAGGTAAAGCTTAGGAGATTTTAAGGGTGGTGAAACTATATGATAGTGTAATGCTGAACACATGACATTGTGCATTTTCAAAACCCATGCAACTATATAACACAAAGAGTGAACCTAATGTACACTATTGACTTTAGTTTGTAATAATGTACCAATATCACTTAATTAATTGTAACAAATGCACCAGTTTCATGTAATCATTCCCTATGTCAATCATAAGGAAAACAATTTCAGGGGATGGGGAACTGGTATATGGAAACCTCTTACTTGTCAAATTTTTAGTAAATTAAAATTAAAAAATAACACGCAAAAATACTTGTCCTGATTTTGTTTTCTATAAAAGAAAGTCTGATAGTTGATTGAATTATTGGCTCTTTTATGGATAAATAAGTAGTATTGGACATAGGCCCCAGGTAAATTTCCTTTTAGCCATAAGACCAAATTAAGTAGATCTTACTTGATGTTTGGATAGTATTATTATAGTTTGTGGTGTGTGTGTGTGTGTGTGTGTGTGTGTGTAGAATAGTATAGTATTATGCAATATATGCAGTTGAAACATTCTGCTAAGAACAGGTGGTAGAAGTAAAGCATACAAATAGATAACACTCCATTATGAATTTAGCTATTTGTAAATATAGATTTGGGGAACTGTTCATTTCATGAAATTTATTGATAAGCAGCATTATCCTTCAAACTATTCTTATTTGATTTGAAAAGTCACTCTCAAAAAAGGGAAATGTCACATACCACCAGCAATTTTTTTTAAAATTTATTTATTTGACAGAGATCGTGAGAGAGGGAATACAAACAGAGGGAGTGGCAGAGGGAGAAGCAGGGAGCCTGATGTGGAGCTCGATCCCAGGACCCTGGGATCATGACCTGAGCTGAAGGCAAAAGCTTAACGACTGAGCCACCCAGTTGCCCCTCACCACCAGCAATTTTTTTTTAAAGTTTGAGACATTTTTTCCTACAATATTGGCTTAATAAGGATTAACACATTTCAAAACTTCTTTCAATATTTTCATTGTGAAGAGTATTTATTTTTGTTGCTGTAACAACCAGAAAGAGATGTGAGAAGACTGAGAAAGTGTGAATTTGTCTTTCTCCACACTTTGGATGACAATTGCCATTCCAACCATTAACTGGAGAATTGGTATTTTTTTATTAACCTAGAATCAAGCTGCATGGAGTTGGGTCAGGCCAACAAGGATTAACAGCAGGGTTAAAAGGTGTCCCGGATCTACCGTACTTCCACTCTGCTCCACTATGGCTCCCACTATAACAGTTGGATCTACATTTCCTTGGCAAATCTCTGTCCACCCCAAAATTAGTTTTCAAGATTTCATGGCCTCATTTCTTTTCTTCAAGATTGTGCTTTGCATTTAAAAAATGACAGATTACATGTTAATTCCATTTAATGCATTAAGCTGAAAAGAGCCTAAATCAAACCTCCAGAGAGGGATGCAGATTTTAATAGGGATGTGGAAATACAGCATCTTACCTTAAGTGAACTTTGAGTGATTGAAGTTTAGTCAGCAAACAGGTCAGAGATATCACCATGGCTCGGAGGATTTCCTCCGAACTCACCTGACCATGGATTACTGTTGGTGTGTCCCAGGCTTTAGGAGTGAAATATATGGGAGGTGGAAGAGAAGCTCTTAACTCTCACAGAGTTTTATCTTGACTGTAATTTTTTTTTCTTATTCCATCTGATATAATTTTAGCAACTATGAAACAAATGAGCACTAAGGCAAATGGAATGAGTAGTCTTTAGGTTGAAAAGACACTATTTCAGTGCCTGCTAGTAAAAATAAATTACGTTGGGGTGCCTGGATAACTCCGTTGTTTAAGCATCCAACTCTTGATTTTGCTCAGTTCATGATCTCAGGTCCTGAGATGGAGCCCCATGGTTGGGCTCTGCATTGAGCGTGGAGCTTGCTTGGGATTCTCTCTCTTCCTCTTCCCCGCCCACCCCCAGCCCCGCACCCCAGCTCACTTGCTCTCTCTTTGTGAAATTAATAAATAAATAAATTTAAAAACATTAAAAAATTAGAATGGATAATGTTGGTTATATAGAACTAGAAAATGCATCAGGTGAAGGAGGAGGATACAGGAGCTTTTCATCTACTCACAGTCTCAGCTTAGGCACAAACTCTCTGCAGTGCTGTTAAAAATTAAAAATAAACAGGAGGCTTAGAAACAGCCTAACTTAACTGTATAGAAAACAAAATTTAATGTAAGGTCTATTTTGAAGACGGCAGGTATTTTTTTTTTCCCAGAACCTTCTACACTCTACCTTCTTAATATTTGTATGTTATTTATCACATTTCTAACAGCCACAGATTTAATAGAGCAGAAGGAAGTGGAATAGATATTGCTGGCAGACAAGTTGAACATACCAGAATGTTCCAGGAGATAATGTTTAGAAAAATTACTGATCGCATTTTCTCGTTCTCTAATGGGAAGTCCACAAGTCCGGGAACCCGCATGAGTGACGTGTCACAAGATTCTGCCTGTTGCCTTATACCATGGTGTCATCAACAGCTAAGAATATTCTATCATGATCCTAGAAACTAGGGATGGAAAAACCTTTTAAGAGTCTAGTTGATAAATTTCACTGGTGGGCGCCTGGGTGGCTCAGTGGATTGAGCCGTTGCCTTCGGCTCGGGTCATGATCTCAGTGTCCTGGGATCGAGCCCCGCATCGGGCTCTCTGCTCGGCGGGGAGCCTGCTTCCCCCTCTCTCTCTGCCTGACTCTCTGCTTACTTGTGATCTCTCTCTCTGTCAAAAAAATTAAAAAAAATTTTTTTTTCACTGGTAACCTTCCAGTTCTTCTTTCCTTCTTCTCTATCAGCGCGTCTTATTAGGAGGAAAAAAAAAAAAAAAAGTTCAAGCTACATCATTTCTCTTTACAGTGTTTTTCATAAAAGTTGTGATTTTGTGTTTTCTTTCCACAGACCCAGGACTGCATAGACAGCTATATTTTCTACAAAGACCATCCAATGTGATAGCCATTGAAGGAAAAGATGCCATCCTGGAGTGTTGTGTTTCTGGCTATCCTCCCCCGAGTTTTACCTGGTTACGAGGAGAGGAGGTCATCCAACTCAGGTATCACAAATTGAAGACTTTCGTGAAGTATATGTCACTGTTTCCCCTTCTCTAATTTGATATAGGTACCTAGAAATACTAGAGTTTTTGATGATACTTGATTTTCCCCCTCACATTCCTTGGCATTATATAATATATGAAAAACATTTACCCAATAGGATAAAGAGATGGGGAACAGAGTCAAAATCTATGGGATCAATTCAGAAAAGAAATTTAGAAAGCCAATGTTGCTGTTGAAAACTCCCTGTCCAAAACTATTCAGCAAAGAAACCTTGGAGGGTATCATCTTAAGGAAGTGGAATAGAGAATAAAATATTTATTAAGAAATTAAAGCTTTCTCGGGTGCCTAGGTGGCTTAGTTGGTTAAGTGACTGCCTTCGGCTCAAGTCATGATCCTGGAGTCCCAGGATCGAGTCCCACATCCGGTTCCCTGCTGATCAGAGAGTCTGCTTCTGCCTCTGATTCTCCACTTCTCCTGCTCTCTCTCTCAAATAAAATAAAAACAAAACAAACAAACAAAAAAACCTTAAAAAAAAGAAACTAATTTGTTAAAAAAGTAAAAAATTTAAAAGGGGTGCCTGGGTGGCTCAGTGGGTTAAAACTTCTGTCTTCAGCTCAGGTTATGATTCCTGGGTCCTGGGATTGAGCCCTGCATCAGGCTTTCTTCTCAGCAGGGAGCCTGCTTCCACCTCTCTGTCTGCCTTCCTCTCTGCCTACTTGTGATCTCTGTCAAATAAATGAATAAAATCTTAAAAAAAAAAAGAAAGAAAAGAAATTAAAGCTTTTTTTTTTTTTTTAGATTTTATTTATTTATTTGACAGAGAGAAAACACAAGTAGGCAGAGCAGCAGGCAGAGGGAGAGGGAGAAGCAGGGTCCCCGCTGAGCAGAGAGCCAAATGCAGGGTTCGATCCCAGGGCCTGGGATCATGACCTGAGCTGAAGGCAGATGCTTAACAGACTGAACGAGCTGGCACCCCAAGAAATTAAAGTTTTCTGAATTGAAATACATAGCATGTCATTATAGGGTCTGTGCAACTTTTTCAGCTCCAGTTTTGTCTTTCACACTGCAGATGTAACAGATTATTTAAGATAAGGCAAAAGGAGAACATGGCTGGCTTTGAATTATTAGAAGTTCATCTTAAGGCATAGTTTAGAAAGTAAACTCCTAATATAATGGAACACAGTCTGAAACATTTTGATTGAATGGATTTCACTTAAGAAATTAAATTCATTGATTTGGAGGTCTGGTGTGCTCCTTTTTAACACATTTGTTTTCTGTGATGAGATAGGTTCATAGACAATAACTTAAAATCTTTAAATTTAATTTCCCCTCTATATTTTTATAATAACACTATATGGTATGGTGTCACTATTCTTCTGAAACCATGTGAGAAACCTGGTTGCGGCTTTAGCATGTCAAAACACGTCCTCTGAATGTAGCCAGATATTCTTGGTACAGTATGAAATGTGGCCTTATACAAATGTTACTAAATCAGATGTCAGGACACAAGACATTGACTTCCACTGTGGGGAATCACTTCCCCAGAGCTTGTGGTCCTCAGATCCAAAATGAGAGAATTGCACCAGAATATCTGTAAATTTCTTTTCAGTACTAAACTTGGTTCCAAGTTTAATCTATTTAATTTCTTTGATCATTGCACAAAGACTTCCAGTGGGAGGGCTTTATTTTGAATGGATTTTTGATCAATAAATGTGGTGTTACCAAGACCCCCAAAATGGTTTTTCTAATTTTATAATCGGATTTTGTAAAGTTTATTCAAACCTCTGAGTACCTTGCCTGATATACACATATGTATTAGTACATTAATCTAATCTCTAATTTTATATGCCTGTGTCTTACAGGTCCAAAAAGTATTCCCTATTGGGTGGAAGCAACCTGCTTATCTCCAATGTGACAGATGATGATAGTGGAACTTACACCTGTGTTGTTACATATAAAAATGAGAATATTAGTGCCTCTGCAGAGCTCACAGTCTTGGGTAAGTCAGTGGCTCGAGATTAGTTTACACCATCCTTTTCAAAGTACATCACCATGACACTTTAAATGCTTATCCCTGAATTGCCTCCTGTGTTTGTTAGTATGAAATTACAAAGTTGAAATATTCCTTACATGTCCTTACTCTACTTAGATTAATTACATAGGGGTTAAAAGCAGTGTTTGAATATTGTTCATTGACTAAAATCTTAGATGCATCGCTCTTTAGTCTAATTATTCCATTGATACAACTGAAACCTATAAAAATTATTATTTAACAAATGTGTTAAACAGCAAATGAGTTTAATAACAAATGAGAGACTCCCAAGTATTTTATCTGGGGAAAATAAATGAAGGAATGAATGAGAGAAATTGTAGAAACGATGTTCAGTTGAGTGGGAAAGTCTGATATCATTTGAGATGACGGGGTTCCTGACATTAAATTCAAATGTTTTGGTAAGATTGTTTTGTTAATATGGAAATACTGTAGATGTTATGTTGAAGGTTAAGCGATAAAATCAAACATATCTAAGGAAAACACATATAAAGAATCTAATTTTAAAAAGTTAAGGGGCGGGGATGGTATGTATGATTCAGAAAGGAAGGGTCACTATGTATCATTGTAAATTAGTAATGGTTATACATTGTAGGTACTCAAACACATATCTTATCATTACCACAGATTTTTTTTTTTTTAGTCAGTTTAATTTGAATCATGTAATTTGGAGAAAGTGCTTTACCATTTGAATTCCAGTTGTTTTTTCCTTTAACAGCAAAAAAATTATTTATTAGTCTTTGGATTTTTCCCTCTGGAATAAATCGTTTTACCTTGTAAAGAGTACAGGAAAAATCATAGGCTCTTTAAAAGTTATTCAGTAGAAATGGAAAGGTATGGTATGCTGATTATATCTGCTAACCTGTACCATAATAATCTTATGCTCTCCTTTTTACTTTTTGGCTTTAAAGTTTATCCAGAAAATGCTTTCATCTTCAGATGAGGGTAATAATGCATGTGATGGGTGAGACAATGGAATTGTTTGTTCTTTGATCAAACCATAAATATTAAACTAAGAATAGGCAAAGGACTTTAATTCTTTGGTTTTAGAGGTAGCATTATTCTAACTAAAATAGCTTGTCTTTAAAATAGCAGCAATTTAATATTGTCATTTTATATGGAAGTTTTTGGTGAAACAAAGAACTTTTACGTTTGTAACATCAAAGTATAGCAACACAGAATGACTATATAGAAACTATTTTGTAAAGTATACTACTGATCATAAGGCAAATACAGTTATAGAATTAACTAGAATTTATAGTGCTCATGGGTAAACATCTAATTGCAAATAAATGAGGTCAAATTTCATACCGGATTATTATATAATATTTAGATGCATGATGCCTCATTGATACTAAGTGTATTGTATCTAAATTATGATTTCTGAGTAACTTAGCCAGAAATATATGTAGGAATATCCATATAACTGCATATATTGACATGTATAGCATCTTCTTCTATATGTTCTGTGTGCATGTGTGTGTTCTCCAGTTCTTTATTGTTGAGTATTGTCTCTAAGTTCTGTTTAAAAAAGCACACACAAACAACAAAAATGCTGAGATGATTATTCCAAATCTTTCTCATTTATTTGCTTAAATGGTAAGGAAAAGTATCACAACAATGTTTATACTCACACCAGCAGTGCAAGAATTGCCTCTCTTCAAAAGCTACATTTCTCTCAGGGCACCTGGGTTGCTCAGTGTGTTAAGCATCTGCCTTTGGCTCAGGTCATGATCCCAGGGTCCTGGAATCCAGCCCTGCACTGGGCTCCCTGCTCAGCAGGGAGTCTGCTTCTCCCTCTCTCTCTGCCTCTCTTCTTCACTCAAGCTCCCTCCCTTTTAAATGTGTGATTAAAAAAAAAATACATTTCTCTCTACCAATATTTGCCTAACATTTTTTTATTTTTATTTTTATTTTATTTTTTTCATCATTTTTATTTTTTTTATTTTTTTATAAACATATAATGTATTTTTATCCCCAGGGGTACAGGTCTGTGAATTGCAAGGTTTACACACTTCACAGCACTCACACCAGCACATACCCTCCCCAATGTCCATAACCCTACCCCCATCTCCCAACTCCCCTCCTCCCAGCAACCCTCAGTTTGTTTTGTGAGATTAAGAGTCACTTAGGGTTTGTCTCCCTCCCGATCCCATCTTGTTTCCTTTATTCTTCTCCTACCCCCCTAACCCCCCCATGTTGCATCTCCACTTCCTCATATCAGGGAGATCATATGATAGTTGTCTTTCTCCTATTGACTTATTTCACTAAGCATGATACCCTCTAGTTCCATCCACGTCATCACAAAGGGCAAGATTTCATTTCTTCTGATGGCTGCATAGTATTCTATTGTGTGTGTGTGTGTGTGTGTGTGTGTGTGTGTGTGTGTATACACATACCACTACTTCTTTCTTTTTTTAAGATTTTATTTATTTGACAGAGAGAGATCACAAGTAGGCAGAGAGACAGGCAGAGGGGGAGGGGAAAGCAGGCTCCCTGTGGAGCAGAGAGAGCCCGATGCGGGGCTCGATCCCAGGACCCTGGGATCATGACCTGACCCGAAGGCAGAGGCTTTAACCCACTGAGCCACCCAGGAACCCCAATATATCATTACTTCTTTATCCATTCATCTGTGGATGGACATCTAGGTTCTTTCCATAGTTTGGCTATTGTAGGCATTGCTGCTATAAACATTCAAGTGCACGTGCCCCTTCGGATCACTACGTTTGTATCTTTAGGGTAAATACCCAGTAGTGCAATTGCTGGGTCATAGGGTAGTTCTATTTTCAACTTTTTGAGGAACCTCCATGCTGTTTTCCAGAGTGGTTGCACCAGCTTGCATTCCCACCAAGAGTGTAGGAGGGTTCCCCTTTTTCTGCATCGTCGCCAGCATTTGTCACCTCCTGACTTGTTAATTTTAGCCATTCTGACTGGTGTGAGGTGATATCTCATTGTGGTTTTGATTTGTATTTCCCTGACGCGGAGGGATGTGGAACACTTTTTCATGTGTCTGTTGGCCATCTGGATGTGATGTGGCCATCTTTGCAGAAATGTCTGTTTATGTCCTCTGCCCATTTTTTCATTGGATTATTTGTTCTTTAGGTGTTGAGTTTACTACGTTCTTAATAGATTCTGGATACTAGCCCTTTATCTGAAATGTCATTTGTAAATATCTTCTCCCATTCTGTCAGTTGTCTTTTGGTTCTGTTGACGGTTTCCTTTGCTGTGCAAAAGCTTTTGATCTTGATGAAGTCCCAATAGTTCATTTTTGCTCTTGCTTCCCTTGCCTTTGGCAATGTTCCTAGGAAGATGTTGCTGCAGCTGAGGTCAAAGAGGTTTCTGCCTGTGATCTCCTCAAGGATTTGGATGGATTCCTTTCTCACATTGAGGTCCTTCATGCATTTTGAGTCTATTTTCGTGTGTGGTGTATGGAAATGTTCCAATTTCATTTTTTTGCATGTGGCTGTCCAGTTTTCCCAACACCATTTATTGGAGAGGGTCTTTTTCTGGGCTCTCTATTCTGTTCCATTGATCTATGTGTCTGTTTTTGTGCCAGTACCATGCTGTCTTGATGATGACAGCTTTGTAATAGAGCTTGAAGTCCGAAATTGTGATGCCACCAACTTTGGCTTTCTTTTTCAATATTCCTTTGGCTATTCGAGGTCTTTTCTGGTTCCATATAAATTTTAGGATTATTTGTTCCATTTCTTTGAAAAAATGGGTGGGATTTTTATAGGGATTGCATTAAATGTGTAGATTGCTTTAGGTAGCATAGACATTTTCACAATATTTGTTCTTCTAATCCAGGAGCATGGCACGTTTTTCCATTTCTTTGTGTCTTCCTCAATTTCTTTCATAAGTACTTTATAGTTTTCTGAGTATAGATTCTTAGCCTCTTTGGTTAGGTTTATTCCTAGGTATCTTATAGCTTTGGGTGCAATTGTAAATGGGATTGACTCCTTAATTTCTCTTTCTTCTGTCTTGTTGTTGTTGTAGTAGAGAAAGGAAACTGATTTCTGTGCATTGATTTTATATCCTGACACTTTACTAAATTGCTGTACAAGTTCTAGCAGTTTTGGAGTGGAGTCTTTTGGATTTTCCACATATATTATCATATTATCTGCGAAGAGTGATAGTTTGACTTCTTCTTTGCCGATTTGGATGCCTTTAATTTCTTTTTGTTGTCTGATTGCTGAGGCTAGGACTTCTAGTACTATGTTGAATAGCAGTGGTGATAATGGACATCCCTGCCACGTTCCTGACCTTGCCTCACTTTTCTTTTTTAAAATGGACTCTCTTTGTTCTAATTTGCACCCTTGTTAAATTTGGATTTATTTTTATAACTTTACTGGACATTTGCATTTTATATTTTGTAAGTTAGCTATCAATGCTTTTGACCTTTATACATTTATTAAAATATTCACCTTTATTTTATTGATTTACAGGAACTCAATGTAGGAGGAATAATAACTATGCTGTATAGGCTCTGTGTGTATATATTTTGTTGTTTCTGGGTTTTTTTTGTTTTTATTTTACATTTTGTATAGGTACCGAGTATTTTTCTATATAGCTGCTGGCTTTGTTGCTGTTATACTCACATTTTTATTATAAATGAATCACCCAATTTCCAACAATTTCACTATAGATTGCATATTGAATGTGTAAATTAGAAGCATTATTAATTTTAAAAAATAGATAAAGTTGTGTTTATGTCTTGGTAATTCTCTTGGTAACTGGGTATACATTCTAAAGATCTTCCACATACCTAGTATGATCTATGACTATTATAAAAGACATGATTGAATTCAGGAAATGATCATAATACTGTTTTAACTGTTCTACCCAGGCTTTAAAATGAATGTTAGTGTAATAAAATTTTTGATATAGTCTTTGACTATTCTAATATAAAGTTAAGTTGATCCTGCAAGACTGAGTTTAAATAATGGAAAATGGAATTTATTACTTTTACTTAAAAAGTTGGGGATGGCGGCTGGAGGAGGGTGCCTTGGGTGACTCAGTTGGTTAAGTATCTGCCTTCTGCTCAGGTCATGATTCTAGGGTCCTGGGAATGAGCCCCACATCAGGGTCCCCCACTCAAAGTGGAGCCTGCTTTTCCCTCTCCCTCTGCCTGCTGCTTGCCCTACTTGTGCTCTCTCTCTCTCTGTCAAATAGATAAATAAAACCTTTTTTAAAAAGATGGGGATGGGGTGCCTGGGTGTTTCAGTTGGTTAAACATCTGTCCTTGACTCAGGTCATGATCTCAGGGTCCTGGGATAGAGCCCAGTCTGGCTTCCTGCTCACTGGGGAGCCTGCTTTTTTCTCCCTGCTCAGCCCCCCCCCCCACTTGTGAGTTCTCTCTCTCTCTAAATAAAATAACAAACAAACAAATAAATATTTAAATAAAAAATGAATAAAGTCTTTAAAATAAATAAAATCTTTGAAAAAAAATGATGGGGAGAAAAAGAGCTTGATTATCAGTGTTATTTAAATAGTTTTCATCAGTTTTAAGAATTTAACCTAATGTAGATTCTTCATAAGATAAAATCCCACAAGAATTCCAAGCTTGTGCTTAAAAGTTTCAAGCATGCATTTTATCAGACTTTTCTTTTGCCTTTCAAATCATGGTCCTTTCTTGCACTTAGACTGGCTTTGAATTAGTCTGCATGAACTAACAGACTTCTCAAGCATGATACCATTTTATATACAACAAGAGAAATTCTGTGGTTTTCCTCAGGAGTTTCAGAGTTAATAAACATTAAATATTATTTAAAGCATTTACACTATAAAATGAATATTGACATTTCCATAATAATTAAACAGGGAAATTTTAATAGATAAGATTAAGGATAGCTTGTCTAAAGTACATGAACTATAAATAAATTAATAGATATGGGTTTTTTTTGAAAGATTTTTTAAAACATTGATTTACTGAAGGGAGAGAGACAGAGATAGTGAGAGACGACAGGAGAGGGAAGAGAGGGAGAAGCAGGCTCTCCACTGAGCAGGGAGCATGATGTGCAACTTGATCCCAGGACTCCAGGACCATAACCTAAGCTGAAGGCAGACACTCCACCCGCTGATCTACCCAGGCATCTCGAAATGCATTCTTTAAAAAAAACTTTTGATACTTGACCAAGGAAGTGCCCAGCCTTGGACAAACTTTTTCTTAGCCCATGCACACACAGGAGATAGGTGGAAAGTTCACTCTTGAGAAGAAGCCATCAAGTCCAGCACTGGTGACAAAATGAAAACAGTTTGAACTTTCTAGATTCCAGAATTCTTTTAAAAGCAGTCTGCAGCCATATATGCAATCTACTATTAAAAGTTTTTACCTTAGTGTGTAGGTTCTCTCTCATTTCTTGAGAAATCTTGGCTAGAATTGGTACAATCTGGCTTCATAGACACAAATAAGTCTGCTAGGTCTATTCTTGGCACATAATTGAAAACCCATAACCAAATCTAAGAATTCTCCTTATCTTTTCCCCCTTCTCCCATGAGTAGTACATATCAGTTCATGTGGTTTCGAGTTTATATTTATCCCCAGAAAACAACTCTAAAGAGACGTCCCTTGAGGCAAGTGTTTTGTCTGCCTGAGGCTTCTTCTTATGGGACAGGGATCCATGGGTCTCCCTCCTGCACCGTGTTCAGAATGGCTCTCTACCCACCGGGAGCATGTCCAGCTCACACAGGTTATGTTAAGTCCAAAGGCAGTGGATTCAGAATATTAAATTATATTTCAATGTCTATTGTATATATACATACACATATACATACATGTACATGTATATGTAATGCATATATATACCATATATATATAAAATGCACATATAGTCCTTATTTCTAAGAAAATTTCTCTTCATAACCCCATCCCATATTATTTTAAATGCATATGGTTACCTCAGCCATTACATAATGTACTGATTTGACAAGTAGATAATAGATCAATCTATTTAGAAAGTTTTAGAAAAATCATCTTAAAAGCAAGTTAAGAAGACAGCAGACTAAGATTTATAGAAGAAGTTAAAAACCCCGTTAAAAACTATCATTTTGTAATGTAGTGGGATAGGAAAATCCCATGAGTAGCTCACAGTCTTCTGAAAATGCTTAAGAATAATAAAAATGATGGCTGGGTATATAATGAGTTGACCAAGTACAGTTTGTAGGCCCAGAGACACAACTGAACCCCAGCGTCCGTACTGACAGCAGCCACCACTGGAGTGCATCTTCTGTACTTGGCCAGGCACTCTTTGGGCATGGAAAGATGCATATGGCACCAGTCTTGACTTCAAAGACTAGTTAGATAAACAGACAAGAAATAGAAGAGCTGAGGAAAAGTTGGGAAAGAGGGAGGCTGTTATCTAAGCCACGAGTCCATGGTGATACTTTGTTTCAGCAGCCTGAGCAGATGAATATAACCACAAAAACAGTAGACATACTGTGTATTATACTGTTAAGAAGAGTTTTGATTAGTTTCATAGAGACATAAGCTACAACAGAGAAGTATATTACCAACATTTCTTATATATTAATACTGACAATCTCAAATTTCCAAGCATGTAAAAAAAAAATCCCTCATACGAGAGCAATAAATCAAAAGCCATTTCTCTGTTTATATACTAGGTTATGTGTAGTTCAACATCTAAATGTTCTATTGTTTATTTTTTCTCTTTAGTATCATCAGCTTCTTATTTAGTAGTTTATAGGATTAAGGTACTACTAACATTGAGATCTTATAATGCTGAATGGTCTGTCCCAATTTTAATAATAAATACATGATTAACTATGAAGAAGTTATGTTTTCTATTTTTTTAACTCAATTCTTAGATATGCTCTATAAATTCAGTTTACTACAACAAGCATACAGATGTTCACACTCCATCAACTCTCAGATGTGTCTAGTAATGGAAGGGAATATGATAATTAAAAATTGATAGGGATTTGCTTCCTTTTATTTTTTGTATATGCTTTAGTGTTGCTTTTTTTTTTTTTTTAACTGAAACATATTGGATGTGTTGATACTTCCTAAGCATGTATAATTGGTCAAGCAGCGAACTGACCCATCCATTTGTTTGGAGAGTAACTGACATACCCACCTCCATTAAGGTGTTCAGTTGCCTCCTTTACAAATTTGCTGTTGAATCACCCATGTGGGGTTTTTGGCTTAGGTTCTTAGCTATAAACAGAAAATAGTTACCATAAAATATATTAATAAAGATAATCTTTAACTCCTCTATTACAGTGTGTAACTTTGAATGTAGTTCTCCTGAATTTACTACATCACTGCTTCCCCCAAAGTAACAGTCCTTAAATTTCATGTCTCTATATAATTGCCCTTTATTAGCAGTGACCCCCCCACCCATATGCATTTAATGGTCATAGCCATAAAAGCAGTACCTTAGGTAGGTTTGTATTGATCATCTTTCACAGGGTAATTGCCAAATGGATCATAATGAAATTAGTTGAGTTTTTTTTTTCTTTTTCCATGTAGGAGTATGATCCCAAATGTATGATAAAAATGCATACTATAAGGGAGAATTAAATTTAAAAAAATCAAAATCATCCATCTGCTGTGCCTTCTTATAACTATGTTGATTTCTTACTATAATCTTTTTTCCCCTGAAATCACACCCATCATAAGAATATGCAAAAGTTCTACCCAAACTGATGTTTAGGAAATTCTGTTGAATGCATATATTTATTAGAAGAAGAAACATGGTATGTCCGGGCTGCTAGTATAAAATGATTTGGTATGACAATTGCAGTTAGACTATCTGTGAAAATAATAGTTGAATTCGTAATGGGATTTATTTATTGATTACACAGTTACTTATTTAAAGACCTACTATGTGGATCTCTCCTCTCCTTCTGTCTTTCATTGGAGAAAGCAGTTTGAATAGTGTGTGTGTGTGTGTGTGTGTGTGTGTGTGTGTGTGTGTTTATCCCTGAGATGGCTGTGGATCTAACTTTTTTCTTCTTTCTCAGAAAGATGAGAAAGGAAGTAGAGGCTCCAGAGGGAAAGATGAAGGCTATGTGCTAATTCAGAGCATTCTAAGGCTATGATTTTAATTAGCCCTAACAGTCTCAGCAAGGTGAATTGACCATCTGTGCTTTAGAAGGAGGAGAACTGCTGACACTGGTGGAAAGATGCCCAAAAGGGCATGCTATGCCAAAGTTGTCCTGAGGTACCAGAAGTATACATTATCCCAGAAGGAATTTGACTGTTATAGGACTCAAACTAAAGTAGACAGAAGTGTTTTAATTAGAGTTAGCAAGAGTTAGCATCAGTTGTGCTTGCCAATTTTGAAAGGCTGGAGAACAAAGCATGACATTTCTTTCTATACTTTCCAAGGACTTTTATTTCTGATTTATTATTTCATGTGTCCCGATATAATCATTTTAGTGATTGATTTACACAGTAAGGTGTGGACTTACCTTTAGTATCATCTGGTATATTTTAGTATACCACCAGAGTATACCTGTATCCATACTCCTGAAATTTGTACCATAAGACCAAAGCTCCTTCCACCACTTGGTGGCAGTGTGCCTAAGGGCAAAAACCACCAACTTGAAAACATGTCTTTCAATGGCAGACTCGATTCAAGTAAAGCATTCGAAGTTCAACATACATTTGTTGATTTATCAGTTACTCAACAAATGTTTATTGAAAGTGCAGTAAGTTTCTTGCCTAATGCGCTTTATTGAGATACTATCCACCACTATAGTTCACACACTAGACAACTTCACATTTAAACTGTATAATTTACTGGTTTCAGTACAATCACAGATGTTTGCAGACATATCAGACCACAGTGAATTTTAGAACACTTTGATCACCTCAAAAGAATACTTGTACTCTGTAACTGTCATTCCCTCATCCTCCTCTTCTTCCTTTTCCCTCTACCTTACAATGCCCCTAAGCAACCACCAGTCTACTTTCTGTCTCTATAGATTTTTCTATTTTGGACATTTTACAAAAATGGAATCATAGAGTACATTGTGTTTGTGACTGGTTTCTTTAGCTCAGTATAATGTTTTCAAGGTTCAACCAGATTGTACTGTATATTAGTAGTTCATTTCTTCTATGGGCAAATAATATTTTCATTATATTGATATACCATGTTTTATTTATTCATTAGCAATGATGGGCAATGGAATTGCCTCTACTTTTGTCTGCTATTAATAATTCTGTATAAGCATTTATTTACAAGTTTTTATGTGAACCTATATTTTCAGTTATCTTGAGTATATACCTAGGAATGGAACCACTGAGTCCTATGGTAATTCTATGTTCAATCATTTGAGGAACTACCAGATATTTTCCAAAGAGACTCGGCCATTTCACATTCCTACCAGCAATGCATGGGTGTTTCTATTTCTCTACATCCTCATCAATATTTGTTATTAGCTAACTTATTTTTTTATTCTAACTAGCCTCATGGGTGTGAAGTGGTATCTCATTGTGAGTTTGATTTGCATCTCCCGGATGACTAATGATTTTGAGTATCTTTTCATGGATTTATTCACCATTGGTATATCTTTCTTGAAGAAATGTCATTTCAGATCCTTTGCTCACTTTAAATTCATTATTTGTCTTTTTATTATTGATTTGTAATGGCTTTTTATGGACATATGTGTGTGGGGCACAGTATACCACTCTCTTAGGAACGAGCTAAATGGAATGCCACACAGAGGAAGCACTGAGGTCACTGGCTATCTGTGCGAAAACCTCTGAGTTCACAGAAACTTATTTTTTGTATATTTTAAAGCAGTGCTGTGCCCCATATGCACAATGATCTTTGATCATTGGATCTAACATCAGAAACACCCATGTGACAACTCCTCTTCCTTCCCTGTGTTTCCATAATTTCTTACTAAATCCATGATTAACATGTAACATGCTGATTGAGACTTTCTCAAGGAGGAGACTTTGTATGTTCGTCATTGTCATGTCCCCAGTGTCTTGCATACCAGTTGGCACAAATTAAGCATTTAAGAAACATGTAAGAAATATATATTTTTTTTTACTCTCGGAATTCAATTTGGATTTTCATCCTGAGTATCGAATTTCAGCATGTGAAGAAAAAAAAAAAAGTCTCATTAAGTCCTCCCTGTCACCCAAAAAAAAAAAAAAATTTGTATACAATCCTCAGACTCAAGCATTCTTTCTCATTTTGCCCTTATTCTTGTTGTTCAGAGAAGCTGCTGCTATGTAATCGTAATAGCAATTGTGCTATTCTAAATAGCAATAGTGATATTTTGATAGTTATTCCTTGCAAAACACATTTTGGGTGCAAGTCGGAATGAATAAAATGGACGAAGTTAAAGATGCAACAACTGTGCAGTCAAGTAAGACCTCTAGTAAAGATGAAGGCTAAACATTCTGCTGACCAGCATTCCCCAAGCTGTATATGTATTATTAGGTATTCCCTAAAAAAATGAAAAAATAAAAAAAATTAAAAAAACAAAAAAAAATAATATAAAACAAAAAATCATCTGGGATTACCTAAATTTGGAAAATGTTGGTTAAAACAAAGTTGAGTTAGACAGGTACATACCACAGGACTTCTTAGAATCTCTAACAGGCTCATGTTTGGGAAATGGTATGTGCCAACACAAAAGCCTCCAAGGTTGAATTTTTGGTTTTTCTTGTATTTGGAGACTGAAGGAGAGCTTCAGGTGAAGAAACTCCTGCTATCAGCAATAAAGCTCTACTACTTTGGTTTATATGTAATGGCTGCTTACTGTATACATTTCTATGGAAACCGCCTACCCAATTAAAAGGGGATTTTTACTACAGTTAATGGGTGTACCTGCTTTTTTATTCCTGCAGTTCAGACCCATTACACATTCTGTAAGAAACAACACAATGCCACTTTAATCACAGACCAGTGCTCCTCTCCTGCTAAGAAAAATAAATGTGATATTTGTGAGTTCTCATCCATTGCTTCTTTAGAGGACCAGCAAAGAAAATAATTAGCCCAAGTGATTACATTATATAATTCAATTTTCCCTTGGTATATTCTTACTGACATTCAAAAAGTAGTTAGTGAATCCAACTGCCAAATGCTCAGTAATAACACTTTATCACCAATTTACAGTGCATGAAAACAAAAGAAATTTCAAATGAGCTGGGGGATTGTGTGTGGGGGTGTGTGTGTGCGTGTGTGCGATTTTTAAAGGATGGTTAGCCAGATAAATGTGGGGATTGTGCACGTAATACTGTGTTTCCTTTGGAATAATAATTTAGCTTGCAAAATACCTGGGGAATTAAGATGACACAGGGTCATTGTGTAGATATATTTTGTAAGGGAAAGTCACAGAAGGGGGCATTTTCTTTGTCTGATTTTTAAAACAATAATAAAATAATAATAAATTTAATCTGGCCTCAGAAGAAGATATCAGTGAGTGAGTTTCTCTCCTCACCAGTTCTTCACTCCTTTCCGTGTAAACAGAGAAACAAGTTAGTTCTCATTTTTTACTTCTTCTGCAAGCTGCTTGTTCTCTTCTTTTTGGCTGAACATTGTATAGACAATTTATAGTACCTCCCGTAAAAGCAGGAATATTTATGTGATTATGATTCTCATCTTTCCTTCCATCCATATCTCTTCATTTTGCCTACCATTTTGTTTCCCTTTCTGCTCCTCCAACCTGCTGTAGTTAGGCTTGAGGGTGCTTGGGGGGAGGGGTAGTGGTAATGAACACATCTCCCCGTCTCTAACACTGTCTGTGCAATGGGCCAGGACATCTAGCCCGCAGAGTCATGATGGAGATTAAAATAAGCAAAATGATGCATGTTCAGTGTAACTCCAGACAGTGCCTGGAACAGAGCAGACACTCAGTAGGTGGCACTGTCATCATTACTGTTATTAACAACAGGGTGTCTATATGTTAACATGCTTTGTCCTTGATTACTCAAACTCAGATTAGGAAGTCTCGTTCAGATCTTGTGTTGTCAATTGCACAGTTCTTGCCATCGCCTGACATTTCAGAGAAGCTCAAGGACAAAGAAACTGTGGTAAAGAAATGGATTCTGAGAATAGTGGAACTTAAATCCAGGCAGTACGATTTATCATAAACACATAGGATCGCTGAACCAAAGTTGTACAAGTGGAAATTCGAGTGATATTAGTGAGAGAAGATGAAAAAATTTTCCTGCTTTGGGTGGGTTGCAAAGTCTAGTGATTTGGGCATGAATCAGGGTCTGATACATATAAAGCATTAAATAGATATTAGCTAGTATCATTTAAAAAATAATTTGAGCTCAAAATATTGCAAGCTTTCTGGAGGGAGCTTAAGAAGTGTGCCACCATTATATACACTTTACCGAAGACTATGAAAAACATGACTTTGTAAGTTATTAGGAAAATCACCCAGAAAATAAGTAATCACAATTAAATTAGCTTCAGATAAGATGGAATATTTATCATTCACCTACACAATACATATCAAAACTGTCAAACTCCGTAAAGAAAGTTTAGTTTAATAAATATATCCTCAGTATTGCAATATATCAAACCTAGTCATTAACTGTGAGCCTTCATTTCATAATACTTTGAATTAAAGCCCTGGCAGTTCAACCTCCAGAAAGTATTTAAAATTTACCCACCTCTCTTCATCCTGACTTCTCTCACCCTAAGCCCAGCTACTCCCCCTGCTGCCTAGACCACACCTAAAACGTCCCACCTGTCTCTCAGTTGTGTCTTATCGCAACCCATCCTTATCTAGAATGATCTTGTTAAAATGTTCTTCAGAATGGAGGATGCCCCTTCTTAGAAATTAAAACCCTCAAAGTCTGTGTTTTTCTTAGACAAACTCAAAACTACACAACACATCCTACCAGTCTCTGGGATTTAGCATGTGTTTACTTCTTTTCTTACTTCAGCGCATTCTACCTCTGTTTAATTTAAGGTTCCTCCGATGTGGCCTGAAGCCTTCTCATTGAACAAACCAAACAATTTCCAGTCTCAGAACATTTGTTTGGGCAGTCCCCATCTCTGGGATTCTCTCCTCCAGCTCTTCATGGGGCGGCTCCTCACTTAGATTGAATTGCGAATGCCACCTTCCTACAGGGATTGTCCCTGTTGGTTCTGATGAGAAATCAGCCTCTCCCAGTTACTCTGTTCTCTTTTTTTTTTGGGGGGGGGGGTTAGTACTTACTGCAATCTGTTATTATCTGTGTACTCATTCACTGTTTCTGTCTCCACCAGGGCAGAATCCTTATCTGATTTGCTCACTATTATGTTCCCCCAAACAAATCAATCAGTCTGTTGAATTAATGATATGCTGTGATCATCCTCTGCATTGGTGGCCTCATAACATTTACTGGGTACCCATTATGTGCCAGGCATCATGCAAAGTGTCGTGCTTTCTTGTTTAATAGTTTCAGAAATCCATAAGGGACGTACCATTTTTATCTCCACCTTAAAGATGAGGAAACTGAGATTCGTTATCATTGCCATTGCCATTGTCATTGTCACCATTAGCACCCTCATTTCAAGAAGCAGAATTAGAGTCAGTATTGTTTACCTTCCTTGCACAGTGGTCAGAGGAAGGAATAGGGTCCTGAGATGTGGGAAAGCCCATCAGGACAACCCAAATGAGCTGGCTGGATGGTTGGGTCATCAGGGGATGCCTCTGGCAAACAAAAGACAAATGGAAGTCATGGAAGCTGTGTGATTCTCAAAGCGGGGTCTCCAGGCCAGCACCATTAGCATCATCTGTGAGCCTGTTAGAAAAGCAGATTTGTTGGCCTTGCCCTGGCCTACTGGCAGTACTGAATCAGGATCTCTGGGGTTGGGGCCAGGAAGCGATAGGCCTTCCAGGAGATTCTTAACCATGGCTTTTGGAAAAAAAAAAAGGTTGATCTGGAAGTTAGCAAAGGAAGCAAGAGTAAGGCAAAGTGTTCTATTTAAAATCCAAACCAAACCAATGAAAGTAGGATGACGACAGACCACAGACAAAGACACAGACCTATCATAAAAACTGGAGTATGAGGGAGGGCCTTGGTCATAGGAAGAATAGTCAAGGCGGGGGGAACAGGATGGGAAGTCCAAGTGGGACTAGGTAGCACCCAGGTGAACCTTTTCTCACTCATAGCACCTGCTCAAGTTCTTGAAAGTCCCCTCTGGTATGCAGCACTAGTGTCCTTGTGTGAGGTTGGACTAAGCCAGAAGTGGAGTAGAAGTATACTCCACCATGACTCCAGTGAGAGCAACTGGAAGAATGTGGGCCTAGGGTGTATGACTGTATTGAGACTGTAAGTTTGCAGGTGACTCTGAAAGCATTCAAAACTGGTGAGATGGATGGGCCCCGCAAGAACACTTGGTAATGCTGTAGGAGTAGACCAAGTAATAGTGGCTGAATTTCAGGTGTAGAAAGTAGAAGGTAATGTATTTGGGAAAGTAAAACCCGAATCATGCTGATAAAAGGGATTACTCTCTGTCTCTATTACTTGTGTTTAGAAAAAAAGATATCTGAGCCTATGTCAACTATTTATTGAAGCCCGTCCAGTGTAGAGTAGCAGTTCAAAAGGTTCAAAAGGTTCAACTGAATACCAGAGGTAACCATGATAAAACTGGCAAAACAGTAATATGTAATTTTGTTACGTCTTTGAACAGAAATAATAATGTTTTTGTACCTGGAGTACAGCTCATAGCTTGATTCAGTGTATTCCATTAAGGCCATAAAACAGTTAGAACAGCCTGAAAGGTTAATGGAAATGATCAAAGGAATGAAAGAGTAAGCCTGGATGTGAAATTTTCAGTTCAGAAAAATGATGGGTGAAAAGGGTCACAATCAAATTCATGTCCATGAAGGGTATTAGTAAGTGGAGCATGGACATGTTCAATAAATTAAAGAATACTATGCCTAGGAGACCTCTCTTGAAGCCTGAAGGTAATTTTAGGACAAAAAAAAAAAAAAAGAAGAAGAAAAGTAGGATTTCTTTATATACCTGGTGGTAAATGTATTGGTGTTATTCCCCACAAAAGAGTTTGCAGACTGTGGGTGCCTGGGTGACTCAGTCAGTTTAAGCTCCGCTCAGGTCATGATCTCAGGGTTCTGGGATCAAAACCCGACTCTCCCTCTCCTGTTGCTCTCCCTGCTCATGCTTTCATTTGCACGCTCTCTCTCTCCCAAATAAATAAATACAATCTTAAAACAATAAAAAAAAAAGAGGTCACAAACTAGAAAGATAATGAGAAACAAAAATTAGTATTTATGGAAGATGAGATTCAAAATTTTATAAAATGGAAGCTTTTAGATTATTCTGGATGTTTCCTTAATGTTTAAAAAAGGCATTATCTGTCCTCATAAAACACAAAATCCAGGAATAAGTAACCACTGCAGTATTAGGGTTTTAGAATATTCCTTAACATATATGTATACATATATTATACATGCATACACACTCATACTCCCATATAAGTATACACATGTATGCATTTATATTTTCTTTCTTGTAAAATAAAATGTTTTGTTAGTATAAAAAACATATGTATTATGAAAGACATGTACACATTAATTGCAGATACATTTGAAAATTTAGAGTAATAGGGGCACCTGGATGGCTCTGTCAGTTAGCATCTGCCTTTGGCTCAGGTCATGATCTCAGTGTCCTGGGATTGAGCCCCACTTCAGGCTCTTTGCTCAGCGGGGACCCCCGCTTCTCCCTATTTCTCTGCTCCTCACCATATTCATGTTTACTCACAGGCTGTCTTGCAAATAAATGAATACAATCTTTAAAAAAATAGAGTAGGAAACAAAACGCACACACACACATAACTTTATTATCTAAAAACAACTACTATTAATATTTCACTATTCAAATTCTCTATATAGGTTTAAACCTCTTGGTTGTTTTTTTTTCCTTTTTTCTAATTTTTATACATACTTACTGCCTGTAGGATTTTGCCACTCTGTGATGTGAGAATACTAATGTTCTGTGAAATTCAGTTTACCAGTATATAGGATTTTTGCTTATATACACAATGAGTTTTAAATATGAATTTTTTGGTTTTCTTTTTAAATTAGGTTTTAATATCCATTTATTACACTCATGAAACTAAGTAGTTTTCTAATTCTACATTTTATCTATTAATATTCCATTTGATTTCTCATGTATTTTATATGTCTTAAAATACTATTCTGTTCAGTATGTAGAGCTGTTGTAGGTGTGTCTTTTAATGTGATGTGGGTGTCTCCTGTGTTGGTTCATATCTACCCCATTCAAAATATTTTGTCTTTTCCAGAGGTGCCTGGGGGGCTCAGTGGGTTAAGTGTCTGCTTTTAGCTCAGGTCATGATTCTGTGGTCCTGGGATTGAGCCCCATATTGGGCTCCCTGCTCAGCAGGGATCCTGCTCCCCCTCTGCTCCCCAGTTGTGCTCTCTCTCACTATCTCTGTCTCTCTCTCTCTCTCAAGAGAAGTAAAGTAAGTAAATATAAGTAAATATAATCTTAAAAAAAAAACTTAAAATATTTTGCCTTTTCCAAGGGGAGTTTCTTTTATATTTATTGTCATCGCAGTTTAAATTATTCTCATGAGATATTTGAAACAAATACAGTCTGAATTTGAATACTGGCACTGCTTTCTAACTGTATTACAAAATTGTATGAAGACTTAGTAGATTTAAAACGTTGTAGAATTCCTGGCACAGAGTAAGCATTCATATTATTATTGCTGTTGTGATTATCTCCTCTGTCTTATTTTATGCCTCTGATTTTCATTTTAATACAATTTTGGTATTTTCTTTACTTATATCTTCTACCGTATAGAATTTTTGTTTGCTTTAATTTTTGCAGTAATTCAGAAGATAGAAATGCTTCTGCACATTTGACAGGCAATTGATTAAATTGATAAAAAAAGTTGTTATATAAATCAGTACTTCCAAAACCTGAATGTTTTGTGGGGAATTTAGAATGCCATCATTTCTTCTGCCTTCCCTCCTTTGGATCTCATTGATGTGGGTATTTTGGTGTCATATAAATTTTATTTATCTAAAATTGTTGCATCATTTGCTTTTGATTTTTCACCCTATCAGCTATAATAATTGTGCATACTTTATCATGTCCATGTAAGCATTGTAATTGTTCACTGATAGACATAAAGTTAACATTAAGACATAAAATTAACATGTAAATGCAATGTCTGGTATTTAGTGAAATACATGCAAAGCGCAGCTGAAGTTCAGTGTATGAATACTAAAAATGTTTGTAATCTCTACTTATATCATTATGATCTTTTTTGTTTTATTGGTGGGGGGAGGAGCAGAGGGAGAGAGAGAATCTTAAGCAGGCTCCATGCTCATTGAGGAGCCTGATGTGGGGTTCAATCTCATGACCCTGAGATTACAACTTGAGCCAAAACCAAGAGATGGATGCTTAAGCAACTAAGCCACTCAGGCACCCCTCATTATGATCTTTCAATTGATGTGTGAAAACATTTTCTGTGTCATTTACACAAGACCCATATATATTTACAGTTAAACTGTAAGTTCTTTGAGAAAAGAATGAATGTTTCTCATTTATTCTTATTTTTTTAGCATTCAGGGAAGCAGAAGGACTTCCTCCGTTATTGGTATTTTTTTTTTAGAGGACTAGGTTGTGATGGTCAGAGAATATCAAAGTTTGACAACAAAGCTGGGTTTTAGAAAGCCATCAAAACCTTATTCTGGTGAATACCATTTCCATCTCACTTTACACAAGGAAGGGGAAAAGAACTGATGGAAGCAAGGGTGTTTCTTTGGTAATGTGGATTATCGGAAAAACATATTTGCCTTCTCAAGATGATAGTGATATTTTGGAAGTCAGAGAAGGGATTAAAGAATGTTCACATTCACAAGAATGTTAGAATGGCTTTGGAGTTGTCCATACTTCATGGTAAATGATGCCTTGATGTCCTGAGTTCTGTAAGTCCAGATATTAAAGACAGAATCTCTAAGGATCAGAACCCTCAACACTGGCTCTGCATCCAAACTGGCTATGTGGTTGCTTCTAATAAAGGGCGAAGCCTAGAGTCACAATCATGATCTGAAGCAGTAGGAGGAGAAATAGGTTTTTTTTTCTGTTTTTGTTTGTTTGTTTGTTTTAGTTGTTGTTGTTGTTTTCTCCTGTAGGTGTTTAATAAACAAGAGCACGTGGAAAGCACTGATAAACCACAGGTGAAGCAGTAGGGCTTAGGAAATATATTTTAAAAGGATGGAAGGAAGGGAGGAAGGAAGAAAGGAGAGAGGGAAAGAGGGAAGAAGGACAGACGGAAGGAAGGGGAACGGCTGATAGCAGTGGAACTAAAATACGGTTTCTGGACCAGCAACAAGCAACACCACCTGGGAATATGTTAGAAATTCAAAATCTTGTTTTCCAGCACAGACCTACTACAAAAGGAACTATAGAGGAGGGAGACCAACAATCTGTGTTCCCCTGGGTGATTCTGATAGAGGAGAAACACCAGGCTGCAGACTAGATCAAAGGCCCTTTCACATATGGCTCCACAACCCCATCTCCTACTGCAGCCACATGTGTTGTGTTGCATTACAGCATAGTATGCTATTCATGAGGATCAATGTAAAGAATCCAAGGTTTTGCTTTACTTGTCTATTTATTTTAGTCTAGTCTGTTTAAAAAGGCAGATAAATTATGTAATAGATCTTAGATAGCTTCTCATCAACTTTCTTAGGGGCATTTGAAGTTGTAACCTCCAGCTATCAAAAACATTTGTGTTCCTAGAATACCAAATCTCTCTGCAATGCTAGATAAATATCATGTTACCATATTGTGGTGTATTATTTATGAATGAGGAGCACTTACGCAGTCCTGCTAAATTTGACATTTATCCTCCCAACCCCCAAAACACCTTCTACTGTTGGTGCTATTATTTGTGAATAGGAATTTTGATTTAGACAAGGAAAAAAAAATATTGTCCTAAGATTTATACAAATAATACCAAAGCTAGATGATTTTTATACAAAGGTACATCTGTTATATTTTAAAAATACATTTTCCTCTATTACCCCAATTTAATAGTGAAAATATATGAGCACAATCTGCTTTCCTAAAAAAAAAATTATAAATTGTTATCATTCCTAGACTGAAATATGCATAGTTGTTAAAGGAAACATGCCATCTAGAATATTAGAGAGAGACATTGTCTGAAATTACAGATAATTAAAAGTGCATTTTATATGACTTTAGATGTTTTCATTATGTTTATTATTACTTTGTTGTTATTAAGAGGCAGGAATTGATGAAAGAAGCAGGCCCTTCAGTGACTTTGAGCAAACTGAAAAAAAAAAAAAAAAAAGAAAAAGAAAGGAAAAGAAAAGAAAAAAAAACAAAAAACAAAAAACAGCTCCCATTTTTCCCAATCACGCCAACACTGCCAGCGAGTGCTGGCTTGAAGAACTGAGCTGCAAGATCTCAGTCCTGCCCGCCCCGGTGAGGAGGCCACTGGAACCTGTCCAAGCTGGCTGTCTCCTGATTTCCTACCTATTGTCATCCTCAAACTAGAAAGCCAAGGTTTAAATGTGGCCCATGGTCTGATTGCTTGTTGGGTCTGGGGACTTTCTTGTCTGTGCAGAAGGTAGAAACAGTTTGAAGTCATGGCCACTATTTTTAAACTGTAATTTTTTTTTTTTAAGAATAATCTAGATTTCTCTTGAAGGCTAGAAGACAGGGTAATATTGGGCTTCCATTTTGCCCAGTAACAATTAGCTAGAGCTGAGTTGCTTCTCTCTGTGTAGGAAACATGTGCCCCACAGTGCCACGGTCCCCATCTGAACTTCTTTAATTCCCTGGCCTGGGTGAGCATCTGGGTTTAATTCCATATAATAATCATATTAATCTCTTCCATTAAATCTTTTCTCTTTAGTAGGTTTGATAACTTTTTAAACTCTGTGCCTACTGTTCCAAATGCAGATTTGCCTTTCAGCACTCTTAACAACTAATTGCATCTACTCACTCATAGTCTTTCTCCTACCAGACAGTAAACTTCTGAACAAAGACCAGCATTTTAATCCATCTCTGAAATCCCAGTGCCTGTCACATTGTAGTTACATAATGAATGTCTGTAAATAAATAACATGATTGATTATTATTTATAAAAACATACGTATGAGGGATAGAGAAGCATATTTCCAACCTCCCCTCTCTACTACTCAGAATTGCTACAGTAATGCTATATAACAAACTACTTGCTCACCTCACTGATTTAAAACAACCATAGTAATAATTTCCTAAGATCATGGGTCTGAAGGTGGTGACAACTCATCTAGCTGTAGGTTCAAATTGCAGGTTGTATTCAAGCTTGTTCCACATCTTCTTGGCTTAGATACTGGGTTGTAGCTACTAAAGACATTCTCTGCTCATGATGGCAGAAATGCAAGAAGGAAGACCCTGTCCTGCAAACAATTTCAAGCTCTGCTTACATCCTATCTGCTAACATTCATGTTGACCAAAGCAAGTCACATGACCAAGCCCAAAGGCCAGAGGTACAAAGTACCTTCTACTCAGCCAAATCTATGTGGACATGGGCAAGGGAGTAATTCCAGCCAGTATTCTAAACCAGGGCCAGAATTAGGATCAGGCAAATGAGGAACTTGCCTCGGATATAAAATTTAAGGGGAAACCAAAAAACTCAACAATCAAGATAAATAGTACTTTAATACTATATTTGAAGGAATAAAAATTACTGCAAAAATCTATGATAAACTAAATAGCAAACTATTAGGGGAAAAAAGCATCTGATCACATATTTGCATTTGTCAACTTAAGTACCTTGCCTTGGTCCAGGCTGCATTGGATCTTATTCCCACCATTGATCCCATCAAAAATACTGTTGTTGGCAGCACTTGTTCCACTGTTGCTTGAATGTTGACTCTCTGCATTGCTGTGAATATTTGTAAAGAAACATATAGAAATTCAAGTCTCCAGGAGATAGATACAAAATTTATCCCCAGAAAAAAAGAATTTAGGGCAAGTAACTTTTAACATAAAAACATCTTTAATTTGAAAAGAAAAGTAAAATAACCTATTTCACCAGAAACCTGCATATCAGTTTAGTAGAAAAGCATTCCTTGCTATTAAATAATGTAAAATGCCTGCAAGTTTATCTTAGTCAACCCCTTATATTTTCCACATCTTGAATTTGGGTGTTTAGGCAAGAGCACCTTGACATCAGGCTGCAGAATGATATAAATAACTGAAAATCCTCCATCATTGGAGGAAGTGAGGGGAGTAGTAGGAGAACAAATGCAACAACAATTTTCTGGTCAACTTAATGATTTTTCACTAAGTATTTTAGGATGTAACTGATCTCATTAAGAGAAGGTAACCACAGGTATTTGACGGTCCTTTATGTGAGGGAGACAAGTAAAAAGACAATCTTACATCCAAATCTTCAAGTGTTTTATTACCTTCCTACCTGGAGGTTGCAAACTGGGCTCAGGCCTATGTATGTGAGGAGACTTGTGAAACACATTTTATGGAAGCGGCCATCCCATGCCATGCTCTCAGAGACGACATCTGGTTTCCTGAGTCCCATGAAGCCCATGTTCAGTTCGAGGCACCATTCTGGCTGAAGACAACTGTCCAAGAATCTGTAAAGGATTCCTACTGCATTTCAAACTTGGAGTACATGGTGGTGATGGTTCTAAGATGACTGGAACATATTCAAAAGGGACTGATTTAAGACCTGTAAGATAAGAGTCAACAACACCAATCTCTTACAAGTAGAAAAGTATCTAAACTTTAAAAAAAAAAATTTAATTATTATTAAGGAGCAAACACAGAAGTCTGTAACTGTAAGTATTCTAGTTAAATTAAGTAAAATAATATGAGTAACATGAATGTTTCCAAAAGAAGGAGGGTGAAGTTCTAAAGATGATGATGATTGACTGATTCAGGATATAGAAAATATTTTTAGTGTGCTGTTATTTTATGTGCCGTCATGACTATTCTTTTTTAGTGTACAGTAGCTTAATAAGAACTTTCTGGAAATCATTCCTGATCCATATCTTTCACCTAAACCACTATATTTAATGGAGTTTTAGGTTAGTTCTTCACCCCCTAATTCTTTTCATCAGTGTACACCTCAGTAAAGTTGCATACTTATTCTTTTACGCATTAGAAAGCTGAGATTGAGGAAACATTAAACCGTTTACCCACACAGCTAGCAGGTGTTCCAGTCAAGATGCAAATCTAGGTCCTTCCTCTCCTCCACGTGAGCTCCTCCCACTCCCCCCTCCCTGCTTCCTCCCCGGAGCAGGGTTGCCTGCTGAGGCTTTCAGCCTCCCGAGTCGTCCTGGGGCTCTGCAGCTTTCCTCTTAGCATATTAACAAACTATGTTCATCCCGGGGTGACTTACACTAGACCTGTGCTTCACAGAAACACATCTTCTCTCTTCCCATCCTCACACGGAGGGTGGGTTATCACTGCCCCATTTTGTATGTATGAAAACCAAGGTTCTGAGAGCTTAAGTAAACTACCTTGGGTACACATCCCGGAAATGGCAGGATCGAGTTGCACAGCCACATCGGTATCGATCCGCCTTCTGTGTTGCGCTCTGAACCATCGTGCAAAATGGTCTCAAATCGTGCCACGTTTCCCTTGTGAGAGTGGGAAAACCGCTGGATTCATTAAGAGTTGCAGACATCGGGTTTCTATCCCGGCCGTGGCTATTGTCCAATCCCGTTTCTTCATCTGTAAAACTATGATGGATAGTCCCTACCCTGCGTAAGTCCTATCTTTGCTGTGAGACTTGAGCCAGCAACTCTAGGGGACACACTGTAACCTCAAGTCACTGCTCAGACACGAGTTAGCAGCCTGAGAGGCTGGGGCAGCTGTTGCTGGTGTGCGTTATATCTCACACAAGCCTAGAAGACTCCTTGACACTGAAGCTTTCAGGACCCGGACGGATGCCAAATGAACATAAGCTGTTTTGGTAACAGACAAGTCAAGGGCATTTCTTGGAAGGACATTCCTTGAAAGTGACTTCTTTCTCACTCATCTTAGGGGCAGAACCAGCCCAACAGGTCATTAAGAAGATTCTGAAGAACAGATAGAATATTCAGGAAATCATTCCTCATTAATATGTTTCCTATTATATGTTTTGGTGCATTTTTTCCATTTTCATCCCAAATTTGTTGTTTCTTAGAGTGAAAAGGAAGCAAGGAATACCAAGGGAAATAATCCTTAGGACTAACATGAAAGTTCAGATGCCTGTTTTCCTCTACCTTTCTGGTGGCCTTCAGCTCAGTCTAGGCCCAAGGTTTATTGACACTCGCTGCGGGACAGCTGGTGGTCATTCATGTGTTAAGGAGGAAAGAGTCTGAGATTCTAACATCTTGGTAGTAACAGATTTTGCTTCCTTATTCCAAAACACTTCATTTAATGATATCAGAACTTTGATAAATATATGTAGGTGTTTCTGGGTTTCTTGTTTCGAACTCCCTCTCCTCTGGTCTCCTTAATCTCAATTTGGATTTATTTCCATCATAGAAAAAGAACTAGAGGTCCAAAGCCCCATCAGTAATAGTTAGGGACATTTCATCTATTTGATTGCTATTTCTGGAGAACCTACTTGCATTGATACTCTGCTAAGTACCGGGGGGAACAATTTGCTGGTTTCTGTCCTTGAAAGGCTTAAGTTTTCCATCTGACCCTATATTGTTTAGAGGCTAATACTGTTATCTTTGCATTAGTCTACACAGTATTTTGATATTTTTCCTCATCAATTATTTCTCATTTCTCACTTCGCCTATTCTATTCCATTGAGTTATCCCCTGAAAAGGGGCTTTAAGGGAAATTTTGCAAGAATATGAATTTTCTACTCCCTTTGTATTGTATTTTATTCTATTTCCCTTAAAGATTTTATTTATTTTTCTGACAGAGAGAGAGAGACAGCATGAGATGGAACACAAGCAAGGGGAGTGGGAGAGGGAGAAGCAGGCTTCCCGCTGAGCAGGGAGCCAGATGCAGGGCTCGATCCCAGGACGCTGGGATCATGACCTGAGCCTAAGGCAGAAGCTTAACAACTGAGCCACCCAGGCACCTCTGTTATATTTTATTATTTTTTTTTAATTTATTATCAAAACTCTTAACATGAGCTCTACCATCTTCAGAAATTTTTAAGTGTATAATACATTATTGTTGCCTATAGGTATAATGTTAGCTCGCACATCTCCAGCCCTTACTTGTCTTGCTTACCTGAAACTGTATGCCCATCAACTATTAACTCCCCATTTTGACCTCCTCCAGCTCCTGCCACTGTTCCACCCTTTCATTCTATGATTTTAATTCTTTTCAATGCCCCGGATAAGTAGAATCATGCAGTCCTTGTCTCTCTGTGGCTGACTTATTTCACTTGCTATGATCTATGCAAGGATCACCCATATCGTCACATACTCTTTTATCTGAAAACACATTATCTTATTTCTGGAGTTACTCTCTGGCTATGTCTGCAAAAGCTCACAAATGGTCCTCTTGTTGTCCTGGCCCATGCCATATACCGGAGCTGATGGATCTTTCCTTTTAATAAATCAATTCTTTGAAAACCACTGCCACATTATAATACCTCAGTATCAGCTTTCTGACAACCAAATATAATTTGATTGCAGAAGACTCTAAGCAAGTTCCTTTCAGATAAGAGATGCATAGCTTATATAACTTGCACCCAGAGATGTTTAAGGCAAAATGTGTGGTTGTGTCACTATCAAGATCAAATCCATTCCCCCAGCAATGGCTACCTTGAAATGGATAACCATGTTTTCCTCTAAAATTGCAGACTTTTATTTCTGACATGTTACCTTGCTTGTTGTTTATGCCTTCATTGCCAGGGAGATAGAAAACACAGCACACTATTGCTACAGTTGAGCTTGCTTGAGCTCAGAGGGGTTAAATAGTTGGCTGTCAGTCACAGTGAGCAGGTCCACTACTAAGACGGGAACCTCTGTTTTCAGAGTTCTAGCCCAGGACTTTCTATCCTACTAAGCTGTCTCCATAGCGCATATTTATTTTATAAGTTGTTTGTAAGTAAACTTGTATTTTCAAAGCAGTGTGTAGACTCCTAAGGGGAAACTGTCATTTCAAGTTGAAGATAATTCTTAGAATTTTGAACATATTGACTAAAATGTTATATTATTCTCCAAACATGTCATTACATTGCCATAGTATTATATTATGTTGTGTTATATTGCTTGCATTGCAAAATACTATTATAATTTTTGTTATTATTACTAATAATGAGGCAGATAGGCACATATGCTCATTCCCATCATAAATAGAAGATATCCAATGTTGGTATTTTCAGTGGATTTGTGATGGATGCCCAGCTACTGCACATGATATGGGGTAGAATTTCTCATGAATATATGCACATTTGCCTGGACTGTAGATGTAGATGAATATTTTGGGGGGATTATTTGATTCCGCATTGAGGGTGATTTGCCCTTGGAGTAGATCAAACCTACATATTCTGCCCATTTATCCCTGCCTGACATATTTTTTCATATAATATACTCCTTTTATATTCCAGGGGGAATATACCCTTCCCTTTTTCTCTGTATCTTAAATTGTCTATGTCCTTATTTTCCTTATTTTATGTCCCCCTCCCCCCCAGATATTTTCTTTTAATTATTTTTAATTAGAAAAGGGGTATATAATCACTAAAAACTTGAAATAGATCAACACTATCCAAATGGAAGTATAAATTCATTCCTTCTAGTAATGTCCTATTTCCATCGACTGGAGAAAAACACCCTTATGAGTTTCTCAGATCTTCAACAATCTTTTCTAGAGACTATATGATCAGGAGAAAAGCCCCTGCTATATCTGAAAGTAGAAGACCCTAATTCAGAATATCATTTTTGTATCATGACCTTAAGACTGACATTAGATATCTCAAGAAAACCCATTTTTTTAGTTGTAAAATTGGTTAATAAATTTTCCCCTACTTATATGCCAAGTCTGTTGTGATGATCACACAAAATAGGGTATAGCAGGGAAGTTAAAAGTCCATACAAATTTAAGTTGCTGTACTCGTCATATAAAGACCATCCTAGTCAGATCAAATAGCCCCTTTACTATGTATAGCTTTAGGCTTTGTTGAGCTTACATTCATCCTCATATGCTGAACCAATGTACTCATTTATATATTAACAATCACTTTTAATCAACCAGAAGTGATTTCTCACTCATTTGAAACCCTGTAGTATTGCTTTTGTGATTCTCTCAGCTTTCTCCACTTTCCCCTCTATGTCATTTTTATCTGTTTAGGGATCCCATATAGATCTCTGGTTTGAGATACCCATCCAACAGCACCCAATTTTCCTCCCCAAGAAGATATGCTCTTCAAATACTTGTTAAGTTTTAAATGAACGAATAAACAAACCAAAGGATGAATTATGGGAGTATTTCAGAGTTATCGTGGCCATTCATTCTAGTCCCCTAGATGACAAGCCTTAATCTCAGGAGTGGAGGTATCTGTACATGTGCTCAGCAACCCCCACCAGTGACCACTGCTGCTATTAGAACAGTCTTCGAGTGGGGTATCAGTTCACAGCACCGACTGCCTGCCTCCTCTGGGTCTTCTGCCTCTTTGACCTGCCCCCAATTCTCCCACATATTATACTGAGTGATTCCTATTGTATTCAACCTGTCTGATAGTTCCATTTCCCAGTGGAGTCCTTTGGCCCTTCCAGAGCAGTGGTCTGTCTGTGCCTACTGAGCCGTTCAAGTACCACTCTAAAGACAGGACGTATAGCTTATCCATTTGTATCACTGACTTTCAAAGCTGCCCGAACAAACGTTTCTGGCTGGACTTATTTCAGAGCGTTGACTGAAGCAGACAGAAAGCTTCCTGCCAGGCAGTTATATTTACCACACAAATTTGTCAGCTTAACCAAACATTCCAATGCGTTAGGAGCAGAAATTTGAGCTGATTGATCTAAAGGACTCAAACACTATGAAAGAGATGAAGGTGTGGCAGCCGACAGAAGGGTCTGCACGACTCCACAGTCATCACGAGATAAATGTTTCTTGGAGGAACTGTGCAATCTCCCTGCTGCCCCACATCCTGCAGGGTTCGCCAAAGCAGTCAGGAACTTTCGTGAGTGTTGGCATGTTTCGGCCAAGGCACAATGGTGGTGTTAACAGCAATCTTGAGATGCCCCTAATCTGCTTAAATTACACGGCAAAAATGTGATTATAAATCCTCAGCAAAATCACAGGATGCAGTGATCCTTGAATTCTTATTTGCAGCTTTAACATCACCTCCCTCTTGCATGGGTCTGGGCTTTATGTCTCTTTCTATAAAGTGGGAATTACTCCTCTTTTGTCATTTTCCCTCACCCTATTTTCATAATTTAACGTTAGGCTCGCTACAAAGACCTTCACAACCCAATGCCACGGAAATTGGCATTCCTCCTCTTCCCAGGTGTAAACCTAGAAAATGTAGCAAAACTGATCATTCAAGAAGATAGAGCAATTTTGACATGCTGAAAAAATGTATCAATGGTTAGTTGTTTAATATCTTTTAGAAGTAATATAACCATACTGGGTATAATGGTATATTACACAAATTACATAGAGCAATTATTAGGTTTACATGACTTGTCATTTCACCTTTTCCTGTGCATGTAATTTAATTTTGTCTGACTTCTTTTATTCTGTCAGTAAGCAGTCTGTTGGGGAAAAATTAAATAAGTAAAATAATTTTCAAACATTTAAAACTGCATGCAGGCAATAAACATTTACCTTGCAAGTGAGTCTGAGGATACTCTTAGAGAAAAGTGGGGACATATTTGAGGAAGGTCTGATGTGCCCACACAGATTTTGTAATCCACAAGACAGAATAATAGACCAATTCTTTCCAAGGGACTACTGCCAAATTTTATACATCTGATCACTCAAGAAACTATCCACTGATTGATTGATTGATTGTGTGTGTGTGTGTGTGTGAGAAAGAGAGAGCACATGTGTCGACAAGTGAAAGGAGGAGGGGCACAGGAGAGACAGAGAAAGAATCATAAGCAGGCTCCATACCCAGCGTGGAGCTCAATGCAGCGCTCTATCTTAGGACCCTGGGATCTTGACCTGAGCCAAAAATAAAAGGTTGGACATTTAATTGACTAAGCCACCCAGGTGTCCTTCAAGAAACACTTTGTAAAGCCACATTACTTTAATAACAATATCAATAGAGCAAATTGTGTTTTTTCTTTTCTCAGTCTCTTATAAATCTATTGTAGTTTGTTCATTAGGTATAGAGAAGAGCCATAAAATTATTTTAATTTCAGTTTCTCTCAGCTATCTCCAAAGAACAGCTTAAGTTAAACCTATATGTTAAAACTACAGTTTTTTTCAATGAATAAACTTCATGTTTAAGAGCAGTTTTAGGTTCACAGAAAAGTCGAATGGAAAGTACAGGGGGTTTCCATGTACTCCTGACCCCACACATGCACACACTTTCTCATTGTGGATATCCCCCATCATGGGATGCATTTGTTATAACTGATAAACCTTTAATGATACATCAGAATCATCAAGATCCATGGTTTGCATTAAGGTTCATTCTTGCTGTTGTACATTCTATGGATTAAAGAAATTTATAATGACTTGTATCCATCGTTGTAGTATTTTACAGTATAATTACACTGCCTTAAAATTCCTCTATGCTCTGCATATCCATCCCTCTATCTTCTCTAACTCATGGTAACCACTGACTTTTCTACTGTCTCCATAGTTTTGCCATTTCTAGAATGTCATATAGTTGGAATCATATAGCATATGATCTTTTCACACTGGATTCTTTCACTTAATAATATGTATTTAAATGTCTTCCATGACTTTTCTTGGCTTGATGGCTCTTTTCTTTTAAGTGATGAGTAATATTTCTTTGTCTAAATGTACCACAATTTATTTATCCATTCGCCTACTGAAGGACATCGTGGTTGCTTCCAAATTTAGGCAATTATGAATAGAGCTGCTTTAAATATCCTTGTGTAGGGCTTTGTGAGGATAAGTTTTCAATTCCCTTGGGTAAATACCAAGGAACATGATCACTAGATCACATGGTAATAGTACATCTAGTTTTATAAGATACTGTTGAGCTGTCTTCCAAAGTGTCTGCGCATTTTGCATTCCCTCCAGCAGTGAGTGATTATTTATGTTCTTACACATCCCCAGTAGCATTTGGTGTTGTCAGTGTTTTGGATTTTGGCCATTCAAATAGATGTGCTAGGTGGTGTCTTGTGGTTTTAGCTTGCAATTTCCTAATGACATATGAGTTGAACATCTTTTCATATGCTTACTTGCTGTCTGTATATCTTTTTTGGTGAGGCGTCTGTGTCTTTTGCCAATTTCTTCAAAAAAAGTGATTCATTTTCTTATTGTTGAGTTTCCAGAGCTGTTTGTGCATTTAACAATCTTTTATCATATGTGCCTTATGCATATAATTTCTCTGAATCTGTGACCTGTCTCCTCATTCTTTTGAGGTTTTTAATTTCAGTGTAGTCCAGCAGATCAATTATCTCTTTTATGGATTTTGCCTTTGATTTTGTATCAAAGAAGTCATTGCTATAACCAAGGCCATCTAGATTTTATCCTATGTTATCTTCTAGGAGTTTCAGTATTTTACATTTAGGTCTATGATTGCTTTTGAGTCAGTTATTGCAAAGGATGTAAGAGACACATTTAGGTTCATTTTTTTTCCATGTCCAGTTTGTTCAGCATCATTTGTGAAAAGAGTATCTTCACTCTGCTGTATCATCTTTACATCTTTGTCAAAGATCAGTTGACTATATTTTCGTGGGTTTATTTCTGAACTCTGTTGTGTTCCATTGATGTGTTTGTTCTATCTGTTCTTTTACCAATACCACAGTCTTCATTATTGTAGCTTATAGAATGTCTTAAAGTCAGGTAGTGTTAATATTCTAAATTTGTTCAATACTGAGTTTGCTAATCTGAGTCTTTTGCCTCTTGATATAAATTTAGAATCAGTTCATCAATATCTGCAAAATAACTCACTGGGATTTTAATTTGGATTGTGTTGAATCTCTAGATCAACTTGGGACACATTCACATCTTGACAATATTGAATCTTTTATCCATGACCATGGGGTATCTCTCCATTTATTTAGTTCTTCCTTGATACATTCTATCATGTTTTAAATTATGGTTTTATGCATAAAAATGTATTTACAAAGTTATGATTTATTTAAGAGGTGATATTTTCCTCTATAAAACTAAAGTTCGATTGTAAAATGATCAGAATTAGAATGGTTTCAATGAAAGAAATAAGTATTAATGGACTCTGATATGCTGGTTTTGCCAGTTGAATTCAGTTTATCTTTAGCAAGGTAAAACCAGCCATATGCCTTTGGATCTCTTGCCCAAGGATTGGGAGAAGCATCTAATCATTCCAGATGAAGATAAATTTCTCCACAGAGAAGTAGAATATTTTTTAATATGTAGTTTATTAAGGTGTTGATGTAAGAAGAGGGGGAAAAAAAAGATGAACAGTCCAATGGTGAAGATATGTAAGAGGATATGTTGTTTAAACTGAAATTGTAAAGGCTTACCAATCTGCAGTGAAATTGGAAAAATGTATTGTTGTTGTTGTTGTTTTATGATCTTCTTTATGGACATCCTAATAAGGACCTAATATCAGTCACTTGGTTGTTTATAGTCATTAGATCATATACCTAGCCATTAAATGTGTACTAAGAACCTACTACATATTACCAATATAGTAGATTGCAATTTAGCTGGAGAGATAGACATTTAAAATTATGATAATGTGAGAACACTGGAGGTGGGACAGTTAATATTTTTTTAAAAAAAGTTAGTGGTCATGTGAGCTGTTTCTTAAAATATGAATACAGTTTTTATCAGCTGAGTGAAGAGGTTAAGGAGATGAAAGATAGTGGTCTAATGTTCTCAACAAATATTTATGGAACACCTGCTAAATACCATTTATATAATTAACAGGTTCATATTATCTCAGATTTTATAGAGGTATTAGCTAGTGATCTCACAATTAAATATAGCAAATGTGATTATAAGAGAAGAGTGTAGAAGTGATTGTGCACAGAGGAAAGCTCTCTCATTCTAATGTGGACTTTCAGGTCCCTCTGAGAGATTGGTTTACAGACTAATGTCTGTGGGAACAGGAAGAGCAAAGGCCAGGAGGTGCCGAGAGCACTATGTGCTCGAGGAGCTAGGGCCTCAATAGAATGTGAAGGGGATAAATGATAGGAAATGAGGCTGAACAGGCAATGAGGGACATCATGCAGAGCCTTGCAAACTACATTAAAAACAACAAGATGCTCTGGGATAGATGTATCAAGGAAGTAATGTGCTCAGATGAGCATTTAACACGAGGACCCTTACTTTATAATGAAGCACAGACCGGGAGGGGAGACAAGATTAGGAGCATGGACACCAAGAAGGCTGTTGCACGGAATCAAGATGTCATGATTTTTTGAATTAGAATAGTGGTGTGGGAAATTGAGTGTGGTAGAAAGAGAGGCAGTAAAAAAAAAAAAAAAAAAAAAAAAAAAGTGATTACTAGAAGTACAGGATCTGCAGTCAGAGAGCTTGGCTTAATTCTTTGTCAAATCAGCCTTTTTTTTATTGTTTTGTTTTCTTTTAAAATTATAGTTTCTATTTGTTTTATCTCTTCATTATTTAGCACTTCTTTTTTTAGGTTTTCTATATTCTGTAGTTTTTATGGTGCCAATCTCTGGTTTGTTGAGTTTTCTGATACTCCTAAAACGTTCTTTAAAACATTTTAAGTGAGATTGTTGTCAATGGGGAATATTTTTTCTGTGGTAATGTCACATGTCCTGAGTTGTGAAAAGTTCATATAGAGTGGTGTTTTATTTTCTAGGCCTTAGGGATTCAATGTTTTGAATAATTTTCTATTAATTTCTTGGTTTCTCATTCTTGTACTTTACAAATGCCTTTTTAAAAAAATATCTTTGTCAGGTAAAACTCTTAGGACAGGGGTGACTGGCTCGGTCAATAGTATGTGTGACTCTTAAATATATATATTTTTAAGATTTTATTTATTTATTTGAGAGAGAGAGAGAGGGAGTGAGAGAGAGAGAGAGCAAGGGGGGGGGCAGAGGAAGAAGCAGACTCCCCACTGAGCAGAAAGCCAGATGATGGATGCAGAGCTCAATCCCAGGACTACCTGATCATGACCTGAGCCCAAGGTATATGCTTAACCCACTGAGGGACCCAGAATATGTGACTCTTAAATTTGGAGCTGTGAGTTCAAGCCCCATGTTGGGAGTAGAGATTACTTAATTTTTTTTTTTTTTAAGTTTAAAAAAAATTTAAATCTTGGGACAAATTTTTTCCTTCTCCTCCTCTTCCTCTACCTGGTCACCGTGCTAACAACTTATACTATTATTCTGATTTATTTTCTTTCTGGCATCTATTTTTTTTTTACTGAAGTGCATATATATACATATATGTATATATGTGTGTGTGTGTATATATATGCACTTCAGTAAAAAAAATAGTTACGAGAAGAAATATATATATAGATGTATATAAAACAAAGAACACCACTATTCTAGTTCTATTCTAATTCAAAAAATCATATATATATTCATATATATGTAAATATGTAGAAAATGCATATATGTGTATTCACATGTATAACTGCATATGTATTCACATATATAAATATGTATTCACATATGTATGTGAATACATACTGAATGTGTGCATGTGTGTGTGCGTGTGTGTGTGTGTATACTTATTTATTCCTGAGGATATATTTTATTTAGTGCTATGTGTATTCAACAGTTGCAAACAGTGAGCATTTGGCATAAGTTTTCTGCATGAGCAGAATTTACCTTATTATCAGGAGAATACTTACTTGGTTGGAATCTTGGCTTTGGTTTTTCTTATTAGCTATATAATCTTCAGTGTTGGAATGTAGAAATGCATTCAATGCATGTAAGGCTTTTTTTTTTTTTAAATTGATATTATTCTTCTGTAAACAGTGTAACTTGACATTGTGAGAGAGACATCTGAAGTGAGGACAGGACCATATAGGTAAAAAAAGAATCAACAAGGTCACTGGGTGGCTCAGTGAGTTAAGCCTCTGCCTTCAGCTCAGGTCATGATCTCAGGGTCCTGGGATTGAGCCCCCCATCGGGCTCTCTGCTCAGCAGAAAACCTGATTCCCCCTCTCTCTCTGCCTACTTGTGATCTCTCTCTCTGTGTCAAATAAATAAATAAAATGTAAAAAAAAAAAAAAAAAGAATCAACAATAGTTTTTAGTAATGTGGTGAGCATAGGCCTTCAGGATGAAGTAAGATAAAGATTTATAGATGACTCACTTAAGTGACGGAAGAGAGGTGACGTGGTCTGCTGGAGAATGGATGGAGATGAGCCCCATGGGCATGAATGGGTAGTAAAGAGTTCGTTTGTTTACATTCAGGTTGAAGAGTTCCCAGTATTAGTTTAAGAGTTTCAGAAAGAAGTTGAAGTTAGAAAGAAGGGTTTAGAGGTCTTCAGTTTAGGTTAAGCCACAGGACTAAATACCATTCCCTTGGAAAAGACTGTTCATAAGAGGATTAAGAATGGAATACTAAGGTTAAAGTAAAAACAGAGTTTTAAAGAAGTTTGGCTGGCTGGATTCAATTTTAGAAATCACAGAGAATTAAGTAGGTAGAAGCTGGTTTACTCTTCTGAGCATCCATGGGTAAGCCATCCCCATAAAAATGCCTTGTTTTAGCCCAGTTTCACAGGAGATGGAAAGTCACTTAAACCACTGAATTCACTAGCTGTGTGCTCCTGGATGGGTTTTTGAACCCTCTAAATTCAAGCATTTTTAACTTTTAAATGTGGAAAATAAAAACATGTTTGTAATTACTTATAAGCACTTGTTATAATTTGTTTTTCATAATTCCTGTAACATGGAAGTTACACAATAAATAAAGTACTGATGATAAAATGCCAATCAGAATAGGAAATACCTCTTGGCTCCTCTAAGCATCTGGTTTACTAAGGAATTAATATGCTATTAGAAGATTAACATGGGTTCAGAAGACTGTTGGTAATTGAGTGATGGAAAAGTTTAGCTGGAGTACTTGGGTGGTGATTCTTAATCTTGACTGTAGCTAAATACCTACTCTGAAAGTTTTATGTGTACAGATTCTTGAGCTTGCCCTTGTCTCTACTGACTTTAGGCTAAACAATAAAGAAATTATGAAAATACATCAAAATGAAAGGTATTGCCCCTGCTATCAAGGATTTTAATCAGGCAGCAGAGATATGCGTAAAGTACAGTATTCATGAGAGGACATCAGTATTCAAGGGAATGTTCCTGATTTGATGATTCAAGACTCAATAGATGAATCAAACAATGCATAGAGACTGGTGGTGTTTGTCCAATCCTAGTCTACCTCTTTATTTCACATCTGCATCCTCAACTCAATCTTTATTACCATGTCCTTATATATAATGTAAGTGCTCAAAATTTCCCTGGGCCCCACACGCATAGACCTTTGAATATTCTAGGGTTTTGTGGATTTAGTTTATACTAAAGTTTTTATTTTTTTTAGAACTTTTTAAAGTTTATTATTTATTTATTTATTTAAGTAATCTCTATACTCAGCATGGGGCTCAAACTCGTAACCCCAAGATCAAGAGTTCCATGTTCTTCTGACTAAGCCAGCCAGGTACCCCAGAATGTTTCTAGTTTTTGAATATATCATTTCCCCTATAGTATTATAGAATGGCAGTTTAAGGAGGGAAAACTTTTATCAAGTGTGTGTCCCTGAAGCCTCTTCCTGTAATTAAAATGTTTTAACATTCTTAATAATTATACAAATCATCACACTTTATATTGCCAGCGGAAATAGGTTTAGAGTTTTACAGCTTACAACTTCTAGGTCTGTCACTTTATTTATTTTAACTCCTACATTTTTAATAGTGCTTTGGGCTTTCTTGCCTCTTTACTAATTGGCATACTTTCATTTTTCTTTTTTATTTTCCTATTTGAGAAACTCATCTGCTTTCCTTCAATCATCTTTTTTTTTTTTTAAAGATTTTATTTATTTATTTGACAGATAGAGATCACAAGTAGGCAGAGAGGCAGGTAGAGAGAGGAGGGGAGGAAGCAGGCTCCCTGCTGAGCAGAGAGCCCCATGCGGGGCTCGATCCCAGGACCCTGAGGTCATGACCTGAGCTGAAGGCAGAGGCTTTAATCCACTGAGCCACCCAGGCGCCCCCCTTCAATCATCTTTAAATAAACCCAACATGATTCATCACAGTTCATTGTCCAGTGACTTCAAAATCAAAATGTCCAAGGTAAATGCTATCACATTTCAGCCACCCTTAGAAAATATTCACAGAGAACTGAAGTATACCATGCTTTATGATACTATTTCACACTCTTACCTGTCTTTATTAATAAACTGAACTCTGTATTATGGCTTCTTTACTCCCCACCTTTTATCCCTCCAACACAGTTATTATTACAAGATAAATCAGATTCACTTTTTGTGAACTCTAAGGGGTTGTTCAAAATCAAGAGTTTATTGATTGACTGATGTTTGAAGTAAGTGAATGATAGGCTTAAAAGTATTTTTGTCTTATAGCGATATTCTTTTATAAAAATCACATTTTATCAGTAAGACTAAAGTCGGCCAAAAACTTAATTTGATGACCCTCCACAGAGTACAGTAAGATTTCATGGATTCTTACCATCATAACTGATGCTACCCATAAACATTTGCTCATATTAATTGAGGGCACTTAAAAATATGCTAAAATAAAGTCTGCAACATGGCACTAGCACACTTCTAAAATTTTGTTGTGTGCAAAGAGGTTATTTCTTAAGAAAGCCTCAGCATGAAAGAACTTTCCTGGGAGAATGGCATTAGGTTGACACAAGTATTAACAAGTCAACACAGATTTCTGAGAAAAGCAGAACGCCAGATGGTGGAGCAGAGCCCTGCCCTTGAACTCCAATCTGATGAACAAAGGAGAGGTGGACTGCACAAAATTGCAAAGCAGTCTGAGGAAGGCAGGCCTGGGCCAGACAGGGAATGTGTCCTGGGAAATAACGGAGCAGGAGGAAGGCATTAGGGCACCTCTCCAGTAGGTGGATCTTGTGAAGGCCAGGTTGAAAGGGGAAGTGTAGCAATACAAAGGGGAAAAGATGCTCGACACTTAGCCATGTGGCACAGGGTAAGTGCCTCTGTTTTAAGCCATGGTATTTTTCTTTTGGAGCCATTGCTTATATTATCTGCAGCATACTGACAGCTATTTCTGGTTGTCTTTAGCTTTATATATATATTTCTTTTCAGATTCCCTGAGCACTCTCAGGTATATTATAATTTTAACCTATGTAAAGATTAATTAATTCCAAAAACATTTATTTAGTGCTTACATGGCACAAGCCTTGGGAGATAAAAAAAGGTACATAAAAATGATCCCCAACCTTAAAAAAAATCATAGTCTAACTAGACTCTAATGTACAGAGACAGCCTTCTAAATAAATAATTATAATATGGTATGATAGTGATAATTAGAGAAAGATGTCTATTCAGGAGCTACAGAGTATGGAGGCAGGAGTCATTTTCATCAGGAGTGAATTGCACATTACCTTTTTGAGGAGTCAACTTAAGAAGGAGAATTGGAAAGAGGGCCAAGAATTCTTTCTAATCCATCATGAGTAGATTTCAATTGAGGAAGGATGTTCCAAGAAAAGGATGAAGTTGAAAGTAGTTTATCAACATCACAGTTAGCAACAAAAAGACATTTGATGTTGTTGAATTTAAAAATTACTTTCTGCCTGTCCACTGATAGGTCTTCATAAAAAAAATGAGATGGTACAAAATTCAACAGAAAAAGTAAACCATTCTTATGAATTCATGAGGGTGCCTACAAATGGTGATAGAAAACTCTATGTGTTCTTTTGCCTGTGTGAGTTTGTAATTTTTTTATCCTGGATTTTTTTTTTCTTTTTAAAGAATCATATATAGGGCACCTAAGTGGCTCCGTTGTTTAAGTGTCTGCCTTCGGCTCAGGTCACAATCTCAGAGTCGTGGGATAGAGTCTCACGTTCTGCCCCTCCCCTCGCTCATTCTCCTAATCTCTCTCTCTCTCTCAAATAAATAAATAAAATTTAAAAACAAGAATCATGTAAAAAAAAAAACAAGAATCATGTGAAACTATTATAGGGGTTACCACCTTGCAAGTCAATAAATAGATGACTTAGTAAAATTTGGGGGATTGTGGGCACTATTTCCTGTCTATACCCTTCTCTACAACTATTACAGGATATGAAATCATCAAAGACTTATTACATAATTATATGTTCATTTCTTTGGTTAGTGGAGATTTGTGGGTCTTTCCAGAAGATCTATTTAAAATATTCTTAGAATTTCTACTCACTACTGGTGCTATTAAAACAAAAAAATTGCCACAAATTTAGTGGCTTAAGACAAAGTAATTGTATTATTTTATAGTTCTGGAGAACTGAAGTAAAAAATAAGTTTCACTGGGCTACAATTAAGAGGTCAGTAGGGCACCTTTCTTTTGGAGACTCTAGGAGAGAATTTTGCTTGCCTTTTCTAGCTTCTGGAAGCTGCCTACATTCCTTGGCTAAGAGTCTCATCCTCCACCTTGAAAGCCAGCAGTGCAGCTTCCATCTCTGACTGCAGCTTCCATCCCTACATCTTCTCTTTCTCTCGCTCGATCCTCCTTATAAAGTTCCTTGTGATTACATTTTTCCCACCTGGATAATTCATGCTAATCTTCCTATTTCAAAATCCTTAGTAATCATATCTGTAAAGTTTCATTCATCATGTATGGTAACATATTCAGAGGCTCCAGGGATTAGAAGACAAACATCTTTGAGGGGCCATAATTCAGCCTATCACAAAAGTTAGTATTCATATTCTACTGTGATCTGTGGATATTATCTTAGAGAAGATCTTTATAAGGAAAAAGTTCTTGGAGAAACATACCCAATACTGGTGATATAGATTGAGGAAAAAAATAAAGAAAATGCTTGAGTGTTTAAAGAAAAAGAAAAAGAGAACCACCACAAGAGGATAAAAGGAAGACCCCCACCCCCTAAATAAAAAAACCCACACTATACAACCGTATCAAGGGCGAAGTCCAGGGAATTTTCAGGGCTAAAGTCCACCCTTTTATTTTTAGCTAATAAGCCCTCTCTACACCTTATGTATTTAATTTTTATGGTAACCTATGTAACTGTGAATTCTAAAATCACTTTTAAAAATGTGGTCAGAAAAAAGTACCTACCCAAAGAAAGATAATTATTTTACTTATTTTATTTATCCTTTTTCCATTGCTTATTCTTCAATAAGGGTATCTGATTGTTTCAGTGAATGCCTTTTGAATGTAGATCTAATTTTTAAAGTTATCTTGAGAAGGACATTGGAAATAAACTAACACAGACTTTTATAGAGAAAATAGTGTGTTACAAAGAATTTACATTTCTAGTCTGTGATTATATTACTACTTTACTGGTAGACACAAACCTCGTTTACCAAACCCAGATTTCCTGTCTTCTAATTCAGTTCTCTTTCCACTAAATCTATTAGCTCCGTGATTTGCACCTCAGTTTAGCTCTCAGTGCAACATACAAACTACCCATGAGTCTCTTCCTTTCATAAACCAGTTAATCTGTGAGCCAGGAGCATTTTTTTAGTACATTCAATAAAATACATTGATGGGCTCCGATCTGTGGGGAGTCATAAAGGAAGATCATGCTTGTCATACAGAAGTACTTCTCTCTATTGCTAAAGAACTTCAAAATACCCAAGATAGACGGCTAGGAATTCTTTCCAAAAAAAATCCATACATCATTTCCCATAGTAAACAGGAAGCTTATCTAACTTGTTTCCCTTGCTATTATGAAGCTAAAATTTGCCCTAAAGCAAAAAATTGTTTGAGCAGGGGGTTATTCCATGGCCATGAATAAAGAGACATTGCTTATATAGTCTGACAACTTGAACGATTTACTTTCTAAAAATGAGTAGCAGAAGGAAAGCATTTATTTATTTATACTTTAGAACACTCAGGAGAGCAAAAAATAGTTTTCATATTGTTTTTGAATTGCTCAGGCATTCATACACTTTTGAGAACTGGCTAATATCCTGAACAATCTCAATTTATTGTCTACTTACTCCACCCCCAAAGCCATTCTTTGTTCATCTCTACCATGCAATGTGTCCCAGGAGGTTGACCCCTTGGAACTGCATCAAACAGGTGCTCTTGTCAGCTGCTTCTAGTGTGTTTGTCCAAATGAGAGGCAGCAGCAGGAAAAGATAGGTGGTGGTGTCGGGGAGCGGTGTTAGATGGAAAGATTGTTGGAGTTTTTCTTTTTCACTTTCTATTACCCTGCATGGGTACAGCTGCTCCAGGGACCCACTCCTCACGGCTCCCACTGTTACAGAAAATAAAGACTTTATTCAGTGGGGGCAGGGGCTACTATAATGGGGTTTGTATTAAGGGAAAGAAATCAGGCTCAATTTTGAATGTAACAAGGAAAACAGGATTTTATAGCCAAGGAGTAGGGTTTGGGTGTCAGCGGTTAGAAAATGATGAATGGGGGCATTGGGAGTAAGGGTATTCTGACTAACCAACTGCCACAGGATTCTTGCTGAAGACAGTCCAGAGTGGTCAGACATCACCTGGGAGTTGGGGAAGTAGGAGGAACTTAATGAGATATGGAGAGTGGAGATACTGGCTAAGCTGACTTAGAAGGATTCTTCTTGAATTTGACAAGGCTGAGACTAACTTGGAAGCCTAGTTGAGAAACTCTTTGTTACTGTTCTTGTTGGAATCAGGAGGGGAACCACTTTTCTTCCCTTTGCTCCTTTAAGCTTACTAGTGCTTATGACTGCTCTGTTTCTGGTCTCTAGGTGTGTCCCTTGATCCAGCCCACACAGCCGTAAAAATTGGTCTCTTTATTAAAGCTTTGCATTTGAATCATCTGAAATGCCTTTTGTTTTTAATAAGCCTAAGTCAATGATGCACATTTTCCCCTCTGGGTGGGAGGAATCTCGGTTTCCATTTGAATGTCTTTATAGGGAACCTGTGCTCTGTTACCAGCCTACTCTACTCTTCCCTCGAACTTGTCCAGTTTGCAGTGATGGTGGGCAGGGAGACAATCTCAAAATCCCTCTGAGATTAGTTGAGTCTTTTTTCCTGACAGGGGATCTCACATTTCTATTGTTTTTGAGCTCTGGTGTGTAGACTAGCAGAGACAATTTATATAAATAAATAATAATTTATTACTTTGGCTGTTTAGATTAGAGGACCAGAGTCACCACATTACAGTACAGGTGGGCAATCCCAATTTCATTTCAATTTGTTTAACATAAATCCTATTGTTTCCCTTCATGGCCTCATTCTCTTTCTATGGAACAAACCCAACCCAGACTGCTCTGCAGAACTTCTCTGAACACGGTTAGCCCAGCTTTCAGTGTTGCTTGTTTGATTTGCAGGTGGTTTTCTTCATGACAATGTGATTACCCAAATGTTGGGATTTTTTTTTCCCCCAGGGCCACTAACTGGGGAATATATACAGTAAAGTTTTGAACAGGACATTGACTCAATTTGACTCAATTTGGTCATTTTATTTCAGTGCTCATGGCAATAAATAATTCTTGCAGTGAAAAGAATCCAGGCCATTCCAAGGTTTTTCCTTTTAAAAAACTGTCCTCTTTGTATTGCGTATCGCTTTTTGCAAAGCCTGACTCTCTCCTCGAGTTCTGGTGGATCTGTAGTTTTGCCTGCATTTACCCTGTTAATTTTCTGCTGCTTTTCCCTCTTCTCATGTATTAAGTATTCCTCTAAACAATCTTTCTATTCAATATGCTCACTCTTGATAACTTCAAAAATTACATATGGGATATGGGAGCTATATCCCATAGGTAATAACACAAAATGAAATACAGGAGACTGGATTTTTCAGCAATGTAACTGCGGCAGTGTTCTGTATCTTTTATGAATGTGAAAACTAAAAAAATGTTAACTATGCATGATATCAGATGCAGTATATGTCCACATATTTATATAGCTATTTAATGTATCTGAGCTTGGGATTTGAATGGATATTAAGTTTATTTTGTCTAGTAGGCATTGGATTCTTGAAGTTCCTCTCGGTGTGGTTATGATAGCCAATATAAGTAACGTAAAGGCTGGTGGCAAGGGGTATGTTATTCTTCCATCATTCATTCATCACCCACTCTGGTCCAAGAATCAGGCTAGACTTTGGGATTATACAGTTTAATAAAGCACAATCCTGGGCGCCTGGGTGGCTCAGTGGGTTAAGCTGCTGCCTTCGGCTCAGGTCATGATCTCGGGGTCCTGGGATCGAGTCCCGCATCGGGCTCTCTGCTCAGCGGGGAGCCTGCTTCCTCCTCTCTCTCTGCCTGCCTCTCTGCCTACTTGTGATCTGTCTGTCAAATAAATAAATAAAAATCTTAAAAAAAAAAAAAAGATTTAAAAAAAAAAAAAAAAAAAAATAAAGCACAATCCTGTCCTCTAGCTGCCCCCGATGAGTCCGAGATATTTAAAATAACTACAGTATAAAGTCTAAAGCATCATAGCAGAAGTTAGAGTGACAGGATGAGGAGGGTTGACAGGCATGTTTCCTACAAATGGTGTGGGTGTGGAAGAATGAATGGCAGGGCATCCGGCAGGGATGAAGGGAAGGATTACATTGGGAAGGGGCCCAAGCTTTAGAAGACAGACAGATAACAAGGAGACTTGTCTGGACTTGGCTGTGGGTAGGTGGGGATGGAGCAGCTGTGTTCCCTACTCAGTGTAGGGAACTGGTTCTTTCTTTCCGTTCTTTCCCTCTTTTCCTCCCTAAAGAGACTCCAGGTCCCACTCTAGATGTTGCCCTATACTTCCCCCTTCCCATCACAGCAAAGACTTTCAAAAGAATATTTTGATTTTAGGATTCAATTCTTTACCCCTTATGCATCCACTCCTCATCCCATGGTAATATTTAAACAATACAATAAAATTATTTTGTAAATATGATTAATGAAGGCTAATCTTGCCAGAGACAATGGAATCTTTGTAGTTCTCACACATAATTTGACTAGGGTTGTCAGACAAAATACAGGATGCCCTGGGGGCGCCTGGGGGGCTCAGTGGGTTAAAGCCTCTACCTTTGACTCAGGTCATGATCTCAGGGTCCTGGGATCAAACCCTGCACCGGGCTTTCTGCTCAGCAGGGAGCCCGCTTCCTCCCCTCTCTCTCTTTCTGCCTGCCTCTCTGTCTGCTTGTGATCTCTGTCAAATAAATAAATAAAATCTTAAAAAAAACAAAACCAGGATGCCCTATATTTTAATTAGTAAATTTAAATTTAAATAGGAAAATTTAAATTTCAGATAAAAATTTAATTTTTTTTAGTACAGTCACATTCAGTGTACTATTTGAGATATACTAAAATTATTTGCTGTCTCTCTGAAATTCCAGTTTAGCTGGGAATCCTTATTTCAATTTACTAAATCTGTCAACCTTAAAATTTCTCTCTGTGCCGGTGAGACTCTGGACCACTCAATCCTGTCTTTCCTTGACTTATAGCTCCCCTGATCTACCTGTGATACTCGTCTTATCTATCTGCTGCTCTGCCTCTAACAACCTAAACCCAGTTGTTATCATTAATCAGGGCTTTATTTTTGTCCTTTCTTTATTCCAACACCCTTTTCCTAGACAACCTCCCTTGATGTTAATTACTGTTCTCCTATTATTCCTAAATCTCTACCTCCAGCCGAGACTGCTTCTTTGACTTCTAGACCTATATATCCAATGCCTACTGATCATTTTCTTGTGGATGTCCTAAAGTCATTTAAGCCCCCACAAACCCAGGAGGTCCTAGGTGGCTCAGTCGGTTAAACAACTGCCTTCAGCTCAGGTCATGATCCCAGGATCCTGGGATTGAGACTATGTTGGGCTCCTGTTTAGCAGGGAGCCTGCTTCTCCCACTCCAACTCTCCCTACTTGTGCACTCTATCAAATAAATAAATAAAATCTTAAAAAAACAAACCCCCACAAACCCAAATTAAGCATGTCACCCTACCCCCAAGTGCTTCTGTGAATTCTTTTTTTTTTTATTTTTTATTTATTTATTTTTTTTTAAAGATTTTTTTATCCACTTGAGAGAGAGAGAGATCACAAGTAGGCAGAGAGGCAGGCAGAGTGAGAGAGGGAAGGAAGCAGGCTCCCCTCAGAGCAGAGAGCCCAATGCGGGGCTCGATCCCAGGATCCCGGATCATGACCTGAGCCGAAGGCAGAGGCTTTAACCCACTGAGCCACCCAGGCACCCCGCTTCTGTGAATTCTTCATGTCAACAACACCACCACTAGCAACCCAATTCCAAAGTAAAAACCCAGTTATCTTTTTTTTTTAATTTTTTATTTTTTATAAACATATATTTTTATCCCCAGGGGTACATGTCTGTGAATCACCAGGTTTACACACTTCACAGCACTCACCAAAGCACATACCCTCCCCAATGTCCATAATACCACCCCCTTCTCCCAAACCCCCTCCCCCCAGCAACCCTCAGTTTGTTTTGTGAGATTAAGAGTCACTTATGGTTTGTCTCCCTCCTAATCCCATCTTGTTTCATTGATTCTTCTCCTACCCACTTAAGCCCCCATGTTGCATCACCACTTCCTCAGCAGAGAAAGACAACTATCAAAACCCAGTTATCTTTATAGACTCTTTCTTCCCTCCCACTTCCATTTTTCATTTCCAACAGTAACTGGTTATAGTTTTCCTTAACATAGCTAAATTTGTCCCATCTTCTAGAAGTTCCCTGGAACCTTCCTATTTTACTTCCTTATCATCTCAACCAGAATATTTGATTAGTATACAATGCAATATTCTGTTCCTGTGTGTACGCACACACCCACATACACTCATGTCTCTAAGACTTCAAATTTGAATATTTTTTTTATTATTTAATGTTCTTCAATAACATATTATGTTCTGCAAGATAGGCTTGAGACATTAAATTTGGATCATACTTTCCAGATCTGACCTCTGCTATCTTCTTAATTCTTATCTCTGAGGAATAAAAGTACACATATAACATGACTTCTCCATGGCTTCATGCTTCATGTGTAGTAGGCATACAACATGTTTATTCTATGAATAAGAAAATGATAGAATATTCAGAGTGGAATCTGTAATATTGTCAGGAAAAAAACACACTCAATGTGCACTAATGAGATAATTTTTACATTTGAGGGACTTTTATATGACACATGGTATTTCAAAAATTATACGATGAAGAATCATGATTTTGTGGGCTTTATATATGAATGTCTATATGTATAAATAGTTAAATACATATAAGCATTAACTGTCCCTAAGAAGGTATATGTTTACATAAATATTTAAATACACTGAACCTGCTTTACTCTTTGTCATAGTCAAGAAATGTTGACATCCTGGTTGTTTGAATCTTCTGAATAATTAATCACCAGTTTTCTAACATTTATAAAATAGATTGAAATATAATCCACACTACGGTTTTATGGAGCTTAATGAAACCTTTGTCACATCATCCCACCCACAGTTCAGAGGACTGTGACTTTTATTTATCTTTGATGACCATTTTTATTTGTGAGAAAACAGAGAGACACCTGTTTCCAGACTATCGGCATTCATTCAGTGCTCCAAAACTCAAGGGTATCAATCACACAATACATAAATTGATCTCTAAAATACATATATCAGTGTTAGTCTCAATTATTTTAATTAACTAATAGAGATTTTCCCCAGTGGTAAGGCAAAAAAACATTTTGTTTAGTGTATGATGGAAATAAATGCTTTTTGTAAAGTTTCAGGACTGCTCCAAGCATTGATATCTGCTAAACACGTGTGGCAAATTTAATTTAACCTTCCAGATAATGTGTGTGAATGAAAAGAAGTTGTAAATGGACTAGGGAGGATTACTTGCCATTAATAAATGAATTTCTTTTGGCATGCAATAGCCTAGGCTTTGGTGGAATTCATGTTGGATAACACAGTTCCAGTGGAAGCCTCTGTAGAATTATTTCTATTTAGTTAGTAACAAGTGGAGCTTGGGGTATTATTAGGCAAAATTACAATAGCAGTACACTGCTGTGCAGAGAAAGATCAGGGCATTTCCTCTAAGCAGCATCTTTAAAAGTCTGGCTCCTAAAACTAATGTTGTGAAGCTTCAGTTCTTTTGAATTGAGACTCCAGGGAATGCGAAAGGGTCATAATTATTAGCTAGGAATTGATGCTATATTTGTTTATTCACTGATTTCCCACCACTTTCTATAGTATGTAAATGAGATTTTTACTTAGAAAAAGCATTCCCACTCTGAGACAGATGACAGCTGTTCCAGCCCAGGGGAGAAAGAAAACACAGCTTTTCCTTGGCCTTTTTCTTCTTTTGCACAGCTTCTAAAGCCTCGCTGAATTTTCCCAGAATTCCCTGAACAGGAGCTTTCACATTCTGATTGATTAGTCATCATATCAGAGCTTACCACTTTGTAGCTCCCCTGCTACCAATTGAACACTATGAACTGGGCTCGGAAAATTAGCTTGCTCAGCACCATTGGGATTTTGACCTGTTTAGCAATGGATGTCTAATTCCCTATGACTCTTGTTAGTAGAATTGGAATCAGAGTGATAGGAGCAGAATGCCTTCAGAAAGGAGTCTGAACATCTATTCAAAGTTTATAGCGCTACCAGAAGATGTCGGGAGGAACACACATGCTCTTCCAGATCAACAGCAGGGGGAGTTTATTAATTATCTGGAGTAAGGATCACACTCTCAGATCTCACTCTTTCTTACAAAAGCCTCCTTAGGCAGAAAGAAGTCAGTTTATCACCGATCGCTGACACCTAGCAGTGACAATCAGTAGCAGGTAGAACATTTGTCTCCTTTTCTCTTGTCCCTGGAGCATCTTTTCCAGGTATGCAGTCCCCAATCTTTAGCATCCGCACAGGCTTCTAGAAAATGCCTGTATCTCCCCAACAATGTCAGAAACCCATTGCCTTCTGGACCCGTATAGAAGTTGAGCTCAGAAAGTAACTCACTTTAAGGAACTGTTGGCTAATTTGAAGTTAATATGTGACCTCCCTCAAAATGATGTGGATTTAAAGTAGGCTGTGAGGTAAGAAAATATACAAACATAAAGGAAAAAAAAAATAAAAAAGAAGAAGACTTGCCAGTGTTCAAATATAATCAGACTAGTAGATGTATGGAAGAAAACTGTAAAGCAGGGGAGGTATTTCCATTTTTCTTCAGATTTTAAGCCACAGGCTGGTATTAGTAATAGTAAAATATATTTTTTATATATTATATATATATATGCACACATATACACATATGTACATATTTATAATTTATTAATAATAAATGATATTCATAAATTGAGTTGTGCCTTCAGAAAAAAGTTGCCTTGGGTGGATTTTGTAACATGGCACTAATTAAAACACAATTAAGTAAAAATAAATAGACTAAAACTCTTACTAGCCTTATATCAATTTAGGTTAAAACAGGCTTTCATAGAGGCAAGCTCCACAGCCCCCAAATCAACAAGCACATGTTTCATGAGCTGCTTTAAACATATTACTGCATTAAAGGGACATGGACACATTTGTATATGAAAATGTCTCCCATGATTCCTTTTAAAAGCAATCCTGTGATAGTTTTAATGCCACATCCACATCAAGTTGGATAAGACTGCGTAGTAAAATGCATATTCATACATGAACCTATATGCATATGTGAATAGTGGGCCAAAACATGTGAAGCTCCAGCCCTGAGGAAGAAAGTCTGCCCTGGACACGTTGTCCTCTCCGTTAGCACCAGCATGCTTTCCATCCGAGGGCCCGTGGTGGAGCAGCTGCCAGCCCTTCTCAGTGGTACTCGATGATGCTGTTGAAGAGGAGACCTGCTACTTGTTGGGTGCTCAGGGTTAAGTGTGTTTGGTATCCACTGCTGCTTTACATTACCTTCAGACACAGCAGTGAATGGAGTTTTGAATGGTTCTTGGTTATATATCATTTTTATGTGGGTGCTCTGGGCTGGGCAGTGTGCAGCCACTACGTTCCACATGTAAGCCAGCCACAGAGAAATAGGCCCGGTGCCAATGCAGAACAGGGCAGACTTAACATTCATGTTCTGCTTGGCCACATAGCCAGAGTTTTCGTGCTGACACAGTGCTAGAGCCTAGTAGATGCTCAATAAATGTTGAATTGGTAAATGAGAGATGTATAGATGCATTATGTGACTTCAGTTTGGCATTTCCCTACCTGGATCTTCCTACAAAGCATGAGCTTATAGCAACAGATATTTTTATTAATGATAAATATTTAATGCTTTTAATTAAGGGAGTCACAAAGTCTTCAAATTAAGAAAAAGGTGAAGTTTGTTTGTTTGTTAACTTAACACACATCACTGTGAATTTTTAAAGATTTTATTTATTTATTTATTTGACAGAGAGAAAGATCACAAGTAGGCAGAGGCAGGCAGAGAGAGAGGGGGAAGCAGGCTCCATGCTGAGCAGAAAGCCCAATGCGGGGCTCGATCCCAGAACCCTAAGATCATGACCTGAACCAAAGGCAGAGGCTTAACCCACTGAGCCACCCAGGCGCCCCCACTGTGAATTTTTAAATCACTATCAAAGCTTATTATATGTGTACTAAATAATGTTATTTGCATTTTATATATATTTCAAATTGTGGTGTGTTAAAATACTGGCTATCCTACCTGCTTCTCTGGTCACAAGTGGCCTGGGTAAGTAGGCCTTTGTTCTTCCTCTCCCATCACTGTGCTTTCTAAATAAAATGTTAACCTCTTGGCACCTTTCATTTTCAGAGCTCCAACTCAGCTCATCTCTCATTAGGCTAGTGCAGGATTTCCTTTCTTCCCACATGTACTGTGTTTGGTGAGTTCACACAGAGACACATCCTACCATCTGAAAAGACTGTAGTGATCCGTAGTGCAGTGTGCAGACTATAGTCAGGAAGGTACCATTTTCACCCGTTTGTAGAAGGAATCCTTGGGAGGCCTATAGAGAGAATATGTGGGGTTCAGAAGCCGCTAGGCATGGTAGAGAGAAGAAGCTGGACTTCCAGGACTTTTTATTACTATTGTTAATATTATTAATTAATTATTATTATTTTAACAACACATGTTTTTTGAGCCCTCCTTATTTTTCATTTCTGTAAGTGACAAAACGAAATGTTTGAAAAATGCATTCAGTGGTTCAAAGTCTTCTCATTTAAGTGTCAGTGCATCCATGCGCTGTGGTGTGTATTTTAAATAAGGACAGATGGCACTTTATACTAGATACGGAACATAGATGAACATTAAGTTTAGGGTGTTAACACTGTTTATGCCAGTGAAAAGTATTTTTAAATGAAAGCTCTCCTACATTCTAAAGAGTAGATTATGTAAATATATTACGGGGTTTTATTTTCATTTCAATAATAAAGTAAAGATTTGAGATACTAAGATGTAGTCAATTAAGGGCAAGCCTGACAGAAATTTTAAGGCAGCTTGAGACTCTGGTCTGCTTAGATATCCCTCGTAGAATCTTGCAGCGTGCAGAGTTGGACATAAAGAAAGCTTCCTCTAATTTTCTTCATGTAATAGCATGATGTCATGAAAAATCAAGACACTTGAGTCTTTTAGCTGTTGCTAATATTAACTGGGTAGAAGATGGGTGTGTGTGTGTGTGTGTGTGTGTGTGTGTGAAATAGGTCGTCATTAAGGTCTATTCCAGCTTTAACAAGCTATTAATGAAATGTTGATTGTCAAATAGAAAATGTGCATTCCGTTTTTTGAAGGAGCTGCATTTGCATAAGGCTGCCCCAGCTACTCTGAATGTTAATAAGAGCCAGAGGACTTGCCGCAAATCAAAACACAAGTGCTGCTAAAATGAATTTATAAGAAAAAGAAAGATTATTTTGCTTGAAAAGCCACAGGGTGGCCTGTAGAATCTAATGCGGGGAGGCTTGGAGAATATATGAGAATCAACATGAATGGTGTTATCTGAACCTACGTTGTAAGGAGAATCCAAATGATCCAATATGTTCCCCTGTCATTTTCCACTTGCAAGGGAGACAGCTAATTTTTATTTTTCCATTTTCATTTTAAAACCAAACTCAGAAGTGATGACTGCAGTAAAGGGCCCAAGGCTGTTGGGAAGGAATTACAGTGTGGCGTGTCATCTTTCACTTTAAAAAGTATAATTGACTTGTAATAATTTTATGTTAAGTTATATTTTGCTGTGAGTTAGATCACATGCAAAAATACTCCAGACATTTACCATGGGTGTGTGGAAAGTCTGTTGGGTTTTATTTCCAGGTGATTTCCATCTAATGTGTTTCTAGCCCGTGTCCCACTCTGCCTCCTGAACAAATTCTGTTGGAAGCAGAGGAAGAGTCTGGGTACTCGTTTGGACTTCTCTGTGTCCTTCATGCTGGATCAGTGCTGATCCTAAAGAAAAACAAAACAAACAAACAAAAAAAGTTCACCTTTGTATCAGTCTGTGAGGGCTTCTGTAACAGAATATACATCCTGAGGGACTTAAACAAAGTAGATTATCTACCAGTTCTTGAAGTTGGAGTGCCAAGTCAAGGTGTTGGCAGGTCTTACGTGTGTGTGTTCAAGGTGGGGATAGGTGGTCTCTGGTCTCTTGGTGTCTCAGATTAGAGTTCCTAACCTTTCTGACCTCATATAACTTTAATTACTTCCTTAAATAAAATCACATTGGCACTTAGGATTTCAACATGTGAATTTGGGGGGACACCACTCAGCTTATAAAAAGCTTTAAAATTATTTTCAGTTATAATCCTTATGTCCTGAAAATCTCTTAATTCAGTCACTGAAGATATTTTCTACATTTTCTTTCTAAATCTGACTATAGTCAAAAAATAAAACATAATGCAAGAGGATTGACTTATTAGTTTTTCCTGAGGGAGTTCTATTTTGATATTCAAATTTTAAATGCAAGTTCACTTCTTAAAGGAGAGAAATAGTGATCATTTGTTTCTGTTGTTTTACAAATGCAAACACACAGAACTCTAGGTCAATATTGTAAAGGGTACACAGCTCTTCGTATGGAAGCTGTAAGAAGAGAGAGAATTTTTTGTAGTACTCCTGAATGTTCTTTTGATTCATTAATTCGTTCTGATACATTTTAAATAAGTAAGGAAGTAAATAAATAAATAAATAGTGTTAATCACTCTTCTAGGCACTAGTATGGCAATAGAGAGTAAAATTTCTCCTCAAAAGAAGCTCAGAGTGCCCTAGTCTGGATAAGAAAATATATGCTCATTCTTTCTCACACAGAACAAACTTTTCTATGTTCATCTGTGGTTCTTCTCTTCTGCCATCTTTTTGCTGAGCACTCATTGCTAACCTCCGTCAGTTTTGCGAAGCCAAAAATATGAAGGGGGAAATGAAATCAACTATGTTATAATATGTTCATTTGTAAAATGATGGGTTAGACTAGACCCGTGGTTTTCAACCCAGTCTACCCATTATAATTACCTATGGAATTTTAAAGATATATACTGGAGGCTGGAGATTTTTGTCCACTTGCTCTGTGATGGGTCATGACCACTGATACATTTAAAAACATGTCCGGGTGATTATATGTGCAGTCAGAATTGAGAACATCAGAACTGGTGAACACTAAGAGTCCTCACCGATCAAAATGTTACATCTCCATGGAATCGTAGATTTTCTCCCCAAATCTGGAATTATGCTCTAGAATAAGCTGGGAGAGTTATTTGTATTCCTCAGCAATTGTGTATGCAAGGGGCTGTTGATGCTTCTTTGAACAAACCTCTGCTCTCAAGGAGATTGAATTAAATTAATTTTGTATAAATTCAGGTTGTTTAAATGTAGCTTAATTGTGGAGAACCCAGAGGAAGTGACATAATATTAAACTGGGCCAGCAGAGAGAACCATGTCCAGTATCTTAAATGCTTTGGAGTCTGCCTTGAAAGTGATGTTGAGAAAATATCATGCAGCAAGTATAACTAAAGAAGTCAGTGGCTTAGAAAAATCATAAGGGAATCTTTAGTGGCGAGAATGGATGGAAAGGGGCAAAAGGCAATATAGTTAAAAACTTGGGAGTCTGAAAGAATTTTAACAGATAGAAAAGAAAATAACTATTTGGGTCTCTAAAGGAAATTAGAGGGACACCCAAGTGACTTGGTCTCTTAAGGGTACATCCAACTTTTTTTTTTTAATAATTGGAAGTTATTTATAAGGTTCAAACTGCCAGGATTCCAAATTGGGCATTTTCAAAATTATGTTGAGAACTTAATCTTCTTGCAAAACTGAAACCCTGTACTCTTTGACCAGTATCTCTCCATTACCCTCTCCCCGAGCTCCTGCCACCCAAGATTCTACTCTGCTTCTATGAGTTCAGTTATTTTATATTTTGCATAAGTAAAGTCACACAGCATTTGTTGTGGAAAAAAAATGGTCTCTTGGGAGGTCATTACAACAGTGCAGAGAGGGAATGATGAGTGCCTAACTAAGCAGAGGGATGCAGACAGAGAGAATAGATTTATATCAAGAGAACCCTTGGAAGAATTGATAGAATTTATGGCAAATAAAGCAATTTCTGTGTTCAATTTTTGGCAAATGGCTGGTTTGGTGAAACTTCATTGAAAAAAAGAAGAAGAAGAAAAAGAAGAAGAACAGAAGAGATGAGAGGCAGACCTGCTGAGTTTGTAAGGCATTCAAGAAAAGTTATTTAGTATAGTCAGATCCTTAAGAAAAGGTTTAAGGTACAGGAAAAAAAAATATGCAGTGTTGTGGTTATACTAGAAACAAGGAAGATGGATGAAATTGCTTCCAGAGAATGTGTAGTTCAGGAGGAAGGCATGGACAGATCCTCCATTTTAGAGAAGCAGAGAGGGAAAAAAAAAAAAGAAAGAAAGAAAGAAAGAAAGAAAGAAAGAAAGAAAGAAAGAAAGAAAGGAAGGAAGGAAGGAAGGAAGAAAGAAAGAAAAAAAGAAAGAAAGAAAAAAACACACAGACTTCAGCAACAAAAAGGTAAGCACAATCTTGAATAAAGAGATATCCTGGAAGTTGAATGGGAGGAGATTTCAACAAGAAGGAGGTGGTCAGCAGTGTCAGACTCAGCAGAGTGGCTGAGTACTAATAGTTACCCGTTTTGAGTACCAATTCTCTAGTTGCTTTCTCTGTGAGATTCACTGCATTCTCTTAGTAATTCTGGGTGGTAGGTATTATTACCACCTCATTTTCTAGGGGAGGAAATCAAAGTGCAATTAGTCTTTTGCCAAAGACCGTACAGTTAATAAATGGCCCCGTGAGGGTGTGAATCCAGGCAATGTGACCCTAGAAGTCCTGCTCTCAATGATCCTGATGAACGGGGGGCAGGGGCAGGAGTGAGGGCTGCAAAGCATCCGTTAGAACATCAGCGTAGAGCTCGGTGAGATCACTGTTCAGTAAATGGCATGGATCTCACTGCGGGGGTGGAAGAGAAAGTTAGGGGTAAGGAAATGCGCTCTTTTTAGATTCCTCATGTGTGAAGGAAGGCGCATCATAAGGTCATCCCTGAGGGTGACTTAGTATAAAGAAATGATTATATTTAAAGACGACAGAGGTGGGGTATCTTTACAGTCTGTCAAGAAATAGCCAAGAGAAATGCAGAAGGTAGAGATACAGATGAGTCACTAAGGAGGTTTCACATGAAGGGGAAGGGGGGCAGAGGACCAGAAACTAAAGGGGAACAGTGATTACCGACTGCCTCCTCCCACGAGAGAAGAAGAAAGGAGGTGTGTGGAAAGTAGCAGCAGTAACAGCCTATAAAGGTAGGGAAGTTGTGAAGGAGTATTTACACAAAGACCACTTTCATTCCATCCCCAAGAAATAAGGAATATAGGGTCTGCTCAGACGGGGGTCTGGCCCTTTGGCTGTATACATTGCTGTGCTCTATAGACATAGGTGTTACTAATTAATTAATTTTGTATAATTAAAGATTATACAAAAGATAATGATGGGCACAGACCCATCTTTCTTAGCATATTCTTTGAGTTTTACTTATTGAATTCAGTTAGTATTTCCTCCCGTCAGTGAGGAGGAAGGCCAGCACCAAGCTAAAAATACCTCTCAAGCAAAGAATGGCAAAGGACAGGATCTCACAGAGCTTCTGTCCGGAGTGACCCACGAGGAGTCTGAGATGGATTTGCACTCTGCCGCTGCCTCTCAGTGAACTGAATTAGAGGAGAACCAATGGGTAACACGTCCAGTCAGATTGGGAGTGATCGGCCTGCCTGTGGAAAGGATGAGACCTGAATTAATAACGCTTCAAACTTAAGCAGAAAGAGCCTTGGAGGCAAGATGTCTTCAAATGAAATCCCAAATGCAGCCTTTCTCCCCCTCACACTGAACAGGCGGAGTGGTTGCAAAGGGCAACTCCAACAAGTTTCTACGGGCAGCCCCGTCACTGTCAATCTTAACTTGAAAAGGAAAGGGGATGTCAGTTCTCCAGAAAGCACACGTCCCCTGAGACACAGGCACGGCTTTCGTGTTCAATCACTGTATTTAATTCAATTATCTGCCCCCGCCACCCCCAACTGTCTGCCTTACAAGGAAGGTTGGGGAGAGAGTGATGCTTGATGCTTCTGCAAGTCCCAAAAGATGTGCATTCTTTATCGGGGAATTCAATAAAGGATGAGCTCTTACTCACCCAGCTGTTTCCTGTGAGAAGTCGTCATGGGGCTCCAGCTGCTTACAGCAGGAGGATGACCAGGTCTATGCAATGAGTTATTATTATTATTATTATTTTTTAGATTGGATTCAGCCAGCTGTCTTTTTAAAAAGATAGCTTATTTTAACTACTTAAAAATGTCATGTTTCTGGGTGTGAAAAACACCACACAATCTTAATCAGTTTTAGAATGTTCTAGTTATCCAGGTAGAGCTATAATTAGGTCTAATGATTTTCTTGTCTTCCTTTCTTTGTCTTATCTGTCTTCCTGTTTGCCTGTTCCAAGGGACTGTTTACATTTAGAATCTCTACAAGAAGTCTAGGAAGAGGAGAAAAAGAATTTGCAGTTTGCCTGTGTTAGTTTTATTTTAGCAGTGATTCTAATGAAACAACGAAATAAAAAATCACTGAGGTTAGAATTGCGAAAATTGTTGCACAGTGAAATAGGTCTTTTAAAATTTACAAACCCTTGTGTTTTCTTAGATTAAGGAATGCACACCATTGACAATAAATGAGTCATTCGGTGGTTAAACTTCTCTTGAATAACCAAAACTTGTTGGTTGATGAAGAGATTCGATTCTTTATGTCATATAACAGGTAATTCACAAAGTGGAAAAAAAAAAAAAAAAGAAGAACAAATAGGCCATATCAAAGACCATCAATTGCAGAAAATGAGGCTAAGCTAATTTTAGCATTAACAAGTCACATATATTCTAATTGGTTCAAAGTTCAAGTACATTGTTACTATTTTTTTTATTAAAATAGTCCAGTAATACCCATGAAGATGTATCATAAGCCAGTGTTCCCTGATTTCAGGCTGTAGGGAACCTCTTTGAGAAAAGAAATTCTCAGAACCTCAATCACTTGTGCTCTTATTTTGAGAAATGTTGATTATGGAGTCTAAGTCTCAGTCCATGAAAATATGTTTTAACTGCAAAGAAACAGCAAAATATAAGATTTATCTTTATAATGGTAAAATTCATTTTGGGTCCTAAATGCAATGACAACTAGAAAACAAAGTCGACAACAGAACATAAAACCTTGTGGACCTCAAGTTTATGCCTGTAGACTCAATAAAAAACAAACAAACAAACAAAAACAAAACAAAACAAAACAAAACAAAAAAAAAAACAGGGCCTGAAACACTATTTAACTAAAACTTGAAACTTTCTAAGGATTTTCTTTTTCATATATGTGTTAAATTGCCAACTTTCTCTGAGCTTTATATTTAATTCAGTCTGAATCCTGCTCCCAAGATTCCTCCATCCTTGTAGGATCTGAACAATAATGAAAGGGCTGGCAACAAAAATGAGTATCTTCTGAAACTCTTTTCCCCAAGGGTTTGGCAAGTGTCTTTCTTTTTTCCTTGCACTTCAGACTGGGAGAAAAAAGTTTCTGCTTTGAAAGCTGATCTCATCACGAGCTTATTTAGTCATAGATATGTCTCTGTGTATGTTACTCACAACATACATTTATTAAATACCAGTAAATGTGACTAAGGTGGCACAATTCCTGTTCTAGGTGATCGGTGGATAATATTTCTTGAATATTCTTTGTGAATAATTTGCCATAAGTAAATTGACCATAACAAGATACTTTATAAAATGCAAATTCCTGTTTTTCTTAAGTATTTTTTATTATTAGTTTAGGGTTATTTTATGATTAGATTAGGGTTATGCACATCAAAAGAAAATGATCACCAAGCAAATGCGTAATGAAGTAGGCAGATAGAAGGAGGGATGCTTTTGAGGAAAGTGGAATTAAAGCAAGGGCATGAGGAGTGCCTGGGTGGCTCAGTGGATTAAAGCCTCTGCCTTTGGCTCAGGTCAAGATCCCAGGATCCAGGGATCAAGCCCCACATCGGGCTCTCTGCTCAACAGGGAGCCTGCTTCCTCCTCTCTCTCTCTCTCTCTCTCTGCCTGCCTCTCTGCCTACTTGTGATCTCTGTCTGTCAAATAAATAAATAAAAATCTTAAAAAGAAAAAAAAAAAAAAGAAAGCAAGGGCATGAAAGCAAAGTAGGATTGGGATAGACAAAACCGAGGCAGGAAGGTATTGTAGACAGGACCCACCAAAGAGTTAGAGGCAGGAAATCATATTTGGAGGACAGAGATAGCAAAATAAGTCAATCAAAGAAAGAGAGTTATATGATTTCAATCATATGCGGAAATTAAGAAATGAAACAGGATCATAGGGGAAGGGAGGGGAAATGAAATAATATGAACTTAGAGAGCGAGGCAGACCATAAGAGACCCTTAATCATAGGAAACAAACTGAGGATGGGGAGGGGAGGTGGATGGGAGATGGGGTAGTGGGGGGTGGGCATTAAGGAGGGCATGTGGTGGAATGAGCACTGGGGCTACATGCATCTGATGAGTCACTAAATTCTGCCTCTGAAGCTAGTAATACACTGTATGTTAATTAGTTGAATTTAAGTTAAACGAATTAAGGGGAAAAAAAGAACAATATGGCTGAAGTGAGATGCTCATAGAAACCGCTTCAAACCACTTCAAAAAGTGTCAGCACTTAAGATACTGGCGGTGTTTGAGCAGGGCAGTGAAATGAAGAAAGAAGTGCTTCTGGAGGGTTCACCAGGCAGTGGTGGGAGAAAGGACATAAAACAAAAAAGGAAGTAGAAAATTCAATTCAGAGAATTTGCTGATTTTTGTTTTCTACAGCAAAATGCTTCAAGGAAGGTGTAGAAATAGAATGATCTTTCACGTGTAGCCATTTCTTCAGGAACAGGTACTAATGAGAGCAGCGGGCTCATGAGATGACTCATTGAGGATGGCTGTGAAATCCTGTGGTCCTTACCAAAGGCTCCTCCGCACGGGGCTGCGTGGCTGATGCTGTAAATCCAAACACGCAGGATATCCGCTGCCTTGATGCTTTATGCCCTTCTTGCCTGTTGACTATATCACTTGCCCGGGGCAGTTATTTCTCAGCTTCGGCACTCTTCACATCTGGGTCTGGGTGACCTTTGTTCTGAGACGTGTCCTGTTGCTGGTCTCTACCTGCTAGAGGCCAGGAGCACCCTCCCCTGCCTTCCCAAATTGTAACAATCAAAGAGTTCTCCAGACATTGCCAGATGTCCCCTGGGGACAAAATCACCCCCTGTTGAGAACCAGGGGCTAAGCAAAACACAGATTACATTGTTAAATGGTAAATATTTATGGCAGGAGAAGAGAAATTTTATCCCTTCTCCAGTAATACAAGGCTATGGATTTTGTGAGGGCTGGGGGCAGCTGAGAACCACAAATGTCAGCCATGCCGTTTGCTACGGCTTCTTCACTGGCATATTCCAACCTGCTCTTTTCTTCTTCCACGTAACAATAATGGGAAACTGTCCAGGTAACTAATGGATTGTCTGTAAGTCCTAGTTTGCCCAAGACAGTCTTGGTTTATACCTATTTTTTTTTTTTAGATGATAAATTATATGATCGTTGGAATACAGAAGTGAGTACAACTGTGAAGGAACAAGCAGGGAGTGCCAAGAATGGGGGAGGCCAAGAGGCATACTGTCCCTCCGGCTGCTCCAAGTCATGTTTCCTGGTGAAGACCCTGAAATTAAGACTTGAAATGACATGAGGAGCTAACCAGGAAAAGGGGCAGAGGGGCTTGTAAGACAGATGCAATAGAAAGTTTTATACGGGGAGGCACTGAAAATAAAGAAACGAAGAGTTAGACCAACAGGGTAACATGAAACTCCAAACTTCCCTTTGCAGACTTCACTCCAATTTTGAATCTACCTATCAAATTGTTATCCTATCCAACACAATGGGCGATGGCATTTTGAGGCTATAAATTCTAAATGTGACATATATTTATCTTTGAGAAAAGGAGAAGGATTGATTGCTAAGAATTGTCCAAAAGGAGAGGGAGGTCAGTCTCCTAGCTGTGGGTTTGCATATGTGGTGATAATGCACACACCCATCACTTTTTTTTTTTTTTTTAATCTGAATGTTTGTAGCTGAGACGTAACTACAGAGGATCCAGCATACCATTACACATATAGATTTCAAAGACTTGGGAAGAAATCTTATTTCAGCATCTGTAGTTGGTTTTATTAAAAGCAGTTTAAATTCCCCTGCCTAGAGCAGTTTGGAATTATAGCGATGGGCTGCAGAAATTTACATTTTAATTGAGGCAGAAGACAAAGTAGGGCATGGTGCAGCATTCACACATTACAGGGAAGAATAAATAAGATATGTATCAGCTGGGAGAAAAGAAATGACTGGTCGTTTTTCATTGCTTCCCGCACTTAATTTTTTTTTTCATATGGCAAGGAACTGAGTTAGGTTTGCTCTGCAAAGACAGTTTTTACAGTCAAAATGTTTACCATTTCAGCGTTGTCTTTGCATTGAAATATCTTCACACAGTGGAGTAAATATGCAAATACTCAAATAGGCATGGATGGGTATATGTGTGCCCGTGTGTTTAGTGGTGCCTGTAAATATATTATTTCAAATATCTGTAAATATTAAAAACATCTCAATAAACTTCAAAGGAAATTATTTTAAGGTGCAGGATATAACTGAGAATTATTGACAAAAATAATTGATTTGTTAAAGATGGTAATTGGAGCTGTTGTTAAGTTTTATAGAAATTTATAGAATTTTTCTCTGTGGAAACTTTTTGTTCTGTGATCTGTGTGAAAATCTCTCTGGGGAGATTTTCTCTGGGGAGGACTCAGGTTTTCAAACATGAAGATTTACCTGTGTTGAGCAATCTCTAGGAGAAAATGCCCCGTTGATTTTTTTTCCATACTCATTTTATGTTTGACTCATTCTTAGAAAATTAAGTTAAGCATGCAGTTCTCATAAAGGAAGAAATATATATTTAAAAGTCATGCTATAATAAGGGCTTTTTAAAAGCAATGTACTGTCAATGATTTTCAGAAAATTGCTGTGATTAAGCATATTCACCCATTTTCTTGAACCTTCATCAATTTTATGTTATTTTCCATCAATTGTACATGCCTTTTTACAATCTTAACATGTTCTTTTAAACCATAATTGTAATTATGGTTTAATTACATTTACATATTAATTATAAAATAGAAAAGCAATGAAGGACACATTAGTATATTGGGCTGTCTTTGAGCTAGTTAGTGTAACTGGATCCATGAAAAGGAAATGTAATTCTTTGTCCCCAAGCATGTGCCTCTCACACATAGAGGTCAAAATAATTCTCTACTTTTAGCCACCAAAACTTTTTAATTTGCCTTATATTTTGACTATGAATTTCCCTTTTCCTTTTCCTGGAATTTTAAAATGACACTTGATAGTCTCTTAAAAAAATAATAGCACGCCTCCCCCTTGTCACTAAGATTGCTCCTTTCTTAATCATGTACTATTGTTAAATTGAAAAGGCATTTTTCTTAAGGCTCTCTCTCTCTCTTTTTTTTCCCCTGCCTTGGAACCATCTGGATCACAATTCTAATTTGTATTGATATTTCTTTTAGTTCTACCCCATAACTGTCACCTCAGGATGGTTTTTTTTGTTTGTTTGTTTTTGTTTTTTTTGTTTTCTCCTGTTTCACTCTTAGTCCATTATTATTTGGGTATGCTTGTTATGTTTTGATCTGTTTGTCTCTTCCATGTTTGGGTTTCCTTTTTAATTTTTTTTGCTTTCTTTTGGACATCCATAAACAATGTTTTAGAAAATATTTGGAAAGTGAATGTTTTGAGTCCTTGTATAGTTCAGATGTCATTAACTTGCCATTATGATTGTAGTAGTATGTAATAGTATGGCTGAAAGTAGATTTTGAAGTTCCCAATTATTTTTCCTCACAATTCTGAAGGCATTCCTTTATTGTCTTACATAACATTCAGCGTTGCTTATGAGAGATATAATGCCAACTTGATCGCCATCTCCTTGCAGAGGCAGCTTTTCCTTTTGGAGGCTCTTATAATCTTTGAATCTTTGAAGACATGACATTTCATTGAGTTATCAGTAGGTGTGGGTCTTGCTGGGCACTTTACCACATAATAACCACTTTATTTTGAAGAGTTTTTTTATTTTTCATTTCTGATGGTTTTTTATACTTTTTTTTTTTTTTATTTGAGGTTTTTCCAGCCCTTCCATTTGTTATGCCTTCTCTTCTTAAAATTCTTATTAAATAGATGTTGGCATGCTGAGTGAATTCTCTGTCTCTCTGTCTCTCTCTCTCTCTCCTTTTTTATAGTTTCCATTTATTCACCTTTTTGTTTGGTACAAAAATGAGATTTCCCAATTTACAGACTTTTAATCCTCTAGAACTCTGTATTCTTGGATTTCTTTTTATCATATCACCTTGTTCTATTTTATAGATGTAACAATTTCTCAAAGCATTGATGGAATATAGTAAAGTCCTTTTCTGTTTCTTGCATTAACTTAATGTCTCTTAAGATCAGCTTTTATCTTGGCTCATTTTGGATCTTTTGCGTTGTGTTGTTAATTTTCTCAATGTGTTTGCTAATCATTGATTGTTCATTCATATTTATGAAAGAAATACGACCTGGTAGTGACCTGGCTGGTTTCACTGTAGAGTGGAAGGAGAGGTAACAGAAAAATACATTAGAAAGCTCACAGAATTAGAATGGCTTAAGCCTCAACTCTACTTACAAAAGTCATTAAATTTCTTTAGAGAGTAATCTTTAATTTTAGAAATGCAAGGACGCCTTATTGGTAATGGTCTTTCAGCAGATACCAGACAGTGGTAGGTGGCGAATGGTGTAGATATTCCTTAGACACACTTGTCTCATTTTCTTGCCCCACTTTCTATATTTTTCTACATATCTGGGTCTTGTGTTTAAAGAATAGCTCCCACCTCCTTATAGGCTTTGTCTTATAAATGTTACAAGTCTTACCTTCAACCTGCTTTGTTTATTTTTTTTTTTAAGATTTTATTTATTTATTTGACAGAGAGAGATCACAAGCAGACGGAGAGGCAGGCAGAGAGGGAGATAGAGGGAAGCAGGCTCCCTGCTGAGCAGAGAGCCCGATGCGGGACTCGATCCCAGGATCCTGAGATCATGACCTGAGCCGAAGGCAGTGGCTTAATCCACTGAGCCACCCAGGCACCCCAACCTGCTTTGTTTAAAACAGCAATATCATCTTACTCATTTTGTCTTTTCCAGATATTTATCCCATAAAAGCTGCTCCACTGAGACCTAACCATCTCCTCAACCCATTATTTTTTCAGAACTCCAGTAGGTTTGTTATGTTTTATCTCTCCCTTCTAATTTCAGTAAAATTTTGGGGAGGCAATAAAAAGAAACTCTTCATTTTCGTATTTTGAACCAGAAGCAATATTTTCAAGGTAAAAACAAAATCCAAGGATGTGCACCCCTCTTTGTATCTATACTAACCCTCTGATTAAGAAGCAGTAAATGTAATCAGGATTTCCATTAAGAAAGTGAGCTCCATGGTTCTTAGTTCTGGTACATCTGTCTATGCATAATGGCTACCAGATAGAACAAGTAAGGCAGAATGGCAAAACAGTGTAGAAATTCCAAGCCCAGACCTTCATCTAGGGACTCTGTCATTTGTTGACTGTGTAATTGCTCTCAAACTCCACCGCAAACATGGTGTAAATTAGGAAAACATTTGTTTTTTGATCCTTGATTCATTTCATTCATTTCCTTGTAGGTTGCTCATTATAATACCATTAATCATACTACAGTGGGATTATACCTGAGAAAATGGGCAGTGGAGCCCAAATGGTCCAGTTTCAGTAGTCCTCTATTGCAGTCGATTGACTCCGTCTTGGAATGTAGCCAACCATACTCCTGGGTTCACAAGTATCTAGACACTGAGCAGTCCTTATCGGCATTTCCATTTTTCTGACTGTCTCCTGAATTCTCTGATTCATCACATTCTGTTTGCATGGGCATAACATGAAAAGTATTTCCAAACTGTCTGAGTAAATGCATTTCATATAATTATTACTTAAGCTAATGCATTTCTTTCTGCCTATATAATAGTTTTCCCTTCTTATCAATATTGCCCAGCAAGAAAGCTCAAGCTATTTAACCAGCAAAACTGCCGATATTTACAACCTTTTAAGTCAGTAGAGGAATTTAGGTAATTTGTTTTTTAGTGTTTACTGGTTACTTAATGAATATTGTGCTCAGGGTTTTTAAATATTTATACTCTATCTCATTCCAAAAATAATTTGAAGTGTCTTGAACATTACAGAATATAAAATGTAAAGAATTAGAATCTGAACGCTGTATAATGAAAGCAAATTTTTACCAAAATTAGCTTACCAAATAAGGAAACTCTGGAGATTTATATAATGTTATGCATATTTTAAAGTTCTGGATGTTATTGTTACAAAAATCAACCCTTCCTCTTTCTTATACAATTATTCAAGAAAGATAAAACAGAAAGCTTATATATGTAGGTCTGTCTAACTTATACCTGAAACATTCAGATGATTGACATTTTTTATTCTATCTGTGAAAGGATTGCTTCTCTGTGGACTTAACTGAAATCGTGTCAAAAAGAAATTTTCTATGAGAGAAATACATACACACTTAAAAAATGAAAAACTTCTTAATTATGTATCTTAGTCTCATGTTTATTCAGTCTTCGATTATTGCACATTCAATTGTAAATCTATAATAAATTAAGAGACTATTATTTTAAAAAATCATGATATAAACATTGGAGATGATAAAGCATTTTGTACTCAAATGTTTTATATTTCTATTAGTTTAAAAAATTGTTACTCCTGTTTATGTGCTGTGCATATAAAAGTTTAATCTTCCTATTAGGAAGAAGAAACATGTGCATTGTGTATGAAAAGATTGCCAATAACATTTATATACATACCTAAAGCAGCCTTTGTTGAAAAAAAATGGACTTGCACGGGTCATGTTCTACCCCCATAGCAGCGTACTATTTACTGTTAGGTTTGAATTTACTTATAAGTGACAAAACACAAACAAGTTTTGTTCTCGTTTCAATTTTTGTTCTGTTTTTGTTGTTTTTTACATGGCTATTTAAAAAAATTCAAGCAGGCATCCCTTTACCATCTACTAGGATAATATAATGTTGGCTACCTAGAAAATCATTATTATTATTTTTTAAGAGAGCACACAACAAAGAACATTCTTTCTCTTTGGAACCTCTTAAAATAATGTGGTCCTAAATTTTAGAAATATTTTCTTTTAATTAAAATGAGTACAAAGATATAGAGAAGAGTTTCATTCTTATGATTTCTCTCTCTCAAAATAATTATACTTTTGATTACAATATTTTGTTTTAATCTTCAGAATTTTGACCATAATTTTATTTATTAAAAAGTATGACCTACAAGATTGTTTCCCAGGTGTGATTTTGTAACTGAACATAGTGAAGACACTGTCTTGTCTCCTTCTCTCTTCTTGAAAATAGAACAAACATAGACAAGACATTATAGTGGCATGGTTTGTATTCTCTATAACACACTGAATTAGATGATGGAAAAATTTCCATGGCTGTTAGCATGACTGGAGTGGCAGAAAATAATTTCAGAGACAGATAAGGACCAGAAATGGGGGTTGTATTCACAATACCAGTGCCCAAGTACCCATTCATCCTACAGGTAGAGAGAGAGAGGTCTATAGCAGTTGCCTATGATCACATAGCACCTAAAATGTAGAAAGATACTGCTTAGAGTTTGGCCAGTACTTATTTGGAATAGTAAATCACTGTTGGATCCATAGTATACATTTTGGGGGTAAGAAGGAAATAAACTATGGTCCTTCATTTTATGGCTAGAAAATTAAAGCTGAGAGGATTATTTATTTGTCCAAAGTCTCACAGCAAATTAGTGGTGGAGACTAGAGTAAAACCTAGAGATTGTAATTCCTGATATATTGATCTTTCCTCAATAGTGCCTCATCCCCTGTGTGCTAAATAAAATAAAATTAAAGAACAAATTAGCATATTCAGCACCCAAAAAAATTCCTCTTGTGCCCTCAACTAAAAAGTGATAAAAGAGATTGTGTTAATAATAAAAATATCATTGGTTTTTATTTCCCCACCTACATGCAATGCCCAATGTCTATCTTATCTACCCACACACATATTGATATTTTGAAGGTCACAATTGGAAAGATAGCTTACATGTGCTAAATTGTGTATAAGAAAAAGTTCTTTTAGAAATCCACATGAGGTAAATATGAAACAGACCAAAATATGACTGATTTGTAACAAAATAATTAGCTTAAGCCAATAGGATAATAATAAGCATAACTAACATCATTAAACATTTTAATGTACCATGTAGTCTTTTAGGCATTCATATTTAATTCACTTAATTCTTATAACAGCTCTTCCCTAGGTATCATTATTTCCCCTAGTTCATGGATGCCTAGAGAAGTTAAGTAAGTTGCCTGAGATTATACAACCAGTGAGTGGAGGAGATAGGATTCAATGATTTACATTTTTGAAGACGACATTTATGTGTCAAAGTTTATTTATATATGGCTCAATTGTATGTCCATCTTATCTGATGTAGAAAGATGTTAGGGTTTGAAGCCCGTGGCCAAGAAGGAATTCTTGAGACACCTTTGGTGCCAAAAGATGGTTTTACTAAAGCGTGAGAACAGGACCTGTGGACAGAAAGAACAGCATTGAGGTCAAGAGGAGTGGCTGATTATATACTTTCAAGTTGGGAGGGGGCTAGGGATAGCATAAGTCTCTAATGAATTTTGGAAGCAAAGTTTCTATGACCTTTAGGTGGCTAGCTATTGTTAGGAAAAGGTCATTTATTATCATCTAATAAAACCACGGTCATAATGCCCTTCAGATATATAGGGGTGGGTCATACATGTGGGAGATGATTGCCAATATATATCTTGGGGGATAGGGGTAGAGATGATATTTCCAAAGGAATTTTCTTAAATACTATTTTTTTAAATTTATTTATTTATTTATTTATTTATTATTTTTAATTTTTAATTTTTTATAAACATATAAAATATTTTTATCCCCCGGGGTACAGGTATGTGAATCACCAGGTTTACACACTTCACAGCACTCACCATAGCACATACCCTCCCCAATGTCCATAACCCCACCCCCCTTCCCCCAACCCCCCTCCCCCCAGCAACCCTCAGTTTGTTTTGTGAGATTAAGAGTCACTTATGGTTTGTCTCCCTCCCAATCCCATCTTGTTTCATTTATTCTTCTCCTACCCCCTTAACCCCCCCTGTTGCATCTCCACTTCCTCATATCAGGGAGATCATATGATAGTTGTCTTTCTCCACTTGACTTATTTCCCTAAGTATGATACCCTCTATTTCCATCCACGTCGTCGCAAATGGCAAGATTTCGTTTCTTTTGATGGCTGCATAGTATTCCATTGTGTATATATACCATATCTTCTTTATCCATTCATCTGTTGATGGACATCTAGGTTCTTTCCATAGTTTGGCTATTGTGGACACTGCTGCTATAAACATTTGGGTGCACATGCCCCTTCAGATCGCATTTGTATCTTTAGGGTAAATAGCTAGTAGTGCAATTGTTGGGTTGTAGGGTAGCTCTATTTTCAACTTTTTGAGGAAACTCCATGCTGTTTTCCAGAATGGCTGCACTAGCTTGCATCCAGAGGAATTTTTAATATGTTAAAGTAGACTTACAGGATCCTGGGAGTCAGGCTAAGATTGCCTTTTGCTCTTGGCAAAGTATTAACATCCAGGCAGCTAAGTTCCTAGAGGAATGTCACTCCTCCTGTTTCAAGGAAGTGGGCTATAGGTAGTAAGGAAATTTAATTTTTCTTTTGATTTTGTTGCATACATCATTAGCCATAAAGCTTTCTTGATTTCTTAGATCTACACTGTTCTATTGTTTCTATTGTGATTCTAGAGCCTGTGGCATATAGCCACAGAGTTTAAACATACAGTCATGTAGCTTGCCTATCCTTGTCTCCTATGTTCTTTGTTTCTTGTTTTACCCAAGTGTTGTTTATTCAGGAGACCAAAGACTTTTTTTTATAGATACGGATTTTATTTACTTATTTTTTTCAGTACATTATAAAATGCTGAGTTTTGTTGACTGACTGTGGATGTTACCCATACATATGGATTGATTGAAGAGCATTTTAGGAGACTAAAGGGAAGTAATATGAGATTCGGTTAAATAAGGTTGTACTTGTTCCAGTTTTCTAGATATGTCTTCCTCCAGTACTAATCCCTAGCACTGCCTCAGCTTTTAAGTTGAGCATCTTCTCTTTTCTATCTATAGTGATGCCCACTTTGCTTCTTTCCCTGCATATCACCCATTCTTTATTTGTAAAGACTTCAAGAACTTCACATTCAATTCTGTTTTCTCATTTATCTTTAGATCACTGCTGCAGGGTGCTTCATACTTAAACTTACCATATGGAAAGTGAATTCATTATTTATCTTTATAAAGTAAAACATTCCTTTTTCTAAACTACCTGTGCTATTCAGTAGTATCATAATTTGTGAGGCCCTAGAGTAATGCTCATTTGGATTAATTTACCAAACACTGTGTGCCAGAAACTACATGCTCAGTACAAAGGGAGAAATATGTTACCATTCCCTCCTGAGGTAGCAGGTAAATAAGATGATTGTTAGAACACAAGGTGAGATGTTTTACCCTAGAAATCTGCATAGAAACACATGACAGTCACCGTTTGCATTTGCATAGATCTCAAAAATTACTAAACAATTGTGTGTGTAAGTTTAATCTTTGAAACAACCCTGTGAGGTACTGTTGCTGCCTACAGATTCCTAGGAATCAAGTGTCTTGCCTAAATTCTCCCCTGTCTTAGTCCATTCAGGCTCCTAGAACAAAAATACCATAGACTGGATGGCTTATAAACAACAGAAATTTATTACTCACAGTTCTGGGGGATGGGATGTCCAAGATCAGGATGCCAATAGATTCAGTGTCTAATGAGGACTGCTTGCTGGGTCCTTACCTGGTGAGAGGGAGGAGGAAGCTCTCTGGAACATCTTTTTTTTTTTTTTTTTAAGGTTTTATTTATTTATTTGACAGACAGAGATCACAAGTAGGCAGAGAGGCAGGCAGAGAGAGAGGAGGAAGCAGGCTCCGTGCTGAGCAGAGAGCCCGATGCGGGGCCTGATCCCAGGACCCTAGGATCATGACCAGAGCTGAAGGCAGAGACTTTAACCCACTGAGCCACCCAGACACCTCTGGAACATCTTTTATAAGGGCACTGATCCCATTTGTGAGGGTTCCACCTTCATGAGGTAACCACTTCTCAAAAGCCCCACATCTTAATACCCGCATGCAGGGGATTAGGATATCAACATATGAATTTGGGAGGACACAAGTATTGAGTCCATAGCACCTCCTCAATGTGTGGTGGAAGCATGACTGTCACAGACCTCTCAGTGGTTCTCTGTTTCTTGTGTTCTTCCTTTGCTCCTCCACAACATGGAAGGAGAATACATGTCTCATACGTCCTTGAATATCACCGCAGTACTCAATACTAGGGCTAGTACACAGGGGGTCCCCTCCCCAAGTATTTGTTATTTTATAAGCAGAATTAAATTCAATGTGTTGAAACGAAAGACAGATTATAGCTCAGTTTCCATGAGAATTTTCAGCTACCTCATCTAGAAATGAAATGAATTGCTTCATCCATAGAAGTCTTAAGCAGGGTCTGGATGAACCCTTTTGGGGGGGGGGTGGGCAGTATTTATGCATATGGTAAGATATTTGAATAAATGACTTATAAGATTCCTTCCAGCTCTGCATTTCTATGATTAATTTGTTTATCTAATACCTCTGCTCCTATAGACTGAGTTTGGTTTTATCTTCTTTTAAAAGATACCTAATACCACTTTCCTCAGCCACTAATTCTCAAAAGACAAAGAGTTGCTATTTAAGACAGTTGTGCAAACTCATCATCCATCAGTACAATGCAGAGTACATGGTATTCTTGAACCCCCCCTCTGACAACTTAATTTAGGACATCTTGTGTGGAATGAGTTCATTTCCATCCTTGGCATGGTGCATTGTCTTGTTAGAGGACTGAACCTGAAGATCATCATCTTTTTTTTTTTTTTAAATAATTGTTCCAGTTTCCATAAAAGTAAGTTAAATAAAGCTAAAATTAGAAAACATCTCTGGCAGAAAAGGACAATTATTTTGTGACATCTAAGGAGAGCTGTAAAACTTTGAGGAGTTGCTGTGAGGCTTGGTGGGATAGTCAAAGGCAAGAAGGATATGAAAAGCTCTTTCCTGCTTTCATTTTACATAGGGAGTTTTAAGTGGGTTCTGACTCCAGTGTACAAGAATGTTTGGCAAATGTACAAGAATATGTTTAGCAATGGAAAGAAGTGTGAGAGGAGCACATTATAAGTCTAGAATATTCTAACTCCTGAATAAAATGGGATGAGTGTATTTTTTTTTCATAATAACAACAGGCACCTCCAATGTTAATATAATGTCTCTTCATGTGAAATTTAAATGAAAACCTGAGGTGCTATCATTGCCTCATGTGGTAATGAATCTTAATACAGGTGACTGAATTGTCAGGAATTTGGGATGGATCAGGCTATGATCTGGCATGTTTCAAGTTCAAAGGTGAACAGAGATGAAAGGATGAATTAGATGAGTTCTCCGGGTACCCAAGAAATGGTAAGGATTGAGGGTCTATGGTGTCATTTTCCTGGGTGCATATTTCTGCTGTTTCAGTGACAAAAATTAAAATCTCTGCCTTGTAGAAACAAATAACTCTCAGTTTTATAAATTCTGAGAATTTCCTACAATTTTCCATGCTACCTATCAGAGAGATATTCCTTTCACTCAGGGTAATGTTTAACTTAGGGTAAATGAGGAGTTTTCCTTGAATCAAGCCAACATTTTAAAAAGCATCGCTTATTTTCCTTTGAATGATTGCAACATGAAAAATGTATTCCACACAGATGGCCAAGCTGACAGTTCTCCACACTAGCAAAAAAGAAATCTTAACCTAGGTGCGTGTAGCAAGTATACTTCAGGAATAGTCATAGTGCTTACGTCTCTTTCAAAATGTTAAAATTAACGTTGCCCATCAGATTTTCTATAAAAGGCAACCATCTAGTTTCATTGTTTTTTTCTTACTTGGATTTGTTGTTATGATATTCTTTTTAAAAAACTATCTTTGAAATAAGTGAATAAAATAGTAGATTCTTGGCAAATTGGTCTCAAAATGCCCACCAATTTAGGGATATGAGGGAAGTAGGGGAGAAAAAGCAGTATTTACTTCAATTAGTTGCTTCCCTTAAGAATAAAAAGTCCTCTTTTTTTTTTTTTTTTTTTTTTTTTTTTAAAATGAGGGCTGGGGCTCCTGGGTGGCTCAGCTGGTTGGGCGTCTGCCTTTGGCTCAGGTCATGGTCCCAGAGTCCTGGGATCGAGCCCCATATCGGGCTCCCCACTCAGCAAGGAGGCTCCTTCTCCTTCTGCCCTTCACTCTGCTTGTGCTCTTTCTCTCAAATAAGTAAATAAAATCTTTTTAAAAAAGAAACATGAAAAATATAATGGGGGGAAATAAATCCCTACGTTAAAAAAATGAAGTATCCTGAGCACACTCTAGTTGTATTTTAGTGAAACAGGTATTCTAGTAAAACATGAACTCATGGTACTGAAACTTGTATTATGTAGGCATGACCTTAGTGGCAGTTAATATAAAATTAGTTGCAGATATAGTTTTTGCTTTACATAATGTAAATTAAATTCAGTTGGAAAAAAAATTCTAATTAAATGTTTTAATTAGAAACCTTTTGACTCTTCTGTAATTTAATAAACAGCATACTTCTAGTAGCCAAGGTACCAAATTTATTTAAGAAAGGTTTCAGTGGATCAAATTTCTCACTGCAAATAAATCTAATAAATCTGATTACTCCATGAAGGTTTTTGTTTCTTTGTTCATTTTGTTTTTAACATTCATTAGGCAATTAGTTCTTTCTATGAGAATGGGGACATTCTCATAGAAAGATGGTTTGAGATTTTTTTTTTTTTGTCTCGTGCCTTGTCTTTTATCCAGTAATAGTCATAGCAATGACAAATAATAAATATTTCCGGGTGCCTGGGTGGCTCAGTGGGTTAAGCCGCTGCCTTCGGCTCAGGTCATGATCTCAGGGTCCTGGGATCAAGGCCCGCATCAGGCTCTCTGCTCAGCAGGGAGCCTGCTTCCCTCTCTCTCTCTGCCTGCCTCTCCGTCTACTTGTGATTTCTCTCTGTCAAATAAATAAATAAAATCTTAAAAAAAATAATAATAATAAATATTTCCATAGCAAATCCTTATTTACCAAACATGGGTCCCAAATGTATTTTAAAGCAGTAACATTTTAAGACATTAAACTCACCTAAACAGGGTGACTTCCAAGTAGCAACAGAATTAGTATGAATTTAATTAGCTGTCTATGAAAATATTATTTAAGGAGACAAACACCTCCATTGTCAGCCATTTGTTGCTCAGCATCTAACATGGACCCAGAACTGCTTTAAGTGAATATGTGATAGAGAATTCCTTGGCCTTTTTTTTTTTTTTTAAAGATTTTATTTATTTACTTGACACACACAGAGAGAAATCACAAGTAGGCAGGCAGAGAGAGAGGGGGAAGCAGGCTCTCCACTGAGCAGAAAGCATGCTGCAGGACTCTTTCCCAGGACCCTGAGATCATGACCTGAGCTGAAGGCAGAGGCTTAACCTACTGAGCCAGCCAGATACCCTAGAATTCCTTGGTCTTTTATAGTACATGTTAAGTCCTCTCTCTCTCTCTCTCTCTCTCTCTCTCTCTCTCTTTTTAAATTTTATTTATTTTATTTTTATTTTTTTTTTCAGTGTTCCAGCATTCATTGTTTATGCACCACACCCAGTGCTCCATACAATACATTCTCTCCTTAATACCCACCACTGAGCTCACCTAACCCCCCACTCTCCTCCACTCTGAAACCCTCAATTTGTTTCCCAGAGTCCACAGTCTCTCATGGTTTGTCTCCCTGTCTGATTTCCCCCAACTCACTTCTCTCTGTTAACCAAAAGTCAGGATAGGAGGTTTAGAGTAAGCAGCAAGAGATAGTAAACATGGACACGACTTTTATCTCAGCTCAGACTATTAACAGCTTAATCTCAAGAAGAAATTTAACTTCGCTGTATTTCCATTTCCTCTCCCATAAAATGTTGAAAGTAATATCTACTTTGTATGATTCCCGAGAACCTGTTTTTGCGAATCCCCTAACACTGTTTAGTTAATACTCCCTCTATATTCCCCTTCCCCTCAGTCTCCTCTCCTTACCACCTAGTGAAGGTCAGAAGAAGATCTGGACATGCAAAGATCAGGTCCCGGTCCAATTGACTCTCATCCCTTCTCTATGGAGACTGATCAGCTTCTAGAGAATCCACATCTACTGTTTAAACTAGAGTGTCCTTCCTCTGCTGCTGTATCCTTTTTACTGAGAAATACAAAAGAACACTTGGCACATAACAACTTTGTTCAAATTCTTATAGAAACTTAAACACTAACATAATCTCTCACATTTCAAAGCTGAGAACCTAGGGTGGCAACTCCAGGCCCCTAAAGTTCCTACCTAATGAAGCTCCTAGCTGTTTGTTCCAGTCAACACCTGAAAATAGGGCCCATCTCCCAGTCTCTGGGGAAGTGTGGGAGCTTAACTTTGATTAAGTGCCAGTTAACAAATCCAAATGACCTAGCCATATGGATGAAATTCCCATTCTGTCCTGTACTGCCTTTCCCCCAGCACATCCCAGCCTTTCAAAAGGCTGTCTTCTCTTTCAATGAAGTTGGGTTGATTTCACACTGAGCTCTCTTCCCTACTGCAATAGTTATTACTGAGTAAAGCTTGTCAACACCACTTTAACTAGTTAACGTCTGACTTTGATTATCTTTGACACTACCCAAAAGTATTTTTCTTATCCTATTTATCCCCACGTCAGATGGAAGCTCTTTGGGCAGAGGAATAGGGAGATTGCATTGTTAGGGGAACATACTTTATTACTGCATAGCCATGGGTCACAGCATGAAAATCACAAAATGCATATACCATACAACACCATTCAACAACCTCAGTATTTTACAAGTATACTTTAAGAAATTTTATTGGATGTAATAATTGTTTTCCATAATTATATTTTAGTCACATTATTGTTTAAAAGAATGACTTTAACAATACTTGCCATAAATTGCATGTTTTGAGGAAAAGTTTCATAAATCTTTATGGGATTTACATTTTGGTTTAGATAAACTGCTTTTGAAGTAGAATAACAATTGCTTAGATGAATCTTTTGGATATATTTATCAATACATCTTAACTTCATGTTCATTAAATATTTTTGAGAAATTGTATGTGAGCAGTTATTCTTAATGGATAGTTTATTTCAAATCCCAGAAATCTTTAATTCTACATCTTCCATTATTTTCCTTGATACCATCATGTTATTCTATGGAGACAATAATGCAGACACTAATGATTGCTAAGAAAATCACATATAAATTGATTAAATACCCTCACAGTCAAAACAAGATCTTGACAATTATTTCATGTTTTGAAGAGGTAAGTCCTGTCTCACCATCCCCTGCCATGTTCTCTACTTTATTTTCCCTTCAAATACAATCACCTTTTTCTTGCTTTGACTCTCTGAAGTTAGAAATGTGTGCGCGCGCGCGCACCACACACACACACACACACACACACACACACATATTCTCTCTCCTCTTTCTCCTTGTCTCTCTGTGTCCCTCCCCATTCTTCTGAAATCTCATTTGACTCATGATGTTCCACGTTGTGCACATTTCAGTAGACAACAATTTTTGATGAAGACACACAGCATACAGCTATGGACAAGGCTGTCACTTTATTCACATATACCGGTTTCTCAGGCTCTTCAGAAGATGAGCCAAGTCTCATCTTTACACTTTTGTATCTCAGAGTCCACAGTAGCAGCTGGTTAAAAACAAAAGCAAAAAGCCAAACCAAAAGAAAAGCGTCAGGAAAATATATTGTGTGTTGAATTAAAACAAATATACAGTGTGTTCCTTGAGTAACTGAGGAAGGCACAGACCAAATGTGTACTTGAAAAGATAGTTCGGGAATCCTAGACCTGATGACTCACCTTGATACTCACCTTGATATTCAGCCATCTCTGACAGCTCTCAGCAGGGCTCTGTCCCTTTCCCATCCTAATTAGATTCTTGTCTTTTAACACTGATGTGGACTGCTTTTCATAATTAAAATGCAACACAAAGTTGGATAGAAAATTTAATCCAGAATTTATCCAAAGAAGACTTATTCAACATTAAAAAAAAAAAAGTCTCCAAAGGCTAAACTATGTTTTTTTTAAATTATTGTTATCTAAACAAACTGTAATACACCCATAAAATCCTACATCTTTGTTCAGAAACTCACATTTTCCAATTACAATAGGAGAGGCTTGACTTATTAGCAGTTAGGCTGAGAATTTATAGAATTGTTTTAATTAAATGTAAACTTAAATTGAGCCATTTTTTCTGCCATGAACATCAATTTGAATTTCAGATGCACATTTTGAAGCATGGTATTCAAATAAGGAAAGAAAGCGTATCACATTTTTTTCTATACATCAGAACAAATTGTGTATACAATATGTTTTAAAAACAAATTTTTTGAAGCCCATGAAGAAAATGGAGTTTATACTCAACATCACACAGCCAGATTTTATGTCCAAACTAGTACTGGAATTCTTTGTTCTTAGTAGGCTCATTTGTGTCTCTTTATGATTTTTTGTTGTTTTTGGTTTTTGTTTTTTGTTTGTTTTGTTTTTCCTTGAACTCTTTCTCCCGTCCATCACCTGGCTTCATCACCAGCACCAAGACCCAGCTCAGACATCTCCTCCTCAGGATAACTAACACGGCTGCTACCTAGTCTCTCCATTCAACTCTTCTCTGCAAAGAGCAATGTATTTATTATCATATTAGGTCATGTAAGGGTCTATTTTACCAGACTTGCACTGTCCATTGCAGTAGCCATAACCATATGCGGCAACTTAAATAAAATTATATAAAATTAAAAATTCAGTGTTTTTATGACCCTATCACTTCTCACATTTTCAGTGGCTCCATGTGGCTATTGGTAGCCGTATGGACCAGCGCAGATATAGAATATTTCTATTATTGCAGAAAGTTCTATTGGCCAGAATGGCACTAGGCCAAACTCCTTAAAAGAGATTTTCTCTCCCGGATTTCTGGTCCCTTATCATTGGGGTGGTATTGGCACATGGAAGATAGCCAGTACTAAACTACTGAACACAAATGAACTGAGAAATGGTGGGTGTGCTAATGTGAAAAATAGAATTAGATTGAGTCTGTGTTGCTCAGGAGTTGAGAATAAAATTTCTAATGCATAGAGGAATCATGGGGGCAGATTTGAGTTCAGATTGAAAAGCAGCTTTCGCTCAATAAACCTATTGGAAAATGAAATAAGTTTCCATGTTAGGTATTTAGCTCAGGCTCCAAAGTCATTCCATTAAAACCAGTGCTTATCTTTTAGGACTCCAGTATAACAGATCCTTAGTTTGTGGGGTGAGAATTGTCACCAGAAGAAAATAATTGAGTTTCAGTCATTCTCATGAACATTTTGAGAAAGTTTTGTGAAACTCTTCATAAACTTTGACTTCCTGTCACATTGCCGTCTCTATCAGCAGTGATCCCTGCTTTAGAGTATCTCAGATGAATACATTCTCTTCTTAGGATAGTGTTTACTAAACTACTGTAGCTCTAAAATTTTCCTAGTTTTCCTTGTTTCAAGAAAGCCCAAATTAGGAATTAAATGTTTGTCATACACACTAACAGCAGTATGCAAAGAATGGTTGAGAAACCAGTATCATGTCAGATTCCTGCATCATTGACTAAAAGAGGATAGGAGACAAATGTGAAATTTCCAGATTTTTAAACCCAGCTGCATTGGGGGTTTTTTCCCATAGAGGGTGCACAATAGCCATCAAGTGTAAAGAGACTGAATGTAACTTGCCTTAGTTTTCAAGCCCATGATGTGCTGGGTGGAAACCCTACATATTAACTGATCCATTTTAAAAACTAGTTTCTTTTTTGGAGCAATGACAATTTTTGTATGTTTATCTCTGGCTTCAAAAATAACATGGCTCTAACTATAAAATATGCTTAAAATAGGAAAAATTAGCTGAGAAACAGTGGATGTATTGTAGGTTTAAACTGTTTGTGTCACTGAAGGCATCAAGCAAAATGTACTTTTTTATGCATGAGGTTAGGTGATCTGGGGAGTAAGAACATTTCACTTCATTGTTAGGCTACTCTGTTAATAGAACGTACCCAGATTGGCATTGAACAAAAGGTTTCAAAGAGGAAGAAAGTGAACTTGAGCTTTACAAAGAATCCTAGCTTTAAATCTGGCAAAATTCTAGGCTCTTCTTTGCTATACTGGATAATCTGGGGCATTTATTTTTTTCTTCTTTCAGTAAGTCAGTTTCCTTCTCTATTATATGGGAATACAAATCTGCTCCCTTTCAAAACAATGAAATGATGACATTGACCTAAAAAATTCTTTTAGGTAAGAAGACCTCAAATATAGGAGCAATCATTATCATCCATAATTTATTAAACTATTAACTTAAACATCTGTTAAGGTTTAAATCGTGTCATCCAAAAAAGGATATGTGGAAGCCTAGTGCTCAGTACCCCTGAATGTGACCTTGTTTGGAAATAGGGTTGTTGCAGATGTCCTTAGTGAAAATGAGGTCATACTGCAGTATGAGAAGCTCCTAAACCAGCCTAACTTGTTTGCAGTTAAGAGGACACACAGAGACACAGGGAGAATTCCACGATGCCAGAGACAGAGACTGACTGGAGCGATGAAGCCATAAGCCAGGAATGCTTAGGACCGATGGCCACCAGCAGGAGCTAGTGAGAGGCAAGGAAGGATTCCACCCAGAGTCTCAGCAGAGGCGTGTCTCTGCCAACACCTCGATTTAAGACTTCCTGCCTTCAGAACTGTGAGAAGTGCATTCTATTGTCTGGGGCCACCAGTTTGTGGTATTTTGTGAAATAGGAAACTCATTCCACACCCAAATGGATTAGCCAGTCAGTTTCTTATTTCTAAGTTAGATACTTAATAACTAATTGGATGGAAATAACTTTTGTAAGATTGTGCGTCAGTGTCCTTTGATGAGGTTTCCCTGTCCCCCTTTTTCCTCTAACGGTCCTGTCAGCCATTTCCTCATCGCTTGCATGCTCATCCACTCACGGCTGTGGGAACGGGAAGGGGACAGGCACCAACTCCTTGAAAATATAAGCAAAATTTGGTAAATATTTGTGGAGGTACAATTTTCTGAAGCTGGAATTCTATAGTTTCTATTAGATGCTCCAAGGAGAGTCTAAGAACTAGGAACCATCCTCTCTCTTAACACCGCAGATCTAAAGCACTAAACTTGTTGGGAAAAATCTGCCTGAATTCATTTTAACACCTAGAATCCACAAGACCAAGAGCTCAGGGACAGGAACTCAGTCAGAACCAGCAATGTGTTACAGCCATCTGATAGCAGCTTGTAAGAGCCAATTGGTAAATTTTCAGGATTTTGGCAAGCTGATAGCTAAGCACAGCCATTATTAAAATTAAATTATATAAACCTACATTTAAATGCATTATATAAAAATCAATGTAAAAACTACTTATAACTCACAACGTTCTAATTATTTTCACTACATTGTGCTAGGATCCACGTTCTTGAGGTTTTTTGAATCTCTATGATAGACATACTATATAAGATATGTTTCTATGTATCTCTTCCCAGCCCCAGGTGTCATTTAGTTGGTAACTTGAAATCAATCATAGTAGGACTTTTGATCACCAAGGAAATTGGCAAATGCTACTAGTGGGGGCTTTCACATTTCTAACCCAAAACCAAGATAGTTGATAATATTTACCAGCTTACCTCTGGTTCAGACTTGCCTGCTTGTCTAGGCTTCTCATATCCGTGGGGTTTTTAATGACTTTAGGTATTATATAAGGAATCTGGATTCAACTATAAGGAAGGGACCTTGGAAAAGGTTAAATAGGGCTATTTTACTTTTAATAAGAGAGCTCAAAAAGATTTGACAACAGTACTTTTGGTATAGAGCTGACCTTTTTGAATATAAAGTATTTGTCAGTTTTCCAATTACAAATTTTTCTGGGAACTAGATGCTACCATCTTTCTTATGCCTTATCACGACCAAGTGTTCTCCTAAGAGACAAGAGTAAAAATGTTTACAACCTTCTGAAGACTTTTTCCCTTCTTGATCCCAGATTTTGCATGATTGAGTGGCAATTTAAAAAAACAATGAGTCACACTTTGTCTTTGAAATATGACCCTTTTCTCTTGGGTCACCTTTCTAAAAAGTTTTGATACTATCTGTAACCTACAGGAGACTGTTTCTTGATTCATTATGTTACACTGATAAATTTCTCTAGGTTTTTGAAATAAACCATGCACTTGTTTTTGTTATTTTTTAAGTGTCTTTTTCTCCTCTTAAATGAGAGTTCTGAGGTGGGATATACTATAACTCACCCTTAATTTTATTTGAGTGAGATCTTGGGGGAAGTCCTTCTTTAAGTTTAATATTTGGATCTTTTTCCTGGGATTGTCAATGAGTGTGACCACATGATGAAAACTCACTCTGGTCACCTAGTGCAGATTTTCAATTTTTTGTTTTTCCTGTAATTTCATTAACCTGTATTGCCCAACCACTGTGTATCACAATCTGATAAAATTATCAGAGTCATAAAAAATATATATTGGTAGCTTTTATCCCATGAGAAGCAGTTTTTAAAAATACATTTCTTTTATTTTCATGGTGTTATAACTCAAATAGAAAAGCAGATGAGCAGATTTTCCAAGATGTGGTTTTTTATTGTTAACACCTGCTGTCTGGATTTGGCAGGACTCTCCATGACACAGCTAACATTGCTCCTCTAGCCATGTGTAAATATCCTTTAGTTTCCCAATGCATGCACATCTTGACACTATTCTTGTGCTCAAGCCTTCTGTGTTACACACTACAACAGAGCATTCACAGGCAACACGAATGAATGCTTCTTCTGCATAATAGACAAGCTGAAATGGCATGGCCTTCTCTGGAGGGAAAAGAAGTCATTTCATCATCATGATGAAATATTATATTTTAAAACAAAATACTTTAGCTACAAATTCAGTGGACACAGCTAAGAATTATGGATCTCCTCTTTGGATAATCCAACTTGCCTCTTTTTGTAGTCAGGATGGCAGCACTGTACTGTTTTGCTTATTGTGGGCAAAGAGGCCAGGGATATTAGAGATGAGTAAGTAATTCGCAATAGACCAATGATTATTTTTGGCTTTTGGTGAGATTCAAGATCAACTCATTTCTAATTAAACACTGCATGTCTGCTCATTATTCCTTTAATTACATCCTTTTTCTGTTGTTTTTCTCAGAACTTTGACAATAAGCACACGAGAGATGGTTTAAAAGCATTTGTTTCTGGAGTGGTGTTAGCCTTGAAAAGACAAATGGGAGAGTTCGAGAGGGCAGAAGGATGGATGTGCACCTGATATATTCACAGGCAAGTCTGAATGGTTCTCCAGTGAGGAGTTGTTTTAGCACAAGGTTCTTTATAAAAAATAGGAATGGAAGTGGTCAACTTGCCTTTGTTTTAATTTCTTTGTCTGGTACCAACATCTAGGGAGGCTGCCTATGAAGACCTCTCAGCAGGGAAAGGAAACTCTGTCCTTAGGATACCTCTTGTGTTTTACAGAAGCCAAGGGTACATAGCTTTAGGGAAAATAAAATTGGCCTCTGCTGGAAACAACTGGATTGTGACTAGACTTAGGTTAAGTATAAGGAATGCTGTCAAGGGTACAGGTATGAGAGGTGACTTGGCAGGCTTCCCACTGAGTCGTCTTCTCCTATTTCCTCAGCAGTTTGGCTTCTTGATGCTCAGACCTCAGATAACTAATTAAAGTGCTGAAGAAGTCATTATTCTTTAATTAAATAATGGATTATTGAAGGCAAAACATTCAATACATGATTGAACCTGCTGTTAAACTGAGAGATCCCTTCCTTTTGGATCTGTAATAACATTGATCCCAATAATACACCCCCAGGGGCAGGAGTAAAGCTCATGTGGCTCTGAAGGGAGAAGGGTTTGGATGGAACTCCCTAGATCCAGTAAAATATTTCAAATGTTACCTACTTCTCTTGTGGCATGCATACTCTCTTTCTGATCTCTTGGTGTTGTGCATAGGCTCTCGGTGTTATTAGTCATGAAGGCTGTAAAGCCCTAGGAGACGGCAAGCAAGTTTCTTCATTTTCTCAGGAAGAGATAGAGTGGCCATTACTAAGGCTTTCTGTCTCTATCTCTGTGCCTACTGTAGACACTGAACTTCAGGCTCCAATTAATGGTGATGATCCAAGGCAAAAAAGAGGTACATTTTTCTTTTGTGAATGGTTTTAAAAAGCTATAAGAGAATCACAAAAGTCATCTGTAAGAAAACACACACACACACACACACACATACACACACACACAGCTCTGATATTCACCTCCTGTTAGGCATTCACGAGTTATTAGTGTTCATATTAAATCCACTCAGTGTTTGGCTTCACGCCTATGTTTATATCACTCAAAACTCTAAAATTATATCTATCTCAGAGTTAATTCGTGTGTATAAACACGATAATACATGTATTTTGTACAACTGATAGACATATTTATATACTTACACACATTTTATTTGAAAAAATTATATATATGTATATATAGAGAGAGATTTTCCTTTCTCTTTTCTTTCTTCCTTCCTTTCTCTCTTCTTCCCCATCCTGCTTCCTTCTTTTCTTCTTCTGTTCCTGACTCCCATTTTTCCTTTTTTCTACACATACCAAAATGATGTATAAAGTATCACTGATTTGTGTCTAAATACCAGAAATGCAGAGTGTTGATGATTACACAGTAAAATGTAATTCTAATGGGATTTGAAGAACAAACTCTTGGCAACATAGCAGATTATAGTGACTAAGACTGAGTCCTGAATCAAGGTTTGGCACAATTATTTCCTGTGACTTGGAAATGTCACTTAATCTCATCAAGACTCAGTTCCTACATAAATGAAATGAGACTGTTCCTCCATTGTGTTCTATTTTGACATATACTGTTTAAAAATGTCTGATTCATCTTAAGTGCTACTTTAGTTTTTAAATTTTTTTTTCCGTATGATTTCACTTATATTTGAAATTTTTTCTTATTTTTTTTTTAATTTTTTATTTTTTATAAACATATGTTTTTATCCCAAAAGGTACAGGTCTGTGAATCACCAGGTTTACTCACTTCACAGCACTCACCAAAGCACATACCCTCCCCAATGTCCATAATCCCACCCCCTTCTCCCAAACCCCCTCCCCCCAGCAACCCTCACAGAAGGATCGGTAGTTTTTAAATTTTTTATAAGATTTTCTTTATTATTTGTCAGAGAGAGACCATAAGCAGGGAGAACAGCAGGCAGAAGGAGAAGGAGGCTCCCTGCGCAAGGAGCCCGATGTGGGACTCCATCCCAGAGCCCGGCAATCACAACCTGAATGGAAGGTAGACACTTAGCCGACTAAGCCACATGGGCATCCCTTAAATGCTGTTTTAAAGGGTCTGTCCTGTGTTTTAGGAAATGGTGACACCTCTGAAAATACATGTATGATATGTTTGTCCCAAAGTACTTTTTATATGGAGCTTTTATTAGATTTTCAAAGGATTTTTCACAAATTGGTTAGGATTAAAAGATAATTCATTTTTTAGTTAGGAGATGTGTCTGTTAATCTCTTAAATTCACCAGTGTATGTGTGTGTTCCCAAAATTGGTTTGGGTCATTGATGAGGTAGCTAGAAATTATTTTTTCAGCTTGTCACATCTATTTAAACTACTTTATTGGGTGGCAAAATCATTTTTCAAATATATATTTCTTTTGTGATTATGTAAGATTTCAAAAGTGCGAGAGAGTTTAGACGTTTTATGGCAGATCCCAATGTACTCTTCAGTCAACCACGTCCGAATTGAGTAATTTTTAAGGTGAAGTGGCCTGTATTGCATATGAACCTTTACAGTTTGGCATCTCAAATTGTTCCTCAAGGTCTGTTTAATGTTTTCCTTCCATTAAGAGCAGTTCCCTGTACTATGTGTGGATGATCTGATTGTTCCTCTTTGTAGCAAATTAGGGAGAAAGGCACATTAGAGAGGTTCCTATTTCATAGAATGTCCACTGACAAATAATTGATTATACCAATTATTTGATTATATAATATATATAATCAATATATATAATATATATAATCAATAATTAATTGATTATACCAATTATTGATTATACCAATTGATAATTCAATTAAATGGGTAATTATTTTAATTGAAGAATGTTATTCTATTGACACTGGAATGTTTTTTTAGGAATGATGCATCACCACCTTCTCAACTTCTAACTTTAATTATACTATAAGTAACTTACTCAATTGTCTTCAAGTTTTCCTACATGGATACCCCTTTGGTTGAGCTTATACTTATGAGTGACAAAGGCTGTATTCAGGAGCTTACTACTCATAAAGAACTTTTACCCTTGTGTATTATAGTTGTTTTTTGGTCAGCCACCCCAATCACCATTTGGGTCTGATGGTTATTAATAAGCATGTAACACTTCATATCTTTGCTTTGCTTTCCATGTTCTGCCCTCACTAATGAAGGAGCTTCATGCTGGAACTTATAAATAAATCAGTGGAATTCTAATGGCATCTTCCTCTCCTAGTGGCAGTCCATTATACTGGATGGTCAATGATGAAATCAGGGAAGATCACTCCATAATGCTCATCTCTGGTTATAGATTTGGCATTTTCTCAGCTCACATATATATGCCTTCAGTCATTATGTAAAAATAATAGTCATATAATTTTTAATGACCACTGTCTTTGTGTTCTTATGTGGACTTTCAAAATACTTTTGCTGATATAAGGAACAATGAAAATCCAAACTATCTGGGTATCCCATGATAAACAAGTAGAGTTGTCTTCTCAACTTTCCACAATTAGATTTATAAATGGTATAAACCAGATTTAAAGTGTCCAGGCAGGTGTCTTCTATGTAGGTTGATTAATTAGGGAGTAACTTTTCTTAGGCATGGCAACGCTTATCTCAAATCTATCCCTGTCTTCTGGGGTGGTGATGCTAACAATAAAGCAAGGGTATGCATTTAACCAGTGAAAATGCTATCTGGAAAAATAAAAAGTGATGGCATAAATGGAAGGACCACGAAATAAGAATGACTTTGAGTTTGTGTATGTGTGTGTGTGTAATTTATATAATTTTTATTTTTTCCAGCTTTGTTGAGATATAATTTGCATATAACATTATAGAAGTTCAAGGTGAATCATGTAATAATTTGATATGTGTGTGTGTATATATATATGCATATATATATAGTAAATGATTATCATAATAAGTTTGGTTAACACATCCATCACTAGACAGTTACAATCTTTATTATTATTACTTCTTATGGTGAGAACATTTAAGATCTGGTCTCTTAGCAACTTTCAAATATACAGTACAGTTTTATTAACTATAGTCATTATGTAGTACATTATATCCTCAGTGCTTATACATCTTGAAATTTAAAGTTTGTACCATTTGTCCACCTTCACCGATTTTCTCTGTCCTTTCTCCCCCCATCTAATCCCTGGCAACTACCAATCTGGTTTTGTTGTTGTTTTAGAATCTACACTTACGTGAAAGCATACAGTGTATGTCTCTCTCTGTCTGGCATATTTCACTTAGCATAATGTTCTCAAGGTTCACTCATGTTGCTACAGATATCAGGGTTTCCTTCTCTTTATGGCTGAATATTTCATTACACACACATGCACACAAGCTACATTTTTTAATCCATTCATCCACTGATGAATACTTAGGTTGTTGCCATGTATTGGCTGTTGTAAATAATGTTACAATAAACATGCAGTACAGATATCACTTCAATATTGTGATTTTATTTCCTTTGCACGTATTTCCAGAAGTTGAATTGCTAGATAGTATGGCAGTTCTGTTTTTAGCTTTTTGAGGAACCTCCATACTGTTTCCAGTAATGGCTGCACCAGCTTGCATTCCCATCAACAGTGCACAAGGATTCCCTTTTTACCATATCCACACCAGCATTTGTTATCTCTTGTTATTTTGATAGTAGCCACTCTAACAGATATGAGGTGATACCTCACTGTGGTTTTGATTTGTGTTTTGCTATTGGTTCATGATGTTGAACTCTTTTTCATATACCTACTGGCCATTTGAATATCTTCTTTGTAAAAATGTCTATTTAGGTTCTTTGTCTATTTCTTAATTGTGTCATTTATGATTATTATCATTATTTTTGGTGTTGAGTAGGGCTTTGGAGTAACGTATGATCTGGTAAGGACATAGCCTATGTCGGACTGTAGAATGTGCTCCAGAGCCAATAAAGTTCATTGGCTGGGGACTCCAATTAGAACTGCTGACTGAACTTCCTGACCATGTGGGGCCATTGGCTCAGCTCTGCAGATGGCATGCCCACTAGGGTAATCCTAAAAGCAAGAATATGGTCTGCCAAGATCCGAATGCTGAGTTCTGTAAGCCCAGCCTCTTTCTCCATCTGTACTTGATACCTTGTGATTGAGTCCTCCAGATTCCTCCAGTGATTTCTGTGAGGTGAGGTGAGCCCCAACTGAGCTTCCCAGAAAGCAGCCTGCAACGACAGGGGAACTAGGCATCCACCTTGAGCTTCCCCCACACACGCACTGGAAAAACCGTAGACCCAGGGTGCCCTTTCTGTGTGTACTGTGCTGGCCTATGGAAGGAGCAGTGTGGTCAGAATATAGTCTCCCCTCTTACCTTTCTAATGCGGTCTTTATTCTCTATTGTCCAAGGGGTGCTTTAGCTTTGCCACAGGTTTCTGGGATTGTCACAATGGTGTCTTGTCCATGGGTAGATAGTAGTTTGTCTCACTGTGAAGGAAAATAAAATGGAAAATGACCTATGTTGCTATCTGAATGATGTCATGGAAATCCATTATTATTATAAAAATATTTTACAGGAAAACATAAACTTAGAGGTAAATATGTATATCTACCTCCAACATAGAGATGTGGAATCCAAGAATCCCAAACGAACATAAAACTGTATGCTGATATCAATATTAGTTTGATAAAGTGAAACTGTGCCATGGTCATTTTGGTACATTGTTCATTTTGGCCTGTATAGAGGTTGGTCATTCATAAAAGCCAGGCAGGAGGAAGACATATGTCAAACCATCATGTAAGCACAACTGTTTGAATTAGTTTCATTATTACCTGTGAGCTGCTCTGACCTTGTCAGTTCTGGAGAACAGAGCTCTTAAGTCTTGAGTCCTGTCAATAAATATCTGGCAGCTGATCCACTTCCAACAGGGCATGACAAGGTCATGATGTTTTGCAATCTCCTCTTCCTACAAACAGTAACGTCCTTGGATTCCAAAGAGATTGCTTTACAGCATGTGATGTTACCATCAGAATGGTGAATTCAACTGGAACTTATTAATCACCATAGGCTGATTTGAAGCAGATGATAGACCAGGTCTGTGGGAATGCCAAGGCAATTTAAAAACAACAACAAAACAAAAACAAAAACAAATCTCTAACTGAAGTGAAGCGACTGATTAAGTTGTTTGTATGGACTCCAAGCTTCATATTTAGAACAAAATTAGCTGCATCTGGCATTATGGAAGTTAACAATCTAGCCTCAGTTGAAAAATTCACTGAGGTTGAATTATAATGGCTATGATAATTTAGAGAGATGTGGTTACTTGTAGAGAAACCCAAGTTGACAATGATAAATTTCATAATAAATTTATGGAAAGTTTGGATGTGGGTGTTAGCCAATTAAATGAGCAATCAGAATCCAAATAAAATTACTTTCCTTTGAACTACCAACTCCATGGAGAGCCCCATTACTTGGCAAAAACAGAGAACTTATAGAAGAAATCCATCAAAATATATTGTCTGGAACTAAACAAGGGCTGAGGTAGCAACTGTGTTAGATGGAAAAGAAACCTAATTTGGAATCAGAATCAACTATTAACTTTTAAGTAAAATAGGCTGAAAGTCAGAGGCAACTTAGGGCTTGAAAGTAGAAACTACACCTCACATTTTTTCTGAATGTATGCATATACTATTTTATATACACACACATGAATTTCAGTGAAGTAATGATCGGTTCCCAATAGGACAAAATTTAAGTCCAGAAGTTCTAAATAAAAATACCTATAGGGCCAGGAAATTAACATGAATATTAATATAAAGTGCCCAGTAGTGAATGTTGGGAACTGTGGCCAAGAAGGGAGCTTATGACTTATTTAAAGTCGTTTCCATTCAGTTTTCTGATTTAGACATATTTTTTGGCCAATACAGATGCTGGGAATTTTGACCAGTAGACCTCTAGATTTGAGAACTCATTATGAGACTATTAAGTAATTATGTGAACCAAATTTACCTAAAGATATATTACATAAGGGTAAGAAAGATTTTACAATTCCAAGATGATAAAAAGAAGTAGCCCCAGAATTTGTGCAGAACATGATTTAAAATGCATCTAAAATAAAATAGAATAAAATAAAATGCATCTAAATAACATGTAGAAATGGTGGAGTTCTCACCTAAAAACTCAGGCTCTAATACTTACTAACATTTTAGCACCATGCATTGAATTTTTTGATTAAAGTTGCTCAGCTAACACATTTTATTCAATTGACTTAGATCACACCTTTATATTTATTGATAGCACTTCACTTTACTTACTATTTTGCTGACTCATAGGCCATCTTTACCATTGATCATTAGCATCTATTCTGCCTAATTACACTTCTGTTGATATCTCAGTAATTTCTACTTAATTTGCTTCCTAGGAAGTGGTGAAACAGAAACCTTTAGCCATTTCCATTGCTCCAGGATATGCTTCTGTCTGGTACTATTTATCTATTTTCACTAGAGAGTATGTTCTATGGAAAGAATAATTAGAATTCTTTCCTGTACCTAATGAGTACTTGGCATACATAATTTTAAATTTAATTCTAAGTGAATTCATAGGTTTTAAAATACACCCATATAAATTAAATTGGTAATAAACCCATGGCATAACTGTAGCATATTTTAAGCTATGTCACATTTTTTTTTTAAATTACCCATTTTGGTAACTTTGTCTACATTTTTGGAATTTGCCATTATTACTCAATAAATATAAGTAAGTGGATGAATGGCTGGGTATATTATACTTAACGTTATTATTAACAAAAACTGTAAACTATACATTTAGAAGAAACTTCTCAGTAAATACTATGAGTATGAACAAACAGCGTCAACTTTGATACAGGCAGAAGGTGAAAGCAATACAAACCAACACTAGTAATTCTAAAATGAACAGGTTACAGATGAATATCTACATGCATCAGTAATGCCAGAAGTAATGGTTATAATAAGCGATGTATATTAGAACTCCCATCTCATATTCCTAACCCTCAAATTCAGAATTATATTGAAGAAGGAATTTTAAACAGACCTGAAAAGATTAGATCAGGATGTATAGCAATCCTCATTAATAATCCTTTTGCCACTGTGGATTCTTATCTCACGTAATTTGTGGGTGGTAGGAGGAATTATTTTTATCTGAACTGACCATATTTTTGAGCCCATAGATTGATGCATCCTCATTTATTTAGAACTGAAAAGAAAATACAAGAAACTGAGAGATATTATTCTATGATTCTTTAAACCCATTGTTTTAAGTTAAAGATGGTTATAATATTAATGAAAATCAGGGATATTCCTCAAATCCAGAGTCCTTGGTCACTGTATTAAATTGTCACCGGTATTATCATTGGAGGCCTGGGATTGGCATCTGTGAGACACCAAAGCGGTCTCTTCATTATGTTGATTATATGGTTAGGGAGATGGTGCTGGTGGTTTCAGAGTGGGAGTAAAAGCAAAAAGGAGCAAAAGTCCATATAAGAAGTACAAGAAATTTTTAAACTTTTGAACTCAGATTTGGCAACTAGGTGACTTCTTTTTAGATCATATATTAGAGATTTGTACCTGTAAATATTTCTCCATCATACAGTTCTTGGATGGTGGAGTAAGTCTGTTCTGCAGGTACCAGTAAGAAGATACAATGTTAGCATTTTGGTTAGGTTTTGGCATTTAGTTAGGTTAGTTTGGTTTTGATCAAAATTCCTGGTTAGAAAATTTGGAAATTTAAAAAAGCAGTTGCATTTTCTTATGGTCTAAAGCGGACACACAACAGTAAAAGTTTTAATTCCACTATGCTTTCACATAAAGTCTAACTCAATTGAAAACATCTGCCCTGGTGGCTCTCAGAATCAATGGCTTTGTCACTGGTCTAATCATACCTTGAACTTGATTGTTGAACGCCCAAAGTGGCTTCTCTGGGGAGAGGCAATGAAGCAGCAGGAGTAACTCTGGGAAATATATGTGACAGATGTTTTAACAATCAAATCCATCAAATATTACTGCTTTAAATTCACTCAAAATTGATTAGACCCACTTGCCTGATCTTGCCTCACACTTTAGTTTAGTTAATGTTGCAATTAATCTTTGCAAAAATCTAATTCATCCCCGAGCTTCTTTCATGCTATGATCTGTTTGTGTAAATCTTCTGAAGCAAAATACCCTGTCTAATTTGATCTGTTGTCCTGACTGAAAATAGTAAGTTGATATTGCTTTGTTTCTACAGTGATATAATTAAGATGCCCACGCTTTTCTAATTAATCTAATCTAAAATTGCTTTGGCTATTAGATATCCTAATAGAATATAATGCATTGTTTTTCTTTCTTATCTCTGTCATTAGTCAAGAGAATTAATTTCACCAAGTTTGAAACGTACCCAATATTTATTTGCATATTCAGATTTCAAACCGAACCAGACTTCTTTGTCAAAGATGATCCATCATTTACTAAATAGTATTACTTTGAAGAATCATTTTAATAAGCTTTAAAGTATAATATATAATAATAAATAATGCTATATCATTTGTAATTTTATTTATATTTAGCATATTATATGTATCTATATATTTATAGCATATAACCTAGTTAATATATTTAGCATTAGGTAGTATAATATGTATATAATGCATTTAATGCATTACCTTAAACAATATATTGCATCTAGTAATATATTTAGGTATATGTATATACCTAAATAATTATTTATAAAGCTTATAATATACTATCTGTTATATTCTAGATGAGCAAAAAGCACACTTTACACCAAACAATATAATGGGACAACAGATAAAAAATAAACAAACATCTAAGGAAGACAAATTCATATATAGCCATTTCATTTTGAATTTATTAATGGTCATTATAGCTCATGGTTAATTTTTAGAAATGAAAAAGAAGTGTGCATATTCTGTCAAAATTATTTTAGAGTATAAGACAATAAAGAGGAAAAAGGAGTTGTATATTAAGTCTTTGTTACAATTACTTGTATAAATAAAATTTACAATTAAAATTAGCAATGAGATACTTATTGTAAATTTTTCTAGGAAAAAATATCAGATTCAGTATTCAAAGAAAGATATATTTATAGGTAGACATGCACCTAGAAATTTTAAATTTCAAATTAGCCTTTCTATTAATAAAAAATAGGGGTAGGGAAGGCTTTAGAAAACCATAAATAGGGACACCTGGGTGGCTCAACTGGGTAAGCGCCTGCCTTTGGCCCAGATCATGATCTCAGGGTCATGAGATCCAGTCCCACTTTGGGCTTCTTGCTCAGTGGGGAGTCTGCTTCTCCCTCTCCCTCTACCCCCGACTTGTGCTCTCTTTCTCTCTCTCAATTCAAGTAAGTGAATAAAATCTTAAAAAAAAATAAAAGAAAATCATAAATAAATTATCTCTGAATTTTTCTCTGAGTGATACATTTTACAAATCAGAATTTCTTCCTCTGGCATATGGCAAACATTATTTTTAGAAACAGGCTGTGCAGAGATTAGAATTAAAAGAGTTTGTTTGTTTCTTTTTTGAATGAGTAAGTCACATTACATTTGTTAATGAAATGATTTAGTAAGGAAGCTAAAAAGGATAAGTCCATTAAGCAACGTTAGACTGTAGCTCTACCATCTTCGAAGAAAAATGGTCTGATTATTATTCTGGGATGTTCAAATATGATATTAAATAGTTGCACCTACATTAAAAGTATAAATTTAATTAGATGACTCATAGCAATATTAAATTTGCTCCATATATTAATGTGCTGATAAAACTATTCTTTAAAAAAAGAATCCCTAAATTGACTTCGCTAATACTCTGACTGAAAGCATATAGAAGAGTATATAAATAATAGTTTACTCAGTATATCAATTGTTGGTACTAAGACATTTTAGTAGATTGTTTTGGTTGTTTGCATATAATCGAAAGAAGTTAGTAGTATCCTCAAAGTTGTTTGCATCTCAGGAAAACTCTTTTTAAACGTTCTGTTTAGGAACAATTTTGTTTTAAATTAATTTTGAACATTTTTGTCAAGCATTTCAATGCTTAAAATATTCCTTTTCTAAAAACATAATCTAGTCTCCATATGTTTTCAGCTTTGGCTATATTTTCCTCCTTTATGTCTAAATTTAGTATTTTAATTTTACTTCACAAGGTTATATGTATATTTTTAATTTTGCAAAGAGAGTTATATCTTAAGCTCAAAAATTAGCCTTCCATGATTTGGACTGTTAAAAATCAGCCCCTTTATAACAAATGCTTTTAAGGAACATTTTACTCATAATAAATTACATGAATGGAAAAACTTGCAGTACTGAGACAAAATTGCTATGGAAAAGCATTTTTAATGAATAAATACATTTCCTAATTGCATATGTTTAGGGCAAAATTCAGATTAAATTGAATTAAAGGCATTCTGCAGCTAAATAGGAATGGATTAAATCCTCCCTTCCTACTAATTAAGTTCATGGAGTCTACCATAACTTTTTTCTACCAAGGTATCCCAACTTTCATATATTTTCCACAGTAACATATATATCACAGATTTAGCCAGTCCTTGACTATTTTGTATATTCATGTTATAATGACTATAAATATAAATAGACATAATAGCTTTTTTAGAAGTTTAAAAAAATCATGTGGACTCTATAGATGCTGTGAAGAAAAACATATGGAAAACTTCAGCATCCTTAGTTGTGGAAGTGCAAACTAAATAACAATGAAATATCTTCCCATACACACCAGGATGCTTAAATTAAAAAGACTAACAATACAAAGTGTTGACAAGGATGTGGAACAACTGGTGGAACTATAAACACTAAACCTAATGATTCAGAAAGACATTTGATGATGTCTAACAAACCCAAGCCTTCCATATGGCCCAACAATTCTACTTCTAGCTATATATCTAAGAGATATGAATATATGTGCACAAAATGATTCACAGCGGAATAACCATAGTAGCACCATACTGGAAACAACCCAAATATGCATGAACAGGAAAATAAATAAATCGTTTAGAGTCAATAGAATCTGTAGAATACTGAAGAGAAATAAAAAAGAACATACAAATTGCTGTAGACTACAATATGGATAAATCTCAAATCCATTATTTTGAGAAAAAGAAATAAAAAACGTACGTACTCTAAGAATCTATTCTTATGAAATTCAAGAAAAAGGCAAACTTCTTGTTTATAATAGAAGCCTAAATAGAAGTTACCTCTTGGGGGGCAGATTTTGACTAAAAAAGAGTCCAGTAGAAGTTCAGGTGAAAGGAAGTGCTTTATATCTTGATTTTGTTAGAGTGTACATACATATGTATAAATATATATATTCACACATAAATATTAATCATATGATATGGTTAAGTGTTGTATATCTTACCAAATGTAAATTACACCCTAAGAAATAAAAGAAACATTTTACTATCAAATATTATTATATAGAAAAAAATTAGGATATTTTCATGAGTATTGATTATACTCACACAAAAATACTTAAAGGCCTTAAAATCTGAGTTTAATTCTTCAGCCTGACTACCCTTGCTTTCTACCAAACTCTTGCTTTCTTAAGAGTTGTCTTTGTCACATAGCACACTTTAATCAAAGCTCAAAAACTCTACCAATATAATGGGGGGAAAGGGAACAGTTTATAAATCAGAAGTTGCCTACCTCCATCACTGATTTACTATATTTGAAAAAATGGTACAAGTGTAAAAGACTGAAACATTGATCTGTGGATACATACTTGTATATGCCAAGACTGTGCCAAGTCCTCTTACATGGACCATTTCACTATTCCTCGTAACAAGACTGATGACATGGGTACTACTGTTTAATCTTAGCGGTCCTAGAATCAGATCTCAAACCCAAGCACGGTGAGTGCAGAGAACCTGTCCTTAACAATGTATTATTTGTACACCGAGAGTTCTGAGTGTGGCGATTACATGACCGAAACAGCTGGTCTGTGGTGAGTCACTATGCATTTGGGCTGTTTGAAAGAACGAGATGAATCACTTGCTTATTAGCAAGTTGACTACTGCAATTTCTGAGACATATATTTGAAATGTAACCAGTTCTTTGGAAAATGTAGATAACTTTTTATGCTCTCGACACTTTAAGATGCAGATACAGATATAGATACTTCAAGTAGGATGTTTCTCTATATTTGAATGAAGTAAATTAGCATTATGGAATATAAAAGGAAGATGCAGGAAGGCACACATCAAAAGGGTAATATATTCTCTGACTCTGGAGAAAAGATCATTGGCTTTGAATTTGAAATTACCAAAGGAAATCTTAGAAAGAGTGGGTGAGGTGCTGCATAAGCATCTGAGGTTGGAAAAAGGAAATACTGGGAATATCAAAGTGAAGGTGGCCCCGGAAGTACTTTCTGGTGAAATCTGTATGATACAGTATTGTGAAGGAATGTGGTTCTCCATTTAATTAAATTCCCTAGGGAATAAAAAATTACCTTACAGATCTTACTGAAGATGGTTTTCCCCAAAATAATTAAGATTAGTATGTAACAAATACTCTACTAAGGGAAGGAAAATTCAGTTGTAAAAGTATCATCCCTTCAATTCCCTTAGAAATTTGACCAGAGGGAAGGAATGTCAACAGTTACACTCAGATTCTAGAGTACCACTAAATTTCCTCTCTATAGTTTCCCCAACTTTCAGGATGACAATTGATGATGAGAAGTTTAACAAAGTGAGTTCATAAATGATTCTGAAATTCATTTATAAAATTATATATAGTGAACCCCAAATGGGGAAGGAGCTGGAATCTTTCTTATCTGCCAACTAGCCAAAACCTTAGAACATAGAGTTTCAGGATGAACATAAACTTCATTTGCTTCGCTGAATTAAACAACATTCAGCTTGGATGAATGTGGTTAATCTGAGACTCTGTTAAGTACAAATGCAATTTCAGATTTTCTCCAGCTTAAGTTTATTGACATTTTTTTTCTCTCATGCAGATTAACCTTACTTGATTGTGCTGAGTTGCTGCTGGTGGATTTAGGTGTCCCTAGCGTCAGTCATATTTAGGGTATGTGCATGCATGTGAAGGAAGAAAGTTTGCAATGTTTTTTCAGCTACTTTAGATAGATCCGTTTTTATCTGCAAGTCTGAAGAGGTTATATACTTACACAAGCATTATGTTTATAATTTTTTAGAGAAAATTACTGTTTTTTTAACTGCAGCAATAATGGAGATCCAGAGACTTACTCTATCATATGACAGACAAAACCTAAAATCATTACTTGTGAGGATATCACAAATTTTTTTAAAAATGTAAAAACTACATTTTAAACAAACTTATCCCTAGTCACAGATGAAGAAAGTTCCATTACAATATATAGATGAGGCCATTTCAACCATTAACATCTTTCTTAAAAACCTGTATGTTACTAAGACATGATCTCTCACCAAGACACATGAAAATATATGGAGAATAATTTTCTAAAACTTGTGGAATTGACTATGAGGGTCCACAGAATCAACTTTATCACTCTTTAATGTTTGTCCATGATTGATAGGGGAAGTAAATTAATTGGACCAAAAAATTGTCCCTCTTAAGAATACCTATTTCTGCAAAGAAAAAAAAAAAAGAGAGAGAGAGAGAATTTATTCACATTTCCCTTTATCTTTTTTTCATCTTCTCAAGTTCCATTAAAATGGAAAATATACAGAGGTGAGTTAGAATGTAGAAGTCAAACTATGCCCTTGGTGTAGTTGCAAATAAGTTCTTAATTCAGATCCTGCTCAAATTTCGACTCGGTGTTTAAAACTATTAAACTGGAAAGGCAAATATTTCTCACTGAAAGCACTGATAAAGATATACCCCTACAGAACAAAATAGGATATGTCTTTGAAAAAGCAGATCTGATAACGTAGCTAGAAAAATGTATTTGAGAAGCGTTGCCCTTGGTCTGGCTCTAGTTTTAAAAGTTACGTAACTTTAATCATTGTGATCGAATTTAAAAATAAGAACAAAACCTGCAAAAATTGGTTATGTGCATTTCCATTATGTATTATCTGTTAGAAATAGTGGAAGTAAAATATGTTGCCTCACATTTTTGAAAGTCATGACCTGGCAAAATGGGGTAACTATATAGTAAAAACTTAATTCTTCTATTTGCTTAATTGCATAAAGGAGGTCTCAGAGTATTTAGTTTCTCAAGACCAGGGAAATAACTCTCTGGGAAGATGCTGTAAAATCAGTTTTGCAACTGTGTCAAATTATAAAGGCAATGAGCAAAGAATAAATATGTTTGTTTTCCAAATATTTTTCACACGTCTGCTCTTCAATATTTGGGGCTTATCAGCAACTAAAAAATTGAGTCAAGTATTTATGGTAAACTGGGTTTTACTGAAGTATGTTTGGTGGTTGATAAGGATTTCCTCTCCAAGAGGCTAAAATGGAGCTAGTCCTCTTCAGTATATTTTATGTCAATGTGCAGTCGAGTACTTTGAGAAATGGTTTATAGCAGTTCTTACTTTGATTTTACAAAAGGCAATGTAGCATTCCAGAGTATGGCAATGTTCTATTTTTTTAAGATTGGTGGGGAGTTCACAAATGTTCACTTTACTATTGTGTTTTATAGCATGCAAATGTATTTTACTTTCATATGACTTTATGCAGCAATGCCTTCCAATAAAAATTTAAATTAATAATATGCTATTAAGCATTCAAAGAACACATAATTTAAGTAGAGAGCTAACTCTTTACTTCAATGTTTATTAAAGTGTGACTTTTTTCCCCACCAGTTTTGTCTTCAGTTATCTAATTATTTTAACTCCATATAGTTTAGAAAGGGATAAATCCAATCTTAGAAGTGTGTGAATTATTTCGATATCCATAGTAAATCCTCAGTCTCTAGTTATGGGTACAGTTAATGACTTTAAATTAGTACTTCCATTCATGATATATTCAAGGTATATTTAGAGCAATGGTTCATAAATTTATGGAGACTGAAAACACGAGGGCTTGTCACCACCCCATCCCAGAAAAAATGTATACATGTTTATACATACATTCAAAAAATAAAGCTTAATATAGGAGTTAATATAATAGTTTAAATATAAATCCATCTTCATCCATCACTGGTAGATAAAACACCACTGACTCTCAGTGTGCAACACAAACAATTATAGTACTTCTTTTTCCAATACTGTAGGTTCCCCAAATTTGACCCTGATGCAAACTTACAGGACTTGTTTAGTTTCATGCCGCCTGAGTTCCCTCGTGTTAATTTTTCCATGGTGGTCCTTCGATCTATTTCTATTACCTGTTCTTAATCCCTGTTGTTTAGAGGATTTCAGTTGCAACAGACATTTATCCACACAGAGGCACAATCTGTATTCCACTGAAGTGTGTGTATTCCTGTCTTGATCTTTGATGTTAAATGTGACTTTCAGGTCTTAATAAAATTGTTTAAGAGTATCCAAGGGATCGAAAGCTGTCATTATATTATCCTACCTAAGCACAATGATACTAACTCATGGCTGCACAACACATACATACAAATAAATATTGACATTGCAGTGAGGAATACACAACAGCATCAGGCTTTCAACTGCATTGGCCTTCACCCATACTCTGGATAGAAGTATTACGTTAGGTGTTCCCAACCTGGCTTTAACGGATAAGCATTCTTCACTAACTTCTTTGCCTCTGTGATTTATTTTTTCCAGGGTGTTTTCATATTCTGTTCTCTCCATAAAGAACATTCCTGTCTTACCAACTGTAATTTTGTTTTGTTTGTTTAATACATCAGCTTTAACATTCCTTCCTCAGAGTCACTTTATCTGAACATGCCCTTTTTCTATCATAGCATGAAATTCACACCCCCCCAATTTCAAAGAACAGAATAGTATGATGCCTAGAACATTGCATGTGCTCAAACAGCATTCATTGTTGAACATTGACTATGTGACAGACTGACCTAATGAATGAGTGAATGCTATATTCTAGCATATATTAAAAATATACTTGCTAGATAAGAGGTTGTCCTTCACTTTTGATTTTAGAGATGCTCAAGTCAAAAACTGAAATAATTATGCTGAGTGAAATAAGTCAAGCAGAGAGAGTCAATTATCATATGGTTTCACTTATTTGTGGAGCATAACAAATAGCATGGAGGACATGGGGACTTAGAGTGGAGAAGGGAGTTGGGGGAAATTGGAAGGGGAGGTGAACCATGAGAGACTATGGACTCTGAAAAACAATCTGAGGGTTTTGAAGGGACGGGGGGTGGGAGGTAGGGGTACCAGGTGGTGGGTATTATAGAGGGCACGGATTGCATGAAGCACGGGGTGTGGTGCAAAAATAATGAATACTGTTATGCTGGAAATAAAAAAAAAACAAAACAAAAACAAAAACAAAAAAAAACTGAAATAATTGATTTTTCACTTTTCTATATATAATTTAGGTACAAGTCCTGTCATATTATACCTAAATTATGATTGTCTATTTTTTAAAGATTTTATTTATTTATTTGAGAGAATGAGAGAGTGAGAGAGTGCATGCACAAACACAGGGGAGGGGCAAAGGGAGAGGGAGAAGCAGACTCTGAGCTGAGAAAGGAGCTTGATAGAAGGCTCCATCCCAGGACCCCAGAGTCATGACCTGTGCTAAGGCAGACACTTAACTGATTGAGCCCCCAGGTACCCCAAGATTGTCTATTTTTTATACAATGTCTTTTTAATATATTTTCTTCATTTAATTTCTGTTCCTTCCTACAAGAATTTAAGAGTTCAGAACCATGAAGAGTTCCAAGTTGATTTGAACCAACAAAGAACCTGATGTCTGAATTTACCTATGTGAAATCTAACAGCTTACTGTAATCAGTATGTCAAGCTCTGTTGTTCCCTGAGTAGGTCTTATACTATCTAGAACAATTCTTTCAAAAAGTTTCACTTTTTTATAAATAAGATAGCTGAAATCTTTCAGTAATTCAAGAGCAGACTCCAAAATTGAGGATCTTTTTCTATAACTCACTACCTCTTTGAAACTATAGCTCTTATAAATTGTATCAAAACTGAATTTCCCCATTTTACCTGTATGGTTCATTGGAATTTAAAAGTCAATACCTCCTAATTTTGCAGAAAATGTTAGAATTCACCTTGTGATTTGAGAATAAGTTCCGGGGTAGGACATTTTATATTTTAAAAATTGAAGAGAAGCTGGAGACTCTGCCATGAGCTACTTTTCCTGGGCTATAATCTCTAGAACACTTTTGGTTACATGTACACATCCTTCTAATTTGTCATTTCTTTGTTCTTGGGATCTACATACTTCTAATGGTTAAGCACACCAGCCTCATCCACTTCCTTCATCCTTAAACCTTCTCTTTCTTGTTCATAAAATATCAAATCCACAAATGAAATTCCTACTATATGATATAATATCTTTGCCATGATATATTACAGATTCTCTGATTCCTTACACCAGAGATTTGGAAACTATGGACTGTGGATCAAATTTAGCCCACCACTTGTTCTTTAAAATAAAGTTTTATTGGATTTCAGCCATGTTTATTTGTTTACATGTTATCTATGGCTGCTTGTATGCTACAACAACAAAGCGGAAACACTATGGCTTGCAAAGCTTAAAATATTTACTCTCTGGCCTTTAACAGAAAAGAGCCTTTACTGACCCCTAGTTTGGACACAGGGAAATGTTAAGTGCAGTTTTCAATAACATATTAAAGACAATAAAGTTTCCTGGATATTAGAATTACAAACTACAAAGATTGTGGCTATATGCAGGTAAACTAAAAGTGAATCAGAGTCATAAGAAACAGAATGATGGAGACTGTGGGGCACTGGTAGATTCACACTTAAGAAATGCCACTACTACCAAGGGCCATGTCAATTTGCTCTACTGGGTTGTGGACCGTTAACAACCTAAGTTTTCAAGAGAAGCTAGGAATTTATATTTTTATATGAAAACTTCAAAATAAAATGGGAAAAAAAAAACCCTTAGTATATATTTTAGGACAATTTGTGCCCAAAAAGACAAAACTTGAATTTGGCTACAGATCATCATTTGTAATCAACACTTTAAAAAATTCAAGTTTACCCCTATAAATCTAAAATTGAACCATATTATAGCCCTAGAGAGATAGTAGTAAAATATAAATATTTCCGTGAATTGCTCTTAAAATGTAATAGAATTTCTAACACTTAAATTAACATATTTATAAATTAGTAGAAATGTTATTGATCAAGCTTATGAGGGGTTTCTTCAAAATTAAATCTGTAGCAAAAGTTATTTAGAACCAGCAATAATCAAAAAGAGAAAGGTCACGTACTATTCCTAATCAATATGGTATGCTCCACACTCCTTATTAGTTCTTAACCCTCAATGTAAATGTTAATGAAATCTAATTAGCCTTGTGTGAACACCTGTCAATATCTATTGAGGCAAAGAGAAAACTGTAACAAATACCTTAATTGTGTCTTCGTGCATCTTGGCTTTTAAAAACTTTTCAGGACAACAAATTTCCCATTTAGAAGGGTATGAGTAAGTCAAGAGCCTGACGTCTTTGGTTGGGAATTGAGTCAAATTTAGTAAAGAGACTCTTTAAACAAAGGTGGGAGTGGTTTAGGCTATAAGAGAGAATACAGAGCCCTTAGCCTTAGTTCATTACCTCCTCTAGGCCAGTAGAGGCAAAAGAAGGACCAGGTTATAGAATTTGGAGTGAAAGTTCTCTGGCCACCTGATGAGGGATATTGGTAGAGACATAACCAACCAACCAGCTACAGCTTACGAGCCAGAGAACAGGGAGAAAAACATCCCGTTCTTCCTCCTCCCTCTGGTTCTTCCCTTTGCTGAACTCACTGGAAGCCTTACCACAAGGCAGCTGGTAAGGACCGTCCTAAAGGTCAGCCTCCGGGGGCACAGATCCGAGTGAAGAAGGTGAGGATTGGCCATTCGGGGACAAAGAGGGGATACTTAGCTGGGCAGTCTTCCTCTCTTGTTGGGTGAAGGGTTCTCTCTAACCTTTGAAAATTGTAAATTCTTCTAAAGCTGAAAACATAGTAATGTAGAACATGAATTGGAGGGTTTTCTATAAAGCAATTGAAGTGAATGAGCTGTGAGTGAATGCTTGCGCAGAGAGCATCGAATGTGTCTGTTAATGACTATTATTATATCTTGTTCTATTATGTATCCGGTGAGCTGAGAAGTCAAGTGAGGGTGACAGACACAGTGGAAACTGAAATACCATACCCCTTCCAGCATCCTCTGTGGGGAAGTGTTGAGCAGACAATTGCTATTCTAAATAATCTTGCACGTTTATGCTTTGAAGGAAGGATTTCCATGGAGAATAGGATAAGAAGTTGTGTGGTTATTTATTGGAGCATTCCCCACTGATGAACTCAACTGACTAATTTTGAAGTTCAATTGATGGCTTTAATCAGACCATGTTGTTGCAGGTATTACTATAATCGAGGGAAATAAAGCTCTTCACCATTAATTCTAGTTGTAGGCTAGCCTGATAAGGAAAATAAAGCTGGATGACTTGATGGATATTGCACAATTCTGGAAAACCTTAATTAGCGTTTGGGGGTAAGCAAGCATTTGGCCACGTTTGGCTTTATCCGAACTTTAGTCAAAAACCCTGGTTTCACCTACACATAACTGCTCGGCATATTTGGCTAAAATTCCCAAAATTGGTTTCAGTAATTAAGTTGCAATTAAAATGGTGGAAAAGGTATAATTTTTCAGCTATTTCTAGGTAAGATTAATAGGAATAATATTTCGGTCTTTTTTCATATGTGCATTAATGCATCCCAGCACATAAATTTATCTAAATGCTTTTTTAGTTCAAAAGCTTTTTATTTATTTTAATACATACATTTGAGAATATTCTTTAAGGAAAATAAACACAAATATCAAGAATTTAGCATGAGTATAAATTTATAATAATAGGTTTTAAAAAGGGCTAAGCTAAAATTGGATATTCTTATTAAAAGATGGATTAAGAACATAAGCTTTAGAGGCATAATATCTAGCTTGATCTCTGATCTGCCACTTACGAGTTCTGTGAACTTGTCTCACTTTCCTTATCAGTAAAATAAAGCTGATAATACTGTCTCTCTCCTGAGATTGCTTTTAAGAGCTAAGAATTAATAATTACAAAGTACTTAGAACAGTGCCTGAAATATAAGGAACATTCAGTAAATCTTAGACACTATTACATGTTCACTAAGAAGGGGCAATAACAAAATTATGAAAACATTTGTGAAAACTAGGAACTATAAACTTATTTGAAAAGTACTATAGTGATATGAGTAAAAATATGAGAAAGTGTTGCCAAGATGCAGATTTTTTTTCACTAGTAGTTGGATAGAACTCCTCAACTCCATTATGTAGAGGTTTGTAAAAATCATTAGTAAGCTGAATGTTTATTGGTAAACCTTTCCTGGTTTGCTTAATTTGTGAGATTCAAATTTGATGACTATAGGAAATCCTGAGGTTTGAAAAAAAAAGAAGAAAGAATAACGTAATTCTTTTCTTTAACACTCTAAAAAATAAATTACTTGTCTCAATATTTTAACTTAACAAGATAATTTATATTAATAGATTAAAGAGGAAATAAATTAAATATTAAAGAGTAAATGAGTTTAAATGTATATTGGATTATAATGTCCTTTGCCAGAGTTAAGGAAAGGGGATTTCACGGAAATCACTGTCTATCTTTCAAACAACTTGTTGCAAGAACAATATTTATTCTTTCTAAAAAACATTAAAAACTTATATAAGAAAAATTAATAAAAGATTAAAAAGTATCTTTTAAATACTCAGATTCATTGTTAATCTTTATACTCCAAGAAAAATTACAAATAGTTAAGCTATCATATTATTTTGGGAGCAGATATGAAAGAGAGATATTCTTAGAGGTGTGTCCCATGAAATTGCATAAAAATGACCACAACAGGCTAGTTTTCAGAGTCCTTCTTTTCATTAAAAAAAATTCAAGTATTTGTTAAATCAATAAAACAGAGTAAAAACAAATAGGAATAAACCATTACAGCGATTATAAGAAAATAATGATATGTCTTCTGCTATAAAAACACAATCAAGTTAAAGGAATGTTTATATTTACTATTTGTATAATAGTTCTTTAAAGTCTCCCCTTAGATTTTCATAAAGAAACAATTCAAAACATGAAATTTTACACTATTGGCTGTTCTATCTCTTGAGAGCTGAATGAGCACGTACCTCTCTTCCCAAGTTCACGTTTAATGGCATCACCTTGGAAGCTGAAAATAATCAATGAGGGAAGTATTTATATAACATAAACTGGCTAAAACTATCAATCTGCTTTTTGTTTTGAGAGCTTGTTATATATTTTATCAACATACCACGACATATTCTTTACACTTGAAGATTCTAGTTAAATTCCAGTGTTTTCATCCATTTTTTTCTAGTTTTTCTTTAATAATTAATGCACAATGGTGATTACTATCAAAGAATATAGAAGCTTTTACTGGTTCATGAGAAAGCTGTTGACATAACCACAGAAAATCCTTTGGGAAAAATAATTTCAGGAATTTTAGAAGGATATATAGTATTACAAGCAGGTTGATCTTTAATGCTTTTTTTTTTTATGTTCAGTTAGCCAGTGTATAGTACATCATCAGTTTTTGATATAGTGTTCAATGATTCATTAGTTATGGATAATACCCAGTGCTCATCACAGCATGTGCCCTCCTTACTACCCATCACCCTCTCACCCCTTCCCTCCCCCTGTAAAAACCTCGGTTTGTTTCCCGGTCCATAGTCTCTCATGGCTCCTCTCCCTCCTTGATTTCTACTCCTTTGGATTTCCTTCCCTTCCCCTGTAGTCTTCTGTGGTAGTGCTTATGTTCCACATATGAATGAAACCACATGAAAATTCCTTCTCTGGTTGACTTACTTCACTTAGCCTAATCCCCTTCAGTTCTAGATTTTTTCTAAAGTAAAGTAAGTTTGTTTGTTTTATAGAATTCTGCTACTGAACTCCAGGATTTGGTAGTATGTTACCAAACTCAAAAATTTAGAACCTGGAGGTAGTCAAAACTTTATTTGAAGTGTGGTTTGCATTGACCAACTGAGTGACTTTCAGCAACTTTTTTTTTTTGTCCTTTCTGATATTTTGATTTTTACAATGGATGTGAAGTAACAATATAGAGCTTATGAGGCACTATGGTAATGATGTCCCTAGGGTTTGCCACAATGGCGCTTCAAAATCCTCACTCATCTGTGAATTGATTTGACAGCGGCTATATAATAGGATATATAGAGTTGTACTGGGCTGGATCAACCTTTACTATACCAACTACAGAAGTCCCCAAATTCCAACTGTTCATCTAGATAGTAAAATTACTTTACAACTGCTAACCTATAAATTGAGTCTAACATTTGCATTTATATGTGGTGTATCCACTATCATTCAGATGAATACATTTAGAGGGATGTCTTGATGATTAGATGGGCAGAATCAATAACTCCATGACTTGATTAGGGAGCAGGTAGGGAATAGAGCAAAACATACTTAGATTGGAAAGGATAGACTCTCAGAAAAAAATTCTATGAGTGAAATTTGTCATCTGTGCCTTAAGCCCATCATGTCTACCTATTTTAAAAGAAACAGATGATATTTTTTTTCTTAAAAGAGTTAATTCCAAAGAGTTTTACAAAATATATACAAAAGATAAGAGTCACATAGTTAATAGCAAGAAAACTCTTAAGAATTGGGAGAAATATATCTTTTATACATTTGGGGGATAGCTTTGTGCAGGCCATTTCACCAATCTGGACCTTTGTTTGTCTTCTTCATAATCTCAAAAGTAAATTTCCATTCTAAAATTCCAAAGGTATATTTTATGAGGATAATCTGTGAAGTTAATGTTAATTCATTGCATTTGCATAGTATTTTTCAAACGCTTAGTATTTTTCAAACGCTTTTCACGTACATTAGTCAAGGGAAACTGCCCACAAGCCAAAGAGCTCATCAAAGTAATGAAGAAGGAGGAAGATGAGCCAAAGTATCACCCAATAAATCACGGGGAATGGGAAACAAGTCTTTGACTCCGCAAAGGAGTCAGTAATCTGCTGCCCAGTAATCCGGGGCAGCTAAATCAAGGGCTATTCCATTACAACTGGTCTCCAGTGAATTTTTAGTCCTTTGATCAACTTTTGAGTCATAACAACATTGTAACTACCAGTCTAATTTAAACTTCTTAAGCCTTGTGAAATATGTAAGTGTGAAATGTTAAATTTTTATCAGCAGTGTGTAAAGGGATTGCAGTTTTTCTTAATAGGTATAAGCTTGGTGTGTCTTTTGTAGTTAATGACACTAACAATTTCCTGTAGTTTACTATGTAAAAAATAAACCACTCTACTCTTATATCTCCTTTCTTTTATCCATTATCTTCACAGAAGTATGGGAAAATTATCATTATAGATTTTTCATCTCTTTAAGTTTTTTTTTTATTTAATGTAAGTAATATATGAACTCATGCTACTTGTACTAAAAATTTAAAACATCACAGTGAAGGTCAATTCTTTAAAAATGTCTTGATTTCTCACAAAAATTGAAGAATTTCAACCTATGACCTATGAGTCTGGTCTTAGTCTGGATACCACCTTTGGAAAGACATAATCAACAAATGATGTGTGAATATTTACTCGGGGTCACCTGGAGCAGATGAAGTTTCATGAAAAAACAAGCTATGCAAAATAAGTCTCCTGTCATTTTTAAATTATATTAGTAGTCTGGAAGATCTGGAAATTTCTTTAGAAAATTCCCCCCTGCTCCCAGCCCCCTCAAATATCTCATGTTATCCTTCAGGAAAAAAATGAAGACAGTGGGCTGATAAAGAGAACATTTAATGATACATGAGTATAACCTGAAAGGAAAGAGTGGTGAACTGATAATAACTGAAAGGACTGTTTGCTTCAGGGCTCTTCGCTTGGCCCTTCCCTGTTTGTTAATGGCTGGTGTGATGTCACTGGGGCTGCCGCCATCTCATACACATCAGGTTGAACTGGTGATATGGAAATATAGTTCCCAGAAGTAGGGGAACGCCAGTCCTTATTTATGACATTCCTATTACAAAATGAGATTCTAATATTTCACTCTGATGCCAAACTCTAGGATGTTTTACTCCACAATATATTTAGAATGTCTTGCCATAGACAGTTGGTTAAAAATGAAAACCATGCTATTTGTGGGAAAGAAAGACATTTAGATTGGAGAATTAGAGATTAAATAGACAAAAACTATCTTACATAAAGAACTTCGATATTGCAGAGTTAAACTATAAAATGTATCTTTCTTGATGGAATAAATTAAAACTGAGTACAGGATAAATAGCTTACTTTTTGTTTAATATAAGAAAAAATCTTTATAACGTTCATAACTGGAATAGCTCCCTTGTTCAGGAATGATTTTCTGAGATTCAGCTGTTTAGAGGATAACTTTTCAGGGTAATAGGTCATAGGATTTGCATGAGTTAATTGAATAATATCCAGGAATTTTGAAACCCTGAGGTTCCTTCCTTCCCCCATCTACCTATGGAGGATATACATTAAGTTTTTATGAAAGGTTGATGAAGTTATTGACAGTTAATTATCTTTTTTTAAAAAATTTTTTATTTTTTATAAACATATATTTTTATCCCCAGGGGTACAGGTCTGTGAATCACCAGGTTTACACACTTCACAGCACTCACCAAAGCACATACCCTCCCCAATGTCCATAATCCCACCGCCTTCTCCCAATCCCCCTCCCCCCAGCAACCCTCAGTTTGTTTTGTGAGATTAAGAGTCACTTATGGTTTGTCTCCCTCCCAATTCCATCTTGTTTCATTGATTCTTCTTCTACCCACTTAAGCCCCCATGTTGCATCACCACTTCCTCATATCAGGGAGATCATATGATAGTTGTCTTTCTCTGCTTGACTTATTTTGCTAAGCATGATATGCTCTAGTTCCATCCATGTTGTCGCAAATGGCAAGATTTCATTTCTTTTGATGGCTGCATAGTATTCCATTGTGTATATATACCACATCTTCTTTATCCATTCATCTGTTGATGGACATCTAGGTTCTTTCCATAGTTTGGCTATTGTGGACATTGCTGCTATAAACATTTGGGTGCACGTGCCCCTTTGGATCACTACGTTTGTATCTTTAGGATAAATACCCAGTAGTGCAATTGCTGGGTCATAGGGCAGTTCTATTTTCAACATTTTGAGGAACCTCCATGCTGTTTTCCAGAGTGGCTGCACCAGCTTGCATTTCCGCCAACAGTGTAGGAGGGTTCCCCTTTCTCCGCATCCTCACCAGCATCTGTCATTTCCTGACTTGTTGATTTTAGCCATTCTGACTGGTGTGAGGTGTTATCTCATTATGGTTTTGATTTGTATTTCCCTGATGCCGAGTGATATGGAGCACTTTTTCATGTGTCTGTTGGCCATCTTAATTATCTTTATTTTAATATTAACACATAAACGTAAGTGAGAAAATTAGAAAAAAAAAAAAGGAGAAAAACTAGCCCGGTAACACCAATACAACATTTTCTTTTATTTTACTATAATATAAAAAAGCACTTCTTTAGTCTTTTATATTTTATCCATGTTCCCTCTAAGGACACAGTCTTCTTAGGCATCTTTTAAAAACTGTGTTATATAAAAAAAAGAAACATTGTCAACTTTTCATCTCTTTGCTGGGAAATCCATTTTTTTCCCCAGTCCTACAATTTAACACTTGGTTATATCCTATTAAAATCCCCTTTCACGGGCGCCTGGGTGGCTCAGTGGGTTGAGCCGCTGCCTTCGGCTCAGGTTATGATCTCAGGGTCCTGGGATCGAGTCCCACATCGGGCTCTCTGCTCAGCAGGGAGCCTGCTTCCTCCTCTCTCTCTCTGCCTGCCTCTCTTCCTACCTGTGATCTCTCTCTGTCAAATAAATAAATAAAATCTTTAAAAAAAAAATAAAATCCCCTTTCACATTAGAAAACATAGTGTGGCTTTTTAACTTACATCTGGGCAATCCTCCTACCCTGCCCACTCTTTCTTTAAAGGCAAATTTTTAAGAAGTCATAGAAATCTGTCAGGTTTTTTTCTAATCTTTGTCTAATGACATCCCATCCTTGAAAGAATTTTTCTTATCTCTTTCAGTCACCAGAGCTTATCTAAAAGATTGTGATTATCCAAATCCTATAGTACTCACTTTAAAAAATGCAACCCAGATCATAGTTTCCTGGGCATTTTTAAGCTATTAGAGTGCTATTTGTCTTTCTTCTATATCTTGTTCTTGACCATAAAGGCCTAGAAAAACATATAGGGTGATTAGATTCTCCCCTTTTTCTAACAGACCACATACAGAAGTCAGTGGAGTCTGGTGAACCTACCTGGAGGCATGGAGATCTGGTTCTTAGTTTTAGTAACGATGCTGGAATAAATCCACTGTTTATAGTGAATATAATAGAGATTATCATAGCTTAGCAATGAATAGGCCTCAGAGAATCCATACTGATGGGAAATACCATAAAGTCCTCTCTAGTTCAGTAACACTAACATCAACAAGGATTGATACAGTTCATTGTAGTTTGTCAAAAGCTCTAAATTACTAAGCTCCAAATTACTCAATAAGTAATCTTATTCTCAAAACCACTCTGATGTAGTGCATAATATATAAACAATTTCTCATCTAACCCCTAAACTGGGGACAAGAGACTATCAGTGTTCTGCCTCAAGTCACACAGCTGCAAACCTGGGGCAGAAAACCACATGACTTGAGACCAGATCACATTTTCTCTTTATCTTTGATGCCACCCGAGCCCCCACCATTTGATACTGAGTTTTCCAGCAACCGGACTCCAAGCCCATGCTTGAATTCTTCCGGTTCTTTCTAGTAACCCATCACCTTACCTCTGGTTAATGCTTTAGGGTACCGATTACACTAAGAGCAAACAAACTATCTGTGGTCTTTTACCTTTGTTTGCTTTCAATGGGACTGCTTCTAATACTCTGTCATTAAAAAATTTTGTCTATTCAGTTATGAAAAGTTTTTTTTTAATCATGATAGTTTTTCTTTAATTTACTAGAAATTCCTTAAAATAATGCATTTTTATGTCTTCTAAAATGATCATATTCTTTTTTCTTAACTTGAAACCATCCTTGTATTTTTGGTGATAAATACTTTTTTTATCAGTTTTCATATATAATTTTTTAAAATTTAATCATTTTAATTATCACCCTGATATTTTCATTTCAAGTTTATGCTAGTTTAATTAGATAAATTGAGAAGTTTTCCATCTTTTTCTTACCCTAGAACAATTTAATTCACATAAAATCATCTGTTTCTTGAAAATTGGAAGTAAGTCACTTGTGGAGATATTGATTGTTGGGTTAGGCAGCATTTTTGTAGGTAAACATTGATGTTTTTCTCAATTTCTTTACTTTTTGTAAGTACAAAAAGTACTTACAACAGTTCTGTGATTTATATCTTTGTGTCTAAACACGAACTTTATGATGCTAATATTTATAGGGTCTTAAGGATGCTTTCTTAGCATTTGTTTGTTCCCTCACCTCTCTTCTTCCATTTGCTTTTGGTGCATCTCATATGCCATGCTCTCACTCTTGATTTAACTGTTGATTCTTCAATTTCGTTCCTTTTCTGTAGATTCATTATATTTTCTGCGACCTTCACGTTCCTTCATTGTTTCCTTCAGTCCTCTTTATTGTTGTTTTTGTTAACTTTTGAGTTAAACTTTAAGATGGTTTATTTATGCTTTCCTATAAAATGTCGACATTCAAGACCATGACTGTTTTTCCTAAGTACAACTTTGATAGATACGTGGTATTCTTGCTGTATTTACATAATATACATAATTATACCTTTGATATCTTCTTGAATACTATGTTTATTTAGGAGAGTGAATTTTATCCTGGGGTAGTTCTTTTTTGTTGTTTTTTTGTTTGTTTGTTTGTTTGTTTGTTTTTATGACCAAATGAAATGCATCCCTAGAATGTATCCTGTAAGGTTTTGTCTTTGTTGGAAGTTTTTGAGGTGGCACTAACTTTAAGAAATTCTTTAAGTTAACAAAATAAAAATTGACTTTCCTGTCTTCCAAGTACTGACTTTGTTCTGCATTCTGTGGTCACCCAGAATGAGTCTGTTCTCCCTTTAAATACTAGGATGCATCATCATTTCTTCATTGTGTCTCATTTCTCCCAAAATATTTGTTTGTTTCTGATAGCCTTTCTCTTATAAATACTACTTAAGAATACAACAGCTCTCTTCCCTTTCAAGCGACAATGTCAGAAAGATTTATTTTCCTTGAAATAAGAGATGATTCATATGGACACTTTAAATATGGCAACAATGTGGAATAGTCTTTATAAGTGGTTGTAATCTTAATTAGACTCATAATCATGACAAGAGAGACGGAGACAGAAACTGATTCATATAGCATTGCCTCTCCCTTGTTGGCTCTTTTTCTTTTCTTTCTTTCTTTTTCCTCGAATTAAAAAGCATCTCTTGTAACCTGGCGATTCACAGACCTGTACCCCTGGGGATAAAAATATATGTTTATAAAAAATAAAAAATTTTAAAATAAATAAATAAATAAAAATAATAAAAAAATAAAAATAATTAAAAAAAAGCATCTCTTGTGATCAATTAGTGGTTTTGTATGCCAAAAATAGCTTCTGATTCCATGACAGTGAACCTATGTGCCCTAATAAAGTTACCATTTGTTGAATTCTGAACTCTACAGATGGTGCGTTGTAATAGTCCTTGTCATTCCTCCTCACCCAAAGATACACTCATTCCTCTGCAAGATCTCTATAACAGGATTTCCTCTCATTCTGGAAGATGGCAAGAAAACTGAGGCAGTATGCAAGGCACTTGTGAAATTAAGTCTGGAATTATGCTCACTGGGTCTGAATCTTGTTTCTCCCACTCATGGCCTAGGTGACCTTTGCAAGTTTTACAAATATAGCTTCTCATTCATAAACTGGTCAAAGTAGTGGCATCTCTTTCCAGGGTCTTTGGTATGAGTATGAGTGAGTGAGAAGATTCACCAAAGGGCTCAGCCTATCATAGGCACTTCATAATTATTAACAAATGTTTTTGTGGTTCTGTCATTTTGGGTTCACAGTCAATGATTATTTATACAGCACTTAAATGGATTTGTTAACCTTTCTGATCCCTTGTGATGAGTCTTGACTTATTTTAAACCAGTTATCGAGAGATAAATTTTGATGCTTTTATCGTAAAAAAAAAAGGAAATTAATTCAACATTTTTGAAGCCAGCATTTCCCCAGGTACTTAGGAAAAAAAATATATATGTATATATATACGTATATATGTATATATATACGTATATATATACATATATATTTTTTTTCCTAAGTATATATATACATATATATATATATATACGTATATATATACATATATATCTACCATGACTTTCCATCTTACAAAAAAAACGTTCATTGGGAGAATGATTCTGCACAAAGCTATTCACACCTAGTTAGCAAACACTCAAAATGAATTGACACTTTTTGTGTGTTTTCTGTTACTACCTTGTCTATGGCTGCTAGGCCTCCAATATTCCACCTCCTCCCCTGATCATAGTGATGACTACAAAATAAAAATAAAGAGAAAGCTGATGAGTCTGTTCTTCTAACAAAGAGAACATGACAATGTGCTAAGCCCTGAAGACTTTTTAATTAGCCCCAAGGTAAGCAAATTATGTAGTCTGGATGAGTAAATATTGTCAAACAGAAAGCGGATCTATAATTACAACATAGTAATACTCTGGCTGATAAAACACCTTTTTTTCTCAAGTACTTGTAAATTTATCATATAATTTTAACCTCATAAGGACTTTGCCTAGTAGGAAGAGACCATCCACATTTTACACACTGATGCTAATGGCTAGTGAGTGGTAACAGAACAACTGGGCATCCTCCAGTGGACAGTGATAGACAGACCCAGGCTTTAAGTCCAAATTTTCTTGAGGAAAAAAACAAAAGAAACAAACAGTGGATAAAACCACTGATTACTATAGGGGAGACTGACTCATTTTATCCAGCTGTTAAATACCTATGGAGTTAAGACAACCTATGATAATATGTTCTGGGTTGGGAAAAGAAGTTTTTGATTTCTGGCTTTACATATTACTCATTGCCTTATCACATTTCTGCTGAACTTTCATCTATAAAGTGTAAATAAATATTTTATCAACTTGTGAGATAAGATTGCAATGGTCTAATAGAAAATCACTTCCAGAACCTCCAAAATATTATAACCATTTGGAGTTACCTTCTATTTTCAGCTGCAGTCATAATAGGTAAATATGGTTGTGTCTTATATAGTATTTTTTGGCAAGCAACCAAAAGCTGAGATGACCCTCAGTCTTTTTAAATTCAGTGTTTCCCACCACTAGAAATGTGGAAGAGGTAGAAGAGATAATTTGTATTAATCATCTATTTAATTAATTATAAATTACTGTGCACCTGTTGGTTATAACAGCTGAGTTAAGTATAAGCATTATTATTATTATTATCATTATTATTATTATTTTGCTTAATGAACCAACATTTAGAATTCTTGAAATAGGCATGCATTAATTGATGTTTATCTTTCTAGGCAGATGTCACATTATATGCTAGTAGTATAACAGGAACCTTAAATTCTTTCTTAAGTAGCCAAAATTATACACCTGACTGATCCTAATTTAAGATATTTTGAAAGTGATATTTTATAAGAACTTGGGATATTTTCTGAAGCTTTCCCATTTATCAAATGGCACTTAAATTATTAGAGATATTTTATTATGGTATCATTCATCAGAATTATTTAATAATGTTTGTTATTAGTTTGAGTACAGGTATAGATCTCTTTGTGCAATAAATTTGAATACAACAAGTTATGACTAGATTAATTCTTTTCAAAATGTCAGATGGTTTAACTATCCAATATTAGATAGATAGGTAGCTATCATGTTACTTGACATATTTATACTATAAATCTTCCTGCAAAATGAAGACACATATTTATCTTTCTTTTGAACACAGATTTTTATGTGTAGTGTTTGCTTTAAGGAAGATGTAGCTCTATATTCTCAATTACACCCCAGTCAAAACATTGCATTGGAACCCAGTATTTGGCTAAGCCCTCTGGATTTTCTAAATGGATCTCTTCCTGTGTTCATCCTCTTTACCTTCTTATTCATAAAGACACTTACCATTTCCCCATGAACCCAGAAATACTGTTTTTATAGCCCACCCAATCACAGTAATAAAATAATAATAGTGCTCATCTCACGGCTATTATTATAGCTGACACACAAATCCCATAAATTATCAATTTTAATCATTACACAAGTACTGCATGCAAACCTCACTCCACAACCACAGAGTTTACAAAAATGAAGCTTTCTTTCGTATATCTGATCTAATTACTCTCTTGAAATGAGTTTTATCTTACTGACAATGGAAACAATCTCTACTCACCCTGGAGTGGAAATAATTTACATACTGCCAAGGCCAAGGATGGGAAGCTGGGATAGTCATTTTGGTGTGGTCATCTCTGTGTTCCAGGATTCAAACTGCCATTTTTCTAGCTGGTTGTCTGACTGTGATCAGTAAAGGCAGCTACTGCATTACCCTTCTTTAATAACCTAATGGCCTCTTCAGTTCTACTGACTATCCAGCCTTGACCAATGTACTGAGGACATTGTAGACAGGTAGACAAGGATGGAACTTAACTTCTCTTGCCCTCCAATTTTCTGTTCTTCCCAACCCAATGGAGAATCACTATCCACTAGTAAGTGTGAGAAAGAGACTCATTATCTTTGGTTTATTGTTTTTTTTTTGTTGTTGTTGTTTTGTTTTTTTCCCCTCTGTCCAGAGTCCCTTGAGTTTCTAGACTATTGAAACTCCAAAGCCTTTTCTTTGCTTTTACTTGAAACATCCCTTCCTTGAGTTAATGAATGTTTAACTCTCTAGCTAGCTAAACTCAGAAAGGATCAAAAGGTCATGAGGGCAGTGGGAGAAATCAATTAATATTTCAGAGTACTGTTCTTCTTCACTTTCATTATGACTCTCTGGACTTGTAGGAGTGTTTCACATTAACTGTGGTGAGGAATTTTGATTGGGATGTTTAGTCTGGTGTTGGTGCATTAGAATTTTACATGGGATGTTCTCTGAGAAAACATTTCAAGAGTATAGTTTATATAGAATTCTCTCTTATTTTTTACCACTTAAGCAGGCACTTACTAGCATACTCAAAAACTGAAAATATCACTGTATATTCCAAAGCAACATTTAAAACTTAAATGTGATGACATTTGTAATAATTAAATGATTTTTTTAAAGATTTTATTTCTTTATTAGACAGAGAGAGAAATCACAAGCAGGCAGAGAGGCAGGCAGAGAGAGAGAAGGGGGAAGCAGGCTCCCTGCTGAGCAGAGAGCCCGATGCGCAACTCGATCCCAGGACTCTGAGATCATGACCTGAGCCGAAGGCAGCGGCTTAACCCACTGAGCCACCCAGGCGCCCAGACATTTGTAATAATTAAATCAAACTTTGCTTAGTACCACTAAAGATATTCAACTATACTTTGAACAGGGAATTTGCATGGTTTGGTCTATAGGCAGGTGGTAATCTCCTTTTAAAGGCAGGAGGTGTGTAGTAGGAAAGGGGTAATGTCTAGAGAACAGAGGACCAGAGCTGAGCAGTTAATAAAATAGATGCCCATCTATTGGAAATATTTGCACACCAGAGGGCCTTAGAGGAAATGAGGCTTTGGGTCCACTGAGTCCACAGGAAAAGTCGACATTTGGCAAAATTGTCACAAATGTTGTAGATATTTGGGGGCATCTGAGGGAGTCCCATATATCAAGGACTGCTTTCATTCTATCCTCATCTGTGTGCTTTTCCTCTCTCGCTCCCCCCCCCACACTTTTTTTCTCTTTCAATTCTAGTCTTCTAGTCTCTAACTTTTTTACAGCTCTACTATTTCTTTTCCTACTGATGGTAGCATTAAACTGTATATAGCTTTGGGTCACAGCAAAAGCACTTCATATTTTTCCATTCAGTCTCCTATGGGAATCTGGTTAAAGGGACAGCAGGCATTATAAAGTGCATGATCCTCGGTTACTTATGAGAGAGTAAGGTGTCTTAGGGTTGAGATTAATATTATCAAAAGTAATATTAATTAATATTAATATCAAAGGTAATATTAATATTATCAATGGTAACCATAGAGGCCAGAACAATATATACTTATGAATGCTGATAAGGACATATAAAGGAATATTTAAAGGTAATCTTATAGTAACAGTCAGTAAGGGAAATGGACATTTTTATCAAAGCCCAGAGAGTCAGCCTGAAATACACTGTCCTCCAGTAATAACATCACAGAAAACACATTGCCTGTGTCGCCTATACAGCCAAGTTCAGCTCTAACAAATAATGCCAAAAATGATCATTAGAGATGCTATTATCCAAATCAGAGTGTGCCTGTTGTACAAGCAGCAGCAGCACTTTTCGTTTTGCTTTTTACTTTCTCAACTTTAGAATTTACATTATTTTTATTAAAATGAGTCTTGCATTAAAAATATATCTAATAACAACATTTATCTCTTAGTCAGTTAATGATGCCCTTGTCCCCCGGCTAAATACCCTTGGTCCTTTTCCTCACTTAATTGCTAAAAGTAGAAAAAAAAATACAAATAGCTTTTTCACTGCATAAAATTATCCTATGTATGCATAATATTCAAAGACCTTTGCCAGAAACAATGTAGCTGTACTGTTATCAATCATGTAAGGCAGTTGTTAAAACTCCAAATCCTTAAATGATTATTCCAATTTAGGCTGACTTAAATCTTCCATAACTTCTTAGCCTACCAGTTTTTTAATCATCATTGGTAAAGTTGATTTTTAACCATTTCTCATTGCAGTATCATATGAAATCTCCCAACAAAGATAGGTCTCCATATTAAACAAGAGAAAATAATTCTGCTGGAGTTTCTATGATTTCCAAATCTACCTAAATCACCCACCGTGCCTGTACTACCACCATTGTGATTGCAAAGTGTGGCAATGATGAAAACAATTACTACAGTGCAAGTGAATCCCAAAATGGCTCTCATTATACCACATTGTATTCAGCCACATAGTATAGAATTTTTTGAATGAGAAAAAATTACTTATCCTGGAAAGAGTTTCACTTTTTTTTTTTCCCCTTCTACCGTTTGAGTTATAATTCAATTGTGTATTAGGAGGGGAAAATGTATATGAGCCACATTTTGTCTTTTTCAACTAATTCATAAAGAAATAAATTAAAATTCCTCCCAATGTGGACATTTAGGTAGCTATAAATAATTCTCAAATATTAATGCTAGTTAGGGAAAGAGATGCATTAGATCCTGAAACTTGCCCTAATTTAATACAGTGGAACTTAATAAACATTTATTTGTCATCTTATTTGTCCAGTAAATCATTCAGCTAAGACTATTTCTAGATACATCTGCAGTAGAAATAATCATTAGGCAGAGTGTATCATACCTCCTCCATGAACCCAGAGCAGCATCAGAAATGCCCGATACGGACTCTGTACCATACTTAATGGAAATTGTTCTTCTCTATTCTCAATTGCTATCATAGGATTGTGAATAACTTGAAGGCAGATACTGTGTTCTGTGTCTTCTTCATCTTTGTGTACCTACAGAAACTCAGAGGTACAACAAATATATTTCTTTATTTCTCTCAAATCAAATTAACTTTAAAACCCTTCTATTAGGTTGAGGTGATGTTTAATCTATGCCATTAATGGGCTTCCTTCCCTCTCATAGGGTTACTAAACAGCTCCAAGGAACTTGCTAAGACAGAATGTTTGGAGTGAGTCCATTTATTTGCTCCAACCTGATCACTTTTGGTTATTGTCCTAGCTTGCCGAGACTCTTAAAGGTGTGCCCTCCCTCCCCACCTTGATTTTGTGCTAAATTTGCATACTGGAATAGTTTCTGAAGTTGGGAACCTTGACCTCTAGAATCCAGCATACCTAGATTTTCAGCAGCCATTCACTTCTCAGATTCTGCCATCTTCCCAGAATGGAGGAGTGACTTTCTGATATCGAATCTTAAATCCATCCCCTAGATTGGCTCACATCACCCTCCAAGAACTTCCTTTTCTTCCTCAATCCTGTCAGAATGTCTAGCACAATTCATCCAGTTTTAGGTTTTAAAACAAAAGACAAGAAAAGAGGTAGTCCTTAGGAAATGTAGACTTTCAGTCAATAATCATGCCCCCTCTTTACCCCCACTGAAGCAGGGACCACAAAGTTCTGTCTGCCTTGGTTGGAGCAGAGAAAGAAGAAAATGCAAGAGAAGTAAGCACACACTGATATCTCATTATATTTCTTAACCATATTAACATCTCTAGTACAAAGAAAATTCTTCTACATAATAGATACTCGATAAAGAATGTTGAATGGCTAAGTAAATGAATGGGGCTCTTTCTGATGTAAAAACAGGGGCTCTTCTGTTTTCATTTCTATTTTAATGTTCTATCTGGCAATCAGGATTAATATTATGGATGGCAAGAAGCACTCTTTTTTGAGCTGGGAATATTATTGTCTTAATTATGTCAAAACTTATCTATGCTTGGACCTATTGCTATAGGTCCCTACCCTATCTTTGTAATAGCCCAAGACTATGTTATAATAGCTGCCATCAAATTAACGTATGCATTTTCTTTATAGATAAAGTTCAGTGGATACCACACTCTAACTCAATGGAAAGGTATTCCTGATGGGATTTTTAGTCATCATAGGAGTGGAAAGGATATTTTATAGCAAAGCACAGTGTTACTATTCCATTTCATTGAGGCCTACCAATAGCAACTCTACTGAAACACATAAATTAGAAGACATAGATCAGCACACTAGAAATCAGGGGACCTGGATTTTATTTATCACCTGTTCCACTTGTTTGAGCAGTGTTCTCACACCAACAAATGAGGCTCCATGACTTGTGTATTGGGTCTTGGGTCTCTCTTTAAATCCTTTTCTAACATACTATCTTTTAGAATCTTGATGAAACTATTTCCTTCTAGATACACTGTGAACCTGTTTTACGCTGTGTGTATATTATACACTGTGGCATGTTATATTAGGGTTTCCCAAATTTTATGTATATTTGGTTCATCCTAAAATATCATTATTTGAGAGTTGAAAGTTGTTAAAAGTGCAAATCTTACAGTATTAGAGATGAGGTTCCATTTTGTTCATATTATAAAAGTGATAACTGATTTGCTGTATATCCATAGACCCCAATCATTTAGCTTATTCAGATTTTGAATACATAATAAAGTTTAAGGTAAGAGAAAAGATTTAGGGTTTACAGAAAAAGTATTTAAAAGAAACAGTTTCAGGGTAAAGTAAGATAAAATGCATGTAATGTTAGGATTTGCCAAAATTATATATCCTAGATCTCAAACTAGAATTTGACTTTTCTCAGTAGATTAAGTTATTGTGAAAAGATAAGAAAGGACTCCTAAATGGTCTTAGATTCCTCAGACTATGTGTTTTATTTATATCAAAAATTGTAGATCAGTATATAGGGGTATATGCGTGTATGTGTGTGAATGCAGGTTTAATTTTAATTTTATGTTAAGCCATTTTCTTTTTTTCTTTTCTTTTTGAGAGAGAGAGAGAGTGATCATGTACACATAAGTGGGGGAGGGCAGGAGGGAAGGAAAGAATCTCAAGCAGACTCCCACTGAGCACTAAGCCTGACCCTGGGCCTCATCTCAGGGGCATGAGATTACGACCTGAGCTGAAATCGAGAATCAGACGCTTAACCAACTGAGCCACCCAGGTGCCCCTGTTAAGCTATTTTTCAATAAAGAACAATTCAGTGTTCTTTGTGGAATTGCTTTGGGGATAAAAAAAAATGTGATATTCTAATAACTATGCAAGCTGATGGCAGATAGTGTTATTTTGCGAAATGTGTATTTCCTGTTTTGAAGGTCAGCCACAAACTTTCCTAGTATTTGGAGTCCAAAAGTATGTGTATCTATACATACATTCACTTTCATCTTCTCAGAATCTTCTTTTTAATGCTGCAAAGACTTAGAACCACCCTCCCCAAATTAGAGGGAATAAAAAGCCTGTAGAACCAAAGAGAGAGAAAGAAATAGAAAGACTAATTTTTTTTGATTTTCTCTGTATAAATTCCTTTTCAGGATAAATAGAAAGAAAAGAAAGCATATTAGAGAAGCTGTTTTACTCGGGAGAAAGGTAATTTCCTGGCCAATAATTAGACCAAGTGTGTATTTTTTCCATTTGATTTCCCTGTTATCACTTCTTTGGACATGATTCAGACACTTATTGATCTAACCTTTCTCTCATGATGTATGGGGTTATTTGTGTTTCGAGAAACCTATTTTGCATGTATGGCATGAATTCATTTTGAAGAATAGTTGAATGTATAGGTGCATTGTCTTTAATGTGAAAATATTTTTAGAAGTTAGGAATCTGTAGTCTTATTTTTATATTAGTGGGAATAGGGAAATCTCAAGCTCCACATATAATACTTTACATTCATATGGAAAATAGATCAGAAATTGCATGCTCAAAGTCATCCTTTAGGGATAAAGATCTAGTGTTCCCTGGGCTACTGAAGGAGCTTCAGGGTACAGAGTGCACAGAACATATAGGATTCTTTTCTGAGCAGAATTTTTAGCACTGAAGCTGAATGCTGGGGAAAGAGGTTAATAATAACGAAGGAACCTTACTGTTCCTGTCAGACTTGCGGAGGAAATGGTGACTCTTCCAGAAAACTCCCTCTGGCTCTAAGTCTGACTTTTCTCAGCAGCCCACATAAAGTCTTAAAACATCTAATGGCATACCCAGTTCCTCACATAAGGCCTCTTAATGAGTTGAGAACTCTCTCCTTTAATATGTGTTACATCCAGTTATAAAAGAGTCTCCAGTAAATTCCGTAACAAGTAACTGAAGACTCCCACACTGACTTTACCCAAAAGAGAATATAAGGCCTTATAGGAATAAAACAAAATTATGGGTGCAGAAACCTTCATGTAGCCCAATGAAGGAGCTCAACTGGCAAAACACAACCCCAGTTAAACCCGATTTTTACCCAGTCTCCCCTTGAATTCCTGAAGCCAGACTTGACTGGAGAAAAACACAGGACCTTGCCGGCTTTTAGTGGGCTTTAATGGTGCTTGGCGACCTGCCCACATTCCCCTATTCCATTCGCTCTCCCACGTGCCTCTAAAATTATCTCACAATGTAGCCTTTCTCCTTATTCATTCACTACCTCTTTGTGATAATGTCGTTTTCCATTTTACTAACAAAACAGAAGTCACCAGAAGAGAACATCCATATAGTCTATAATCAGACCAGCATTTTGCTCCATTGTTTGCTTTCCTTCTCTATGAGCAGAACTAACATTCACCCCTCTCTCCATGCACTGCTTCATCCCTTCTTGAGTACCTAAAGAATTACTTTTGCAATTGTCCTCTCTTTTTGCTGCATCATCGATATTTTTCTATTTATTTTATTAATAATAATAAACATCCCTATATGTAATTTTCTTTACATTGGCCAATCATTTCCATGATGTTCATTCCTAGGGTTCTTGACAAAATTGTATACACATTTTAGAAAAATACATCAAAATACATCATTAGCCTGAACTTTTCCCTATAAATCTTTTTTTTTTTTTTTTGTGGGGAGGGATGGTTAATGGTTTAGCCATTCTTTACTTAGAGCATTTAATATTTCACTGTTACAAATAATACCTAAGTGAACACTTATGTTCATAAATCATTATCTCCAACTCTGCTCATTTCCATGGGCTGTATTCCTACATGCTGCATTACTTAGTGAAAGAGAATACACCTATCTCTAGTCCTAAAAGGACTCTTTATATGTCTTAAAAATCATCTTACAAGAAAATAGTAACAATTTATCTTTCTTTCAGAATTATATAATGGTGTCTGTTTCATTTCAACCTTATAAACACTTTGTACAAAAGAAAAACACATTTTTAAGAAGATACTAAAGATTCAAAAATTCTTTACCCAAATTGGTCAGGAAATGTATCTACATAATTTCAGGTAGAGTTGTGCTATAATGCTTGTTTTGAAATGTGAACTCGTTTCAAGGTAATCGATATATTAAGGAAAAATTTGAGTATGAAGAGTTTCCATTTTCCTATATGTGATTTCATCTGCAAGAGATGATAGGTGAAGAGAGAAAACTGTGCCCTGCTGAAGCAATCCAATCCAGGAATGCAAAACTCAGCAATCTACTAGCTACTTTAGTTCACCATGGGTTCTGAGCCACACCTATCCATATCTGATACTACAACTTCCTATCTGATTTCAGATAACACTCCTTCTATCACTTTATTATAGCATGGTAATTTTTTGATGAGCACATATGTCTCATTATAGCAAAACCAAATATATATATAAATTCAACTTACATCAGAGGTTACATCTACCCTAGTGTTATTTGTGTTTGTTAATGGCCTGTAAGTACTATTATATTTTGGAAGCTTCCTGAATCACTGGTGAAGACACTGGGTGAATTTTGTATTCAGTATGGGTCCCTAGCCTCCTCTCTGCTCCTTAATTGTGCGTGGAGAAGGAAAACTTGAGACAGCAGAAATTGAAATGGAAAAGGAAGTGTTCAGAGCATTTGGTGTAAGCAATATTAGAACTGAATATCTCTGTTTGAAAAATATGCTTTCGAGTCTGGGAGATGAGTTCTCTCAAGCATTGCTTCCCATCTTGGGTACAACTGAGTCCTTCAGCTCTTTGGAAAGATAAAGATTAGTCCAAACTCAAATGCATTTTCAAGGTAGCAGGGGCATGAGTATTTTTCAATCAGGGTCCATATCAATCCTTCAAGACTCAGCAAATGAATTATTTTTACTAGTTTTAAACAAGCTGACATTCTATTTAGGCAGAGTCAATGATTGGGGGAGAGGTATCAGAAAAGACCCTTTGCTCAAAGTAGCATTGCCAACTCAATCAATGATGCCTAAATAGTTCCTGCTACAGTTAGAGATTCACTTCAAGTGCAGCCATCCCCGGATTTGATTTCTTTGCATTCCCATTTAGATTCAGGTACAAATGGCATCAACCCCACCTAGGAAAATTTGGAAAATAAGGGAACTGACATTGAATTGAAGAAAAAACCCAGAGAGAGTCCATTGGAAATAAGCATGAATACAGTGAAACAACATGTATCACCCACTTAACCAGCAGACCTTGATCTGTCCTTTAATATAGCACTACATCTGCATGAAGTTGCCAGAAAAACCTGAAATCTGAGAAGACTTTGTTTTTGTTTGTTTGTTTTATGGTCATGAACAGTATTTACACAGGCTTGTTCTGTTATTACCTTTCATCATTGCCCCTCTTCTTTTAATTTTTTTTAATATAATTTTTTTATTTTTTATAAACATATATTTTTATCCCCAGGGGTACAGGTCTGTGAATCACCAGGTTTACACACTTCACAGCACTCACCAAAGCACATACCCTCCCCAATGTCCATAATCTCACCCCCTTTTAATTTTTTTTTTTAAATTTATTTGACATACAGAGGTCACAAGTAGGCAGAGATGTAGGCAGAGAGAGAGGAAGGAAAGCAGGCTCCCCACTGAGCAGAGAGCCCGATGTGGGGCTCCATCCCAGGACCCTGGGATCATGACCTGAGCCAAAAGCAGAGGCTTTAACCCACTGAGCCACCCAGGTGCCCCTCTTCTCTTAAGGGTCTTTATCACATGCCTTGAGTTGAAGATTATAGGAAGGTGTTACTTAAAAGGCTAAGCTCCTAAAATTTGCCAACTCAGAGCGACTAAACCATGCTGGTATAAAAAGTACAAAGAAGGAACACCTGGGTGGTTCAGTTGGCTGAACATCTGACCACTGATTTCAGTTCAGATCATGATCTCAGGGGCATGAGATCGAGCTCCCATGTCAGGCTCAGCACTCAACAGAGAGTCAGCTTGAGGGATTCTCTCTCTCCCTCTCCCTCTGCTCCTCCCTTCAGCTCACACTCTAAATAAATAAATAAATAAATAAATAGGAAGTACAAAGGATAGGTAGCAACAAATAACCTCTGATAAAATAAAAGACTACATGGTGCTATTTGAACACATGACCTTTGAAGTCAAGAAGACTGGGGCCTCATCCCACCTCTCTGTGTATGGGTTCACAATATGGAGGAATTCACTTAACCATCATGAGCCTCACTTTCTTCTTCTGTAAATTAGAACTCATGAGAACACTTGGAAGGATTTTTTTTGAAGATTAAATAAGAGAAGTTATGTGAAAATATTCTATAATGTTCAGCACTTGGAAAGGGTGAGAAGAGGAATCTACCTAAGAATAAGAAGAAATAAAGGAAGGGGCACCTGGGTGGCACAGTGATTTAAGCCTCTGCCTTCCGCTCAGGTCATGATCTCAGGATCTTGGGATCAAGCCCTGTATCGGGCTCTCTGCTCAGCGGAGAGCCTGTTTCCCCCTCTTTCTCTCTGTCTGACTCTGCCTACTTATAATGTCTGTCAAATAAATAAAATAAAGAAGAAACAAAAGGAAAAAAACATTGTCAGAGTCCCACATCTGGAAACAGATCTACCTCCACAGATGGCCAGGTGATACAATCCTAAAGTAACAACAAATAAATTTGAGCCCATTATCAACATTTAGTGCTATTATTTTTTGATTCATGCTTGCGCTCATTTATGTGTCAACAAGTATTTGAGTGACTATTTATAAGGCACTAAGCTACTTTGCAAGAGATAAAACAAAGTAATAGAAAGACCCTGTTCTCCATATTCTCATTTGTAAGGCTAGAAGTTGGGACAGGAGATCTATTCTCTTTAATTTTTGCTATTTTAAGATTCTGATTATTACTGATTTTAATTATATAATAATTCCTGTTGTCTTATCTTGACTGGCAATAACAAAATACCATGGAGTGGGTGATTTAAATAACATTTATTTCTTGTAGTTTTAGAGGCTGAGAATTTCAAGATCAAGGTGTCAATAGATTTAGTTCTTAGTTCTGCCTTATCGATGGTCACCATCTTTCAATGTATTCATATGACATTTTTTGTTTGGGGGGCGGGTTGGAGGGAGATCTGCCTGTCTTCCTCTTCTTATAAAGTTGCTAAACCCATCATGACAGCCCCATCCTCAAGACCTAATCTAAATCAAATTACCTTCAAAGTTTCTATCTTTAAATATCATCACTTTGGAGGTTAGGGCTTCTAACATATGAATTTGGGAGGGGGACAAAAATATTCAGCCCATAACACCTATGTAGTAGGGCAGAAGCTTTATAGGATTTTCTCTTACCCTAAAAATAATCTCCATTACATAGCTATTAGTATGCTTATTTTACAGATAGAAGCTGAGACTCAAGAGAGGTGAATTAATTGACCCAAAATCCCATAGCTATTGAGTTGCAGTGACAGAATTCTGACTGATGGTTGCCTGGGTGATTATTCAACTTGGGCTCTTTCAACCATCCAAAACTTTGCCTTTCGATACTATTAAAGTAAGATTTCCAAAGCATCATTTGGAGGAGATGTTGACAGAGGTCAGCCAATTGGTTGAGGTGAGACTATCCTTTGAATCCGTAGAAACACATTTTTAAAAAATCTAAACGTATAGAGAAGGACACTTTGTGTTAGAAAATATGACATTTCTGAAGATACAGTTGTTTCTCACCCAATCGGCTGTCACTTAAGGGGAAGAAAAAATATCTTCAAGAAATGTTGAAGTCACTAAAACAGAGAACTTTGTAAGTGATCCATTCCATCTGCATGGTCCCATTAGTCTTAGAGGCTTTTGGATAGATTTATTATAGAATGTCTATGTCTGTAGCTTCCAGAAATGTGGGATTCTTTTTTCTTCCAAAGTCCATTGGTTAAAATTTACATTTATACTTTAACTGGTATACCATATTTTAACATTCAGGTTTCTGGATGATACCAAGACTGTGCAGTTCCAAGGAATTAACTTATAAATTTTGTTCTCAGACATGTGCTCTCCAGTTACTATTTTTTCATGAAAATGGGAATATTTAATCAAATTCTGCCATTTTTTATAGTTTCAAAAAGTGGGAATTACAAAGCTCCATGTTTGAATTTTCTGTGTGTTACTTAGTCTTGATCATCAATCAAGAATATTGGCCAGATAAATATCTATACTGTGCTTTCCTAGCCATTATATTCTTAGAAGGAATGGAGACAATATTTGGTTCATATTTGTTATTTTTGCTTGTTGAGGGGTAGGCTTATACCAAGTCCATATTGTGTTAGAGACTGGAAACAGCTTTCTAATCCTACTTATGCCCATGCCACAGTATAGGCTCTCCCTGCTGTGTTCCCTTAGGTCTCACCTCCACATTTTCCTATCTTAACCATGGATTTTCAATAGTGCTGTCTTCTCTTATTTGGTAGGAGCTGAGAGAATGTGATCCTCATCATGAGAGACAAAAAAATCGTCAAATCCTGTGGACCCCTTTTTTTTAATGGTCTAGTATACCTACTGCTCTTCTGCTATAGCAATGATCACAGCATGTGGATTTTAAAATTATGTTCCTCCTCTTCCCCATTGGACTATCCATTACTTGAGGGCATATCTATGGTCCTTGCTTCATCAGTTCCTAACACAATTCCTAACATGTAGGTGCTCCAGGAACATTTTCTAAAGTAAGTTAAATTGGATTGTCAAAGTGATGGCAATAACAGTAGAGACAGCAAAAAGCAGATATTACTGAGATGGAATGGCAAAGCTTGACAGTGATTAAATGCAGGATATCAAAGAAAGAAAAAAAAATCTAGGGTAAAAAAATATAGGTAAGTTGAATGACAGAGGTAAAACACGGCAATGGATTTAATAAGATAAAATAGCTACAGTTTATTTAACAGTTACTATGTTCTAGACACTCTGCTAAATGGCTTTCCATATATTATCTCATTAGATATCAATAAAAAACCAGTTTTGCTAGTGAGGAATTTAATCAAAATGCTACGTAAGTGGTAAGGCCAGAATTTGAATGAAACCCTCGGTCTCTGTATTCCATGAGACCAGTTTCCCAAAGTGTGATCTAAGAACTCAGCAAATCAAAAATCATATAGTGGTTAAAAAGTATTCCTGAATCCTGCAAACATGCCACTATTAATGTCAAGAAGCTGAGGAATGTGCATGTTTAAAAACACACCAAGCAACTCTTAAGCCAGCTGAAGTTTGATAAATATTGTCTTTAATTCAATTTAGTAAACTTTTATGAAGCTGCTATAATATTGTAGATCTTGGCCTAGACTCTGCAGATATAGAGAGAAACAACATAATCGTTTCTTTAGTTTAGTAGCTCCCAGAGGAGCTACTAGACTAGAAAGAAAGAAAGAGGAAAAGAAAGGAAGGGGGTAGAGGGGGAGGGAGGAAGAGGAGGAGAAGGAGGAGGAGACATGAAAACACTTTTTAATAAATGCTTGGGTGGCTGTGGGAGCACCTGATAGGAGAACTAGTAATGCTGGCCAGTGGTACGTTTGAAGTGACAGACAGAAAAACAGAGTTGGAAACAGCAACCACTTAGTTGTAAACGTAGGACTCATGAGATAAACCATAATTAAATATGGTGCTCATCCATTTCGTGATGAAGGTGGAAAGGTTCAGGAAGTGAGAATGCCCAGGAAAAGATTTAAAAAGAAGAGGAAAATGTCTTTGGAGACTGTTCTCATCTGACATTTTCTTCTTTAAAGCATAGTTCCTCGAGTAAGCAAGTCAGTTATTGGTATAGCCAATGAAATTGCCCCTTTTGAATGGCCTAGAAACTTCAGAACAGTTTGTGAGTTTTCCTTGACAAAGGAGAATTTTGAAAGTGATTTGCCTAACTTATGTTTGAAGCTGATTCAAGAAGAGTATGCTCTACCACTGAAGGCCAGAGTCGCGTTTCAGATAGTTTGTTCCCAAATCTTGTGCATGAATCATTTCATGATTCTAATTTAACTCTATATTAGATGATTTTGTACGACCAAATTCTAGTAAACAATCATTGTGTGGATAACTAAGATTCTACCCCTGCTACTCTTCGGTATTACCCCCAGCTACTCACTATTTAATGATGTCATTTAACGCCTCCATCTTTATGCAGCAACTGTGTCTGGGATTGCCTAGCTGAGGGCAGGACAAGCTTGAAGTGAAACAACAAATTCTGATTCTGAACAAATAGGTCATAGTACTGACAGCTTCAAAGACATTTTGTAAAGAGCTCAGTATTATTGTTCTTGCCTATTCATTTTAAGACATATTGAAGAATTAATAAAAAGGAATTGCTTTTGAAAACAAAAAAAAATAAACTATATGTAGATGTAACAACAAGTTAGATTGTTGGGAATCCTTTCAGAGACAACAGGAAGTAAAATCGCTGGGAAACAAGAATTTTAAAAACACGGCAGAGGACAATTTTGGAGTTGATATCATCTGCCTTCCATGTTTGCTTTGTGTATAAGGCAAAGCAAAATAGTCTCTATCTAGTTGGGGGAAAAAAGAGGAAATGAGCATTTGTCCTGGCTAGGAATCGTGAAGTGATTGTATAGGCCATTGAAATACTTTGATAACTTACTTGATACATATTTTTAAAAATTATTTTAATCCCACTGTGGCTAACATACAGTGTTACATTAGTTTCAGGTGTGCAGTATAGCAATCCAACAATTCTACATTATTCAGTGCTCATCAAGATAATTGTTCTCTTAATTCTGTTTACCTGTTTCACCCATCCCCCACCCGCCTCTCCTCTGGTAACCATCAGTTTGTTCTCTATAGTTAAGATTCTGTTTTTTGGTTTGTCTTTTGTTTTTCTTCATTCGTTTTATTTTTTAAATTCTACATATAAGTGAAATCATGCGATCTTTTTCTCTGACTTATTTCACTTCACACACACACACACACACAAACATCACATCTTTATCCATTCATCTATCGATGGACACTTGAGCTGTTTCCATGATTTGGCTAGTATAAATAATATCACAATAACATTGTTATTTATTATAAAGCATTTCCATTGTTACTTATTATAAAACATTTCCTCAAGCCTTTCTTTCCAACCATTTCCCCATGAGCTTTTGTATGTAACAAGGTTTCACTATGAAATACAAAAAGGTAAGAACACAGCATTTCTTGGCCTTACATTTTGGCCCTTGTGTTTAGTGAGTAGAGGGGAGGCAATGAAGAAGTACTCCCTTGATATCTGAAGAGTATTATTTACAGAAGAGGATATTTAGGGTAACAAATTGTTACCCTGGCACTGACAGCCAGATCCCAGGTGATAAAGTTAGTCAAATATTCCTTAACATACACATACACATATGTGCTCACATATATATGTGTATTTGTTTATGATGTGCAGGGTAACTTGCATAAAGTGTTAAGAACCAGGGCAGGTTTCAAAGATTACAAGTCTTAGCAGTCAACAAAAATTCCTAGATCCCTTTTGATATAAAGTTCTGTTCAATATGTAGTAGATTTTGCTGTTTTTATTCTAATGCATGCCTTTATCATTTGCCCTTAATACATTGTATTTTAATATTTGATACCAGTTCTTCCCAACTGAGATGAATTTTATGAACTCTGAGTTTTAATACATATCTTAGCATTGTGAATTTCACACAAACTTTATAAGCATTTCTTCTTGGTTTTTAAATATCAGGCAAAATGCTCAAAAAGGATGTTTGCATTTACTATTCAAGAAGCCATTCAGGGGGCACCTGGGTGGCTCAGTGGATTAAAGCCTCTGCCTTCGGCTCGGGTCATGATCCCAGGGTCTGGGATCAGGCCCCGCATCGGGCTCTCTGCTCAGCGGGGAGCCTGCTTCCTCCTCTCTCTCTACCTGCTTCTCTGCCTACTTGTGATCTCTGTCTGTCAAATAAATAAATAAATAATAAAATCTTTAAAAAAAAAAAAAAAAAGAAGAAGAAGCCATTTAGTTTATACAGGTTGTCTGTGTGGTAAGATTTTATGAATCTTAAAACACACACACACACACACACACACACACACACACACATTTTTTCCATGGTTCCTGATACCCACACTTATAAAGCAGTGAAATTACCATGGGGTTTTGTCTTATCTGTAGGGAGGTAGCTAATATCTCTGGAGGCCAAAATGCAGGAATGAAAAAGGCAGATAGAGTCTCAAAATCAAGGGTGGAAGGGCTCCTTTACCAAGTAATCTTAAAAGTAAGCCATTCTTAAGTGTTAGTATGAAAGGAATACTGTCTTTTTGCAGCAAGGCATTGAACTAATTACCCTTGACCTGCCTTTGAGTCACTTTCTGTGATTTTTATGAGATGCTTAGATCCGTATTTATTGTTTGAAGCAATGCATTAATGCTAGCCAAATATTATTCTAGTGGCGGAATAAAAAGCAAGCTGACAACTTTATTTTCCCCATTCTTTCTTTGCTACATCACTCTGGATAAACTGTTCATGCTGAATAACATTGGACTGGTCATATATACTCTTGGACTCACAAAATTTTGAAGTAGGGAGAAAAGCTTGGAGATAATTTAATTTCTTTGTTTTAGCAGCAGAGAATGTTCTCATGCAGCTTTCAGTTAACACAGAAGCTCAGTATTCATGGTTGGTCAACAAGGTGTTCTTTTCCTTGAAGGGATTACAGGTTTGGAGAGTAACATCACAACCATACCCTCCCCAGTAACAACTGAAGGAATTCCAAAGAATTTGAAAATAGGGATTCCATTTAATCTTCTAAGTTTTCAGACTAAGAAACAGAAGTCAAGAAAAATTCTGTTAATTGCTCCTTGTCCTTATCGTCCTACAATAGAACCAGAGTCAGGAACCAGAGTTCTAACTGTTCTTGCTATCATACAGTGGTTTTCGCAAGTCATCCTGTAAATAGTCTCCCTTCAGTAAATTTGAGGTAGAAAACCTTACATTGCTCTTTCCTCTATATAATTTCCCTTGAGAGTTGGTGTATTCTTGTCACTGGCAACAAGTTCCTCTAAAGTTTTTCTAAGCCCCAGTGGAGAAGTAGGATTTAAAAAAAAAAAAAAAAAAAAAAAAAAAGAGGATAAATGTGTTTATCATATTATCATATGTACCATTTATGCAAGCTCTTAGAATTTCCAGTGAGTTCTACTATTTAAAACTATGGTGGTAAGTCCTTCCAGAAAGAAGATCAATTTTCAGTTATTTTTTTAATCATTAGAATATTTTAGCAAGGGAAGAAGATATATCCATATATCTATGACTACTGTAATGTCTTAGAATATTTGCTTCCAAAGTCTTTTAAAAGAAATGTTTTGGAAAAAAAAACTACTGTATAAATTTTGTGAAAATAATCCATCTGAATTAAAAATCTTCCCATGTCTTAGTATCCCATACCTCCTTCTATGTACATGAGTAGTTGAATGGTTAGGTAGAAATACATTTATGACAGTGTCTTGCAGCTGTAAGGACTGTTTTTTGACTTTGTAAATTCATGTTTTATTTAAGGGCAGAGCAGATTAAATTCCTACCATGAAGGCAAGAATGCCTCCACAGCAGATTAGCATTCTCACTCATCGCTCATTCCCCACGTCTCGATTTTGGTAGTTACAAAGTTGGGTGTCTCCTGTTCAGGATATAACAATTGAATTCTCTTTAGTAATCTTATTTTCATTGTGTTTACTTTATTTCTGTATAGAGATATTGTCAATATATCTTCACTATATCATCAATATATAGAGATACTGTCAATATATCTTCTGTATAGAGATATTATCAATATATCATCACATTCTTCAGGATGTCTAACTTTTTATTTTGATGGTACTTTAATTGCCTGGATTTTGTTGTCAGACTTACTTTAGAAAGTGTTATTTTTTTTTTAAAGAAAGAAAGCAACAAGGAAACAAAGAGCAAGCTATATTTTCTGAGTATTTTCATAATTGAGAAAGTAGCTTTGCGTAGAAAGGCTCATGTATAATATTCCTTAGTAATATTGCTTTATTGTCTTCCGACATTGGATAGTACTATTTGGGCATCTGATTCCCTCTTACCTCATGCAGATTGTTTTGATTTTGATTTTTCTTTCCAGATGTTCAGATAATTCTTTATCTTCCAGATTTAGTAGCCCAAATGAGGTATGTGTCACTAACGGGAGTTATGTGTTCAATTTCCTAGGAACATGGTATAGTCTTTGATTCTGAAGTCTCTGATTTATTTTTCAGGGAAAATTTCCTATTATCTTAATCTTTGAATATATCTATTCTTTTCCATTTGTGGGTTTGATGAATCAGAATTTCAGTTATCTTAAAACTGGATCATTTCTGCTTGTCCTCTTTTCTATACAAACTTTGTTTTATTTTAGTTGTTGGCTTTTATCATCTATGTTCACTGTGATTATGTTGGTAATATGGTATTTAGTGTTTTTTTTTCTTTTTTTTTATGTTACTTGAACTTTCTAATTTACATATTGTCTCTCTATGATCTTGTTTTAGTCCTTGATTTATTTCTTAGATCCACTATTTCTCCTTCTCTTTCATTCTGTTATTTTATTATCTAGTCTTTGACCTCTAGTTATATTGAATTTATTTTCATATTAAAAAATCCATTGTGTAAAGCAACTTGAACAATTTCCGTTCCTACCCTTATATTTTCTTCCGGACTGATGGCTTTAGTGTCCTCTCTCCCTTCCTTCAACTACCTTTCTCTTTGTCTCTGTCTCGGTGTCTTTCTTTCTCTCATTATTGTTGACTGTAGTATATTTCCATATTTCTCAAATATGTCTTTTATCTTGCTCATGTGTGGGTGGATCTGTCTAGACACTTTTTGCTCTAATACAATAAAAGTTACTTGGAGACTTATTTACCACCCTGCCTTAGACCCTTTGGGCTCTAGTTTAAAGGCTGGAGATTTCAGGTTTTGTGCCCTTTTTAAGGGCAACCAACCAACAGGAATGGTTGAGGAATGAGTACAGTAGAAGCAACTTACTGTGTCCACTGGTGCTGCTCCCCTTCCCTTCTAGAGTGCAGGCACTGATCATCAGGTTTCTGGTCAAGTCTCTAGTTCAGTGTTAGCCCAGAAGCTCTCACCTTAGTTGCCCCCATCTCCTGTATGTCTCTTCAGCAGCCCTCCAGCTTCTCCTCTCTCAGAGAAGGAGAAACATAAGGCTATATCCTTGGTTTTGCATTGATTCAGATTTGGAAGGATTACTGAGAATTCTTAGGCTTTCCCCCAAACTTCAGGGCCATTTCTGGGGTTTAATGACAGAAAAGGAATTCAATCCTAATCTGCCTTTCTGTTCTACTCCCAAAATGTCTGTTTCATTTTTTTTTTCCCATTGACTGTGCTTACTTTTCTTAATTTGTTGTTGATTTTATGTTCCTGTGTGTACGTACTGGGACTGAAGTTTATTTCGTTAGGTATTGAGGGAGAGAAATTACTTGTGTCTTAGAATCTATCATTTTCTTAGTAAAATGTGCTAAAAAATTACCTGACTGAATATCTACTACTATTAAGAAACTTGAAAAATAATTTTTCTACCACAATTTATTGTAAATCTTCAAAGGACATTTGAAAACACACAGAAATAGTTCTCATGCATGGCAGAAACATTTTTTCCTAGACTTTACAACATTCACATCTTTTGCTGTCAAATACCAAGAAGACATTCTAGAAAACATTTAACTGAGGGAAAAATGATAACTCTCAAATACCTGTCAGTACGCAATGATAGAAATTGGATAACTTATTTTATAGATGCATTATTTTTATCATCATACAACATGCATGACTTACTATTTTTATCTTTTTTTTTAACCTGCTTTCATTTCCTTCATAGCTAAAATTGAAAACTGGCAAAGAAAGATGTTAATAAACTATATATGTGTGGATGTATCATTTTATGTGTTTATGTATATACATGGCATTTTAAACATAAGCATTATATGTGATTATATAGTTTACTTAGAAGTTTATGGGAACACAAATATATATGTGATATAGAAGTACATATTTTAAAATATTTGTTTATATTTACGTATACATACATACATATTTGTGTGTGTGTGTGTTCACAAACCTAATTGTTGGATAGTTGCCAAAATCTACCTAAGGCCTGAGTGATAGCACAAAACCATTCCAAAGGTATGACAATGGCATCAGGAAGTGTATAGAATTAGGACCTTGAGGTAATCCTATCACCGGTTTGAGCCTCACAGCATCATTCCACCCATTTGGTCCTAGGCTCCACAACTGATGAGAGAAAGGAAAACTTAGTCTGGATCTATAGAGAAGCAAACCCTGATTACAGAAAGAGCTGGAACTGAGGAAGAGGAAGGGATTATTTGTCTGGATAAAGAAGATTGTGAGGCGAGATCAGAACAGTTTCCAAGCATATATAAAATACTCTAAAGTAAAGTTGAAGATCAGATGTTCTTCATAGACCAGAATTTTTAGGTAGGAGGACAAGTTTTTTGGCATACTGTGCCCATAATAAGAAGCACTGATAGTGTAGAAAATGAAATTGAAAGGTCTACATTTTCATTTCTCTAAGGTCATTAAAATACTATCTTTGCCAACTGCAACAGAGTAGCTTAAAGTTGATGCTTCTAATATTCTATTGCTGTAATTGTTACTAACCTTGAAGAAAAGTATACTCTTATGTCTTAAATGCTGTTTATCCTCTAGCTTTTTCACAGCTGTTACTCAGTTGCAGCCAGGAAAGGATTGTCCTATGAAGACACCCAGGCCTAAAAAACGTTCATTAGCACTTACCCTGTGCTTGGCTTTGAGGACACAAATTTGGAAAAGCCGTCCTGTCCTTAAGAAGCTAGTAGCTTGGTGGATTCCTAACGAGATTGATGTTACAATGAAAGGATTGCTCTTGTTTCACCCGCTTTTTATTGTCACTTAGTTTTTAGTGATGATATATTTACTTCTGTGTAAGGAAAATATATATATATGTATATATATAAAATTAAATACACCACTTAGGCTCACACATATGTCAGGGAAAAAAGGTAGTGTACATTCTAGCAGTTATTAAAAGAACCCCAAACCTAATTGTCACCCCATTTCCTGCCCCCCTTTCTCTCTCTCTCTGTGGAAAAGATCACTGATGGACTAGATTAAAATACTTCTTTGAATGGAACATGCTAAGAATAAAATACATAGCTTAAAAAAAAACTTTTTTTTTCCCAGAAGAGTGGGAGCCCCAGTCAATATTAATAGTTAAAACTCAAGTGAGATTTTACTTCCAATGCAGAATACATTCTAGTCACTTAAGACTAGAACCCAACCTAATTTTTTTAGGAGAGTACAGACAGGTATGTGTGAGAGACAACCCAAATTGAAAATGAAATGCAAATCTCAACACCGTCCCTGTGGGGGAGGACAGATGTGTAGGTAGGAAGAGCAAACTAGAGAGAAATACTCAGCAGATTTCAAGTTACTTGTCACCTAAGACCTAGAGAGAAGTGTTAGATTGGGCAGAGATAACATCATATAGCTCCTTGTTAAAAAGGGAGAAGGAGGATTATGCAGTTAGAGATCAAGTTAGCTGAAAGAAAGTTACTTTGGCAACAAAAGTTAGTGCAAGAAGAATTGAATTGAAACTATGAAGTAAGAGAGCAATTTCTCGTCTATAAATCGAGCTGTCCATTAGAAACATGGTTCTATAAAACTAGGATTTTGCTGAGGTGTGTTTAGCATGAAAGCCTGAATTAATAAAGATGATTTCCCCCACTAGGATATGTTAACTCTAGACCTACATTCAATGCCCAGTGGCTTCCTTTGTAGATCTGAATGTGATTCCATATGAAACTATGGCTCCTTAAGGTGAAATTATCTGTTGATACAATTGTGATAGTGCCCTTGAAAGAACTATTTGTTTTGAACACAATTTGGTAATCCAATTTGGCAGCCAATATGCTTTAGACATTTAGTGTGGTCTGTCTCTTTAGATACACATTTTCAAGAGAAGCCTGATGGGGTTATGCCCACTATTTTAACCACAAATTAACTAACCTCAAAGGACCTGGGAACTTGGAGAGAATTGTCATGCTCTAGGGAATCTAGCTGACTTTCCACTGTACTCAGAGGAGAAATGTAGCCATCATGCTAATTTTTACTTTCCTCCTAATAAAAGCTCACCAGCCTATTTTTTTTTTTTTCCCTCAATTCTTGTCAATCATTCACCAAAGTGATTTGCGCTGCCTCGTTTTAATTTAAACCACCTGCATGGCTTTAAAAATGCACTCACTGCCATTTCAGAATTCTGGTAAATCTTTAGAATCTTCTCAAAATCAAGGTAATACAGAGTATTAGTTAATTGTTAATTATATGTATTAGAGCAGTATTTTACAGTTAACTCATCTTTATTACATACCTAAATAACTGGAGAAGAATAGCTAAGTAACTTATTTAAAATAAAAATACTAGAAGCCAAGCCTAAAGAAGATTGAGGAGTGATATGAGACACTCCTAAAAATACTTGTGAGGCATCTGCTATATGAAATAAGACTCAAAATACTATTTAGATTGTTGTTGGTGACTTTGAGGTTGAAATTACAGGAGATATTTCACTCTACAAAGTTCAAATGATTAGACATAGCATAGAAAGTCTTATGAGAAAACCAAGTAAATTTATGGAAAAATTTTACTCAAATTTAAGATTTAGTTATAAAATGCTAATGATTTCAGGATAGAGGAGTTTCTCATCTATTAGTCATTTCTAAGTATGATAAACACTTTCAAGAACAAAATATATTTTTCCATGATTCTGTTGGTTATTAGTCATTTTTGGTCATTATGCCTTATTCCCTCAGCCCCCATATTAAAATAATTCTTTATATATGTACTATAAGTACTGTAGAAGATCCTGACAAACTAATATCTAAGGGAAATGTAAGTAATTTATTTCTGGTCATGAATTTTTATTCTATCCAAAGAGAGTATAACCAAAATCAATACCTTTCCTGAAATTGTTGTAACATTATATGTGTATGTTAAGCAATTCTCTGAAATGGATTAATTCCACGTAAATGGCATAATTTGATAAACTTGAAAATTCATGGTACTTCATTTCTATTAGTAATTAGAAGTCGCTACGCACCAAATAGTTTGAAGTAAGTGAAATTACTTCTTACATGAGAGTGGAAGGGAGGGATATTGTGTACTATTCAAAGGAAATTAAAAGAAAAAGTATATGCTTTAGATCCCATCTGTGAGAATCATAACATGGTTGGTAAATAATGATATATGTGAAAGATATCTTAAAATAAGAAGTGGTATAAAAACTGGGCAGAGAAAGAAAGCACTACAAGAAGCAGGAAAATCCATTGTCAGACTCACGAAAAGACAAAATATCATGGTAAAAGGAGTATTTGAGTTTCCTCTTAGAGAATAAATAGAAATTATATCATCTGAGGAATGTAATGCCAGGAAAGGATCCATGATCAGAAAAAGGCTGACAAAACATACTTATAGCCATCGATAAATCATATTCCTTCTTTCATCCCAGTTGCAATTTGTGTTGAGAATATAGGACTACAGAGCTGTGAAAGATAATGTGATTATACCTAGATCCCAAATTCCAGGCAGCAGATTCTACTCTGTTCAGCACAGAAAAAGATAAAGGGATCAAATAAGAAGAGAAATACTGGGTAAACTTCAGTTGTTCACTGTCTACCAAAATAGTGTCAACATCAAAATTATATTAACCAATAGGTCGAATTAATGTTAGTGTGGTAGAGCCTCTTCCCCCAAAACGTTATAAACTACTGCTAAGGTAACCAAGTGCCATAAAAATCAGTAAAAATAGTACCACTGGGATTTCTAAAAGGAGACAGAATTTTACAAGAAGAAAATTAAGGTGACCTTTTGGAGAAGTGGATTCGTGACGGATCGGTAGGATGTCTACACTCTAAGACAAAATGGAAAACAGCTCAGGAAGAGAAAAGAGAATGAACAAAGACAGTATCAGAAAAGGATGGAGTACAGTTGTTAAGTTGGGCCCTCAGATGTATGTAAGGTATGTGTGGATGGATGCTTCAGGAAAACAGGTAGCAGTTGGCAATGCACTATTTAAAACAAGATTGAAAAGCTTTTACCTGATTTCTAATTCAACCCACACTTATAAATTTAGGTCTCTTGAAACCTCTCTCTTAAATTCTGTATTTATCTCAATTCCATTTGCTCAAACAGGGAAGAGCTTTAGGACTTTTGGAAAGGTGTCCAATATAAGAGATACTGTACTCCTTTCTCCATGTAGCCAAGCTACATCATGCTTCGGTCTTTATTATTTTTCTCATCATTCATTGACATTTTATTTTCCAGGACAGTGAATAGCATGTTGTTAGTAATGTGGTTTCCATGACATTGTCCAAACTCCTCTTCCTCATCTTATATTAATATTGCCACAGAAAATGTAAAAATGTGCATTTTATTGAGTTCATATAAGCATCACCAACAAGAAAGTCTTTGCAGAGCATATGCTGAGTATGAAGCACTGTGGGAGCCATTGAAATATGAAGAGAAATCATTATCCCTTATCCGTAGCACAAAAATTACTCATGACTATAACACTGCCCCACTTAAGCAGTATATTTTCAGAAAACATGAGATGTAGACCCATTTCTGATGTGTGGTATAGTCTCATGCTTCAAGTTTCCCATTCAAGTGAGAAGCTACTTTTTCTTCTTTACTTACTGTCTGGCTTAGTGTGAAAGCTGGAAACCTGATAGAGAAATGAAGGTATGAACACAGCTAGGGAAGACAAGGTATCCAATGTAGTGCTGAGAGCCTAAGGAATAAGAGAAAATCACAAAATTTAGATTATGGTTCACATATATGTTTGGAAGTGAAAAAAATTATTGAAGCATCCTTGCTACTCACTGTTTTATAATTATAATTGCATATTTAAGCCAAATTATCCCCTTAACTAATCAGAAGTCACTATTATTTTATTTTATTCTTTTCTTTTCTTTTATTTAAGTAACCTCTGCACCCAGTGCCTGGGGCTTAGACTCAGAACCCCAAGATCAAGAGTTGCACACTGTACCAACTGAGCCAGCCAGGAGCCCCAGAAATCACTATATGTTATTAACTGATAAAACTGAATGTTTTGATAATTCACTATAATCAGCTTTGGTTTATTTAGATCCATTGAGAGGTAATAAACAGGAAGAAGATTTCTCAAGTTGAGGGATTAGAATGAATCTACCCCAAACTATTAGAAAATAGCCATCATTTAACTTTAGTTGTTGGTATTTAAGAAATTTTTCTGTGTAAAACACTATTTTGAACATTGAGAATACAAAAGGATAAGTCAAATTGGAGAATCACACACACCCATATATATTTACATATTTATGTGTATATATGTGTATATTTATATGTATATTTCTATACACATACACAATAATTAGTTTGTTGTGGGCAGTGTACTCAGATACACTTTTCTATTTATTGTTTTTCTTTAACATACAGTGATGCGCAGTACATTTAAACATGACCTGTCTGGGGCACCTGGGTGGCTCAGTTGTTAAGCCTCTGCCTTTGGCTCAGGTCATGATCCTAGATCCTGGCATGGAGCCCTGCGGGAAGCCTACTTTTCCCTCTCCCACTTCCCCTGCTTGTGTTCCCTCTCTCGCAGTCTATCTCTCTCTGTCAAAAATAAATAAATAATCTTAAAAAAATAAAAATAGCATAAAATAAATATGACCTGCCATTCATTGTCTTCAATTTTTATCTCCAGATTATAGATGGGGACAGTCACTGAAGCTATTTGCAGTGAGTGGAATGTCTGGGACTTAAGCCCAGGCAATCTGGCTCCATCGTGAGGGCTCCTGGAATTTCACTTTTCTTTGCTCCTCTTCAGTATAGATTTGGTATTCTTTTCTCTTCCTTTCAACTCCTAACTGTTCTCAGTTCAGTTCTACTCTTCCCCCCACCCCTGCTCTCTAAATAGATAGATACTATGTACACACACACACCCCCCTCGGATACATATCAATAAATAGGCATGCCTCTCTCTCTCACACATGTGTGACATATATGTATATATATGTGTGTGTACATGTGTATATATATATATATACACATATATACGCATCTGTGTGTATGTATATATTTTTTCCCAGATCCCATAATAAACTGAATATGGCAATAAAGTGAGTCAGAGGAGTGCCTGGGTGGCTGCTTCATTAAGCGTCTGCCTTTGGCTCAGGCCGTGATCCCAGATCCTGGGATTGAGCTCCGCATCAGGCTCCCTGCTCAGCGGGAAGCCTGCTTCTCCCTCTCCCACTCACCCCGTTAGTGTTCCCTCTCTCTCTGGGTCTCTTTCGGTCAAATAATGAATAAAATCTTTAAAAAATAAAAATACATAAAGTGAGTCAAATGAAACTTTTGGTTTCCCATTGTGTATAAAATTGTGTTTCCATTATACTGTAGTTTATTAAATGTACACTAGCATTAAGTCTAAAAAATGTATCACATACCTTAATTTTAAAATATTTTATTGCTAAAAAGTGCTAAGCATCACCTGAACTTTCAGTGAGTTGTAATCTTTTTGTTGGTGGAGGGTCTTGCTTCAGTGCTGATGGCTGTTGACTGCTCAGGGTGATGGTTGCTGAAGGCTAGGGTGGTAATTTCTCAAATAAGACATCATTGAAGTTTGCCACAACGACTGATTCTTCCTTCCATGAATGGTTTCTCTGTAGCATGTGATGTTATTTGATAGCATTTAGCCCGGAGTAAACTTCTTTCAAAATTGGAGTGAATCCTCTCAAACCCTGAGGCTACTTTATCAACTAGTTTTATGTAATATTCCAAATCTTTTATTGTCATTTCAACAATCTTCATAGCATCTTTACCAAGAGTAGAATCCATCTCAAGAAACCACTTTTTTCGCACATCCATAAGAAGCAACTTCTGTTCACATGTTTTCACAAAATTGGCAGCAGTTCAGTCCCATCTTCAGGTTCCACTTCTAATTCTAGTTCTTTTGTTATTTCTACCACATCTGCAGTTATTTCCTCCACTGAGGTTCTGAGCTCTCTCCAGGTCATCCATGAGGACTGAAATAAACTTCTTCTACACTCCTGTTAGTGTTGGTATTTTGACTTTTCCCCACGAATCACAAATGTTCTTAATGGCATCTAGACTGAGGAATCCTTTCCAAAAGATTTTCAATTGACTTTGCCCAGATCCTTTGGAGCAGGCATTATCTATGGTAGTTATAGCCTTATAAAAGGTATTTCTTAAATCATAAGACTTGAAAGTCAAAATTACTCATTGATCCATGGGCTGCAGAATGGATATTATATTAGAAGGCAGGAAAACAACACGAATCTCTCTGTACATCACCATCAGAGCTCTTGGGTGAGCAGGTAAATTGTAAATGTGCAGTAATATATATATTTTAATTTTTTAAATTATTTTAATTTAACCATCTCTCCACACATGACAACATAAATGTGGCTATACATACATGTCCCCCCCTTTTTAATTAACATATAATGTATTATTAGCCCCAGGGGTACAGGTCTGTAAATCACCAGGTTTGCACATTTCACAGCACTCACCGTAGCACATACCCTCCCCAATGTCCATAAGAGCAGTAATATTTTGAAAGGAATCATTTTCCCAACAGTTGGCTTAAAATATTCAGTAAGCCATATTTCAAACAGGTGTGCTATCATTCAGACTGTTGTTCCCTTTATAGACCACAGGCAGCAGAATGAGAATAATTCTTAAGGGTCGGAGGAGTTTTGGAGTGGCTCATGAGCCACTACAAGTTGCATCAGCTGCATCAGCTGCATGAATGAAGTTGCATCTTCAACTACAAGTTGCATCAGCTGCATCAGCCCCTAACAAGACAGTTAGGCATTGAAGCACTGACTTCTCCTCTATAGCTATGAAAGTCCTAGGTAACATCTTCTTCTAATACAAGGCAGTTTTGTCTGTATTGAAAATATGTTGTTTAATGTAGAGACCTTCATTGATGATCTTAGCTAGGTGTTCTGGAGAACTTGCTGTAGCTTCTGTATACCACCACTTGCTGCTTCACCTTGCACTTTTATGTTGTGGAAATGGCTTCTTTCCTTAAACCACATGAACCAACCTCTGCTAGCTTCAGAGTTTTCTTCTGCAGCTTCATTACCTCTCAGCCTTTATAGAATAGAAGAGATTTAGGGCCTTGCTCTGAATTAGACTTTGATTTAAGGAAATGTTGTGGCTGTTTCGATCTTCTACCCAGACCACTAAAACTTTCTCCATGTCAGTGATGAGACATTATCCATTTCTTATCATTTGTGTGTTTACTAGAGGAACATTTTTAATTTCCTTCAAGAACACTTCATTTGCATTCATAACTTGGCTGTTTGGCACAAGACTTTAAGGCTATGTCAGCTTTCAGCCTGCCTTCCTCAACTAAGCTTGATCACTTCTAGCTATTGATTTAAAGAGAGAGACATGAGTGACTCTTCCTTTCACATGAACACTTGAAGGTCATTATAGGGTTATTAAATGGACTACTTTCAATATTATTGTGTCTCAAGGAATAGGGAGACCTGAAGAGAAGGAGAGACAGAGGAGTGGTCTATGGAACAGTCAGAACACAAACAACATTTACCTGTTACTTTTGCCATCATATATGTGTGTGGCTTGCGGTGCTCCAAAACAATTACAAATTAAATCAGAGATCACTGATCACAGACCACCACAATAAATACAATAATGAAAAAATACGAAATATTTGCAAGAATTACCAAAATTGACACAGAGACATGAAGTTAGCAAATGCTGTTGGAAAAATGGTTCCAAGGGGTGCCTAGGTGGCTCAGTCAGTTAAGTCCAACTCTTGATTTTGGCTTGGGTCATGATCTTGGGGTCCTGGGATCAAGCCCCACTTTGGGCTCCATGCTCAGTGGGGAGCAGCTTCTACCCTGGAGAAGATCTTAAAGGGAGAAGAGGAATAGACAATATGGTGTTATATTTTTAATAGCTCTAATTACTTATCTCCATTATCTTTGAGGCTTCAGGAATGTTAATGAGTTATTCTTCCACCTGAATTTTCAAGTTGCAAAAGAGGCAATTATTATAAAATAGTTCAGAATGTAGGCAGAGGAGTCAGCCTGTCTGGCTCCACAAATACAGGTTGTATGATTTGGAGAACATTACTTCAATTCCTTGTACCTCAGCCTCTTTGTAAAATGGAAACCAAAGAGTCTCGGAGAAGCGTGGTGAATACAATAAATATAAAGTATGGGACAGTTGGGTGGCTCAGTCAGTGAGGCATCTGCCTTTGACTCTGGTTAGAATCCCAGGGATCCAGTCCAGCATTGGGCTCCCTGCTCAGTGGGGAGTCTGCTTCTCCCTCTACCTGCCACTCACCCTACTTGTGCTCTCTTCTCTCTCCAGACAAATAAAATCTTTAAATAAATAAACAGGGCTTAAAACAATCAATTATACAAGGTCAGCTCCCAATAAATATTGGGTGTTTGCTAGTAAAGAAATACTTGATCAAAATCTATAATAAAATCAGGAACAGAATCAGACAACTAAGTTATTTGCTCAGAGGAATTCAAGAACTATTTCTGTTGCCTTTTAGTTAGTCGCCTTTTAGTTAGTAATTAGTTTGGTGAGTTGCCATTTAATTAGTTTAGTTAGTTGTCATTGAATTTGGTTAAGGAATAAAAAACAGTCTCTTACTAATATTATCAATTATAAATAATTTCAACTCTATATACAATGGGGACATGTTCTCTTTAGAAAAGCTCTCTGACATTTTTTTTATGTGTTTGATCTGTGAATATTAATGTATCCCAGCTGAGTCATATAAATAAATTTGCCCATGTGAAAGATCAAATAATTTTATAGTTCTTTTTTACTGGAGGTGTTAAATATTTAGTTAAAAATCAGGAAAATAATATAGGGAGGAGGAAGTGAAAGAATGAGGAAAAGGGAGAGGAAGAAAGAGAGAGATTAAGATTTCTATGCTCTTCAGTAGAAAAAATGAGGAATTTTCCACTGGTTCTGCCATTTTTCTAGAACATTCATCAATGTTTACAAGTTGACTTCGAAGTCAGGGGTGGTCAGAGACTACCCCTGATATATTATATTACATAATACCATATTAACCCAAATGAGCAAAAATTAGCACTCCTTACTCACTGAACATAGCAACAGCAATGACATAAAAAAAAGCAATCTGACTTTAAAAATGGCTATTAAAAATGCATGTCCATGTCCTACCTGGAAACAAGTTCAAGGCAGCTATTTCACTATGAATTTAACCTAGGTCTAAGGCAACATGAATATTAAAATCTGACATCACTTTAAGATTCCCAGTGAAAGAGGGGCACCTGAGTGGCTCAGTGGGTTAAAGTCTCTGCCTTCAGCTTAGGTCATGATCCCAGGGTCCTGGGATAGAGCCTCAAATCAGGTTCTCTGCTCAGCATGGAGCCTGCTTGCTTCCTCCTCTCTCTGCCTGCCTCTCTGCCTACTTGTGATCTCTGTCAAATAAATAAATAAAATCTTTAAAAAAAAAAAAAAGATTCCCAGTGGAAGAGAATGAAAAAAAATATATATATATATATTTTTAAATTTCCCTCTCCTAGGCAGGGTTTTGAAGGACCAAGCCTCAGAGATTCATTAGCAAAGGTGTGTTATATTTTAATTGTACTTTTCTCTCAATTACAAATTTCCATCACAAAGTAACGAGTATTATGGCAATTAAGACATTAAATTAAATTAGTATATCACCTATCATGCTGAGAAAATAATAAAGCAGTATAGTAATGCACCACAATAGATAATTGCTAAGACAATAGGAATGCATCTACAGTAAAGATGATAGTCATTGTTCGTGCCCATCATCATAGCCAGTTTCAACAGGGACTGAGTCCATCACATTAACTAAATCCCAATGAAATTATGTTACCGTCTGGGTTGTCTCAGAATTATCATCTTCACTTTATTTACTTTATTAGCATAGCTTCCATAGTTTTATGTGCTGCTCAGTATCCTTTATGTAAGTCAATTGGATACAAACACTGGGTATTAAGAATGTTTATTAGATGTTACTTTTTTTTTTTACAAAACTGTTCTCTTTTTCTTTCCTGAGGCAAAACAGCACTAACTACAACTATTTAACTGTGTTTGGGAGGAGGGAGAGGTGATCTATCATGGTTCCTGTATAATAAACTAATGGTTTCAGGGAATTATTGAATTACAAGTATTCTTTCTCCCCGTACAGTGTTTCTAACTGGGCAAAGACCTTAGCATGCAGTTTCACTTTCCCACCCACTCACTTTTGCTTTCTGTCTTTGCAGTTCCGCCATGGTTTTTAAATCACCCTTCCAACCTGTATGCCTATGAAAGCATGGATATTGAATTTGAATGTTCAGTCTCTGGAAAGCCTGTGCCCACTGTGAATTGGATGAAGAATGGAGATGTGGTCCTTCCTAGTGATTATTTTCAGATAGTGGTAATTATCTTTTTTTTTTTTTATTATTTGTATTAGCTTTATAGTCCCACTCATTGTTTACTCTATTTTCAGTTGCTTTTCTTTCCTGGCAAAAAGGTTCCTGTTGGGAATTTTTATGGTATGTTAAGAAAATTGTTCCAGTAAAGCAAATGATTTTCTAGACTGAACAATTTTTTAGCTGAAAAAGAGTGATCAAACAGCCCAGCCCCCTTGTTTTACACACAAGGTTTTTTTGAACAAACACAATGAAAAAAACAGAAGACCTAAGAGACTATCTTTCCAAGTATCCTCATTGCTAATTCTTGGAAGAACTGAGTTTAGAGTCTAGTTTTAGACTATATGAAGCCAACAATCTCTTACTTCTTTGACTTTTACTGATTATAACAAGTTTCAGCAAGATGTGCCACTATGATTATGGTACTTTTACTTTTGTAAAATAGACAAGTTTTCTCTGCCACTCTTACAGATGGGACAGCTGATCCTATTTGAGCAGTAGAAAAGAATGTGGTGACAGTGACCGTGACAAGAGGTAGTGGCAGGGTTAGGAAGCCATGGAGACCCAGAGTTCACATGGCATTGCACTTTTGAACATAGGAAAAAAATTAAAGCTAAGCATAATAGTTCTTGTAGTTTCTCTAAGTTCTAGTGTACTCTCTGCCCTGTGGGAGATCACCAGGATAATGGTATGTTATATTCACTAAGTTATTTTCCTTGTACACAGTGAGAACTCAACACCTATCATTACTATCATTTGTTTTGCTTTTACCAGCAGAACTCTGCTCATTTAAAAATATGCTGAAAACTCTCCATTAGGTGTAGGTTAGCATCAGAAGTTCCAAATTCAAGGAAACAAATATATGAGTGATAAGAAAAGCACTTTCCAAATATCAAAGAACTTTGTAGCTAAAAAGGAGGATTTAGGTTTGCTTTCCTTATGCTTGAGACCCAGACATAAGCTGTCAAAGAAGAGTGTCTAAACGAGGTCCTCTGGCAGAAGGGGAGTAGACTATAGGTGCCCTGCCAGTCCAGGCATGTGCTGTCCTTACCCTTGCCCTGGCTCTCATTGGTGGATCCATGTCTCTGAGGCTTGATCAGTTGACTTTCAGGAACTTCCATAACCTCTCCATGCATGCGTCTAGTCATACTTCCAGGGTTCTTAAGGACTACATCCCTAAAATATATCTTTATTACTTTGATCACCACTGTATTTTCACTTTTAGTTACTTTTTTTTTAATTGGTTGGGAAGAATGTAAGAAAGGGAAAAAATGAAACTTTTCAATGCCACGCCAATCCATTAGTTCCTTTAAGTGCAATGCTATTTCTGCTACCACTGAATTAAAAATGACCTGCCATGGGGCAACTTGAAATGTGTTGTGTCCGCCTAGAATATATGCTACTTGCATATAAAGGAAATTGTTGAGTGCCCTTAAGGACACATGATAAAATACAACATTTATTTTTTCTACAGTTTGAATAATCTTTCTCCCAGAATGACTCATTACACCCAACCTATTTAAATGTTCTTTTCTTAAGGTGAAAAGAAAATGTACAATATGAGCCCTGTTCACATGAAGTTGTGCTTAAAAATATTTCCCCAATAGCTCCAGAAATCTGAGAGCCATTGTCTGTCACACAGTAACATTTAACACAAATAGTAACTTATACGAGAATTGTTAATTAGAAGTTAGTCAGCTTTATCTCAGAATTTTACATCAGCAGAGAATTGACTACAAGACACTAAAAACAATTAAGAATTCCCCATGAGGTAATATTTATCTCTTAATGACTTTAGGGGAAGTGATTTAACACGTTTCACTCACTGAACTAATTCTTACACTAATATTGAAGAAAAACTGAGTCAGTATAATTAAATGCTATCTCCAGATTATTTTATCATCCATCCTTGAAAAAGATGGTTGCTCAATTTATATGAAACAGGAGTTAATATTGCTATGTTTAATTTATGGATTGCTGAAGGTAAAGCATTTTGGTCCTATAACAAGAATGACATGGTGTAAAATATCCACCATACCGTCACTCCAAATCCCAAAAGGGTACATGTCAAAGCAATTACAATTTTAAAAGGATTTTCAGATTTTTTTTTCTCAGTAAACACTTCCAGAAAATATCCAACCTAGATTTTTTTGTCTTTTAGAAGCTGCAAAAATCAGTTTCTTTTTTTTCCCCAACAGCTGCTAAACCCAATTTTCCTTCAATAATAAGTGAAAGAATGACATTTCTTTTGATGCTAACCTTTGATTCTTGCCTATTTAATCAAAGAGCTTTCTGTTTGCTGCTCATTTAGATATTGAGGATGATGTGTATTTTTATGAGTATAGTTTTCATTGCAGAACTAGGTTAAATGTATGCACATGAATTCAGCAGGGTATTGGGAATCTGTGACATTTCCCAAGTGACATAGGACATATCTGTGAGACTGAGAACTCTTATGGCTTTCTTTCTTACTTCTTCTGTGAACTTTTATCAAAATTTATGTTCATTTTGTCTTTTATGAGGGTTTTGGGGGGTTTTTTTTGTCTTTTTTTTTTTTTTTTTTTTTTTTTGCTTTTTAAAATATTGTACCTGCTTTTTTCTTCTCTATAGGGAGGAAGCAACTTACGAATCCTTGGAGTGGTGAAGTCAGATGAGGGCTTTTATCAATGTGTAGCTGAAAATGAAGCTGGAAATGTCCAGACCAGTGCACAGCTCATTGTCCCTAAGCCTGGTAAGTTGAGGGGAACTATGCCTGGGCACAGGTTGCTCTCTCTATGACTGGTCCACTTGTGAAATCCGTATTGCTTTCCCTATCTCTCAACGTCAATTGGAAATTACTTAATTATTTAACCTTAAAAATATTAATTATTTAATTATTTAGTTGATTAAGGTGTACACATGCATGTTGATGTGATATTCTTTCTAGAAAACTGGGTATGTATTGCCATCCAGTGAGCTAGAGTCATCATGAACAGTATGTACTTCTGGTTGTCAAGATAACAACCACTAAATCATTACCTTCTCACATTTTTTTGGTGGCCTGTGTTTCTTCTAGTATTTCAGATAAACTTAGAATACAGAGAGAGATGTGTGTCTATTTGTGTGTGTGTGTGTGTGTGTGTATATATATAGTCTTGAATCATGGATATTGGCATAAAAATACCAGGAACAATTACTTGAAAATAAACACATTTTTCTATTTTTTTTAAATAGATTCTGATAATTTGTCTTTTTCCTTATAATTTATTTATTTATTTATTTATTTTTTATTATTACATTCAATTAACCAGCATATAATCTATGAACTTTTGATTATATTTTGTCCTGTAGTCTTTCAGAAGTTTAATATGGTGGTGGATTCAAAGCTGGTATAACTTAGGGCACCTGGGTGGCTCTGTCAGTTAAGCATCTGACTCTTGGTTTCAGCTCAGGTTATGAGCTTGAGCCCCACATCAGGCTCCATGCACAGGGGGAATCTGTTTGAGATTCTCTCCTTCTGCCCCTCCCCACCCCACAAGTAAATAAATAAATAAATCATTAAAACAAACCTATCATAACTGTATATTAGATGTATCATGTATTATCTCCAAAACCAAAATATCCTGCTAGAAAAAAAGAAAAGAGAAAGAAAAACAAAACAAAACAAACAAACAAAAAAAACCCCACAAATTGGTCAGCTGCTCTGAAATGTTATAACACTAAAGAAAGTCAAGAATATTCATTTTTTCCCCTACCCCCTTAAGCCCCCATGTTGCAAAAAATACATGTTTATAAAAAAATAAAAAATTTTAAAAAAAGCATATTAATTTTTTAAAAATAATGATGGAAAACTTGTTTAGATAGACCTAGATACTTTAAAATGTTAGTTAGTGTCTTCTATGAAAGCTTTCATACCACGTATTGATTATTTTTTTAATTACAACTTTTCAAGACCAATTTCCTACCTCTTGCCGTGACTCACTATTCTTATGGCACTTTACATTTTATTTTTTATTTTTTTTAAGATTTCATTTATTTATTTGACAGAGAAAGAGATATCACAAATAGGCAGAGAGTCAGGAGGAAACAGGCTCCCTGCTGAGCAGAGAGCCCGATGCAGGGCTCTATCTCAGGACCTTGAGATCCTGACCTGGGCCGAAGGCAGTGGCTTAATCCACTAAGCCACCCAGGCACTCCTGCACTTTACCTTTTAATAGAAAAGAACTTAAAAGTATGAAATAAAGCCTTTCCTTGGCTTCTATCACTTAAAATATGTCTGCGAATGCCTTATATTTGTGCATCCCTAACCAACTATTTGAAGACTCTCAGACGTTCACAGTATTCCTCACGACAATGACCCTCCCTTTTTTTTTTTTTTTTTCTCAATTGAAACAAAAGCAGCAACCATAGAACAGTCTCAAATGAGTAAAGGAACTAAAAGAATTATCTAGGAATTAAAAGGGACAGTTAACACTCTTTTAAGAGTGCCAGTTTCTCCAGTGTACTATTTCTTTTCCGTACATTTACTGTGCTTTAAGTGTTAGTGTGTCTTCTCTTCTGCTGGAACAGTAAGCGATAAGGAGGACAAAAAGAAGTTCTAACATCGGTCTCTAATGTGAGCCATGCTTTCAAGACCGTGCGCCGTCTCTTTAGTAATGACAATATGACCCCACACAAGAGAATTCTGGTTAACCTGGATTCTCAGCTATGGCCATAATGCCGAGGAAAATGCTGGATAAGCAATCCCATATTTCTAAAAGGAGGTGTGAAATTGTTTCTCCTAGGCCTTGTTAGCACTGACCAAACACAGCCAGTGGCAATCCCCTGCAATTGCTCATAGGAATGGAGAATTCTCTGAAGTTCTTGAGTTCATAGGATTAGAGATGATCATGGTGTTTTCCCTTCCACACAAGTCAAGTTGTGGAAACATCAGGAAAACCTCTTGAACAGATTGTGTGTGTGTGTGTGTGTGTGTGTGTGTGTGTGTGTATTTTACTGGGAATTGCTTGTAAAAATGGAAATTGGAAAAATTATGCAACCTGGAAATTGCTTGGAGCTGTCCACAAGGATGCCAGGAAGAGAAAGGGGAAGGCAGCTGTGGGGAGAATCTCTGTTCCCACCTTAGGGAAGAACAAAGCTAGGAGTTGTGCTTGAAGCTAGCAGATCTGGAGTTGTTTTGAAAGGATCATGCCTGAGAGGGCCTGCCTGCTGAAGCTGCTCCCAACAGAAGATAGACACTGCCCAGGAGGGAGCTGCACTGAGGAGCTGGTGCCGACAGCCCACTAGGTCATACAGGAAGTCCGGTGTCGGGATTCCTGAGGTGAGGGCAGGAGTCTCTGAAGAACCCGCAGAGCTCCTCACAAAAAAGAAGCTTGTGGATGCTTTTCACTTTTGAAAGCAAGACTGTTTGCTCCTGTCTGACCCCAGAGAAGCTCTAAATAGAGAGTCTCATAGAATCTCTAAATAGAGACCTAAGAAACTGAAAAAAAAAAAACAAGAGACAGTCTCACTGCTTTATCCACACTTTTGGTCTCAGGCCCACTCTTTTAGGTGGGAAGAAACTGTAAATTGAACATCAGATTAATGTTTTGATTTAGCCTTACTCTGTGTGAGTGTGTGTGTGTGAGTGTGTATGTGAGTGTGTGAGTGTGTGTGTGTGTGTGTGTGTGTGTGTGCTGTTTTTGTTTGTTGTCCTTAGTACCTGAAGGTAAGGCTTTTTAAATACTTTAAGACCCCAGGACTAGAGGATTGGCCCAGATTGCTATCAGGATTGGGAAATAGATCTGCTAGAGTGCGTGTGAAGGTGGGCCACAGGCTGACATGCAACTGTTGTGTCTTAGAGTTCTAGCAGTTCCGCCCATTCTGTAAACCAGTTACAAGCATCCACGTCGCTTCTCCCGGCAAGCTCTCAGTTCAGAGGGTAGCCGCTTGTTCTTGGCATCTTGCCTTCCACCTGGGCCCCAAGTCATTTAGGTCTAAGTGGCCATACAGAGCAAGCTCCCCTCAGGAGGAGAGTCATTTACCTCCTCATGAGGGAAAGCCTCGGAGCATCCGGGTAATTCTTTCTTCCAGGTAGATGGTAAAGTGTTATCGGTGAATTCTGCACTCTTGGTCAGAATTCATTGTATTTGGCAGAGGATTAGAATGAAAGTAAAAGCAAATGAAGATAAAAATCTGAAAGCGTGACGGGACATGATTGTGACTGTCTTACATCCCCCCCTTATAAATGATGGATTGCTTTTTCCTGGCTGTTCCATCAGACCTTCAAATCATGCTTCTCCAGCTCCTTGGAGCTGCAGTGTGGGCCACATGCACAGATGGTGGAGAGGCCCAGCTATAAATGTAAATTCGGCAGTGAGGCTGACCATAGCGGGCAGAACATAGCCCTCTCTGTTTAAGTTTCCACAATAAACGGCCACCATGTATTTGGAGGCACACTGTGGACCCGCATTGCCAGCTGCTCAGCCCTGGGCTGTCCACAGGCTTGTGGCAGAGAGTTCCTCTTGGTAGCCATAACCATCTGCTCTTCACTGAAGCACACACAATGACCCGTTCCAGCCAGTGTCCATTGTTAATGGGTATTTACACAGGCCTAATGAAGTTTCAACATAGTCTTTTATATACAGTTAGCTATTCCCACTTTAGCAATTAGTGACTTAGGAAATAAAATAAACATAATCTACTAAATTAAACTGAGTTAATGACTTGTTTTGCTCTCCAGAAAATAAGTTTGGGAAAAATATTGAGATGTGTATACTGTAACATGTAAAATATATACATGGTTTCCCCTAGGCAGGGGTCAAGAAGATCAATGGTAATTTTACTATAGGAAGTCCTATAATATATATATATATATATATATATATATATATATAGTATATGTGTAACAACATAGTATATAGTATATACTAACAGTATAAATGTAACACTGTAACGCCATATACACAGTTCCAGACTGCTGCCTCTCTGCCTTGCTCTTTCTCTCTTTCACACACATATACCACACGCACACACACACACATGCGCGCGCGTGCGCACACACACACAGGAGGCATGAAAGCCTGCATTCTTAAGACTGTATATATACGTCAAAAATACTTAAGTGTATTATGGAATGGTAAATGGAAATTAAAATACTTTACCTGATTTATATTACTTGCATTATCTATTAATCTCTTCTAATAGCTAAGGAAAAGCTTTATTGTTGTTGCTTGTTTTAGTTTATTTATTTACTTTTTTTTTTTTGGTGGATGGGGAGGGCACATTGGTTTAAGAAGTTGTTTTTCCAAGTGAACTATAGCTCCAAGTCCACCATTCAGAGCATAGACTAGCCAGAAAGTATCAAGAATCAATGTGTCAATATCCATCACCTGACTACCCCATAACCCGACTGCTCTCCTCTCCGAAACCCTCAGTTTGTTTCCGAGAGTCCATAGTTTTCATTGAACAATTCATCAAAAACTAATGATGTACTGTATGGTAGCTTACTTAACACAATAAAAGAAATAAAGAAAGAAAAGACGAGTCAATATGTTAGGTGTCATAAGAACAAGAAGGTTCAATAGCCAGATTTGCAAACACATGAGCAGTAGGTTATGATCTGATTGGCATAGCAGTTGCTGATGAACTATTTAGTATCAAGGTATCACCTAGTAAACTGTAGTGTGGGCAGGTAGTAATTAAATTAAGAAAACGATTTGATAGCTGGGCGGAAAAGTTAATAATTTTCTTTTGCTGAGGGTGTGTGGGATAGGGGACAAGACAGGAAAGATAAGGTAGATGTAAGGTATCAATTATCTCTGAGTTAGTTTTCCTTTTTCCAGCTGCTGGGTGGTGTTCAGTTTCCTGGCAGTGGTCTGCAGTGAGGGTCATTGAAAATACTTAACTGTTGGTCAAGGTAGTGGAAGGCCAGGAAACTGGAAATGAATGTGATGATGATTGGGACCTATGTTGTCTGGAATATTTTTAATTTAAAGGTAGAAATGGGTAAAGATAGAATAAAGTTGCCATGGGAAGAAATAATGTATTCTTCATACTCTCCTCTCTTTTTTTTTGCATTCTTCATGCTTTAGTGTGCACAAAAAAGCTAAATTTCAAAATGAATATATGCCATTATAAATATTCCCTAAGTATAGATTTGCTTAGGGAAAACACCATATTATGCCTTCCATAGAAGTAAATTTTGGACTATGTGTCTCATGTTAATATTGAATGCTTTCTAATCTGGTTTTATTTTATTTTTTTTTTCTCCTCCAATATTGGTACAAAAAAAAAAAAAACCCACAATAGAATTTCCTACTGTAGAAGGGGAAATATATTAGCTAGGCATTTAGGAAAATGTGAATTGTTTTCAATTCCCTGTCCTCTTTTAGGAAAGGTTACTGGTCCAAAACAACTTTGAATTGCTATATATATATCTCTCCTAAAATTAGCAAAAGTATTTAAGTCTGGTCATGAACACTAAGGCATAAAATCAGAAGTTTGTTTTTTGTTGTTGTTGTTGTTGGGGGGGTGAGTTGGCTTTTTTTTTCTTTCTTTTTTGATCTGTTTTTATGACTTGTTCCCTTTCCATGTGAGACGAATACCTTGAAATCCAAATGGACCAAAGTAATATTTGGATGCTCACCCATGTAATTGTATATTAGCTGCAACCAATTATAGTGTTTCTTACTCAACATTGACTTTTACATAGTAAATTCAGTGATACTGTGCGAAACAATCAAAAATTGTACAATTAGTCTTAGCACTTAAAATCTGTTGGAATTTGTCAGTTTAATAGCACACCAGTGAGTAGATAAGAGAGAATGTAACTAAAGCAAACAGGAAGTACTTCTCAATCTCCTATTAGTCATGGGTGGTCAGTTAAGTTGAATTTTTATCTCTCATATAAAAAGGGTTACTATGACTTAAATGCTCAATTGTAGTTAGTGTGGGATTGTTCCTGAAATTCTGTACGTAATTTAGAAGAGCCAGTTCCATGTTCTAGACTAACATGTTTGTGGATCCAAACTAAAAAGTAAGTCATTGGACAGTTTTCCTCATACAAACTGAGATGATCATTAAAACCACGAACGTTCTCTTTCATTTTCCATCATTGAGTCTAAATGAATAAAAGTCAATTTAATGTTTTTGAAACATATTACCAGTGTGGTGATATTATACTCATAAGTTTTCCATGAACATTTTCTCTTATAAACCTTGGAAATTAACTGTAGCTAATAGGATACAAGAACCAGAATTTTCAAGGTAGTTTATAATGTCAGCATATATGGCTATGAATGTGTTCAATCTACTGAATGTTATTTTTGCTTTCCACGGTGAAGATAAAATAAGAGGATGGTAGTCTATGCTCTTTTATTTTCTACCTCAAAGTAGAGTGTTGACTTAGAGTGTTGATACTCAAACTACTACTTTTCCTGAAGGATTCAGAGTTTATGGTAAATCAGTTGTTTGATCTTTTATCATATAACATACATACGCTAGGTGAGATGCACCTAAATCTCATCTCTATATCCTTTGCTAATTTACCTATAGAGGTTTAAAAACATAATGGAAGGGGCACCTGGGTGGCTTAGTCGGTTAAGCATCTGACTCATGATTTTGGCTCAGGTCATGATCTCAGGGTCATGAGACTGAGCCCTGCATTGGGCTCTGTACTCAGTGGGGAGTCTGCTTGAGATTCTCTCCCTCTGCACCTCCCTCACATTTATGCTTGCTCTCTCTCTGTCTGTCTCAAATAAATAAAGAACTCATTAAAAAAACCCACAATAGACTATAAAATATATGTATATATATAACATATGTATATATATGTACATATCTATATGTATATATGTGTATATATACGTAAGTACACACATATAACATACATACATGTATATATTATATGTATATGCATATTTATATGTATATTATCTGTATATATGTATGTAGATATGTACGGACAGAATCACGGATTGTGTTGCCTAACCTTTCCAGGTCTATATTTCCTCAGTTGTAAAATGTAGTGGGTAACTGTCTTGAAGATTTATTGCAATAAATATATGTAAAAGAGATTTGTAGGCTCTAAACTGCTACCAAATGTTAGCTATTATAAAATCTTCTGTTGGTTTGTTTTCTCAAGAAAAATAGCAAGCATTTATTGGGATGAGTACAATGATAGCTTTCTTCTGGTATATTTTCCCATCTTCCAAGAAAAGAATTAATAAGCAGATATTTCAACAACAGTGCCCATTCAAAGTTTAAGTTTTTAGCCCAGTGGACAAGGTTAAGGGAAAAGGTCTGTTTGAAAATGACTGCCGGTGGAAAGGTTGGCTGCAAGGTTTGCAGTATCAGTTTAATGACTTGCTCATTCTAGTTTTATGTCGGCAGAGGTTTCTCAGCAAATAAAGGCTTGTCATTCATCTTGTCCCTGGTTCAGCATGTGCTTCAAGTAGGAAATAAGCTCAGTACTAATCAGGAGGATATAGCTGTATGGCAGACTTTGAAATTAGAAATGAATTCTTCAGTAATGTGAAATATCCTGAGACAAGTGATAACTCTAAATCCATACAATATGGAAGAATGGATAGATTCATAAATATTGATCATAACATATTTTGGTGGTAAAGACACCAAAGGATGTTATTCTAGATCTTTTTTTTTTTAACCCTATAGTGAAGAAGTGAAAAAGAAAATCTTGATTTTTACAGGGAACCCAAATGATGCATGCTTGTTGTGTTTCTATGTTTTACATATAAATCACTCTCTGATAACAAGTGTCTGTGTACACATACACCATACACATGCAATTACATATATTCCTTCTGATATATTATTATTAGAAAATTTTAAGTTATCAGTTTAATAATTATGAAGTATATATAATTAGTTAATATTGTATGGGCCTAATTTTTAATTATAAAGGTGATAATATCCACATTGATAGAACTATAATGAAATGGCACTCATATGCATAATTTGAAGACATGAATTACAATTACAATACAGTCACAACAGATATCTCAGATGATCCCAGTAGAAGCTTTGAAACTGGGTTAGCATGAGGAGTCATCTATCTATGCCCAAAAATGAGTGTGGCCTTGAGTGAGGTCTTCTCTTTAGCTAAAGACAATCACTACAGGTGGATTCAGTAGGGAATCTTCAGCCACTATCACTCCCTCCAGCTGGAGGAATGAGTGCTATAGTCCTGAAAGGTAGCCCTGGATGGTGTACCGCTCCATCCACTATGGTCCTACCCTTGTCCCATTCAAATCTATTTGCTTCTTGTAATATATTTTGGAAATAACTATTCCAGAATCTAAGTTGATCTTATTCCCTGGGGAAAAGAGGAAGGTTAGAGGTGTGAATTAAATCCTCCTCCAGTGCAACTGCAACTGGTCTCACGGCTGAAACTGGTACTCATTCTATCCTCCTACTTATATATTCTTCTCACTGCCCGCCCCCCCCCCCCCCCCCCCAGCTAGCACCTCTGCCAATCTATCTAGCTCATCAAGTGGGATGACTCAAAGTCCTGTCCCTTCACAGGTCATAGAAAACATATCAGTCCACTTACCATCAAAATTGGGGAAGAGTACCAAGAGACACCTCCAGCAGATGATCTGAGTGCCAATAGTAGTCTTCCCTGTTTTCCCTCCTCTTCTTCCTGATGATCTGGGCAATTATTCTTGCCTTGCCTACTGGTGTTTTGTTACAAGAAGCCTGAAAGGACCAGGCAGCAGTGATCACTCAAGTTCAGTGACATCTCCTCTGAGATCTAGGAATTTTAAATCCACAGAGCCTAGAGTTGCAGGAGTAAGAAAGACAGATACTCCAGCTGGGTCAGTGGGCGTGATGGTAAGCAGGACCACACCTACTTCAGTCTCTTGTTTCCATGTACTCTACCTATTGGGGACATGGTCTTTGGTTTAGAGTATACACTGCACCCTAGGGAAAGGCACTCCATCTTAGGATATCATCTCCGGCATGTTTAAAAGGCTGTCCTTTCGCTCTATCAAGTCAACAGCTTCACAGTGGTTGGTATATGATAGCATCAGGAGATCCTATGGTCATGTATTCATTCCCACACCTCTTTTGCAATTAAATGAGTTACTTAATCTTTTGCAGTGTTATGCAGGATCTCATGATGGTGGCTCACATACTTTGTGAGCCCTCAGAGCTGCAGGCTGAAGTCTGAGAGCAGGAAAGGAGGAACATGTGTATATCCCAGTCAAGATGAACTGTGCACCTTTCAGAACAGAAGGGGTTCAATATAAATAATACATCACCAATAGGCTAGTTTGTCTCATCAAGGAATGGTGTCTGATTGAGTGTTCAGCATTTGTCTTGTTTATTAGCGGACCAAACCTACCTGATTGTTTAGTGCCTCTTTAGAGGAGGATACAATCTGATGTGATTCAAAGATCTTGACACTTGGTATTCACTCTCACATATCCACCTACATCCTTCTTTTCCAAACCTCCCTGTCCCTGGTCTTCCAGCCACTCTCCCTCCAGACCTATAGTCAATCAAGCAAACCATTTGACTTTACTCATAGTCCATATATATATTCTTACTTTGGGCCATTTTTCTTTTCATATAAGATAGATGACCTGGTATACTCAACACTCTGCCTTCCAGGAAAGGTTCTCTTACTGTCCTACTTTAAGGCTATACCCAAGTGAAGCTGTGGTATTGCAACCGTCTATTTTGAATGCACCCACATACGAAGCTGACAAAGCTTGGTCTTTTTCTTTCTCATTTAGCCATAAGAGTAAGTTGAGGGGGAAGGTACTTATACAACAGTGATTGAAAATGTAGTTGTACAGGTCACCTGCTGTTATGCCCTCTGGTCATGCTTGTGCCTGATGCCCAATATGACACTTTAATCTTACTTAAGTTGATGATGGTGCCACCTGGCCTTTTGACTCGAGCCATTTCCAATAACCTAGTTCATGATGATCAGTTATACCACTTGGTCAGTTGATTATCCCATGGTTGGGCATTCTTATTCCAACAGGGTCTAGTATTCTGCCAGAACCCATTTTATAAGTGGTGTATAATTTTCTGCTGCAGATGGCATGGCTTTGCAATAGAACCCTAAGGGTGATTCCTTTATGAGGGCCTGCTATTATCTCTGCACAGATTGTTTTCAATCTACCACTAATACTTCTAATATTTAAGAGTAAACTTGGTTGTATCACACAAGTGGTGGAACCACTGGCTTCATAGCCTGGACTGGATACAATACCTGTTTCCACTCCAGATGCCCTACTCACAGGTGACAGTGTTTCATATTATCTGATAAGTAAGAGCAGAATGTGCTGCCTGCAGAACCCAAATGTCTGAGAGACATTGTGCTTTTTTCTTCGTGTTTAGAGATACGAAGTCCAGTAATTTGTCCCTATCTATAGGTCTTGTCTTTTCCTGTTCCAAGCCATGTGCCCCTAAAAACTTCATTGGTATCATGGGCTACTGTACCTTCATAGGATTTGCCTGCCACTGCTGAGGCATGTGTTTTACAAAATTCCTCCATCTATTGGCCATTTCTCACTCACCTTCTCTGATTATCATGATGTCATTAACATAACTGACAAATGAAGTGTGCTACAAAATATCTGGATGGTGCAGATTCACTTGGACTATTTTATGACAGGACATGGGACAGTCACCGTAGCCCTGAGATATGACTGAAAAGGAATAATGACTTTTTATTCCTAGTGAATGAGAAATGTTCCAATAGTTTTTTCTTACAGGGATAAGAAAGAACACCTCACTCTGGCTAACTATATTACCCTGGAGATGTTATGTCAATCTGCTTACCCAAAGGTACAACATTTGACACAGCAGATGGAATGGGAACTACCACGTAGTTAAATTTGTAGTTGTCCACTGTCATTCTCTAGGTTTGCTCTGATTTTTGTAGGGATCAGGCTGTGAAATTAACTTAAAATATGATAGGAATTACCATTTTTTAGGATTCTAAGGGTAACCTCAACCATTCCCCCAGGGTATGACATGCTATGGTGGTAAGTGGAATATAAAGTATAAATAATGGGATATTAATATATAGTAGAATAAATATATATAATATGTATAAAGTGGAATAAAATATAAAAAGTCAAATATAATTATTTTATACACTATGGGACTCAACTTTTATAATAAGTTTAAATCTAAATCTAGCTCTATATTTATAATTCAGAAGACCACTATATTATTTTTTTTAAGATTTTATTTATTTATTTGTCAAAGAGAGAAAGAGTGTGCAAGCACAAGCAGGGGGAGTGACAGGCAGAGGGAGAAAGAGACTCCCTACTGAGCAAGGAGCCTGATGTGGGACTCGATCCCAGGACCCAGAGATCATGACCTGGGCTGAAGGCAGACACTTAACTGACTGAGCCACCCAGGTGTCCCACTACTCTATTATTTTTATTTGAGAAATCAAAGTACACGGGTCCTAAGAAAGCATCAAACAACAAGTGACATATACTGAAGTATGACAAGGGTTTTAGAAATGTAAGTATGATTTTGCCTTTGACTTTAGCCTTCAAATAAAAAACTTGGAGTATTCTCTGCCTCTTGGACACTTAAGAGGTACTAGGAGATAAGGCTTTTGTATTTGATTATTTTAAGTCTAACGAGAAACTTAGAAATACAGGAAAATAAACACCATTTAATTATGGGAGGATATGCTAATAAGCTCTAATCAGCCCTGCTTCGAGTAAGATTTATATAAATACAGAAGAAAAGAAAAACACAGACGAGAATAGCATTTTCCAAAACCTTCCTGTGTCAGGTACCATGTGTTAAGCACTTCATATGCATCATTCTATTTTCTGTGATAATTTGGTGCAGAATATATTACTGTTCACACTTCACAGACTAGAAGATTATGCTTCAAAGAGATCGGATACCTTGCTAATATCCAACAGCTATAAAGTGGCAGGGCTGGATTTGAAAAACACTATTCAATCTTTATTAGTGGGCACCATGTTGAGTCAGGGCTTTACAATACCGTATTATCTGATTCTTCTCAAAAATCCTATGGAGGGTATACAGTTCTTTTCCCCTTACTTGGTGGGTGAGGAAAGTGCTGCTCAAGGAAGTTAGCTAACTGACCAAGGCCGCTCAGCCAGCATCGTCTGACCTTCGCACCTGCTGTTTCAGTTACTCTGCCATAATGTGGATTTCCCCCCACGTTCGGTCTACCACGTGGAGCCTGTCAAGGAAATGCATGATGTTTAATATTTACTTGGGTCTCATCAGACTAGTTTGGGAGAGTTACTAATAAGAGTTTGGGAGTTACTAATAAAGGAAAGGAGATTGAAATTAATTTAAATGCCTAAAATTCTGCCAAATGAATGGTATCTGCCTGAATTCCCAGAGTGTTGGAAATCATTGCTATATGTGGGCCAATTGTAGAATGTGTCCTGAGTCTTAAGGGTGAATACCACAGAACTCCTGTTACCCAGGAATCTGTAATTTAACCAAAAAAAAACAAAAAATTGACACAACTAATCCTAATTATCAAATATAATTAAGACAGAATGATTTAATGATATATTAATTATTTAGCATTTACCAAATACCCAGAATATGAATAAAGACTCACAAGACTGTATTGAAAATTAAGAGGCAGTAGATGCCCTTTAAAGACAGTTCTCTGTATTAATATTCCTGAAATTCTAATATAGTCAGTGCTTCATCTATTCTGTCTTTTATTCAAACCCTATTTGAGGAGGACAGCGGTGCCACATGTCATGCTCTCAAGGCTTCTGTTGTTTAGAAAAGTTCTTTCACTTACTGTTTTGTTTCCTATTTAAACAGAAGTTCCAGTTTCTAAAATAGGTTTAAAAAAAAAAAAAGGAGGGGAAGAGTTTTCTTTCTTATAAATAACTACACATAAGTCTTTAATCTATGATGTAGTTCCATTTAAGAAAAATAATTAGTTAACAAGCCTAAATGACTAGTGTATGTGATTTATAGCTGTCCTTGTTATTTGTATTGACAAATACTCACCAAGAATCCTTAGATGACTTTAACCTTCCCTGACGATATTGACAACACATATTTCTTTTATTTAGATTATATCTGAGTTTGATATATTGTAGAACATAACAAAATTCACTTGAAATAAAAAATAACCCATCCCTAAAGTAAAAACATGCATTGTGAGCCAAGAAAAGTCAAAGAGAAAAGCCGTTTTCCCATATTTCCTGATTTTTTTAGTCCTAGTTCCTATTTAAATGATGAGTTACCTGGTAATGAGGTAAAATGTTCTTTAGTTCTGAAAGATGTCAACTGAGTTTATGTATATGAACATGTACAAAAGCAAAATAAACTATTTTGAATGGAGAAGAATGATTCTTTCTCTAAATGATTTTCTCTTAACAGCGTGGCAGTTATTTGGAAGAAGAAGGAAGTGAAAATACTATGTAGCTTATTTTATATCCTATTCTTGCCTTGTGTTCTTGATTTCGTAAACAGAAAGAGGCAAGAGATAACAGAATTTGTGGCCCATAAATAAGCCTTTGGATCTCATGAATGCCATGTCTGATTTCTGACAAATGGGTCACCCATTTTCTTTTCAAATATGAGCCTTACTTCTCATTATTTAATATGAGCCTTTGAGCCCAAATTCTTGCCAGATATTTTAGGTCTTTACCACACCTGCCTAGAAAGGATAACATGATCCTTGGGGAAATTCAACTGAGTGAAGTGGTAAATACCTTTTGCTTTTTATATCAGGAACAATAACAACAACAATAAAACCTAATTCCAAGTATGTAATTTCTTGCACATAAACCATTATCCTAGAAGTTATTCCTATTTTCTGAATACAGATGCTAAGTAAAATCGCTCAAGCTTCTAGTCTAATAGAGAAGTTTGGAGCAGAACAAATCATCACCATGAGTCCCCGGAGTATGTAAATACAAGGTGGAGGGGGTAGTACAATGGGGGCTTACGAAGTTCTTTCTATGGGAGTCAGAGGAACTCATTGCTGAGGATCTGACCTCTGAGCTGAGATGGACTTTGAAACGGAAATGTGACTTTGCCAAGCTGTCAAGAAGGGCAGAGAAATGGCTGATAGAAGAAATGTTTCTTTCCAAGCCTAGGGAAACAGCACAGAAGCAGAAATATATGTTCAGAGAAGTGTGCGTGGCTCAGTAAAACTAGAGAGAGAGATGCAGAGGCTGGATCAGAGTATCTTTCTGAATATGTAAAGAACATGTGGCTTTTTGTCTAGGCTACGTGGGACATTGATGTCTAGAATGTAAAGGATGCTATTGGTGTTCTTAAAAGATAACTCGGGAAGTAGTGTCGATGATCGCTACACTGGCAGTAGCAGGAGGAGGGGCTGGAAATACCAAAACCAATTGGGAAAGTGTATCAGCAAGAGGTGAAGCTAGACAGAGTAAGGCCACCCACCACAGTAGTACAGAAAGAGTGAGCAGATGTATCAGAAGATCTTCACAACATGGAGATTTGTTTATTAATATACAGAGAATGTATATTGATGAATCAATAGGTTCTTGATTTAACTAAATAAGTGGCAATGCCATTGTTTCCAAAAGTAGAACACCACATAGTGACTTAAGTGTATTTTGACAGAAAAAGCCTGGATGTTGAGTTCATTGAAGTTTCCTGTCTTGATCGTCTCTGTCTTTCAAGCACCTGGTAAAGGCAAAAGAGGTAAATATTTAAAAGATCTCAGGGCATATAACTGAAATAGGCAAAATTAACAGTGTGACTGAAAAGCAATATTCTGTCATGTATATTAAAAAGACTGGAGCAGAAGGAAAAAAAAAATGCAGGTATTTTGTAATATCCCCAGAGGGAAATAGTTATGGTCTGAACTGAGTGGGAACTCTGCTCCTAGAGAGAAAGATAAATTCAAAGAATCATATGGAAGAGGAAGTGATTAGCAGTTTGCCTTTGAATTGAAAAGGAGTGTTTGATGCTGACTGGAAATCCTGTGAGTTACTGGCATCCCTGATGGTAATGAAAAGCTTAAGGGAGAGTTGACAGGGCCTTATTATGTATCCTTAGTTCCTTGATAGGATATAAGTGAATCATTCTCCCCCTGATGAGTCCATTCCTCCTTGCTGAACGTATTTTACCCAGCACTGAAGATGGGACTCATCATGCTGCCATCTTGGAAGAATGCGTTAAAGGGTTATGCATGAACATAAGATAATCACTGAGTACTGTCACTGCCAGGGCTGGAACATATTGATTCGATTTAGCCCTTACCTATCAGAAGAGTAAAAGTGATCACTTCTTTTTATTCTCTCTCTTCTTTGTCTCTCCTTCTGTCTGTGGCAGACACAGATTAGAACCAAGAGATAAAAGAACTAACTTTGGCTTCCTGCCATCTGGAAATAAAATCCATTTAATTCACTCTGACTATCCTTGTTATAGTGTTAAATATAGACTAAATATTTTAATATAGATTTATGTAATGACTTCACAAATTGATTTTGCAGTATATATTTGCTCTAGGAAATAAATACCTGTTTACCATGCCTTGAATGTCATACCTATACGTGGACTCACTTTGATATGAGGGATTTGGTTAAAAAATAAGAAATTTAATGTATTATCATTTTACCATTCTAGTATTTTTAAAATGCAGTCGAAAACAAACAAAACAGGGATTTAAGAACTCCAGTTATCTCCTAGTGGAAGCCATCTCTTTTGGGTGGTGATGCTAATGTTTCATCTTTGAGTGACAGGATGAAAAATAAAAGACCTCGACCCTGTGTCTGTGAAGCCTCCACTTCTTCTTTTCCCTTGTTCAAAAAAGTCATCTCCACCTTATTTAAATATTAATTATTTAACCTGGACTCTATGCGACGAATTTGTAAAATAAAATCCTTGCAAGTTTGAAGATGAATCGGGAGCGGTGCCTCTCTTAGCCAGGCCCCCACCTTCCCTACCTCGGGTGGCCAAATTGGATGTAATTGTAATTGGTGACAGGACATGTCAGCCAATCATTCTCAGAATGGCTACTAAGATTTGTAATTATAATGTCCTTTATTCCTATTTAAATTCAACAGTGTCTTCACATTATTATTCCTTCTCTTGAAACATGGGAATTTGGGCGTGGGGGTTGGGGATGGTTAAGAGTCAGGGTTTTGCTTTCTTGAAATCTACACTTTTTCACAGCCTGTCCGGTCTCTCTAAGGCACCATAGGCAGGGGAGGCCTGCTATCAAGAATGGTAATTTACAATCTAAGAGTGCTTAATCTAAAATCTGTCCTTGTCAAAGGAGAACACATTGGTCCCCATGCAGCAGTAATGGGAATTTTATTTCAGCATAAGACTCAACGTGGGCTTTCAATTGTATTCTTTAAACTACCCCATCCTTATCAATTTAGGCAATGTATAGGCCTTGTGGGTCTATAACCTCATTCTATTTTTAAAATTGAAAACACTAAATGTAGTAAATAGTTTAATTCACATCTGAAAATATGTAAACTAACCTTGTAAACTGGCTGTAAACAGAACAAAAAAGTCTTATATAGTTATGATGGAATCTAGCCTTATTATTAATCATCTCTCCTGGTGATTAAAATTTAATCCTTTAAAGAGAACGTTTTCCCCAACAGACCTGTCTCTCTTTCACTGTTACCATTTTATAATCTAAAATTGATTTACTTAATTTCCACTTTCATATATGTTAGAGTTTTGCCTACCAAAGCTCTTAACAAAAATCATAGATGCAGAATATAGTACTCTAAAGTAAAAACTGCATCAGGTAGCCAAAAATTAAAATAAATATGTAAATATATAAAGTCTGTGTAACTAAGCAACACGTTAAATAAAGTTACATCAATGACATTTTAAATTAGTAATCATGGGGCACCTGGGTGGCTCAGTTGGTTGAGGGTCTGTCTTTAGCTCAAGTCATGATCCTCAGGTCCTGGAATCAAGTCCCAAGTCAGGCTCCCTGCTCAGTGGGGAGTTGGCTTCTCTGCCCTTCCCCTGGCTGGTGCTTTGTCTCTCTCTCTCAAATTAGAAAAAAAAAAAAAAAATAGTAATCATGGATATTTTGCCTTGACTCCTTCAACCCTTGATTTTTAGAAACATTTAAAATTGTCTCACCCTCATAGTTTCCATGTGCTATATGTAAAGTAGTTTGTTTTGCTTCAGCAAATTCATACTGTAATTTCATTGACCCTGGTTTTCTGGCCTAGGATTAGTTAACTAGCAATATCTGTCTTATGAATCCTGCCTTATTGGATTTCTGTCCACTCATTCTTTATTTATCATATTTATACCTGCTTCTGTGGGTCCCTAAATTCTGCACTTCACTGGTTTCTACATCTTACTATCCCCATAACACTGGACCATTCCTTCCTTCATAATACTTTTTATTAGGGAGCAATTAATCATGAAATCCTTTTCTCCTTGACCTTTTATTCCACCAACTTTTCCAAGATATCATGAACCAACAACAAACGACAAAACAAAATAATCCCCCCCCAAAAAAAGACAAAACAAAACAAAACCAAAAAGCCACCCTCATTATCACATGATCATCATCTCCCCTTCCTCCTTCTCCTCCTCCTCATCATCTTCACACCATTTATTTTCCCCTTCTGGGTTTTAACACAACGTTCTTTCCCCCAACCCCCATTCCTCTGTTTTTCAGTTGTCCCAAATGGGAATGACAGTTGGTGGGCTTGAGATGGCATAGTGATGACGGTGGATGAGATATACATGTTGTATCCCATACGTTCTTACTGTAGTAGATGTCGTGTATCCAAGTTGTCTTGGCAAAGACTTGATTCCTGATATGTGAAATCCTCCATGCCTGAGGAAGCATAGCACAATAGTTTAGATGGTTAGCAACATGGACGAGTGCTGATGATATTAAAGGTATATACTGCATGTTGGGCCAGTTTCTCCTAAAGTGTGTGATGCTGTCAAGAATACAAGGAATAGGGGCACCTGGGTGGCTCAGTGCGTTAAAGCCTCTGCCTTCGGCTCAGGTCATGATCCCAGGGTCCTGGGATCGAGCCCCACATCGGGCTCTCTGCTTGGCAGGGAGCCTGCTTCCTCCTCTCTCTGCCTACTTGTGATCTCTGTCAAATAAATAAATAAAAATCTTAAAAAAAAAAAAAAGGAATACGAGGGATTAAATAAGACCTTTATTTTGTTGTTGACTTGTTAGATTCATCCAAGGAACATTCTGTGATCTGGAAAATATTACTGACTCAAATGTATTATTGATAACTAGCAAGATTCCTTGCATAGTAGTTGTTAGAATGACTGCATTTTAACTTCCTTTGCTATTCACAGTAAATTTAAAGACATAAAGATACCAAGAGTTTGTGATAATATGCTATTATTTAGAGAGAATTGTGTGGAAAATATAGGGTGTTTTTTTTTTTCACCTATGCATAGAGACTTGATGAACATTTTGGAGTAATTGTGTTAACAGTCCGGTTCTCCTACTGTGTTTCCAGATATTTGAGACTTTGGGATAAAAAATGAATGGCTGCAGTGATGGCAGCAGAAATCAGTGCTTACAGCCTTTTTCTGTGTACAGACATCTAAGTATCAAAGGGTAGACATGGATATGGTGGAATTTTACTACACCAGTTAGTCAAGTTGAAACAAATTTTCCCAGGATTTCCTCCCTAAATGGTTCTAGGTTAGTGTAGGTCCAAAGAAAAATCTTGTATAAGATTTAGCAGGTAAACACAGAGCCAGAGCTGCACTTCTTTATGTTATGAGGGTTGTTGCAGGGCACATGTTTGCTCCCCTGTTGGCACAAGACAGCAGCCTTACCTTCCATTTCATGTCTGACATCCCGCTTCAGCTTCTCCAACTCTTGGGCTAAGTGCATGTTTACATATGAGACGGAGACAGTGAAAGGTTGAAGCAGATCCCAGTCTGTCCCATGCGTTCCATCTAAGCTTACCAGATTCTGTCTTGTCCTTGCATTCTCTGGTTCACATCCATCTTCCCTTGTCAACTTCCTGCTGTGATAACTTCAACCTCAAGGACAAGACTCGGAAATAACAGCCTTATATACACTATGTAACCAGACCTTAGAACTGTGTATTATTTCATCATGTAATAGCCACTTCCTCTCACCCTTTGACTGTAATGCTCTTATCAAAACCTGATTGCTGCAGTAGAAAAATGGTAGAAGCAATAAAAGCGGCCAAGAAATTTAGGAAATGGGTGAACGCCTAGTAAAGAGAGGGACACTTGGATGGCTTTGCTAAGACATATCCTAACAATATTTATGCTTTCTCCTGTAAATTAAAAGCTGTTTTAAAATTCTCCTTTTCTACTAGAGTTCTAAGCCTTAAAATTTAAGCCTGAATATGTAAGGGCCCCAGAAAGAAAGGAAGAGCATACTTAATTCAAGGAGGGTTTAGTGAAGAAACTGTTAACAAAGGTGTAAGCAGAATGTATGAAAACACAGGAGATAGTGCAGTACTGAGGGGCTGTTAACAGTGGAGCTGTTTTCACTATTGGGTCAGAGGGGGAACTTGATGAAGCAACTACCAGAGATGGAAGAACAGAGTTCCTTACAAAGGGGGTTATTTCAAAAGGCGTTGTGACTTGCACTGGAGAAAAGTAGTTAGCCTCAGACAAACCTGCACAGTTTGGATACAGACATGAATAAATACCCCGATTCACTCTCATCCCTCATTTGATTACTTTCAGTGCTCCCCATTGGGTGTTTTCAAAGAAAGCCAAAGGTCAACGAAACCTGTTGAGGGGTCAAGCTCTCAGAGCTGGGTGGAGAGGAGTGCAGAGTACACCCGTGTGAAAACAAAACATATCCATCACAGGGTCTTAATCAACCAACCAACAAGAAGCTTATTCTTCTTAGTCCAAAAGATTTAAAATTAAGGAAGAGTTGACAGGGAGTCACAGACCTTTGGAGTAAATTTTCAGTGTTAGACACAGAACAGTGCCGGCCCTATGAGGTCCACTTCCTAATCTTTAGATTCTTCGGAGTATCATGTTATGTTGCAAAAGGAAATTAAAATTGCAGATGGAATGAAGGTTGGTAATCAGATGGCCTTAAAATAGAGAGGTTATCCTGGATTATCCAAGTGGACTCAATAGAATCTTGAGTCCTTTAAAGTGGAAGAAGTAGGCAGAACAACAGGTCAGAACAATGTGATGGGAAAAGGACACAGCCTGGAATTATTGGGTTTGAAGCAGGAGGAAGGGCCTGTAAGTCAAAGAATGTGAGTGGATAGCCTCTATATACTGGGAAAGAAAAGGAGACCAATTCTTCTTTAGGGCATCCTAAAGAAAGGAGCAGAGCTTCGCCAACACTTTGACTTTAGCACAGTGGGAGCCATTCAAGCTTTCTAACCTCCAGAATTACAAAATAACAAGTATGTGTTTTTCTAAGCTACTAAGTTTATGGTAATTTTCTACAGCAACAGAACATAAATACACTCAGATGCAAGTTTCTTGAATTAATTTTACCCATACGTTTTGATCACCTCGGATAATTCTTACAGAAGTCGAACAACATTGAGCAGACAATAATTTTATGTTAATGCTAGGACTATCGCTGCTAAGAAACTCAGCCTCCATCGTTTACAAGAAGAGTAAGTGTTCCTTACAGAATTACAGAAATGGAGGGTGGCCTTTGTGATTCTTACTCTAAATAGGAAGATCATTCCTGCCAAGCAGTTTAAAACCTCCCGTATCATCCCAGTACTCAGAACCATCTCCAGAACAGGAGAACATAGTCCTCACTGGTAGGAAACAGAAGTCAGGAAAACCCTAGGGTACCAAGCTCAAGGTGGGTGGATAAGACCTCTCGTGTTCAACAGCTTTTCTTGTAATTAATAAGTAAAGGCCAACGATTATTTCGAAGATCTGAAGCAAGAACTGAGTATCAGGGAGGCCATATAGAAGAAGAAAAATGTATATAGGAAAACCATTCCAAATCATACTGAGTCAGAGATTTCTTTCTTTCTTTCTTTATTTTAGCCAAAGTAATTAAGAATCTTTATAATTTCCTTAGTAAAGAATTGTATCAAAACCAGCCTGGTCCTTGTTTCTTCACTAAGAAAGTAGATTTAACAGTGTCAAGTTGTCATTATGATTTGAAACTTAAGTAAGCCTCCAAATCACCTAGTCATCTTCTTAAATTTCTTTCCTGAAGACCCAAATGGTATCGTTACAAGGATTTGCCTGGATTGTTTAAACTCTATCTAATCAGTTTATTCAAATTCTGGTGTCAGGAGTTCTGGGATCGCGCCCCACATCGGGCTGCCTGCTCAGCAGGGCTCCTGCTTCTCCCTCTCCCACTCCCCCCGCTTGTGTTCCCTCTCTCTCTGCCAAATAAATAAATAAAATCTTAAAAAAAAAAAAAAAAAAGGTTAGGAGAATCACCACAGCCCCTTTAAAACCACCCTGCTGATGCTGGTTTTTAAGCTTACATGGTACAGAGTTATTCATTCTCAGATATTTGCCAAAATGGTTGTTCTTTAAAACATAATCCATCTGTATGGACTCAATAATGTTGAAACAACAAACAGAATCAGTCATTCAAGCAGGATAAAATGAACACATATTCTGTACACAAGATCCTTATCTCTGCCATGTTAGTTTCTGGTGGCCTGTTTTCTTACCTCATTGCTATCTAAGCTTCTTAACAGTGATGCCATAATCATTTCTAGCAATGATTTCCTATTAGTTTGCATTGCATTTAAACTGGTTTTCTTAAGAAGCAAGTTAAGATCATATAGCTCTCATTTTTTTTTAAAGATTTTATTTATCTATTTGACAGAGAAAGATCACAAGTAGGCAGAGAGGCAGGCAGAGAGAGAGGAAGGGAAGCAGGCTCCCTGCTGAGCAGAGAGCCCAATGCGGGGCTCCATCCCTGGACCCTGAGATCATGACCTGAGCCGAAGGCAGCGGCTTAACCCTCTGAGCCACCCAGACGCCCTCATATAGCTCTCATTTTGAAAATTAGAACAGACTGGCCAGCAAAAAACATGAACTCAACACTTGAAAAGTGTGTGATGCTTGATAGTATGAATATTCTCTAAAAGGAACTCTATCCAGTTGTGTATACCTAATTATAAATGCAGCCAGGCTGTCCTCATAGTGATATGACTAGCCTAGTCATTAGTTTCATAAAGCAATGCAATGCCTATATTCTTATTTTTTAATAATCATTTTTCCTTTCATGAGTCTGCTGTTCTTCTCTATCTTATTTTCCCTGGAAAGGAGGAGAAGAAAAGGTGTGAGAGTGAGTGATAGGATACAAAAACATGAAAAATAACAATCTTGGTACCTACTCCCCTTCCAGTAAACTCAGGCCTTTTTATAGTGAGGGTTTCACATAGCTTTCATGGTCCAGGGACACTTTTGCCTCTGTAGGTCTCTTTCTCCATTAAAAATAAAATAATAAGAATTATTCTTTATAACTGTATTAGTATAAAGACTAATATAATCCAGGCTGGATTATATGTCTGTTTCCCCCCCCTGCTGATTAAAAAAATAAACAAATAAAGCATCTTCCTTGTCCTTAAAAGTCCTGGACCCTTGCACTGTACCTACCATATCCAACGGATAAGTCAGCTCTGTTACAGCCTCACAATGGTTACACTTTTAGCAAATTTGGCTTACCTTTTGAAGTGCTCTACAGTCTTTTGATATATGAGTTAATCAATTGTTTCATTATCCCAATTTTTATATTACTTAATAAATCATTTTTATTTTAAAATCATTTTTATTTCATAGGTACATTCTGTAAGGTTGTGCCAATTAATTGTTCAATCAATGGAATCATTCTTTTTCATTAACCTGTGTTATTACCACAAAGGAATTGAATTTTTATTTCCTATCAATTCCCAGTTCAAATACCATCTACCTCTTGAGCTTTGAGAATTTTGACTTCTAGTTTCTTACCATTCCCCTCGGACTACTGACACACAGGTTCATACTAGAGCTCATGCTCTGTTACATATACTTGTGAAAGGTGTTTAAATTTAGAAAGTCTTTTACTAACAAAAGTGATTATCCATAACTTATCTGTGATGTCACTTGTAATGCTAATATGTCAGGGTTTTTTTTTCTTAAAGCAAGAAATATAAGAAAATATTTTTAATATCCTTAATATTGTTCTTTAGAGGCAAATAGTTATCTGCATTATTTAAGGAGCAAATAAATCTCTAAATACCAGTTCACAAGATTAGTGCATCTCTTGCTGTCTGATAATTGAAACTATCCTTTCAGCATATTAGAACTTGGCTTGATACTCTATGCTATGCAAAAAAGTATTCCCAAATTGGTGTTTTGAGGAGTGTTCTAAGGAATGTGCTGTGTTTCTTTTTTTTTTTTTTTTTTTTAAAGATTTTATTTATTTGTTAGAGAGAGAGATACAGAGCGCAAGCACAGGCAGACAGAGTAGCAGGCTAGAGGCAGAGGGAGAAGCAGGCTCCCTGCCGAGCAAGGAGCCCGATGTGGGACTCGATCCCAGAACGCTGGGATCATGACCTGAGCCGAAGGCAGCCGCTCAACCAACTGAGCCACCCAGGCGTCCCTGTGCTGTGTTTCTTAATGCTAAGACTAACATAACCAGTTCAACCAACTTATGAAGGTTAATAATTTTTCTCAGTTGATTGAGAATGTCTTAGAGTTCAGGAAGATTTGGAGGTAAACTCTGGTGGCGTGCTCCACAGTTAATTTACAGCCTTGCTCTGTGGACTGCATGTCCTGGGGTCATCCTGCTCCCAGCACCTGTGGCAGCTGCATCCTAATGGAATGTAAGGAGTTAGTGCAGAATTCCAACAACCATTTTCATGTTCTCAAGCAGTAATTCATTCCACAGGTGTCTATCTTACCAGGAGTTGAGCCCCAACTACCTACAGCATGTGAATATAAGAGAGAAGGGCTATTTTAGTGGCTACATGCTAAGTTAGAAACTGTAAATCCAAGACTTCCAATAAATTTGATGTTCAGTGTACTTAGAACTCATACAGCCATTATAAATCCAAACTGCTTAAGCTAGCTTTTCATCTCTAAAGTACTGGAGATGTGATAACATCCAAGAGAATAACATAAAGAAATATATATACACACACATTCATATATATATATATATATATATGTATATACATATACATATATATACATATATATATATATGAGTTTGTCCCTTTGATAAAACAACAAAAACCAAACCAAAACAAAAACCTCTTTCCTCTTTAATTGATAGTCTTTAAAATTCAGGGAATTCTAAATACTATTAGTTAACAAAACTTGACTGAACTGAAATTTTCATGGATTTCTCGTTTTAGACTTAGAAGTCTAAACGACTTCTAAAGAACTCTGTGAATGATCTGTATTATAAGAATTCTGAAAATTGTAAGAGATTTAGTACAATGGTAGATTACTATAGGATAACCTTTTTGTTTATTCCTAGACGTACTATACTGGTGATCAAAGTGATTTCTTAGACTTCAAAATTTAGAGAAGGCGTCAGTGCTAATCTTAATTAGAACACATTTAAAAGGGTTTTAAAAATTATTTATAATTAGAATACCTAGTGTTTCTGTTTTTGTTTTTAAGTTTAGTGCATGCAGGAAGCTATATTTTTAACAAGCAACCCAGGTGACTCTTGAAATCAAGCAAGTTTTGGAACCAATGCCTTCAGCACATGAACTATATAAATACTGTATTCTGTCCTCTTAATTTCTGCTTTACTTCTGATCTCTCCCCAAGAGATATATGTAAATCCATAATAAATTATTAGCAGAATTAGTCATTAGTCCATGATTAGAAAATGGACATTATTAACCAAGAACACCTTCATATACTTATTATATCATTGAACAATGTTTTCTTATAACTCATAAATCTGGCATAATGTCAATGTTTTTACTTTATTATGGCAGTCTATTTTAGGAATAGAAATTTCCTAGAGAGATACTTTGCGGCCTAAGGAAGAAGGTGCGCATGTAACTATCCTGCGAATCTGTTGGGATTCATGACGCTCAAGAACCAACATGCATGAAACTCCTTTCGGTGTGGCATTAACTGACATTACTTGGAGGGATAGATTTCAAATATTTATTTTATTTATAATTATCAGTCTACCTGTCTCTCTTCTGGAGGAAAAGGGGACTTCTATTTCTCCCATATATCCATGCCAGTACCCGTCACAGAATCTGATATATTACAGATCTCGGAACACTAGTTGACAAAATCAATTACTACTCACTGTGTATAAACACATGTGCATACACAATCTAGTGTTTTTAATATTAGCAACTGAATCACATGATTAGATTCAAAGGTGCATTCTTTCTCTAATAGGACTAGCTCTGTTACTGTTAAATGTGCATACGGTAACATTGCATATTATAGTTATATTACTATTGCTATTATTATGACCATTCACGTTAAAGCATGCTTACAGAAGGGCTTTTATCATTTGATAACAAAACATTTTGAAGAACTTATTACAATTGCCTCACACATTTTATCACTCTAAGTAAGAGCTAGATGCACAGCATTTGCCAACAAATATCAAAAGATTGTCAGCCCTGGAAAATAATCATCAGAAGACGGGCTGAGGGTCTTCTCAGCTCAATACATTTGAGCCCATGACATATTTTGAACTCTGACCTCAGAGAAGGAAGCGTGGAGCATGTTAACAGGATAGATCAGCCAAATCCCATCTGTCTGATCTTATTAGGATACCCTCAGGATTTAGGGTCTGACCTTCTGTAATTATTGACACCTATTTAATTTATCTTTTCATCCATAGCCAAGCCGAGTACAGCTGTGATGGCACATGTAAATACATCACTGTTGCCAGCACCGGCTGATTGGCATTCATGCTTGAGTGTCTTTTTTATTTTCTCCTTGGCTGCTGGGAGTAGCCTGAGCAGCGTGGAAACTAAAGAGCTTCATCTATTAGGCATGACAGATTTGTATTCAGCGGTAAACGCCTGACCTTGCTCTACTGCCTCATCCATTCCCATCATCCTCTCGCCAGATGAAAGAGTCTGCTGAACTCCTGCTTCCTGGCTGTTTCCTTGGCAACAATAACTGAGTCAATCTGAGAGAATAACTAATAGAATACCCTGGTAGTAGGATTAAGTGCTAAAATAAAATAAATTAATTAATTTTAAAAATCACCCACAGAATTATAAATGAAGAATGTTTAAAACTGAGATGTAAAAAAAAAAAAAAATAACCATCAGTGGAATTTTTGATTTTTATTAACCCGTTTCACTTTGTGGTAATACAGATTTTCCCCAAGGTACTCTAGCCTGAGAGCAGAGTATTTAAGCTTTTAGCGTCCATTTGAGTTACACTATGAAAACAGGTTAGTTTGGTAATTAAATTCATAGTGTCTTAAATGTTGAATGAGTAGAAGATGTGTGCAGCCAGTGTCTCAACTGGAGAACTGTGCAGTGAAATGAGCACTGTTTCCCCCCCTTTTCTGAAGGCGATATGCCTTTTTAAGGTATTAGACCTGGAAGATCATAAACTTGCAAGTTTCATTTTCCTTTAGGATTCTGTCACTTTAAGCTCCAATTCTTTCTACCTGAAAGATTCATCAGCATTCTTGCTTTGTATTATTTTTTGACAACACATCACAAGGTTGTCAAAAGTCTAAAAATCCCTGTGGAATTCTTTAATTTTCAGGGAAATTCATGGCATCAGCTGAAAACTAACCTCCTAAATTTTCAGTGAAACTTTGATGGACTTTTATAGAATGATTCCCGATGACTTTATGTCTTAAGAATGCACGTAACTAAGAGCTCCAGGACAGAGAGATCCACCAGAAACAGTGGGTTTTTTTGATAAAATGTTTTCTATTCTGGACATCCCTAATGATTGCATCATTCTTTTTTTTACGTTTGCTTGCTTAAAGAGAAATTTTAAATGATTTCTAAAAAAATCCAATGTTTCTATTATTCTAAACTTATTTTTCTACTCATATTTAATATTTATTAAGGCTGTTTGACATATAGATGTACTTAACTGGGTCTGATAAATAATAGAAGGTAGTAATAATGTAATAATGTTAATTCAGAGAATCTCCTACTTTAAAACTCTGTATTAAACAAAAGTTTAACATTATTTATATTATTTTATGTATCACTATTACCACAAATTATGAGAGCATAGTTAACTCCTATAATAAAAATCATAATTTCAGTTGAAAGCTTATTTATCTATTTTCTAATTAAAATATCAGACTCATGTTTAATGCTCCTGATTAGAATGGACATTATGCTTTGCAGTCTTTTATAAAGGTTAAATATAAATATATTCCAATTGTCATTGCTGGTACTCTTTTCAGGAACTCTGATTTATCACAAAATAAAGTCTGAAGGAGATGAAGACCCCTCAGTGCCAGGTCAATGTATAGACTTGACTGCTCATGCATCTTCAGAAAGACATGGGATCGGATGGTCTGTCTTCCTGTGGGTATCCTCTGCCCATCACAGAGGAAGCAACTGCCTTTGCTGGTATATCTGATAAGTGAAAGGCTTTCAGATACTGTTTTTGAGTTGTTCTAACAAAATAGAAAAAACTCTATTAGTTTCCTACTGCTGCTGTCTCATACTTACACACACCAAGTGGTTTAATAACACAAATGTATTATCTTACACGTCTGGAAATTAGAAGTCAAAATGAGTCTAACTAGGGTAAAGTCAAGGTATTGGAAGGCACAATCCGTCCTCAAACCTTAGGGAGAATCATTTTATTGCCCTTTTCAGCTTAAAGGGGCATTTGGCATTCCGTGGCTGCTGCTCATGACCCCTCCCTCATTTTGTCAAAATTCTAGCTTCTGTTGTCACTTCTACTCCCTTTGACCCCCGGCCTCCTTTGATAAGGATCCTGTGATTGCACTGGGCGCACCTGGATAACCCAGAGTAATCTCCCCATTTCAACATCCTTAATATATTCCCATCTGTTAAGTCTCTTTTACCGTGTAAATTAACATAATCATACTTTCCCCAGATTAGAATTGGGAAGGCACCTTTATTTGGGGGAAGGGAAGCCTTGTTCAGTCTACCACAGACACAGCTCAGTCTTCTGAAAGGCATACAGAATGGGCTTTTAACAAATAATTCTCAAGTGAGTAAATGAGAATAACCACACAGAGATGTACAAGAAATAATATAATGAAAGTGCACGGGAGTTTGTAATGTTCTCAAAAGGAGAAGCATAGTTTTCAAGTGAGTCATGCGCAGTCACAGGGTCAGCTCTCCAGTTGAGTATCGCAGGGGAGGGAAAGTGGACTTTCAATTAGCAGTTGTTTGTCTAGTTGACCTGGCATCTAATTTATTATTATTATTATTATTATTATTATTATTATTTAGATCTTTAATATTTCTACTATTTTCATGGGAAATCCAAAATTAAATGGTAGAGAAGGTATAGGCTATAAAATATGACAAAGACATCAAAGAAATATAATGAAAGGGTTGTATTTTGATTGGAGTTTATAGCTTTATGGTGGGTTCTAGATCCCCTTTAACTATATTCCAGGATATATCAGTAAGGATAGGAAAAGAGGTGAAATTAAGCCGAGACCCAAAGCAATTGTTTAAAAATCAGCTTACAGTTTATGATATGATAATTATTATTATGATCCTTGTCTGTGATAACATTACCATAATTACCATGCTAAAAATATCATAACTACTCTGTAATGAAGTAAAACACATTAATATTTAGTGTTGTGCATTTTACACAAAATACATTCTTGAAAGGTTTATAAAACAAAAAATGTAGTTAAAAACATACATCAAGAAAAAGAAAGAAAAGGGGAAAAGTAAAAAAAAAAAAAAAAAGATGAAGCACAAAGGAAAGGTGGCTTTTATGGTATTTGAAATGAGTTTTTAGGGAATGATACCAAAAGGTTTCAAGGAAGAAAAACCTAGTATGACAAAAATAGAGTTACAATGTACATTTATTTGTTCATTCAATAATAAATCACTTGATAGTTTCAATTTTATGTCCAAGCAGTTGATTAACCACTGCCGACAATCTGTGGTTTAAATCTACACACCTTCTATGTTGTTTTCTCAATTCTGAATACAGTCATAGACATAGAGTGAGTCACTTGTTGGTCAATGAAGAAGTGAGCCCTCCACTTCCCTGTGTCCCTTTCCTTATCTGGTCCATGTGGGCCATCATTCTGCTCCCTCTGCATCCTGCTGGTGCCCATCTTTTCTCTCTTCACCTTGACCGACCATAAAGACATTTACACAAAGAAAGATGAAGAGTTTCTACCAAACTATACGCCTGGAATGATATCAAATTAAAGAAATATCTACTTGCAAAGGAACACAGACCTAACTGAGGGAGATCAACCAAGATACCAATAAATTAGAGAAACCAGACTAAAACACATGCATTCAGTATTCATGCATCTTTGTAAGGCCCCAAGTATATCCAGTCTGTATTATGATCCTGAATTAGCATGCTTGGATTGCCATAACAAAATATCACAGACTGGGTGGCTCGTAAACAATAGAAATTCATTTCTGACAGTGCCAGAGGCTGGAAGTCCAAGATCTGGGTGCCAGCATGGTCTGGTGAGGACGTTCTCTTCTGGGTTGCAGACTTCTTGTGTTATCTTCACATGGAGAAAGTGTTGGGGATCTCTCTGAGGAGTCCTTTATGAGGGTGCAAATCCCATTCTTGAGGACCCTCTCCTCATGACGTATCACCTCCCAAAGTCCCTACCTACTAATAACATCACATTGGTCATCAGTTTTAGGGTGACATATACATTCAGACCATAAGGTTTTGATATTTACATTCCATATTTGGCCAGTAAGAATCCTTCTAGATATTTGCTGTATCCTTTTGACACATTCCAATTTCATTGTAATCTGAATAATTTCTAAGATGCTTAATCACAGAGCCCCAAATAATGCAATGAAAAGCACATGAAGGCACATAGAATTGAGTTTCAATTCTGGCATTGCTAGTTCCTAGCTGTGCAGTCTTAGCAAGTAAAACCTGAGTCTTGGTGTTCTAATCTAAGAAAGCAGAATGAGGATCAATACGAAAGCCTACATAAACCAAGCAACCCAATGCTTAATATAATAATAATAATAATAGCAGCAGCTAATATTTATTGAACAGTGTGTCCTTTAATCCTGTAAGATAGATATGATTGAGTAACCTATTCTTGGACATAATATTAGTAACTTGCTGAAGAAGTTTTGGAATCCAGAAAAAGTGGCTTTAGAGCCAAAGCAATAGGGTAATCAATGAAAATTCAGTTATTATTAAATACTATTTTTTTTTATTTTTATGAATGTGGAAATAACTAAGATTTACCTTTATTAATGAAATAGCAGTGGGCCCACCTAGTTTCAGTTAGAGGATGTGGGGTTATGAGTGATACTAGCTTAGGAGCCTTCAACCACCCCACCCCACCCCTCATGCGTAAGATTTTAAGAGAAAAAGAGAAGTGTGTCTGTGATTTCGCAGAGTATCAGGAGAGAGGTATATTCATTTACATTCTCTAAACTCTATTCTAATTAAATAAAAATGTTTTGTAGTTTCAAATACCATACTTGGCCATAAGAAAGAAGAAAGGATAGAGAAACTGTTTTAGGTACTAAAGTAGAGTCAGAGGAAAGAGACAGAAGACAGGGAAGGAGAAGAGGGAGGGAACACCATTATTTCAGGGGTCAGATGCTCGGTGGGACCAATGTAATATCATGACAAACCTGAGCACTTCATCATCTGTGTGGTAAATAATATAATTTTAATACTTAGCTTCCAAGAAGGGTTTTGCAAACAAAGGCAGGCAAAATACAGAGAGCCTATTTTATTTTTCAAAAGATTTTATTTATTTATTTGGCAAACAGAGGTCAGAAGTAGGCAGAGAGGCAGGCAGAGAGGAGGAGACACAGGCTCCCTGCTGAGCAGATAGCCCAATGTGGGGCTCGATCATGGACCCTGAGATCATGACCTGAGCTGAAGGCAAAGGCTTAACCCACTGAGCCACCCAGGTGCCCCAGAGTGAGCCTATTTTAAAAAGGGGGAGACAGTTACCATCCTTTTTTCTCTGGTATTATGAAACACTGTCCACAAAAAGAATGTTCTGAGGAATTCATTTTTGACATAGTAGCTGTCAGTGCTATTCAGACCCCAGTGAAGGAGGAAGTGTACCCATTTATCCCATAGCTCCTTCACCTTGACCCTGTTCTATACAGTCAACCTTTGTTTGGGTGGCCACTTTTCTGACTTCCCTGAAAACCCTACAATTTTGCTTGAAAGGTGAGATATATCAGGAAAAAATTAAACTAGGAACAATTACAGTCTTGAAATTGCCTTAAAGAGGGGTCTCCTTCCTGCTAGTACCAAACCATCAGAGCCCAAGTTTGATTCCAAATGCTATGTGTGAATGACATAACTGTCCTCTCCCTGAAGGTGTGCTGGTGGGCACACACATTTGTACATGCACTTGGCAGTGCGCTCATTCTCGATGCCAAAGGAAGCTGTGATATCACAAAGTCAAGGAGATGAGTAGAAGCACACTCAAAAAGTGGGTTATTTTAACCCTTGGGGACTATTCTATGCAATTGCTGCATGGGACAGAATGAGAGGTGTGACCAGTGCTAATCCACAGGCTTCTTGGGACCCTTTAACAGCAGGGCTAACCCCAAATCTCGTTAGCCCTGAAAAAGATGGCCAAGGTGATCTTTACATTAAGAATTCTGTGACTTGCTAGTCACACACCAGCGTACTGAGAACAATAAGTATACAGAGGTATTTGTTCAAAATATTTGATTTCCCCTATGGCTACTTAGCTAAGAAAACATAGAGGACAGCTCACTTTTTTACTGACATGTTTGTTGTCTTTTGTTCTGTAACCATCCTCCCAGGATGGGTATAAAATGCAGAGACTTGATTCTAAGATACTTTGTTTATGTCAGAGATGCCATCAAGCTCCTGGTGATTCCCTGGGACAAGTGGCCCTGCCTCCTGACACTACCGCTGGGCTGTTTTCTTTAGAGTGTTGACATTGATTTCTTTCCTCTTGGCGTGTAGAAGTCCCAAGTGCCCCACTGACCCATTACCTGAGACTGTAATTACTCCAGGAGCAGGGAATGAAAAGGGCATATCTCCTCTGCTTTCAGAGAATGACAGACTCAGGGCTAGAAGCAGGCCCTGCATTAAGGCAAATCTCTCCGGAGAGCTTAAAGAATCCCGAGCCATGATTCATGCATTTTTGCATCAATAGAGGCCAGGCTCATTATCACTGAAGGCAGCAGAAGTTCTGGAGTTGGCACATGACTCTGAAACCGCTTCATCATAAAGACAGATCCTAATGCTCATATTGGAAACCCAGACACACGAAAAAAGGTAATTAGTATAACTAGCTACCATCCCTCTTCCAGAGTACCACCATTTGGTGAATGCTTTCCTACTTCATTTGGGGGAAAAAAAATGTTCATTGTAAAGTGAGCTGGTTGTTCACAAGCCCTTTTTTAGAGACACATTGATTTTTAAAAAGCATTTTTAAGCAATATGAGTGGTTCCACATGTTTTTATTCCTCAGAGCATATGAGATCTAGAAGATTTTATAATTTCGCAAAATCCATTTCCAAACTCTACAAGGTTCTTTAGACATTATATTAATAGACCTCTGCCTAATTTTTTAAAGTGAGTGTATTACCAGCCAAATATTCAGGCTATATTCCTGTGAGTGAATGAGCTTTGCTCCCTCAAATAGATAGTCTGCTTAGCTGATTTTTAAAGTTAATTATGGTCCAGTGAAATTTAAAGGTCAGACCATGTCTATTTTCCTGGCTTGCTCAGTGCTGTGGGCATATGGACACCAGATAAATCCCTTCACTGCTGACCCAACTAATAACTTTCCTGTACACTTTAACCTATTTCCTGTCCAGGTTTCTAGAATATTTAGTCTGTTTTTAGGGTCTTCAGAATGGATTATTATGGTGCTTGCCACTCAAGAATTCCATGAAGACCCTCTTAGAAATTTCAAATCATAAAATATAAGACAGCTTTTCTACAATATGCCCCCAAGTTATCTACATATTTCACAGATTGCCTGGCTTATTTTGTTTTGTCCTTACTACTCAAGATGAAAATCAAATTTCAAAGAGAATTTTGAAAAGCATGTAATTCTTAGGGATGGTTAGCTCAGAGATTTGCAAATTATCTTCTTATTTATTTCTTCAATCATTTTATTCACACATTCATTCAGTGACTTCTTACTGAGTTACTGAGTCATCATCTGGGCATGTCATCATGCTGAATTCCATGAAATACAAGAACACAAGACATGGAAGCTGAAGTAAGTATGTGATTATAACCTGAACTAGAAATCCAGACCCACCTTTTATTTTTAAGATCTGTTTTCCTTATTCTAGAGAGAGAGTAAGGGGAGGTGAGGGAGAAAGAGAGAGAATCTCAAGCAGACTCCCCACTGATCATGGAGCCCAGTGGTGCTCAATCTTAGGACGCATGAGAGCATGACCTGAGCTGAAATCAAGAGCCAGGTGCTTAACTGACTGAGCCACCCAGGCTGCCCCTCCGACCCAGCTTCTACCAGTGAGACATGGAACCACAGTACACAGCCCCTGCAGTCTATGACAACAGAAGCTTGAGGGGGTTCAAAAGGATTCAGGAAAGAAGAGGGGACGATGTGGGGAAGAGAACGGGGGGGGGGGGTGATATAAAGCAATCCATTTTGGTTTTGTTTATGGTGTAAAACTCTTCTTTGAAATAACCCAAAATAGTCACATATCACTAAACTGTTACGCTATGATTCCATGAAAATTGGAAGCCAATAATTGTGGTAAAATTGTATTCTAACTGATCATATCTGCTATCCCCCAAATCACTTGTGGGATGCTTTCTTTGAATGAGAGGTTTATCTTTCTTCCGCATTAGAGAAGTTATTCTCTAATATTGTGGCAACAGTATTAAAAAGACAGTGGTTGGGGCACCTGGGTGACTCAGTGGGTTAATCCTCTGCCTTCGGCCCAGGTCATGATCGCAGGGTCCTGGGATGGAGCCCCACATAGGGCTCTCTGCTCAGTGGGGAGCCTGCTTCCGCCCCTCTCTGTGCAGCTGCTTTGCCTGCTTGTGATCTCTCTCTCTCTGTCAAATAAATAAACAAACAGGATCTTAAAAAAAAATAAAAACAAAAACACAACAGTTTATGGGATGCCTGGGTGGCTCAGTGGGTCAAAGCCTCTGCTTTTGACTCAGGTCATGGTCTCAGGGTCCTGGAATCAAGCCCTGCATGGGGCTCTCTGCTCAGCCGGGAGCCTGCTTCCTTCTCTCTCTGCCTGCATGTGATCTCTGTCTGTCAAATAAATAAATAGAATCTTTGAAAAAAAAAAAAAAAAAGGAGTTTCTGACTAAATGCTTGTTACATAGTTTGTTTTCTCTGCCACAATTTGAATCCAAATATTCTCAAATGGGGAGGGATAAAGCATGTATGTATTGATTTCTTTGCCTCTGTGTCAGCTAGACTGATATATGAGAACTTAGAGACATGATCTAGAAATAAGTCAGGGACTAGGGTGAGGCAAGTGAGGCTCTTGCCTAGGTGCAAAATTTAAGGGTGTGCCAAAGCACTTGTTAATCAAGATGACATTTTAATGTAATAATTTTCAAAAATCAAAATTAATGCAAAAATTCATGACAAGAAAAATATCAACATTTTAAATAAAGACAAAATTTGTAACACCAAATTTTCCTCTTCCCCAGCCTCTAATGTGGCTTAGCATGATACCACTCTAAAATAGTTGTAGACCCAGGTGAGACACTTGTGTTCTATAACAGCTATAGATCTTTAACTCCAGGTTATATCATTTTTTTAAAGACCTGCCTACTTGAATTTCTGTTGATCCTACAAAAGATATTATTCATCACTGGAATGTTTCTACTAATAAAAGTGGAATTTAAATATATTAGAAGTAAAAGTGTCCCTGTAAGTCAAATGGCTGTCCAACAGTATGGACTCAATTAACAAGTGAATAAGCAGCAGTGTTTGGTCTAGAACCTTCTCTTCTAACCCCCAGTGTAGTGTCTCTCTAAGTCATCATACTTCCCTGGGGCATGTGTGTTTAAGAAGTAGAAGTAGGTTATTTATCATTTAGGGCTTCTGTCTGTGAAATCTCCTAGAGATATTCTATGGAAATTCAATTTAACCTTCTAACACAAAATGAATACACCACATGGGAGTAGACAAAGAACAGATAAATTAATTCCCATCTATGATTATGTAAATGCATTCTGGTTTTCATGCATGCATTTAATGGGTTAGCAATCTTAATTTTAAATACTGTACTAAGAAATGGCATCATTTGGAAATTTGTTAATTAAATGTGTTCATGTATTAACTGGCATTTTTAGAATTCCAGATCTTGGACAAATAGGGTGCGAAGAAGCTCTAACTAAAGCTCTTTATGTATGAGGGAAGCTCTTTATGTATGTATCTGATGCTGTCTCTTGCCACGAAAGTCCCTTAGCAAGCAGTTCTGGTTTCCTTAATGGAGAAAGCTAAGCCCCTTCTTGGGGTACTTGGATAAAATACTGGGAGCAACAAGTTCATCTTGTTGGTGGCTGGAAACATACAAGTCCTCATACTACTCCAAGGGCCATTTGTTTTCTGTGATTATCTGTCTCCAGAGATCCTATTCCCAGAGTATCCAGCTCAAAATCCCCAAATTTTATTTCATCTCAGTCCTTGCTTTATCTTGGGCCCGACTACAGGAAAGGATGAATATGCTTATTTATTTGAATATTGTTAAATAATCAGATTTCAGACTCTGCAAGTAAGATCCAGTTTAAAAGAAATAAGTACTCATATTCATAAGTGAACTGTTTTGAAAGGGTTGTGATTTTATTCATCCTCTAACTTCATCAGAACGATGACAAGCTATACATCTTATAAGTTAAGTACCTAATTTCACTCACTCATTTTGGCCCCCTCCCCTCTGCACATCCCATTTTTCTAAGGTGTTTCCAGGGCCTGGGAAATAGAATGCATTTTTTTGTAGGTAATAGGTTATTTTCTTATCGGTCTCTGACAATTTGTAGTCTCACACCCTTGCTTTCTGCCATCATGCCTGCCGGAAAGAATCATTCTAGTGTGACCAACTTTTGAATGTCCTCTTTTAGTATATTTCCAAGGGCTGCCCCAGGCATTTTGTCTGCTTGCCTTCTTTCACACCTCCCTCTGACCTGAGATGAGAGAGTAATCTGAGAAGCAGAAGCACAGGAGGCTATTTGAAACCCTAGCCTGGCTTTCCTTGATTTCTGTCATTTTTTATTTTATTGGACTGTGGCAGTTTCATGGGTATATCAGAGCTTTCAGATATGACTTAGGGGAAGCTAATAAAATCCCTGACAGATTAGATTGTTTTCTGTTTCTTTCTATTAAACTTTTGGCAATTGGGCTTGATGGGTTAAAAATCAAAGGAGGTGTCTCATTTCGCAATGCTATCTAAATTAGATTCTTTGTTAAGGACAGATGTAACTTCCTAGTGCATTTTTCCATGTGTAAAATGCAGAGTGGAATGTTCTGCTCTTAGCTTTCCATCATGTGCCTGGTTCTTATTTGCTCACGAACACAATCGGCGTGCTTGGTCCTGTCAGAGTGTATAGGGGATTTCACTGTATGCTGGAAGTCTGGACACACTCCAGGGCTGGAATGTATTTTTACTTGCCTTCAAAATCTGATCACTGTGGGTGCTGACTTGAATATAGGTATGATTTGGCTTGGCTACCTGGTAGTCAAGAAGTAACAAGAGAAGGTAATTCACTGTAGACTAACTTCCAGTTAAGGCTCTAGAACTGAAGATCTAACAGAAGACCTCAGGTGCTGCTCTGAATGTAGAAGAAAAAGACTCAAACCTTGAAAGAAGATCAAAGATTATACTGAGAACAGAAGGAAACACTGAGACATGTTAAATTCTAACCACAGAGAGCCACTTTACCCACTATATGTCATATGAAGACATAGAAGAATCTTCTATCTCGTTCCTACCATCTTGTCTGTTCTTCAATTGGCTTCATTTTCCTGGACTTTCTAAAGAAAACTTTAGCTCAACATGGAGTTCTAGTCTCAAATATTTAAAGCACTGTCCTAGAGAGAGCAGAGTTGGATTTGATACTCTCTCACCCTTACAACTGTGGCTCTCCAAAATGGAAATACAGAAAAAAGATGAGACCTGATCCCTAACCTCAAAGAGCTCATACTAAATTTGTCTTTTCTCTTTAATCAGAACTTACCTGGAGGTATTGCCAGATGACTAGTTAAGCTGATAAAGAAATTACACTATTTGTTGGTGACCATGTGTTACTTCCCAAAGGTAGCATGAGAGACTTTCTGCCTCATGGTGCCATAAAGTTTTAAATGGTAGTTCATGCTCAAGTAGGTAGACTTTGAAGAAAATGGGTGAACATGAAGGTTATGATTTTCCTTTGATTTATTTATGCTCAATATTTGTTTAATCTATTGTTTTATTTCATCTTTTATTTTTAGGTGTTTTGTTTTGTTTTGTTTTGTTTTACTTCTGTCTAGGATTGTGTATAGATATTCATCTTACTGTTCTTTCTTGCTTATCTGTTTATTATTTTCCCCTTACTATCCTCAAGTAGATAATCACTAGTGTAGTAATGTATCAGAGCAAAAGAAACTAAGTATAAAACCCAAATAAATAAATCTCAGAGATTTAGAAACTTTAAGTTTATAGCAATAGCTTTTTGTTTAGTTGCTTTCTTTTCTATCTTTTTTATTATGAAATAAAGACTCAAAAGAGCGATACTTGTGTGCAGGGGCATACACTCAAGCAACTCAGTGAATTCTCGCTTGATTCCTTCAGATCGAAAACTAGAATACTGCAGCCGATCATAACCTTCCTCGTTGTTTACTGCTGTTTCCTACCAAAGGAAGACGCTATGCTGAATTGTACTGAAACCATTTCCTTGCTTTTCATCGAGTTGTATCTCCTAAGCAAGGATCTCTGAACATTGCAGTTACTTGTTCTTATTTTTGAGTTCTTTGTAAATGAAATCATAAAACATGCCCCAAAATACGTATTGCTTTGTGTCCAGCCTTTTCTCTGGGCATTATGTTTATAGGAGTCATCCATGCTTTTGTGTATCTGTAGCTTGCTCATTTTATGACTATTTAGTTTACCATAGTATCAGTATACCTTAATTTATTTATCCATTCTACCAATGATGGATAATTGGGTTGTTTCCAGTGTGTGACTGTTATGCTGGTCAGAACTTACATGGACAATTCTCTCTTGATTCACAAGCACATGCTTTCCTGTTGGGTGTGTATCTAGTTGTAGAACTGCACATTTTCGACCTCAGTAGGTAATGTTAACCTGTTTGCCCAAGCAGTTTTAACAATTTATACTCATGCCCAGTGTTTATGAGAGTCGCTATTACTCTATGTTTTCACAAACACTTTCAGTCATTTTAAGTCTAACCTCTCTTGTGGGTAGGTACTGGTTTTATTTCATTGTACTCTCAGCACATGTTCCTGAGAACTAATGAGGGTGGCTACCTTTTTATATATTTATTTATGGGTATTTTCTTGAGAGATGCATATTCAGATCCATTGTCCATCTGTTTAGTTGTCTCTTTGTATTGACTCTATTGATCAGTTTGAGGAGACATCATGCAATTACCATATTGACCATCTTGATACTATATAATATTCAGTATTCCAACCTTCCAGTCCTTGATATAATATGTCATATGTTTATTTTTTACAATATTGACTACTTACCTGTTCTAAAAACTTTAATATTTACTAGATCCTTCTTACCGTTCCTAAATATTTTATAGTGTTCTATGTAGAAGTCATGATCATCTTGCATTAAATTCATTCTGGAGTTTCCAGCCCTCCTCCTGTCTTCCTTTTCTTTCCCCTTTTCCTTCCCCTTTTCCTTCCTTCCTTCCTTCCTTCCTCCTTTCCCCCTTCTTTCCTCCTTCCTTCCTTCGCTCCTTATTCCCTTTCTTTCTCTCTATTTGCCTTATTTATCATCTGGACATTCCAATAGAGAACGAGTTCACAATCCAGGACAATTTTGTCCCCCAGGAGAGATCTGACAATATATAGACATTTTTGACATCACAACTCAAAGACTGCTATGGGCACCTAGTGGATAGAGGCCAATTATGCTGCCAGATATCCATAATGCACAGGTCACCCCCCCCACAACAAAAATAGTCTGACCTCAAATGCCATTAATGCCCAAATCAGGTAACTCTGTAGTATAGTACAGTACAGTGTTGTAGAGAAATGACAATAGTGGACATGGTTGCCTTGTTTTTATAGCAAAGTAAAAGATTTTAATATTTAAGCAAGCAGTATAATGTATATTATAGGCTTTCAGTAAATAACTTTTATTGAATAAAAGCCATTTCCTTCTATTCCTACTTTGCTGAGAGCTTTATTGTGTGACAGGCATCATATCTACAAAAATGTTTAAGAAAACAAATTGAGACCTAAGAAGATGCTATCTTTCTCCAGTGAAAATTCACATTGCCTCTGCCTTAAGATCCCCCTCTGCAGGGATTGAGATAACTAAAAACTGACTCTAGTCTATACTTCTCTATACTTCTGGTTTATGCATATTCTGTTTTATGCATATCTCTATCACTATCTGTATCTATTTGCCTGTAAGTCAAAATTAGGAAGGCTTAGCAAGACTCCTCGAACAACCCATTCACTATCCCTAGGCACAAATCCTAGTTGCCTTAGTTCCTCAAGGCTGTCCAAAGCAGCAGCATCCTCAGGGCCTTTTACTCTCTCCCCACTGAAAGTAACAAGTATTCTGGAGTAAAATGGGTCCTAAACTCTGGGACCATTTCCCTTTGTCTCTATTTTCCCATTTCACGATAATACTTCACTCTGTTTTAGCTCTCCCATGCTTTCAAGTAGGCTAGTTTTGTTTTGCCCCCTCCTCCCTTTGTTTTCTAGAGTTTCTCAATGGGAATATTCTTTTGAATTATCTGGTCTACCATTACAGGAAGCAGAATTCTTGTTTTAATTGTACATGCATTCATTATTTCTAGATAAGACTTCAAGGAAATCAGCAATGAAAATTTTAAAGACATTTCTTCTAGAAAGTAGTGCATATTCATCTGTAAACTATTGAAAATGTTGAGATATGATGCTCATACTTCACACACACCCAAAATTGTTCTTATTTGAGTGAAAACTTTGAGGCATTTTTTTCCTCTAATTGCTATAATCACAATTCACATATTTAAGCTGAAAAGATGTCCACCTACGCTCACCATTCCTGAATTGGAATAATTAAATGATTAAAAAGTAATTCTGAAATAAAGTGAGGTGACTTGTAGTTCCCCAGTTTTTTAACTGAATTAGCACAGCTTTATGAATTGGCATGTCAATATCATCAATAAGATGTGTAGACAGATATGCAAAGCCCACTGTTGGCATTTTCTCTCTTCTTTGTATTATGCAGATACATTAAAAGATTTCTTTATCTTAGAAGTAGATTGGAGGTTGAGTGAAATCAGATAATTAAGCAATCAGCAAGTTTTAAACTTTTGGGGACTTCCATATCTGACCAGGGAGACACAATCAGATTTTTGCCACTTTGTACCAAGTTGAAGTAAATCTAAGTGGCTCCCAATTTTAGATTTCACTTCTCTATCCTAGTTGTATACAGCCACTCAGAAAAATATCCACTCTGGTATCTCTTCTTTCCTCACAAACAAGGATTTTACAATCTGCGTTTATTAGTCTGCCTTTTGACAGCACAAAATCTTATTTAAGTTGCTTTAAAGGAGGAAGAAAAAAATGACTCTTATGATGTTTAGACCCTCAATCTTAATTCTAAGCATTTATACTGACAGGATGAATAGATGTCCATTTTCTAAATTTTCTCTGCAAACCTGTGACCCTGTTGGAATTAATTGAATAACTTCATACGTAGTCGAATCTCTAAGGATAATGAATGTGAAAAGAAATGAGAAAAATGGAAATGCAACCCAGAGCCAGTCACTTTAGACATTTAGTTGTTTTGCAATTTGTAGTTTCAATTGCTGAAATTTTTCTTGAATGCTTCATTGTCTCACTGATCTACCAGGGAATGAGAGCTGTATTAAGGGGATGGGGGCAGGGGGAAGAAAACACCCATTTCATTGTGGTCTGAGTATTGGTCCGACTGGATACTGAGTATTGTTTCTGCTGTTGCTTTTTTTCCTGCACTAAGTGACTCTAGCAATGCATTTAGAAAACACTACACCAAAAAACAAAACTAAACTAAAACAAAAACCTAAAATAAGTAAAACCTTGTGTTATATGTAGGCCTTATAGCAAAAATGTATTCGATATATTTTTGGAACATTAAAATACTGCTAATTTGGAAAAAGGAAAATAATGTTGGTTTTATACTAGTAGCTCATTTCCCCATAGCAATCAACTCCTTGATATTATTAAAAATAGCAATAAAGGAAAACATTTAGTGGTTGCTCTTTCTGCTAAGTAATTTATCATTCATTGTTCCCATCATTTAATCCTTGCAACACTATGGTGAGGGAGGTTCTGCTGCACAGCTGAAGAAAATGAAGCTTTAAGTAGTGAAATAATTTGCCTGTTACCTGCACAATAAACGGCAACAACTGAATTTGAACCCAGATCTGACTTTATTTTCAACCACAGTGCTAATATATCATGTATTGGGCGGGGGGGCTATCCAATGACTGACTCTTGGGGATCTGAACAATGGAATAAGGAGACATATTTATTAGACTCTGGGAGGACATCCTTGAAAGTATGGGAAGAAAATTTATTTCATTTCAACTTATTTTGATATGGATCCCGCAGTGACAGGATTCTTCTGGTAGAATTGAGTGTTAGTCATATTCAAAGATCATTGGGCAGTGAAAATAGAATAAAGCAACAGATACAGTGACTTAGCTCTGTTTGTCCTATCGTGAAACTATTTTAGCTTTCAGCATCCAAATGTGTAACTGCTATGCATATTATTTGTCATTATTACTTATAGGGCTTGTCACTTAACTTCAAAATTGAAATTAGAATAGTGACTTACACTTCAAAAATCCCCTAAAAAATATCCTCTTTCACTTGGATTCTTACTCATGACTGATTCATAGAATCAGTAATATGCAGGGCCAGTATTTTAAGAGGTTTTCTTTTAAATGAGTTTCTAGGGCTCCAATGATTCAAAAAAAATCCCATTAAAGTATATTTTAAAAATTAAGCTGAACCCACCAAATAATACATCCCAGAATGCTTATTTGAAAACAATGTAGAAGACAAGGTTAAAGAAGTTGATGTATATTTTATTCTTTTTTTAAAATATTTATATGGGACAAAAATTCAGTGAGTTAAATCTTTTATTCAGAGGCTGCTCAGTAAATAAACTACAGAATGTGTAAGATTCACTTTTACATAGTTAGATATAATTTATTAATTCTATTCCAATCCCAGTGAGAGGCTTAGAATAGTTTAATGATTAACATGATAAATTATAAAATATGTATTTTCTTCATTTACTTCCCGTTTGGAAATCTCATAAACTTATCCCTACATAATGATTTTCATTAGCCCTGATCTATTTTTCCTTAAAAAACAAAACAAAACAGGGGCACCTGGGTGGCTCAGTGGGTTAAAGCCACTGCCTTCCGCTCAGATCATGATCCCAGCGTCCTGGGATCAAGCCCTGCATCAGGCTCTCTGCTTAGCAGGGGGCCTGCTTCCTCCTCTCTCTCTCCCTGCCTGTCTCTCTCCCTCTCTGTGATCTCTCTCTGTCAAATAAATAAATTAAAATTAAAATTAAAAAACAAAACAAAACAAAACAAAAACCCAGATTTTGTTATTCTCTTTACCTGTGTTTGTTTGCTTATTTATTTAGCGTCAGCTTTATTGAGATACAATTTACATACCATAGATCCTATTCTTTTTTTAATTACGTGGGAAGTAAAAGTTGATGGATGCCTGTAATACAAAATGGATATAATTTTATATGTATGTAATACATATAATTGCATATATGTAATAATTACATGCATATGTATGTAATATAATTACATATATTACATACATATGTATGTAATACAAAAAGTTTGGAATGTAGATCATTTTTAGAACTATCAAAGCAAAAACCTTCATTTTTTTACCAAAGCCTGAATCTCATTTAGAAATAATAGATACATTTCTTAACAACAAACTAATTGTAAATCCCGTGTTAAGCTTATTTAATCTAATCTAATAACTTTCTTTTCTTTATTTCTTAAGTTTTGAAGACTGTTTTTTAGAACAGTTTTATGTTCACAGCAAAACTGAGAGAAAGGTACAGAGATTTCCCATAAACTACCCATAACCCTACACGTGCATAACCTCCCCCATTATCAACATCCCCTCCCAGAATTGTACATTTGTTAGAATTGTGGACCTACATTGACCATCATAGTCACCCAAAGTCAGAGCTTACATTAGGATTCACTCCTGAAATATATTCTGTGGGTTTGGACAAATGTATAATGACATGTAGTTACCATGATAGTATCATACAGAGTAGTTTCACTGTCCTAAATATTCTCTGTGCTCTCCCTGTTCATCCCTACCTCCCAAGCTCTGGCAACTCCTAATCTTTTTACTGCCTTCCTAGTTGTGCCTTTACTAGAATGCTTTGTACTTACGATCATATACTATAAATATAATAATATCAGTTACTTAAAGCCTTTTTCAGATGGGCCTCTTTTACTTAGTAATATGCATATAAGACTTCTCCAGGTTTTTTCATGGCTTGATAGCTCATTTATATTTAATGCTGGATAATATTCCAGTGTCTGGATAGATCACGGTGTACTTATCCATTCAGCTACCAAAGGACATCTTGGTTGCTTCCAAGTTTTGATTATAAATATAATGGATTATAATATGCTATATGATATGATAGAATAGAATATAACATAATTTATATTATATTATTATAACGTACATAATATAATATGATACAACAATTATAAATAAAATGCATATAAACATCATGTGCACATTTTTGGGTAGACTTAAGTCTTTCATTTTTGTGGATTAACAGCAAGAAGTGAGATTGTTGGATCATATGGTGACAGTATGTTTAGTTTTGTAAGAAACTGCCAGTCTTGTCCAATGTGGCTGTCCCATTCTCCATCTACACCATCAATGAATGAAAGTTATTGTCATGTCATCTCCTCATCAGGATTTGTATTTGTTAGTGTTTTGGATTGTGGCCATTCAAATAGCTGTATAGTGATATCTCATCTTTGTCTTAATTTATATTTCCATGATGACGTATGTTGTGAAGCATCTTTTCATATGCTTATTTGCCTTCTGTGTATCTTCTTTGGATATTCTTAAGGTCTTTGGCCATTATTTGATCAGGTTGTTTATTTTCCTATTATTGAGTTTTAAGAGTCCTTTAACATATGTGTCTTGCAGATATTGTCATCTAGTCAGTAGCTTGACTTCTCATTCTCTTGACATTGTCTTTTACAATGTGGAAGTTTTAAATTTTAACCAAGTCCTGCTTTTCAATTGTTTCTTTCATGCATTGTGCCTTTGGTGTTGTATCTTAAAAAGTTACTGGTGTGCCCACAGTCACCTAGGTTTTCTCCTGCATTATCCTTTAAGAGTCTTACAGTTTTGCATTTTATATTTAGGTGTATAATCCATCTTGAGTTACTTTTTGTGAACTGCATTAAGCTCTGTATCTCAACTCATTGTTTTGCATGTAAATGTCCAGCAATTCTAGCATCATTTGTTGAAAAAAACTATCTTTGTTCCATTGTATTGCCTTTGCTCTTTTGGTGATAATCAGTTGACTATATGAATGTGAGTCTATTTCTAGACCCTCCACTCTGTTCTAGTGATATATTTGATGAGTCTTTCACCCATACCGCACAGTTTTGATTATTGTAGCTTTATAGTAAGCCTTAAAATCTGGTAATATAAGTCCTCTAATTTTGTCCTCCCTCAATAATGTGTTGACTTTTATTATATATTTTTAAAGATTTATTTGTTTATTTGAAAGAAAGAGAGCATGAGGGGGTGCAGGCACAGTGGGAGAAAAACTCAAGGAGACTCCCTGCTTAGTGTGGGATCTGATATAGAGCTCAATCTCAGGACCCTGAGATCATGACCTGAGCCACAATCAAGAGTCAGACACTTAACAGACTGAGTCACACAGGTGCCCCAATATTGTGTTCACTTTTGAAATTCTGGGTCTATTCTGGGTCTTTTGCCTTTCTTTTGTGTTTAATTAATGGAATTTTGAGCCATGTTGCTTCATTTCTGTCACTTTATTACATAATCTTCATTAAGTCATTGCAATGCATTTTGATTACAACTTTATTATTATATTAGACTCATTTTCTTTGTTGCTCTACATTTCTGAATTTTCTTAAGCTTTCATTTTCTCTAAATTTCAAATGTATTTTTTTCTTTTCAAAATTAAAGTTGTGAACATGAAGATTGATGGAAAACTACTAATTATCAAAGAAAAACAAGTAAATAGCTCTCTGCAAGGTGGTATCCTATGACACTTTGTCATCATGACTTTTGCACTAATATAGTCTTGTGTATATAAATGATGTCCTATCAAGTAGTCGCATGTAGTACCAGTCGGTAGCATTGTTATTGAATCTTGACTATGTTTTATTTCTAAATCTTACCATTTCTTAAATAACCCCCTCCTTTTGATGCCTTTAAAAGACAATGTGAAGAATGTAAAATAGTTGAGATTTCTGTAAAAAATATTTAACATTCAAGGGGTCCCTGGCTGGCTCAGTTGCTGGAGCATCCAACCCTTGATCTTTAGATTGTGGGTTCAAGCCCCACATTTGGTACAGAGATTACTTAAAAATAAAATCTTTAAAAAAGGATATTTAGTGTTCAAAATAAAAATAACAGCCTGGCAACTTCATAGTTCACTCTCTCCTGAGATTCAGAACTTGTATATGTTAACAGAAAACACATTAAAAAGTAATTCTCTGCATAAAACAAATTCAAAAGGTGTTTTTCTTTTACCTTCGTTTCAGTATTTGTTAAAATCTAAGTGTGCCATTGAGAAATGGGTTTTGATTTTTTTTTTAAGGGAAGCTACAGTTTTCAAAATGTCAAGTGTGTTATGTAGTGCATACACTGAGCTACAGGGCTGCAAAGGAGCATCACTGGGAGCCAGAGTGATGGGTTATTTACATGCAGATCAGCCACGCTGGGCTGAGTAGCCCTCACAAAGAATAGCTCAGGACTAAAAATCACTTTCAAAAGACCAGACCAGGGCTATAGATTTCTATGGACTCTTGTTTCTTGATTACATTTATGGTTGGATTCACAAATGTATAAAAATGAGCCAGTTCGCTTATTTGGGGCCAAATGGAATACAGATGAAGAAATTTTTATACACTTGATGAAAGAAATGTGTCCAGATGCAATTATTATTTTGAACTTTGAAAGCAAGGCCCACTGCTGTCAATGCCAAAGCATGAACCATTGCATTCTCTACCTGGCAAGCTGAGCTCATGTTTGAAATGAACTCTTAAGAGTCTCCCTTACTTCAGGCATACATTAAAATTTTCAAGTTTTACTTCTTAAGAAAATACTTATTATTTATTATCTAACCAGTGACTTGGAGAAAATAGAATTTTAAAGAGAGAGGAGATTAAAATTACACTTATGGATTATTGGTGATATCATCAAATACATAATTTGTTGTAGGGCCCAGTAGAGCAAACTAGTTTACTGGTTTTTAACAAATGGTGGTTTTCTGAAGTATGCAAAATACACTGAAATCTTTCTATCTAAAAAAAAAAAAAAAAAGGATTAACACAAGGAATACGCATAAAATAAAAATAAAATTAAAAGGCAACATCTCCACAATAATATCTAATATTTTTCCTTCTAGTCTTAGATATCTAAAAAGTCTTTTAAGAAGTAGTTTTGCATTTTTACCCAATATATTAAAGTTGGTGTGTGTGTGTAAACACATTGTGTTTAGTAAAGGGGGGTGGAGAATGGAAAGCTACAGTGGCCTAATGTAATGAAATGACTAGCTGCCATCTTTCTAAATTCTATTTCAAAATTAGGCCATTGAATCACTCTCCTAGATTTGATTCACCCATCTGATTATTACAATTTGCCCAGTAAGTTGTGAAAAGTTTAAACATTGCAACGGTTGTATTTTCATAACTAAGGTAACATTTGACTTACAAAAAAGAGTTTACATAACTCTTTTGGACATAAAAACAATATGCATTTTCTTTGACAATTAGAACCATGCTAGGATTTTCATTCATTTAATGTGTATCTTTTGTTCTTTAGCATTAAAAGTAACATCGGCTTGAAATTGAAACAAATTATGGTATTTGCTAAGGTGTCATTATGGGATGTCTTAATGGGAGGATTAACATTCTTCTTTGAAAAAAAAATTTTTCTTACTATTACTTATTCTGTAGTGATAGTTTATACCAGATTAGTAATTTCAGGAATATAAACTATGAGTCTGTAGGAAATATAGAAAGATGGACCAGGGAAAATAAGTCAGAGATGATAAACTGATGGACCAGATGAAGTTTCATCATGGGCTGAAGGAACATATCACATAATGTTATATATATCAATATTATATAATAATATATAATATAATATTATCATATCATATTATATGATATAATAATGCTGACCTGTTACTTAGTAAAAAATCCAGATGGAGCTGGATTTGCACCAAATGGAGTGATTTGAGTTTAGTTCAATGGTTTAGTTTATCACTGTTTTGTAAAGTTAATTCTGCCTTAACCAAGATAGGTTCATTTTTTGATATGTTACACATTGCTCCAGCTACTTATTATTGAATTTTTAACATAATCATGAAATGTATGCCTGAGTTTCAGATCAAGAATTATTAAAAATGATTTGCAGTAAAGGAGTGTGTTTTATATCCTGTTCAATATCATATACTGCTAATTTGTTCTTAGCAAAAAATTAATCTGAGGCTTTCCCTATCAACTTTAAGACAGGATTTCTCACCTCTTTTTAATTTATAGTATATATTGCTAACCTTTGAAAAAAAGTCCACATTTATCTCACCTACTTCACTAATTCCTACATCTAGACCTAAAGGGCAGATCCCCCATATTAAGTTAGTTTTGAAAAAATAAAATAAATTTATTTTCTCTTGTGACCAGAATAGTTTAGTTTTTCAACCAGCCCATCAAGTGAACTTTTAAATAACCAAATTCACATTGAGCTATTTGTGAGATGGAAAGTTATAATCAATGAAAATCCAGTCAGATGCATATATAAATCCTTCAAATGTCAAAACAAACTATCCGATCTAAGCTTTGGAATACAAAACACTTTAAACATTTTCAATTTAAAGTACCTATATTTCATTAAAATTTGCTTATATGAGATAATTTAATTCATTTCTAATTTGGGAGTTATTTTGGCTGGATAGTCAGAAACTGCCTTTGTAGTGTAGGAGCAGAAAAAGTTTCCCTTCTAGGTTCTTTGGCTGGTTATTTAATCAAAAATTAAATTGATATAAGACATATTAACAGGAGAAAAACACACACTTTTCCTAAGTACAGGATACCCATAAAAATATGAGACCTAATAAAGCCGATATTAATTTCCACTTTGGGGGAAAACAAAATGTGACCCAAAGGACAACCAGGTTTATAGAACCTAAAGTTCCATAGAACATCCTGAGCTGAAAACAGAGGTTAGGGGGTCTGGGGGTACAGAAGAAAAGAAGATCATTCACAAAAAAATGTTTGTATAGTACCCACTTAATATATATAAGTTTCTTTCTTTTTTAAAAAATTTAATTTTATTTATTATTTTAAATAATATATAATGTATTATTTGCTTCAAGGGTACAGGTCTGTGAATCATCAGTCTTACCCAATTCACAGCACTTATCATAGCACATACCCTCCCCAATGTCCATAACCTAGCCACCTTTTTCCTCCCCCAACACTGCCCAGCAACCCTCAGTTTGTTTCCTGAGATTAAGAGGCTCTTATGGTTTGTCTCCCTCCCTACCCGGGGAAAAAATGAAACAAGATGGAACCAGAGTAGGTAAGTTTCTTAGGTAAAAGGTTTCTCTGTTAGTAGCTGTCTTTCTGGTACAGGCCCCCTTTCTAATGTAAATTTTGGCAGTTGAGGTAGACTGATAAGAGTTTTTCCTAAATCAAAGGATTTTTGATTGCCTTTAGCTCAAAATGCAAAGAGGTATTTTGAGGTGGCAAAATCCATTCCCTTTTGGTAATTTTGTCCCAAAAGTTTATTTGCACTGCATGAAATTGCCAGTATTGGATGGTTTTTGACCTACAAAAACAGCAATTCCATTTGGGTCAGACTAAAACTACCCACACTAAGCTCCATTTAAGAGTAGAGGAGTATGGCACAGAAAGAAGCTTCAGGGTTAAGGTCTGGTTTGCTACTCATTCTCTGGCCTTTCTTCAGTCTGAGCCCACCCTATTTGTAGCCAATCTCTTTGTTGCTGGCTATTTGGGGCTCTTGAGATGTCCAATTTGTATCACTGTTTCAAAGTGGGTGGTTTCTTACCTTCTGCTTATATGCGGACAGTTATCAGAGAATAAGAGAATTTTTAAGCCTAAAGGATCCTGAAGATTGAATTAGGGATATTCAAATTCAACCAGGTTTCTGTTTGTTTGTTTGTTTGTTTTCAATTCCAGTACAGTCAACATACAGTGTTGTATTAGTTTCAGGTGTACAATAAAATGATTCAGCTGTTTTGTACTTTCCTCAGTGCTTATCAAGATAAGTGTGTTCTTAATCCCCTTCACTATTTCACCCCCCTCCCACCTCCTTTTTGATAACAATTTGTTCCCTTTGGTTAAGAGTCTGTTTTTTTATTTTTTTCCCCCTTTGTTTGTTTTGTTTCTTAAATTCCACATGTGAATGAAATCATATAGTATTCATCTTTCTCTGACTGGCTTACTTTGCTTAGCATTATTCTCTCTAGAGCCATACCTTGTTGCAAATGGCAACAAATTCATTCTGTGTATATACCACATCTTCTTTATCCATTTATCTGTTGATGGATATTTGGGCTGCTTCCATAATTTGGCTGTTATAAATAATGCTTTAATAAGCATAAGGGTGCATATATTCTTGCAAATTAGTGTTTTCATAGTCCTTGGGTAAATACCCACTAAGACAATTACCAGATGATTGGGTAATTCTATTTTCAACTTTTGGAGGAACCTCTGTATTTTCCACAGTAATTATACTAACTTGCATTCCTGCCAGCAGTTCATAAGGGTTCCTTTTCCTCCACATCCTCATGAACACTTGTTGTTTCAGGTGTTTTGGTATTAGCCATTCTGACAGGTGGGAAGTGATATCGTGGTTTGACTTGCATTTCCTTGATGATAAGTGATATTGAGCATCTTTTCATGTGTCTGTTGGCTATCTGTATGTTCACTTTAGAGAAATGTTTGATTGTGTCTTCTGCCCATTTCTTAATTGGATTATTTGTATTTTTGATGTTGAGTTGTATTAATTTCTTTGCATGTTTTGGATACTTCAATGAGTTTTTAATTAAAATGATCACCCTACACCAGGGGTCAGCAAACTTGTTCTATAAAGGCCAAATAGAAAATATTTTGGGCTTTGTAGGCCTTATGGACTCTGTTACAACTAGTTAACTCTAGCATTATTGGGCAAAGCCATAGAAATCAGGTAAAAGAATAGACATGCTTGCATTCCAATAAAACATTATTTATGGATACTGAAATTTGAATATCATATCATTGGCACCTGCCATGAAACACTGTTCTTCTTTTGATTTTTCCGCCAACCAGGTATGTAGAAATCCTTCCTATCTCACAGGGTGTATAGACAGGCAGCCAGATGGATTTCTTCCATAGGCCATCCTTGACCAACCCCTGCTTCACGGCAGCTCTGATGTGGGTCATCCAACATCATCAGTAAACACCTCTCTTGGTTGGAGGGTGACACAAAGGAGCACATTCCAAATGCTTCATTTTGATACTGAACAGGGCCCTTGGGCTCTCTAAACAACAGAAATTGAGAAGAGGGCAATAGGGAGTTCCTGGAAAGACTATCCTGGGACTTAGGCTGGAGCACAAGGGAGACCACACAAAGGGAAGCGTCCTCAGGCTAGCTGCCTGAGGAGAGGTTGGGAAGAGTTTTCAAGAGATTAATGTGGAAAAAGGGTAAGGCTGAATGTGCAAAAAACGTAGAAATTTTGTGGTGCTTGCCCACCTACGGTCATACGTCTTCATGTGTCACATGTCCAATTATTATGTTAAATCTCCCTCCTTGGGTGTGATTTTTAGTATGAAAATGAAGGAGGGGGCGCCTGGGTGGCTCAGTGGGTTAAAGCCTCTGCCTTCAGCTCAGGTCATGAGAGCCCTGGGATCAAGCCCCACATCGGGCTCTCTGCTCAGTAGAGCCTGCTTCCCTTCCTCTCTCTGCCTGCCTCTCTGTCTGCTTGTAATCTCTGTCTGTCAAATAAATAAATAAAATCTTTAAAAAAATAACTTAAAAAAATAAATCCTTTCTTTAAATATGACAGGCAATGCATTGAGTATTGTAAATATATCATCTCATTGAATCCTCATCACAACTCTATGAAAAATGTCATTTTCCCTGCTTATAGAAAAGAAAAATCATGAGTGGTTTTGATAGAGTCCAAAGTAGGACTTAGGTCTTTTTGAAACCAAAAGTATATTGATAGGCATTTTATTGCCTCTTATCAGCTTATAGATATACAATGCCCATGTGGCCACATGATAGAGTGGTATTTTTAGTTTTGTTTTCCTCTCTTTTTCTGTCAGGTAAGATTCTTCTTACTCTTCAGGTCTTATTTTAATGTTAAAGCTTCCATGAATCCTTCTTCCAACCCCATCAGGCAGAATGTGTCATTCCTCTTGCATTTCCAAATTTTCACAGTATATTATTTTTAACATTTTGAGGAAGGTACTACAGTGTTTTTATGCAGTACCCTTTGAGTTGTCTATCACAAAGCACTGCATGAAGTCGAAAATCAATAATTAGCCATTGAACATAACTATAATGTGTCATGATGTGCTTTAGAAGCTTTGTCCCATTGGCACAAGTCCTCTGTCTCTGCTACAAAGAGAAGATTATTATATCAAACACTTTGGTCTTATCTTTGCTTTATTAACTTCGCCTTCTTTTCAGGTAGCTTACTCAACTTCTCACCCCTGTTTTGTCCTGACAGTCTTATCTCTGTATACCTAGCTTTCTTTGGGATGTGTGTTGGCCCAGCTGTTTTACCAGCAGGTAGTGTGTGGCTCTCCAAGGCCTCCATCTTCAGTATAAGGTCTTCAAGAAGAGTAGAGCAAGACCAGAGTTACCCCTTTAGAAATTAGAACCCTCAGGAGACCACAGATAGCACAGATTTTACCCTTCACATTGTTATTTAAACATCCTGAAATACTAATTGTTATAATTGGAATTAGATTTGGAAATGTATTGGATAAATATATTTCAATTTTTGGGTTCTGATTCTATCAATTTGCCTTGGAGAGAGTTTCATATATCCATCAACATTGCTCTTGATCTGCTCCATTGTCATTGTCTTATCATCATTTTTGTATGATCATAAGATGTGTAGTAACCTTTTAGGCAATTGAATAGGAGGACTATGTCATCATAGTTGGTGTTACTCAACTAAGTGTTTTTATCTCTTTACATATTTTGTATTGTTTTCTCTACTGTCTCTAACTTCTATATCCTATACATCTTGGATAGGATGAGACTGAGAAAAGGAAAGGCCAAATTATACCCATATAATATGGAAATTGAACAATCTAATGTTAAATGATAACTATTCAACTTTGCTTTAGAAAAATTGGATTGAAAATTGTGTCCCAGGCAACTTTACTACCCTGAAAGTTTTGATGAATTGAGTTTTATCAGAAATTTAAACAGTGTACAAATCATGCTACGTATCTAGCTGTATTTCAACAATATGTTTTTCAAATTCTGGAAATCTCTAAACATAAACTTCAACAGGTCATTTTTATGTAAATAATTTGAGTAGTTTCTACAAATTCTGAAATGGGAATATATCATATATGAAATCTTTGCATGTTTTGTCATATGGTCATGTGTGTGTGTGTGTGTGTGTGTGAAGAATTTCATTTTATAAAATGCTATCCATTTCCCTCAATTAGCCTAGAATATGATTAAAATGCACTTCAAATTTATAATATAATCTTAAAAGGGGATGTTGATTTTAATTGGTATAGATTTTCTTTAAAAAAAATGCATCAGGCAATTTGCAATTGGTTAAGACTATCTTCAGTTAAATAAAATGTTATATCTTAATTCTTTAACATAGGTGAGAATCAACTCTTACTTAGTAACCAGAAGCTATATGAACACTAATGAGAAGGTTATATAACGCAGTTTAACTCTATGCTCTGCTTACCTTTATGCTCAGCAAAAGTGAAGTTACAAGGAAGTCAGAGGAAAAATTGCCCTGCTAATAAGCACAGTAATGATTATGAATAATGAATATTGGAATGCTATTATAGAATAAAGCCACAAGCCATGATGTATCTTGCTGCTAAATTATTTAAAATGCTGCCTGATAATTATAGACTTGTTTTAAGTCTACATCTGTACATGTTAAAGCTGGAATCACAGTTTCTAATCAGTACCCTTTTTTCCTTCTTGGTTGGGTGGGAGGAGAATGTTCTTGATGGAAAATACGTTTTACAGTTAGAATGTTTAAAGGGAAACTATATTTTAAATTAATAGGTGTTTGGGACGTGTGTTATGCCAGGGCAAGGATTACTGAGATTTTAGAAATACACTGAAGTAAGACTATCATGATTACTTGAACTGTTACTTACCATATTCTATAGAACGTATTAAGGGAGGAAATACATTTTATCATTAAGGAAACAAAATATGAATTGCATATTTAACACTTCATTAAATATGTAGATTGCTGTGAAATCTGGTGAGAAAGTTAAGGATAGTGCGATGCCTTAAAGCCGTCTCCCCACACACGTTTCATTATTTTTGTATATGATAAAGTTAGAAAATTAGAAAAGAACCAAAGAAGAACCAGAGTTGGTTAGAGGTGAAAAATGAGAGTTTGGAAACAAAAGCACATTACTAGGGATATATCTTTCCAAAGGTAAATTAAGGACCATTTAAGACCCTTTTAATACAAAATATTATTTCAACAAACTACATGTGAAATAATGTGAGCTACATTTGAGAGTGAAAATTTCATCAAATATTATAGCATATGCCAAATGAAATGATGTGTCACTACTCATTTCTTGCATTTTTGACTTATGTGCACATTTCCTCTTGTCCCCTTGTTCATATTCATGAGCCCCTGCCTCAAATACATTATGTAAACTTACAATTATATGCATATGGTTAGTGATTTTGATTTGAATTAATACTTCCTTCATCTTTTTTTTAATGAGTATTTTACCTGTTAAGATAATATTTACATACCTATTTTTTAAATTTTGGGAAAGGTCAAAACTGTCATTTTTTAAACTTTACATTTTTGCCATTTTTCAGATATAATGCAGTATAAATAATACCAGCTGATCACCTATTATGTTCAAATACTGTGGTTAATAATTTCATATATATTATCTTTTGTAATATTAATCATAAATCTTAAACTTATACAAATTTTAGATGGAGAATCTATGAGCCAGAGAAGCTAAAAACTTACCTTGAGGTACAGACTTTATGTTGAATGCTTATTGGTCTATAGATCTCATTCAGACTAATTCTATTAATGAAAAGCTGTTACATTTTTATAAAATGATTTATTGGATGCTTTATAGCCCCACTTGGTGCTGAACACATTGAGGCTCTATGCAAAAACTATTTTGAGAAAGAGAATAATTCAAAAATCCCCTTCTAAATTCCTCACAGCAAGCTTGTGTTTTAGAATTAATAAGTGAATTTATTCATTTGTTCCTTCTCTAATTGTTTGTATCCAATGGCTACATGAGTTTTGACTAGTTGAATGAATGATTTCATATTTTCAACTTTCAAGCTGACTTGTATGTAAATTAAATCCAAGAGGTTATTTGTGTAACTGAAGACTTGTGGCCAGAAATGTTGTAACTGGTCACAGTTATGACAATAAGCACTGATTTTACTGTAGTAGATATAGGAAAAGAAATTAAAGTATTTTTTTACTCTTTTATTACTAAAGAACTTTCTTTCTTTTTTTTTTTTCATAGAGATTTGTGGTGTCTGGTAACCATGTAAACATATGCATTAGCATCTCTTGAAAAAATGAACAGGAATTATTGCAGGTGTAGTGATAGGAACCCCCCGTAACACACACCCCATTTCTTTCACAATTGCATTTCTTCTTGTCTGTGAAAAACTGTTGTTTTAATGGGGAACACAGTATTTCATTAAGATATAGATTTGCTCTGCCAGTTCTCCCTTATTTCTGTAAAATTCAATAGTCTAGAAAAAACTTTATCTTAGAAAACATGTAGTAAACATGATTGACCATATTAGCTTTGCTGTACCATTAGGCCATGAGACTGGACTCTTTAGCTGCCAGAATCAATTCAGGATTTAATTAAATTGCCCTATGATCTGACCTTAAAGAGGGAATGTCACAGGACTTCTCAGATATTAACATCATGGTTATTTCTGAAGCAGAGAGAAGGAAAGGGATTTTTTTTTAAATAACTAACTATTACAAGAGCCCTATCTTGACTATTTCCCATGCTCTGCAAAGGCCAGATACTTCTGAACTTTAGCCTTCCTGCGACTATTCTATTTTATCTCCCTTTTGAATACACATCCTTGTCGAATGCCCCTTCTTCTCTCTTTGATATGCAGCCATTTTTTTGTGAATTCAGCTACAACTAAACATAAATTGCACGGATAATATGGGCTAAGACCCATTAAGGATACAGGACCTCTCATAATGAAGGAAACAGACTTTGCATTGGGACTCATAGAGCTTATATTCTAGTGTGGGAGACAGATGTCAGTCAACAAGTTCTTCACATATATTATTAGAAACTGTTGTAATCACTGCATAGAGTGTTATTAGACTATATAATAATATATTTAAAAAATTGGAGAATACTGGGAGAATTACATAAAGGTGATTGGACACAGACTTTCCTGAGGAACTACCTTCTTGCTGAGGTCTCAAAGAGGCATAAAAGGTACTTGGGTAGATTGGAGGGAATGATGGGTCAGGTGCCGGTGATTCAGGTCTAGGGGCCAGTATGGACCAAGACCTAATAGGGGAAGAAGCAGAACCTTAAAGAACTAGGGGACATTGAGCAGGGAGCAATGGGGTCTGGTGGTGGGTATAAGGTTCTGAAGGAGATAGAAAGATGGTCAGTACCATACCCAGAAGACCTGCATGATGCTCTACGGCTTTGGAATTTTTAAATCTGAGCTCCCTAGGGGGCACCTGGGTGGCTCAGTCTGTTAAGGGTCTGACGCTTGGTTTTGGCTTACATCAAGATGTCCCTGTTGGTAATGGGATCTATTGGTGGATCCATTGGTGCTGGGATTGAGCCCCATTGGTGGTAGCATTGAACCCCATTGGTTGTGGGATCAAGCCCCACCTGGGGCTCCATGGGGCTTGTGCTCAGTGCAGAGACTGCTTCAGATTCTCCTTCTCTCTTCCCACTCATGTGCTCTCTGTCTCTCTCATAAATCAATCAATCTAGAATTTTCTCACTGGGAAGTTCTATGTGCAATCAGCTCAAATAAGTTTCTTTCAATATATTCATATTTTTTTCTCTTGAGACAATTTAATGATACATAGTTATATATATATTTTTAAATAGGACTGACCTTTCTTATGAAGACATTTTAGAATTTTTGACAATTAGATCATGTTTACTATCTTTGGTTCTCTTGATTTCATTCTTTCTATCCTTTCTTCCATCTTTCTGCTTTTCTAAAAATCACTTTCATGTATAGTCAAGGTCTCCATCCCTCCCATCCATCATTACAGCACTCTAGCAGGATATGGTTCAAGTGTTCCCCTTGCATCCATCCCATCTTCCTGTTTTTTCTCCTTGGCTGGAATAAAGTCCCAAGCAGCCATTCTGCTCATCACTTTCTTTGCTTTCTGGATGATGAAATCACCAGTGAGGCACATCAAGAACATATCAGATGATCAGCTCACATCTGAATTATACTTCCAGCAGATGCACAGGTAACTGAAGCTTCCCATGGCTGGAATGCCTTCTGTCTGTGCCATTATTAATTGGAGGGGGAGAAGAACCATGAGAGACTGTGGACTCTGAGAAACAAACTGAGGGTTTTGGAAGAGAGGGTGGTGGGAGGATGGGTGAGCCTCATAGTGGGTATTAAGGAGGACACATATTGCACGGCGCACTGGATGTGGTGCATAAACAATGAATCTTGGAACACTGAAAAAATAAAATATAAATACACATACACACACACACACACACCCAACAGCATGGGTGGAAACTGTGGACCAAACTTTTCTGTTTTATACACACACACACACACACACACACACACACACACGTGTGTGTGTTGCTGTTGGTTTTTATCCTCTTCCTGTGAAAACATTTCTGTTTCTCTTTCTTCTGCTCTTGACCAGTTGCTTTCTCCTCTGCTCTCCTTTCTAAAGTTGGTAGATTTTCTTTTAAATGCTGCATATTCTTTTATATATATTGAGGGCTTGGCTATGCGGTGAGGCTTAAATAAAACATTAAATGCCTAGTATTTGAAAAGATGGGGGAAAATCAAGAATAAGATGTGCAAGGACCAGAGGACATTAACCCTGTGAGGATAGCAAGGTATCTCCATCAGTGCTCAGTGGGGTGAGAATGGTAATTATTTGCCCAGGGTTTTAAGATAGTTACAGTACTCACTGTAACTAATCAATACAGTACATGATTGAAGATGATGGTGATAAGGACAAAAATGTGCTACTAAAGATACCCAATCATCTCCTTTATTTTTTTTTTCACTTTTTAGGTGTAGCTTTATTATTGAATGCATGTTCAGTCTTTAGAAGGCTGTGGTTAATTTTTCCAAATTAATGGAGTGATTAAAAAAAAGCTTAACAAGTTGAAACCATAATTTTGTACATATGTAATATTTTCTGTAAAGCATTTCCAAGTTAAAGATGAGTAAATTTTCATAATATGTACATAGTCAAATACAAGTCCATTTCAAATACTATCAGGCTCATAGTCATCAATGGATTCTTTGGAGTTCTTCAAAATCTTCTGTTAAATTTACAAATTTGTTTTCTGTGGCAAAGGGAAGTAACAAAAAGCTTCCTATCCATCCTCATCGCCCACCACCATACTTTTTTTTTTTTAATGTGTTTTTTTAATACATTTTTTTATTTTTTTATAAACATATAATGTATTTTTAGCCCCAGGGGTACAGGTCTGTGAATCACCAGGTTTACACACTTCACAGCACTCACCATAGCACATTCCATCCCCAATGTCCATAACCCCAACACCCTCTCCCTCCTGCCCTCCCCCAACAACCCTCAGTTTGTTTTGTGAGATTGAGTCACTTATGGTTTTTCTCCCTCCCAATCCCATCTTGTTTCATTTATTCTTTTTCTACGCCCCAACCCCCCCCCCCCATGTTGCATCTCCACTTCTTAATATCAGGGAGATCATATGATATTTGTCTTTCTCCGATTGACTTATTTCGCTAACCATAATACCCTCTAGTTCCATCCATATCATCACAAATGCAAGATTTCATTTCTTTTGATGGCTGCATAGTATTCCATTATATATATATATATATATATATATATATATATATATATATATATATACCACTACTTCTTTATCCATTCCTCTCTTCACGGACAACCATGTTCTTTCCATAGTTTGGCTATTGTAGACATTGCTGCTATAAACATTTGGCTGCACGTGCCCCTTCAGATCACTACGTTTATATCTTTAGTGTAAATACCCAGTAGTGCAATTGCTGGACCATAGGTAGCTCTATTTTCAACCTTTTGAAGAACCTTCATGCTGTTTTCCAGAGTGGTTGCATCAGCTTTCATTTCCACCAACAGTGTAGGAGGGTACCCCTTTCTCCACATCCTCGCCAGCATCTGTCACTTCCTGACTTATTAATTTTAGCCATTCTGACTGGTGTGAGGTGGTATCTCATTGTGGTTTTGATTTGTATTTCCCTGACGCAGAGGGATGTGGAGCACTTTTTCATGTGTCTGTTGGCTATCTGGATGTCTTCTTTGCAGAAATGTCTGTTCATGTCCTCTGCCCATTTCTTGATTGGATTATTTGTTCTTTGGGAGTTTAGTTTGCTAAGTTCTTTATACATTTTGAACCCTAGCCCTTTATCTGATATGTCATTTGCAAGTATCTTCTCCCATTCTGTCAGTTGTATTTTGATTTTGTTAACTGTTTCCTTTGCTGTGCAGAAGATTTTGATCTTGATGAAATCCCAATAGTTCATTTTTATCCTTTCTCCCTTGCCTTTGGCAATGTTACTAGGAAGAAGTTGCTGTGGCTGAGGTCGAAGAGGTTGCTGCCTGTGTTCTCCTCAAGGATTTTGATGGATTCCTTTCTCACATTGAGGTCCTTCATCCATTTTGAGTCTATTTTCATGTGTGGTGTAAGGAAATGGTCCAATTTCATTTTTCTGCATGTGGCTGTCCAATTTTCCCAGCACCATTTATTGAAGAGGCTGTCTTTTTTCCATTGGACCTTCTTTCCTGCTTTGTCGAAGATTAGTTGACCATAGAGTTGAGGGTCTATTTCTGTGTTCTCTATTCTGTTCTATTGATCTATGTGTCTGTTTTTGTGCCAGTACCATACTGTCTTGACAATTACAGCTTTGTAATGGAGCTTGAAGTCTGGAATTGTGATGCCACCAACTTTGGCTTTTTTTTTTTTCCAATACTTCTTTGGCTATTCGAGGTCTTTTCTGGTTCCATATAAATTTTAGGATGATTTCTTCCATTTCTTTGAAAAAAATGGGTGGGATTCTGATAGGGATTGCATTAAATGTGTAGATTGCTTTAGGTAGCATAGACATTTTCACAATATTTATTCTTCCAATCCAGGAGCATGGAACATTTTTCCATTTCTTTGTGTCTTCCTCAATTTCTTTCATGAGTACTTTATAGTTTTCTGAGTATAGATTCTTTGCCTATTTGGTTAGGTTTATTCCTAGATATCTTATAGCTTTAGGTGCAATTGTAAATGGGATTGATTCCTTAATTTCTTTTTCTTCTGTCTTTTGTTGGTGTAGAGAAATGCACCTGATTTCTGTGCATTGATTTTATATCCTGACACTTTACTGAATCCCTGTACAAGTTCCAGCAGTTTTGGAGTGAAGCCTTTTGGGTTTCCCACATATAGTATCATATCATCTGCAAAGAGTGATAGTTAGACTTCTTCTTTGCTGATTTTGCCTTTAATTTCTTTTTGTTGTCTGATTGCTGAAGCTGGGATTTCTAGTACTATGCTGAATAGCAGTAGTGATAATGGACATCCCTGCCGTGTTCCTGACCTTAGTGGGAAAGCTTTCAGTTTTTCTCCATTGAGAATATTTGTGGTGGGTTTTTCGTAGATGGCTTTGATAATACTGAGGAATGTGCCCTCTATCCCTACACTCTGAAGAGTTTTGATAAGGAAGGGATGCTGTACTTTGTCAAATGCTTTTTCAGCATCTATTGAGAGTATCATATGGTTCTTGTTCTTTCTTTTATTAATGTATTATATCACATTGATTGATTTGCAGATGTTGAACCAACCTTATAGCCCTGGAATAAATACTACTTGGTTGTGGTGAATAATCCTTTTAATGTACTGTTGGATCCTATTGGCTAGTATTTTGGTGAGAATTTTCGGATCTGTGTTTATCAAGGATATTGGTCTGTAGTTCTCTTTTTTGATGGGATCCTTTTCTGGTTTTGGGATCAAGGTGATGCTGGCCTCATAAAATGAGTTTGGAAGTTTTCCTTCCATTTCTAAGTTTTGGAACAGTTTCAGGAGAATAAGAATTAATTCTTCTTTAAATGTTTGGTAGAATTCCCCTGGGAAGCCGTCTGGCCCTGGGCTTTTGTTTGTTTGGAGATTTTTGATGACTGTTTCAATCTCCTTACTGGTTATGGGTCTGATGAGGTTTTCTATTTCTTCCTGGTTCAGTTGTGGTAGTTTATATGTCTCTAGGAATGCATCCATTTCTTCCAGATTGTCAAATTTGTTGGCATAAAGTTGCTCATAGTATGTTCTTACAATTGTTTGTATATCTTTGGTGTTGGTTGTGATCTCTCTTTCATTCATGATTTTATTTATTTGGGTCCTTTCTCTTTTCTTTTTGATAAGTTTCGTCAGGGGTTTATCAATCTTATTAATTCTTTCAAAGAACCAGCTCCTAGTTTTGTTGATTTGTTCTATTGGTGTTTTGTTTTGTTTTGTTTTTTGGTTTCTATTTCATTGATTTCTGCTCTGATCTTTATGATTTCTCTTCTCCTGCTGGGTTTAGGCTTTCTTTGTTGTTCTTTCTCCAGCTCCTTTAGGTGTAGGGTTAAGTTGTATATTTGAGACCTTTCTTGTTTCTTGAGAAAGACTTGTATCACTATATATTTTCCTTACAGGACTGCTTTTGCTGTGTCCCACAGATTTTGGACCGTTGTGTTTTCATTATCATTTGTTTCCATGATTTTTTTCAATTCTTTAATTTTCTGGTTGACCCATTCATTCCTTAGAAGGACGCTGTTTTGTCTCCATGTTTTTGGGTTCTTTCCAAATTTCCTCTTGTGATTGAAATTTAGCTTCAGAGCATTGTGGTCTAAAAATATACAGGGAATGATCCCAATCTTTTGATACTGCTTCAGACCTGATTTATGAGCCAGGATGTGAACTTTTTTGGAGAATGTTCCATGTGCACTAGAGAAGAATGTGTATTCTGTTCTTTGGGATGAAATGTTCTGAATATATCTGTGATGTCCGTCTGGTTCAGCGTGTCATTTAAGGCCTTTATTTCCTTGTTGATCTTTTGCTTGGGTGATCTGTCCATTTCAGTGAGGGGAGTATTAATGTCCCCTACTGTTATTGTATTATTGTTGATGTGTTTCTTTGATTTTGTTAATTGGTTTATATAGTTGGCTGTTCCCATGTTAGGGGCATAGATCTTTAAAATTGTTAGACCTTCTTGTTGGACAGACTCTTTGAGTATGATATAGTGTACTTCCTCACCTCTTATTATAGTCTTTGGCTTAAAATATAATTGATCTGATAGAAGGATTGCCACCCTAGCTTTCTTCTGATGTCCATTAACATAGTACATTGTTTTCTACCCCCTCACTTTAAATCTGGAGGTGTCTTTGGGTCTAAAATGAGTTTCTTGTAGGCAGCATATTGATGGGTTTTGTCTTTTTATCCATTCTGATACCCTGTGTCTTTTGATTGAGGCATTTAGCCCATTAACATTCAGGGTAACTATTGAGAGATATGAATTTAGTGTCATTGTATTTCCTGTTAGGTGACTGTTACTCTATATTGTCTCTGTTCCTCTCTGATCTACTACTTTTAGGGTCTCTCTTTGCTTAGAGGACCCCTTTCAGTATTTCCTGTAGAGCTGGTTTGGTGTTTGCTAATTCTTTCAGTTTTTGTTTTCCTGGAAGCTTTTTAATCTCTCCTTCTATTTTCAATGATAGCCTAGCTGGATATAGTATTCTTGGCTGCATGTTTTTCTTGTTTAGTGCTCTGAATATATCATGCCAGTTCTTTCTGGCCTGCCAGGTCTCTGTGGATAAGTCTGATGACAATCTAATATTTTTACCATTGTATGTTACAGCTTCTTTTCTTGGGCTGCTTTCAGGATTTTCTCTTTGTCGGTAAGACTTGTAAATTTTACTATTAGGTGACAGGGTGCGGACCTATTCTTGTTGATTTTGAGGGGGGTTCTCTGCACCTCCTGGATTTTGATGCTTGTTCCCTTTGCCATATTAGGGAAATTTTCTCCAATAATTCTCTCCAATATACCTTCTGCTCCCCTTTCTTTTTCTTCTTCTTCTGGAATCCCAATTATTCTAATGTTGTTTCATCTTATGGTGTCACTTATCTCTCGAATTTTCCCCTCTTGGTCCAATAGATGTCTGTCTCTCTTTTGCTCAGCTTCTTTATTCTCTGTCATTTGGTCTTCTATATCACTAATTCTTCAGCCTCATTTTTCCTAGCAGTAAGAGCCTCCATTTTTTATTGCGCCTCATTAAAAGCTTTTTTTATTTCAACTTGGTTAGATTTTAGTTCTTTTATTTCCCCAGAAAGGGCTTTTATATCTCCAGAGAGGGTTTTTCTAATATTTTCCATGCCTTTTTCAAGCCCGGCTAGACTTTGAGAATCATCATTCTGAACTCTAGATCTGACATATTACCAATGTCCTTATTGATTAGGTCCCTAGCCTTTGGTACTGCCTCTTGTTCTTTTTTTTGTGGTGAGATTTTCCGCCTTGTCATTTTGTCCAGATAAGAATATATGAAGGAGCAAATAAAATATTAAAATGGTGGCAAAGACAAGACCCCAGGAAAATGCACTTTAACCAAATCAGAAGAGACCCCAAATCATGGGGGGTGGGGGGAGAAAGGGGATAAAAGAAAACCAGTCACTAGTCTTATATAGACATAGAAAACTAGTCCCCAGTCTCATATATATATGAGACTGGTGATTGGAACAGAATCACCCACTTCATTTTGGGAGTATTTTGGTCTCTTAGAAGAAACTACCTCCCAAAATTTTAAAGAATGAAAAATATATATAAGTGTAAACACAATGAAGGGATGGAATATTCCTATAAGGATGAAAAAAATTTTTTTAATTTCTAAAAAAGGAGTTGATAAAGTAAGTTGGTTGGGAGAATAAAGGAAAAAAAGTGGAGAGAATTTGCTCAGGGTGGAGACTAGAACAAGCCAAGAGCTAGATTTAGGGATATTTTGATCTATTAGAGGAAGTTGTACCCCAAATTTTTTAGAAGAAAAAACCCTATGTGTATACAAAAAAATAAAATTAGATACAATGAAGGATAAAATATGACTATAATAATGAAGGTTCAAAAAAGATTATTATTTTTTTATGAAGGGTATTGTTAAGATAAACTAGTTTAAAAACGTTAAAAAAGGAAAGGTAAAAGTTAAAAAATATTAGCAGAAAAAATAAAATAAAAAAAATTAAGTTAACTGCAAGATTAAAGAACCATGGGGAGAAAGCCATGAGTTCCATGCTTTGCTTTCTCCTCCTCTGAAATTCTGCTGTTCTCCTTGGTAAGTGAACTTGGTCTTGGCTGGATTTCTTGTTGATCTTCTGGGGGAGGGGCCTGTTGTAGTGATTCTCAAGTGTCTTTGCCCCAGGCAGAATTGCACTGCCCTTACCAGGGGCCGGGCTAAGTAATCTGCTCGGGCTCACTTTCGGGAGCTTTTGTTCCCTGAGAGCTTTCCGTAGAGTTCTGGAGGATAGGAATGAAAATGGTGGCCACCCAGTCTCCGGCCCAGAGGAACGGAGAGCTCGGGCCCCACTCCTCAGTGTGCCCTCAGAGAAAAACGCTCAATCACTCCCATCTCCCCGGCCTCCAGCCGCACTCCGAGCTCACCGAGCCTGTGACCAGTTCAAGGTAACCCTGAGCTGAGAGCTCACTCCTTGGCTCTCTCTCTGTAGCTGGCTTCCCTGGTCCAATACCTGCGAGCTCTGTGACACTCAGACAGCCCCGATCCTTCTGTGACCCTGTGGGACCTGGGGCCCTGTTGGCCCTGCATGTGCTTCACCCCAGTTTAGCCTCTGGAGTGATGTCCCTCAGTGGAGCAGACTTTTAAAAGTCTTGGTTTTGTGCTCCTTTGCTCCACCACTTGGCGGGAGCCGGCCCCTCCCGCCACGGTCTATCTTCCCCTCGCTTTGAATTCACTTCTCCGCTGGTCCTACCTCTCTTCAATCTCTTGTTGGATTTGTAGATGTTTGTAATGGTTTGGTAAGCTATCTAGATGATCTCCTGCTACCTGATATCATCTCATCCTGCTACTTCTCCGCCATCTTGACTCCTCCCCCACCACCACACTTTTTAAGCTCTGTTCATTTTCATGATATCACTTGTGGTGTTAGTTCTTTAAGATGGCAGGTAACCTGTTCAGGGAATCAATTTCTCTGTGAGATAGTCCAAAGAGATTGGGAGACAAGGTCAGTGCTCAGATATTCATTCTGGGCTTCTTGCAGCTCCCAGAATAATATGTTTTTCATTGTAATCATTTCCATTTTTTGAAGAATGCTTCCAAACATAAAAAACATCCTGGAGGTTTTAAATGGTTTTGATCAATTATACTTATATTTCAAAACATTTTTTCTTTAAACCTGGAAATTTACACTAATGGTTAGCCACTCTATTTTAAGCAGCACCTAAAATTACTTAGGGAAGTAGTATTTTATCAAACATCTAGTGCATCATAATTTGCTGCTCTGAGAAAGTTGGATGGATTTTACTGAAATAATAGTTCCCGTGTTGTTAGGAGCTTTATTTCATTATCTCTTTTGCAAAATTGCACCTTTCTTTTTCATAGAGCGTGCCTTCTCTCATTAACATTGTGGCAGGTAACTCAGTTTGTGATAACTGTCAAAGCCCTAAGGACCCTAAAAAAGCAACATCTTGAGTCTTACTCTGCCAGATACAAGTTGCATTTTCTTTGCTTCAAAAGTTCTTGCATTGGGCTCCCTTGCCACATCTTCCCATCCTCTGAAATTGCATGTTTTTATTATAATGTCTCCTAGCAATTTTCCTATTATTAGTACTCACTCTTACAGGTCTTTCTAACCTTTGCTGGGTTTGATGTTTGGCCCTAAATGGACACCAAACAAGTGACCACCAGGGATTTTTCACACCAAATGATTATTAAAAGCAGTTGGTTCAGTTGAATAAGCTCTCAAGGTACTGGAGATGTCTTCATTCCTAACTATCTGCTTCCTGGGCACCAGGTAGCACATCTGTAACCAGACCAAACCAACAATTCAGACCATAACCCCAGAGTGCACATACAGACACAATGGTCATTTTATGCTATTATTGTGTGTCTTGACACATAATTCTCAGAGGACAGCACATTACATACAAGAAGGAATGGATGTATCTGCTGGCAGCTTGCTGAACAGGGAACATATAATAGTAAATTATTGTGTGTATTAAAAAGAAATGTGTGATAATAGGTGAGTTTATAAGAAAGGGGCCTCACCTAGCAATATACTTTCAAGAGGAAGAGATGTTTCAAAGACCTGAGGGGGAAATACTAGTAACTAGATAAAGGACCTGGGGCTAGGGGAAAGGTGCAGGGGTGTGTTAGAGATAAAGACAATTGTGTGGGTGAATCCAGAATGACACAGTGTTCAAAAGCATTCTGTACAAGCTGAGAATTTTAAATTCATAATTCTTGAATTTGTTTTCCTTTTAACATGAATGTATCTTTTTGAAGACCACTTCTTTGTTTTTAATCTCTGGGATCTTATTTGTGCCCAGAATTTTTAAGCAAGGAAACATTTCCACATTGTCCCCATCTCTCTTTAGCTAATATATTGCCTAACAAGAATAAGACAGCCTAATAGATGATGCAACTTTTATAATCTTGGAAGTACTTTCCTTTTATTTTACTATGAAATTAGGTTATTCATTGTGACAGTTACTTGAGATACTGTGTTGAGCTGTTGCTATGAGTAGTTAGTTTTATCTATTCAGTCTTTAAAATGTAAGAAACGGCTGCAGAAATCACAGGTATTTTGGGACAGCACACATATCCTGGACTGCTCGTTGACTTTCCTATTGATGTTTTTTGCCCGACTGTTTGTTCCAGATAAATACAAAATATGTGGAGAATAAAAAAGAGTACAGACTAATACCTATCACTGAGAACTGTTCATTTTGAAGTTCACGTTCTTTGTTGTCATTGTTTTCTTGTAATGCTGGCATCATCCAGATGCTTGGGTCAAAGAGAGCCTAAGTAAGAAAGAAATAGCAATGACATTTGAGTTGACAGGCATAATTCTGAAGTGTAGAAATCACTAGACAGAAAAACAAAAATTTAAAATCACAAATGAGAGCTTAAAATGAGAATCATGCTGTCTACTTCAGAATTACTTTTTTGTATACCCAATATTTTATGCCAAATATGCCTGGCTTTAAAGAATTGAGGACACAGAAGAAAAGAGGTGACTACTTGGATGTGTCCCAGGAACCAAAGTCTGGCAGGTGGTAACTCATCTGTTTCATACCCAACACGTGTTAGATAGAGATCAGTTTTAGCAATGATTTTTGGAAGGATTTACTCAGATAAGAGATGCTTCCCTAAAGACTGGACTCACTTCTAGTTAATGAGTGCGAGGATCATTCAGATAGAGCTTGCTCATACTTTCCTAGAAATGGCTAAACTTGGAAGCCTTACAGTTTGCCTTGGTTCTACTAAACTGGATTCTAAATCTTAACACTGTTTTCTCAGTCTACAGGGACCTTGGAAATCCACATTCAATGGTGCTGAATCTATCAAATTTTAGAGACCACTCTGATCACTACTGTCACCAGCACCATTTAAGGATTTTTGTTTTTAATTTGTATCATCTGGATCTACTGATGCTTGGCAGGCATAAAAAGTGACTTTGAACTAATGAAAACCTTCCCACCAAAAACATTGATTAACTTCAATGTCTACACGAATGTTTTCCTTCCAAATAGTTACTTTGGAAAATTACTTTGAATGTTTTTGGAACTCTGCCTTTAAAAGTAGCTCCAGAGTCAGTGTACAAGCCCATAGTAAAACACTGTCATTGCTTTATAGTTATACCTTATTTTCCTCATAAATGCAAAGTGAGCCATTCTGCTGGAACACCAAACTATTCAACACATATGGCACCAAGTTACTTTTTTTTTTCTTTTTGTTTTCTCTTAAAATCTTGAAAACACTAAAATTTCTCATAACTTATTTATATACAACAAACTCTAAACACAATACCCAAAAAAGTTCCAAAAATTGTTTTAATAACTTCATTATTAAGGCAACTCCTTGAAAAAAAGAAAACAAAACAGCACTCATTTGAGTGTTAAGCAGTGATTAATTTTGTTAAACCTGTGAAAAATTTCAACCTAAAGTCACATCAGCCATATGTCCTGATGGTAATGGACTCAACTTCTTTTTTCACTTACTTTAGTAAGGAAGACTATTTCTATTTTTTTAATATCTGCTCTATACCATGAACTTTGCTGATTTTACATAAACATGGTTATTTGCCCCTAAGTTTTTTATTGTATTTTGCTAAAAATAATATGGCCAACCTCAAGAAGAGATGTACACAGAAAATGAATGCATAGACTCAGCTCAATTTGGCTTAAAAACACATCTTTCTGTCCAACATCTGATGGTAACATGGAGACTTCACATTTCCCCTTTTCCATCCTTGCATCTGTCCCTAATGATATTAGAGACGTCTGATGATAGATTGTTAACAACTATTAGAATTTGCAAACCGTTTCTTGTGAAACTCTCAATAATACTCAGAGCTCTTAATGAATGCTGATTTTCTTGTTTTGGTTTGCTCTCTTTGTTGCATTAACTTTTCTTTCCTTGATTTTATTAAGTGTTTTATTTTAATTCCAATATAGTTAACATACAACATTATATTAGTTTCAGGTGTACAATATTGTGATTCGACAATTCTGTGCAACACACAGTGCTCATTATGTATGAAAAATTCACTCCTTAATCTGCGTCACCTATTTCTCCCTTGCCTCCACCCACCTCCCTTGTGGTAACCATCAATTTGTTCTCTATAATTAAGAATCTATTTCTTGGTTTGTCTCTTTCTCTCATTCCCCCCCCCCCTTTTCTCTTTTGTTTCTTAAATTGCACAGATAAATGAAATCGTATCATATTTGTCTTTCTGTGACTGACTTATTTTGTTTTGCATTATACTCTCTAGCTCCAACCCTGTCATTGCAAATGGCAAGATTTCATTCCTTATGTGGTTGAATAATAATTCGTTGTATGTATATACCACATTTTCTTTATCCATTCATCTCTAATAGACTGCTGTCTGCTTCCATAATCAGCTGTTGTAAATAATTTTGCAATAAACATAAGGATGCTTATATCCTTTTGAATTAGTGATTTTGTATTCTTAGTACATATCGAGTAGTGTGATTGCTAGATCATAGGATGGTTCCATTTTTAAATTTTTGAGGAAACTCCATATTGTTTTCACAGTGGCTGCACCAGTTTGCATTCCCACCAACAGCATACGGGGGTTCCTTCTTTCCCACATCCTCACCAACACTCTTGTTTCTTGGGTTTCTTATTTTAACCATTCTGACATGTATGAGGTGATCTTATGACGGTTTTGATTTGAATTTCCCTGATGATGAATGACGTTGAGCATCTTTTCATGTGTCTGTTGGCCAGTTGTATATCTTCTTTGGAGAAATGTCTGTTCATGTCTTTTATTACATTAACTTTTTATTTTTTCTTCATTTTGCTTTTTTTATTTTTTACTTTGTTTTATTATAAAATACAAGATAAAAAAACATGTATGTATTTGAAAGGTTACTAAATTTAGAAGGAAGGGAAGAGAAATAGAGGAAGGTAACATAGAAAAGCCATGCTTCTTTCAACCTAGACAACTTACCCCTCTGAGATAATAATTTTCAAAGTTTTAGTTGTTTCTTCTAATACTTGCCTCCATATTCTGAAATGATATACATGTTTAATTATCACCTTTAGATATTAGATCTTGATTTCCTATTTGGCAGATTAATATTTAATTATCCTATACCTCACCCTTTATCTTCTCCATTACTTTGCTTTAAAAAAAATTGGTGCATAATTAATTTGTAATACAATGCATTTTTATATACCTACGTAACTACCACTCAAAACAGGATATAGAAGACTTATATTCTTCCAGATTTTCCTTCATAGTCTCACCCAGTCAGTTTTTTATTGCCTTTCCGCTTATACACATACAACATTTTGTAGTAATACATAATTACAATAATTTGTACATTATTGTATATAATAATTTTTTGGCCTGTATTTAGATTTTATATAAATGAAATCAAGTAGTACTGCCTCTTTTGATATGACATTTTTCCTTTTACCTAAAGTTTTTGAGGTTCATCGTGTTGTTGTTTGTATCAATAATTTATTCATATTTTATTGCTAACCCATATTTCACTGTATAGGTAAGTCACAATTTCTTCTATTGACTTGTTGATAGATATCTGGACCACTTTCAGTTTTTTACTATTATCACTAAAGCAGCTTACAAACATTCACAAAGGGATCTTTGTTATTATGTATGTTTTCATTTCTCTTGGAAAATACTGAGGAAGAGAGTTTTGCTAGGTCATATGGAAGACGCATATTTAACTTTATTAAACACTCCAAAATATTCTTCAAAGTGGTTAAAATCAAATACTATTTTGCAATCCTTCCAGCAATATATGAGGGTTCCATCCATATTCTTCATTATTTGGTGTTTCGTTTTAGCCATTATTCCTGATTTATTTCCATGTTTGCTCTGTTTCATATGTATTCTATATGTTCTCCAGGTTCTCCTTTACTTTTTGTCTCTCTTTTTTATGCTAGAGGGATTCCTCAAATTCTAGAAATCCTAGGCTACCAATTCATAGTTAAAAGTGAAGCACTAAGAATTTATTGAAAACATTGTGTTTGTAGAAAAGAAGATCAAATTATAGACCTCACTTTAGGACAGTCAAGTGGCCATCTGTCTTCTGAGAGTGGTCTCTTAAAGAGTAGCTTCTTTTAGTTTTTACCTCACAGTGGTTCAAACTATCCAGAGATCCTCTTGTCTTATAGTTTGGGTTTATAAATTTGGTTCTGAGGTTCTGGAGTCGAGCAGGTAAGGGGGTGTGAGACTTCTGTCCGTACAGTATGTAGATTTTATTTAGTGTTTCTGTTTCCATTCTTATACTTCACTATTCCACTTCTCTGTGTTTGGTATTCCAAAGTCTAGAGTTTTTCTCGTTAAGTAAATCCAGAGGCTATCCCTCTTTTCTCCTGCTCAGGGAGAGGAGAACCAGTAACTTGACTATCCTCTGTGGGGTAGGAATAGAGAGGGTTGGATGTGCTTTTAAAACAAAATTGTAAACAACTCTTTCAGCTCTACATCACCTTGGTCTTCTGTAGTACTAGGCTCTCCTGGGAGCTTGGGGTGAGTCATTCATTTATCATCAAAGTCTTAGATGCACATAGGTTTACTGTTCCTCTTCTCTGCTATATCTTGTGCCATCCACCATCCATATTCTCTTTACCTTTGGTTATAGAAATGTCCTGTTTTCCTAAATGATATTGCTTGCATTTGTTCCTTGATTTCCACTGGTTTTTACTTTTCAGTTGTACATATCCATATAAGATGTTCAAATTACCCTCTATTTGAGTCCCGAGGGAGAGTGAGTTAGAGGAAAACTGTAGTATTTGCTGATGAAGAGCAAATTTAGTATATCTGAAGAGCCGAATCTTGTGGGGCCATTCAGTTTATTTTCAAGAATACTTAAAAGACTGCTTTAGAAAATGAAACAAAAGAACTTCAGAATGCCAGAATAGGGGTGGCACCCAGTCTCTCTTCATCACCATAAGGGTTTTGAGGGTAAAAGTTCAAACAAAAGATATATTCACCTTTTAAAATGTAAATGAACTGCAACATCAGCATAATTTTCTTGTCCTACCTTTGAAAAAAATAAAAGTAAGTACATTCACAGTTTTTCTTTATCCTCTCAAGAAGGGCTTTGAAAACCCATAATTATGGGATTTATTAAGGAAAAAATAACTGATAAATATATTGGAGACAAATACTCAAAGGTTTAAGGATTGCTGGGCAAAATATCTTTATTTTTAGACTATTTTGGAAGGATGCCGAAGTTGTTGCTCACTGACAAAGATAAAGACAAGTTATAAATTAAGCATGCTGGAAGCAACAGAGAGGGTAAGAGCTGACAAATTATTGACCTTGCAGGAGACAACCAAGGAAGGATGTGCTAAAATGACATTTTGATGATCTGACTGCAAGTGTGACTCTTGATGTATATTACCAGTAGGGAAAAATATCAGTACTGTACCTATCAACATATATAATCAAGAACCTATGACTTGCTAGTCATTGTGTAGGCTATCAAGAAGTATGAGCACATCTATGATTTCAAAAGAGGTTAGTTTGGTTGTAGAGGCACACTCAAAAATCCATAAAGGAACAGACACTGAGTATCAAGTGATTCAGACAGTGAATACCACCCTAGCTCAGAAGGGCCAGAGAAAGTAATAGGTAGATGGAAAATAGAGTCTGTGCAAGAGAGGCAGAATTTTCCATTGGTCTTAAAAATAAATCAGTGTGAATCAACATAATCTAAATTTTCTAGATTATAAAGGAACATAGAGTGACACCTGGGGGGTTCAGTCGGTTAAGCTTTCTCTCAGGTCATGGGTCCTGGGATCAAGCCCCAAGTCGGGCTCCCTGCTCAGGAGAGAGCCTGCTTCTCCCTCACCCACTCCCTCTGCTTGTGTTCCCTCTCTCACTGTGTCTCTTTCTGTCAAATAAATAAGTAAAATCTTTTTTTTTTTTTTAAAGGAACTCAGAAAACATGGTATCATTGTCTCTGAGTTTTCTTTTTTCTTTTCTCTTTTTGTTTTCATACCTATCTTGTATTTTGACTGAAATAAAAATTCATATAATTCATCATGGTCTTGTAGGTACAAGTTGCTTAGGTACTTTTATAGTGAAGGTAAGTCTTTTTGCTCTATTTATATACTTATGTGATCATCTTTGTGGCGTGATCACAAACTACCAAATTTGAGAACTTTGGCCAATGGAGATAATATTATATTCAATTGTGTGCTTTTTTTTCTTTTAATAAGCAAAATTCCCAGGGAGATTCAGAGTGGAAGGGAGTCAACTAGTGATGCGTGGATAAGGAAGACATCCATGATTTGTAGCACTGACTGATTTGTGTGGTGTGAATATTCGCACCATGGCCAGTTTCAAGCTGCCAACTCGAGGTTACTGTATACTGACTAGGGAAGAGTTAAGCACAGCTCACTGTCCTGAGCTGGTGCAGGCTCCGTCCAGCAGTTGCTGAAGCTCTCAGAATTTCAGAATCCATCCAGTGAAATGTGGGGAGGGATGCTAGTCCACATTTTAGCTTTTGTTTTCCCAGTCTAATCCATTCTCAGTCTTCCCATCATTCTTCCTTTTCAGGTAGATGACTCTGGTGACAGCATTATAGAAGTCAAAGATAATTTATCATAATATGTATCTTGTTCATTTAACCTGTCAAAGGTAATTTAGTTGGTCATTGATAGCAGCAGTGTCTTGCTGCCTGAACAGACTGGCGGCAGGGATGCATAGAACAGAGGAGAGAGGCGTCAGGACCGGAATGCAGTGCAGGTGCGGTGCAGCTGGCTATGACGAACTTACTTCTAAGACAAGCTTGTCACTCCAGGGTTCCTCTTCTGAACACTGGGGGAGTAATCCTTGAGTCCTCCACAGATTGTGGGTAAGAACTCAGAATTACATAACTCTGAAGGCCATGCCAAGGTCAATTTTTTTTTTTTTTAAGATTTTATTTATTTATGAGAGAACGCAAGAGAGTGAGAGAGAGCATGAGCAGGGGAAGGGGCAGAGGGAGAAGCAGGCTCCCCGCTGAGCATGGGGCCCGATGTGGACTCAATCCCAGGACCTGGGGACCGTGACCTGAGCCAATGGCAGAGGCTTAACCCACTGATCCACCCAGGTGCCCTGAAGGTCAAATATTTTATGTGATGCTTCATTTCCTCTAATGGATCTGAGACACACTGTGTATGGGTGTTCAGAAGCCACAAGTGCCTCTACCATTAGGCAGCATCCCAGTATCAAGCCTGACCAAGTCAGGTGTTTACCCAGAACTATGTGAAGCAGAATAATCAAATGGTGAGTGAGAATCTAGTTAGGGCTTGTTTTGCCAAAGGCCAGTACTATTAAAAAAGGACTGACTTCCTTCCTCTAAAATGCCACATATTCGTGGGCCTCTAGTAATCCTCTCAGCTACTACATGGCATTTACTCTTTTCCTGCTTTCTGCATTGTCTGTGGCTGTAATGTCACCAGATCTGTCAGAGCCTGTGCCAAAGTGCAGCTGCCCCAATGGGTCTTGTTGATGCACAGGAAGTTCCTAGGGAGATCCAGGTGGTGTCTCAAGGCCATTCCAGTGCAAACCATCCACACTAGCATGACTGAATTTAATAGGAATGATGTAAATTTATAATCATTCCTGAGATTTTAGTGGAAAATCCAAAGACTGTTTTAATTGTTTGTCTCTTCTTCTGCTGAAAACTCTTTCTAAAGATTCAGCAGAGTCCACAGGGCTGAGCTAAATACTGTGGGTAACAGACTCTATACCCCTTCTGTAATGAGATAGTTTCCTAGAAGTGCACCTCCATGGCTTACCCCTTCTCTCAGGCTATTATTCCTTCTCTGAGATTCTCGTTTTGAGAAACCACCACTCAGTAAGATCATTTCCATCTTTCATAGGCCACACAGATTTATAAAGATGGTAGAAGGGATGAGAGAGAAAGCTATTTCTGGTGCATGAACTACCTCTTCCTTGTCACTGAAAACACTGAACAGAAGGGCACACTGGTTTGAGAACCGTTGTCCTAAAAGACCCATCTTGGAGTCTCTAAAGATCTTTTTATAGGAAATCACTTATTCAACAGATGTTTAGATAAAGCCAAGGGTCAGACCCAGGGATGCAGCAATATTGCCAGTTGTGAAGAACCGGGGGAGGTCATTCAAAGAGTAGAATGGAGAGTTGAGATGCTGGAGTCTGGAATGAATGTGAGTTGGAATGACAAGAACCATTGAGAGTAGAAGCTGTAAATATCGTTAGAGAGCAAGAGACCATTTTTATGGAGTTCTGGCTAAGTTAATGGAGTCGGGCAGGGTGGAATCTGTGAGCTATATACAATTATTTATTACCAGCCAGCTGGGGCAAGTTGAGGCAGCTTCTCTTTTTGGAGTATGTGCGTTTTAAAGATGAATCTACGTTTTGCTATACTTTGGGTTTATTAGAACATCAGCATACGTGTTGACAAGGCAAAGGTGTGTTAAATATCTTTATGGGTAGTCAATCCTAATAAAGCAGGACATACGCTTAATTATAGTCATTTGATGGTAGCTTTTCTACATTAATTATAATTTTATATAATCTATGCTTGATTTAGCTGAATAATAATGAAGTAGTATTCATATGCTGTGTGTGAAGAGGGTTTTGGACCCTGTATACTTATAAATTATACTCTCAATCTAAATATATAAGCATATATAAATGATATACAAGCTTTTCAAAAATATCACATTATTAGAGCTTCACACTTAAATATAAACAAGATTTCTTTGCAGGTCATTGAAGATACAGGGTAATGTTGAGTGACACGCTTTTTATACACAGATCTGGATTTCACTTAGCCTGTAGTTATGTCAGAAGCTAAGGGCCCAATGAATGGCTCATCTCAGTTCAGAATTTGACTCTGGGGTGAAACGACTATAGTTAAAAGAAATTATTTTTTTGACATTTTGTCACAGTGTTATTTCCTTATAGTGATTTACTTTGTACATTTACTTGCACCTAGAGATTTCAATGGAAAAATATATTTAACCCAGTTGCTGCCTTTTTGGCTAGAGGTGGGATTTGCAGAAGAGTAATACTCTCCATCAGCAAATGCAAATGACGTTTGCAAACATCAGAGTCAAAATTGGAAATTCTATTTGCCCGCTCCCTGGCAGCATGCTCTCATTCCCTCATGCCAGTGTTATAACTGCCATCACCCTCTAGAGTCTCTCTGTGGTATTAGAACTAGATTGTTAGTGGTTCTATTAGGCATCATCTCTGGCAAGAAAAATAATACCAGGAACCGTAATTGCTTGGAAATTTTCATTCATTTGTTTTTGATTGTTAAAGACACATTTGCATAATGGATTCTCTAAATCTGTTCACTAGACATGTTCCTTGAACCTCTGCTTCTCAGAATACTGGGATGACTGAAGCAAAAACTAGGTCACTCTGAGTTCCTAAAGCTGACTTTTGGTGATAGAGGGGAACTTGGGGAAGGGACCACGTAAGGAAAAAGTTTCCTGCCAAAGATGATGGACCCAAACTGACCTTAAAGTCATGACATGAGGGTGGAGAGAAAGATGAAATAAGAACTTGGCCAGTCAAGATTCATCATTCTAAATATATTTACGGGGCACCTGGGTGGCTCAGTGGGTTAAGCCGCTGCCTTCGGCTCAGGTCATGATCTCAGGGTCCTGGGATCGAGTCCCGCATCGGGCTCTCTGCTCGGCAGGGAGCCTGCTTCCCTCTCTCTCTCTCTCTGTCTGCCTATCCATCTACTTGTGATTTCTCTCTGTCAAATAAATAAATAAAATCTTTAAAAAAAATAATAAATAAATAAATAAATAAATATATTTACATCAAGATTTGTGGAATAAGGATCATAAGACAAGAATGCCAACTAAAAAGTCATGTCTATTGCATGAAGAAAAGACAATGAAATATGACATTTGCTTTTTATGTCCTACATTCTGTGTCTGGATAAAATTCTCTAGCATTGTAGGATTTTTTTTTTTTTTTGGTGGTTCCTGGTGATTTTTAATCCATTCTTCCTCTTCTAATATGATTACAGTTGGGGGTACTGCCACCTGGAGCTGAGAGCTGCTTTCAATTGGGCAAGGTTTTGTGTTTTTCTTTGCTCCCCAAAAGGATCTCAAGTCTCTTATATTTATTTGTGTATTTTAGTTTGCATGAATGGGAGAAGGAAATAATGTTCAGCAAATCAAAGGTGGCTGAATAGAGTAACAGACTTCATTTCCTGAGGGAATGTTTGAGGGTGATTGAATTGCTCTCAATCTGCAAGCCATGTTTTTACACCATTTTTCTACTTGACTAATTGATTATGACAGGTGTCACCCAAGCTCTGCAGTTCAGTGTGGCCCTGATGCTAAGACAGAAGCAGAGCAAGCAACCCGTGTTGATGAAATAGAAAGGCTATGCATGGGCATTTTTCTTATTGATTTTTCCAGTATATGATGTCAGTTAATTACTGAGAGCCATTCACTGCATTAATGTGAGCAGTCATTATGACCTTATTTCCAATTGATTTTGTCCCCTGCAAGCATGATCAGCAATTTGTTCATTTGGAGCCAAACAGAACTTGAAATATCCATGGTTGTAAAATATATATAAGCATTAGATAATGGTGACTATCATATATCCATAAACCCCCTACAATATAAGTCAACCCCTACAATATAAGCATGGGTGTGTTTGAGTGAGTACCGAAGGAGCAGCACACAGCATTGCCATGCTGGGACTCAGTCATTATACCTAAAGACAGAGTTTTTGGTTTTGAGATACTGAGTTTTAAGCACACTGCTTTTTCAGTTTCACAACACGATGAAAAAATTTAGAAGATCCACATTGTACCAAGTGAAAGAGGCCAGACACCCAAAAAATTGCATACCTATGAGTCCACGTATATGAAATTCTAGAAAAAGCAAACTGAACCTCTAGTGACAGAAAGCAGGTCACAGGTTTCCAGGAACTGGTGGTGGCAAGAAGAATAGCTACAAGGAAGGAACAGGAGGAAAGTTTTGGGGTTGACCAGTAGGCTCTGTTTCATGATTCTGGTGGTAATTTTACGAGTTTATACATCTGTCAGAACTTGACAAATTATATGCTTCAAATGAATGCAGTCCATTGAATAGAAATCGTACCTCAATAAAAGTTGTTTTAAAAAATGAGAAGATCTATTTCTCCTCACTTAAGCACTATTTAGAGAATTACCATAGATTTACCATGTCTCTAATAATACTAAACCATTTGTGCATATGGATGAAAACTTCATATTGCTCAGAATGTACTCTTAGGAGAAATTGAATTGACAATATCCTTCATATATATTAAATATTCAGGCTCCAAAGGACTATTCTGAAAACAATTGAAATTTTCTCTAGTGTACTTAATAATCTCTACTCTCCTGGGAAGAGGAGAGGCATAACTGACCTTTGAGAAGTATTTCATATTGACCTGTATGATAAGTTGGTGTATTTGTTTCCCACTGCTGTATAATAAATTACCATAAACTTAGCCATTTAATATGATATACATTTCTTATTTCTTAGGCTCCTTGGGTCAGCACACCAAGCATAGCTTTGTTGAGTTCTCTGGTTCAGGATCTCACTAGCATACAATCCAGATATAAGTCAGAGTCTACTGCAGTCAAGTTTGACCCAACTCCAAGCTTCTAGGTTATTGTCATAATTTGTCTGGGGCTACAGGATCAAGATCCCCATTTCCTTCCCGGCCATTCCCCAATGGCTACCCTTAGATCTCAGAGGCTACTCATAGTTCCCTGCCATATGGCCCATTTCATAAACAGTTCACAATATGGTAGCTCATTTCTTCAATACCATCAGTCTACTAAGACTGAGATTTATAAGATGTTACCTTATCAAGATAGTGCTCCTTCACCTCTGCCAGATAATGTAAGGGAATGCCTGTCTCATCAGTTGTGCCATATCTGTTGACTATAAGCCCATCTGTACTCAGTGGAAGTACAGTCAACTTAAGTCATCTTATGATGTAGTCATACAGTTGTTTAAGAGAAAGCCCCTTAAATAAATAATTATCTAGTAATATGTTTAAATAAACAAATAAGATACCTTTAAGTAAATTTTTATGTATGTGTTTCAGAACTGCTTAAACAGTATGTGATTTGAATTTTAAATAATAGTGTTATTGGTATACTTAAGTTTTGAGTTAATTTATACTGGTTTGGTTTTTATACAAAATCCCAGGATCATAGCTATGGTACAGAATCAGGCATGTCCTTACAGGCTGCATCAGGCTCTGAAAGAGTTAATGTGCCTCTCTGAAGTTGTCGATTTCCTTCTTCCTCATCAGTAAAATAAGACCTATAATTTGCAAAATGAATCTACATTCTTGAACAGTGACTGAATATAAAAATGGAGTATTTTAATAATTAGCTATTCAATTATCTTATGGTTGCCTACTGTTCGTAAAATCAGAAACATAATGTAAAATAACATAGATCATAATATTAGTTACAGATGTCAGCTTCTTCCTTTTTTCATGAAGAAAAGGTGTTAATGAATTACTCTAGACTGATTTCTGACATAATTGCCAGGATTGTACAATATATCATTCTACATTTATGCCACCAAATTAGCATCTGTGATTCATACCAGGGTAGCTTTCTTAATTTTATCATGTACTAAATACATGTTGTTTAGGTTTTCAAAATAACAGGTGGCTCTATACCTTCTAGACTGAAAAGAATTTACAATTCTGTCATGGAATTAGTGAATATTTCAAAGATGACACTAACAATATGCCTGTGGGTTTACAGTAAAATAAGGCTGCAAGTCTGACAAGCTACTAAATACTGCAAGTGCATCAATAATTTGAACCTGAGAAATATGATTTTTAATAATTTTTATCTAATATATTTTTTCATGACAAGTGTACAACACTTAGCACTTAATATTCATTTTAGAATATCAGGAAGGCAGCTACATGTGGTATCAGTAGAAGTTTGAAATGCCCTCTGTTCTTATACAAACTATATGGTTTTATTGCCGCCAAAAGCTTGGGTTTGCAACATTCTCTACCCCTTGATCTGTGTGACCTTAGGTGCATCCTGAACTACCTGGTGTCTCTCATGATACAAAATTACAGTAGATGCCACTTGATGTGTATAAACTGATTTGCACAATACGTGATACATAGGGATCATTAAAAAACAATGATGATACAGTCCCTTATCAAACTCAACCTTGGATGTCCAGTGTTTTTGTCTTTTTCCAGCCTAAACCACTCCCTTGGGGCTAGAAACTAATGGGGCAAAAAGCAGCAGAGTGTGCTATTTCTAATTACACAACTTTCTTCTGGGATCAGGAAGTCATTTGGGCTCACTCTGCCCAAGTGAAAGAGGCAGTTGAAGTTTATGTTATTATATTTGTCTTTAAAATGACCAAAGAGAAACAAAGTAATATTAAAGTGTTTGCCCAATGTAGTGCACTGGTGAAATTGGAATCAGTAAGCACTGTCTCGTGATCTAATTCCTAGTTGTTCTTTTTCTTTTTCTTTTTCTTTTTTTTCTTGTTTTTCTTCTTGGACATCTCCTTTATTCAAAAGAAGCTGATGGAATACTTCTTTTCAGACAGTCATTCTTGTATGTGTTTTACAAATTTGCACTCTGTTGACTATTAAAATAGTCTTAGGGGTTAAAATAGTCTTAAGGGTTAGGTACTGCTGTTATCATCCACATTCTATAGATGAGAAAACAGGTCCAGAAAGGAGAGATAATTTGTTGAGGACACATACGTAGTATGTAACCAAAGAAATCTGGCTCTGGAATTTTTACTTAATCACTGTCCTTTGCTGCCTTTAATTTTTAGATGTAACCCTTTTTTTCCTCTAAACCAAAAACACATCAGATAATACTTAACTTACACACTCTGTGATCATTAGAGCGTCTACTTTATTTAATATTCACTACTCACTCACCAAAGAAGGTATGAATGAGTTATGTGAGTTCCAAGAATGCAAAGGGTTATCTTTTTTACTTCATTTCTATCACCTAGAATGCTGCCTGTAACAGAGGAGGTGCTCAGCAAAAACATTTTGAACGAGCAAATTATCAGACAAATAGATAAATGAATGGATAAGTGTACAAATTACATATGTGCCTTGTTATAAGGGAGTTTTTAGTCTACGAAGACAAACCATAATTCAGATAAGTAAACCATAATTCAATAAGAGATAAGTAAAAGGGTTTATGTCTTTTTATTCTCTTCATATTGTTCAAAGAATCTTTCTATATATAAGACTATTCCAGTCTGGGTGAAACAGATTTGCTCAGTTTTAAAATATATATTAGAAAAACATATGGTAAAATCCAAATTAAACAAGATTTTATCTGTGTGGCTTGGTCTCAATCCAGATTAATTTGGTAGAAGTGAAAATGAATTCTTTCACAGAAATTATCTTGCCATATTTTAGCATGACGTTTCCGTATGGGTGACATTTTTATGAGAGGAAACTGAGAAGCAGAACTAAGAATGGGAAAAAGGGGGTGTTGAGGTGACTTCATTTAAAATATACCCTCAATATACCAGAATCTAAAGAGATCAATAACATAGGGAGGTTAATAGAAAGGATTTGGTAGATGAGTTTCCATCTCCTTATCATTATAAAAAATAATGTCAAGTTTATGTTTTAAAAACTGTGGGCCATTCAATTTGCTCAAAAAGGGAGATAAAGGTAGATATGATCAAGAAGGGAGGCTAATACAATCAAGAGGGAGAATGTTTTTTTGTGTAAAGACTAATATACGCTAAGGGAAAAGAGGAAGAAACTGTCAGTGTGCAGTAATGGGGGGGATGAAGTTATGTTTTTTAAGATTAGAAAGATAAGGTCTGAGAGGGGAGTATATAAAAATGTGTAAAACCATGAAGGATATGGAATGTGGTCACTGATTTATTCAATAGATCCCAGTATCCTATACCCCAAGGATCTACTCAAAATTCAGAAGTAGTTGTTTTAACATGAGTTATATTTCATAACATGTAATGAATTTTCAGAGTGAAAATGGCACAGGCAGCTCCCTAATAAGTCATTAGATAACTTATAACATTTTTAATATACATCCCTAAATTTTGCAATCAGTACCATGAGAATCATGAGAATCAGTCAAGTATTTATATAACATGGTCCCTGGTGAAACCTCCGTCAGAGAAAAATCTGCCAGACTCATTGATATTGAGTTAATAACTATAGCTTTCTTTAGATGAGATTATTATGGAAACAAAATTATAATGAAATTACCTAGTGACATATTTTGTGGTTTTTAATGAGCTAAAAATAGTGACATTATCTGAATGTAAGGGTTAGGAAAGTAAGAAAGGTAAGAATAGACATAGGTAGGTAGCTCCTAAAAAATCAAAAACAAACTAGGCTATGTTTTTGGGCAAAGATTCATGAAGCAGAGGGCAACCATGAGTAAGAGTAAAGTGAAATTTAAAATTATTTACCATAACTGCTAATAGTTGAAAATGGAAAAAAGCCTTGGAGGAGAAAGAAGTTGAAATTGCTAACCAAAATGGACTTTATAGTTATGTTGGAATCATAAATTGCCATATGTAGAGGACATATTAAATTATCTGGAAGTTTATCCTAGATCTTAGTTATCTATGATATTCTTACTCTGGAGTAACAAAATCTGTGTTATGTAGGTTTTAGAAATATTATTTTAATTGTATAGATTTTATGAATTCTTCTGGTTATTCAGTCTTTTCACTTGAGTCATTGGTATATAAGTGTTCTCTTCTATGAATTTTAGTTTTCTAGACTTTCCTCAACAAGTTGTTCTCATTCCTTCTCCCCTCTGTCTGCTCCATGGTTATGCGTTTACAAAAAAACAAAGCTTCCCACCAATAACTTTGAATTTTGTTGCCTTGGTTGTTATTACCTTTTCTTACCATCCTTTAGAAAATATTCAGTATTTCTCAAGGAAGCACATAGAACACCAAGCCACCCAAGGTATGGTGGCTGTAAAACCATCTGAGCGCAAATGTCAAACTTCTTACCTGAGAATTTCCCCACATGACAAACATGGTGATTAGCTAGGTCCATGCTGTCTGGGAATTTACTGTGTCAACGTAAGCAAAACAGTTTTTCCATTCTGTCATCTTTAATTTTACTAGCTATTAGCTGCTAAGTAGGTGAAAAATGAAATGAAACAAGAATCTAGTTGGAATCCATTGCATTACTTGTAGGATGAAATACAAAATGGATACACAGTTAGACGGGTGCCAGGGGATACAGAAGCATCAGCAAGAATCATAAGCACTCTGGGAAGGAGGACAATTTCCAGATCCATTAACACTTTGTCTCTCAAATCTGTGTTTGGAAGTCAGTATGGTGCACATCCCTTTTAACTCTCCAGAAATAATTTTTCCTCACTGACTCGTAGATGTTAGGTCTGACCACACTAAGAATCCTAAAAGTTAACACTGTCCTTGTTTATTTTTTTCTAATTTTTCACTCAGAAGTGAAACGATGCACCCCTAATAGATAAGATTTCTTTTGTCATGTGTCTTCATGGAGTCTACTTTCAGCTAAAATTAAGCAAACAAACAAATAACAGCAACAACAACAAAAAACAATGCTAAGGGCATTAGAGTTGACCTATCAACTATGATTAAAGACACAGCTCCTCCTGTTTTCTAAATTATATATATATATACATATATATGTATATATATATAATTTTTGATTTACAAAAAACTTGTGAAACTATTACAGAGCTCCTGTATACCCTCATGCCAGTGTCTCCACTGTTAACATCTCCCTTTACCATGCTATGTTTTTCAAAACTAAAAACAACAACAATAACAACAACATTGGGACCAGGACTTCTGGGGAAGATGGTGGAGTTGGACCATCTAAAACTCACCTCATCCCATAGATAACACACACATAAATATAAATAACCAAGAAAACTACCCAAATACTGAAAGAAAAGAGTCTCCATGGCTAAATGTAGAGAAGAGGCCATGTTAAAAAGGGTGGGAAGGGGGGAGTTGCAGTCAGGAACCAAATGGATTTGTAGGACTGTTCATGGGAGGAAGGCATGCTATGGGCACAGGGAAGAGAGAGGACCAGACCCCAGTTCAGTTATCCCAGGTATGGGAGACCCATATGGGAGAGATGAACCCTTGTAACATTTGGTTTTGAAAATCAGAGTGGCCTAGTAATCAGTGGAGCTTAACACCAGAAACATTAAAAATCAGCAGGCAGAGACAGGAAGGCAGAGTCACATCTTTAAAAAGACAGCACAACAAATAGTCCTGCTGAGATATGTATAAAACCTGCAGTTCAAAAAAAATGCCTGGAGTATAGATTAAGGAGATTTATTTACAAATCTCAGAACTTGTGCTGGAGGGCAGGGATCTTTGGCAGACTCCTCTAAGAACGAAAGAGCCGGTGGCCCCTTTTCCCTCTCCAATCCCCCAGCTGAGATATACAGATATATATTGTCAGAACCAGCATAGCAGAAATGCTGTCCACCTAACTTATTAATAGCACACCTCACCCCCGTTCTGCAGATACACTGCCTCTATGTAACCCTGGGCAGAAGTTGTCTCTGGTGGCTGTAAGCCCCCTCCCATAGTAGACCTATGCAGAACTTGTGTGGCACTTCACACGCCACCCCTACCTAACTTCTCCTGTGGGCCTGCCTTCTGCAATACATCCTTAGCCAGAGGCCTTTCAAAGCAATGCTGCAAGCCTGGCAGTCTGCAAACAGCCCTAGTGGACCAAAACTACTCCAGAATGACTCATGTCCCAGGGAGAGGAGATGACAACCACACATACCAGTCCCACTGCAGCCCCACAATAGGTTGGGCACATACATCAGGTCTGACTACACATCTTACCCACCTACTAAAGCTTCTCAGGGGACAACACAGGGAAAGTGCCCTGCAATTCAGTGCTACTGCATCTTTAGCAAATGCCTTGTCTGACTCAACTGAAGCCCAAGGTGGCCTCAGACTCACCTACTACAGGAAACATACCCTGCTTATAACTAGCAAAGGATCTGTTGCATGTGACTGAACTGAAGGCAAAAACAGCTCAGCCACAACAGTAGGACATACACAATACACCCAATACACACAACACACAGGAGACACTTCTGTAGTGCTAAGTTGTGGTGAACAGGGACATTGCAGGGCATTATATGACCAATTCTTATAAGGCCACTACTTTCAAGAACAGGAGACATAGTTGTTCTAACATAGAAACAGACATAGAGAGTTAGACAAAATGAGAAGACAGGAATATGTCCCAAATAAAAGAACAGAGCAAGAGCATAGCGAGAGAGCCAAACAAAATGGAGATCGAGTAATATGTCTGATAAAGAATTTAAACTAATAGCCATAAAGATATTCACTGGACTTGTGAAAAGAGCGGAGGACCTCAGGGAGACTCTCAGAAAAGAGATAGAAAACACAAAAAAAGAGCCAATCAGAGATGAGAACTCAGTAACTGAAATTAAAAATATACTACATGGAATAAATAGTAGACTGGAGAAAGCAGAAGAATGGATCAGCTACCTGGAGGACAGAGTAATGGAAAGCAATCCACCTGAACAGGAGAGAGAAAAAAAAATAAATGAAAATACATAGGCAAAACTGCAACATCTTCAAGCATAATAACATTTGCATTTGGGGGATCCCAGAAGGAGAAGAGAGAGAAAAGGGGCAGAAAATTTTATTTATTTAAAAGATTTATTTATTTATTTATTTGACAGATAGAGATCACAAGAAAGTAGAGAGGCAAGCAGAGAGGCAGGCGGTGGGTGGGGGGGCAGGTGCGGCGGGGCGGGGAAGCAGGCTCCTTGCTGAGCAGAGAGCCCGATGTGGGGCTTGATCCCAGAACCCTGGGATCATGACCTGAGCCAAAGGCAGAGACTTAACCCACTGAGCCACACAGGTGCCCCATAAAATTTATTTGAAGAAATAATAACAAAAATTCCCTGGAGAAAGCTGGAGAAAGAGACAGAAATCTATATCCAGGATGCACAGAGAGTCCCCAACAAAATCAACCCAAGGAGGGCCACACCAAGACATAGTAATGAAAATGGCAAAAAGTAGTAAAGGAGAGGGAATTTTAATAGCAGCAAGAGAAAAGAAAACGGATACATACAAGGAAAACCCCAAAAGGTTATCAGCTGTTTTTTTTTTTTTTCTTTTTTTTGGAAGAAAGTTTGTAGACCGGAAGGGAGTGATACAATGTATTCAAAATGCTGAAAGAAAATATAACCTGCAACCAAAAATACTTTATCCAGCAAGGCTGTCATTCAGAGTAGAAGGAGATACAGAGTTTCCCAAACAAACAGAAGTTAAAAGAATTCATGACCACAAAACCAGCTCTGAAGAAATGTTAATGAGGACTCTGAGTTGAAAGGAAAGATGATAAGGAGAAGCAAGAAAAGTAAGAAGCACAAACACAGTAATATTTAGTAGAGCTATAAAAATCAGTCAAGGGATTCACACAATGAAAGAATGTGAAGTATAACACCATGTACCTAAAAAGGAGTAAAGAATGGGTTCAAACTTCAGCAACCATCATCTTAATACAGACTGCTATATGCATAAGAGGTTATATATAAACCTAATGGTACCTACAAATCAAAAACTGGTGATAGAAATGCAAAAAATAAAGAGAAAAGAATCTAAGTATATCATTAAAGAAAGTCAACAAACCATGAGAAAAGAGCAAGAGAAGAAAGGAATAAAGAAAAACTACAAAATCAACCACAAAACAAGTAACAAAATGACAGTAAGTATATACCTACCAATAATTACTTTGAATGTAAATAGACTAAACACTCCAATCAAAATACATGGAGGGGGTGACAGAATAGATAAAAAAGGAGAACCACTCTATATGCTTTCTACAAGAGACTCATTTCAAACCTAAAGACGTGGGCAGGCTGAAAATAAAGGGATAGAACAGCATTTATCATGCAAATAGCAGTAAAGAGAAAGCTAGGGTAGCTATACTGATAACAGAACAACAACAACAACAACAAAAAACCCTTTAAAACAAGACTTTAAGAGACAAAGAAGGACACTATGTAATTATAAAGGGGAAAATCTAATAAGAAGATCTAATAATTGTAAATATTTATACACCCAACATGGGAAAAATCAAATACATATAAAGCAGCTAATAACACACATAAAGGAACTAATTGATAGTAATGCACTAATAGTAGGGCACTTTAATACCTCACTTGCATTAATGGTTAGATCATCCAGAGAATCAAGGAAACTGTGGTTTTGAATGACACATTGGAGCAGATATATTCAGAACATTCCATCCTAAGACAGCAGAATATACATTCTTTTCGAGTGTACATAGAACATTCTCCAGAATAGATCACATGTTAGACCACAAAACAAGTCTCAACAAATTAAAAAAAGATTGGAATCATACCAACCACCTTTTCTGACCACAACACTGTGAAGCTAGAAAGCAGTCACAAGAAAAATATCTGGAAAGAGCACAAGTACATGGAGGTTAAATAGCATGCTCTTAAACAGTGAATGGATCAATGAAAAAATCAAGGAGGAAATAAAAAAATACATAGAAACAAATGAAAATGAAATGGTCCAAAATCTTTGGGATGCAACAAAAGCTGTTCTAGGAAGGAGGTTTGTAGCAATACAGGTCCACCTTAAGCAAGCAAGAAAAGTCTCAGGTAAACAGCATAATCTTATACCTAAGGAACTAGAAAATCAAGAACAAACAAAACCCCAAACCAGTAGAAGGAAGTAAGTAATAAAGATTGGATAAGCAATAAAAGAAGTAGAAACTAAAAACAAAAACAAAAACAAAATCAAAAAACACAGTAAATAACTCAATGAAACCAGGAGCTGGTTCTTTGAAAAGATCAACAAAATTGATAAAAATTTATCCAGACTCATCCAAAAAAAAAAAAAAAAGTTAATACCTCTTCTTCTCATTCTGCCCCCAACAAAATAGAAGAGGAAGGAAAGCTTCTAAATTCATTCAATGACACAAGCATCACCCTGATACCAAAACCAGATAAAGCCACTATCAAAAAAAAAGAGAACTGCAGGCCAGTATCTCTGATGAGCACTAATGCAGAAATCCTCAACAAAATATTGCAAACTTTATCCAACAATACATTTAAAAACCATTCACCATGGGACGCCTGGGTGGCTCAGTTGGTTAAGCAGCTGCCTTCGGCTCAGGTCATGATCCCAGCGTCCTGGGATCGAGTCCCACATCGGGCTCCTTGCTGAGCAGGGAGCCTGCTTCTCCCTCTGCCTCTGCCTGCCATTTTGTCTGCCTGTGCTCACTCTCTCCCCCTCCCTCTCTCTGATAAATAAATAAAATCTAAAAAAAAAAAAAAAAAAAACAATAACAACAACAACAAAAAAACCATTCACCATGATCAAGTGAGATTTATTCCTGGGATGCAAGGGTGGTCGCAAATCAATCAACATGATACGTCATAACAAGAGAAAGGATAAAAACAATATGATCATTTTAATAGATACAGAGAAAACATATGACAAAGCACAACATCAATTCATGATAAAAACCCTCAGCAAAGTAGGTTTAGAGGGAACATACCTCAAGATAAGAGAGCTCATATGTGAAAAACATGAAGGCCGGGGTGCCTGCTTGGCTCAGTGGGTTAAGCCTCTGCCTTTGGCTCAGGTCATGATCCCAGGGTCCTGGGACCCAGCCCCACATAAGGCTCTCTGCTCAGCAAGGAGCCTGCTTCCCCCTCTCTTTCTGCCTGTCTCTCTGCCTGCTAGTGATCTCTTTCTCTCTCTCTTTCTCTCTCTGTGTGTTAAATAAACAAATAAAATCTTAAAGAAAATAAAAGAAAAAGAAAAACATAAAGGTAACATCATCTTTAATGGGAAAAAACAGAGAAATTTTCCCAAAGGTCAGGAACAAAACAAAGATCTCCACTCTCACCACTTTTATTCAACACAATACTAGAAGTCCTAGCCACAGCAACCAGAAAACAAAAAGAAATAAAAGATATCCAAGTCAGTAAATAGTAAGTAAAACTTTCACTAGTTGCAGATGACATGATATTATATATAGAAAATCCTAAAACTCCAATAAAGAAATCGCTAGAACTGATAAGTGAATTTAATAAAATCATATGATACAAAATCAATGTACAGAAGACTATTGCATTTCTATACACTAATAATGAAGTAGCAGAAAGAGAAATTAGGAAAACCATCTCATTTACAGTTGCACCAAAAATAAGATACCTAGAAATAAACCTGGCCAAAGAGATGAAAGATTTGTAATCTAAAAGTTGTAAAACACTGATGAAAGAAATTGAAAATGGTACAAACAGGGCACAAGTGAATAGGGGTGGGAGGGAAGAGCAGTGGAAGAGGGAGAGAAGCGGACTCTGCTGAGTGCACACCCTGAAATGAGGCTCAATCTCAGGACCTGAGCCAAAATCACCAGATGCTTAACTGAGTGAGCCACACAGGTGCTCTGGTACTTTGTATTTTTATGGTGACATCCTTTGCAGTGACATGATTAGTTTTGGTGGAATTAGTAATTATTCTGATAGATAATAGAGTTTTCAAATATATTGAAAGCTGCATATACTGATACTATTTTCCCATCTTTTTTGGCTCTGCCTTTCTTACTTTCTTGTCTTGGTTAGTTTAGTTAATTTGTGACAACTATTTGCATATTAGGAAAATCAGTCCTTTATAATATCATTAAAAATACTGTTCCAATTTGTCATGCATATTTTAATCTCACTCATTATGCTTTTCCATACAAAAGCTTTAATTTCAATATGGTGGTAATATTTATTTTTCTTTATGGGTTCTGTTTTTTTTTTGTCATATCCTCACAACTGCCTGCCCATGTGTTTTATGATGAAAAAAATGCAGAGACAGGAGACATTATAATAAGGTTATATAGTAAGTAATGACTCTGGCATAGAATTCCATCATTTTAACATCCTAATCCCAAACCCCGCCACTCCCAGTATTATGTTATCTTTAAGGATAGCCATTATCCCTAAAGTGGACTGTGATGCTGCCATTGGGTTCCAAATTCTTTCCCATATTTTGATGAATCAGCTTCAGAGAAAAAAAGAGAGAAATAATAAGTAGAAAAACAAACAGGAAAAAGAGACAGAGATGGAAGACACTGTTGCTTCCTAGCATGATAGAACCTTAGTGGTAGCAATCTTATAACCTACCTTACCCTAGAAGCTATCTGTCCAGCTACTGACTGAAAGACAATATAGCCTTCCTCCTGATTGCAATCCTAGGATTCTTTTCACTTTGCTCTAGAAAAAAAATGTCATCCATTATACCTCTTGATGAGGAAAAATATGTGGATATAGGTCAAACATATATTTTGCTTTAGTTATAATAGCAACCAAGAATCAAATTTGAAATAGATACATTTATTATCATAGTTGAATACATGTATCCTATATTTCAGAATAATACATGTCCTATGTTATATTTGGAATTATTCAATAGATTTACCAGCCATCATTCAAACTGATACGGGCCTTTGAGTAAATCAACACATTTATGGATTATTTAAAAAAATTAAACAAGACTTTGTGAAAGACCCATCTTCTTCTGTAGGAATTAATGCTGTTCTATTTAGAGTGAACAAAAAAGAATGCTGGAATTTGATTCACAGCCATAATTTATAAGATAATGTGTTTTTATTACTTAATCATCTGTGATGGTTATTCCTTTTGTTTTCCTACTTAATGGATATGAAGTATGAGTGCTAGGTTCAGACCAATAAGCCTTTTTTTATAGTTTACAGCTTTACTAGCATTTTCTTTACTTCAGTACACTAAAAAAGAAAAAGAAGGGGGGGGAGTTTATGTGAGTGATCACTCAACTGTGGCTGCAAGTTCTCTATGCTCACTGTCTCAATTCCCAGAAAGGGGACTAGAATAGAATTGTACTGCTTCTCTCACTTATGTGTGTGCTCTCTCTCTCGCTCTCTCTCTCTCTTTCTCTCTCTCTTTTTCTTTGTCTAATATGTCAAACTCAAAAGAAACAGGGTCCTAAGGAAACATATTTCCTATGCATTCTGTGCCCCCTTGTAGTTTTTCAGTGGCTTCATAGTGGTGATATGAGACTCTACTTGTATAGACTTAATTGGAATAAGTAATAATTTATCTTAGTTTTATATCCTCTTTTATTCTATTTATTTCCCTTTAATATGTTTTGGAGGCTATAAAACTTGAGGATGAGTAGCTAGGGGTTAGAGCCAAGTGAACTGCACATGGCTGCTTAATAAACCTCCATGCCCTGTCAATGCACTCCTGGCCTGAGATGCTGCCTCCCACGCTCATTCTCCTCTGGTCTACCAGAAGCATAGCATTTGGTGAGTATATTCTGAAATTCTCATTCTCAGAGACGTTTCAGAACACCAAAACTAGCCCATCCTGGCAATGAGCATTTCCATGGGTACACTTATACAGTAACTTTAAGTAAATTATTTAAAAATTTATTTTAAATCCCATGGACAAAGTTGGGCATTTGCCATTAGTAGAACTCACCAAGCCATCAAACGAGATTGCAGCTTTTTTTTTTTTTCTTTTCCCTGAGTGAGTGGACCATGGGCCGGGGGGATGACTCGCTATCCAGAAACAGTAAAAACAATTAATAGTATCTACATTACTGAAGAGAATAACTAAAACTTTTCAGCTCCCCCTACTTCATTTGTATTATTTTCAACGTACTTTTACTTGAGTTTCTTAACAGAAAAATTCAGCTCTTATAAAAAAAAATTAATACTACCTAGCATTGATTCAATTATTTTTTTTCTTAACAACATAGCTTGTTAGCGATTTTATTTTGGTAGCGTCTCACCAAAGGAAAGTGCATAAAAAATATACTGTTTCTTAATACCTACCATGCTGATTCGTATCAGCAATATATGTGTTCTTTAGATGTTCTTCAGGGCTGGAGAAGAGGATTGCATGGCAGCCAGGGACAAAGTGCCATATGGCTGAGATAAGGTGAAGGTTGATAAAGGCACGTGAGTGATGGGAGGGGAGATGTCATAGCTTGTCAGTCTTTATCCCTAGAGGAAGCTCTGGTGACAGGGGAATGATTGAAATGGCACATTTGGGGTCCCTGGGCATGGAGAAGAGATAAATAATGACTAACAATTCAATGACATAAACTCAAGGGAAAGATGGGAACAAAGGGACAGAGTAGAAGTGGAGCTTTCCTACAGTTGGTGAAAGATGCCAGGAAGAGACATTGATGAGAGAGATGATTAAAGGTGGCCTCACAAAGCCTTGAATAGTGACAGATAGGAAAGGTACAGTGATTAGTAAGAAAATACAGAGAGAAAAGAGACCTGAAATGAAGTACAGGCTTGCTGAAGTAGACATGTGGGATGACAAAAAAGAATGAATTTTCTCTGTAACCTGAGAAAGGAAATAGGGAGAGATATTGAGCTGATCAACTCCTATCCTTGCATGGCAGAAGCACCCTTGTCCCCAACTCACTTGACCTATCAGATTTAGCCCAAATCCTTCCCAAAGCCTTTCCAGTAGGGATCCTAGATTTCCAGCCAGATATCATGAAGCTGGTCCAGCAGAAGCCGACTTTCTGCTTTCCAGATCTGAAGACAGATACATAACAATAAACATTCACTGAGTGTGTATCATATGCCAGGTACTGTGAGCAGCCCTTAAATCCAGTTTACATCATCAGCGAATTGGGTCAGTTTTCAAATGTAGCGTGTAGAGCTCAGAGAAGCCAAATAGCTTGGGGTTCCAACCCCATCTATTTAATTGCAATTTTCTAGTTGAATCCACTTGTTTACAAAAAGGTTGGACTAACCACCTTCTCAAGCTGCTTGAGGTCTGCTCCATTTGGGTAAACCCTTTTAAAAGGCACTTTCTTAAATAAAGTGAAAATAAAGAATATAATTGGTTCACATATGTATAGGTTGGCCAGTTTCATTTACCAGATATTATTTTCCTCTCATTCTGTCTTTTGAAAAAACTTTAAACTCTGAGAGATATAGTAATCTCTGCTGACATGATAATATCTTCTAGAATTTTTTTTTTCATCTTATGTCTTTGTATGGCCATAAGTAATCCTTCTTACCATGCAACCTTGTCCTGGCAATTCTCTTTGATAGATGGTTTGGGGATAAGAATCACACTTCAAGTAATAGATTCCCAGGTTCCTTTATGGATGCATTAGTCAGCTCAAACTTCTCAGGCTTCTGCTCTGCTTCTTAATGAAAGCATTATTTTGCTTAGAAATTATTCCTATATGAACACATCTTCTACATTTTTTGGCACATGGTTGGATTTTAGGAACCTGTTCCCCTCTCATTTGGTCTGAAATGAAGTAGTCTCATCATAAATCTACATTCCTTTGGAACCTGCCTCAGAGTTCAGCTTTTTAATGTACTTTGTCATTTATTAGCATAGTAATAGTGATTAGCATGGCCAGCTTGTAGTAATAGCTCAGTCCCCTCCTAGTACATAATCTCAGATACCTATTTTTAAGCTTTCTGAGAGGGAATTTTTTAGTCAAAGTCTTAACATTATAAATTTCACAATTTTCCAGTGCCTTTCATTTAACTAACACTATAAGAATGTATTGGATGCCTAGGATGTCACTAAACATATGCTACTAGATTTGGGGATTAGATTGGTGAACAGTGTAGACTTTGCTTCTACTCTTACAGAGAATACAATTTGGTATAGGATTAAAAAAAAAAAAAAATGACTAGACCATTAGAGTTCAGTATACAAAGTTTCCAGAGGGGACTTTTTCTATTCCTGTGAAAGTCCAGAATGAGGGGCTCCTAAGCCAGGGTGGGAATCAGTGAAGTGACACCTGAGCAGAAGGCTGAAGGAGAAGCCCAGGTCAGGGCTGCAGAGCAGTTGGAGGGAGATATTCCCTCCAGGTTGCTGTACACAAAAGTAGCAGAGGTGAAAGCATGAGATCTTCATGGAACCAATTAAGGTCAATGACTCCAGAGACCTTCCTCTGTGCCCTTCTCAGGCTTACAGTTACCCACGACAACTGAGAACTTAGAACTTGGATGGAAGAAGCAATGTGAGAGGTGGAAGAGATAGGTCCTTGTCGGTGAAGATGGGGGGGACAATCAACACTGGCTGAGCTGGCTTCCGGCTCTGGCCTTGAGACATGGATTTAAAAAGGCCTTCATGCAGGGCACCTGGGTGGCTCAGTGGGTTAAAGCCTCTGCCTTCAGTTCCAGTCCTGATCTCAGGGTCACAGGATCGAGGCCTGCATTGGGCTTTCTGCTCAGCAAGGAGCCTGCTTCTGCCTTCTCTCTACCTGCCTCTCTGCCTACTCATGATCTCTCTCTCTCTGTCAAATAAATAGATAAAAATATTTTAAAAAATTGGGGCCCCTGGGTGGCTCAGTGGGTTAAGCCTCTGCCTTCAGCTCAGGTTGTGATCTTAGGGTCCTGGGATCGAGCTCCGCATTGGGCTCTCTGCTCAGTGGAGAGCCTGCTCCCCCCACCCTGCCTGCTTCTCTGCCTACTTGTGATCTCTGCCAAATAAATAAATAAAATCTTTAAAAAATATATTTTAAAAAATAAAATAAATAAAAAGGCCTTCATGCAGTTCCTTACACATCATAATCCCTCCATTAATATTGAATGGACTAATGATTGGATACATGAATTGATTTACCAAAGAAAATGCAAAAATGTATGATCCAATTCCACAGCACTACTACTATGCTAGTCTGTAAAATGATAAATTAAATAGGTTTCTGGGGATGGATTAGAAATGGTTTAGGGAGAAAACGTGTTGTGATTTCTAAAACAATTACCCTACTGAAAATTTAGGATGGAATTAGTTTATAAATAAGAGACTATCTCAGACTTAATAATTGTCTTACATGTATACACCTATGTTTTAAAAAAGTTTCCTATTCTCTTAGGAAAAAATCCAGAGTTTAAAAATAATTTTTTTATTGAGGGGGTGCACTGTTCCTAGAAATACTACAATACTGGGTCTATGTGTGGAGTAGACAGAGCAAACTCCTCTTCCATCTCCCCGATCCAAAAATCCATTGAATATATTGCCCTCAGTTAGAGGACGTATCAGATATTAAACTGATAAGAACAGATGCTATACTTGATCTTCGCTAAAATGCACAGAAGCAATTAAAAATAATTCTTCAAATCAAGCATAACAGTAGGAACTTGATAGACATTCAACAAATATTGATTATTCCATTTTAGAGACTAACCCAATAAATTCTTTTAACTAAAGATTAAGATTTAATGAAATATTATGGAGATCATTAACTTCCATCTCATATTAATTTAAAATTAAAAAGTCGTTTCAAATCATTATTTTTTTAAATTCACATTTCTTTGTTTTACTAAAGTTCTCAATATACTGGCTAGAAAACCATGATTCTTTGAATATTGAAAATAATATGAAACCTTAGAAAAAATTGTCATTCTCTGTAATTTCAACCTTATACTGCTGAGCATCTTTCTGGCAAGTTTGCAAAATTACTTTGTGAAATATAAAAACTTTAAAGCAAAATGTAAATTTTATGTGCTTCTTCATTTGGACAATTAAAAACTAGACTTTGAGGTCAAGGAAACATTGATAAGAAAAAAAAAAAAAGGAAAAGAAATAATATTTGCCCCAAGAACAATTAAATGTTCCTTTAATTTCCTTAATGTTACCCATTTATATTTTACTCAAATCTCAGGCTAATAAGGAGATGATGTGAATAAAACATATTGATATGGTGGCTACATTTATAGGTATTTTCATTAACAGTATGGGGAATGACAAGAAAGTAAGCCTATTGCTTGTTTGATATTAATGAAAATTAAATGTTTTTGTGAATACATCTAATCATAATTCATGTGCCTCATAGGGAGTAGAGGTCAGGCAGTTAATAAGGTTAAGGAAAAATTAATATCTGTAAACATAGAGTAAAATTCTAAGAGAAACAGATTTTCTGGTATCTAGGCAGACATGGCTTTATAGAAAAATTAACCCAATAATGTAATTGTTACCAAGGCTATTGCACTGCCATCATTAAATAGTAGTAATAATACTAGTAGTAGTAGTAGGGACAAGGAAATTAGAAACCAAAGTTTCAAAACTATTCTGTGAATTTCTATTATTTTCAGAAATCACTTCCTTTTTCTGGATTTTATTATGATAATTTTCTTTGATAAAGAGATTCTTCTAAATAATTTTTTTAAAAAAGACTCTGTTATAGTATGGTAAATTCACCTCCTCTTCTCCATGACCGCAGATAAAGAAGCCGTAACCATGGCAACAGTAATGGGCCAGGGAGATTAGGGCCAGACTGGAGATTAGGTCTCCAAGAGCAAAGAAAAAAGTCCTGATTAGTTCCTTATTGAGACCTTCTGTGGAGACGAGTAACTGTAGAGAGAAAGCATGGAGGATTAGTAAGAACAAAATTAATTCCTTGTATAAAGAAAGAAGCCATCCCTTTGTTAAAAAATGTGTCCGTTCCTTTTCATACGAGGACTGTTTAAATTGAGGTAAAAGGGTCTATGATTAATTCTATTCTGAGCTTTATCTGTGTCATCTGCGTCTAGACTGGCTCTGTGAGAAGGCACTTCTAGAAGCCTGAGGAGAAAAGCATCCTTGCGCAGACTCCCATTGCTCTCCCTCTTGGCAGCCCCTGAATAGGTGGGGAAACCACCTCATTTTTGATGTGATACCATCTCTAAGTGAGGTGCATTTTGGGAAAAAGGAATTGAAAATTTTTTTCTCCTGTTCTTTTAAAACTAATTTGTCTAACTTCTTGAGAACTCTCAAAAGATTTATACAGGTCATCCTGGATCATGTTTTGTTTTTTAGAAAATCTTTTGTTTAAAAAAAAAATCTAGCAATAATCCCATTTGCTTTAAACTGGCAAGATGTATAGGGTTTACATTTTGAGAAAATGAGCTATGATTTTGCCAGGATGCATGGATAACAAGGTTACTTGGGGTGTTTTAGATGATAAATTTATAAACCTGAGAATGGTCAGATGGCATGAATATTACTCATATTAAAGGATTTTGTGAAATTAACCTCTAAAAAGACTGTACTTTTTCAAACTTCAGCTGACAGTGTAAGAAAATGTCACATCCTGGCCAACCCTAGATACTAACATTCTTTAAAAGTCTTGCTACTCTGACAGATTTTTTTTTTAATACACTTTATTCTGACAGACTTTTTAGATTCTTTTTTAATGCACTTTTTTTTTTTTTTTTTACTGTCAGGTTTAACCCTAATTTCAAATAAGATTCTTTATTTTTTATTTATTTTGGATTTGTTTTTAAATATTATAGATCTTAACTATCATGTTAGATATTTTACAAATACTTTAGGTTATTCTTTCCAGAGGAAATAGCACTAGACTAAGTGAAGGGGAACAGCAGGAGTTAGGTGGACGAGATGGGTCTGTTAGCATGGGAGCTGCTGTGGGAAGGCTTCAGGGAATCACCAGTGGATCCACATGGGGAGAGCCTGCTTAGTGCAAGCTTCAAAAAGCCGGGGAGCCTCAGATCCTCTTGTCATTCACAGGTGTGATGATTAGGTATTCATGCTGTTGCGTGGGATTTTCCTCCCTCAAACCTTATTATGAACTCAGTACATCCCTCATCTGTGGGGCAGTGATGGGGGATGCTGAGGAGAAAATCCAAGAAACCTCCATGTGAGCTTCAGGAGGAATGCCATCATCTATTTTTTGCCATTGACTTCTCCATACCTTAGAAGGGCTGGCATTAGATAAGCACTCCATGAGTTTTTTTTTTTTTTTTTTTTTTTTTTTTGATGAGTGGAGCTAATGGATGCTGGTTATTGTGGAAACTTTGCAAGCCTTTCCCCAAAGTGGTATTTTTCTGGCAACAGGAACACACTAGGCTGTTATGCAGGATGGCCCTCGGAATCACCCTCAATCGGTGGTGGAGGAGTAGTGGATAAATACCTTAGTGTGCTTCTTTCAAGACAGTTAACCTAGAGGCCGGTGCCACCCTGGCCCGCAGAGCCGCACATGGAGCTGCCATCCAGTTCCCCACAGTGCTAACTGCCAGATAAGTCACGTTTTCTAGCTTTCACTTCCTGCCGTCTCACTTCCCAACTTGCTTGGATCACCTTCCAAATCAACTCTTTGTGCTTCAATCTGTGTCTTAAGCCTCTTTGTGGAGGAAGCCGAACTATGAAAAGGGATAAACAGGAGCCAGGCCTGTAGACCCATTTCAAAGTTTGGTGATTCCCTGAGGTAAAGAATAGACACTGAGGAAAAATAAATAGTAGATTAATATGACCAGATGTGTCTTTTTATAAGCTTATTCAGAATGCTGTCTGTACACAGAGTACATTTGAGGGAAATGAGTGGAAGGAAAGCAGAGGAGCTGGAGAAAGCAGAGATAACTGTGGCAAACAGAATGATGATGTAATGGTAGAGCTAACATGGGGTAGGTTTACCAGATGTCCGGGGTTGGGGGACTTCTAGAAAGGCTGAGTGAGAGAGAGAGTCAGGGGTAGGAGATACCTTTTGCATTTCTGGGCTATACAGTTGTATGTACAGTTGTACGTACAACTGAATTGAGCAACCCAAGTGGAGAAGTAGACTGAGTGGACAGTGAAGGGGGTGGGGAAGATAAATTCACATAGCTGTACTAGTATGAGATGTCCATGGTGTGTGGAACTACAGGTTTTTGTCAGGAGGCTCAATATCACCCACATTTTTGAAACAGATGCTACATATCCAGGCATCAGTCTTCTCCCTCTCCTCACCACTGTGCCACATAAGATTGACTAACTTGCTGCCAATCCACCATTTGTTTCAAATACTGGGTTGACCAAAAAAGCAAGGGGAAATTTTACCTATAAAGAAGTAGGCTAAGAAGATATGGAGCCAGAAACAACTGTGAAAGATTTCTGTAGTTCTTTAAAACTTCTTTCTCTATATATAGGGTATGTATTGTCAATTGATAATGTTTCTGGAACCATTAGGAAGTAATACAGCCCCCCTGACGCCAGTGGATTTTCCTGCTAACAGGAGTGTAGTGCACAGTAGGAATAGTGACTCAGCCAGCCCCTGGAGAAAGTGAATGCAAGGACGAAGACTCATTTTGGTAAGAACTAGAGAAAATGTCCCATAAAAGCCAGTTTGAAGATTAAATGTAGGCAAATGAGTCCTTGTGATTTGGGGCTAGAAATCACCTGTCAAAATGAAACATATGTTTCCTACCCTTGGGAACCTGAAAAAATAAGAAGATGAATTATGAATATACACATTTAATAGAAAATTCCATTATAGATTGTAAATGCCCCAAATATTTTTTTAAAAAATGAGTTCTTCATTGTGGATGATTTATTCCTGTGAATAACAATTCTTAAATTTTGCCATACATGCAAAGATACTTTACAAGTATAGAACATTTGTGTATCTTTAGGTCAGGTAGAATTTTTTTCTGTCAGTTCCTTTCTAGCAGGTCTTCTGTAAGAACTCTTTCTGCTCTTGGTTAGCTTCTATCAACTTTGGTTTCTTGTTACTTTAAATTGTATCTAAAACAGGGTAAACAGGCTCAGCGTGGAATAAGGCTTTACAGTAACTGCTTGGTTACCTGAGGCATTTATCCATGGCTATGTTTCTCTGTGTCATGCCTAAACAGAACATTTTACTTGTTACAGATCCCATGAGTAATAGAAATTGGACAAGTATGCAAGAGAGTCATATATGTTATTAATTTGCCACCTTTCATAAGGTCCAAGAAATTCTAATATATCTTTGATTCCATTCACAGTTTGCTTTCCCTTGTTTTTCTTCCTTCCTTTAGAATGGACCATTCTATGTTTGCTAATAGATTGGTTTTGCCTTCCTGCACATTTCCCATCTATGGCACCAACACCTCTCTCACAGCCTCCTCTTCTTCTTCCCTAGCTATCCCAAGCTCCAGTGTCCTTCCTTCCGCTCCCAGAGATGTGGTCCCTGTGTTGGTTTCCAGTCGGTTTGTCCGTCTCAGCTGGCGTCCACCTGCAGAAGCAAAAGGGAACATTCAGACCTTCACAGTCTTTTTCTCCAGAGAAGGTGACAACAGGTAAGTGCCACCAGTACGTAATCTGCCGTCTCTTTATATGTCTACTGTGGCATAAAGGCACCTGCAGGAGATCTTCAGCAGGGGCATTGGAGACCATGTGGAATCAGCTCTGCCCATCGCTCATCTGTAAGCGGAGACAATATATCCCCGTGGACTATGTGTGTTTTTTTAAAGTGGGATTGTTTATAGAATAAAATAAAGTCTTTGATAAGAAAACTTCCTTTAAAAAAGACAATCATGTGAATATTTAATAATCAGGTATTTTTTAATTTTTTTTATTTTTAAAGTGCTAAGCGGAGAACAGAATTAGGCTATATATTAACAGAGCAGGATATGAAAGAACCACAGTAGCCAGAGTGCCATTGATATCATGTGAGCTCAAGAAAACTGCATAACTTCTCTGAGCCTGACTTTACTGTATAATAAAAAGTGAATAATAATGCTTAACTCTCAAAGTTTTTGTTAGGATTAAATTAGGTTGCATATGTAAAGATCATACCAGAGTATCTAATATATGGTAGAAATTATTGTTTTGCTCCCCTTTTAAAACTATTTTATTTATTTATTATTTTAGAGAGAGAGAGCTTGGGAGGAGGACCAGAGGGAGAGGGAGAGAGAGAATCTCAAGCAGACTCCGTGCTGAGTGTGGAACCTGAAACAGGGCTGGATCTCAGAACCCTGAGATCATGACCTGAGCTGAAATCAAGAGTCAGACACTTAACCTGCTGAGCCAACCAGGAGCCCCATGTTGTTCCTCTTTTTACTTGTCACTTATAGACAAGTGTATTTTGTATATGTCTAGTTTCAAGATCACAATCCATTATTCTTGATTTTTCTCAACACTTTCTCTTTGAAATGTTTCATGATTTTAAGAATTTGAAGTTTGATTTGTAAGCCTAACATAGATATTGGGTAAATTCCAATTTCTTCTATAAGAATAAATGGTGAGGGTCCCTAAGTGGCACAGTCAGTTAGACATCTGAGCCTTGGTTTCAGCTCAGGTTGTGATCTCAGGGTTATAAGATCGAGCCCCACATCACACTCCATGCTCAGCTCAGAGTCTGCTTAAGATTTTCCCTCTCCCTCTGCCGCTGCCCCTGCCTGTCTCTCAAATAAATAAAAATTTTTAAAAAAACATAATTTAATAAAAGAAGAAACTGTGAAATACCTATTTTATTTCTTTAAATGTATTAACTTATTTTGTATTCCATGGTTGATTATTCTAGTATCTATAGTCTTTGAGAGTCTAGTTCAATGATTTGTTTCTGCTGAATTTTACTCATAATGGCTTGTTTGTTTTCATAAATGGGTGATTCTTGATTGTTAACTCTAATCCTAATTTCTCTGAGGGAGATTTTTGTGACCAAGTATTACAGAACAATCTTGGGAGGATGTGCTTTACCAAAATGAGACCACGTTAAACCAGAATTTTGTTAAGATTTATTTGGTCCATACTAGTCTCATGTTGATATTTTATTGAACATGAGAAAGACCACTAAGTATGATAACATTTTTTTTCCTGCCATTTTTAACATATCAACTCACACAGGTAAATACAGACTTGTAGAAAGGAATTCTCAGATTTTTTTGTTGTTGTTCTATTTCCAATTAAGCTAAGACTGGGATCATATGTTCACCTGTTCTCTCAGGAGCCTAATTTCATTTTCTAGTTCACCCACGAGGTTCGCTCTTTTAGGATCCTGGCTTATGCAAGGTTCTCTAATCAGACCGTACACCCTTCTTTATCTGCAAGCTTCATTTCCTATTCTCTTCTCCTACCGGTTCTAAAACTCCTCACTCTAGACTTCTATTGAGAGGCACATACCCTCAGGCAAATACCTGCTCCACAGTATGCTTTCTCACTATGATAATTCTCTTATTTTGCTGCCAATATATTACAGATAAAAACCGCCTTTTTAAATAAAAAAGATTTTGAATAATTTGCCCAGCATTTTAGATGTGCCATAACAGAAGAGTTTTTCATGTAATACCTAGTAGCCATATCGTTTGAAATGACATTTGGAAATATTTATTTTAATGCCTATAAGATTGGTATCATTATTATATATAATTAATTATTGACAGTTGAGCAAGTATATTTGAATATGTTCAGTGTTTAGGAAATCTTATATAAGATTAAAGCATAGGGGTACCTGAGTGGCTCAGTCGGTTAAGTGCCTGACTTTGACTCAGGTCATGATCCCAGGGTCCTGGGATCCAGCCCCACATCAGGTGCCCTGCTCAGCAGTGAGTTTGCTTCTCCCATTCCCGCACCCCGTTACTCTGCCTGTTTGTGCCCTCTCTCTGTGTCAAATAAATAAATAAAATCTTTTCTTTTTAAAGATTAAAGCATAAAGCCACTCTGTGAACATTCCACTTAGAAGGAATCATTCACCGAGACTAATATTATACTGTATGTTAACTAACTAAAATTTAAATAAAAACTTTTAAAAAAATAAGGAATCAGGGGCGCCTGGGTGGCTCAGGGGGTTAAAGCCTCTGCCTTCGGCTCAGGTCAGGATCCCAGAGTCCTGGGATCCAGCACCGCAGCAGGCTCTCTGCTCAGCCTCTTTCTCTGCCTGCCTCTCTGCCTACTGTGATCTCTGTCTGTCAAATAAATAAATAAAATCTTAAAAAAAAAAATAAGGAATCAGAAAGGCAAGGCACGTGGCTTTCTTAATAGACCTTTCCAGTCTATTCCTTGGGCTTTTTTTTTTAACTTTCTATCCTCCTCATCAACATTTAGGATTTCTGTATCCCAAAATTAAGGAAGTCAAAAAGATCTGCATGTAAAAGCCCAGTTTGGGGATTTGACAACATAGTGTTGTCAAATCCTCAAATTCTGTAGAGAACAACACCTATTTACAAATGTACTCTGCAAACCTACTCTGTGTCTCAGAGGTTGGAATGTCATCGTTATGCTCCTCAAGAGGTGAGGATTTGGGTAGGGCAACTAGGATCTACATGAACATTGGTCTGCCGATTTGGCTAAATCTTGAGATCCACATCTTTTCTTTTCTATTAAATTGCCTCTTATCTAGGGCGCCTGGGTGGCTCAGTGGGTTAAGCCGCTGCCTTCGGCTCAGGTCATGATCTCAGGGTCCTGGGATCGAGTCCCGCATCAGGCTCTCTGCTCAGCAGGGAGCCTGCTTCCTCCCCTCTCTCTCTCTGCCTGCCTCTCTGCCTACTTGTGATCTCTCTCTGTCAAATAAATAAATAAAATCTTAAAAAAAAAAATTGCCTCTTATCTAGAACCAGTCTAAAATGGACTCCCCTTGGTAGTCAGGGGTTTCTGGGATGTGGCAGCTTCTTCTTTCATCCTTCGAATGCAGACTGCATTCACTTTCTGTAAAGTTTGCCAGCCAAGGGAAATGTGATCTGCTTGATGGATATACATAGATGTTGTATTTTGGGGGTTGGTGACAGCATGGGAGAAGTAGAAAGGGAGAGTGAAAAAGAAAGTAACAGAAGTAGAAGGAAAGACAGAAATGACAAGTGGCCCAGTGAGAACCACTTGTTCACAGGGCTGAGTTCACACGTCCTGGCTTTCACCATCCATTCTTCTGTAGAAGAACAAAGTAGACTGCTGTCCCAGGTATTCCGGTGCCAATTGAGTTATCAGTAGAAAGTGTGTGGGGAGAAGCCAGGATTCAAGTGTGAGGCTTAATATAGTGTCTCCAACGTGTGAGTGCTCTAAACTCATAGTGATCCTTAAGAACCCCTCAGGATTCAAAAAGCGCAATACAGCTTGGGCTGACCAGAGTGGTCTTTAGTGCAGTACGATAAGCAGAAGGAATAGTACAACTTCGTTCATGCTGTGTCTCAAAATGCTTCCCTCTCTAGGCCATGGCAATAAAGTATGTCATATTTAAGTTTCTTTTTTCTTTCATAATTTGACCTGACTTTAAAATGAAAGAAATAAACATGAGTACACATATAGCCTATGCTCCCTAAGATCACTCATTACCACAAAGAAGCAGGCATTCATTTTAGTCTCATCTGTAGCTCTTTAACTCTGTGACCTTATCACGAGCCTGATAGTCTTTGGATCTCAGTGTATGCAGCTAAGAAAACTGGAGGTAGTAATTCTTGCCCAACTATCTTCATGCAGCTGTATGAACTTCCCGGAGCCACCTTAAATTTACCCTGCCCCAAACCATCCTATCTCCTCCTTAAATATATTTTCCTCTCTTTTCTTGGTGTATGTTAGTACCTTCCATCCTGTTGACCAAACAAAAAACCCAAGTCATATTTTACTCCCCCCAGCCTCTCGACTGTGCCATTAGTCATTGTGTCCTGTCAAGTCTACCTTGACCACAGCTCAGCTATGCCCCCTTTATTCTGTCATCTCCATCATCACCGATCAGATCTCTGACAAAGCTTCTTGCCTTCTAATCCATCCTCCTCATTGTCTCTAGTTATTGTCCTGAAATACAGTTAGGATCACTCCCTCTGTTGTGAAAAAAGTGTGAATGTTCTCAAATTTAGGTATGATAAAATTTCTGTATAAAGACATGCCCATAATAACTGAAAAAGTCTTTTGAATGGAAGTCTATATCCAATCTATATATAGGTAGAGTGTGATGCCTATGACTTATCATGGTTAAACCTTAGCCTAAATGGCTGGATTTGAAAAGGGTACTACTGTTTTATCAGATGTGTGACTTGGGGCATTTAGATATGAGAAAGATGGAAATAAGATCTCTCTGGTGTGACGGATAGAGGGAAGATGAATTATGCCTCTCTGAATTGCTATGAGAACTAATTGGAGGAATTGAAGCAAAGCATCCAGGGAAGTCACAGCATAGGGCAGAATGGAAGGGCTCAAAATAGTGTGCACTCGGAGACAATATGGGAAAGAAGCTGAAAATAAGGCTCAAATGTGGTAATCATCATCATCTGACTTACCTACCCAATGTGTCCTTCAGCATATAATTTCTATAAAAAATGCCCATACTCTTAACAAAAAAGGCCAAACTTTGACTTATGCACTGGATCTCATCCTTTTTTAAGCAAAAGAATAAAACTCCAGCGATTCCTTTTCTCCCCTCATTATCAATGTTTTTCAGTCTTGTGGATCATGTCCGTCAACATACAGGCATGCAGTTGTATTTTCCATCTCAACGAATTTTCCCTCAATCCCATTTCTCCCTCCTCTGACACTCTATTCTGTGTTCCCTTGCATAACAAATCTCCTTGAGTTGTCTAACTTCACCCCAATACCTTACCTAATATTTTAATCGTGATTCTGTCCCTAATTTCAGGCAACTGTTCTTTCTAGGTTTACCAGTGGCTTCCATGTTGCTAAACTCAATAGTCAATTCTCTGTCCTCACATTACTTGAGCAGTAAGCAAATTTTGTCATATTTGATCACTTCCTTTTTTGTGACACTTATCATTCCCTTGGGTTCTATTACACAGACTTTCCTGGTTCTACTCTAATCCCTCTGGCCACTCATTTTTAGCTTCTACTTTTTACTTCAAATCCCCCTGGCCTGTGAATATTAGATTGCCCCAGGGCTCAGGCTTTGAAGATCTCTTTTTATCCAGTTTGTGACTTTATATTTTGTCAGTATGCTGATGTCTTCCAAGTTTGTAGCTCTGGTCTTGACATTTTACCTGCATATATCCATATATATATATATATATATATATATATATATATATATATATATATATAAAATCCAGATTCTGTCTTGGTTTCTTAACTTTTGATTTCTTATGAGCATCTACAACTTATCAGCAAAACCAAATACTTGTTTTCCTTCAACCTGCCTCTGAATACTTTATTATTACAGAGATTGCTCTGTCTCAATGAAATCTACATATTTCTCATCACTCAGGCCAAAATCCTTGGAGTAATTGTTAATTCTTTTCTTTTTCTTATATCCTATAACCAAAAACATCATCAAGTCTTAGCAGCATTATCAAAATATATCCTAAATCCTGGAAACAATATAATACTTGGTATTTGTTAAATACTGAAGATTTTCAGTTTTGAGCTGAGTGATAGGAATAAAGTGGTACATCCTCTCATTCTGTCTAGTTGCGTGTGGCTTACAATTTTCCATGATAAAAAAATAAAGCCAAGTAAGTAAATAAAAATAAAACATATACGGAATCTTACCACTTCTTGCCCCTTTATATTACCATCAAGTCTCATCTGAACTATTGCAATAACCTTTCAAGGCTGTTCTCTCCACAGCAACAAGAATAAATCCTTTAAAACATACCTTAGATCCTGTTATCCTCCTGCTACAAAACCCTCCAGTGACTTCTATCTCATACAGAGACTAAGCAGATATCCTTCCGGACCTGGTCCCTTGTCACCTTCCTAGTCTCATCACTTATTCTTACCATTTACCCATTTTCTCACTTCTCTCCAGTTTCACTGGCTTCCTTGTGTTTCCAAAATATACCAAGAACCCTCCTCCCTCAAGTTTTTGCACTTGCTGATCAACCTGTTAGATTGTTCCTCCCCTTGGTATCTACGTGGCTCATTCTGTAACTTACACTGAGTCTTTGATGAGTGGCACCTTCTGCTTGATGCCTTAACCTGACCTCTATCATTCCCTATGCCCTTTTTCATTCATATTTTTTCCATGGCTTTATCACCTTGTACTTACTGTTTCCTCAATCCCCTTTCTTGGTGCCAGAATATAAGCTTAATGTGGGCAGGGCTGTTCTTATCTCCTTTCTTCCCTGAGCTATTCTTAGCACCTAGAGCAATATGGAATCCATAATAAACACTCACAAACTATTTGTTGAATTGAAGCCCCAACTGAAATGTCAACTGCTATATGAATCTCTCCACAGTCCTCCAACTCAGAAGTCTTTTTTCCTTTATCCCCCCCTTATGCTTTGATTACGATTATATTATTCCTACCTTCTGGCCAATTTTGTGTGTGTTTGAGTACATGCATGTTTCCATTCCTGTGATGGAAACTAGATCTTATTTATAATTCCATACCCAAGTGTCTAGTATCATGAATTCTGTAGACATTCATTGATTGGAACTAGTAGGAATCAAGTGGCAGAGAGACAGATGTGGTATTCCTAATAGGTAGTTCCTTAACCAATAAAACAAATTGTGTTACTGAGGAGGATGAATAAACTGACTGGAGTTCAATAAAAACTTTTTTAATTGAGAAAAAATAAAAGTTGATTTTTGAGATTTGATTCCAATATCCCTGTTCATTTTCTGGCTCTCAACTAGAGCAAATATACGCCATATGTCTCTGAGCGGCTAGCTGTGATGCTCATTTGCTCATACAGCTTTATGTAGCTCCTTAACACAATAACTTTTTAAAAGGTAGTGGATTTAACATTTGCCTCAGACTAGTAATGACTTTGTCAGGCAAATGACTCTAGCTCAGATTATCATTAATCTGTCTGACTGGTTAATGGTGTCAATAATGCAAGTGCCATAGTTAACATCTTTTTTTTTTTTCTATTTTATTTTGTTCAGCCCCTTGGGTGCTTTCATTTCATAAGTCAGGGAGTGGGATAAATTCCAGAACCTGAAAGCCAGACTTCCCAGCTATCCAGCTATCCCTTCCTTGTACCTAAAAATCATTGAATAGAAAGTGATCTTTGGAATCATAGTACAACTTTCTGCTACTTAAACATTTAGAAACTGCTACTCAGAGGAGGAGTAAGTCTCACGCCAAAGGCCATAGAGTAAGTATTCATGATGAGAGAAAGTATTTATTGAATATTTACTGTGCCAGATGTCAGGGGAAGCATCTCTTACATAAATTGTCTTACTTCATCCTCACAATAAGACATTATCCACATGAGGCTTAAAGAAGACATTTTCTTCTCTGATACACAGCTAGTAAGTGGTAGAACCAGGATATGATGCAGGTGTTCTCAGTCACTAGACTGACTTGCTCCTCACAGATTAACCTAGAAGAGAATCAGGGTTTTTTTGTTTTGTTTTGTTTTTGTTTTTTTGTATTTTCAGAATTATGACATGAATTCTTCCATAGACTTCTTTCCAGTAATTTTCTGACTTAATTGCTAAGTTGGTATGCGTCATTTCTTTAGCAATTATAGACACAGTAGCAAACTTTTTGGACATGTATAGAACACTATACTTCCCATTTCATAATCTAAAGTCACTTATGGAGTGTGACCCAGGGTAGCCAGAAGCTTAAGGTAGTGTTGCTGTGGAATTGAACTGCATGGGTTTCAATCCTGGCTCAGAATTTTACTAGCTGTGTGGTTGTCATGTGAGATAGATCCTTCATATGGGATAATAATCATAATTGACATGTAAGCCTAGGATGACTTCAGAAATCATTAGTGCCTAAAACATTTGTTTATTGCCTGGTGTTCCAAAAGCACTCCGTTCTTGTCAGCCAGTGCTATGTGCGGATGACTGTGTGTATTAGAAATGGAGAGCAATGAAATACGGGTGTATATGTACAGAGGACTTTATCACTTTATAAAGCTTAGCCCATTTGATCCTCTGATAAGGCAGGTATAATAATTTCCATTTTACGGATCAGCATGCCTCACTCCGTTCAGAGAATCTGAAACAAAACAAAACAAAACAAAACAAAACAAAAACATCACTGCTAAGAAGCTACACAACTAGTAAATATTGGAAGAAAGATTTAAATGCAAGGTTTCTAGTCCAGTGATCTTTCACGGTACCATACAAGGTAAAAGATATCCCCTAAAAGACATACATATAAAGTACTGTGGGAGTTCAGATGAGAGAATTAAAACACTTTATGAGCATCATTCAATTTAATCCTCACAATAACCCTGTGAGGTAGGCAGATAAGGGACTGGTATCTTCACTTTGCAAATGAAGCAGGGAAGGTTCCAAGATAGCCCCTGACTTGCTCAAGGTCACATGCCTATTCTGCGGCAGGACAAAAGTGGGACTGGGCCTTCCAACTTGCAGCCCGGTATGCGTTACATTGCTTTGTGCTGCCTCAGAAAACCTCTGCTCCCTGCTCAGGATTAGAGGGCCGCCTTTGCGTGATTGACATGGAGGATTCATCTTAGAATTCATCCTGCATTACATTTCCAACACGGTGTTTACATCTTCCTTCCCCGCTCTTTAGCGCTGTGGCTGTGCAGCTGATGAAGCTCGTTATGAAGGGAGGGTGTTGTGAAGGAAAGAGAACAAGACTCAGAATCCAAAGCTCCACATTGTGGTCCTGGCTTACAGCCTGGCAAAGTTAGCCCCCCTTTCACTCTGCCTCTCTGTAAAAATGTAAAGCCCTGTCCTTTCTACCTCGAAATGTCCTTAGATCATTGAGTAAGAGAATAGTGATTTAATTCTTCCAATGGGCTTAATGTATACGGAAAAATAAAACATGCCCTCTATAAATGCCATATACAAATGAATGACCCATTATTCACTTGTGAGTTGACTATGTGTCCGGCTCTGTGTTGAGAATAATAGAGAAGCCAACAACAGCCTCTTTGGAGGCAGTTTAATAATGTCGGGAGGATCATTCCACTGAGGAATATATAACTACACACTGAATTAAGAGCTCTAAAGGAAAGGAATGTGCTTCTGTGAGAGAAGACATGTGTGCATAATGTCCTGGCCATAATCAGGTCTGTATTTTGAAAAGAGGACTGGAACTGCAGCGTGGAAGTTAGACCCCTGTGGTCATCCCGGTGGATGCAGGGAAACTATCTAGTCTATTGCAGAAGTCCGGGTGGGAGAGGATGGTGGATCAGTGGAGACGGAGCAGAAGAAGTAATATTATTCTAGAGATATTTAAGAAGCAAAATTGATAGCAGCTGACAGATTGGCAGTCATGGTGAGACAACGGATGTTTGCAAGGATAGTTCCTAGTCTTCGGGCTTATTTAAATCGAAAGATGGGAGGGTAAGCCGCTGACATTAGGATGCTGCAGAAGACCCAGGCTTGAGAATGAAGATCATAAATTCAGCTTCAGACAATTTTTTTTTTTTTTACATACATTCAAGTGGGAATGTAAGTAGGGCCTTTGGAATAAGGAACCTGGCTAGAGCTCAGAGAAGTTTGGGCCAGAAATATGTAAATATGTCAGTATTTTGTCAGCATATGGATGGTAACTGCAGGTTTCAAAGGAGAAAATGGGTCAGCTCCCCAACCTTCCCCCCCCAACCACCCCGCCCCCTGCAAAAAAAAAAAAAAAAAGCAAGAAAAGGACCCAGAACTGAGTCATATTTATTAGGGACAGAGGCTAAAACTAATTAAAATTAACAATTTGAAACAAAAAGCTTTTTTTTTTCCATGAAAGATAGGTTTTTTTAAATGTTTTATTGCAGTAGCTACTTGTTACATAACTAGTCCCTTGAATGTTTACTAGATGCTAAAAATTTTAATTGAAAATTAAATTGAAAATTGAAAATTAAAATTTTGGGGACACCTGGGTGGCTCAGTTGGTTAAGCAGCTGCCTTCAGCTCAGGTCGTGATCCCAGCATCCTAGGATCGAGTCCCACATCGGGCTCCTTGCACGGCAGGGAGCCTGCTTCTCCCTCTGCCTCTGCCTGCCATTCTGTCTGCCTGTGCTCACTCTCTCTCCCTCTCTCTCTGATAAATAAATAATATCTTAAAAAAAAAAGAAAATTAAAATTTTTTAAAAGTCTGTGCCTCAGACTATGCTTTTTAACAATTCAAGAAAAAAAGGAATTTTTAGCCAAAATTTAGTCAAAATACCTTTGACCAACTAAATGATCTCCATTTTCCATTATGCTTTAACTGTTGGCAAGTCACCTGTGAACCCAGTTGTCCTTCAAGATAGCTCTTGATTTCAAACTCTATGACTCTAGGGTAATAAAGAATGTAGCACTGGGTAGCTATTGCTGCTGTCATTTTGAGCCTTATTTTAGTAGACACCATATTTCAGTTTTGAAATCTTCTCATCATTGCACCATTTTTGTTGTCACTAAAAAAATAAGAGTGAAAGCAGAGTACATAAAACGGGGATGCTAAAAATCTTTCCTTTAAAATTAACATAGTTCCTTCTCTATAAAGCACCATTACTGTAACTCACCCCCCTTTAAGCAACTAATTAGGTGTTTGATACCTCAAGACAACATTTGTTGCTCACCTCACAGCTGTAACTAAATGTTAATTCCTTGGTGCACTTGGGCAAGACAATATGTGTTTACTTAATTTGTATACTACAGACATGTTGTTACAAATGATCCAGTAAGAAACAGTATCATGCTTAATCTTTAAAAGTCTACTTACTTCTGAAATGTAAATACAGAAGTGTTGAATTCAATTACACACACATCCGCACACAATTTTCTATTCCCAACAAAGACTATTAGATTAGAAAGGCTACTTTGAGTAGATCCCACTCTGTTTTCAAATGATGAAAATGAAACATCTTCAGGAAGAGGAAGTGGCATGCCAAAGGCCACCCAGCTAAGGTGGGATAGAAAACTGGAATCAGATCCAGCGCTCTAAACATTGTGGAGATTACACTATGTGGAAATGGTATGCAGTTATTCTATGAACATTTTTGCATTTATTTACATATTCATTTAAAAATCTTTGAGCACCAGCAACATAGTCATGTTTATATTCAGTGGGTACATATGCTGAGTGAAAATGTGAGTGGAATATGGCTTTTCTTCTAAATTCACAACTAAGTGAAAGACAGGCATCCCTAGTAATACAATGTGATGTGTGCTACAGAAGATCTATAAACCAAAAGAGCAAAAGCATGAAAGAGAGTATTTAATGCTGCTGGAATCAGAGGACATGATAGTAGGAAAGCTTCAGTCAAGAGATTTTATTTGGATTGGGCTTGAGAAATGAACAAGCTTTTGCCAAACTGAGAAGGAACTCTAAGTCAGGAAACGGTAACTCCAGGATAATTGAAACAAAACAAAATAAAACCAAACTAATGAAAGGCAGAATGGCAACAAACCAAGAAGTAGAGATGGATATGGCATTGTGGGGCAGGGTTAGTTGTTGTAGATAAGTGTGAAAATGTTTGGGCCTCATCTTGATGGTCTTCAGACCTTATCACAAGGAGTTGAGATGTATTAACCATAGAATGGCAGCCAGCACAAAGTCTGGGGCATGGAGTTTACAGACTACAGATGTTAGAAGAGTATGCCCATCAGTAATCAATAGAAGAAAGAACTGGGAAGATCAATGATAAAAAAAAAAACAAAACAAAAAAAAAAAACACCACCATCACCACCACCACCACCAACAACAACAAAAAAAAACAGAAAAAGCTATTATTCTAATACAATACATTGTAAGTACAAACCAGAGCAGGGCTGGATGTCAGACACAGAAGAATACAGCCTAAGCAGAGTTAGGTCTTAACGCAACTTGTACAAGGGTGCCTTCTATGATACCATCTTGGACTTTGTGCCTCAGAATGTATCAGCACCTAAGACTTCACCATCTGATCTCAGAAAAGCAGCAGCATCCTCTTTATTAAGCCACGGAGTGTGGAGTTGCTTTTATTTATTTTTTTAAAGATTTTATTTATTTAGAGAGGGAGAGAAAGAGAGCAGTGGGAGGAGTAAAGGGGGAGGGAAAGGGACCAGCAGACTCCATGCTGAGCACTGACCCCAGCAAGGGGCTCAGTCTCAGACCCTGAGATCCTGACTTGAGCTGAAATCCAGAGTCAGACACTTAACTGAATGATCCACCTAGGCACCCCAAGAATATGTTTATAAAACATAGATAGTATTGTCTAAGAAATCTCTACCAGGTGATCTAAAGCTCCTAAAGTATTACTCCAGTGAACTCAAGTTTACAAGGAAGAAATTTCTCCTATTTGGAAAGTCTTCTTGGTCTCCATGTAAGGGTCAAAGAAGGCAAGTGGCCCACAGTTGTGTTCAACCAGCAGAAGGAAACGGACTGTATTTGTTTATTTATTGATTTTTCTTTGTGGATTTTCAGTTGATGGAGTTATAGTGAATGGATTCTAGAAAGCAGGTGACTTGCTCCCTTTAGTTCAGTCAACTAATTTTGAACCTGCCCAAGCCACGCACTACCCACTCAGAGTCAGGGGAAGGGAAGGGAAGTCATGAAGCCTTGTCTGACAATATATCTGATGCCACAGACCATGCCTCTGAGCTCTGTGAATTTGAAGACAATTATGTCTTCGGAGTCAGAGGAGAGAACTTCACCAAGAGACAGCTGGTCTGCGCCCCTGCTGCTTTTCCAAGGGTAGTTGGTACAATAAGAGGCAGAACAGCCCTCCCAGTCGTTGGGCAAACGCCTGACAGCTACTGGTCTCTGTTCTTCAGACCCTAGGGTGTTTACCTGCCCATTGACAGAGGAGCATGGACCAGAGTGCACAGAGAGAAAATCCTAATTACCAGTTGGTGCAAGTGAGGACTCTGGAGAGTATAACCACTTCAGGTGGCTGCCATTGGCTTATTGGGAGATGAGAGAAACACAAAGTAATACATTGCTCTTCCAAACTCAGGTGTGACTTACTTGTTGGGAAAAGATTTGTTATGTTTTATTTTTGAACTCCTAAAGCATGAAAGGAATGATCAAAACCCTGTGAATCTCTGGGGCTTGAACCGTACAAATCTGTGAAGGACAACAGGCAGGAAATGCCCGTATCCCAGAATGCTTTAGTATGCCACTAGCAGTTTGAAGACCACCCCCCACCCCCTTGTAGGACCCGAGGAAGTACCACAGCAGCCTGGCAACAAAGCCCAGGCACTAGCAGTAAGGACACCGCATTTCACAGGGCTGTTCAGCTACCCTGTGGAACACAGAGAACACCAATTCCTTCTCAGTTTGCGGTCAGTGAAGCCTCCGCCTTTTAAAGTTGTTACTGTTTCCATTATTGGAACTTATTCAATACTTCTAGTTATGCCCACTTTTAAAATTGAACTTCTCTTGGAAAACAAAATTAATCTTACAAAAAATATTTTTAAAAAGTGTTTGTTTTAGGAGAGTAATGGAGCAGACCCATAGAGCTCAATGAAATCTATTGATATATTTTTTTTATTTTATGATTGCACCTCTTAATTTCTCTCCTCAAATTTATATATATATATATATATAATTATAATAATAAAAATTACAACAATAACTATCACGTATATGAAACTCCATGTTGATTCCCAGGCAACCTGCCTCTTGCCTTATGGGGTTTACATACAGTATCTCATTTAATTTTGGTTATTTTTTTTATAATATTTTATTTATTTACTTGACAGACAGAGATCACAAGTAAGCAGAGGGACAGGCAGAGAGAGAGGAGGAAGTAGGCTCCCTGCCCAGCAGAGAGTCTGATGCAGGACTCTATCGCAGGACCCTGGGATCCTGACCTGAGCTGAAGGCCGAGGCTTAGCCCACTGAGCCACCCAGGTGCCCCTCTCATTTAGTTTTTGAAAAACTCTGTGAGTTAAACATTTTCATGGCCCCAATCAGCACCTGAGGAACCAGGCCCAGATAAATTAATAAGAAAGTCAAAATAACAATTCCAGACTTAAGAATGCTGAATGCACCCACAGCTTTCAAAGCATTTTGATGCAAACTCACTTTGATAAAATGAGCAGATTTCTGAAAAGAGGCACATAAATTTGAAATGTTTATATTAAATCATTGTTTTAAGCCACTAACCGCCTACACTGAAGAAAATAGTGGTCAATCCAGGGCAGTACTAGCATGTGATGAGAGCAGAGGGATAGAGTGGTGTTGACGGTATTTAGGAAAAATACACTCTATTTGCTTAAATTGTATTCTTTTTCCAGATTGCTACTGTTGAAGTATTTTCTAAAATTGTTTTGTTCAGTGTGCCTGGGTGGCTCAGTTGGTTGAGCGACTGCCTTCAGCTCAGGTCATGATCCTGGCGTCCGGGGATCCGGTCCCACATCAGGCTCCCTGCTCACCGGGAGTCTACTTCTTCCTCTGACCTTCCCCTTTTCATGTTCACTCTCTCCCATTCTCTCTCTCTCTGTCTCTCTCTCTCCAATAAATAAATAAGAAATCTTTAAGAAAATGCTTTGTTCACACTTAATGTAATATGGAGGAAGCATCAATTGTTCATATAATGAATATACTTTTTTCTGGACTGTTATTAATTTGGAATACTTTCTGGAAGCTGATAGAGATTATGGGTACCTAAAACTCCCTCCCTCATAATAAAATCCAGCATCTACTTTTATATGTGAGTGATATTTTCATTATATGATCTTGGACATTCTTACATAGGCTTACCCCAATTTTCTTGATTATTTTCTCTTTTCCTTTGAAGAACACTTGCTGAAGAGATTATGTCAGCATGTCCCAGAACACAGCTCATTTACCTCGGTTCTTTAGTAGTATATGAATAAAGTCAACTATGAAAGCTCTTTCCTCATAGATACCCAAGAAGTTTGGTATCTGACCTTCAATAACAACTATGTTGTCATGGATGGCTAGAAAAGATATCAGAGTGGGGGACAGATTCATCTCACAGTGGTTTCTGAATGCCTAGCATTCCTTCTACTCCTTTGGAAACTCAGGTCTTCTACCCAAAGTGCCCATGACCCAAATAGCCCCACAATTCTTTCCCTACAATTGTTGAGTGATATCAATACTGGGTTTAGAAGCTGAAGCCCCAGATTCTGTTTTTAGCTCTGCTATTCACTATGAGTCCTTTGGGGAAAAAAAATGCTGTCTTCCAAATACCTTTGCATCTATAAAATGATGATAAAATCACCCTATCTATAAAAAAGGTCTGCATGATGAAATGTATCTAAAAGTTCTTCTGCTAAAGAGTAATAAGTAAGTTGCAAAAATCCATATATCCACAAGGCGTACAATCTGGATTATGAGCTTTCATTTTTTTTTCTTTTGTTTTGTTTTGTTTTCCCAAAGCAACTTGTTGGCCTAAATAATCTTAGGTGGATAGAATAGAGCAGTGTGGTATGTGGTATATGGGAGCATTATCTGATGTCTTACCCCTACCTACTTTCAGTTACTGTTAAATCCCACCCAGACTCTGCCCTATCCTCAGCCCCCACCATAAGTCACAGTTCAGCCTTGTAGCAACTTAAAAAGAGCACTCCTAAGGACTATCTAAACCTTAGACTATATTAAGATTCACACAGGGTATTTGTTTGTTTGGTTGTTTTTTATTGTGGTAAATATATATAACACACAATATTTACAGTTTTAACCATTTTTAAGTAAGGAGTTCTGTGGTATCAAGTGCATTCAAAGACCTATCACCATTCTCTGTCTCCAGAACTTTTTCATCTTCTCCAATTAAAAATCTGTACCCGCTAAATAACTTCTTCCTCTCTCCCCCTAGACTCTGGTAACCACTCAGGGTATATATTTTAATTATTAGTAGTACTGGATAAAACAGCACTAACTGCATAACAAACAAAGCCTAATATTTATAATGACTCAAAACTGTTTGATTCTTTTTTTTTTCTCAGTTGAATAGTTTTATTAACATATAATGTATTATCTGCTTCAGGGGTACGGGTCTGTGAATCATCAGTCTTATACAATTCACAGCACTCACCATAGCACATACCCTCCCCAGTGTCCATAACCCAGCCACCCTATGCCTCCCCCAACACCTCCCAGCAACCCTCAATTTGCTTTGTGAGATTAAGAGTCTCTTATGGTTTCTCCTTGACTCCTCTGTCATCAATATATAACTCCCAACATAACCATGCTTGTCTACCTCAAGCTCCTAGGTGAAGGAGGAGAACACAGAAGTAAACACGTTACTAGGCCAGGCCCGGAATCAGAACATGAGGAGTTCACTCAGACTCACTGGGTAGACTGAGTCCCATGGCTTCATCTAGACCTCACAGTGGCTGGGAAATCCCATCAAGCATGTTAAGAAGAAAAATGGGTTTGATGATGAATCAACCAGTCTCTGTCATATCTGTCAAATTCACATTGCATACATGCCCAAGATTCACCATCAATGCCCTTAAAAGTTTGTTTTTATTTTTCTCTTTGGAAACTTGTTTGCCCTGAGACAAAACTAGGTTTCAAGTATCTCCCCAGACAAAATAAAACCAAATTGCAAAGTTAAAATGTGCATCCTATCCCACTAAGATGCAGGAGATACCATCTAGAAATAGAAACCTTAACAAACAATTGAGTAGCTCAGGAGTTCCTTCTTCACCCAAGTCAATTCTATGAAACCAAGGAGGATACAAATGTCTATAATCATGTGTATCTTTAAAGAACACTTTAGTAGCTATTGTTTCTTCTATGTTAGCATCTATATCGGGAGAGCTTGCCCTCTCCTAATATAGACTACCGGTTGCACCAGGATCAGCACATTAATTTGTTTGTGTGGAACAACTGAGGAAGGTTTTGGTTGGGAAATGGATTGGACACATGTAGATGTGGCTTGAAGAACAAGGCAAGCTGACATGTGTTGCAGTTTCTCCTCACGTAGAAAGGAATCCACCCTCCTTCACTAATTGCACTTAACTTAACCACAGGAGCTCAAGCTCTGTGCACAGCAGCACTTAGCATCTGTCTTTTCCTTTCCTACAATGAGAGAAAATGCATAAATGCATTTGTTGGCAACACTGACAAAGACCGATTTGTGGAATAATTGAGACCTTGATTTCTAGCATTAGCCGGATGTTTACAAAATGCATCTTCCTGTCTACATTCCAGATGTTTCTTCTTATTTTAATAGCTCTTTGTCATGAGTTTTGCATTCTGAATTGTAAAGTGTTGAGGGAAAAGACTTTCACTTGCAAGTTTCATGGCGATGGCATAAACTTGAGCTCCCCCCAAACCCTGCAGTATTTATGTATGGTGGGTCCTTTCAGTTTGCTTTTCACAATAAACCTCAGAGGCCTCGATTTATAGCAAAATCAGCATGAAATGGTCAGCAAACCTTGGTCCACCTCACTGCTTTGGCACATTAAATAAAGGTTTGGCTAGAAGCATTGATGTTAGAATAATCTTTCCCTGAAACTTTTACTTCCCAGGGAACGAGCATTGAATACATCCCAGCCTGGGTCCCTTCAGCTTACCGTGGGAAACCTGAAGCCAGAAGCCATGTACACCTTCCGAGTTGTGGCCTACAATGAGTGGGGACCAGGAGAGAGTTCTCAACCCATCAAAGTGGCTACACAGCCTGAGTGTGAGTATAAACATAGAAAGACACATTTAGAAAGTATTTCTTTTTGCTGCCAATCTCCTTGAATCCTCTCCTAGAAATTAAGGTTAAAATGGAAGGAATAATTCTGGAAGGAACATATTTAACTTGAGGATTTTTAAAGGTAAGATAACATTTTAACAAAATGGCCTCCCCACTTAGGCCGTCATGGAAAATTAACAACGGAAGGCCTAATCCATCCATACAGTTTCCAAGTTCACTTCCTAAGTGACTGACTGACTCTACTGAGTAGACCTTTATCATCAGCATCAGGTTTCAGCCGCCTTCGACTGACTTTTTAGGTTTCCCAAGTTTGTTTATGAAGAACACCAAAGGTGAGAGATCAACCACATGGGACTTCCAAATACAGGGACCCGTTAAAGAACTTAAACGTACTCTGGATGCCCTTAAGGAGATTCCAACTGCCAATCTCAACTCAAGAAAGGAAAAGGGATAATCTCTATTGGCCAATCTCACTATCTTCCAACTTAAATCACTCTTTTAAGCTATATCATCCCAAAGTAAAGCAATTCAGTATTCCTTGACCATGTGATAATTCAGCGATTTCTACTTTTATAAAAGAATAGCTCCAAGGATATACATTTGAAGGATATCTATTTTATAAAATTTTGGGGTTTTTTTTCCCTACAAACTTCTAATGTTATTTGAAAAGATGGATTATGGATGAGCAGTTTTTCAGCATTATTTTGTTAAAAATTTATTATAATCTAAAGTGTAAATGAAGTGACTACCTATAACAAACTACATTATTTGAAGACCTAGTTGTATCTACTCCTTTTTCTTTTTATGAATGATACTATTCTGCTCAGATTCCTGCTCATTTTATTTAAAACAATGTTTCATTTCAGAATCATCTCATATGCTTTTGGAAGAAGGTGAAATACTAATTAGAAATATTTTAGTTGGTAAATATGAGGAAATAATCTTTGCATTATGTCAGTTCTTGAGTATTTTAATTTTTTAAAGATCTTATTTATTTATTTGATAAAGAGTGAGTGTATGTGTGCAGGGGCTGGGGAGGGAGCAGAGGGAGAGGGAGAAGCAGACTCCCCCCTGAGCATATGCCCGGCTTGATCCCAGGACCCTGAGATCATGTCCTGAGCTAAAGCGAGACACTTAACCAGTGGAGACACCTGGTGCCCCTACTTCTTGGATGTTTTAAATCATCATGTAGAGAGAGCAGTTACCCTCTGATAGGTAGTGTGGGTACTGGTATCATGTTCTATATTTGGCAAAATCTACATTTTTTCCCCCACTTAGCCAAGGTTGCAAAGAAAAGATGATAAAGAATTATAATGAAATATTTATTAGGGGTGGGGGAGATACCTAAACTGTACAAATCTTAGAAATACTTGCCTCACAAAAATAAAACCTCAGCATCTTTAAAGGCATAGTAATGTATAGGTTTCAGATAATAATAGGAAACACACGCTCCTGTGCAGGATCCAGAAGCTACAACAGGGTATTAAACCTCATTCCTTGCAGGACTTTGCACAACATCACTGGTTGTTATGCTCATGAATGAGGTTGGTTCTACTTCCAAGTTTCTGTTCTTGAGAATGTTTTTAAATGTTTGCACTTAAATCACTAAATAATGCCAATTTCCACTTCATAATATCTATGTTTTACTCGACAGTTTCTTCATTGACTTACTCTTAATAGATCATATATAGAGAGAATCAATAACTTTTTATGAATATTTGGTATTTGTAATCAACAAAGTTGAATAAAAACAAACACTCAAAATACGTATTTCTTAAAAAATGTTATATGCCATGTTGTATGTAGACTGATAATTAAAAAACATCAAAAATTCTCTAAAGGGGATGGACTGGAGGGGACTATGCTAAGTGAAATAAGGCAATCAGAGAAAGACAGTTATCACACGGTTTCACTCATATGTGGAATATGAGTAATAATGCAGAGGCCAATAGGGTAAGGGAGGGAGAACTGAATGGGAAGAAATCAGTGAGGGAAACAACCCATGAGAGACTCTGGACTCGGAAACAAACTGAGGGTTGTGGAAAGGGAGGTGAGGGGGGAGGGGGTAACTGGGTGATGGACATTAAGGAGGGCACGAGATGAGATGAGCCTTGCATGTTCTGCATAACTGATGATTTATTGAACATTACATCAAAACTAGTGATGTACAATATGTTGGCTAACTGAACTTAAATACAAAAAAGGAAAAGTTCTCTAATAGAAAACTTCATTCAGTTTGCTAGTGCTAGAACTTAAACTTTAAAAGTATGTTCATTTTCAAAATATCCAATTTCTATGAATTATCTCAATTCTTTACTTTCTTAATCTTAACGTTTTCCATAGAATTGTTTTAGTGTACAGTTTAAGGCTGACTAGACATGATTACATTACATTCTGTGAAAACCCTAAGTAGTCAGCCTTGTTTTCTAAGACTGAGCAACATTATTTTTTTCTTCTATCAATTTCATTGTTTCTATCTCCAGCTTAAATAATCAATTCCAAGAGGATTTTTCTTTTTTAAAATCACTTTCTTTTATGCCAGTTTTTCCAAGCCACAGGAAAGAAAGGATACCAACTAATAATAATGCCTCATTTCATGAAACTACTACTCGTCATATAACATTCTCTGCCGTATTTAGTATCATTAATAAAAAGAAAATCAGACAGTAATTATTGGCATCACACATGTGGCCTTAACTTGTTTAAAAAATGCCATAATTCAGTTTATAATTTTGTCTAATAAACATCTGCTATGTTCCCAGTACTGTTCCCTGACATCTGAGGCACCTTAGAAAAGCATATGTGTGTAATGAAATAACAGCACTTAGGGATCTCAGAAGCTTCTTGAGGAAGCACATATTCTAAATGTGTAACAATAATAAAGCAAATAGAGTAAGGGAACTTGTAGCGAGTTGTTAAGTGAAATATTACCATCTCAATCATGGATTTACATGTGGCCCGCATTACCTGTGATAGCTGAGGCATAATGTCTAGTTATTTTTGTATGCCCAAATCACATTGTGTCTGCCTCACATTGTGTCTGAAATATGTGTATTTCAAAGACAGCTGCCTCAGACCTTTGTATGTCTTCCATTCAGAAGGTAGTCTGAGAGTTGGTGCAGAGGACCCCACTGGGTGCTTGTCTCTGTAAGCATTTATTTGTTTAGAAGTTAGCATAAATGATTATAAAACTAAACGATTGAGTGAATAAAGCACATTGCTTGTTAGTACTACTGTCTCATATAAGTTATATTTTCCCCAGAGAATGAAACGTAGAATCTTTCTGCTTTAGTGACATGAAAGAGCTTTAAATTTCTTTCATTAACAGCGGTGATAATGGCCTTAGGATTCTAACTGTACTTTGGCCTTCAGTAACAGCACTGTTTTATTAAATCACTTCTGGTCTTACCACTGTATGGAGTAAGAATTCTTTCCTTTGCCAGACATTGTTTACTTGGATGGTGACCTAAATCTGTTTTGTTGAGAGTTACCTTGGAAAATTCACCTCCTACTCGGTGGATAGTTACATAGAAACAAATCAGCTAGATATACAGTACATTCAGAATATCCTTTAGATGTGCAAAACAGTTAGCCAACTCCTTCAATTCATTTAGATTAAGAATACTGTGTAGCTCACCTGCTGTCTTTACTACAGACATTAGGATAAATAAATTACATTATCATGACTAATAGGTACTGCATGTGTACTTTATCTTCTGTTGTTAACACAAAATGCCATTTTGGCAATTTAAAAATATATCTAGGATAAGGAACACTTCATCTTCTTCAAGTCTGTTCAGTAGTGTACCAGTTGCTGAGGAAGACGGAACATCCTAGAGATGCTGTGCTTCATTTCTCTCCTCTCCCCCCTCCCTTCCCCTTCCCTTCACTTTCTCCCTTCTCTCTCCTTCCCTCCCTGTCCCTTTCCCCTCCCCCCTTCTTTGTTTTGAGAGGAAGTTCAAAGGCTGATTTTATTATTTGGGTGAATTTCAGAATTCAGAGGGCAAGGTTCGGGGGAGGGGACATTTCTATCTTTATTTCTTTCCCTGACAAAATGATCTTATCTTTTGAAAATGTGTCTCATCTGGATGTGTGTTCAGTTGCTCCTTTTATCACTGTTTTTCCAAATATGATGGAGTAATTGTACACTAAAATTACATAGCTTTTATACAAATTGAATTTCAAGTTTTCCATAATATTTGAAAATATCAACTCTATTATGAAAACCATATTCTCAAGGAATAAACACTAATGGAAAATATGTCTGAAATATAAATCAGCCAGCAACTGTTTCTAAAAGTGCATACATTTTGTAGTAATCATTTAAAGAGATCAACAGCCCAAGATCCAGTTTATGAAATAATCACGCAGAATAGAAAAGCTTGATTTATGGGAAGGTTTATGTCCCCCGATTATATCTTCCTTTTGCTCAGCCCTTGCTTCTTTCCCCTGCCTTTATGGTGTATAATTTCTCCACTGTATTATCGGTCCGATTTAAGCCCCTGCCTGCTTAAGACTTGTCTAATCTTTTCATACCACATGTGGAGAGTTTTTGAATTATTATTTGGGGTCTTTTAAGATGCTGTTAAGTCAGTTTAATCATGAAGGATGTTAAAATGGACCACATACAGGCTAGAGGTTTCAGTTAGAATGGGAAGCCTATTTGCTAGACCACAACCCAATTATCCACAAAGCCCTTTTATATTTGAGTTATAAGTAATATTCTTAGTCTGTTATATTTACACTGAAAAGATGAGTGAAAGCTACCCCCCCCCAAATTGAGTCACTTTGGAATATAGCATCTAGAGGAATAGGCATATTTGCTTTTTCCCTCCTTCTTTGGAGATATATACACACACACATAGTATTTGTAATCAACAAAGTTGAATAAAAACAAATTATATCAAAATACATATTTCTAAAAAATGGTATATGCCATGTTATACGTAGACTGACAACTAAAAAACTCATCAAAAATTCTCTAAAAGGAATGGACTGGAGGGGATTATGCTAAGTGAAATAAATCAATCAGAAAGAGACTATGTATATATATATTCTCATTCATTCATTCATTCAATCATTTCTTCATTCGTTCATTCTTATAGGGCTCTATGTGTATGGTGTTATGAAAGCAACTGATAGGTCTCTGAGCATTGTCTGACCAAACATTACTACCTGCATCCTAGGTCAAGTTTAATAATCTTTGAGACTTCAGTTTCTCCAACTATAAACTGAAGATATGATTTATTCCTCCTCCTTCCGGGTTGTGAAGAAGAAATGTGGTAACAGATAGGAGACTTCTGAGTCTTACCTGGCGTCTAGTAGGCAGTCGACAGAGAGAAACTCCCTGCCCCTAACAGGATCAAATGGAACCATAATCCCTATTTCCTGGCACTTGCAAAGGAAGTGGGACACCCAGTAGGTAATAAGGCTAATATAATACCTTGACGATAGTTTGGAACTGGCTTGATTACTATACAATCAGCCATTTATATATTTTATTACTTTTCCCCTAACTATCCTCTGCCTGTAATTTACCAGGCTATGATAGAAAAGTTTGTCCTCCAATTTTACCCAATATACATCTTTTCATCCCTAACTAAATGTTGAGGTCTTAAGATCAGAAAGTACTCTTATTATCCCATAAAATGTATCACAACATTGCCATTTTATGAATAGCTGGTGGCTTCAAATTTGCTGGGAGAATCTGATCTCTATATAATGTATGGCCGAGATAGTAAATATCAGTTATATTTATTTCATACTGTTCCTATAGATTGAGTAAATCATAGTTCTGTCTAGCTCATTTATTTTTATCATGTGAGCTGGTTTTTGATTACTAAGTGCACTGTGTGGTGATTTGAGTGACTACTTGGGATGACTGTGGAAGGAAAGTTGACCATGATCCAATAAAAAATGATCCAGTTGCACGGTCATGTGCATAATCGTAGGTTACTCATAGAAAGAAATAATGGTAAGTGCTGACATTCCATCGTTTCTTGGTAGCACACAGATGCTAATGCAGTTTAAAAGGTCCCTCATTGCAAAACAGGCTTTTAGGTGTACAAATACAAGATGAGAGACATTTAAAGCCTTATGGTTTGGCATCCTCAGCAACAGAAGACTTAAGTAATCCATTTGGATTTAATGGTCAATTAGGTGAGGTATTATGTCTTTTATAATGAAATATAGCAGTGGAAGAATTAGAGGGAAGCTTGGGAGGATGGGTTGTTTAATCACACTAGAAGAATTCAAGGCAAATGCAAGTCACTCTGTAGTTCATTCATGCATGTATTCATTCAATCAAAAATGATTCTTTTGTGGGTCCCTGGGTGGCTCAGTGGGTTAAGCCTCTGCCTTCACTCAGGTCATGATCTCAGGGTCCTGGGATCGAGCCCCACGTCGGGCTCTCTGCTCAGCAAGGAGCCTGCTTCCCCCTTCTCTCTATGCCTGTCTCTCTGCCTATCTATGATCTCTGTCTGTCAAATAAATAAATAAAATATTTTAAAAAAAAGAAGAAAAAAAATGATTCTTTTGTGCTAAGTTCTAGACCTTCACTGTCCAGTACAGTAACTATTAGTCACATGTGTTTATTTAAGGTTAGGTGCACTGAAGTAAAACAAAATTCAAAATCCTGGCACATTAGCTGTATTTCAACTGTTAAACACTTAAAATTTAAATAAAGTTGAAAACTAAAATTTTAATTCCTAGGCCATATTAGCCACACTTCAATGGTCTATATATGCTATTCACTACCATGTGGGATGGCACAGAGAACATTTCTATTATTGCAAGCAGTTCTATTGGACACCATTAATCTAGACACTAATCTAGTACATGAGGCTACAAAAGCAAGTCAGATATTATTATAGCTTTTAAGGACTAGTAGTCTAGTGGCAAATACTTTAAACAGAGCATTAAAAACATTAACGATTAATCCTCTTTGAATGTTGAGAAATTAAATATAAAAGATTTATTTTTAAAAGCCCACAGAATCTAGAACTGAACATATTCTCTGGTTAGTTATTTAAAGTTCTCTAAATATTTTCTCAGGTTAAAGACATGTAAGTATCTTTCAAAACTCATTTAAAGATGAAAGACAAAGATTACCTATTGCTTGAGTGGGGCATTTTAAGTTCCATTCCCCCAAAAGAGTCTGTTGGCTCACTATTTTCTTTTACTCTGAGCACAAAGCGTAATTCAAGACTCTTCCACTGGTACAACCAAATATCTAGAGAAGCTATCTGCTTGGTAGAAATTATATAAATTATAATATCTGTGTTAGGTAGATATTACCTGTCTATATAATTTCTATAGATATTATCTATGTTATATGTGTATAGATAGATAGTAATACTATAATGTAGAGAGATATTAGAGAGTATGAAGAAAGAGGACATGGAAACATAATAATTAAATATAATAATAATGAGGTTTCTGAGAAGAGTAGGTATCCAGTTTGGAATAAATAGGGTTTCCCTAAGATAGATTGATTTTGGGTTTAATTGCCTAGTCTGGTTGTGCACCCTAGCAAAAATGAAAGTAGGTTGCTTGCTAAACTGTATTAGAGCAAACTGGAGTTTGAGCATCTTTAGGGATATTGTCATCATGCTGGGGCAGCCAAATAAAACTCTACTCCAAATATGAAACAGCTGAGCTGAGTGTTTTTATGGGATTCCTTCAGTTACACCTGATTCTATGAAGAGCTGGTGAATGTGGCTAGTGAAAAACAAGGACAGAAAGAGAGTATGCTCTACTCATCTGTATAAATACACACCTGTATTTGTACCTTTTCTCATCTTGAGAGGCTCTTTAAATCTATTCTGTCTATAAAAGCATTTTTTGAGCACCTACTATGTGCCCAGGCCTCTGTAAGGCATTGAGGATAGGAAGTAAAATAAGATGGATCGACTAATACCCAAAAAATTAGGGATGAAATTTTTGATGAAAATGTATCTGTAGGATACATTGTTCTAAATCATACTGTGGGATCAAATTATTTCTTTTTTTAAATCTGAAGTTACAATTACAAGGTATTAGTGTACAAGTACTATTGAATTTAATGCCTATATATGTTATATTATTAGAACACAAAAGCCATGACATTATATGTTACAATCTCTAAGAGATAATGCTATTTAATACACATATGTTATACACACATATATATGTTGTGTTTTAGTGTGCAATATTAATGTATTTTAGAAAGAATTACATCAAGAAACTGATATGATACTCAACCCAAATTAAATTACCTCACTATTACAGATTCTTTTTGCTGTGGCTTATATTCTGCTTGCTGCAGTATACAATAAATCTTATGTGCTACACAAAAGGGCATAATGTGACTATTGTTCTCTAACTCCAATGTTCCTGCATTACTGTATTGTTTTAATAAAGATATTATTTCTACTTTGTAGACCTAAGGAAAAGAAACCCATAACTGGTCACTATTCTATGAAAACTCTTTTCTGTCTCTGCCCAATTTTCCTACCTTGGGATGCCCCAAATCATATCTAATATAAGAGTTGAGTTGAGCCAGAATTTCTGGTTACAGTATATTTGATAGATACAGGGGATTGCCATGGGTCGAAATTGAAAGATGTTAAGGTGATGATACACAATTACTGTGTTAGATTGTAGCTGTTAAAATCAGAGTCAAAACATTGCCCCTCCACGTTCAGGAGGAAATAATCATGGAGTTTTTATCAAACCAGTGGAACTCTGAGCCCAAGGTTAATGCAAGTAACTTGTTAGTTACCACCTTATTTAAATCTATAATTGGTGTTCCAGGTCTTCCAAATGGAAGGAGAGTGGTTAAGAACAATAATTCAGAAGTCAGACTGGTTTTGAATTCTGGCTTTTTCACTTACGAGCTAACAGGGTCTATTAAACTACCATTTTCTCAGAGGTAAAAGAGAGACATCTTGCAGCAATGTTGTAAAGCTTAAAAGAAAATCTGTAGAATGGATCACAGTACATCATCAAAAGGTTATTCAGAAGACTGAGTGAGATAATTACTATAAAATATTTAGCCTGATCTCTGGTACTTTGCCAGTCCTCATTAATGGTAGCTCTTATAATCATGTATTCCTCCATTGCTGGATTCTAACCATTCTTCTTGCAATCATGTTCCTTAACACTGAACATAGTCTGTTCATTTCTTTTTTTTTTTTTTTTTTTTTTTTTTCCAGCATAACAGTATTCATTATTTTTGCACCACACCCCGTGCTCCATGCAATCCGTGCCCTCTATAATACCCACCACCTGGTACCCCAACCACCCACCCCCCATCCCTTCAAAACCCTCAGATTGTTTTTCAGAGTCCATAGTCTCTCATGGTTCACCTCCGCTTCCAATTTCCCCCAACTCCCTTCTCCACTCTAAGTCCCCATGTCCTCCATGCTATTTGTTATGCTCCACAAATAAGTGAAACCATATGATAATTGACTCTCTCTGCTTGACTTATTTCACTCAGCATAATCTCTTCCAGTCCCGTCCATGTTGCTACAAAAGTTGGGTATTCATCCTTTCTGATGGAGGCATAATACTCTATCCCCAGGGGTACAGGTCTGTGAATCACCAGGTTTACATACTTCACAGCACTCACCAAAGCACATACCCTCCCCAATGTCCATAATCCTACCCCCTTCTCCCAAAACCCCTCCCCCCAGCAACCCTCAGTTTGTTTTGTGAGATTAAAAGTCACTTATGGTTTGTCTCCCTCCCAATCCCATCTTGTTTCATTTATTCTTCTCCTACCCACTTAAGCCCCCATGTTGCATCACCACTTCCTCATATCAGGGAGATCATATGATAGTTGTCTTTCTCTGCTTGACTTATTTCGCTAAGCATGATACGCTCTAGTTCCATCCATGTTGTCGCAAATGGCAAGATTTCATTTCTTTTGATGGCTGCATAGTATTCCATTGTGTATATATACCACATCTTCTTGATCCATTCATCTGTTGATGGACATCTAGGTTCTTTCCATAGTTTGGCTATTGTGGACATTGCTGCTATAAACATTCGGGTGCATGTGACCCTTTGGATCACTACGTTTGTATCCTTAGGGTAAATACCCAATAGTGCAATTGCTGGGTCATAGGGCAGTTCTATTTTCAACATTTTGAGGAACCTCCATGCTGTTTTCCAGAGTGGCTGCACCAGCTTGCATTCCCACCAACAGTGTAGGAGGGTTCCCCTTTCTCCGCATCCTCGCCAGCATCTGTCATTTCCTGACTTGTTTATTTTAGCCATTCTGACTGGTGTGAGGTGATATCTCATTGTGGTTTTGATTTGTATTTCCCTGATGCCGAGTGATATGGAGCACTTTTTCATGTGTCTGTTGGCCATCTGGATGTCTTCTTTGCAGAAATGTCTGTTCATGTCCTCTGCCCATTTCTTGATTGGATTATTTGTTCTTTGGGTGTTGAGTTTGCTAAGTTCTTTATAGATTCTGGACACTAGTCCTTTATCTGATATGTCATTTGCAAATATCTTCTCCCATTCTGTCAGTTGTCTTTTGATTTTGTTAACTGTTTCCTTTGCTGTGCAAAAGCTTTTGATCTTGATGAAATCCCAATAGTTCATTTTTGCCCTTGCTTCTCTTGCCCTTTGCGTTGTTCCTAGGAAGATGTTGCTGCAGTTGAGGTCAAAGAGGTTGCTGCCTGTGTTCTCCTCAAGGATTTTGATGGATTCCTTTCGCACATTGAGGTCCTTCATCCATTTTGAGTCTATTTTTGTGTGTGGTGTAAGGAAATGGTCCAATTTCATTTTTCTGCATGTGGCTGTCCAATTTTCCCAGCACCATTTATTGAAGAGGCTGTCTTTTTGCCATTGGACATTCTTTCCTGCTTTGTCGAAGATTAGTTGACCATAGAGTTGAGGGTCTATTTCTGGGCTCTCTATTCTGTTCCATTGATCTATGTGTCTGTTTTTGTGCCAGTACCATGCTGTCTTGATGACGACAGCTTTGTAATAGAGCTTGAAGTCCGGAATTGTGATGCCACCAATGTTGGCTTTCTTTTTCAATATCCCTTTGGCTATTCGAGGTCTTTTCTGGTTCCATATAAATTTTAGCATTATTTGTTCCATTTCTTTGAAAAAGATGGATGGTACTTTGATAGGAATTGCATTAAATGTGTAGATTGCTTTAGGTAGCATAGACATTTTCACAATATTTATTCTTCCAATCCAGGAGCATGGAACATTTTTCCATTTCTTTGTGTCTTCCTCAATTTCTTTCATGAGTACTTTATAGTTTTCTGAGTATAGATTCTGTGTCTCTTTGGTTAGGTTTATTCCTAGGTATCTTATGGTTTTGGGTGCAATTGTAAATGGGATTGACTCCTTAATTTCTCTTTCTTCTGTCTTGCTGTTGGTGTAGAGAAATGCAACTGATTTCTGTGCATTGATTTTATATCCTGACACTTTACTGAATTCCTGTATAAGTTCTAGCAGTTTTGGAGTGGAGTCTTTTGGGTTTTCCACATATAGTATCATATCATCTGCGAAGAGTGATAATTTGACTTCTTCTTTGCCGATTTGGATGCCTTTAATTTCCTTTTGTTGTCTGATTGCTGAGGCTAGGACCTCTAGTACTATGTTGAATAGCAGTGGTGATAATGGACATCCCTGCCGTGTTCCTGACCTTAGCGGAAAAGCTTTCAGTTTTTCTCCATTGAGAATGATATTTGCGGTGGGTTTTTCATAGATGGCTTTGATGATATTGAGGTATGTGCCCTCTATCCCTACACTTTGAAGAGTTTTGATCAGGAAGGGATGCTGTACTTTGTCAAATGCTTTTTCAGCATCTATTGAGAGTATCATATGGTTCCTGTTCTATCTTTTATTGATGTGTTGTATCACATTGACTGATTTGCGGATGTTGAACCAACCTTGCAGCCCTGGAATAAATCCCACTTCGTCGTGGTGAATAATCTTTTTAATGTACTGTTGAATCCTATTGGCTAGTATTTTGTTGAGTATTTTCGCATCTGTGTTCATCAAGGATATCGGTCTATAGCTCTCTTTTTTGGTGGGATCCTTGTCTGGTTTTAGGATCACGGTGATGCTGGCCTCATAAAATGAGTTTGGAAGTTTTCCTTCCATTTCTATTTTTTGGAACAGTTTCAGGAGAATAGGAATTAGTTCTTCTTTAAATGTTTGGTAGAATTCCCCCGGGAAGCCGTCTGGCCCTGGGCTTTTGTTTGTTTGGAGATTTTTAATGACTGTTTCAATCTCCTTACTGGTTATGGGTCTGTTCAGGCTTTCTATTTCTTCCTGGTTCAGTTGTGGTAGTTTATATGTTTCTAGGAATGCATCCATTTCTTCCAGATTGTCAAATCTATTGGCGTAGAGTTGCTCATAGTATGTTCTTATAATAGTTTGTATTTCTTTGGTGTTAGTTGTGATCTCTCCTCTTTCATTCATGATTTTATTTATTTGGGTCCTTTCTCTTTTCTTTTTGATAAGTTGGGCCAGGGGTTTATCAATTTTATTAATTCTTTCAAAGAACCAGCTCCTAGTTTCGTTGATTTGTTCTATTGTTTTTTTGGTTTCTATTTCATTGATTTCTGCTCTGATCTTTATGATTTCTCTTCTCCTGCTGGGCTTAGGGTTTCTTTCTTGTTCTTTCTCCAGCTCCTTTAGGTGTAGGGTTAGGTTGTGTACCTGAGACCTTTCTTGTTTCTTGAGAAAGGCTTGTACCGCTATATATTTTCCTCTCAGGACTGCCTTTGTTGTGTCCCACAGATTTTGAACCGTTGTATTTTCATTATCATTTGTTTCCATGATTTTTTTCAATTCTTCTTTAATTTCCCGGTTGACCCATTCATTCTTTAGAAGGATGCTGTTTAGTCTCCATGTATTTGGGTTCTTTCCAAACTTCCTTTTGTGGTTGAGTTCTAGCTTTAGAGCATTGTGGTCTGAAAATATGCAGGGAATGATCCCAATCTTTTGATACCGGTTGAGTCCTGATTTAGGACCGAGGATGTGATCTATTCTGGAGAATGTTCCATGTGCACTAGAGAAGAATGTGTATTCTGTTGCTTTGGGATGAAATATTCTGAAAATATCTGTGATGTCCATCTGGTCCAGTGTGTCGTTTAAGGCCTTTATTTCCTTGCTGATCTTTTGTTTGGATGATCTGTCCATTTCAGTGAGGGGAGTGTTAAAGTCCCCTACTATTATTGTATTATTGTTGATGTGTTTCTTTGATTTTGTTATTAATTGGTTTATATAGTTGGCTGCTCCCACGTTGGGGGCATAGATATTTAAAATTGTTAAATCTTCTTGTTGGACAGACCCTTTGAGTATGATATAGTGTCCTTCCTCATCTCTTATTATAGTCTTTGGCTTAAAATCTAATTGATCTGATATAAGGATTGCCACCCCTGCTTTCTTCTGATGTCCATTAGCATGGTAAATTCTTTTCCACCCCCTCACTTTAAATCTGGAGGTGTCTTCGGGCTTAAAATGAGTTTCTTGGAGGCAACATATAGATGGGTTTTGTTTTTTTACCCATTCTGATACCCTGTGTCTTTTGACAGGGGCATTTAGCCCATTAACATTCAGGGTAACTATTGAGAGATATGAATTTAGTGCCATTGTATTGCCTGTAAGGTGACTGTTACTGTATATGGTCTCTGTTCCTTTCTGATCTACCACTTGTAGGCTCTCTCTTTGCTTAGAGGACCCCTTTCAATATTTCCTGTAGAGCTGGTTTGGTATTTGCAAATTCTTTCAGTTTTTGTTTGTCCTGGAAGCTTTTAATCTCTCCTTCTATTTTCAATGATAGCCTAGCTGGATATAGTATTCTTGGCTGCATGTTTTTCTCGTTTAGTGCTCTGAAAATATCATGCCAGCTCTTTCTGGCCTGCCAGGTCTCTGTGGATAAGTCAGCTGCCAATCTAATATTTTTACCATTGTATGTTACAGACTTCTTTTCCCGGGCTGCTTTCAGGATTTTCTCTTTGTCACTGAGACTTGTAAATTTTACTATTAGGTGACGGGGTGTGGGCCTATTCCTATTGATTTTGAGGGGCGTTCTCTGAACCTCCTGAATTTTGATGCTCGTTCCCTTTGCCATATTGGGGAAATTCTCCCCAATAATTCTCTCCAGTATACCTTCTGCTCCCCTCTCTCTTTCTTCTTCTTCTGGAATCCCAATTATTCTAATGTTGTTTCGTCTTATGGTGTCACTTATCTCTCGAATTCTCCCCTCGTGGTCCAGTAGCTGTTTGTCCCTCTTTTGCTCAGCTTCTTTATTCTCTGTCATTTGGTCTTCTATATCACTAATTCTTTCTTCTGCCTCATTTATCCTAGCAGTGAGAGCCTCCATTTTTGATTGCACTTCATTAATAGCTTTTTTTATTTCAACTTGGTTAGATTTTAGTTCTTTTATTTCTCCAGAAAGGGCTTTTATATCTCTCGAGAGGGTTTCTCTAATATCTTCCATGCCTTTTTCGAGCCCGGCTAGAACCTTGAGAATTGTCATTCTGAACTCTAGATCTGACATATTACCAATGTCTGTATTGATTAGGTCCCTAGCCTTCGGTACTGCCTCTTGTTCTTTTTTTTGTGTTGAATTTTTCCGTCTTGTCATTTTGTCCAGATAAGAGTATATGAAGGGGCAAGTAAAATACTAAAAGGGTGGCAACAACCCCAGGAAAAAATGCTTTAACCAATTTAGAAGAGATCCAAAATCGTGAGGGGGGAGAAAGGGGATAAAAAGAGGTTCAAAAAGGAAGAAAGAAAAAAAAAGAAAAAAGAAAAAAAAAAAAGAAAAGAAAAGAATTTAAAAAAAAAAAGGAAAACACCTAAGAAAAATGTAAAAAAGAAAAAATATATATATTAGATAAACTAGTAAAAAATCGTTAAAAAAGAAAAAGGTAACAGTTAAAAAAAAAAAAATTTTACCCGAAGGCGAGAAAAAAAAAAAAAATGAAAAAGAAAAAAATTAAATTAACTGCAAGACTAAAAAAAAATCACAGGGAAAAAGCCATGAGTTCCGTGCTTGGCTTTCTCCTCCTCTGGAATTCTGCTGCTCTCCTTGGTATTGAAACCGCACTCCTTGGTAGGTGAACTTGGTCTCGGCTGGATTTCTTGTTGATCTTCTGGGGGAGGGGCCTGTTGTAGTGATTCTCAAGTGTTTTTGCCCCAGGCGGAATTACACCGCCCTTACCCGGGGCCGGGGTGAGTAATCCGCTCGGGTTTGCTTTCAGGAGCTTTTGTTCCCTGAGCGCTTTCCGTAGAGTTCCGGAGGACGGGAATACAAATGGCGGCCTCCTGGTCTCCGGCCCGGAGGAGCCAAGAGCCTGGGGCCCCACTCCTCAGTGCGCCCTTAGAGAACAGCGCCCGGTTACTCCCGTCTGCCTGACCTCCGGCCGCGCTCCGAGCTCACTGAGCCTGTGGCCGGTTCAAGGTAACCCCGAGCTGCGAGCTTACTGTCGGCTCTGTCTCTGTAGCCGGCTTTCCCGTTCCAGTACCTGCAAGCTCTGAGACACTCAGACACCCCTGGTCCTTCTGTGACCCTGTGGGACCTGAGGCCACGCTGAACCCGCGTGGGCTTCGCCCCGGTTTAGCCTCTGGAGCGATGTCCCTCAGCGGAACAGACTTTTAAAAGTCCTGATTTTGTGCTCCATTGCTCCGCCGCTTGCCGGGAGCCGGCCCCTCCCCCCGGGGTCTATCTTCCCGTCGCTTTGGATTCACTTCTCCGCCGGTCCTACCTTTCAGAAAGTGGTTGTTTTTCTGTTTCCAGAATTGCTGTTCTTCTTCTCTTCGATCTGCCGATGGATTTTCAGGTGTTTGCAATCTTTAGATAAGCTATCTAGCTGATCTCCGGCTAGCTGAAGCAGTCTCAGCCTGCTACTTCTCCGCCATCTTGACTCCTCCCCGAGTCTGTTCATTTCTATCTCTGTGTTTTTCATGTGTGTTTGAAATGATCTCCTTTTTTCTTTAGGGTCTTTCATAAGTCTTTTTTTTTTTTTTTAGACTTAAGATTTCTAAGAGCACAGAGCCTGTTGACCTAAGTTACCATATGGATCAGTCTCAGCCTGCATAACCTTATTTTTCACTCCAAATTTGTTGGAATTCTATCATGCCATTCACTCATTCATTCATTCAACAGATATTCATTGTGTGCCCCCATGAGCTGCCCTGTATTTCCTAGTACTGGGAATTCAGCAGTAAAAAAGAAAGACAAAATACTTACCTTGATGAGGTATTTATATTAATTATATTAGTGATTATTTATGCTAGTGATCAGGAGATATAATAAACAAACAAAAACCAAATATGCAAAAGAATAAAAAAGTTTAAGGGGGTAGAGAATGAGCAGGATGATGATTCTAGAAAGGAAAGTCAGGAAAAAATTCTAGAGAAACAGCATTTTAAGGGGACATCTGAATGATTGGGAGGGATGCCAGCAAAGATTTTGGGTGGAGACATTTCAGATAGAGACAATAGCAAGTACTCTGGCCCTGGAGAGGAAGCACGAGAAGACCACCGACCATGCTGCAGGAGGGCAAGGGAAAGAGAGAATGGGAGATGGTTTGACAGGTGGCAGGGCTCGGCCAGGAAAAGCCTTGAAAGCCACAGTAAGGAGGGCTGATTTAATCCTCAGTGCAGAGGCGCAGGGGAGAGTAGCATAATCTACTATTCCTTTTCAAGTGGGAATGAGAGCAGAGAGGAGGCTAATGCAGTAGTTCAGTCAAGAGATGCTGGTAGCTCAAGTTTCGGTTTTAGATCCAGGACACCTTGGGAAAGTAGGGACAAGTCTTGCTCGAGGGTGTAGGATGCGAGAAAAGACAGAAGTCAGTTTTCCTCTTAGGTTCTTGCCCTCAGAAGCTCAGTGAATCAAAGGGCCATTGTTGGGATCAGAAGCTGAGGAAGGAGCTGGCTTGGAGGGCATTTAGGACAAATCAAGAGTTATTTTTTGACATATTAGGTTTGAATATTAAATGTGTGCAGGTTTTATTTTCTAGTTAGACTGTATTTGAGGAAGGTGCCGAGTATTTAGAATATAAAAATAAGAGAAAATGCCACATAGTACTAAGCCAATAGCCAAATGCATGTGGTATTCAGCTTCTAATAGTGGTAAAGCTGAACAATTGTTGGAAAAACATGGAAGAATTCCCCATGCTATAAACTGTAAAACATCTGTGCCCAAATGTCCCTAATGAAAGCACTGCAGGGATGTGTGCACTGCCATGCACAGCAGACATTCACAAATTTGTCCATCACAGAGAAGCTTGCTTCTTAGACAGCCTCCCTACAGACCAGTGAAGTAGGATTTGATGTGACTGCTACCAGCAAGAAGTGCCTAAAAGGAGCCTCTGATCTGTAGCCCAGTCTGCTAGCTGCCAAGATTTTCTGAGGAACTGATCCAAAAGGGGCAAGTTAGTGCCAAAATAAATGTTATCCCAGAACCAGCTTGTTTTCTGACATGTACCCTGCCTGTGTTCACTAAACCGGAGACTGGATTCTAATGAGATGTCTGTTCACAGAAGATCCTGAGGTTGAATCACCTTACCGCTCTGGGACTGCATTGGAATTTTACCAGCAGATGCTGGGTTTAGGGCCGAGTGGAGACCACAAAGCTGAGGAGTTTGCCTTTTGTCTTTCAACATCCCTTTTCTTTATCCTTTTCTTGGTCTGGCAGTGTCTTTTATCCCTCATTACCTCAGAGCACCCAAAGTCTAAAACATTTATCCAAAAGATCTGAAACATAATGTTGAAACCATACAGTAAGGTTGACCTTGTTAATCCCAATGGTGGAATTTTGCAAAGGTAAACTTTGGAATCCAGAGACTTGCCAATCCCAGGGTTGGTCAGAGCACTGGTGGCATCAGCAGGCCTGTGTCTAGATTCCTGATCCTGGGTTTTTATGTTAAACAACTCTGCGGGCAAAAATTGTGTGTTCCCTTTTGTTTATGTTTTTATTTTCTGAAAATGGATACAATGCTAAACCGATAAGCAAAAGACATGGGTTCAAGATTGGCATGTTCTCTATATCCTGCTGCGTATGTTTGAGAAAATCACTTACTTTGTTTATTTATTTATTTTAAGTAGACCTCATGCTCAGCATGGAGCCGAGTATGGGGCTTGAACTCATGACCCTGAGATCAAGACCTAAGCTGAGACCAGAGTCAGCTGTTTCACCACCTGAGCTACCCAGGCATCCCATCACTTACTTTTTCTGATTCTCAATTTCTTCTTATGAAATGGGGAACATATTGGATGTATTACTTTCTTAGGCCTCCAGTGACAAAGTGCCACAAACTAGAGTGTTTAAAACAACAGAAATTTGTTCTATGACCGTTCTGGAGACTAGAAATCCGAAATAAAGGTGTTAGCAGAGCCATGCTCCCTCTGTAAGTTTTAGAGAAAAATCCTTCCTAGTTGCTAGCAGTTTTCAGCAGTCCGCCCATCATGTCTCATGTCTCATGTCTCTTCGCCTCTTTTTATAAGAACGCCCATGATACTGGATTTAGAGCTCACCCCAACACAGTATGACTTTATTTAATTTGACTAATTGTATCTGCAAAGGCCTTTCTTGGTACACATGAATTTGGGGGGGGATAGTATCCCATCCAGTACCTATACACTGTCCTACAAATCACACAGATTGTAAATGAAATTCCAAGTAATCTGAGTGAAGACTGAGCAAACTCTAACATATATATATTTTAGGGGCGCCTGGGTGGCTCAGTGGGTTAAAGCTTCTGCCTTCAGTTCAGGTCTTGATCCCAGGGTCCTGGGATCAAACCTGGCATCAGGCTCTCTGCTCAGCAGGGAGCCTGCATTCTCCCCTCTCTCTCTGCCTACCTCTCTGCCTACTTGTAATCTTTGTCTGTCAAATAAATAAATAAAATCTTAAATATATATATATATATATATATATATATATATATATATATATTTTAAACTTTGGAATCCTGAGACTTGAGTATATATATATATTTCTAATTAATGAAGAAACTACTTTTTCATTTAAAAAACAATCTCAATCATTATCTCTCAAGCAAAGAAGTACTAAGAAACATCTTTCATTTCCTTAAAATCGTATATGATTATGCTCTTACCTGCTTCCTTTCTCCAGAATTCTAATCCTGCCTTGTAGGCTGTAAGACATAGTGTTTTCTGAATATTAAGGACTGCAAACCACCCAGGTGGCCCTAACTAACTAAGTGAAAGGAATCATCTGAATAATGAAGTTTGCAGAAGCTACGAGTGAGAACAGTTACCAACTGCATGCTCAGATTCCCCTGGTTTGATCTTCAGTTGATAAAAATCCCACGAGCATTTCCTCCCGAATAGTGAAGGCCACGTGTTGGCTCTGATATTAACAGCTACAACCTACAGTAGTAATTGTGTGTTATCACCTTAAAATCTTACAAATTCGACCCATAGCAATCCCCTGTACCTGTGAAATATCCTGTGAACAAGAATTCTGGCCCAGCCCAACTCCCATGAGAGAAATCATAAAGTTAAATGTGTCAAAATTAACACTGTCATACTTGGATTTGAACCTAGCGTACCATTCTTGCCACAATGCTAATGTGCAAGTGCATGTGTGTGTGTGCGTGCATGCACAAACTAAGACTAGCAATGATTCTTTCAAAGCAATAGAAAAATAATTAATTGAAAGTTAACTGCATTTTAACACATTTATGAGTTAAAATTCCTATTACTTCAAAAAACATAGCTATGATAGGATAATTTTTTTTTTTTAAATCCCAACGTTACTGGTTTATCTGAGTGATTTGTACTAACTACTGCTGAGGAACATGCTAAGTATATAATTTCTACTTTCTCTTATAAATCACGTACTTGATCTTAACCTGCAGTCTGTTGCTTTGATTCAAAATCTTGTCCCACAATCTTGTGAGGAAATAAAAAAATAATAATTATTACTTCCATCCTTCAGTGGGGCTAGTTGGTTTGTATTTCATGCAAGCTTCACAAAAATTGCTTAAGACTCCCAGAAATAACTTGTTGCTACTTCTGGTGTTATGTTTCATCATTTAATATATTTAACCACAAATAAAAATGTAATCATAGATTTAACATATCACTGACTTATTTTAGATTATACCAACACCTTGATTAATTTTACCACCTCAAATGTGTTGGTTTTTTTTTTTTTTTTTGAAGATTTTATTTATTTATTTGACAAACAGAGATCACAAGTAGGCAGAGAGGCAGGCAGAGAGAGAGTAGGAAGCAGGGTCCCCGCCGAGCAGGGAGCCCAATGCAGGGCTTGATCCCAGGACCCGGGGATCATGACCTGATCCGAAGGCAGAGGCTTTAGCCCACTGAGCCACCCAGGCGCTCCTTGAATGTGTTTTGTTCTATACCCTCTTATAATTTAGTGTAATTTTGCCACTATCTTTGGAAATATTGAAGTGTTCCCCATTTCAATCCATGAGTTCTTGAATTAACCTAGTCGCAATGTCTCCGTTTGCCATGTTCAGTGTGGTAGCTACTCACCATAAGTGGCTGTTGAGCACTTGAAGTATGGCTTGCCCGAACTGAGATGTAAATGTAAAAATAAACACTATTTGTTAAAGACTTAGTATGGAAAAAGTATGAAATATCACATTAGCAAATCTTATATTGATTATAGTTTGAAATGATAATATTTTAGACATATTGGGTTAAACATACATGATTATTTAATTTTTACTTTTTGAATGTGGCGACTAGAAAGTTTAAATTACTGTGAGCATTCCTGGATCACATTATATTTATACTGAATGGTGATGACTTAGATGTAAATACTCTTCTGTCGTACCTCCAAGTTGGAGGACGTCAAGAAAATGGCCAATCTGATATTCAGTTGAGTTTAGGAGTTACTGAAATACAGTGGTTAAATTTAACAATCTTCGAAGAAATACTTCTTAAAGTCTTGCCTAAATAGCATTCATAGTTAACTACTACTTTCCTTATTTGACTCCACATTAATGGACATCATCATAATCGATAGCCTTTGTATGTTTGAGTCAAAGGCATTGTTTTCCTATTAGCCTGACACTGTATGTGACCACTGAAAAGCAAAGCAAAGGAAGTGGGCTTGGGGAGAGAAAGGATACATTTGATGATCCAGGGCAGTGCACCGTGTCCCTGTGTTCAGTTTTACTTAAAGTCGTCGTCCAACTTCTGTGAGATGATTTACTGCTGAAGTCTATTTGTCTTCCTGCTGCTATCTCGGAGCAAGCCTAAATCTTCCATGTGGTTAATAAACTTCTTATCTTTTGAATACTGAAAATAAAATAAACTTAATCCTCAGGGTGGTTCAGTCAGCAGACCGGGAGCCTTTTAGATGCTTCCTGGAGATAGAGGACAACTAGGTTTTCTGCCCTGTGCGATTATCAATCTTCCCCTTGCATGCATGCACGTGTAAGGGCATTAAAGGTGCTTCTCAGTGATAAATGTCAGTGGAATCGCAAAGTGAATATTAATTTCAGTATTGTCAAGGTCAGATGTGTACCCAGGTTCATTGTTACTGGAATTTTTATTGTTGCTGCTGTTAGGAAAGATATTTTATCTTGGGCTCTTTTTGCAAGAGTCAGGAGAGAAGGGGAACAAAATTTCTTAACATGCATATACATTACTCAGAGAAAAGTGCCTTAGGCACAGCCTGATCTGTTAATTGGGGTAATTATTTTGAGTGCCTTAAGAAAAATCAAAGTGTGGGTTTAGAGGAGCTAAGTAAGGTGGGAGCAGAACAAACAGATGATCCCAAAATCTTCAGACTAGTTGATGTTCCTGAAAAGTGGCTGACTATGTATGTGGAAAAAGGAAGGAAAAAATTCAGGAGAAATAAGTTAAGAAGAGAAAAATTATGTGATGAGGCCATTCCTCAAAGTTGGATATGAAATTATCTAGTTAGGAGCTCAAGAAATTAAAAGAGAAATGAAAGTGAAGAAAAATATTAGATTATGACTGTCTGGGGATAAAGAAGCCACTGGACATGTCTATATAGAGTGAATTACCTCAGACCCCACAGTGGGTACAAGCACGTAATATTCATCTGCCAACACCCTCACACACGTGACAGATCTAATTCTAGTCTAGTATTAACAATCTTAGTGAACAACGCCAGAAACATCCAGCTATGCAAATTAGAAATACAGGAGTCACTCCTGGTGCCTCCATCCTCCTCACAGCCCCATCTCCAGTACATCCAATGCTGCTGATTTTACCTTCCACACAGCTCTTGAATCCCTCCCCATTACTGTTGTTCTAACTCGGGCTGTTAACCATTGTCTTTTATACTACAGAATACTCTTGCAACTAGGCTCCCAATACCCACATTCATCACCTTTCATTCACTCTTCATGGAACTGACAGAGTACACAATGCTTAACTCATCAATTCCATTCTTGTTCTTAGAATAAAAGATCAAAATCTTCCCAAGGCCTTTAAGATCCAATATGGTTTCACCCCAGCAATCTCTCTCACCTCATCTGAATCCCTCTTCAGACTCCTTGTGTCCTGCAACCCAAGACTGTCAGTTCTATGCAAGTTTTCACTGTTTACTCAGTCAATTCTTCCAATGCCTCGTACACTGTAAAAAAATAAAATAAATTACTTAATATTTATTGAGTACTTCCTTTGTGCCAGAAGCTATTTATTATGAATCTCCACAACAAACTCATGGGGATAAGTATTAGCATTAACCCCATTTTTAAGATAAGAAAAACTAAACTCAAAGATAATATTAATTAAGTAGCTTGACCCCAGCCAGCTAGCCTGAGCAAGGGTACTGGATTTGAACCCAGGTCTTTCATTCTGGAATCCATATTCTTTACTGTTAATTTCTCTCACCAAATTTTATTATATGGGGTATGTTGGCATCTCCTGCATCAGAGAAGCCCAGATCTGCGACTTCTGGGAAACCTATGTGGCAGGAGAATAGAGTTCTAAATTTCTTCCTTAAGTTATGGTGCCTCCCAAAAGAGCCAGTTTACCCAAGGCAGTTCCTTATCTTTTAAAGCCTAGAGATAGATAAACGATAAATTTCTTCCCCAAAGAGATCGTATCTTTTTAAGATAGGATCTCTTTGCTGTATGTAGAAAAAGATTGCCACTTCCTTCTTCTCTAATAAATGACAGCAGGGCTCTTTTATAAAAGCAATCTATACAAGTCATTTATTGCTCTATTAAAACTACAAACATCAAATATTGATTCTTCCCATACTGACCATAATACAAACCAACTTTGAGAAGGGTTGCTAGGATTTAGTTACATTATCACCATGGGGAACACTCCAGGTTGCACATAAGCTGAAGACACCTGATCCTCTGATGCATATCTGTTTATAGAGAACTGATATTTTTGTGTACAGAAATACAATCCTGAAGTACGGATGAATCTCAAATAAGTGTGAAGCAAGCATGAGGTCTGCGCATGCCCTTCCGAGGAATTTCTGCTTCCAAATCTGCTGTAAGAATTAAACATGAATTTATGGTCTGTGCAACAGTGAAAGTAACTCTATTTGGAGTATTTATGAGGAGCATGAAAGGCTTAACTTTTATGTGTTCTTATGACACAGCAGGCAAATCTTTACTCTCTTATCAGACGCTCTCTTGGCCACATTTGTTTTGTAAACATAATCCTGATTCAGGACTCAGGCTATACCTTACAGAACTATGGAATGCTGTGTTTCCTATTTTCCTGTCACATTCATCATTTCCTTGCAGTCTTCCAACAATGTTAAGTATTGAGAAGAACAAATATTCCTTCCTCCATTTGTCTGATGAGGGAACCAAACTATGGAAAAGTTCAAGGAACTTAAGTCCAGATAACTACCATGTTATCTGGAACACTTGCTTCTCTATATGGCCTCATATAATCTTAGTTTAATCCTAGATGTTTTCCACCTTCCTATTATTTTTATTTAGAATCTCAGAAAAGTTCCTGACAACTTTTTGGAAAATCAACGTGATTTTTTTTTTTTCCAAACCCTTATTCCCAAACTGAAGTTTTAGAGACAAACATTTTTAAATAAAATGGATGAATTTTTAAACTTTCTTCAAGTATCTTGAGGCATACCATATTTTCTTAAAACTGGTAGAATATTGATTTGTTGATAATACTAACAAAATAACAAAATAGAAAACATAGGAAAAAAACAATTTAATAATTGATAATTCTATGCTTCTGGTTGTTTCCCTAATATGAGATCAATTGTGTCATCTTTAATTTATTTCACTTTGGAGTTCTTCTCATTATCTTTACTTAAAGGGCTCATTGTTGAAAGACTTCCTCAAGCTATAGAGCAGTTTTTCTACTTATCAGCTTGTAAATTCTATTCCAAAAATGCTAAATTCATGGTCATTACCCAAAATACTCATTCACACTCATGTGTACGGTCTTACCAGTCTCCTTCTTCACACATGAACTTCCTGTCCTTCCTTTTTTCATCAGTGCAATTCTTTTTTTTTTAAATTAATTTATTTCTTTGAGAGTGAGAGCACATGCCTGTTTGGGGGGGGTGGGTGTTGGGAGGGGAAAGTAGACTCCCCACTGAGCACAGACCCCCCTACCCCTCAGCTGGGCTTGATCCCATAACCCTGAAATCATGACCTGAGTAGAAATCAAGAGTGTGATGTCCAACTGACTGAGCTACACAGGCACCCCCAACAGTACAGTTTTTAACTGTTCTTCAAGAAATGTTCTTGAACAAATTCCCCTAACCATCCCTAAATACTATATACTTCATCAATAGATCTATGTCAGGAATTCTTATATACTTCATTGCCTGTCCAGAGAGGTTTTAATCTTGGTTATATACGGTCTGTTGTTCATGTTTGGCTATTTCCTGTGTGTATGTTTTCTCCTCTAAATTCCTAGAAGGTTTCTACCATAATAAAACATTTCACAATGCTAGAGGTAGCACCGTATCCTAAGCACATAAAAAGTATGATTAGATTTTAAAATCAGCTGACACTTCTATCTAAAATGGAATGTAACACAAAGGAAAGTAACTGAACCCAAGCTATTCTGAAAAAAAAAAATTATTAGGGGGGAAAAAAAGAGTCAGTGTGATTTTCTATTACATCTAGCTTTCAGGAACATGGAAACTTGAGTATATTTGGCTAAAAATTTAAGTTTTCAACTTTTCAATGTTTGGTATATTGTAAGCAATTTTCCTAGATCATAAAAACAATTGCTTTTGACATGACTTAGAAATCTCCAGTTTAAATGGTTTGAGACCTCAATCATGCAGTCAGAAATCTACATTCTCCATTACATTTTACATTTCTAAGCCTTGCCTATTTTCTAAAGTGAAGTTAAAAATACTCTGCATGCTTCACCAAGGCTATTTACTACTTGACTATGTCAGGGAAAAACTTAGCTATCCCACCGAAAAGGCCTTATCTTGAAGTCAATTTCTGAAACCACTTTTATTATCAAACTGCTTCTACTTCTAGTTCTAGGAAGATTACTTTCAGTACTATTATTTTTCAGAGAGACTCATTAAAGTTCTTTTCTACTACACTGTCAAAAATACCCATCATTTGTTATATTAGCATATATACATATATGTGTGTGTGTGTGTGTATATATATATATAAAATATGTAAGTCATATATATCACACATGTCATATGTGTATAGATGTCTCTATATTTCTCTACACACATACAATGACAAAGTTGAGTATCTTGTGGGTTAGCAGATGCCACCTATTGAAACCCCAAATAAAATGATCAGGTAATAACCCCTTCCTCCAACTGAGTCTAGTCAGATTTCTGTGGTTTTGTAATAGAAACCCACCCCATAGTTTGTGCTTCTTTCTTGCGAAATGACTGTCATATTTCCTAACTATGTATAGTTCAGTCAAGAAGGGGTTTCATTATGTTAATAATTACATTGCCCGCAGGCTTTTTGATGTTGCATTCCCCATACAGAATAGAAACAGATTTCATAGAAATATCATTAAAGCTGTTAACTACAGGAGGAAAAAAATCAAAGAGGCAATCAAACCATGCACTTTATTATCAATAAATGCAAATACTTTCAGAAACGGCTTGCATTTGAAACACATTCAGTTAGGAGATCATCAACAATGGGAGCCACTATTTAAATAAGAGCTTTGTGGTCTAAATCCATTTAGATCACTACAGACAATTACTTAGATCTGTTGCTATCCATCTTAAACAGTGAACTCAAGAATCGTTTTTTTAAATTAGCAAATGAATAAGGAGGTAAAATCATGCTCAGAATTTTGGCCTGATTTGAGCACATGTGAATTATAGTTCATTATTTGAATGACAACACGTGATTTTTTTTGTCCCAAATGCACTAGTACTTTAGTTCCATTAAAAAAAAAAAAAGATTTGGTAGCTGTTAAATTGATGATTTAGGAACAGTAGGACACATTGTACTACACAGTCATTTTGAGAAGACTTTAAATATTCAAATGTTCAACTACATATTCTCTGACACTAACATTTGTCTTCATTTTGGACTTCCAGCTGAGAAACATCAGTATAATGGTGAAAAGACATCAGCCTCATTCAGTATTATGAAGGCAGTAACATGTCTTGATCCTTCTAAAGCTTTTTCTATGAAAATCTTATATTTACATTCTCATTTAGAAGGGATTATTTAAACTCCCAAAATATTTTTCAAACCTTATATTTGATAAACTGTAATTTATGTTTTAGTCTGATTAATACAAATATCAAATTACTTACAGTGAAGAGATGTCAGGAAGGAAGACGTGCAGAGAGACAGTAGAATAGAAACAGCAAGAGAAAGGAAGAAAAAGAAAAAAAAAGATATTCGTAAGCTCTAACACCTTAAAAACCTAAAATATTTGATGAATGAAACCAGATTAATTCAAAAGCCTTGAATTACCCATGATTTGGAAAATTAAATATAAGAAGTCTATGTCTTAAGCGTGTTTCAGCTTTTGAATTTTATTAAAAGTTGAAGAGTCTCTTTAAACTGAAATTATTACCATATTTCCTATTGTCAAGTAATAACAATCATTACAAATGAATTGATATAAAGGAATCTTTGGTTTGGGCACTGGGTGGTTCAGTCGTTAAGTGTGACTCTTGGTTTTGGCTCAGGTCCTGATCTCAAGAGTCAGGAGATCCAGCCCTGCCTAAGGCTCAGCACTCAGCGGGGAGTCTGCTTTTGAAGAGTCTTGCCCTCTGCCCCTCCCTCCACTTGTGCACCCCTAAGTGCAAGCACTCCCTCTCAAATAAATAAATAAATAAATAAATAAATAAATCTTTAGAAGAATTTAAAAAAATGTATATTGGTTTTCAGAGCCAAAAGAAGCCAGAGATATTATCTACTCCATTGGGAGCTACCATTTCGAGAATCATAGACCCCAATGATGGAAACTATGGACCCTACACCAAAAAATGTACACAGTACATTCTTGAAAATGTGCATACAGTTTCAGGGGCTCCATGGACTCCCTGATGCCATGACTGGTCTTTATCATAAGTAGAGTAGGGGCAAGGAACTATACCTTCTGACCTTCAACTTAATCCACTGTAGCTCATTAAACTGATACTCTCTCCTCTTCTCCCTCTTTCTGTCTCTTGCACTTGTGTACACACATACACTCTCACATATACAGTCAAACACACATTCTGTTTTCAGTATGATTACATATGATAAATGATGCTGTCTTAGAGATTCAGCGAACTTTTATATACCATTTTGGGGGTTAATATCCAATAAGATCTCATTATAAAGTGCTCTGTTATACTATAAATATATATAGTGAGAAATTACTGTCCTCAATACAAATAGTGACATGTAATACATCTCATTTACTCCAACATAGTATTTGATTTGTTCTTCGGTACAGGTGTTATAATGAATTTCTACTGAAATACAATATTGAAATTTAAGAACGGAGTTGGTTAAGGTGACATTGATTGATGAGTTACTTGCATAGATTATGCATCTATTCTGAAATCTTGCCATTCTTTGAAGAAATAGGTAACTCGAATAGAGATGAAGAGAAATTAGATGCAGTTTGCTACAAAATTATTGTCCAACTGAGGGGATCAGTGGGGATTATTATAGACATCTTGGAAATGATGAGCAGTTAAGGCCATTAAGTTTCTTGACTGACATACTAAAATGTAATGAAATGGAAGGCTGAAGCTGTTAACTTTATCAATTTCACATATAATTCCCATTGTTGAACATTTTTTGTTTCTCTTTTTCTGTATCTCCTTCTAATATGCATATAATAAATCCCATATATAAAACTACATAAGCTTTCTTAAATATATAGCTATAGATTTGGATAAATATACAAATAAATACATGCATACTTCCACGATTAACACAAGCACAGTATATTACCCACAGACCTATGTTTGGGCTATAATTCAAAGGAAATTATTAGGAAATTCACAAATTTGAATGTATAGCACTGTCATGAAGAAAAATAAGCATGTACTAGCTTATGTGAAATAATTTTGACACTAGCCAGGAATGTTGGAAAGAAAAATATCCCATATGCAGGCAGTATTTGGTCTTATAAATGATGAATATATCATTTGGTGTTAATTATTTGATGTTTTAATGTTTATATTTACTTGGAACAACAACATGGTATTTTAATTTTAATACATGACAATGTTAAGGAAATTCAAACAATGCAATCAGACCATAAAACAAATTGTATTTTAAGACAAAAAGTTGAAGTAGGAAATAGTTTAGTACTAAGATGTAATCCTTTCTGAGAAAAAGCCAAATGGAAACCTTACAACAACAAATAGAATGTTATCGTTTGGCTGGAATTAGTAAAAACACATACTGCTGTTAGTGCACACTTACACTAAATGCTCTGAATGCTCTTTTTTTTACTTCTGGTGTCTATTATCTCTGCTTGAAATTCTTCTGAAATCCCAAGCACCTGTTTTTCCCTGATACTGTCTAATGACCATTAGGAAGGGAGAATAATTCAGCTGTGAACAGACAACAGAGTAGGCACTACCAAATTGAATCTCAATTACCTAACTACCTGATGTTGTCTTGTAGCATATAAACAAATCATACAGTTGGCAAAGCGCACCTAGGTTCACGTGCATACAACAAGCATGGACATGTACACCAACTTTCATTCTCATCAGGTGTCAGGAAAACACTTCTGCAATCCTGCATTAACAAAATCAAATGGGTTAGACTACGCAGAGTAGCTATTTTTATTTTATGCTTGTTATTTGAAGATTTTATTTATTTATTTGTCAGAGACCGACAGAGAGAAAGAGAGAGCACATGCAGGGCCAGCGGCAGGCAGAGGGAGAAGCGGGCTCCCGGCTGAGCAGGGAACCCTACGTGGGATTGGATCCCAGGACCCTAGGATCATGATCTGAGCCAAAGGCAGATGCTTAACTGACTGAGCCATCCAGACATCCCTAGACTTGTTATTTAGGGTAACATTTGATAATTATATACAAACTATATGCATTTGACACATGCTTATTGAATATGTTGTGTATGGTTAACAATGTGCGTATCCCTGTGGAGAAGACAACTGTTCCTATTATTTGGGAAAGGAAGTGGAGTGTTTTAACCATTTTCCTGACATGGAGCCTAGACTCTAAGCAGCCCTCACTGGGCTCATCAGGGGAGGAGTGCTGTCTATTGGTAGTCTTTGTGGGGATGCTGCCTTGAGCTGTAGACATCTGGGTAATCTGTCTATTCTCCCCACAATGCCTGATAGAGATTGCTATGAGGTTGGAATATTTGATTGCTATGTGCTCAGAGTCCTAGTCTGGTGGGCTGTGCACTCCCACCCTCACTATTCTAGATGGCTCCCTCAGCTTGGCCTTCCAGATTCTCATGTGGCTTACTCTTCTCCTCATTACCCCCTTGTGTTCCAGTGGATCAGATGAGCAGGAACTTCTAAAACATTGTCTTCCTTTCCTTTCTCCAAAAAAGGGAGACTCACTCATCTCCCAGGCCTCTTGGAATCACCCTGCTTGGGAAAACTTCCTTGAATGTGGAGTGATAGCCTTGGATGTTGGCCATTTTTAAATCTTAGTGTTAGTTTCCAGAATGAGCCATGTTTGTTTTTAGTAAGCAGTGCCCTTTTGGTTTAGCCACAAGAGAGCTAGAAAGAGCACATTCAGTTAATACTTTATACATCACTGGGCCACAAGGATATGCTCTGTGAAATTTCAAAATCCTGATTATGTCACATTCAACATGTACCTGAAGTGAGTCTCTCAGTCTCAGTTCTCTTGCTTCTTTCTTTGTCTCTCTTCCTTAGAAAAATACAGATTCCCAATCAGAAAACAAACCTCCCCTTTGAAAATGTTTGCATTGTCATTGTGAATATATCAGTAATCACAGAAGCATGAAAATTATAGTTTTTTATCACTGTTCTCTAAACATTGTACTTTGAAAATCCAGTTGAATGATGTCAGTGGGCAACTTTTTTTTTTTTTTCTGTGCGCCCCCAACATGGAGCAAAATGCCTTCACTACAAAACAGTTCTAACGGTATCACTATGAACCTAGACACAGGCAAGTCTCTTCATTGTCGTATAGTATTGTCCACTGACATCCCCTTTGGGAATTAAGGAATTTCCCACAGAAAAATTACCCCTTCCTGGAAAAGGACCACAGGGAGAGCACTCTCATAAAGTATCTGTCATCTTTGGAAGCCATTGTTTTCTCTATGGAAGAAAGGACATAAAAGGAATGGGGAACGTAAGAGCAAACTCTGTAGAGACGTATTGGAATGGGAGGTATCTCTGTAGAGTCATGAAAAGTGTAGATGTGTACCTGTATATTTGAGCATATGTAGGCATGAATGAATTTCTGTATGTATAAGTGTATATAAATTCCTGTTTCTCATTCACCAATAGGATTTAGAAACAAGACACCCAAATAGCAATGAACGCAGCTGACACCCAGGTCTTTGTCTTGAATACCACTCCCCACGAAGAGGAAGGAGACAGCTCTGGAGAAATGTTTGATTCCAGAACTGGAGCATGATCAAGATGAGCCTGAAATATATTATGCTAGGAAGACAGGAAATGCTCCAATAAATGATAGGGTGTGTTATAAGGACAGAGGAACCAATTAAAGAGGACTTCACTGGCCAAATTTGAACTCAGCAATTTGAACACCGAAATGATTAAGGACAACTATAAATTATAGACCATGAAAAAGTAGAAATCCATGTGCCTGTACTAATAGGAGATACATAAATAGAAATGTGAGATCACATTGGGGCATCTGGGTGGCTCAGTCAGTAAAGCATCTGACTCTTGATGTCAGCTCATGTCATGATCTCGAGTGCTGAAATCAAGTACCACATGGCGCTCCATGCTCAGCATGGAGCTTGCTTGTCCCTCTCCCTCTGAGGTTCTCCCTGCTCATTCTCTCTCTCTCTAAAGTAAATAAATAAATAGAATATTATTTTTAAAAAAAAGTAAATACAGATTCTTGCTTCTAATAAAATGTTGAGTGCCAAATGGTTGATATGGAGGAAGTGCTTAAATTAAAAAAAAATTTATAACCACCATGCCAAAAATTTGATTTATCAAAAACTGTTACTAAGTGCTAATTCTAAGGGGTTTTGATAAATAACATGATATTTATATGGTCCTGACATAGTCTCTCCCCACAAATTGCTTATTGGTTGTGAACAATAGAGCAGGGTTTTGGGGTTGGGAGGGATATAGGGGGATCAGTTGACTCTACGTGGAGAAATCTGGCAGCACCTTCTATTCAGAACTAATATAACAAACCAGGGAGGGAGAGAGGTTTTATGCCTCTGGCCATGATGCCCTGAGGAGACAGATATCATGCATGTTTCATTTCAGTCTAGAATGCATAACTGAAATCCAACATGAAGAAACAAAAACAAACCCCAAATAAGTAATATTCTATTAATTTTAAAAAGGGACTATAGTCTTCAAAAGTATAGAGGACCTAAAAGATAAAGATGGGCTTTGGAACTGTTCTAGCATAAAACCAACTAAAGAGATCATGGCAATGAAATGCAAATTTGACCCTAGACTGGGTCTTGCATGGGAGGGGGAAATGCTACATAAATTACATTATGGGGTCAGTTGACAAAATTGGAAAGCAGATGAAAATTAAGTAAAAATATTGTATTAGAATAAAATGCACTGAAGTTCATATTATCCACATACGCATTAATGTTTAGGAAATATGCATTTGGGGGTAGGGAACCATGGTATGCATAACTTAATCTGAATAGATAGATTCAGACTCTCTGTCTCTGTATCTTTGTCTCTCTGTATATGATGAATATGATAAATACGATATACACGTATATATGGAGAGAGAGAGAAAAAAAGAATATGTGTATACCTGGGAAAAGGGAACATGGGTATTCTATGTACTATTTCCATTCTTAAAATTTTCTGTAGGTTTAAAATTATTTTCAACTACGTTTTTAAGAAATTGTTAGCAGTCAGGATACCTGGGTGGCTTAGTGGGTTAAGTGTCTGCCTTTGGCTTGGGTCATGATCCTGGTGTCCTGGGATGGAGTCCCACTACTTCTCCCTCTGCTTGCTGTTGCCCCTGCTTGTGCTAGCTCGCTAGCTTGCTCTCTCTCTCTCTCTCTCTCTCTCTCTCTGACAAATAAATAAATAAATAGCAATCATTTGTTAAGTTGAAATAATGCAAATGTCAGTAATAGGGATACTCAAGATCTGAGAACTGGTGGAAAAATAAGTGAAGGTGATAAATAAAATACATCTAAAATATATAATATATATATTTTCCCTCAAATGAATGTGTGAGCAGTGATGCCTTAAGGAGGCTGGATACCATGGAATACGTTCTGAAAAATGACTGATTTAGGGACACAGGTGCAGCCCTGATCTAAGGAGTTGTGTTATCAGATCTCTGTGAGCCAGGTTTTCACAGACTGTTTTACTCTGGACATTCAAACTCACAAAATTCCAGTAGAGGAATCTGCATCTGTTCAAAGCTAGGTGGCATTTAAGGCTGGGGAAAATGTATGGTACATTGAAGATAAAATTGTTATACTTGCAATGATGAAATCATTTAATTTAGATTGCATTAACAAACATGAGTATGGGATTTTCAGTTTACAAACCATATATTTATATTCAGGTCCATAAATAAAAAATTATGCCTAAATTCAAAATTTACAAATCTGGAATTCGAAAGAGTTTAGTACATGTCATACCCAAACCTGATCTGACTTTATGCCATGCTATGTATAGTCTTTAGTAATTCTGTTTGATGTGAATATCATGTATTTTTTTAAAGGGTTTCTTTCTTTTTTTTTTTTTTAAGATTTTTATTTATTTATTTGACAGAGAGAGAGAGAGCGAGTACAGGCAGACAGAGAGGCAGAGGGAGAAGCAGGCTCCCTGCGGAGCAAGGAGCCGGATGTGGGACTCGATCCCAGGACGCTGGGATCATGACCGGAGCCGAAGGCAGCCGCTTAACCAACTGAGCCACCCAGGCGTCCCGAATATCATGTATTTTGCTGCAAATACATGATCTGATAATAGGGTGCTACCCTATACCCCACTTGGGGTGTTAAATAGAACACTGCACATGCACCATATTACCGTTCTAAAACCTGAAAATTTCTAGATCTCAAAAAATATCTGGACACAAGTGTTTCAGGTAGCCAGTTGTGGACCTGTGCTATTTAATTTCTTTAATGAACAAGGTACTTATTCTTGATTAAGTAAAGTAGCAGTTATGAGAGAAAATGGAATACTAGAAAGTGAAATTGAACATTGATGCTAAAATTAATTTAAATGACTCAGGATTGGTCAAGATTTTAAAATGCTGACATAAATAAAAATGTGGTAAGTTATCCATAGCTGTGCTGCTTATTTGAATTATAAGTAGAACATGACATGTAAGTATTCTAACTGTATTTTCTCTTTTTCCTTCTGTGGTTATTAGTCATACACAAGCGAAGGCATGCTGGTACGGTGGAAGATTTTCCATACTAAGAATTTGAATTAAGAGTCCAACTCTTTTTCTGTCATTTTCCTAGCCAGTTAGACTCCTTGACCACTTTCCTCCGCTGTAAAAATGAACTAAGTAATTTAGATTAATAGAAGTCCCCTCCTGAATTTCAAAATGAAATTATTCTAAAATTCATTGCTTTATATTTGCATTTTATTTTCTTATCACATTTGGTTCTAAAAATAATACATAGGGGTATAATCTCCATAAGCTGTAAAAGATGTATTTTGCTTGTTTTGAAAAAAAGAACCCTCTTAGACTAATCAGTTTCTTTTTTATACAGTGCAAGTTCCAGGACCAGTAGAAAACCTGCAAGCTGTATCTACCTCACCTACCTCAATTCTTATTACCTGGGAACCCCCTGCCTATGCAAACGGTCCAGTCCAAGGTTACAGATTGTTCTGCACTGAGGTGTCCACGGGAAAGGAACAGGTAGGCAAAAGAACGGGCCCAATGCTGCCACCTGTTGGTTTTTCCTAGGACTAGAGCCATTAGGAGATCTGCAAACTCTTAGTTCAGTCCAGACCAGCACGTTAACTGGATAGCTGATCAGTTTTAGAGTACTTGTTATTAGAAACTTTAAGCAATTTAATTGAATTCTGATTGTAAGAGAGGCAACTGTGCTATGAGATAAAGTCACTATAAAGGATGTAATTTTTCTTTTTTATCTGAGTAGGGAGTGGCCTGGGCCAGCATAGCCACAGTTGTATTAACTCATCTGGTCCTAGAAAGCATTTGCATCATGAGTCCTTATCTTAAGGACGATTGATCTTTTGTTCGATGACCTCAGTCAACTTCCTTATCTCATCCTTGTGTATTTGAGTTATTTCTGTCCTTTTGTCCTTCAGGTTGTAGTCCCCTGTCCTTTTCATTGTTTTCAGGAAATCTCACTCCAGAAGGCTACTTGCCTTCTTCTTACATTTTGTTTGTAATCTGTGGTTTGCACAGATCCCTAAAAACAGGAAAATTAGATTTTCAGATAAGTAAGTATATATAATTGTTGAAAACTCAACAATTCTGTGTTGTGACACATATAAGTCTACTGAGAGATGTTTACTTCCAAATTTTCAGCCTCATGTGGAAAAAGATATATAGACAAGTGCCCAGTTAAATGGAAAAACCAAGAGCCCATGTTGAGATAACAGAGTTCTTTGAATGTGTTATGAAGCTTGCCAAGCATACCGTGGTCTTCATGCTTCCCCATAAACTGCATGATAGAGATTTTGCCTTTAAAAAAAAAAAAAATGTTTCACAACACTCCTAATCAGAATAGTTCAAGCCCTAAGTTTTATTGCGCAATAGGATCACTAAGATTTCCTTTTATGTAATTATCCATCCCATCTTTTATTTGTTTGCTGTCCTCATGCCTTTTAGCTGTTGCTTCCATTTTTCTATCCTCTCCATTTTCAACGCATTTTTGGCTTTCCCATAATGAATTTCACCAACCCACTTAAGTAAATTCAGAAATGAGTTTGCCCGAGACAAATAGAAGTGTGAGCATCGTTGTGGAGAGTGAAATAACGTGTCTTCTAAGAACACACTGGCTCTGATTTCTCAATGACCTTCACCTCCAGTACCTCATTTCTGCAGCTGTGTGAAGTACTGAAACCGTTCCAAACCCCCTCACAGCCTTGGGAGACACAAAGATTGTGGCAAAGGATCTGCCAGTTTCAAGAACTGTGGTTCTATTTCAGCAAGGGAAGGAAGAAACCTACTGTTTCGTAGTGAATTATTCCACTAGGGTAGAGGAGCAACTCTCTGTTCCCACGGATCACAGGCAGCCTTCTGCCTGTCAGAGTTTCGGTGTGGGTGGAATACGGCGTACCATTCAATGTTTCAGGTGGCGTTAAACATTTTGGAACCTAATGACTGTAAAAATAGCACGCTGCTGTTTTAACTAAGAGTCTGCAGAATAGTTTGGGATTTAGTGGGGGAGTGTGTGTCACAAGTTGGGTTTTACAACAACTCATGATAAGGCTTGAGTGTAGTTTTGTGAGTAAGAATCTAATATTCAATTCACTGATTGTGCAGAATGGCTGCCATTTCTGCTTTAATGTGCCTCCTGAATAACAGTTTGGCATTTTATGTCTCCAGAATATAGAGGTTGATGGACTATCTTATAAGCTGGAAGGCCTGAAAAAATTCACGGAATATACTCTTCGATTCCTAGCTTATAATCGCTATGGGCCAGGAGTATCTACTGATGACATAACAGTGGTTACACTTTCTGATGGTAAGTTATAGACAGTGAAGCTTGATTCACATATTTGATAATGATGATGTAATATTGCATGTATGTAATAGATTGCATCTTCAAGGCTTCCTAATTAAAACTTTTTGGCATATATTAGCATTGATTAAAAATTTAACTCATTCACTCAGACTACCTCTTACAGTTAAATTTAAACTTTCCAAGGTATATTTCAAGCTCTGTGTCAGAATGTCCTAATAGGTAATCTTCAAAAGTGTGACTACTGCCTAAGAGTTCAAATTATTGGTGGGGGGAGGGGTATCTTATTGTCTATAAACACAAACACATTTGTGCATGTGTTTGGACTAATTTACATTGGTTTATTTCTTTTTATTTCTCATTCTGAGGGAGGGGGTTGTGGATAATTAAAAGTGTAAACTATGGACTGTCCTCCTATATATATCACTTAATTCGAAAATATGGTGTTAAGGATATAGGCCAACTAATCCAGTACTGAAGGTATTAAAACTAAATAGGGCAATGCATAATTTTAGTTGTAAAGTTGCCTCATAAGTGAAATATTAGACATATTTTCTGAACTATCATAAAAGAGAGGAAAAACTCTTAATTAAAAAAAGGGTTTGGCAAAGCAGTAGCAGAGGAAACTAGAGATCTAAGAAAAGGACAAAGAAATGTTGGGAAATTTAATGACAAGTGAAAATAAATGGCAGCAGAATATATAATGTTGGACCAGTGGAAATTCAGGCAGGTGTAGAAATGCAGAGAAGGCCGCCATGAATATTAAAAAAGGCAACAAGCTGTCTCTTTTCAGCAAAGGTTTCCATGTTGTTGTATATAATTCTATAAATTATTGATCTTCTGAATTTCAAAGGAAAAAAGACTTTAACTTGTGATTCCTTAACCAATCCATCATTGTTTAATCTGGAAAAGTACCTGAATGCGTATTTCACACAATATCAGTGGATTGAGGAAGGTCATGCATGTTATTAAGGACAGCTCAGCACAGACACAGGAGGGATGCTCATTTGCAATTTCAACTTAAAAAAATATTTTATATGTGACACCACTTCAGTATCATTTTTAATGCCCACCCATCTGATTCTGTTATTGAGGACAGAATAGAATATTTACTGGCAGAATAAATTACTTCACAACTTATAATTATAAAAATAAAAGGAAAACAAATGAAAATGAATATTTTACATAATTTATGTAGATTTCATTCACACTCTGAACTGTAATACTGTGGCCTTATTCTCCACTTTGGTTTTAAATGTCATTAAGTGAGAGAGATAGATTATTACTCATTAGTCCAAGAATTATTATCTCTAAGTGTTGTAACAGTTAGGACTTAGAAAATGTCTGTCACTAAATAAAAGGATTTCATGACCCTAACCCAACAAGAGTCCCTGTGCAAAGGATGCCAACTTGTCTTTATCAATGCATTTGATAGGAGAAAGCAAAAACTGAATGGCCCCCTTGGAGTCTGCTCCTGGATCTGGTCTGCAACCCTCTTCACAATCAATCATCTCTTTTGATTTCCAACAAAATCTCCTGGATGCTTAGCTTTTTCTCTCTTGTTATCCAGTCCCCTTCTTTCTGCTCAGTCTGATATCTTCATTCTATTAAAGCTGGCCATGCGGGGGTCATGCCTCATACAGAGGTATATTTTATCACATTTCATAGTCTGCTACTTCCCAGTCCTCAGTCCTGAAGCTGTCTTCTCCTTGACTTTCTGGATGTTATGAAGGGAAGATGTTGTAGAAATTAAATGGCCTAATCCATATGAGCACCTTAAATGTAAGCATGGCATATATTTAAGTGTTCAATAAATGTTATCTATGACAATATATATGTCATTTTTTCTCCTTATATTACATGTTCCTTAGCATGAGGGATGCTGTTATAGTCATCCCTGCATTCATCATTTCAGTAATTATTTACTGAATTAATCAGACATTTCAGGAAACAATACAGTTGTTAGTATGTATAGACTTATCTTTAGGACTTCCCATTTATGGGGCTAATTTAATAGATGTACGTGTGAATGAATGCATCTGTGTTACAGAGAACACTGTGTTTCTTATCAGTTCAGAGGTACCCCTACTACAAAAATTTATACTGAGACCATAAAAAATTGAATAAAAACAAAAAAAAATGAAAACAATGTTTTTATTCTTCTGAATTAGTTATCCCAGTGGTATTCCATGCTAAAATGCTCATGAAGATGTTTATCCTGATAAGCTGTTGTCTCTAACTTAGTTTACTTTCACTGTTTTTCTGGGAAGAAAAACTGTTTTTCATTCAGATCCCTCCACTTATTGTATTCTTTGTTTATCCACTTCTTTAAACCATTTGGGATTTTAGAATGTCAGATCTAGAGAGCCTAAAGTTAGGGTGGAATGTAACTACTTTTGCTAGTTTGTTCTCAAACACCATCTCTTGAACTAGTTGACAACTATAGGTCATTAAAATATTTTATGAATCAATTAATATTTATGAATTTCTGTGCCAGCTTGCTCTGTGCCCAAAAGTAGAAGGACCCAATTTCATAGGCGCACTTAACTATAAGAATGTAATTTTTGCTGTTGTCACTGGTATTTATTGAGTACTTATTAGTGCAAGGCCCTGCTCTAATCACTTAACATTATTAACCTTTAATCCTTATGGTACTATATTTTTTTTTCCTACTTTACAGATGACAAAACTAATATTAGAAAGAGGTCAAGGCTTGTAAGCAGCAGAGCTAGGTCACAAGTAAGAAAGGGAGCAAGATTTAATGTGAAAAAATCTTGAGTTTCTCTTATTCTGTAATGAATTTCTCCTGCTAATTGCTTAAAGTACAAAGCTCATCATTATATATCAGTTATTTCAATCCATAAATTGTGTGTAAAGGACAGCACACATTTGGTAAGGGGAGGAATTCGAGTGCCTTTCTATATGGAGATTCATTTACAAATGGGAATTTTATCTACTTTGCAGAATGCATCATCATCCTCTGTATCAAACCTGCATGTTTTACCATATTGAGGGGAGTTTCTGGACCAAATGCCTCTGATTGGCTTTAACAAGCCAATTGTAAATGATAATTGCTTGACATTTTGAAGAGAAAATAATGAACTATGGCTTTCCTCTTTCACTCATGAGATAATGAAACATCTTGGGAAATCAAATAAAGAAAAGTTCAGATAAATGTGGATTCCATTTACTTCCACCAAGCATCTAATTTTACCTACTGTACATCAATAATAGGGGAGCCTATAGTGAGAGGGAGGGAATAGAGATTGATAACTAAAAATGCTCTCGGAGGAACTCGCTCCTTTCTTTCCTAATTACATAAGGCAAGAACAGCTAGTGTGCTCCAAGTTTGTGAAGTTATATGATGTAACACTTGGCATTTTTTTTTAGTCGGTGCTTATTTTAATTTTCAATGCTTTACAGAATAATTTTAACATAGATTATATTAAATTCTTTCTCGTTGTGAGGATGTCATTCTGTTCAGTTTTTCTGACCACACACATTGTTATTATTTCCAGCCTCCTCTAATATTTCCTCTTTCATGGAAATAGAATGTGGAGATGGTCTTACTAAAGCCTCTGCACTATTCCCTTTCCTGGAAACTGAACAGGGATGTTCACAGTCTGTGAAGATCGTTTAGGGAAGTCCATTTCGTTAATAGCATTTGGGAAGAGTCGAGAAGATGGGAAGTTTGTCAAATGCAAAAGAGCCCTTCTGATTAATCTTTAGGAAAAAAATCTTAGTGTTTTAATCATAGTAACATGAAAATGGAATCTAAGACATAAAGAAAATTTTAGAAATGAGTTTTGAAGGAAACTGATCTGTTAAAACACACACACACATTTTAAGAACTTGACAAAAAAGGACATCCAAATGCCACCAAACATGTGAAAAGATGTTCCACATGACTGGTCTTCAGGGAAAGGCAAATAAAAATACTACATACCTACCAAATGACTAAAATGGAAAAGATTCAGAAAAAAACAAAGGTTGGTAAGGATATGGAAATTTCTGGACATTTTCTATATTTAACATATATATAACCCCGTAGGAGTTTCCACTGCTCCCAGGTTTTCCAGGCCTAGGTATATAACAAGGAAATGAATGCAGTTCTTCATCAAAAGACATGTACTAAAAGTTTTTGTAGCAGATTTATTCTTCATAGCCCCAAACTGAACGTAATCCAATGCCATTCATCAGTAGAATGAGTAAATATAAAATATAATGGTAATATTTTAGAATACGACCAATAAAAAACCAAACAAAATAACTGAAACCCAAGATGCAGCAGAAAGAATGAATCCCAAGAAATTGCAATGAGAGAAACCAACCTGAACAAAATAACTGATTTCATTTTTAGTAAGCTCCAAAGCAAGCTAAGCTAATCAATGGTGTTAGAAGTCAGACTCGTGGTTACTCTCAGAAGGATATTGATTGGGAAGGGACCCAAGTGAACTTTCCAGGATACTGAAAATATTCTATATCTTGATCCAGGTGTTGTTTAAATGTGAATGCTCCTACAGACATATAACTTTATCCAGTCACACATACACGATTTGTGCATTGTACCATATGTATGTCTTACATTAATTAAAATAGAACTGCAGAAAGAAAGCTTGTTATGGCCAAAACCCTGAGTATGAAAAACATTTTTATTATGTCTTGTAATCTCTCTGTTAATTAATTAATTCAACAAATATCTGCTGCATGTGACCTTCACACTTGATACTCTTTTTTTAAAAAATTTATTATTTATTTTCAGCATAGCAGTATTCATTATTTTTGCACCACACCCAGTGCTCCATGCAATCCGTGCTCTCTATAATACTCACCACCTGGTACCCCGACCTCCCACCCCCCGCCCCTTCAAAACCCTCAGATTGTTTTTCAGAGTCCATAGTCTCTCATGGTTCACCTCCCCTTCCAATTTCCCCCAACTCCCTTCTCCTCTCTATCTCCCCATGTCCTTCATGCTATTTGTTATGCTCCACAAATAAGTGAAACCATTTGATAATTGGCTCTCTCTGCTTGACTTATTTCACTCAGCATAATCTCTTCCAGTCCCATCCATGTTGCTACAAAAGTTGGGTATTCATCCTTTCTGATGGAGGCATAATACTCCATAGTGTATATGGACCACATCTTCCTTATCCATTCGTCCGTTGAAGGGCATCTTGGTTCTTTCCACAGTTTGGTTACCGTGGCCATTGCTGCTATAAACATTGGGGTACAGATGGCCCTTCTTTTCACGAACGACATCTGTATCTTTGGGGTAAATACCCAGTCACACTTGATAACTCTTATTGATACTGAGGATTCAGCATCTAAAGTGACAAGAATCCAGCACTCTGTAAGCATTATATTCTGTATTTGAAAGAAATGTAATATGAACTAAAATAAGTTGAATGATAAAGTCTATTTCTTAAATTATAAAATAATTTCTGAAAGAATTCTTGTTGACCTAATTCATGAAAACAAGCCTCTAGTGAGTGTTTTTTTTGTTGTTGTTGTTTGGTTTGGTTGGTTTGGTTTGATTTTTGTTTTTTGTTTTTGTTTTGTTTTGTTTTTTGGTCACAAGCTACGTTGCTCACAACCTTCACCTATTACTAAGATAATAAGATAAGAAGTTTGAAATCAAAACAGAGTAAGTGATTATAATTCCTATGGTGTCCAGAAAGGCCTAGGAGTTAATATTTCAGTAAGCATTTATTTGTTCATGTAACCATTGAGTCAGTAGATGTTAATTGAATGTCAGTCTGGGGGCCATACAGATTAATCAGACACATACTATGCCCTCATGGTGATTACTTTTCAGAAGGTAAACTCAGAGTAGGGCATAAATGAATTCACGGTAAAATGTAAGTACCCTCAAGAAATGTAGATATTGTCCAAGTTCAAGTTAAAAAGGGGGCGACATGACAGAAAATGGCCCTTAAATTCTTGAAAATGCTGAGAGCCTTTCTTCTCTGTTAAATTAATCAAATTGTCATGAACAAAATAAGGACTACTCATTTTACAGGTTAATACGTGTTAGGCATTTATTGAATGCTACTTCTGTTTCTTTTGTGGGGCAGAAAGCTTTATTTTGTTTATGATTCTTCTCAGACATCTAGGAAGTGTCTGACACATACACCCATTTAGTGAATGGAGTCTCTGAATGACTGACATGATAGAGTATTCATTTTTTGATACAGTAAATATCCACTAGAAGTGTTGTTAAAAAAAAAAAATGTACATGTTCTTCCTTCTTCCATGAAGGAAAGGGGCAATCAAAATTCAAGTAAGAGAAAAAAAACAAACAAACAAAAAACAGAAAAATCCACAAAGAAAAATAAGCAGTTGTGTTTTGTTTTTGTTTTTTTTCTTTTTGGTTAATGCATTTGACTCACTGAGAGCTAGTTGATAACCTGCTTGCATCTATGACACATAGGTTTAATTACACACAGATAAAAAGACATATGTATTTCTTTTTTTCACATTTTAAGAGATAATAAAAATTGCAGTGAGAGGATTAAGCAACATGAGTGACCATTAGAATGACATATTTTATAATAAAACCATGCAGATCCTGAAAGACACAATATCTTAAGCCTTTAAAACCACTCTGGAAAATCTCCTGTGTATTTTTATTGGTTTCTCTGGGAAGGTTCTAACAAGAAAGCTGTAACTAAATGGCAGTATTTGGTATCCCCACAGGCGCTCTCTTGCCTAACGCTTTTTTTGGGGGGTGGGGAGAACTCCTTATATGGATGCCTGGTGCTACCAAGTGAGAAAAAATAAACAGAGGCAGTTACTTTTCATCTCTCCAGGAAAATTTTGAAGTTCCACCTGGATCAGCCTACCTAATTACCATCATGAACTGTGAAAGTCACACTTTCTCTTTTCACAGAAGGTTGTGGTTTCTCTTTTCTGACTTTGGCAGTAACCGTCTCACCTTGTTTTGTTCCTTTTAGTGCCAAGCGCCCCGCCTCAGAACGTCTCCCTGGAAGTAGTTAATTCAAGGGTAAGTCACGGAAAGGTTCACTGTTTCATTCCCTACACGTGTAATTTTCACTTGCCCCATTGATTCACCTCCTTGGGTGCATGGTGGTTGCCATGTGAAGGAATGTTCCAGAACAGCTCAGTGAGCGAGCAGCACAGATTCCCCGTCTTCTTCAACCACGCTTGAGTTAATTAAAGGAAGGATTGTTTTACTAATAGCACACAGTTTTATAAATGTGACAATGATTAAAGGCTATTCCACCAGGAAGCAAAGATGTCTATTTACTTATATTTACCAGTTTAGGACACAATGTGCTAATGCCACAATTGATTGAAGGAACGAACAAAACCTTCACCTTGAAAGAGGTGGACTAGAGAGACTTTGTTTCCTGACAGATTAATTAGAATGGGATGTTTCATACCATCCGTTTTCCACTTACAATATAGACATCAAAAGACCTTCTTGAGGTCCAATAAGGTTATATTTATGAAGCAGTGATCCAGTGATTAATATTTTCCTGGCCTGGAAAGTTGCTAAAACTTCCAAAAAGACTTAAATTAGTCTAGGTGGGGCTGAGGATAAGAAGCCTAATGCCAGAACTCAGTTCTTTAGAAACATCTTATTTCAAGTGTGCCTTGGGGTTGAAAATAAGCTAAAGCTGTATAGTACAGTGAAGCAAACAAGGATTGGTTTGCGCTGACTCTTTCATCACTTTCTTGTATGTTCTCATGGAAGTGACTTCACTCTCCCCGGGCCTCAGTGATGGTGGGTGGTGGGGGGGGGGGTGGGGGTCGTCAGCCTAATTGGTCTCCAAGCTCTGGGAGACAGCCGGGAGATCTTACAAGTCTTAGAAAAAGGCATACCCTGGTTTCTATTCTGGCTTTCTCTTTTAATAACTGTATGTGCCTTAGAAAAGTTTCTGACCTCAGCAAGCCTCAGTTTCTATATTCATGGAGTATGAATGTTAATGCTTTCCTTATCGATTTACCATGAAGAATAGTAATAGGGCATATACAAAGGATTTAACTTTGTGTCAGTAGCTGTTCACTCAATGTATGATTCCTTGCCACATTTTGCAAAAATCTCTGATGAAGTCCTGTTTTGTGGTTGTGATCAGATTTGCCTCTGTCAAATGAATTTGTCTTTTGAAACAAGTGAAATGTCTCTAAAATCATTAGCCTCTTATATTTTTAGTCCCTATATTGGATAAGAACTAGTAAAATGAATTTAAAATTAGAAGGGGTAAAATAAGTGAACTTAGGAAGAAAAAAATGAGCTAAAGGGAAATGAGAATTATTGAATGACCTTGGTTGCTGACTGTATTTAAATATGGATTTTTACCTCCCTGAAAAGGGAATTTCTGTTTTGCAAAATTAAATTTTCAACTGATTTCTATATATGTATACAAATATCCCAGCCTGTACTCTTCCATAATACACAATACTTGCTACAACCAAATGTAAGCACTCCTGTTTCTATCCTCCTGTGGTTATATCTGGAACACTGCACTCCTAGAAAATTTAACTTGTTCATTAGCTTTTAAGAATGAATACAGCAGGCCTAGGCCCTAGAAAACTACTATTTGCCTCTCTTTCTTTCTGTTATCTTTTTTCCTAGCATTTAAGGAATTAGAAAATATGAGTTTGGATTCTTCTTGGTTTGTTACCAAGGAGAAAGTAATAGGATGGTCAAAACACTATTACTGTTGTTGTTTTTAATTTCCAGTATTGGTGAAGTGAAAGACAAAAACAATATTATATTTTGATGTTCTTCTTATGTTTGAAACAAAAGTTCTTAAATATATTAATATTTACCCCATTACCATTTTAAGAAACAAAATATATTTAAAAAGTATTATTTCCTTGAATAAGTAGTAGTATTATCTAATTAAAAGAATTACATTTGTGTTATACATTTTACCTGAGATTTTTATTTATATAGAAAAGAGCCATATTTTAAAATTTTATTCTATATAATGTTTACAATTAATGAACATAATTGATCATGTGATTGACAGTCAATGAGAAAATTTGGATATGTTAATACTTTTGAACATAGCTAGGATTTCTGTACATAAAATTCATAAGTCACTATAAGGTATAAAATGACCATTTATAGGCCCTTGTTAAGGTTCTGGCTATCAATAAGCCAACAGGACTGAGATATCATGTCCCAACTATGGGAATAGTAAGATTCTTACAAATTTATATAAAAGAAACAAAAATTCTCTTAATATATTGTTCTTAAAAACCCCATACATCCGATAATCTTTATAAAGCTATAATCATAGAACAGACTTGATTCCCTTTCTGCAGGCTTGCTTGAACACAGATTTTGTTCTGAAGGAATGGCTTTACCTATAGATACTAATTTTAGGTAATAGTGAGTCATGATTATATGGTTATTTGTCATACTAAAATTGCTTTACAATAAATAACATCTTCATAAGAAAAGAGAAAATAAAGATTTACAGAATGGGCTTTAAAATCTAACTCTTTTATTGGGAAAACTTCATAGGAATATTTTCTTAACATTTTTACTTTAAAATTCAATTATTATTTGAAGAAATACATATTACAACTTAATTAGTTGGGTAGAATATAAAGCATAAGTAGTAGACTAGGAAGAGATTTGTTGGTACTTGACTATTTTCCAATACAAAAGTTCTGAGATAAGAACATTTAGAGAATGCTACATTTCAAGATGCTAGCTCTTTGAGATCTTGGAAAGTCAAGATTGGTTTCATTGATTCATTCATTTGCTGTGTACTTACAGTGTATCTGTTATATACTGTATACTTATACACATATATCCATATATACAAACATACACATTGCACATACACCTACTATATTACTATATATAACTAAGTGACCCAGTCTTTGCCTTCATGGAACTCATAATAGGTAAACATTCCTTTAATAAGAAAACATATGAGAGAAAATTCACTTTTAATGTAACCAGATTTAATTGATTGTATCTCCTCAAAGTGACACTTTTTTTCTCATTGATAAAATGAGAGTTAGAGATAATCTCTAAAATCTCTATGACTCCCGGCATCTATGACTGTATTTTCACTTGTCAGACCTTTTCTCAATCACTGTATCTTTACAGAATTTGAGAAAATGGTATATATATTTTGATTAAAGTATACTGGATTCAGTTCACATGTTCAGATATTTATTGATTGATTACCAAGAATGAAATTTAAAAAAATAAATAAAATCCAGTATATCACCGGGCACAGATCTTGTGCAGAATTAATTTTTTTAATGTAGAACAGTGGATTTCTCTTGTTCTTTCACTGCATCTTTCTTGTGTTGAAATTCTTATCCTTGAACAGCAGTTAAATCTATGTGGATGTAATTTTGTTGCATTCCTAAAAGCTAATCCCCAGCTAGTCACTCGGCAGTTTGATAAGTGTGTGTGATGCCTTAATTGCTACAGTAGAAAAATTGATGTGTCCTGCTGCATCTTAGTGCCTCACTCCCTCATGTGTGAGCACATTTTGGCATGCTTAAACAACTTGAAAATTAGTTTAGTGATCCTACAAGTCCCTTTACCTAGAAACTACCCAAAGGGAGAATTAAAACAGCAATTTTCAACTCTAGAAAACATACTGATCATTTTGGTCCCAGATATTTTAACATCTTTTTTCTTTTTCTTTCTTTTTTCCTTTTCTTTCTTTCTTTAAAACCAAAACAAAACAAAGTAACAAACAAAAACAATGCAGAGATAATCTAAGGACTGTATCATTAGGTAACCTCAGAGGGAGGCTCTGAAGATGTGGAGTGACAGAATGGGTTTGACTCATGTCTCTGTCCCCTGTCATTGAGCTGGTTCTCGTATCAACAGAACATTAGAGTCAGGTGGACAGCTGAGTGAGTCATTTGCATTTGACTCCCAACTGGGATACACACTTGTTAGGGGCTGTAAACAATAGTGCAAAAGGGAAGAGAAGGGAGAGAGTGGAGAATTGTAAAACCAAGGGCAGTGTGAGTTACAATATTAATTTGCAGATCCCCTCTTCTCCCCTCCCCCGACTGAGGGTTTCTTCTCTTGGTTGTCCAGAGGATACTGGAGTTGACACCACTTCCTGCTGCATCGCATCTTCCCGAAAACACACTGCTCACACCTGTTCTAGACCCCCTTTATTAGTCTAACCACGCTTCCTGCGACTGTTGTTCTCACCCTTGTATGCTGAACTTTAGGCAAAGGCCTCAGCTAGTTCATGAAAACAGGTTTTTCTGTTTCTCTTCCAATCATCCTAAATCCTTCATAAAATATACTTTGACCACTGACTTATTTGGAGCCAGAGCTCTGAGTCCTTCCCACAACAAATACAGCTGGTCTCTGAAATACATTTAATGTAGAGAAAGAGGACATGCAGTAGTCCTTAGATTTTGGGTACCATACAAATATAAATTAGAAACTGGCATTTATGATAATATTTACATTTACACTTCAGACTTCACACTGGTATTTTTACTCAATCATAACACACAGAGCATTTCTACTTGATTATAGTGTCTGGTCCAGTTATTCATCAGTTCAATTCAAGTGGCTATGGATCTCTTGTATTTATTTTAGTTATTGATCTCTTCATTGATGCTTTACCTGAGTCTTCTTTGAATATAGACAAGGTCCAGCGGGCTATGACTGAAACAGTCTTGAGAAGGGTGTGAGGGTAGGAGCATAATTATAAGGAAGACAATGTTTTCCAATAGTTCTTCCAGCTTAGTCTTTCTATTTTGCCTAGAATTTGTGGAATAGATTGACTATAAATGTTTATGTTATGTTAAAATTGGACAACATACATTTCATGAGGACCACCTCAAGAACAAAACTATTTGGTCTGTAATTAGGAAAAAAAAACCCATCTTCAGATATCTGCTGCCCTGCGTACTTTTTTAAAAAATCAATACTTTTATGGTAGTCAAATAATCTAACATAAAAATGTACCATTCTAGGGGCGCCTGGGTGGCTCAGTGGGTTAAGCCGCTGCCTTCGGCTCAGGTCATGGTCTCGGGGTCCTGGGATCGAGTCCCGCATCGGGCTCTCTGCTCAGCGGGGAGCCTGCTTCCCTCTCTCTCTCTCTCTCTGCCTGCCTCTCCGACTACTTGTGATTTCTCTCTGTCAAATAAATAAATAAAATCTTAAAAAAAAAAAATGTACCATTCTAACCTTTTTTGGGTGTATGGTTAGTGGCATAAGTACATTCACATTGTTGTGCAATTATCACAAGCATCACTCTCAGAACACTTTTTATCTCCTCAAACTGAAACTCTTTCCCCATTAAATAATTATAATACTCCGCCTCTCCCCTTTCTCCAGGCTCTGGCAACCAACATTTTACTTTCTGCTTCCTGACTTGTTTTATAAAAAGTGAGGAGACTAATTCTTGAGAAAAAAATGTGACTGTCTTTTAATCTTAATAGAGAAATGAGAACAATCTTTTGTTAAAAAAGATTTTATTTATTTATTTATTTGACAGCAGAGATCACAAGAAGGCAGAGAGGCAGGCAGAGCAGCAGGCAGAGAGAGAGGAGGAAGCAGGCTCCCCACTGAGCAGAGAGCCCAATGTGGGGCTCGATCCCAGGACTCTGAGATCAAGACCTGAGCTGAAGGCAGAGGCTTAAACCCACTGAGCCACCCAGACGCCCCGAGAAATGAGAACAATCTTAAAGTTTTATATCTTCACAGAGAAATGAAGGATCTAATGAATGATAATGTTCAGGAATATAGGCAGATGCTGTAATAGGCTGGAAGAAACCTCACTTCCCATTATCAATACTGCTTTCAGAATAATTCTGTTCAAAGGTCCCATATTTATGAATTTTTTTTTAAAAAATCTACTGACACTATTTATAATGACTGTAGATACTTTAGCGGTCTAATTCTGCAAGTTGAGTTTATTTCACTTAAGCACACTATTTTGGAGTTCAGTAACCTACATTCTATGATAATATATACTTTGCATTTGTAATATGGGTGAAATTAGACATTAAGTTAGCAAGTCTGTTTTGTTCTTGTAATAAAATAACTTACTCTGTTTGAAAAAAAAAATCTACTGACAAAACCAACTGCTGTAGTTAATAACAAAGCAGAAATATACGGATGGGATTGTTCTGGACTAACTCTGAAAACATACTTTTGGTCATAAACATCAGTTTTATATCCCATTACAGTTTAGACCAGAGCTCCAAGCCAGTAAGTAAATTGATCCTTTGATTTTTTTTTTCAAAGTTCTAATAAATCAACAGTTTCTGTCTTCTTTCCGTCCCCCCCCCCCCCCACAGTGGAAACATGGGGAATGGATTAACTGTGAGGGAGAGAGTATTAAGAGAGTGTAAAAATATAGATATAGATATAGATAGATATAGATATAGATAATCAGTTTTTATATAACAAATGCATCACACCAATTTAAATGCATTCCCGGAATAAGCTCAATAAGAGAATACACTGTAAATTCAAGGCATATCTCCATATCACACTATCACTCATTCTCTTAGATATGTTCTTAGAGAATACTGACTCATAGTACTTTCCCAAGCAGTGATGTTGCATGATTTTAAATGCTATGAGAAACATGATCCCCTATTAGAGATACTAAGAGCTGCAAAAGTATTTTTTAACTCTGTTTTGGTCAAATAATTTCTTTCTATAGATGACGTTTATACTAAATACTATCCTTAAAACTTTTTCTGTGTTACTTATTGTGGTAACATCATAAACATTCCAAACAAGAACAATGTAGTCCATAAGCTGAGGTAACTCCTCTCCACAAGAAAGTACATTCTTACATGAATTAATTTCAAATAAAAATAGAAATTAAGTGGACAAAAGAAGAAAAATAAATTTCTGAAAAACTAGAAATGAGTCTAGGAAAAGTCTTTACAAAGCACCTATGAGCAAAACTGTGGAATAGGGAGTCGAGAATGACCTATGATCTCTCTTACAGGAGTTGAATAAATTAGAGGCATGATTAAATCTCAGTGTCTATATGAACTTTCTATACTATACACACGATTAGAAAAACATTTCCTAGAATGTTTCAAATACTTAGAACTATCATTTTTTGTTCTGTGATTTGGGACCCTTGTATTTTGTTCTTTCCAAATTCATTCTCATCACTGCCATCTGGGATCCCTGCACAGATGATTTGGAAAAAGAGACTAAAATAGGTGGTGGGATACCACCTTCTTCATATATCGCCTTGTGATTTGTACCTCATCACACATATCTAATGGCTCCATTTCTGGTTGGCTCTGAAGGCAAAGCTCACTTTCGCCTCTCCATGAAGTTTAATGAGATTTCCCTCAAGTCATACATTTTTGAAAAGTGGGAGGTTTAATAATGGGCTTAAATTAAATGAACCTAGGTCTAGTGATAAGGTCTCTGATTTTAATTTAGTTCAAGGAAGTTGCCCTTATATTTGGAAGGGTTGATTAGTTAGAGGACATGAATAGGTTCAGTCCTTACCAGTAGGTAAAATCAGTCACTAACCATGTGATTTGAATTTAGAGATGTTGAAACATTGACCTACATGCGAAAAAATGTATTTACTTGTCTCACTTAAAACATTGCTTACCTTAGAAAACAACTGTTAATATACAAATCCTTCATCTGAATTATTTAAGATATTAGCATGAGTTATTTTAATTAACATTGCTGATACATATTTGAGGAATAACTGATTATAATAATACAGGCAGTAACTAAACTTTTTCAGCAGATACTCTGTGGCTGGCAAAATACCACACAATTAAAACACTCCTTTATTTACTTTTTATAATAACCCTATAGGTATTAGTTGTTGAACCGATGACTGGAATACTAACTTTGAGCTGAGCTTATTGCTGGAAAAGCCACAATGAAGGCAGTCAAGTCTCCTTCTTTCCTAAAGCTTGCTTAAATTCAAATACAGGGAGGTAGATTGATAAACAAACAAGGAACTGGGCAATTAACACAAGAGAATGATGACTTATGTGAAGAAAATAAAACACAATAATATGATAGGGAAGGACATAGTTTCTTTGCACACCTAGGATAAAGCATTCCGAGGAAATCTCCCAGCTAGTACAAAAGCCTTGACAAGGGAACCGTCTGTGTGTGATTGAAATAATAGCCATATGCACGGATCACAGATCTCTGGGTCAGGGCCAGATCATGTGGGGCTTTATAGGGCATGGCAAAAATTAGAATTTCATTCTGTGGATGATGAAAAGAGGCTTGAATGGGGAGTGATCTCTTTTTAAAAGATCACATTGGCTGTTGTGAGGAAAATTATTAGGGATGGGGCAGCGTGGGAGCAGGGAGACCATTTAGGAGACAATTGAGTGATCTGTATGAAATGATTGTAGTGGGGACTTGGGAGTCATTACAGAAGATGAAGAGAGAAATGGGAAAAATCACGATGTGTGGTGCATTTAGAGCCAGTAAGATTGGCTAATGGATTGGATATAAAGGGCAGGGGAAAGAGAAGGATCAAGGATAGAGACTAGATTTTTGCTACAGCAAATGGGTGCACTGTGGGACTGTTTAATGAGATAAGAATGGGTGCAGAAAAAGATTGGTTTAGAGGGAACAATCAATTAATTTTTGGACATTTTGAATTTGAGATAACTACTGGACAAACAATTAGGGACGTCAATCATGTAGACAATCTGGCATTTGAGACCAAAGGTCTGATGACAGGTCATGACAGGAAATATAAATTTAAGAGTCACCATCATATCAATGACACCTAGGGAGAGATTATAGTTAGAAAATCAAATGGCTGAATCTTGAGATACTGCACATTTAGAGATTGGACAGAGAGGAAGGAGCAAGAGTAGTAGGAGAAAATAAAGAGGGATGGTAGCACAGAAGTGGAGGGGAAGGGGGTTGGGAGTGGGGGTGCTGCTAACCATGTCGGTGCTGATGAAAAATATAGAAAATAATGACTGCAACGGGGCCACTTGGGAGGGAGCATGAAAATGGAGAGGAAGGCAAGGGAATTGCAGAACATGACCTCAGATGTCTTTAAGTTTTGTTCTGAAGTGCAACAAAGAAATGGGCAGTAACTTTAGGTGGTGGTAGGCTTAAGGGAGATTTTGTTGCCTATTCTATTTATTTACTGTTGTTTCCTTTTTGAACATAGGAGACGTTGCAACTTCTGCAAGTAGTGCAGTCTAAAGGGGCATATGAGTGATGCAAAAGAGAGTGGAAATTTGCAAGAGTGCAATCCTTTGTTGCAAGTAGGTGAGAAGGCAGACGATCTAGCTTGCAGATGCAAGGGAACAGATGCTTCAATCTTAGGAAGGTGAGGCTACATAAAGGGAGTGGGCATGGATACAGTTATGTCAGTAACTGAGATGAGAAGTATGACAAAGGTCTTCACTAGCATGTAAAGTCTTGGAGGATCAAGTGTTGAGAGTTTGAAGATAGGGAACAAAATGAGAAATAGTTATTTCAGATGGTAGGGAAGAGCACTGTGGAAGGGCCATTGGAGATTTGGTGTCATGAATTTAAAGTGAAACTAGCCAACACAATTATGTCTGTCTATCCCTCTCCAGGGGTGGTTGCTTGGTTGCTGGCCTGGGTTAGGCAGATAGTTGGGTTTTATTTTGTTTGGAGTTTGCCAGGGGAGAAGGGGATGCAGTGGCGAAGAGTTTTAGTAAGGGAATGATGAAAAAGAAGACCCACTTCTTCAAAACTAAGGAAGGCCAGTAGGGTATGGTGGCAGGGGTGATGGAGAATGAAAAAGTGGTTAAAGTCTGTGGATTATAGAATTATTATTGTATAATTGTATAATAACTGTATGATTATTATTAATATACCCCATTTTCCAGAGAGACCACTGAGATTTAGAGAGGCTAGGTAATGAGCCCCATTGCCACACGGGGAGGAAGTGACAGCTCAAGGATTCGAACCCAAGCTGAGGTTGTTGGTTATTTGACCACAATGCGTCCCATATATGGGGTTTTATGAGAGAAGGGGTTCAGGATAAGCGTGGCCTTCAACAGGTTTAAGTTCTCAGTAGGAATAGTTTCCAGTCAGAAGGTAAGGTCTAGATCAGAAGCTGGAAGATGGGTTAATCCTCAAGTGACCAACAGAACTAGCTGTGGAAACTATGGATATAAACGTCATTAAGAAACATAGATATAAATATCAGAAAAGGAGGTCGTAAATGTTAGGAAAGGAGAGCTCCTGAGAAGGAGATTCAAAAAGACATGTGTCTGGCTCCCTAGTTTCCCCCCCAACTGAACCAATCTCTAAGATTCTGTTCCTCACGACGCCCACCTATTTCTCCCTGATGAGCCTAAAAAATACCTAGAGGAGCCGTAAATTTTTCACTGAGCAAAGCTGATCCCTCTGAAGCTTTATTAAAGAAGTTTAAAGACTTTTGGCATTCCAAAGGTAATTCAGGATTTTCCTCAATTCCAAGGTATAGAATATATCAATGAAACTTTGAAAGGGAAAAAAATGAGCTCTCAAGATTTTTTGGCAATAAAATAAAACTTGTATTTATTTATTTATTTGTTTATTTATTTATTTATTTATTATTTACCTTTAGCAGGGACAACAATGGTCTGGATCCATTAGGAAATGTATGTAAGGTTCAGAGAAAATGCAAATCAAACCAATTGCCATACATTTTATTAGCAAGCATGGTTAATTTAAATAATGAACAAAACTAAACAAAACGGGCATTAATTAGATAAGAAGCCTAGAGCAAATGTTGCCAGGAAATAGTGAAACTCTCTAAACAAGAATGTTGTTTTAAGATATCGCACTTTAATAACCAAACTAAGTCTAATATATCATTGCCCTGAAGTCATTTTAGTTTAATCTCATTAAAAAGCCCACTAACATGATGCAATTTCAATATATGCCCTCAATAACACTGAACATTGAAATCTACTTATTTCATTTTTTATGTCACTCTTTCACATAGAAAATAGCTTCCATTAGTTTCCCCAAACTGTCCAAAATATTACTCAGTCCACTTGAAAACTCTCTATTGAATTTGACAATCTAAAAGCATCACCTTCATGTTTCCTAAACATTTTTAGAAAATACTCTACATACTGTATTGAATAGAGATAGAGTTTTCAAATATATTGAAAAGTATATAATAGGAGGGTAAAAGCTCTGGAAGAACAGGGATTTCTGGGTGGCTAAATTGGTTAAGTGTCCGAATCTCGATTTCCACTCAGGTCATGATCTCAGGGTCAAAAGATTAAGCTCTGGGGGTACCTGGGTGGCTCAGTCAGTTAAGCTTCTAGCTTTGACTCAGCTTGTGATCCCATGGTCCTAGAATTGCGCTCCATATCAGGCTCCTTGCTCAGTGGAGAGCCTGCTTTTCCCTCTCCCTCTGTCTGCCGCTCTGCCTACTTGTGCTCTCTATGTCTCTTGTCAAAGAAATAAAATCTTAAGAAAAAGGAAGAGATTAATCTCTGTGCTTGAAATCCTCTCCTTCTGCCCCTCCCCCCAGCTTACAGGCACTCACAGGCACACGCCCTCTCTCTCTTTCAAATAAACAAACAAATCTTAAAAAAAAGTATAGACGAACAATGTAATATTTCCCAAAAATTAAGTTATGATCATATTACATATATCATCTTCACAGAACTAGAAGAAATTACTTGTGTCTTCTACAAATTCTTTTGTCCCAAGGAAAATGAGAAATTCCATTTTATTTTCTTATTGTAATAACTCAAGTTCCTCCTACCTAAACATTTCTCATACTTCAGAGAAATTTATTTGACAAACCATTTTGTGTTTCAGCTGAGAGGCAGTAGCTATTAACTAGATAGTTGTCTATTTTATTTTTACACGGATGAAGTTGAAGGGATACACATAAGAGGGTTTTATACCTGAAGAAATGCCCCATACTGACTTTAAATAAAATTCGTATTGTTTTAAAATATGAAGCCAACTGTAGATTTTTATCTTTTATGCACAGATGAATCTAAATGGTGCAAAGAGTACATATGTCTAAGTCCATGGCTATGATATCAACATGTACTTCTCTAGAGGTGTCTGTATTTCAACATTTCCAAGTTAAGGGGGTTTTTTTGGTACTTCCAAGAGAGAACATATTTGTGTTTCATTTACATACTAATGTACATAATTCTCTTGATGAAATCAAATATAATGACATTTAAAGGAAACATCAGTTCAAAAAAATCTAAATAATTTCTTCATTTGGAGGCTTTATTAGCAAAAAAGGAGCAAAAGTTTTTTTTTTTTAAAGATTTTATTTATTTATTTGACAGAGATCACAAGTAGGCAGAGAGGCAGGCAGAGAGAGAGGAGGAAGCAGGCTCCCTGCTGAGCAGAGAGCCCGACACGGGACTCGATCCCAGGACCCTGAGATCATGACCTGAGCCGAAGGCAGCGGCTTAACCCACTGAGCCACCCAGGCGCCCCAAGGAGCAAAAGTTTTAAAAATTGTTTCTGTTACAACCTTGGGTTAATTTTTCATGGGTTTATTCATTGGTGCATTCATTTATTTCTATGTTTGCTTAATAATAAATATTCATTGAGTATAGACCATGTGACAGATGCTAGCTAGATGCTTCTTCTCTGCCAGTTTAATAAGAGGCCTCCCTGTTGCTTGTCAGTCAGGAAACCTCAACACCTCCATACGCAGTAGCAATGAATGAGAAACCCTGACAAGTGACAGCACCTGACATCGAATAGCATTTCTGTTCATGTAGAAGAAATTAAGTTCCCTATCTGGAATAATGGAGCAGTTACTCGCCCCTCGCCTGAAGTGTCGGGGTGGTTGGGACGTTTTTTTGATTGTACTTAGCTCTGATACAATCAGAGATGTTCTGGGTTGATGGATGAGATACCAGGTCTCGGAAGCTGCCCCTGAGCTCCAGGTGGGACGGAATCTTGCTCACTGCCTTGCCATCCTGGAGCGGAAGTTGAACGTGACGGAATCAGCAGGTGGAGGCTCACCATGGCAGCCGGGAGAAAAAAGAAGTTGAAGTCTCTGAGGTAAAGTTATCAAACTTGAAGAAGCATGAAGACCCTAGAAGGCAGGACTTGTTGAAAATGAAGAATCCCTTCCCCACTTCCCAGCACACATACTTTGGATTCAGTAGGTTTCCTGTCCAGGAAACTTGTGTTGTCAGAAACTTGTGTTTTCAGGTGACAGTTTCAGTGTTTAATCCAGAAGGCAGTCCGTCCATCTTCAGTGATCATGATGAATGATAGATAAACAACCCGATTTTGAAATGTAAGAGACCATCTTCCATAATAAAGCCCATGTTTAGAATTTAGCAACTTTAGTGACTTTTCTGTACTCTCTTTTATGGACCCTTTGTCTTTATCACTAATTTATAACTTGAGATGCCCCCAGAGGAGAAGAATTACACAGTTTCTTTAATAATATCTTTATAATAAATACCAGTCATTTCCTTAGTAATGGATTATTTGAGCCTCTTAAAATGAAATAATCAGAATTTTTTAATGATATTCACAAAACACAGTTGTTTGTTTTCTTAAGGGAGTCCATTATCTAATTTTACTAATAATGTGTAGTCTTGTGTGTGTTACTCAGCCATTTACTCACTAATTAATTTTTCTTGATTCATTTACTCAACAAAGAGTTATCATGTACCTGTTCATTAACAACTAGGCGGTGGCATCTCTTAAGAGGCCTTATCAATAAATAACCTGAAATTTAGATCGTTGAGGTAAACCGTCTGAATTGCAGTATGATAAGCTAAATACACCAGTGTGTAGTTTTTTTCCCCTTATTTTTGAATTCTGTATAAAGAGAGCAAATGCTTGTCTTAAATATCTTCACTTAAAGATTACGAAAGATTTAGAAATTCTGTATATTCATTGTAGAACACCAGAAGAAAAGTTTGTTTCAATCAATCATTTGCATGATTTCTCTCTATAATTGATAGCAGATACCATGATTTTTAGAAATATCTCCATGTGTGACATGTAGTTTGAGGCATGAGTTTCCTTGATGTGTGTGTGTAAGTATGTAGAGTTGGCTGGAGTAGTGAGTATCCCTCTTCCTGAGATGTTTGCTAGGATCCTATTTTGATTTTTAGAGTCGATTTTTTTCCTCTGTCCCAAAGAGGACATGTGTGTCAAGAACTTGACTATGGGATACAACTTGACAGAGTGACACACACAGGAGTCAGATGTTATCAATAAGAAAACACACTTATTCTCTGACATGTGCGTCTTGTGAGGAGCTGACATTGATGGGAAACGATGCTCTTTAGCCAAAGGGAAATATATCTATCAAGCTGTCACATCAGATTTACTTCAAACTAAAGTAAACATTGTGTTATGATGCTATTCTTGGGAAATACACTTCTGAATATGCTCTTGGCTCTTTGGATGAGAAGTCATAAATAATTTTAAAGTGCATAAAATAGTACCTGTCATAGTAAGCACATGATAAAAGAAATTTATACTTATTATAACTATCAATGGCTGTGCCCATAAAATAGACTATGAAGTAAGTATCTCAACAACGCAGCACATCGCATCTTTACCTAATGTCAGCAGTCAGGGCTTCTTTGCCTAACTTGGCAGAGAATTGTGACTAATGATGTAACTGGCTTGAGGAGGTTCTTTTTGTGAAAAAAAAAAAAATGTGCTTGAGATTTATTTCAGTTCTGAATTTTGTAGTTGATGGACTTATTTTCAAAGCCCAACAAATAACATTTATATGAGTATTAATTGGATTGAAACTTTTAAATGTGTGTCTTACACAAATTCGATTTAATCCTTAGGATGTTAGATGGATCTCACAGTATTAACATTTTTAATTCATTCTGCTTTCACTAATCTATATGGTCTCCTGTACCATATACACAACAGCAACTATAGCAAACCAGAATCACCAAGAATTTATCTTGAACCTGTAATTTTACTTTTTGGTGCTTCAGAAAATGAGTGCTGAAAGGTTCTTAAATGCCAGGCTCTCCCATCTTCCATCTCTTATACAAATCCCCTTGATAAAACCTTCTTCTAGCTCATGCCTGAACTGTTCTGCTGACAGGGAACATTAGCCCCCCCAACCCCAAGCAGCCATTTTTGTCATATGTAGGTCTAACTTTCAGAAATTTATATTCAAAATGAATTGTTCTATCTCCCTATAACTTCCAATCAATTGTCATAATTATTTCCCCTGGGACTATAAAGAAAAAATCAAGTGAGTCTAGTGACTTCTCTTATGGCACGACTCTAAATATTTAAAGATGTCTGTCAGGATCCCTTTCCCTCCACCGATTCTTTTCTGAGCTAAATATCCTTAGTTTCTACAAATATTTCTCATTTGCTTGTCAGCTCCGCACTTGATATGTCATCCTGCTCTGCACAGTTTACGGATGGCATGTGATTATTAAACATCCCTTAAGGGTACCTTCTTTGCCTTCATATTACATTATTATTTATATAATCTACAATCACGCAGAGGTTGTGGGTAGTCACACTGTCTCCTGGACTGACGATCGCGTTGGTTCTCCACGAAAACCTTTAAGTATGTCATGAAGGATGCTTACTCTGTTCGTGCCAGCCTTTGTCTTATTCACATGCAAGACCTCTTTATTTATTTTTATTGCATTCTGTCTCAGGTTAAATCCATTACAACAACCTCTCAAGGTCCCTTGGAATCTTCATGCACTTATTCGACATCAATAAACAGAGATTGGTTTGTACACCTGGTACGTGTCAGGCAGTGTGCAAGATGTTTATTCTGTGGCCCATTTATTTGCTATACCGCCCAACTTCAATTGGCCTCTTCACTCCGGGGGCGATTTTCCCTCACATTTTAATCCATCCACCACCCCTAAACCATGGTGTAACCTTGTTTTCTTCTCCTTGGCAGGACGTACATGAAAAACCTTCAACTTTAAAACCGTCCTAGGTAATGGCTACTCTTCCCCTTTAGATTGCTGCTATCTTCACTCTCAACAAGCTGATAAAACTTGTAAACACTTCTACTTTGATCCCTTCATTTTCATAACCAATTCTCATTTTCTGCATTATCTCACTCTGCTCTCAAACCGGACCTTGTGGTTGATCACGTGTCTGGCCATATTCAGCACCCTCGAGATTCTTTATTTGGTTTTGTTTTGCTTCAACACTATTCTCATTTATCTCTTATCCCTTCTGTCAACCCCCTAGCCTGTTCCTGAACTCAAGCTAATGAGAGCTATGGGGGGGAAAAAAAAAATCCTAGAATGGCTGAAATGCCAGATCTGAAGGATCCGAAACAAGGCACTAATTTCATTTTCCCCTTATGTTAACATTCTCCCAATCTTTCTATTTAGTTATTATATCAGTTATTAATGTACTATTCCTTTAGTTTTTCCTATATGTCTCTATGTCATGCACAAATTCGTATATTTATTCTGCTTTAACCAAAGTCCACATTTTTACCCATTTCCAAAAGGTCAATTAATATGCAGGGACTGGGTTCCATTGATGTAACCTTTTTTTCATCCAAACTAAAATTATACCAAGAAATGTTTTTTCTGTACATTTATAAAAGTATTTGAAACTGATTTATTTAAGCAATTATTATAGGATCACATTTATCTCATTTCCTGTACCTTCAGGGTTAATGTATTTATCATATCATATTCTCATTCAAAGCCACAGCAAAAGGAGTTGATAAAAAGGAAAATGTTTTTCATGTTTCACTTGCTGGTTTTTCAAATAACTATATCTGATTTTACTTAAAATATTCTTTTTTTTAAAGATTTTATTTATTTATTTGACAGAGAGAGAGAGAGCACAAGTAGGCCGAGTGGCAGGCAGAGGGAGAGGGAGAAGCAGGCTCTCTGCTGAGCAGGAAGCCCAACACTGGGCAACATCCAAGGGCCTTGGGATCATGACCTGAGCTGAAGCAGATGCTTAACCAACTGAGCCACCCAGGCACCCCTATTTAAAACTATTCTAAAAATTACTTTTGGCACCAAATATGTGGGCCAGTGCTTACAGCTTCATGATTGGTATAAATATTATTTTATATGAAATACTTCAGGTATCCACATAAAAGCAAGAAGAAACAAAAAAGAAGTAAATCTTTTTCCCATTCCTGCTAGCCTAAAAATGTCGTATTGGCCATCCAGACTTTTTTTTTTTTTTCCTCTTTATGATGCTAAAAAACCCAGTAAGGTATACCACATGAATCTAGGTATACCCTACAAAAAATCATTATTCTCTCAAACATGACTTAATGACATATTTGGGAGAACTTTAGAGATAAAATAATCCAACCCCACTCATTTAAAAAAACTATATAAAATAGAGACAGTCTAAATCCCTCAGCCATTTAGTACCAGACTCTAACTGTCTGGCTAAACTGATGCTTACTCTGTTTTGTACTGAAAGGCAGAACAGACGCACGCTCACCAATTCTCAATGAGCTGATAGTGTCTTTTAATACCTAGATCTCTTGAAAAAATAATAATTTGTTTAATAGTGATTTGTTTAAAACTGAAGCTTTTGATAATCATATGGTTTGTTCCTTTCTTCCTCTCTTCTTCTTATAAATATATTCATTTTATTACTAATATAAGACAAATATGTGTAACAAAGGGAGAGTCACATAATTTTTGTTTGACAAACCTTCTAAGTATGAGGAAGGATGCCCTCTAGCTAGCCAATTTCCATTCTTTTCATTCTAATGTTAATGATGTTATTTAAAGTTATTGGATGCACGGCATCAAATGACATTATTTCAAGTGACTTCATGACACAGAGGGTACATTGTGTAAGGAATATCAAGTAGAAGTTCTCAGGTGTTTTTCTCTTTAAAATGCAAAGGAAGAAATGCAATTACTATTTATTATTTAGTTACCTAATGCCTGCCCATCATGTCTTTTTGAATTTGGCCCACTAACTTATAATTAAAAGAATCATTATCTCTGCTGGATGTGGGCACAGATTCACATTATTTCCGTGAAAGCCTGTCTGCTGTCTCACTTTAATGAAAATTTAAACCTCTTAGAATGGCATGTGGTACCTAGAATTATTTTCCCTTTGTCTGAACAGAGTTACAAAGGGAAAGAACTCCTAGACATATAAGTCCCTGTTCCTTTCCATAGATTCTTTTTTTTCTTTTAATTTTATTTTTTCAGTGTTCCAAAATTCATTGTTTATGCACCACACCCAGTGCTCCATGCAATCTGTGCCCTCCATAATACCCACCACCAGGCTCACCTATCCCCCTGCCCCCGTCCCTTCCAAAACCCTCAGTTTGTTTCTCAGAGTCCACATTCTCTCATGGTTCATCTCCTTCTCTGATTTCCCCCAATTTGTTTTTCCTTTCCTTCTCCTAATTGCTTCCATGTTATTCCTTATGCTCCACATAAGTGAAACCATATGATAATTGACTTTCTCTGCTTGACTTATTTCACTCAGCATAATCTCCTCCAGTCCCGACCATGTTGTTACAAAAGTTGGGTATTCATCCTTTCTGTTGGAGGCATGATATTCCATTGTATATTTGGGCCATATCTTCTTTATCCATTTGTCTGTTGAAGGGTATCTTGGCTTTTTCCACAATTTGGCGATTGTGGACATTGCTGCTATGAACATTGGGGTACACATGGCCCTTCTTTTCACTACATCTGTATCTTTGGGGTAAATACCCAGTAGTGCAATTGCAGGGTCATAGGGCAGCTCAATTTTTAATTTCTTAAGGAATCTTCACACTGTTTCCAAAGTGGCTGCACCAACTTGCATTCTCACCAACAGTGTAAAATGGTTCCCCTTTCTTTTCATCTTTTCCATAGATTGTTTTCCAAGGATCCATTTTCTGTTTTAGAAAAGACTGATGAGCACAGTATTTGTACAGTGCCTTAAGATTATAATTTAGTGGTGCAGAAACAAAAAGGAATAACCCCCTTTTTCCCTTCCTTCCTTAGGCCCTGGCAATCACTGTTCTCATTTTTGTCTCCATGATTTTGCCTATTGTAAGTTACCTCATATGAATGGAATCATACAATATTTGTCCTTTTGTAACCGGTTTATTCCTCTTAGCGTAACTTTTTGAGGTCCATCTTTTTGTTGTGTGTTAAAATAAGCTCTTCTTTTATTGCTAAATATAATTTCATTGCATAGATGTACTTCATATGCTTTACCATTCCCCTGTTTATGAATATTAGATTGTGTTCAACTCAGGGCTTTTATAAAGAAAACTACTACAACATTTTACACAAGTCTTGCATTGACACAAACTTCCTTTAGGATAAGTATCTGGAGGAAGACTCTTAAGGCAGAATTTAGATAAATGTCCTACTGGTTAGAAACAGTTTTCCAAAATGTTTTTTCCCAATTTGAGTTCGCAGCAGCAGTGTATGAAAGTTTCAGTTGTCTAATCTTAACCAGCACATGCATTGTTCATATTGTGTGACTTGTTAATCATAAAAATCTAAAGGGTATGTAGTCATATGTTGTTGTGTCTGTAATTTGTAATTTCTCTTATAACTAAGGCTGTTGAACACCCTTTCGTATGTTTCTTGGACATTTGATCATTTTATTTTTCCCAATATTTAAAAAGTTAGCTTGTTAATCTTTTAAATTATTGATTTGTCAGAATTCTTTAACATTCAGGAAAGAAGACAAACAGACTTTTTTATTGTAAATGTTTTCTCCAATCTGAGACTTACCTTTTCAATTTCTCAATGGTGTCGTCTGATGAGCAGAATTTTCTAATTTTGATGAAGTCCAAGGTATTTTTTTTTTCCTCTAGCATTAATGCCATTTATGAATTAAGGAAGCTTTGATTATCCAATGTATGGAGCTAATCTATGTTTTATTAGCTTTTCCCTTTAGCACTATGACCCATCTTGAGTTAATTTTTGTATGTGGATTGAGGAAGTGGCCAAAGATTTTTTTTTCTATATAGATAATCATTTTTCTTAGCACCATTTGTTAAAAGACTCTCTTTGAATTATTTAGTGCCTTTTTTGAAAACAATTGACATATATGTTTGTATCTATTTCTGGACCCTGTTCTGTTCCGTTAATCTATTTGTTTATTCCTATGCTAATATCACATTGTCTTAATTTCTGTACATTTATAGCTAGTCTGGAAATCAGTTAGCATAAGTCTACCAATGTTGCTGTTCTTCTTCAAGGTAGAATATTACTATTTATATTCCCTTTCAGACTATTAGTCTACACAAGGAGCATATAATCTTAGTAGGAAAATGTTCTAGATTCCCAGTAGGACCTCGACCATTAGCTTCTCCTCATAATTGAATAAGGTAAGGCCCATTTAAAGGAATTTCTACCAAATATGCATATACATAGGTGACTGAGATAAAGCAAGAAGAGAGTTAGTGATTTTGGAAGAACATTTTTTTTAGTAGGCCACACACACAGTGGGGGCCCAATTTGGGGCTTGAACTCATGACGCTGAGATCAAGAGTCTGACACCTAAATGAAGTACCTTTTATAACCAGGCATCCTGAAAAAGTTCTTTCCAGATCTTGTCATATTTAACTCTCACAACATACTCTCTGTTTTTTTATTTCCATTGGTAGTTGAGTAAAGTGAGGGTCAGAGAAGTAATTGTTCAAAAAACTCAACTGGATTTCATTCTTAATGATCATGGCCAACCAATAATCATCCTGAATGATCATGTAGGGTGCCTGAACTATGGTTGACAATTGGATTTTTGGTTAGAGGCAGATGTGTCTATACTTCCTAGCCACTTGTCACATTGGATAAATGTATAATTCAGAGAAAACTTTAATAATTCCATAACAACTTAATGGCTCTTCCATAAAAATCATATTCAAACTGATGAATTACTAAATTCTACCCATTGCCATTTGCAATGACTGGGGTGGAACTAGAGAGTATTATGGTAAGCAAAATAAATCAATCAGAGAAAGACAAATAACGTATGATTTCACTCATTTGTGAAATTTAAGAAGTGAAACGAATCAGTAAAGCAAATAAGAGAGAAACAGAAAGAGACAAACCAAGAAACAGACTCTTAACTATAGGGAACAAACTGATGGTTACCCAAGGGAGGTGAGTGGGGGGATGTGTGAAATTATGTGATGGGGATTAAGGAATGCACTTGTGATAAGCAGCAGATGATACATGGATGTGTTGAATCACTACATTGTATGCCTAAAACTAATATAACACTGTATGTTAACTACATGGGAATTAAAATTTTCTAAAAGCCAATTTTTTTTTTATAAACATATAATGTGTTATTAGCCCCAGGGGTACAGGTAGGTCTGTGAATCGCCAGGTTTACACACTTCACAGCACTCACCATAGCACATACCCTCCCCAATGTCCATAACCTCACCACCCTCTCCCTATACCCCTCCCCTCAGTCGCCCTCAGTTTGTTTTGTGACATTAAGAGTCTCTTATGGTTTATCTCCCTCCCAATCCCATCTTGTTTCATTTATTCTTTTCCTACCCCCCAAACACGCCCCCCCATTGCATCTCCACTTCCTCATATAAGGGAGATCATATGATAGTTGTCTTTCTCCAATTTACTTATTTCACTAACCATAATACCCTCTAGTTCCATCCACATCATCACAAATGACAAGATTTCATTTCTTTTGATGGCTGCATAGTATCCCATTGTGTATATATACCACATCTTCTTTATCCATTCATCTGTTGATGGACATCTAGATTCTTTCAATAGTTTGGCTACTGTGGACATATAAAAGCCAAGATTTTTTTTAAAAAGTAAATAACTGAAATACATAATAAATTCACCCTCCAGATATTGAGACTAGAAAGGACAATAAATAATAAATAAATAAATAAATAAATAAATAAATAAATAAGAGGGGCTGCAAGAGACATCCCATTCTGATTCCTATTGTTTTTCAAAATCATTATTGACTATAAAAAACTCAAATAAAAATACCCTTTTTTCTGCCCAAAATACACGACAAACTGAGCTGACAGCTTTAAACATTAATAGTTGCAAACTTATATCTTATTTATATAATCAATTTAAATAAACAAATAGATGATTATCTACTTGTCCCCACTGAGAAAGACTTTAGCACACAATTAGGTTTAACCTCGAAATCTATCACTTACTGAGAACTCCTAAGAAAATAAGTTGCCTGAAATATGTAAATCAATTACTTCCTGAAAGAGCCTATTGAAACACTGCTCGATCTTCACATGGGAAACTGTGTTTCTTATAGTCCTTAAATTTATCTAGTTTATATTGCTGATGCATTTTTTTCATGTCAGCTATTTTTACTTATGGTATCGAGGAATGCACCACATGTAGGAAAATTTTGTGTGGTATTTACTCTTCTAACCCATCTTCCAATTTATAATTAGAGGATATACTGTGCTGAGATCTAGATGTTCTGAGTGAATCTAGCTGAAACCCGGCTTCTAGAATAATGCAATGTGGACACCTTTTGCTGTTAAATATTAAACTGATACACTGTGGTTATAGGACAAAAGATCATAAATATTTTAGAAAATTTTAGAAAAATTTTATTTGGAAGGATGATAAACAATAAAACAGTAATCTTATAAGTGTGCATCTTCATACTTGCAAAAACTCGGTGACAGAATTAAAATATTACTATTTCCATTAAAGATGAGGGAATAGAGAATCAGAGATATTGATGATTTGTTTGTCCAAGCTCACACACATTGCAGGGGCCCTATTTTCCTTATGAGCCTTACAATAGTAGCAGACTCTAAAAACGATATATAAGATGTGTCACTGCAACTAAGGAACTTACCACCTAGAGGAGGATGAAACAAGCAGCCAAATATGTAAAATTGAATTTGGAAAATGCTATGGTAGAGGCACGCTAAAAGGAGAGACCCTGACCCACAATATGGGGGACATTAACCCACAGAAGGTGAACTCTGAGAACTTAGACAGCTAATATTTATTGAAAGGACCTTCAAATGTCTGTTATGTGCCATATGCATTCAATATACCTGAACTTCTTTAACCTTCACAAAAATCCAGCAAAACCCATTACTATTCTCCATTTTATAGTTGTAGAGACTAGAGGGAAGAAAAGCCCAAAGAAGAGAAAATTTTCTCCCAGGTGTATCATTTTGTGGTTCTTTAAACTTCCAGTAGCCATGAATCATGGCAGTTTTCTTCCTTGTTTCCAGTTACTAATGTTCTCTGTTATAAGCTCTTTAGTAGTGGCTCATGTTGAAAGAGGCCATGAACCAGAGCTGACTGGTGTTCTGATAAATGAGTGAATTCACAAGCAGAGCTCGTGGTAAGGGGGGAATATACCTACAGAAAGGCCCACAGTGGATTAATATGTCATCATGCCGTTTGATAAGAGTTTTTGACTTGATTACCAAAAAAATTACTTCCGAATATCAAACAATACCTGTTTGGTAAAGTAGATTTCCTGCCATGAGTAGATGAATTCAAATGTTGTGAACACAATATTCCACCCCAAGAATTAGAGAGTTAAGGGGAAAGACCTCTGATTTTTCTTTTTCTTATTTTTTTTTTGTTTGTTTGTTTCACTTCAAGGGGGCCAGAAATTATAATATGATTAACAGAATTTCAGATGGTCTATTAGAAGAATTCTTTTATTTTGAATACCCAAGGGCTGATATAACACCATAATTTATGGTTTTTATCTTAGCATAAAAGTCTGCATAAGCAGAATAGTAACATAAAACACATTTTATTTTTTATTTATTTATTTATTTTAAGATTTTATTTATTTATTTGACAGAGAGAGATCACAAGCAGGCAGAGAGGCAGGCAGAGAGAGAGAGGAGGAAGCAGGCTACTTGCTGATCAGAGAGTCTGATGCGGGGCTCGATCCCAGGACCCTGAGATCATGACCTGAGCTGAAGGCAGCGTCTTAACCCACTGAGCCACCCAGGCGTCCCCATAATACACATTTTAAACAGAACTAAGGACAACAAAGACTATGCTTATAATTTCACTTTTATTAGCAAAGAATGATAACAAAAGAAGTAAAAATATTTAGGCACCCAAAATATTAGTTCTAGAATCAGAAAAACACTATTTTCTCATCAATGTATAATATACAATCAGAAACAGTCATGTTTCCACTGCTTTCCAGAAGGATAAATAACAGAGTTTTAATTATTTTTATATTAGAAAATTCTGGGGAATTTTTTTAAAAGGAACCAATGTCAGATGAAATTATAGACAAATGCTGATATTTACAAAATAAATCAAGAAGCAACAATAACAAGTGCATAGAAAGCTTCCATCTTCGATTGTTCCTTATATTGAATATTTTTGCCTTTCTGAGGTGGCCTCAGCCCACCCTGAGCCATATCAAAAATCTGCTCTAACTGCTGTAGGATCAACAATTGTCTCTGTGATTGCCATAGTTACTGTCAATTTTATATATGAAAAGCAAAGAAATAAAACCTACCAATCATGGTTCTGTTGTCCAAAGGATCAGAAATAGAGCTATCAATTGTATCTAGGTAGCAGTATTTGTAGGAAATGTGTTAGACGATAATCTTCAAGGCATAAAAGACTTTGGCATCAAACAGACCTGATATTAAGTCTCTCTTTCCAGTGACACCTCAGTGTAGTTAGTCATTTATCCCTCCGTCAGTAAGTGAGACTGATACTGAGTCCTCACTCTCATGAGATTTTTGTTCAAATTAAAATGTTGTCTCTAAATGCACACTACCTTGCAAAGCTTGTTATCCTTTTCATTATTAATATTTTCATTTGTCTTCCCAGATTATATCTTCTCTCCAAAACCCGTTTCTCAAAGTCATTTTTTATAAGCATGCATTATGTTAACTCATTTTTAAAATATTTATAATAATGACAGATATTTTCATCTCTATAGGTTCTTGTTGCCTTGTGTGTCTATATTGCTTAAATGTATCCAAGAAATATCTTAAGAGCCTTAGCCTGTGCTCTTAATGCAAAAGAATAGTTGAAAAGTTTTATGGGGTTGGGAAGACCTCTGAAAGATTACCTCTTTGACCACAGAGATTTCTGAGCTTCTGAAAGGATCTCAGTTCCTACACATGATTTGGCTCTGACCTGAGGGCATTCTAGTAGGAAGCGTTTGAACCATCCACTGCAGAAAGAGGGCAAGATGCAGTGCAGTCGAAATCTGGGACTCAAAAAGGTCATCTGATATCTTAAGTGTATGAGTGTCAAAGGCTTGGCTGAGCTGGAGAGAACTGAGTTGCTAGGTGTCAGAGTGTCCCATCAAGACAAAAGGCCAAAATGGAAGTAACCTTCAAGTCTTTAATCACTTTACAGCAATAATAAAAGCAAGAGGCAAACCAGAGATAACACTTGACTCCTCCTGCTCCATTTTCCCTCACAGAATGGCACCCATGGATGTTCAGTTGGATTAGCACAGACACTGGGGTTGTCTCACTGCCAAGGGAGTCCTGACTGAAGCTTTCTGCAGTTTTGTGGACCCGGGAGCTAGAGGTTGGGGGAAAAGGCTAGAAGAGGAGAAGTGCAGAATACGGAGTCATAGCAGAGAGAAGAGTCTGTATGGTTTCCTTCGTTTCCCCAGAGGGCAACCTGGACACAGGTGCCTGAGAAAAAGACACCTGCTTGATGCTCTGAGGAAAGAAGCTTCTGAATGAAGGTGTCTGGGCCGGAAAAGTGGACATGAGCGGGAGCCCTGCTACTGCAGGCTAGGGGTCCTGAGGCCTTGACTGCGCCTGCCTTCAGAGGCTGCAGTGCATTGGCTGGGCCAGGTCAGGTGTGGGAGGGAAGCTTCCTCCCAGGGGGTCTGCCGGGAAAGCCTTTCTAATTTCCTGTGGTCAGGACTGAGAAAATCACACAGGGTTTTAACCAGAAGCCAGACTCCTTAATGAGAAGCAGTTTGTAGACATCCAGTAATAGTAAAAACAAGCACTTCTTGCAACTAGTCCAGCCTTTTGGTTTTCCCCCTTCTCTTGACTTGCAGTAAAATTCGTAAAGCAGAAAAGGAGCTGTGGATTTATATTGAAGAAGAAATGAAAGAAGAGAACTGGGAAGACTGAGAGCCAGTGCATAGCCAGGTGTAAGGAAGAAACTATAGTAGCTGCAAATTTCAGAGCAAGAGAAGTTATGTTAAATCTTTGATTTAGACAGCAAAAGAGACTGAATCAGCTAACTTGGAGCCTTCAGAAAGGCCTTCAGGCTTAATAATATATGTTTTCAATGGGGACGGCGGAAATTACAGTTTGTTGTTCTAAATTGCATTTAGGAATAAATGAAATGACATATAAAGAGCACCTTGTACATTATTTGAAACGTCGTATTTGCTCAATCAATATCTGTTCCATTTTCCCAGGAAAGGGGAAGATGGGTGGATGGAAAAATGTCTTAATCAACAAATAGGTCTTAGAACTCTAGTATGCCAAGGTTTATTCTTGATCAAAACAAGTAGATAAATACTATAAAGCAAGGTTATTGCCTGTAGAGAACATTTACTCTTATTGGGGAGATAGAAAATGAAATTTAACTCTATCAAGGTTGTATTTAGGAACTAAATAATTTTGAGAAAGTAGCGTGATACCTCTGTCAATGACAACTCATTGTTGGGGTTAAGAGTTTAAATGACTTTACAATGTAAGTCAGAGAGACCCCCTTAGAGACTACTGGTCTGGTTTGTTAGCTTTTGTTTTTGTTTATTTTGGAAATGGGCCACTATCCCACTCTCCAGCCTTTCAGTGAAACACGCATTGCTCTTAGTCACGAAATAAAATCCCCTTTATTCCCCAAAGATGTCCAGACCTATCCTTTGGTGTAGAAGAGAATGAGGAAGGGAGCATGACACCTGACACCTGTCCGGGGAGCTTGAAAGGTTCAGGCTTTCACTTAGTACCCCTCACTCTAAGCGGTGAGGGAGAGGACCCCAAAGCTATAAAAGCCACTTAACTGTGATTTAAGAAGGAACATTTTCAACATGTTGAACTCATGTGACTCTAAGCTGTAGGTATTTCTGGATTCAAAGGAGAAGCAGAATGATGCTAGAAGACATCCACTTTGGTGACTGTGGCACAGAGGCTGGCACTGAAGGAAATGTCACTTGCGCTGTCAAGACGTTGGGTCCTCATTAGGAGTGTGAAGACAACTTCTGGCTGTTTTGTAGATTTTCTTAAAAAAAAAAAAAATCTCTCAAGAAATGATCATGCAGTACAGTGGAGTGGAAGACACTTCATAGTGACCACAAGGAAACAAATCAATCCAAAGCCTGAGAGTTCACGATGATACTGGTACTTGGCTGCTATCTTCAACAATGATGTTTTAAGGATCTCCTTGTGCCAGACGCTGAAAATCATTTCGTATGTCTACCAAGAAGACGTGTGTTATGCTCTGAGCAACCAGAGGCTAACAAATGAGAGGAGGCAGGGACGAGGTGCCCCTTTGTTTCTGAACTACTCCCACGAGCTTCCATACCAATGTCATCAAAAGAAGTAAACCTGGTAGACTTGTGGAATGATATCCTTCAGGGCGCTCTCAGGAAGAAGTTAGAATAATTTACTGACAGCACATGTGGGGTAAGAGGCTACAAGGAAATATTAGACTCTGGGAAATTTGTAAACTATGGAAAAGCAGGATTCAGGCTCCACCTTTAAGTGAGATTTTTATGGAATGTTAGCCACGTAATATTCACATGTACGACTGGGTTACTCGGCTGTCGTGAAGGGGTGAGAAAAGCTATTCGAACTCCACAGATTTAGCTGCTACTTTCCAAAGAAATCTAGTCCCTTTAAAAAAAAGTGTGTGTGTATGTATATATATACACATATCTATATCTATATGTATCTTCTATTTACATTTTTAAAAATTAAATCTGCAGTGGATTCAGCACTCAAGCAGGCTTGTGAGGAGAAAGAGATCAAGATGTGAGTTGTCCTCAGGTTAATGTGTCAAGTGCAATGCCCTAACATTCTCAGCAAAGCAGCACAAGACACAAAACAGTCTCCCTTATGATTATGAAAATTATGAGTTGGCTTTGGCATGTTATACATGATTTTGTATCAGTGAACAGTCAGGTTATTCTGCTGCTGCAGATGTAAGCAGATTTAATCCACTTTCTCCTAGCCCACTGAGTGTTATTTTTTCCACCATGGGAAACTGAAGGTTCTTCATGGGAAGTTTGATATTTTATAACTTCAATTTCATTTTGTGCACTTGAGATATACTTCCCTTCAAAATATGAACTGCCTACAGAAAAGATGATGTTCCAATTCTAGTATCTACGACTACACAGACTAAGACTTAAAATCTGGGGTTAGGTGCTTATGACCAATTAATGTCGTGTGATCTTCAGAATAACTTCACAAGATTTGAACCAAATATTCTCGTACAGATATGTTTTGTTATATATTATATTATATTATATTATATGAGTATGTATGTGTGTATATGTGTATATATATATATATATATATGCATGCTTATATATGTTATATAAGTCACCCCAAACCTTAGTAGTTTAAAACAATGATGATGTGGTTATCTCTTGTGATTCTGTATGTTCACTGTGGTCAGGTGTGTAGTTTTTCTGCTTCATGTGATGTGGGCAGGGTTGGCATCTGACAGAATCATCCAAGATGGCTTACTTGTGCTGTTGCCTGTTGGCTTGGGCTTTGCGGGGAACTCGGTGGGGACTGTTGATTTCTGTGGCTCTGTTCTCCTAATATGCTCTGTCCATGAAGCTTGAACTTCTCACAGTGTGGCCACTGGAGTTCAAGAGGAAGTGCGCCAGGTGGGTTGGGACGACACCAGACTCTGCCTCACTAGGGCCCATTTTTTCGAGACCAATAAACATGAGTTGGATCTGGCTGATCTATACCCAATATGTATATATCCCAGAATCACAATATGTGGTACTGTCCATAAGATACCAAATTCATATTGCCCACATTATATTCTCTAATCCACCCCACTTGGTGGGGCAGCTAAGCAAGGTATCTTATGATTTTAAATGATTTGTTGAACTTTTTTTATAACTTCATTCTAAAATGTGAAATAACATCAGAGTCAGCTTAGTTATTTAGGACATTTAATAGTTTTCTCACTTGTGCCTGAACTTCAGTATCCTGAGAAAATGTAATTAGAGCTCTGCCTTGGGATGTCAAAAATATCATCTTACCGTAGCCCATGCCACAGGGAACCTTAGAATCCATCTAAGTCACCTCCTGTGTTTTTACAGAAGAAAAGCCGAGACCTGTGAGGTTATAATTTGCTCAAATCCCTCTTCCCCACTTCTCTCAGTGCTGTTTCTCTGTCATTTGCTTTATGGATTGTGGCTCAGGTATGATTTTATTTGGAGTCCAAGTCCAGTAAAATAAAATTTGGAAAAGAGACAACATGGATAGTGGGTAAGCACAGATCCTGGAGTCAGACTGCCTTGAGCTGTGACTTAAATGTTGTGCCTCAGTTTCCTCATTTGTTTTATAGGGGAAAATAACATAGGGATTGCATGAGTTTATATTGAGAAAGTGCTTGGAACTGCTTCTGGCCTATGAACAGCATTATGTAAATGTTAGTGAACTAAATCTTCACTAACTTAATGAACTTAAATGCAAAGAAACATCAGACATGACAGCTTATTCTTCAAATTCAGGTCCTAGTAGTGACCTGTTCCCTCTCATGATATTGTGTTTTTAGACAAGAAGGCAGTCTCCTTGAGCAAGACTGGCTAAGAAAGTATCACCTACCCCCACTAATAAGAAAATATTTCATGATAAGTCTTAATTTTCACTTAGGATGTCATAGACTATAAGTCACTGAAAATCCTATTTAGTAGCCTCAAAAGATAAGGGATATCTTATCTGGTGTCTCTGAGCAAAACCCAAAGTCATAGTCATGCCTTGACTTCCTATTTCTAGACCTCCATAAGTCACTTTGCATCTACTTCATCCCAACTTCCTGGCTACCTCAGGGGTGTAAGCCTCTCAGTATAGATCCTGAAGGTGTACAGCATTCCGTTCCTCTCCGTGGTCTGTCTGGGTATGGGTTCTGCCACACTTTCTCAGGTCCTTGTCTACCACCCTTTCTGTTACACCATATAGCATGCTGATGGTGTTGAGTAGTTGTCCATGAGGCTTGTTAACACTATGGCTTTCACCCAGGTATGAAAGATGAGGACCTCATCTTTCAGATTTCCACTGAACTTCTAGAGTCTCTGTCATTCACCACCACTATTCCCAGACTTAGTCCAGGTTCCAGGATCCTTCTCTGGAATGATTCAAATCTAACCTCTTTCTCCTGCACCCAGGTGATCTTTATTGTTGAGCAGGGGTTATCTGCCTATTCCCTTAATTTATTTCCAGTTTTGTATTTACAGTCCCATCTATATATTGATTTCCTTTAGGACTTTGTCTTTTGCATATGAAAATACTTAGTTTTCTTTGTCTGTATGGGGCGGGAAGTTGTCCTTACATAGTTATTTGGACATGGGCAGGGGTCTTGCAATAAGGAAATGCAATGATAAAAAAATATCTCAACTAATATTTCCTAATTTTATCTGGACCAACTAATGCAGTTACTTATAGTGCAAAGGAGAATAAATAGGTGAATTAAAGTAACAAAAGAGTTAAATATATCGGGACAACAATATGGAAGATACCTCAAACCTATTTACGATTAACTCAAAGCATTGTAGACAATTACTACAAAAATTCACGATTTATTTCAGGGATAAATTGGTTAAAGAAGGCCTTATGGAGAAAGTGGGATTTTTATCTGAGTCATGAATGATGAGGAGGAGTTGAAGGAGAGTGGAGGATCTCTCCGGGCACATTTCTAGTGGAGGACTTGCAAGAATAATCCTGTAAAGCCTGGATTATAAAATGTGTTTGGATGGTAACAAAGTCAACATCTGCCTGCAGTTGCAAATTTATAGAGAGCAGTGAAAGCGGGACTCTAAAGGAAATTAGAAAAGAAGATAAAATTGAATGTGTCCTATAAAAGGTGTGTGACTTTCCTAAGGTGATCAAGCCAGGAAGTTTTCGTGCTCTAAGTAAAGGAAACATCAGGGATATAAGCACAGAAGAGATAGACTTTCAGAAGGCTCAGTCAGAGAACAGAGAGCACTCTATTTTTATGGCAGTGAAGAGTCCATGGTGGAGTCTTATGGATCATGAAACTATATACATTGGGCCAGGATCAGGAACTTCTTAGGATCCTTGAAAATTGGGCAGAGGAAGAGACCTGGAAGCAGCTATCTGTTCCACAGTCTCTAGATTGAAATAAAATGCCCCCCAGTTTAACTCTAAGGGAAGCTGGGAAGTGTGGTTCTTCTGGGTGCTCAGGAGGAAGAAACTGTGTATAAGTAGTATCATGTGAACTCACCATGAATCTTTATATCTAAAATAATGTTCTGTGAGAAGAGGACAAGGAAAGACATTTCAAAGAAAATCTGTGTTTTTTGGTACAAATGTGTCCATTTCCAGGAAAATTGTAAGAGCTTACAACTAATAAAAATTTTTTAAAGGTTTATTTATTTATTTATTTATTTATTGACAGAGACACAGCAAGAGAGGGAACACAAGCAGGGGGGAGCAGGAGAGGAAGAAGCAGGCTTCCTGCTGAGCCAGGAGTCTGATGTGGGACTTGATCCCAGAACCCTGGGATCATGACATGAGCGAAAGGCAGACACTTAATGACTGAGCCACCCAGGTGCCCCTAGTAAAGATAATTGTTGCAAGCTGACATTAAATTGACCTACTTACCTACTTTGATCTCACAAATATCACAGCATAGACATATAATTAAAGGGAAAAATTGATCAAAAAGACACCATCATTTTTTGTTTTGTTTTGAGTGGGGTCATATAAAAGGTGATGACCAAAGTTCATTTGATATAGCCATTAAGTTAAATCATTTTATAAGCTGTCATTTTTTTTTAAAAATATTGTTTGAAGCTGACTATTTGCCCAAATATTTAATGGAAACTGACTCTTGAAACTGACTGCTCTTGCTTGGGACTTGGTTTGGTTTGGTTACCCTCAAAAGGGTTTCCTTTAAAATCTTTTGAACTTCAAAAATTCTGCTTTTATTCTTTTTTTAGAGGATTTTATTTATTTATTTGAGATAGAGAGTGAGCAAGAGAAAACAAGCAGGAAAGGGGAGAGGCAGCAGCAGACTCCCCGTTGAGCAGGGTTCGATCCCCCGGGACTCCATGATCATGACCTGAGCCAAAGGCAGACACTTACCCTACTGAGCCATCCAGGCACCCCTGCTTTTATTCTTAATATGGTCAGAGAATTATTTTCCTATCATTTAGTCTTGAACCAGAGGGCTTTAATATCCAGGGTGACACCCTACTTAATATTTTAGTTTAATAATCTTAACTTTCTCAGCTCTAGTGGCCTTTCAACCCATTAACTGTTCTGTTGCTGCTCTCTTATCCCTTGGCTTAGCAGACTGCCAGGAACATAGTATATGCTCAATAAGTATTCATTGAATGAATAAATGGACTATAGTTAGGTTCTCCATAAATACAGAATAAATACAAATGAATTATTTGTTGGCCGGTATCCATCCTACTCTTTGTCTTTCCCAACAGCACCCTGATTTTAATTGCATATCCAACCCTCCCCAGCACTTTCCATGTAGTTAGGAGATGTTGACCCCAATGCAAGTTTCAGAGATGGGTACAGGTCAGAGTATGACAATACTATACTCTTGTCATTGATTGCCTACAGAATGGTCCTATAAACAAATTCTAGCCAATGAGACTTCAGGAAGGATTATGAAGGGGTCTTTTTTTTAATGGTTATGAAAAAATTTTTATTTAAATTCAATTAATTAACATATAATGTATTATTAGTTACACAGGTGGAGGTCGGTGATTCTTCAGCAGTTATATGATACCCAGTGCTCAGTATATCACATCCCCTTATCAATGTCTATTACCTAGTTACCCCATCCCCTCCTCCCCTCTAAAAACCCTCAGTTTGTTTCCAATGATTAAGTCTTTTATGGTTTTTCTCCATCTCTGATTTCATCTTATTATATTTTTTCCTCTCTTTCCCTATGATTCTCTGTATTATTTCTAAATTCCACATATTAGTGAGATCATAAAGTTATCTTTCTCTGATTGACTTATTTCACGTAGATGGAACCCTCTAGTTCCATCCACATTGTTACAAATGGCAAGATTTATTTTCTTTCTTTCTTTCTTTTCCGTTTTATTTTTTTTTATTTGAGGGGATCTTAAGAAAATCTTTCCCTGTTCTTAGAGGAGCAATGAGAAACTTCTTTTACTTTCTTCCATTGGAAGCAATTAAAAACACATGTCATCCTAGTTGTTTGTTGGTGGAAGCTAATATGTGACCCTGAAGGAAGAAACACTGAGGACAAAGTCTCTCCATGGAGGACAGATGAGCCTGGAATATATCCAAGAAACAAAGCCAGAGCTAGGTCCTATCATGTGGAAGTTCCCAACCCCCCATCCTACCTCTGCACCTCCAGTTGTGTAAGCCAGTTGAACTCCTTTTGTTTATGCCAGTTTGAATAGTGTTGCTGATTACTAAATATCAAAAGTAACATCATGTTACAAAAATTCCTAGCCAATTAGAAAAGTTATACGCTGACTTTATTTTTCAGTTTTTTATTTCAATTTTTATTTAAATTATAGTAAATATAAATGGTAAAATTGGTTTCAGGTACATAATCTGGTGATTCATCACTTACAAATAACACCCAGTGCAGATCACAAGTGCCTTCCTTAATGCCATTCCATATGCATAGATATATAAAACATCTTTATGCATTTATCAATCGATGGACATTTGAGCTCTTTCTATAATTTGACCATTGTTGATAATGCTGCTATAAAGATCAGGCTACATGTTTCCCTTCAAATCAGTATTTTTGTGTCTTTTAGGTATATACCCAGTATTGAAATTCCTGGGTTGTCGGGTAGTTCTGTTTTTAAAATTTTTGAGGAACCTCCATAGTGTGTTCCAGAGTGTCTACATCCATTTGTATTTTCACCAACAGTGTAAGGGTTCCCCTTTCTCCACATCCTTGCCAACATCTCTTGTTTCCTGAGTTGTTCATTTTAACCATTCTGACAGGTGTGGGTGGTATCTATCATGGTTTTGATTTGTAATTCCCTGATAATGAGTGAAGTTGAGCATTTTTCATGTGTCTATTGGCCATCTCTATGTCTTCTTGGGGAACATGTCTGTTCATGTCTTCTGTCCATTTCTTAGCTGGATTATTTATTTTTTGGTGTTGAGTTTTATAAGGTCTTATATACTTTGGATACTAATCCTTTATTAGAGATGTCATTTGCAATTATCTTCCCCCCTTCTGTAGGTTGCCTTTTAGTTTTATGAATTGTTTCCTTTGCTGGGGAGAAGCTTTTTATCCTGGTAAAGTCTCAGTAGTTCATTTTTGCTTTTGTTTCCCTTGTGTCAGATGTGTCTAGTAAGAAGTTGGTATGGCTGAGGTCAAAGAGGTTGCTTTGAAAGAAGACAATAAGGCTTCCCTCCTTTACTGCCCTGCAGGGATTGAGAACACATTTTTTTGTCTCTGTATGACCACTAAATAAAAGATAAAAATATTTGAATAATTCAAGGAAAATTGACAACCAGGTATACGTTTCAGGGGAAGGTACTCTTTGGCGGTTCAGAACAAATGTCTTTGCTTGAAAGTTCCCACTTTACCCTCAGTGGATAGAAAATCAGGATGACTGCTCTTGCTTTTGTTTGACAGCTTCAGGAGTTAGTTTTTATTTCTTTAACATAAAAAAAATTCAGCACAGAGATTTCTCTGGTTTCCTGCCGAGTTTCCTTGTTTTAGGACAGCTGGATCAGGCCTAGTGTGAATGTGTGCTTTGAATTATCATAGTTTATGGTGAGCTTTAGGAACTTACATAATTTACAGAGTTGTTCGTTACATTTGCTATTCTATCATTTAGTTTTAAAAAAACAGTTTTTTCTTTTATTTGAACAGACATTTCTTATTATATTATAATTATCTTTTAACAAAAACAAAAATAAATTGTCGATGTGTACTTTGCATTCTAAAGTAACCTGACTAGATACATCTCCGTGAGAAGGCTTAATACTAAATGATGACAGAAGGTTCTATCAAATCACTTGTTTTTGACATTTTTCATAATTAGCTTTTTATAACGTATCAGGGGCTGTGTATATAAGTGTGGAGTATTTAGAATCTATTTTATGAAGGAAAGAAGGATAAAAATGTATGTGCAAAGTAGTGGAGGTAAAGCCAAAATCATTGTCTTGGAAATGTGCAGTAGAATTAACTACTGGCTTATTGTACCAAATTTGACTCTGAGTGTCTTACTGTCCAAGGCAAAAAGTAAACAAAAGAAACAAAGTTGTGGTAGCTATTTGCTGTAATAGAGGCATGACAGTTGAAAGATATGTTTTTCCCAAGTACCAAGTTTCAAAGGGAACTTATTATACGGATAGTTTCTTTCTGCGTAGATTTTACCAGACCTATAGCCATGTAGTTATATGGTTAGCATTTATATCAATCTTCAATAAAAATTAATGGCATCATAATTAATTGTAAACCTCTGACAACACTAATAAGGCAGCTAAAATAATACCTTCCAGATATATTATTCTCTTATGATTGGAATTTTATAGGCATTAAATCAAATTATATTTTCCATCATGGAATACTCTACTGGAAGTGTAATTGGGTTTTTTATAAGAGCTAGAGAAAGATAATTTGAAAATAATACCCCTCACGTGGATCTGAAGTGCAAATCTTCTAAGGTGCTGAAAAGTCAATAACAGATCTTAAAAATCAAACTTGTAATGGAATTGTCTTTAAGAAAGAATTACTCCAAGTATTTAAAAAAAAGGATGAAGTTAAACTTCCCCAGGAAGTATTTTCTGATATATCCTAATGAGCAGATTAAGTGGCTTCTATTCCTATATTAGTGGTTAAAAATTCACCAAACAGAATATTTGTGTTCTGAATTCCACAGAAGAAATAATAAGGTTTTGCTGTAAAAACCTCAATTTTTGATTAAAAATATATTTAATAAAAAAATTTCACAGTAAATAATGAATGCGGAATGCGATTAAATAAATTACTTCATCCTGAAGAGTCAGTGTTGGACTTAGCTGATCCAGCTGGCCTTACCACACTTTAGATCCTTCCGCATTATTTCCCACCAACCTGGCCTGCCGCCTCCTCAGCTCCCTGACCTACAGTTTAGGCAGCATCATCCCCATTCTCTTTTCCTTCCTTCCCCAGGCTTCTGGAAAACCCACCCTTTCTGGCGCCCATCCCTCTCCCTGTGTTCCATAGCCTCCAGATTCCTCAAGGGTCTCAAGTCTTAACTCTGATTATCCTCTCACTCTCTTGTGTCTTCAACTTCTCCCTCTGTAGCCTCCTCATTTGCATTTGACATAATCAATTTTCTAATGTAGTAACAAAAGGTGTGTTTTAACTTCTTGCTCTCTGTCCTTGCCTTCATAGCCGTGATTTTTAAAGTGGCATCCACACTCAGTGTCTCTAATTCCTGAGCTTTGCCTGGCAATTGCTGCGTTATTGTCCTGCATCTATCCTCTGGAAGGTCATCTATGACTTCTCTGTTGTTCTTTCTTAATTGTTGAGCCGGATTTATCACTCCCTTTTCTTGGAACGCATCTCTATCTTTGGCTTCTTGTGCTTCTGTTCATCCTTCTGAGTCTCCTATGGGGCCTCCCTTCCCTTTCTCTACCCCTTGAATGGGGACTACTTGGTCTCTTTCATAGTTGTCTCCCATCCCATTCCTTGATCTTTTTTCTAGGTTCCATCCCTTTTCCTCCTGATTTCTGACTGATATGACTAAAGCACTTCTGTGATTATATCTGTTTCCTGCTTGAAAAGTCTCCATAAATTTTCCCTATTGCCTGCAAACAGCCTGGTTTGAGCTTGACAGAGTCAGCTTTGCCATGATCAGCTTTTATCCTACCATATAAAACCTCTGTCTTCTATTTTTAGTGTGCTTTCTTTCCTATTCCACACAAAACCCCCCCCCTTTTCTATTTTCACATCTTTTAGTTAGGATTAATTCATTTACATGGACATGAGCATTGAGCTACATGTTCTATTAACATAATTAACAATAACATGAATATGGTTCCTGACTTCTGGTGCTAAATAATCAATAATTCTTCCAGATCATAGCGATAATCGCAAATCCGAAATCAATCCCAAATCAAATCCCAGTTCACATGGAATCTTCCTACCCTTTACAAAATCCTCGAATAAATACAGATTTTCTCTGAAATCACATAAATTTATTAAGAGTATTTAAAATTACATACAGCACTCTCCCTGTTATATGTGCATGTGTGTGTAGAAGACACTTTATCAAAGAGGTAGAGAAATGACCAATAACAATAAGGATGCTCAGTATCATTAATCATTAGGGAAGTGGGTTCATTGATGAAACACTGCATCCCACCAACATCTATGATTTGTCACTTTCAGTACACTGAAGTGGGAAATAAATGCCTCTTCTCCCCCATTATTCTCCCTCCCACCTTAGATTCCCACAACATTGTCCATTTCAGGGGTGTTGCCAAATGCCTCTTCCTGCAGAGGTTTCTTTGTCTCAGCCCATTAGGCTGGGTCTAGATTAACCCCAGGAAGACGTTATCAGAGATGGCCCACATTCTCTGTAAGAAACAAGTATGTTTGGCCTGTGAAATAGGGAGTACAACCCTCTATTTTGAAACTACAGATAAAACAAGGACAATTATAAAATCTCTTTGAGAAATCTTTCATTTTGTTAAAAAAAAATTTTGAGCATACAAAGAAAGCAGAATCCTATAAAAAAAAAAATTAGCTCCATACTAAAAGTTGGTGGTTATAGTAGCAGAATTATATATAAATATATGCAATTACATTTACAGATTTCTAATATCCTATTGATGAATATATCTTCCCACAAAAGTAATCAGAATAGGAGCCAAGAAAAAGTTGTTTGATTTAAACCAAATGATTTTGTCTAATAAAAAATATCAAACATACTGCCTCGGACCCTTCTTCAGTATATTTGACCTACGCTTTTTGCAAGAAGTCTCTTCAGATGTTGTGTCGTCTGTGTCTCTATATATATATTTGCAGGTGTTTATTTATATGCTGCATAGGATATCATGGTCTACAATAACGAGGGAAAAAACAGAATAAAAATAAAGTATTAGGACATGATAAAAATAGACTTACTACACGAGGAAAAAATGACAAGGGACGACTAGACTTAATCACTCCCCAGGTTTCAGGTGGTTGGTGTGCTAGACTATTCATAGACAGAAAAATAATTGTTGTCAAATCAGATTTCACAACATATTCTAAATGTGAAGTTTATTTTTAAAACTCCAATTATTTGGGGGTGCCTGTGTCTCTCAGTGGGTTAAGCCTCTGCCTTCAGCTCAGGTCGTGTTCTCGGGGTCCTGGGATCAAGTTCCGCATCGAGCGCCCTGCTCGGCGGGGAGCCTGCTTCCCCAGTCTCTCTGCCTACTTGTGATCTCTCGCTCTCTCTCTGTCAAATAAATAAATAAAAATCTTAAAAAAAAAAAAACTACACTTATTTGGCAGACCCCAAGAGGCATTTTAGAGGTCCCTAAGTCAACAAATCAGCATAATCGTAAAGGGTTACAAAATGCTGTGCAAAAGAAGGAGCCATTGCTACACCCAGCAATAGAACAGTGAAGTACAATCCATCACCAGGTATCTTTCTAGGTCCTTTTCTATGCCCAGAACTAGGAGAAGGGCCATGCAAAATTGAAGAAGGGGAAGGCACAGTCACTGAGGTTGGCTGATCCATCCATTTGGGCTCAAAGGCACACAGAGGACTCAATTATTGATCAAGACAGAACAGACTGAATTCGGTTAATTAAACAGTTTGGAAAGAAATCTTATATTTTTGAGACCTCAGCTTACGGCAATAGCTTTCATTTGTATAGTATTTTTCACTCCATCCAATCCTCTCATATTGCTTTCATAAAATGAAGCAAGGAGTCCTGTCACTAATGAAAGTAATAGGATTAGCACTTAAATTTCCTGACTTCCTAATCGATAGTTTCATTCACTCAATTATTTTAATTTTATTTTTTTATATTTTTATCATTTTGTTTGAAAGAGAGAGATCACGAGCAGAGAAATTACAAACTCTCCACTGAATGGAAAGCCCAACTCTGGGCTCAACTGCAGGATCCCCAGGATCACGACCTGAGCTGAAAGCAGATGCTCAACCAACTGAGCCAAGCTGGTGCCCCTCACTTATTTATTTATACTCATTTTACTCATGTTTCTTCCTCTATTAGTTAATTGTAAATACCACCATGCACCAGAAAATAATATAGAGATAGGTAAATAGATATGAAAAAATTAGCTTACTTCAATCACAGATGCAAATGACCAGAATTTAGATGGTCAAGTGAATCTGAAACATTCTGATAACCTACCACAGCTGATTCTCACGTGCACAGTAGTTCCCCCTTATCCACAGGGGATACATTCCAAGAACCCCAGTGGATGTCTGAAACCATACATGGTACTGAATTCCATATATAATATGTATTTTATGTATACAGAAACACCTGCATAAAGTTTAATTCATAACTTAGATACAATAACAGATGAACAGTAATAACACAATAAAATACAACAGTTATAACAATATACTGTAATAAAAGCCTTGTGAACATGGCCTCTATCTTATGGCACTGTACATACCCTTCTTCTTGTGATGATGTGAGATGATAAAATGCTTACTTGATGAGATGAAATGGGCTAAATGAGGTCAACATGGTGATGTACCCTTGGGCTACTCTTGTCCTGGATTCATCAGAGGGGGAATTATCCAATTCCAGACTTCAGCTGACCACAGGTAACTGAAGCCATAGACAGTGAAACCGAGGATAAGGGGTATTACTGTATTTTTTGAAGCTGTTAAGCTTTCCATTTATCCATCTTCCTAAATTAGTGGCCAGTATTTACTGAAATCTTATTTTATTTCAGGCAGGATTATAAGCTCCTTATTGTTTCACTTTGATTTCAAAAAACCCCATGAGGTAGCATTTGTTTTTCCTTCCATGTTGCAGATGAGGAAACAGAATAAGACTGAAGAAATTGTCCAAGGCCACTCCAATAATAGATATCAGAATCAGGGCTTAAAAGGGAGGTGATTTTGAAAGTCACCTTCAGTTGGGGAATGTCTAACTCCAGACCTGGTGCCCTGTTGCTTCAAATAAGGTACAGAGCAGTTTGGTCTCATTATAACAATTCTCTGTATTAATATTACCCTCTCTGAGGAGTTGACAAGTACTCTGAAGAAATTAGCTAATTAACCATCATGTCAACTATATTGTATTATTGTTCTTTTAATGGAAAGCATCAAGAGCTTTCTCTAAGACAGTTTAGTGGGAGTGTCATAAAGAAAATACAGATCAAATTTCTCAAACTAAGAATTCTCTCACACAGATTTAAGGAGTGTGATTGAAGCTAATTATAAATCCATGACATTTTTATTTACCTTGGTATAAGAAATCACCCCGCCCCTCTCCCCCATCCAATGCCATTCTACATGACTAATGAGTTAATTTAAGAACTGATCTTCATATGAAACAGGGCAATGAAGGATATACAGGAATCAGATTTAGGTGGCAGGTGTCTAAACAATGCCTGATTAGATGAAATGTGTTTTCCTTCAAATACGTATTAGCATAAAGTGTCAAATAGCCTTAGAAGTCAAAAACATCCAGGCAGTTTTCAAAGCTAATGAGTGAAGGGATATTTCCAGGGTTCCCTCATTATAAAAATGAATGATACTTAGTATAGGGAGAACAACCAGATGTCTTTCTCAAGCAAGTATCTTCACCCTGAGCATTAGAAAAAAAAAAAAAATCATCTGTGAGATGAGCAACAGGGTTTACTTAAAGCTACTGTGGCTCTTCGCTCTGAAATGATACTGTTTCCTTCTGGAAGTAGAGAACCCAGTCAGCACACATGAGATAAGAGAATGGGCTCAGATTTACCCATCACTAAAGTGGTGATGAATGCCTGAGTGGGTTTTACAGACCAGATGCATCCCTCCAAAATTTATATGTTGAAACACTATCCTTCTAATATGATGGTACTAGGAGGCAGAGAATTAGGGGAGGATATAAGTAGGATTAGATGAGGGCAAAGCCCTCATGAATGGGATGAGTGCCCTTATAAGACATGAGAGAGCTTGCTTCCTCTCTGCTCTCTGCCATGTGAGCATACAACGAGAAGCTGGAAGTCTGCAGTCCAGAAGGGGCCTCTCTCCTGAACCCAAACATACTGACACCCTGATCTTACTCTCTCAGCCTCCAAAACTATGAGAAATAAATGTTAATTGTTTAAGTCCCACCATCTATCGTCCTTTGTTATAGCAGCCCAAAGAGGCAGACTTTACTATCTGCCTCTGAGTTGGCATCCTTCCCAAGCTGTACTGGACTTCTTAGCTAGCTAGCTAGCATCCCTAGTGAGAGACATTCAAGAGCCGCCAGCAATCACATCACCATTAAAATGTAATTTCACTGCCCAAGCCAGAATCAGGTACGGTTTCCATGTCTGGGTATTGTTGTGCTTCCCTCATCCCCAAGAGGTTCTTAATCAGTGGTGTGGTACTCTTTTAAAATACGCATGCCCAGCCCACTACACCCACTTCTGTTTCAGTGCAAGAACCTTACACTCATTTTTTTTTTTTGTTCTTTGTAGGGACCTAAAATCGAATCAAATAAAACAACTGTAGGTACAGGCCTACAGACCGAATGCTCTCTTTCGCAAATTGTTATTCAAGAACCCATTCCATGGTAATATATAACAAACACCCTCACATCAGTTCTATTCTTCAATACAATGTGTAGATACAGTATGTTTTATATAATTCATTGTCCATGGGTCTTCTTGTCCAGACATTTAAAGCTAACATCCTGTCTGATTCTAAACATCTTATAATACTTTGAGAAGAGATGATGCATGCTAAATTTTCCTGCACATATTCAAATGTCTACTGAGAATGGTTCCCCAGGGAGATATCGCACACAACTCAAAGGGTTACATAATTTAATAGATATTCTCCTTCTCTTTATATAATAAAGAACACTGATAAATTCTAAAAGATGAATAAAAACACTTTGCTGCACATTCTTCCTTAGTCCTTGATTAGAGGTTTACTGGGTGTTTTGAATTTTAAAGAAGGGTACAAAGTAGCAAATAATCCTACGAATCTTCAGGAGGTCAATAAATTCATTTCTCTGAAATAAAGAACTCCATTTATGCTTAGAATGCATCTCATGATCTTTCCATAAAATGAGGAGAGTTGTTTATTTGTAACAAAAGATTCAAGTATTAGATGGTGATTGTTTGAAGTTTTTAAGAATGCAATATGCATATCTGTGTATTTCTTGGCCTTTCACTGATAAGACTGAAAATGAAAATCTCCACTGAGAACTGGGTAGGAATTGGGGGAATCAGCTTTTGGCCATTCTAACAAAATTAATAGTGAATATAAATCTGAATATTAAACAAAATTAATCTCTGTTCCTCTGAATGAGTTCAACATTATACAGAATGCATACTCTTAAAACATATTTCTGTATCTTGTTTCATTTTTGCACATTATTTTTGGAAAACAGAAATTTGAAGACATGTTTAATTAAAAAGTTTGCATTCATTAGGATATACTTGTGTATATCTCATAATGGGAAGGATTGTGACCACTCTTAATCCTGCATTTAAAACAATAATGATCCAAAAAATAAATAAAAAATAAAACAAAATAAAATAATAATGATGGAGCACCCAATGTAAGTTCCGAACATCTTCAACATAAAAGACAAAGAAGTTCTGTACTAGGTGTGCAATATAATTTTTATTTGGTTTTATGTTTTTTAAAAATACAGGCCAATCAGATATTTACTGGATTAGACACCCTGTTAGTAGCTTTAAATGTTGCTTTCATACTTTTTGTAATTATGCTGTATTTATAAAATTTTGATAATTTCATAATAAACTCTGACCCTTCTGATATTTTTCTTAATTTGCAACTGTTCTTTTTAGGAACTTTTGTTGAACTATTATTTTTTTTAAAGAGAGGTACACAGAGTTGACAATGATTTAAACTTTCTATAAAGTACATTCTCTGATTTTAAATGGAATATAATGATTCATAAGGCGTATTTTTTTTAAGATTTTATTCATGTATTTGTCAGAGAGAGAGAGAGCATAAGTAGGGGGAGCAGCAGGGAGAGGGAGAAGCAGGCTCCCCCTAGAGCAAGGACCCCAAAGTGGGGCTCAAGTCCAAGACCCTGGGATCATGACTTGAGCCAAAGTCAGATGCTTTTACACAGAACACTGGGAAGTGGTACTAAAAAGAAGACCTCTTCATCACACTTAGTGGGCTATCCCCAATGAACACACTTGGCTCAGAGTTTAACTGTCATTAATGGACTTCCTCCATCATCTCATAGATGGAGTCAGTGGCACCTCTGATTCTCTTCTAAATTGAGAAAGGCTGGCATCAGTCCTTCAAGTTCAGCAGCAGGAAGACCTGCTGCTTAACACTTCACTCATTATAAAGTAGTTGTCATATAGCTCTCCCTTTAGCTCAATAAGTCTCATCATTTTTCACTGAACAGAAAAAGGATGAAAAAATCACGGACAGAGCAATATGCCATAAAGTCAAGTAATACGATAGGAACATGTTTCATATCCTGAAAAAGGAATTGTAACTACTTGCAGAGAGCATGCTTCAGAACTATTAGGTAATATTTAGAGGAAAAGGAATCTTACAACTTTTGTTTCAGGATTTCTTCTTTAAAGAGTATTAGATCATCCTTCAGCAAGTATTCGTTAAGGGTGTTCTAGTCACATGATGCCCAGTATGTGCCCAGAAGTGAACTGTGAAAGTCAGCTAATGATTTTGTTCATAGGAAAGTGCCTCTGTCCTAAGCTAAGCATATTCCATGTCAGAAGCAACTGGTTGGTATTAGGGATACAGTCTATGGAAAATAGTGTGTTTTTCTTTTCTTCCCTAATGCTAACTAATGAGTACCTAGGTCCTTGGCCTCATTAGCACTAAGTTTTCTGAGCTATAACCCGGCTCAATATTCCTAATAGAAGTGACAGCCTATGAGAAATTAGAGGTGAAAGGTGAATATTTGCATGTCATAAATAATTTCTGGGTGATGAATTTCAGTCGTAAGAGTGTACTGTGCTTTGAAGAAATATGCTAGGTATAAAGGGGACCTAGAAAGTGGCTGACTGAACATTATCAGATTCAAAATAGATGTGATGATTGACAGCAAAAGAAGGTTCTTCTGCTGCAGAGAATGTTTCAAGAATTTGAAGACCATTTTTATTTTCCTTCTCCCTAACTGATCACAGTCTCTTAATTTTCTGAATCTTAGTCTACTCAAGTTTAATCGTTCCATTTCCTTGACCTTCCAATAATAATGGGAAGTGAAAAAGTTAAGTTGCTCACTTGTTACATAATTCCAGAAGTTTAATCACTAAAAATGTCAAGGCTATACATGCCAATGACTCTTAATAGTCATCCCCAGCTCTGACCGCTTACCTCAGCCTTTCAGAGCTTACAGGTCTCCTTCCCATCACATCGAACCCAGAACTGCAAACCCAGAAGCAATGATCTTTCCCACAGAACTGGCTCTATTCCCAAGAATCCATTTTCTGGTAGTGATACCTCTGCTCTTCCAGGTTCCTCTGTTAAATACATTGGACTCATCATTCAAGACTCTCAGGGGTTCATGCCACTTTTCCAATCCTCTTATCGCTCACCATTCTCTCACTGGAGCTCCAGTTCAGGCTTCTTACTCCATGGGTGTGCTATGCAATTCTCTGCCTCTAGGCCTTGCTTGTGCTCTTTCCTGTTCTGGTCCATTTTCCCTACGTCTTCCTACCCATCGAAATGTAAGCCAGCCATCAAATCATGTATATCAAATCCATACCAATCTAGGATCTCTGTAAAGTTCTACTTCTCATTTTCTTTTTCTTTGTTTTTAAGTTTTTTTTTTAATTCCAGTATAGTTAACATATAGTGTTATATTAACTTCAAATGTACAATATAGTGATTCAACACTTCCATACATCACCCAGTGCTCATCATGGCAAGTGTACTCCTTAGTCCCCTTCACCTATTGCACCCATTCCCCCAATTCTCCCACCCACCTCCATTCTGGTAACCATCAGTTTGTTCTCTGTAGTTAAGAATCTGTTTCTTGGCTCGTCTCTCTGTCTCTTTTATTCCCCCTTGCTCATTTGTTACTTAGATTGCACATATGAGTGAAATCATATGGTATTTGTCTTTCTCTGATTTATTTCACTTAGCATAATATACTCTTGTTCCACCCATGTCATTGCAAATGGCAATATTTCATTTTTTCCTTTAAATTCTAGTATTTTCATTTTTAACTTCATTTATTTTATTAACATATAATGTATTATTTGCTTCAGGGGTACAGGTCTGTTAATCATCACGCTTACACAATTCACAGCACTCACCATGGCACATACCCTCCCCAGTGTCCATAACCCAGCAACCCTATACAGCCACCCCATCCACCAACAACCTCAGTTTGTTTCCTCATATTTAATTTAATGGTGTCTTATGGTTTATATCCCTTCCAGGTCCCATCTTGTTTCATTTTTTCCCCTCCCTTTCCTCCATGAGTCCCCTGCTTCTCAAATTCCTCATATCAGAAAGATCATATGATAATTATCTTTCTCTAATTGACTCATTTTGCTTAGCATAATACCCTCTAGTTCTAGCCACGGCATTGCAAATGGCAAGATTTCGGCGGGGGGGGGTTGATGGCTGTATAGTATTCCATTGTGTGTGTGTGTGTGTGTGTGTGTGTGTGTGTGTGTGTACCACTTCTCTATCCATTCATCTGTTGATGGACATCTAGGTTCTTTCCATAGTTTGGCTATGGTGGATATTGCTGCTATAAACATTCAAGTGCACATGTCCCTTCGGATCACTACATTTATTTTTTTTTGTTTTTTACATTTGTATATTTAAGGTAAATACTCAGTAGTGTGATTGCAGGGTCATAGAGTTGTTCTATTTTCAACTCTTTGAGGAACCTCCATACTGTTTTCCAGAGTGGTTGCACCAGCTTGCATTCCCACAACAGTGTAGGAGGGTTCCCCTTTCTCCACATCCTCGCCAAATCTGTCATTTCCTTACCTGCTGGTTTTAGCCGTTCTGACTGGTGTGAGGTGATATCTCTATGTGGTTTTGATTTGTATTTCCCTGATGCCAAGTGATGTTGAGCACTTTTTCATGTGTCTGTTGGCCATTTGGATGTCTTCTTTGCAGAAATTTCTGTTCATGTCATCTGCCCATTTCTTAATCAGATTAATTGTTCTTGTGTTAGGTTTGTTAAGTTCTATATAAATTTGGATACTAAACCTTTATCTGATTTGTCATTTGCAAAGATCTTCTCCCATTCTGTCAGTTTTCTTTTGGTTTTGTGGACTGTTTCCTTGGCTGGGCAAAAGTGTTTGATCTTGATAAAGTACCAATAGTTCATTTTTGCCCTTGCTTCCCTTACCTTTGGCAATGTTTCTAGGAAGAAGTTGCCATGGCTGAGGTCAAAGAGGTTGATGCCTGTGTTCTCCTTAAGGATTTCAATGGATTCCTGTCTCACATTGAGGTCTTTCATCCAATTTGAGTCTGATTTTGTGTGTGGTGAAAGGAAGTAGTCCAGTTTCATTCTTCTGCATTTGGCTGTCCAATTTTCCCAACATCATTGTTTAAGAGACTGTCTTTTTGTCCACTGGACATTCTATGTCGAAGATTTGTTGACCATAGAGTTGAGGGTCTATTTCTGGTCTCTCTATTCTGTTTCACTGATCTATGTGTCTTTTTTTTTTTTTTTTTCGTGCCAGTACCATACTGTCTTGATAATGACAGTTTTTTTTTTTTTAAAGATTTTAATTTGTTTATTTGACAGACAGAGATCACAAGTAGACAGAGAGGCAGGCAGAGAGAGAGAGGGAAGCAGGCTCCCTGCTGAGCAGAGAGCCTGATGTGGGACTCGATCCCAGGACCCTGAGATCATGACCTGAGCCGAAGGCAGCAGCTTAACCCACTGAGCCAGCCAGGCGCCCAATAATGACAGTTTTGTAATAGATCTTGAAGTCTGGAATTGTGATGCCACCAGCTTTGGCTTTCTTTTTCAACACTCCTCTGACTATTTGGGGTCTTTTCTGGTTCTATATAAATTTCAGGATGATTTGTTCAATTTCTTTGAAAAAAAAAATGGCATTTCGATAGGGATGGCATTAAATGTGTAGATTGCCTTAGGTAGCATAGACATTTTCATAACATTTGTTCTTCCAATCCATGAGCATAGAATGCTTTCCATTTCTTCCTCCATTTCTTTCATGAGTACTTTATAGTTTTCTGAGTACAGATTTTTGCCTCTTTGGGTAGGTTTATTCCTAGGTATCTTATGTTTTGGGTGCAATTGTAAATGGGTTGACTCCTTAAATTCTCTTTCTTCTGTCTTGTTGTTGGTGTATAGAAATGCAACTGTTTTCTGTGCATTGATTTTATATCCTGACACTTTACTGAGTTCTTATACATGTTCTAGCAGTTTTGGAGTAGAGTCTTTGGGTTTTCCACATAAAGTATCATATCATCTGCAAAAAGGGAGTTTGACTTCTTTGCTGATTTAGATACCTTTTATTTCTGTTTCATTGTCCTAGCTGAGGCTAGGACTTCTAGTACTATATTGAATGGCAGTGGTGATAGTGGGCAGCCCTGCCATGTTCCTGACCTTAGGGGAAAAGCTCTCAGTTTTTCCTCGTAGAGAATTATATTCGCTATGGGTTTTTTTTTATAGATGACTTTGATGATATTGAGGTATGTATCCTCTATCCCTACACTGTGAAGAGTTTTGATCAAGAAAGGAGCTGTGCTTTGTTAAATGCTTTTTCAGCATCTATTGAGAGTATCATATGGTTCTTGTTCTTCCTTTCATTAATGTATTGCATAACATTGATTGATATGTGGATGTTGAACCAACCTTGTAGCCCAGGAATAAATTCCACTTGGTCGTGGTGAATAATCCTTTTAATGTACTGTTGGATCCTATTGGCTAGTATTTTGGTAAGAATTTTTGCATCTGTGTTCATCAAGGATTTTGGTCTGTAATTCACTTTTTTGATGGGCTCTTTGGTTTTGGGATCAAGATAATGCTGGCCTCATAAAATGAGTTTGGAAGTTTCCTTCCATTTCTACTTTTTTGGAACTTACAAGAGAATCAGAATTAATTCTTCTTTAATGTTTGGTAGAATTCCCCTGGGAAGCTGTCTGGCCCTGGGCTCTTGTTTGTTGGAGATTTTTGATGACTGCTTCAGTCTCCTTACTGGTTATGGGTAGGTTCAGGTTTGCTATTTCTTCCTGGCTAAGTTGTGGTAGTTTATATGTCTCTAGGAATGCATCCATTTCTTCCAGATTGTCAAATTTGCTGGTGTATAGTTGCTCAGGTTATGGTCTTATAATTGTTTGTATTTCTTTGGTGTTGGTTTTGATCTCCCCTCTTTCATTCATGATTTTATTAATTTTTGTCCTTTCTCTTTTCTTTTGGATAAGTATGTCCAGGCGTTTATTATTATCTTATTAATTCTTTCAAAGAACAAGCTCCTCATTTTGTTTTACTATTTTGTTTTTCTTTTTTTGTCCTTTCTCTTTTCTTTTGGATAAGTCTGTCCAGGCGTTTATTATTATCTTATTAATTCTTTCAAATAACAAGCTCCTCATTTTGTTTTACTATTTTGTTTTTCTTTTTTTGTTTTGTTTTGTTTTGTGTTTTGTTTTTTTGTTTTGTTTGTTTTGTTTGCTTGCTTTCTATTTCATTGATTTCTGCTCTGATCTTTATTTCTCTTCTCCTGCTGGGTTTTGGCTTTCTTTGCTGTTCTTTCTCCAGCTCCTTTAGGTGTAGGGTTAAGTTGTATACTTCAGACCTTTCTTGTTTTTTGAGAAAGGCTTGTATTGCTATCTACTTTCCTCTCAGTACTACCTTTGCTGTGTCCCAAAGATTTTAGACAGTTGTGTTTTCATTTTCATTTCCATGAATTTTTTTTTAATTTTTCTTTAATTTTGTAGTTGACCCATTCATTCTTTAGTAGGATGCTCTTTAGCCTCCATGTATTTGAGTTCTTTCCAACTTTCTTCTTGCAATTGAGTTCTAGCTGCAGAGCATTTTGGTCTGAAAATATGCAGGGAATGGTCTCAATTTTTTGGTACTGGTTGAGACCTGATTTGTGACCTGAGGATGTGATCTATTCTGGAGAATGTTCCATGTGCCCTAGAGAAGAATGTGTATCCTGTTGCTTTGGGATGGGATGTTCTGACTATATCTGTGATGTCCATTTGGTCCAGTGTGTCATTTAAAGCCTTTATTTCCCTTTTGATCTTTTGCTTCAATGATATGTGCATTTCAATGAGGGGGTATGTTAAACACTATTGGTGTATAATTATTGATGTGGTTTTTTGATTTTTGTTATTAATTGGTTTATATAATTAGCTGCTCCCATGTTAGGGGCATAGATATTTAAAACTGTTAGATCTTCTTGTTGGACAGACTCTTTAAGTATGACATAGATGTCCTTCCTCATCTCTTATTATAGTCTTTGGCTTAAAATCTAATTTATCTAATACAAGGTTTGCCACCCCAGTTTTGTTGTTGTTGTTGTTGTTGTTTAATGTCAATTAGCATGGTAAATTGCTTTCCACCACTCACTTTAAATCTGGAGGTGTCTTTGGGGCTAAAATGAGTTTCTTGCAGACAGTATATTGATGGGTTTGGGGTTTTTTGTTTGTTTATTTGTCTTTGTTTGTTTGTTTTATCCATTCTGATTCTCTGTGTCTTTTGATTGTGGCATTTAGCCCATTTACATTCAGGGTAACTATTGATAGTTATGAATTTAATGCCATTGTATTGCCTGTAAGGTGACTGTTACTATATATTGTCTCTGATACTTTTAGGCTCTCTCTTTGCTTAGAGGACCCCTTTCAATATTTCCTGTAGGACTGGTTTGTTGTTTGAAGATTCTTTTAGTTTTTGTTTGTCCTGGAAGCTTTTCATCTCTCCTATTTTCATCGACAGCCTAGCTGGATATAGTATTCTTGGCTGCGTATTTTTCTTGTTTAGTGCTCTGAATATATCATGCCAGTTTTTTCTGGCCTGCCAGGTTTCTGTGGATAGGTCTGCTGCCAATCTAATATTTCTACCATTGTATGTTTCAGAACTCTTGTCCCAAACTGCTTTAAGGATTTTCTCTTTGTCACTGAGACTTATCAGTTTTAGTATCAGATGACGAGGTGTGGACCTATTTTTATAGATTTTGAGGGGAGTTCTCTGTGGTTCCTGGATTTTGATACTTGTTGCCTTTGCCAATTTAGGGAAATTCTCTGCTATAATTAGTTTCAATATACCTTCTGCCTCTCCCTCTCTTTCTTCTTCTTCTGGGATCCCAGTTATTCTAATATTGTTTCATCTTATGGTATCACTTATCTCTTGAATTCTCCCCTCATGGTCCAGTAGTTTTTTGTCTCTCTCTTGCTCAGCTTCTTTATTCTCTGTCATTTGGTCTTCTATATCACTAATTATCTCTTCTGCCTCATTTATCCTAGGAGTAAGAGCCTCCATTTTTTATTGCACCTCATTAATAGCTTTTTAAAAATTTCAACTTGGTTAAATTTTATTTCTTTTATTTCTCCAGAAAAGGATTTTATTTCTCCAGAAAGTGACTCTCTAATAACTTCCATGCTTTTTTCAAGTCCAGCCAGCACCTTGATAATTGTCATTCTGAACTCTAGTTCTGACATCTTACTCATGCCCATATTGATTAGGTCCTTAGCCATCAGTACTACTTCTTGTTCTTTTTTTTTTTTTTTTCTTTTTTCGAGGTGAGTTTTTCCACCCTGTCATTTTATCCAGGTAAGAATAGATGAATAAGAGAACAAAATACTAAAAGAATAGCAACAACCCCAGAAAAATATACAGTAACTAAATCTGAAGAGATCCTGTACTGGGGGGAGAAGAAAGAAGGGGGAAAAAATACATATATATATATATATATATATTAGACTGGTGAATACACCAGAGTCACTCACTTTACTTGGGGTATATTTTGGTCTGTTAGAAGGAACTGCCTCCCAAAATTTTAAAGAAAGAAAAATTATACAAAAATAAGTGTAAACATGATGAAGGGATGGGATATGACTGTAAAGATGAACATTAAAAAAGATTCTAAAAAAGGAATTGATAAAATAAGAAGTTGTTTGAAAAAAGAAAAAGAAAAAACAAAAACAGGAGGAAAGAATGTGATCAGGCTGGAGACTAGAAGGAAGCCATGTGCTAGATTTAAGTTGTGTTTTTATCTCTTAGAAGAAACTGTATCCCCAAATTTTAAAGAAATAAAAGCCTATATTCATACAAAAAATAAAGTTAAATACAATGAAGGGATAGAATATGACTATAACAATGAAAAATTTTTTTTTAAGATTTTATTTATTTGACAGACAGAGATCACAAGTAGGCAGAGAGACAGGCAGAGAGAGAGAGAGGAGGAAGCGGACTCCCCGCTGAGCAGAGAGCCTGATGCGGGACTCGATCCCAGGACCCTGAGATCATGACCTGAGCTGAAGGCAGCGGCTTAACCCACTGAGCCACCCAGGCACCCAACAATGAATATTTTTAAAATTTTTTAAAAGGTCCTGATAAGATAAAATAGTTAAAAAGGTTAAAATAGGAAAGAGGGAAAATTTTTTTTTTATAGAATAAAGAAAAAATAAAATTAAAAAAAATTAACTTTGAAAGACTAAAGAATCATGGTGAAAAAACCATGAATTCTATGTGTTGCATTCCCCTAGCTCTGGAGTTCTCATTGATTAGTGAACTTGGTCTTGGCTGGATGTTCTTGCTGATCTTCTGGGAGAGGGCCCTATTGCAGTGATTTGTGAATGTCTTTGCCCAAGGTGGAATTGCACCATCCTTGCCAGGGGCCAGTGTAAGTAATCTGCTCAGGTTTTCTCTTAGGAGCTTTTGTTCCCCAATTGCTTTCTGTAGAGCTTTGGGGACAGGATTGAAAATGGTGGCCTCCCAATCTCTGGCCCAGCAGAGCTGAGAGCTCAGGGCCCCACTCCTCAATGTACCCTCAGAGAAAATCAATTAATCACTCCCATCTCCCTCATGTCCTGCCACACTCTGTGCTCACCCAGCCTGTGACTGAGTGTTTCTATCTCTGGTGCATGGCCCCATTTGGAGTCTCCAAACCCAGCTGATTCCTGCTGTACATTTCTGTGCTGCTCCTCCCAAAGAAAGAAGGAGGGGGTGCCTCTAGATCTCCCACTTTTGGGATCCCTGCTCAAAAAACAGCAGCCCAACTGTGCCTCAGATCATGGTCTAAGGCAACCCTAAGTTGAGAGCCCATTGCTCAACTCTGTCTCCCCAGCCAGATTCAATACCTGGAAGCTCTGCCACACTCAGGCACCCCCAGTCTTCCTGTGACCCCGTGAGTCCTAAGACCACAATGTCCCCATGAAGGCTCCACACACTGCTCCGCCCTCTGCTTAGCCTCTGGAGCAACATCCCTCAGTGGAGCAGACTTCAAAAAGTTCCGACTCTGTGCTCCTCTGCTCTCTCACTTGCCCAGAGCTGGCCCCTGCCCTCACAATCTCTCTTCCTATATATCACCTCAATTCACTTCTCTGCATGTCCTACATTCCAGAAAGTGTTTGCTTTTCTGTTTCTAGAATTGCTGCTCTTCTTCTCTTTGATCTCTTGTTGAGCTTGTAGGTGTTCCAAATGGTTTGATAACTGTCTAGCTGAGCTTCTGGGACCTGATGATATATAGGTCTACTTCTCTGCCATCTTGCTCCTCCTCTCTAAGATTTCACTTTTTATGGGTGAATAATATTTTCATTGTATATATATACCACCTCCTTTTTATCCATTCATCTGTGGGTGGACAGTGGGCTGCTCCCACAATCTGGCTATTATAAATAATGCTGTAATAAACATAGGGTGCATATATCCTTTTGAATTAGTGTCTTCATATTCTTTGGGTAAATACTCAGTAGCACAGTTATTCAATTGTAGGATAGTTCTATTTTTAACCTCTTAAGGAGACTCCATACTGTTTTCTACAGTGACTATACCAGTTTGCATTCCTGCCAGCAGTGCACAAGTGTTTCTTTTTCTCTACATTCTTGCAAACACCTGCTGTTTCTTGTATTGTTGATTTTAGTCATTTTGATAGGTGTGAAGTGGTATCTTATTGTAGTTTTGATTTCCATTTCCCTGATGATAAATGATGGTGAGCATCTTTTCATGTGTTTGTTGGTCATCTGTATGCATTCTTTGGAGAAATATATTTTCATGTTTTCTGCCCATTTTTAGTTGGGTTATTTGGTTTTTGGTTGTTGAGTTATATAAGTTCTTTATATATTTTGGATACCAACCCTTTATGAGATATGTCATTTACAAATATCTTCCATTCTGTAGGTTGCCTTATAGTTCTATTGATCACTTCCCCCACTGTGGAGAAGCTTTTTATTCTGATGGAGTCCCAATAATTTATTTTTGCTTTTTCCCCCCCTTACTTCAGGGGTCCTATCTAGAAAAAAGTTGTTATTAGCTAATGTCAAAGAAATTACTGCCTGTGCTCTCTTCTAGGATTTTTATGGTTTCAGGTCTCATATTTAGGTCTTTAATCCATTTGAATTTATTTTTATGTATGGTGTAAGGAAACAGCCTACTGTCATTCTTTTCCAGCTCCATTTTTTGAAAAGACTATCTTTTCCCCGTCAGATATACTTTCTTGCTTTGTCAAAAATTCCTTGACCATTATAGTTGTAGGTTTATTTCTGGGTTTTCTATGCCATTCTGCTGATCCATGTGTTTATTTTCTGTCAGTATCATACTGTTTTGATTACTACAACTTTGTAATATAACTTGAAGTCTAGAATTGTGATAACTCCAGCTTTGCCTTTCTTTTACAAGATTGCTTTTGTTACTCAGGGTCTTTTGTGGTTCCATATAAATTTTAGGATTGATTGCTGTAATTCTGTGAAAAATGCTATTGGTATTTTGATAGGGATTGCATTAGGAGTTCTACTTCTTTTATAATTATCGCCATACATTTTGGTACCAGATCTCATGTTAATCTTGTTTCTCTTGTGTGCCTCTACAAGTCATCTTTATATTCTTGCTGTCCTTTCTTGGAGATGTACTTATTGCATTCCTCACATATTGCACAGGCCATGCAGTAGGTGCTCTGTGAATATTGAGAAAGACAAATCTTGAAGCAAATACAAGAGAGTATCTCACCTATTATTATTATTTTTCTATTATTTGTTTGTTTTGGTTTTAGTTTTTGTTTTGTTTTATTTTTTGTTTTTTGGGGTTTTTTTTCAATGGTGAGGAAAAAATGTGACTGAGGGGGTGAAAGTTATTGAACAATATGCAAACCTGAGAAATCTGGATGTTTCAATCAGTTGAACATCCAAATCTTGATTTCAGCTCAGGTCATGATTGGGCCTCAATCTCAGGATCCACACTCAGTGGGGAGTCTGCCGGAGATTCTCTCCCTTTCTCTCTGTCCCTCATCTATCTATTTCTCTTTCTCTGTCTCTCAAATAAATAAATAAATAAATATTTTTTCAAAAGAGAATGTGCAAACCTGAAACCCAGCCCACTCCAAGGTTCCTGATCCCTTTCCTGTGTTCTTTGTTTTTTTTTTTAATAGCTTTATTGAGACAGAATTCATATGCTATAGAACTTACCCTTTTAGAATGAACAAGTCAGTGATTTGTAGTATATGCGCAGAGTTGTACAATCATCACCACAATCTGATTTTTAGGCTTTCATCATGTGTCTGTTAGCTGTCAGTCACCCCACGCCTCAGTTCCAGGAAAACATTCATCCACTTTCTGTTTCTGCTAATCTGCCTATTCTGGACATTTATTATGAATGGAACCATGCAATGTATTGTCTGTTGTGATTGGATTCTTTCATTTACTAAAATGTTTTCAAGGTTCATCCATCTGGAGCACGTATCAGTACTTCATTCCTTTTGATTGCCAAATAATATTCTACAGTATGGGTGTACTACCTTTTGTTTGTTGGATAAACAAATGGACATTAGTTATTTTCCCTTTTTTAGCTATTATTAATAATGCTTCTATGAATATTCATGCACAAGTTTTATGTGACCTTATGTTCTATTTTTCCTGAATATATACCTAAGAGTAGAATTTCTAGGTTATATTGTACCCCTATATTTAACATGCCAGTGTTTTCCAAAGCTGCTGCACCATTTAAATCCCCACCAATAGTGTATGAGGGTTCTAATTTCTTCATATTCTTGCCAACACCATTTTGATTATATCCATACCACAGGGTATGAAGTGGTATCCCTTTCACCCTGGCTTTTATTTGCATCTCTCTGATGGCTAATGATGTTGAGCATCTTTTATTCTCTTTTTTTTCCCTCAAATTTTATTTTTATTTTTTAAATTTTAATTCCAGTGCAGTTAACATGCAGTGCTGTATACAATAGAGTGACTCAACAGTTCCATGTATTACTAAGTGCTCATTAAGATAAGTGTACTCTTAAACTCCATCACCTATTTCACCCATGTTTCCCACTCACCTCCCCTCTGGTAACCATCTGTTTGTTCTCTATAGTTAAGAGTGTTTTTGATTTGTCTCCCTTTTTATTCCTTGTTTGTTTGGTTTCTTAAATTCTACATATAAGTGAAATCAAATGATCTTTGTCTTTCTCTGACTGGCTTATTTTGCTTAGCATTATACTCTAGCCCTATTCATACCACTGCAAATGGCAATATTTCATTCCTTTTTAGGACTGAATGATACTCCATTGTATGTCTATACCCCCTCTTCTTTATCCATTCATCTATTGATGGGCACTTGGACCGTTTCCATAGTGTTGCTATTGTAAATAATGTTGCAGTAAACATAAGGGTACATATAATCTTTCCAATCAGTTTTTCATATTTTGGGGGTAGATACCCAGTGGTGCAATTACTGGATTATAGGGTAGTTCTGTTTTTAACTTTTTGAGGAACCTCCATACTGTCTTCCACAGTGACTGTACCAGTTTCCATTACCACTAACAGTGCAGAAGGGTTTCTTTTTCTCCACATCATTGCCAATACTTGCCGTTTCTTGAGTTTTTGATTCCAGCCATTTTAACAAGTATGGGGTGATATCTATGCTCTTTCTTGTAAACAATAACTTTTCTCTTACTTGACTGATTGTGTGTTTTTATTTTAATACTCAAAAATGAGTATAACCTCCAAGAGAGTCACATGTCTATCTTAGACCCCTTTGGAAAGGAGTAATGAAATATTTTCCTTTATTTACTATTATTGCTTATATTCCTCAACTAGAGAACCTTGGCTAAATTTTTAAAATCTCATGTTCAAATCTCACCATTCAAACTGTGAGAAAGACAACTATCATCTGATCTCCCTGATATGAGGAAGTGGTGATGCAACATGGGGGCTTAAGTGGGTAGAAGAAGAATCAATGAAACAAGAAGGAATTGGGAGGGAGACAAACCATAAGTGACTCTTAATCTCACAAAACAAACTGAGGGTTGCTGGGGGGTGGGGGGTTGGGAGAAGGGGGTGGGATTATGGACATTGGGGAGGGTATGTGCTTTGGTGAGTGCTGTGAAGTGTGTAAACCTGGTGATTCACAGACCTGTACCCCTGGGGATAAAAATATATGTTTATAAAAAATAAAAAATAATAAAAAAAAAAACTGTGAAACACCTAAAGCCAGCTATTGTTATTGCTGAACATGACTGCATGGTTTCCTCATATGTTAGGTTTTGACTAAATAAGATTCCTGGTCATTTTTTTTTCCAGTTCTACATCTGAAATTTGCCTAAAATTTATCACTTACTTTATTCAGAGTAGTGAGAGTTGGGATCTTTTAGTTTCAAATGCTTACTTCCAAACACATCTGCAATATTTTTAATGAGGAATGGGTGATACTTTATGTTTCAGATTTGTCAAGTTGAGTGGACATAATTCAAACACACTTAGCTCTATGAATAGCAGATTTCCAAAGCGCAATAATTAATAAAATCCAACCCTGGCATATATTGGCTACATCTGAAGAAGATTCATTTATATTATAACCACAGGTATAATTATTTTGTAGGCATAAAAAGGTAAGCACTTCAAAGCATTCTGAGATTCCTCTGTGAGAAAACTGTATTGCAAACTTATTACTTTGGAGGTAGCTGAGAGCTTCCATTGTATCTACAATATTTGATTTCCACTTGAACACAGGCAGCAAAAATGATTTTGTAGAGAGTCTCTGAAGTAAATTTAGCCTGAAACAAGATTAATATTAAGTGTTGTTGTTGGCTTTCTTTCAAAGGATTTGTTTTCCACTTGGGGGTGGTGGTCATTTCTTTTTATCCTGAAGCATCGTGATTTTATAGATTTGTCAAAAAAAATTTTAAAGATTCAAATTAGAATTAATATGATTCATACATACTTATGTAAATAGAACATGTGGTAAATAGGTTGACTTTATTTAAGTATTTAAGTAGCCTCACATAGATTTTAGGAGGAAGAAAAACATGTACTTCTACATTAATACAATTTAAAATCAAAAGCTTTATCACTTTACTAGGCATATTGGATTAAAATTAAGAAATATCTCTCTTTCACCCAGGAAAATGTTAAGATATAAAATGCCTTCTTACATATTCAATAAGCTCTTCTCAAGAATGTGTCTAATCAGGATTTCTCAGCCTTCAATTTTCTCATTTTCAATGCCATTCTAATCTTCCTTCTGCCTTCCCTTTGTTATTTGGCCTTAAAAAAAAAAAATGACAAGATTCATATCTCTGTCCAAATGCTGAACTCTCTTAAGTTTAAGATGGCAATGTTTTTATAGGGGAGTCGTGGTGCTGTCACATTGATTTCAGGAAGCCTCGTTCCTTTCTGTTTTCCCTGTCTTTAAGATGACAACTTGAACAGGATGAGTAGCCACAGATGCTGGCACTGTGTGTCAGCCAAAGAGCAAAGGACCAGACTTGGCCTGTGGAGAGGAGTTGTACAGAATGAGGATGGATGAGAGGAGGGGGAAGTAGAATTACAAAAACCACCTTTGGGATAGAGGGCAATTGCTCTTTATAGACTGCAGTTTCCAGGTCATTTATACTAGAAATGTGTTTTCAAAGGAGAGAATATTGTCCATTAGCGAGCTGATGGTTGCAGTAGGAAAAGCATCTTAGAGACAAGTTTTAGTAAGTTTAGAGTTCAGGACAAAAATATCCAATTTATTATTCTGATAGAGGTGTATGCATGCATGCATGTGTATATCATGTGTATACACATGTGCTTGCAAATGTGTACATGGTTTAACATTTTATTTTCCTTGATCAGTTTGATGAAATAGTGTGTCTTTCATTTATTTGTTACAAAATGATAAAATGTGATTTTAACAAAACTGTAAATTTTTGTCTTCTCAATTGTATTTTAACAACACACATATATTAATTATTCCTGCATTTGCCAAATTGAAAGAGGTTTAATTCTGATGTGCTGAGTTCAGTAGCAACACCAAAATCCAGTCATCATCATTCTTGGGTATTAAGTTCCATCTAAGATGATTGTTTCAACCATACCGTTCCCTCCCCAGCAAATCAATGCGGGTTGTGTGAGAAAAAGCAGAGGAGAAAATTTTTGTGTTGGTTGCAAGAAATAGGAGAAGAGAAAGATATAGAATGTTTACAACAGCAGTAATAATACTAATGACAATAACTTCAACCATTAATGTCTTCTGAGAACCAGTTTTTTGCCAGGCACAATGCTAAGTGGTGTGTGTATATTATCTTATTGTTTCTCTTAGTAGCTCCACATGGCCAGCACTATTATTAACCCCGTTTTACAGTAGAGAAAGCAGAGGCAAAGACCTTTTTAGGAACAGTTCCCAAATGTCCTGCTGGCTGCAAATCCAGAAATCATACATGGATACTCTGACTTTAGAGTCCATCTCTAATTCTTTGTCCTTTCATTTCTTAACACAAACACAAAATATCCATAGGCCACCCACCTGCCTCAGAGTACTATCCATAAGCTCCTGGCACCAAGGTGCTTTTCTTCAAACATAATAGAGGATTTGAGAAATCTATTTAAGCTATTGCAAGTTGCTTTGAAAATGTTGGTTCAAATATTTTAGCTAGTACATCATTACAAGACTGCCCAGTTGGAGGTTTTTGTAATTCTTTACTTTTTTTATTTGGGGAGGGTGCAGAGTGTTGAAGATTATTGTATAAAAAGAGCAAGATATTCAAAATCATCTTAAAAACCTAATTTTATGTGATCAGTGATATGGTCTCAATCCTGGAATTTAGACAGACCTTATCATTGAAATGGTTGATTTGAAGGCTTGTTTAAAGAGATGAATGTCAACCTGCCTCCTGGGATCCATCTACCAAGAGACTTTCCCCTAAAACAATTAGAAAAAATTTTGAAATAAAAGGCTCACTACTTCTTACAATTTTATCATATGTCTCATGATGCAGAAAATGTAATTCCCTCCAAGATACCATATGGCACATTGGTTCCAATTGTTAGCCTTTGAGAATTATGTTTTATCATCTTAACTTCTACAGATTTGAGCTCTGAAGATTTATCCAAAGTGCTTCCTCTTATTATGAGCATGTTTCTAAGATTTGGGTCTTATAGTCCTTAGGATTTCTTTTCCAATATAAGCAAGTAATACCTACATAGTGCTTACTGTATCTCAGGGACTATTATAATTACATTAAATTTGTTTAATTCATTTAATTCTTACAGTACCCTGTGAGGTAGGCGTTATTCCCCATTTTACTGGTGAGAGAAATGAAACAGAGATATTTTAATAACTAACACAGTGGAACATAGCTCTTATATATCAGAGCTCGGTGTTGAATCCAGGCAATCTGGCCTAGGGACTTTGTTGCTCACCACTCTATTGCCCTCTAATGTTAAGCGTCAGTCTGCATGTCAAGCAAATACAATGCTGGAGTATTTTGCTTAGTGTTTATGAGTATTTCTGTGTCTACAATCTAGAGAGGCACTACTGAATGCAGAGTTCCTAGTCTACCATCAGAGATACAGATGAGGTATCTGGAGGTGATCTTTAATTATATCACCTTATATCTGCCTTTGAATTGAAGGAAGTAATCTGAGATAGGTATCTATTGCTGCATAACAAATTATCCCAAAATTTAGTGACTTCAAGCCATGAACATGTGTTATGTCCCAATCTCTGTGAGTCAGGAATCCAGGGACAGCTCAGCTCCATGTCTGGCTCAGGGTCTCTCACAGAACTTGTCATGAATGTGTGGACTGGAGCTGTGGTCTCATCTCCAAGCATGACTGGGGAGGATCTGCTTGCATGGCAGTGGGCAGTTCCCAGTGCTACATGGACCTCTCCAGGGAGAAGTTTACAGCATGGAAGCTGCCTTCCTCATAGTAAGCCAGCAAGAGAGGGCAACTCAAGACAAGCTACCATTCTTCTGTGACTTCTGTGACTATCACTCTTGCTGTATTGAAAGACAGTCAGTAAATCCAGTCTAGACTTTAAGGGAGGGGATTACAAAGCACATAAATATCAAGCAGTGAAGTTGTTTGTCAAACAATGTGCCTCCTATTGTCAGCTTAAGTTAATTTAGAATTGCTATGGAGTAATGAAAGACCAGTGAATCTGTTGTCTCCTTGCCTGTTTATATAGTTAATGGACACAGCAATTTTCTTTTTTCTTTTTTTTTTTAAGATTTTATTTATTTATCTGACAGACAGAGATCACAAGTAGGCAGAGAGGCAGGCAGGGAGAGAGGAGGAAGCAGGCTTCCTGCTGAGCAGAGAGCCTGATGTGGGGCTGGATCCCAGGACTCCGGGATCATGACCTGAGCCAAAGGCAGAGGCTTTAACCCACTGAGCCACCCAGGCACCCCTGGACACAGCAATTTTCTATTTAAAGCTGCCTTTTTTTTTTTTTTTTTGAAAAGAGCTGCTTGTGTACCCTTCATTAACTTCACACCAATTTTGCTCAGTTTGCTATGCTATGATAAGATGTTTTAATTATATCCTCTCTGCTTCAGGGTGACTGGTCTTCTTTGCAGGGATAAGAGAAGTTAGTATTTTGGCAGAATTGACTGGTTAATTTGTTTAAACAAGTAGTTAATTCAGGCATGCAACCGACTTGACTGATCTGAGTCCATTTAGTAATGCCTCTTTGGCTGAGTTAATCAGATGGCATGCTCATTTAGCTTTAAGTCAAAAAGGTCTGAGAAGGAGAGTGGGTTTTCCCTAACCTATTTTTCAGATCCAAAATAAGGATAAATATAGGATTAACAAATAAATACCTCACGAAGACAATAAATATAAATTGTACTTTTATATGTAAGATTATTTTTGATGAATGGTTATCCCCATCACACAATGATACCAGGTTTGAATTTTGAAACACATCCTTTCTCAAAGAATTATCAATTGTTATTCTTTGCAAAAATGTTCTTTCAATGATACATGCATTTTTCTTCTAGTTATCATTACAAAATGATTCTGATTTTTAGGGTGAATTGGTAATGGATCTACTGATGTCATATTTGTTCACATCTCAGATAATTTTTATTTCTTTTCAGAATTCATTAATATGCCAGTCATTTATTAATTCAGCAGTTGTTGAGTGAATGCCTACTTTGGGCCAACCAGCATTCTAAACACATCAGTTCAATTCCAGCCATTGTATCTTACTCAAAAAATCCTTTGAAGTATGAGAATATTTAGTACCTTGCACTGGATTGAGGTAGCAATACTAATTTCTTAATATTTTCATTAGCAAATGAGCCTCAGATAATTATGTAATCTTTTTATTGTTTCAGAAAAGCTGTCCTCTTAAAGAGTATTTTAAATGTCACCAAAATTAATATATGATTCTCTAAGAATGATGCTTCATAAGGAGATTTAAAAAAAAAAAACACCCTCAACACAGATATAGAAATATAAATTACCCTAGTGAGAAAAGAACACAATTATTGATTGGATCCAAACCTTGATTATGAGTCAGTAGCAAATAGTAAAAGAGGGATAATGATCCATTACTAAATGAAAATAATTTAGCTTGATTATTTCTGCATTTTCAAGTGCAGCAAGATCAGCCACATGCAGACAAGTGGTACAGAGTTGTAAATTAAATGTAGTGATGTTGCGATTATATTTAAGATATCATAATCTCATTTAGTCCCACAGAGCCAAAAGTATGAGCTTCTATGAATAATAATCACCTTATGATTTTTTCCTATTAAGAAATTATACTTGAGACCCTGAATTTTCTTAAGGTTGGTGAGAATTATACTTTTTATGCTCTTACCATTGGTGGTCGATGTGGTTACCTGTACATGTACATGCAATGTCTGACCTCACTCACCATTAAAGATGGATAATAGGTAGGTAGATAGATACATGGATGTATGGATAAATGGATGAATGGGTGGATAGATGGATAGATAAGTAGATCATAATGGCTAAACAACTATATTGAATGGTAGTCAAATGAAGCCTGATGGGCAGAATTAGCAAATTGTGTACTTGTTAGGAATTTTTTAAGGTTTTATTTATTTTTATGACAAGAGAGATAGATCCAGAGAGCTTAAGCAGGGGGAGTGCCAGGCAGACAGAGCCTGATAGGGGCTTGATCCCAAGCCCCTGAGATTAGGACCTGAGCTGAAGGCAGATGCTTAACCAATTGAGCCACTCAGATGCCCCAAACTTGTTAGGATTTAAGAGCAAATGTCATTTATATATACATATACATATACATAGACATATACATATACATATATATATATTTTTAAATAACCTCAAATGATTCAATTCATAGTCCTTAATGAAGTCAAGAAAATCATTCAGTACTGAAATCCAGTTAAAAATTAAATATTAAATTCTATAAGTATTGCCTGAGAGCTGACTATTTGCAAATAAATTCTGGGTTTGTTTCACAGGGCTCCAATGCCATTGAAATTATTGTTCTTCTACACTTTCCTTTTCCCCCATAATTCATCTCCTTAGATCACAGCTATTTCTGCTACTCTTTTTTTTTTTCACCCAAGTCACTAAATGTGTAGATCTTCTTTTCAACTCAGCAGCACTTGAGGGGCTCACTCCTCTTATCCAAGTAAGTCATTTCAGTTGAGTCCACACATGACACATGTGGCCCTGGCACATCTGTGAGATGCCAGCAATGTGTTCCACAGTCATCACAAAGTAGCTCCTTGCTGCTGATGATATTGTGCAGGAGAAAGAAATCAATAGGGCCCCAGGCAAGCCTGAGGAAAAGAGTTAATTAAGGGATGAGGAAAAAAGAAGCATCATTGACAAGCTGCAAGATAAGTTTAAAAGGAATGTTTCCAAATGTATTTAAATGAGAAGGGGGGGTTGAGGATGGGGCACAGCGGGAGGAAGCCATGCTCTAACTTTCCGAAGACAGCATCATATATTTAATTGTTCAATGAATTATAGATATGTAAGTGCATGTTAATAAATTTAAAGTCTTCCGATAATTCTGTGAGGACAATGTGTGTGAGGGCCATTATTGATTCCACAGAAGAATCATAGCATGTGATATCCATCATGGTTGGTGTATAGGGGCTAAAATGAAAGAGTCATCATAGCATCCCACAATCAAGTTACAAGTCTGCCCCTCAAACCTCATTTTTCATCCTATTTGGAACAAACTTGCTGTGGTAGGCAGTGTGATGTTTGTAAAGATTTTCAGTGGACTAGATGCCAGTATGCTCTCATTACATATGATTTCTGGGTATGAAGTAAGTGTGCCGGATATGGAGACTATCACACAAGTTGCATCTGTGTTCTTTACCACATGCCTCAGGATTCCAGTAGGACAGGAGAGTATTTGGGATACCAGCAGACACTGAGTCTTGAGTTTTTAGAGAAGCTACATATTGGTTGTCCATGTAGATGAGATGGGTTTTGTTTCTTTGTTTGTTTGTTGTTTCTGTTTTGGCATTCTAGACCAGACCCATTACAGAACTTATGAGGGAAACCCAAACTGTACCTAAGAATTTGCTCTTCCTGGTAACACATTCTCTTTAGTAGTGGAAAGGGGCAGGTGGGAAAAATCTCAAAGCTTTTTTGTGGAGCAGTTATATGGATCTTTTTTTTTCTAACACTTGTGTCATTTTGCTGGCATTGAGAGCATAACTTCTTTTTAATATTTTTGTACTTGATTTCTCCTCTTTTTGCTCTTCATGTGCCTCTAGCATTTCTTCAAGCATTTGACATGTCAGTAATCAAAAATTCCATTTTCAGTACTAAGGATCTTTGTACTTGCTGTTCTTCAGCTTGGAAAACCTTCCTCCAAAACTTCAGTGTGCCCCTCCCTCTTATCTAGGTTTCAGATCACATGAATATCACTTCTTAGATCTTACCCAGCCTCCTAGGTTACCAACATCCTTCTCCCCACCATTACTCTCAACCACATTACACTGGTCTGTCAATGTCACAGAACCTATCAGTAGTTGAAATAGTTTTTTGTGTCTTTGTATGTGTGTCTTTCCATACCAGAATGTAAGTTCCTGAAAACAAGGAACTTTTATTGGTAAACTCTAATGTTTACTAATCAATTGAATGAATTATGCATCATGAACTGATATTAAAGAAGGAAAAGAAACAGTGGAGAAGTAGAAGAAATATTTTCCAAGTATGAGGGAGTTATTAACTTCAACCAAGTAAATATGTGTGTCAAGTGCGTAAGAGCATCTGGTGAGAAAAAGATTATGACTGAACAGCAGTTTAGGTAGTTTACAGAAGTCATGGATGCCGAGCTAAGAAGATGAAATATCTTTCTGTGGGCAAAGATGTCACTGCAAGTTGTATAGAAGATGAGATAGATCAACTCCAAGAATTAGTTTGGGTTTTCAGAAGCATAATATTCTTAGTGAAATAAGGACGGATTATAAAAGCCTAACTGAAATCCTAACCATATTAAAGTAGATGGCTCTGCTTCCTGATTTTATTGAGAAACTAGAAGGCCAAAATGGATTGCCATTTGCTTTTAAGAAAACTATCTAAGTGTAGTTGGTCAATGCATTGATTCTTGGCCTGTAGCATCAGCATCAACATAACCTAAGATCTCCTTAGAAATGCAATCTCAGGTTTCAGATTAATCCATCTGAATCCAAGTCTGCATTTAACAGGATTCTTCGGATGATTCTTATGCATTCACTGAGCAATTGCAGTCTTGTGCAAAGATTGAGCCCTAGATAATTGCATCTTGGGTAGGGCATGTTCTAAGGGGCAGAAGAGAACCATTTCTGCTGTAAGGCAACAACTCTGAAATCTTGTCCTCTAGCTGTAAAACCTAACTGCAATGAAAATTTCAAATTGCCCATCAGCACAAATAAAGATAATTGTATTTGATGCCTCCAGTGCATGCTTAAGATAGTGAGGAATGCCCACAAAGTAAAAGAAAGATCAGCTCTGCAAAACAGTGGAATTACTTGACTACGATTTCAATTGCCTTCCCATTACAGATGATAAAACATGCATTCTAAAAATGACTGGAGAACAGTATAAGCCCATACTTAGCCAAGTGCTAGATTCTGAGCTTAAAGCTATCAGTGTTAATATAAGTCTTGAGAAGGTAGAGATTATTATACCGAGGAGCTGAAGAAAGTTTGACTTTTTTTTTCTCAGTCATCTCTGCAATTGCTACAAAATTATACTGACCTTTGTAATACTCAGTGAACTCTTTGCTCTCTGTTGGCCTTAAATTCCACAATCTGACTAAATATGTCATAGAGAAAAAATTCTTTTTAATTGTTTTTAAATTGGTAGTCATTTCATTCAGCTCTTTTACTGCTTTCTTTATTTCATTGTATTACACGTAGCCCAGAAAAATGGGAGCAAAAAGGTTTTCCAAAGTCTATGATTGTAGTCAAGTAAAAAACACAGCTATTTTGAGAAATTGGTCAGGATGCTACAATGAGCAACAACCCACCAAAAAAGGAAGCAGCCTGCTAAACCTCTCTTCTGATTAATTTCCAGTCTGTTTCATTTTCAGGTAGGTCTATTCCCAGAGTTAATGTGATAGTAGATACAAGAGGGTTATCACTGGTAATGTGAATGACCAAATTTTATTGACTTTATTTTTTTAATCCAACTTTTTAAAAAGAGAAAAATATTTATTTGAGAGAAAGAGTGATCAGAGAGCAAGTTGGGCAGAGGAAGAAGGAGAGAAAGAACCCCAAGCATGCTTCATGGCTAGTGCAGAGACCAACTCTGAGCTCAGTCTCATGACCCTGAGATCACGATCTGACCTGAAATCAAGAATCAGATGCTTAAATGAATATGCCAACCAGGTGCCCCTAAATCTAACTTCAGTAATAGCTTTTCTCCCTTTATATTATTCCCTCAATGCAAACGAAGACACTCTTCATGAGTTAAAGCAGGTTTTCTTAATAATCAGTTACTTCTAAGCCACTGGTAAAGCATAATTTTTTTGAAAATTAAAAAATATGACTCTCATATAAATATGAAATGAACATATCAAACATTTTATTCATCTCATTAATTAATGACAGAACTAGGAAGATGGCAAAGCCAGTATTTATAGGCACTTTAATAAAGGAATGTTAGAATAAAATTGCTAGGATAGTTATGAAATTGGTTAATGTTCATTGGGGTAATAAACTACAAACTGACATTTTTTCCCCTGCTGTACAAAAATTATTTGCATTTTTACTGAACAAGATATCTACAAGTTAACTTCATTGAACTAGGGCCCTCTAGTCAATAGTGAATAGTAAGTTTAATAAAGTGCATTTCCCTAAATAATGGAATGATCCTTGTCTAGGCCTGCTAAATCCCCATGGAAAATATCACTTATCTTTTTTTTTTTCTTATTTTCAAGTTTTAAATATCCCCCACCCCCGGCAAAATGTTATTTTTTTTTAATTTAATTATATTTTTTCAGTGTTCCAAGATTCATTGTTTATTCACCACAGCCAGTACTCCATGCAATACGTGCCCTCCTTAATACCCACCACCAGGCCCTCACAACCCCCCACCCCCACCCCTCCAAAGCCCTCAGTTATGTTTCTCAGAGTCCACAGTCTCTCATGGTTCATCTCCCTATTCATTTTCCCCCAACTCACTTCTTTTCTCCTTTACCCAATGTCCTCTATGTTATTCCTTATGTTCCACAAGTAAGTGAAACCATATGATAATTGACTATCTCTCCTTGACTTATTTCACTCAGCATAACCTCCCGTCCTATCCATGTTGATACAAAAGTTGGGTATTCATCCTTTCTGATGGAGGCATTATATCCCGTTGTATATATGGACCATATCTTCTTTATCCATTCATCTGTTGAAGAGCATCTTGGCTCTTTCCAGTTTGGCAACTGTGGCCATTGCTGCTATGAACATTGGAATACAGATGGCCCTTCTGTTCACTATTTCTGTATCTTTGAGGTAAATACCCAGTAGTGCAATTGCAGCATCATAGGGTAGCTCTATTTTTACTTTCATAAGGAATCTCCACACTGTTTTCCAAAGTGGTTGCACCAACTTGCATTCCCACTAACAGTGTAAGAGGCTTCCCCTTTCTCTACATTCTCTCCAACACATGTTGTTTACTGTGTTGTTCATTTTGGCCATCCTCATTGGTGTAAGGTGATATCTCAATGTGGTTTTAATTTGAATCTCCCTGATGGCTAATGATGATTAATATTTTTTCATGTGTCTGTTAGCCATTTGTATGTCTTCATTGGAGAAGTGTCTGTTCATGTCTTCTGCCCATTTTTTGACGTGATTATCTGTTTTGTGTGCATTGAGTTTGAGGAGTTCTTTATAAATCTTGGATATCATCCCTTTGTCTGTAGTGTATTTGCAAGTATCTTCTCCCATTCCATGGGTTGCCTCTTTGTTTTGTTGACTGTTTCCTTTGCTGTGAAGAAGCTTTCGATCTTGATGAAGTCCCAAAATTTCATTTTCGGTTTTGTTTCTTTTGCCTTTGGAGACATATATTGAAAGAAGTTACTTTGGCCGATGTCAAAGAGGTTACTATGTTCTCCTCTAGGATTTGATAGATTCCTGCCTCACATTCAGGTTTTTATCCATTTCAAGTTTATCTTTTTGTATGGTGTAAGAGAACGGTCAAGTTTCATTCTTCTATATACAGCTGTCCAATTTTTCCAGCACCATTTATTGAAGAGCCTGTCTTTTTTCTGTTCTGCATTTTTTTTCTGCTTTGTCAAAGATTAGTTGACCATAAAGTTGCAGGTCTATAGCTGGGCTCTCTACTCTGTTCCACTGGTTTATGTGTCTGTTTTGTGCCAGTACCATGCTCTCTTGGTAATCACAGCTTTGTAGTAAAGCTTAAAATCAGGCAACATGATGCCCCTAGCTTTGTTTTTCTTTTTCAACATTACCTTAGCAATTCGGGGTCTCTTCTTGTTCCATACAAATTTTAGGATTGTTTGTTCCAGAACTTTAAAAAGTGCCGGTGGAATTTTGATTGGGATAGCATTGAAAGTATAGATGGCTCTAGGCAGTATAGACATTTTAACAATGTTATTCTTCCAATCCACGAGCATGGGATGCTTTTCCTTCTTTTGCTATCTTCTTTAATTTCTTTCATGAGTGTTCTGTAGTTCCTCAAGTACAGATCCTTTACCTCTTTTGTTAAGTTTATTCCCAGGTATCTTATGGTTTTCAGTGCTATAGTTAATGGAATTGATTCTCTAATCTCCTCTTCTGCATTTTCTTTGTTAGTATATAAGAAAGCAGCTGATTTCTATACATTGATTTTGTATCCTGCCACATTACTGAATTGCTCTGTGAGTTCTAGTAGATTGGGGGTGGAGTCTTTTGACAAGTTTTAAATATATTTTTAATAACACTATTGGCTTTTAGACAGATCACAAATAAATTCTAATTCACTGTTTATTCTCTGTACTTTATTTTGATCAGAGTCAATGAATGGTAATTTGATTCTTCAGAATTTCTTGGAAGATAAGAACAATGTCAAGTTATTCTAAACATCCCCCTCCTATCAGTGATCTTTCCATGTTAGGACACTCCCTGTCCCATATGACCCCATAAAATTATGGACTCACTACAGTTTATTTATGTAGTGCAAGTGAGAGATGATTGGAGCAGAACCAGCCTTATGATCATGCAGATAGAAAGGAAGGGATGAAATATACCTAGAAAATAAAATCAATAGATACTCATGCTACCTTGAGCATAAAAAAGACTGAGAGAGGAAAGAGCCAAAATTGATCATGGGATTTTACTCAGAATAAATATGATCTTTGACATTTTGGCTTTATGGTACTAATGAGACACAGAGATTAAGATATTGATAAGGCAGTTAAAATTTTCCCAGTGGGATTTGGGTCAATACTGGAGACAGGTATACACTTTGCTAGGTACCCATTGATGGTGATAGTTGAAATCATGTGAACAGATTTAAGTACAGTCACCTACAGAGGTGATTGATAGGAACACAGGACCTAAGACCAAACCCAACATCAACAGTGCTAGAAAAAGAATAGGCAGTGAGGAAAGGATAGTCAGATACTAAGATAATTAGAATATGGTGATCTGATTGCATGCAACTCACCTTGAAAATATAAAAAAGAAATACAGTACCTTCAACACACATACAGAAAAATTTTAACTTCACAAATATTAATATTGCCTGCTTCTTTCTAAATTACTACAAACAATTTTGTAAGGCATCTCTAGTAAGTCCATAGATTCTGAGAGTAGAAATGAGGTGCACAGATCTGTAATTTTCCTTTAAAACAAGAACTGATTGAGACTTACCTGAGAGGGCTGGGAAATAAGGGTAAACATGAAATTGAAGGGATACAGGTGGCCATAGAGTCATCCACCAGTCAGTTTTGGGGGACTTTGGGCCCTATATTTGATGTACTTAGAGTGGATTTCACTACACTATGTAAGCTATTTGAATTGACTGTTGAGAGTCTTGGAAACTCTAGGTAGATCATTATTTCATCAGGTATATCTTTAATTAGAGGTAATAGCCCAAGACACTTACTGTCTACCTTAAATGTCAGCAGTTGATGTAGGCAAGAAGAGAATCATAAGACTATTTTGCCAAGGAACTACAGGATACTTGTTGGCCTACATCTCCTACAGACTTGGGTTCCCAGCTAGTCCCCTCATTCAGTAATCTCATAGTGTTTCATTTACTTTGTCTTTGGGTTGAATGAGGATGATCCTGGGTTGCTTGTTATTCTGCTCACTCCCACATTTGCTTGCCAAATGTGTGCATGACCTGAGAATTCATCTGTCAATTTCACGACTGCTTCTACATTCCAATAGTTGACTTGACAGCAGATATAATTTTGACAAAATTAGAAAATTTTATGGAATGGGTTTGTCTCATTTGATTTCTGACACAGTTGTTAAAGAATTGTGTTCTTGCCCCCAACTCCCCTCTTCTTGGCAATCTGGATGATACTGGGGAGCAGCAGATCGGGGAGCTAGTCTCCCAGTGAAATCTTGCCTTTTTCAGTGGACTAATGCCCAGATGATCCTTTGATCATCTGGTTAAGTAAAGCCCTCGCTCTCTAAAAAACCTCAGTTCCACAGGGTCTCAGCTCACAGAGCACATCAGCAGCCATTCTGGCATATTTATAGCCAGTGGGAATCCGGGTTTCTCCACACATTTGTAAAGCCACCAGATAAGATGATAGTCCATGTGACGGCAGTTTTCCACTGCTGAAATGTTCCTACACAGACATTTAGAAAGGAAGAGAATGGCATATTCCTGGCATATTCCAGGACCTTGACTGTAATGCTTTTGTTTTTTTATAGAAATAATGTGACTATGTTTTTCTTTTCCAGTTAGATATTCTGCACTTACATAAATAATTGGAACTGCAACAAACATTTTACTTTTATTTTCCTTTATAAGAACACAGAACAATCTGGTTTACTTTTGAGTAGATTTGATCTTAACAACAAAAATAAAAAAAATATGCACAGACACACGACTGGACATGTATAATGCACATGTGATTCTTAAGATTTGAGCAAAAGTACAAACATGCAAATATTTGGCATTGTGTATATAAGACATCTGAATAATTAACCTCATGGTTCTTTCATTGACATGTTTGGGAATTATACGGACCCAGGATGTGGAAACATGTACTGACCTCATTTTCATGAAAAGACCAGAATTTTTTTTCACATAGAAAAATGTTCATTCATATTGGAATTAATATTCACTTTATGCAGTAACACTACCATAAAATGTTCATAAAAAGGATTGGGGTTTTGGGGTTGTTTTTGCTTGTTTGTTTGTTTTTTAGATTTTATTTATCTATTTGAGAGAGAGAGCATGAGCTGGGGCTGGGGTGGAGGAACAAGTAGACTTCTGGCTGAGCAGGGAGCCCCTCAAGAGGCTTAATCATAGGATTCTGAAAATCATAACCTGACCTGTAGTCAGATGCTTGACCCACTGAGCCACCCGGGAGCCCAGAAAGCTCTTATATGATTCTTAGATAGGCAATATATTAATTCAATGCACCATAACATCTTTTTAAAAAAACAGATTTTATTTATTTAAGAGAGAGAAAGAACACTTGAATAGTAGGGAGGAGCAGAGAGAGAGAAGAAGGTTGACTCTTTGTTGAGTGCAGAGTCCTACTCGGGGCTCAATCTCAGGACCAGAGATCATGACCTGAGCTGAAATCAAGAGTTGGATGCTTAACTGACTGAGGCACCCAGGCACCCATAACATCTTTATCTAGTCTGCGAAATAACAGGCTTCATTATAAAGGTCTGTATTAACTCCTTTAGTTGATAGGATTAATATTTACTGTTTCTGCACGAATGTGATATAAGCAAGTTCTCTTTCTTCTGTTTTATCTGTTCCTTCTTCTCCCTCTCCTTTTCTGTTGTTAGTTTTCAAAAGTCCTTCTAGATGAAAAGAATATTGCCCAGTGTTGTGACTCTGTCATTTCTTTTCTTTCTTTTTTTTTTAATTTTTTATTTTTTATAAACATATATTTTTATCCCCGGGGGTACAGGTCTGTGAATCGCCCGGTTTACACACTTCACAGCACTCACCAAAGCACATACCCTCCCCAATGTCCATAACCCCACCCCCCTTCTCCCAACCTCCCTCTGCCCAGCAACCCTCAGTTTGTTTTGTGAGATTAAGAGTCACTTATGGGGGTGCCTGGGTGGCTCAGTGGGTTAAGCCGCTGCCTTCAGCTCAGGTCATGATCTCAGGGTCCTGGGATCGAGTCCTGCATTGGGCTCTCTGCTCAGCAGGGAGCCTGCTTCTCTCTCTCTCTCTCTCTCTCTCTCTCTCTGCCCGCCTCTCTGTCTACTTGTGATCTCTCTGTCAAATAAATAAATAAATAAATCTTAAAAAAAAAAAAAAAAAAGAGTCACTTATGGTTTGTCTCCCTCCCAATCCCATCTTGTTTCATTGATTCTTCTCCTACCCACTTACGCCCCCATGTTGCATCTCCACTTCCTCATATCAGGAAGATCATATGATAGTTGTCTTTCTCTGCTTGACTTATTTCACTAAGCATGATACGCTCTAGTTCCATCCAGACTCTGTCATTTCTTAACATAACTAATTTTGGTGTCTTCTGTTGAGAACTCACTTTTAGGCTTGACATTTAGCTTTACACAGCACTTGGAATAGTGTACTGATAAATACTTTCTTCACAGCTGTGCCCCTTTGAGCCTCTTAACACAATGAAGTTGTTGTCATCATTCTCTTGTGTAGATAGGAAAGTAAGTGACAGAGAGGGTAAACAACTTGCACTCAAGAACTCACAGTTGTTAAGTGTTAAAACAGAGATTCAAATCTAGGCTATTTTATGAGCTTGTGGATGAATCTCTTTATGACACTGCTCTTGATTTTTGATGGAATGGAGTATGAAACCTATAAGTTCAGCCACAGGAGATACAATCTAGTTATATGCAAAGTGCCATTTTTTATTTTCTACAAGCATCAAGATTCAATACTTACTTCTGTTCCCAATATTGGATTTATTTTATAATAGCCTAGTCTCATTACTGTTTACATTTCAGAGATGTTAATGGGTTTTGCTGTTTGTTTGTTTTAGAACAGTATATTGAGAAAGTAAAATGTTCATGAAGTTGCAGAGAGGGTCATTTCACATAGCAATGCCAGATCTTGCTCCTCACCTCAAACATTCAAATGCCCATCTGATTTGAATTCCTTCGTGAAGATCTCTGAGTAGAATAAAGGAACATGCTCTGGACTTAACCAGAAATTTTGTTCTTTTTTATGTCCTTTCCCTGTTTTGTTGATGTGAGCCCTGAGCTTCTAGCACAGGTGACTTCCTCTTTTACAAATGTCTTCTGGTATGGGATTTCTTTTTGCTCACGACCTGAGCCAAAAGCAGAGGCTTAACCCACTGAGCCACCCAGGTGCCCCAGTAAATGGGAATTTAAATGCAGGCCCCACTGACTTCAAGGCCATCTTCTCTCCATCTCACTGTTGCGTAGGCAAGAACAGCTGATGAGTAGAACCAGCAACCAAGCCACTGTCTCCTCTCTTCTCCCGTACAGCATATATTCCCAGATAAGATAGCATACATCGAAGACACATGAAGAGTTCTTATAAAAAGTTTCTAAAATAGAGATTTAGAAAGTTAACGACTTTTGTAATCCATATCCAAAGAACCAAGGATAACTTTGCCTCAGTGGCCTCAATTGCAAAATACCTCTGGTAAAGGAAACTGAGCAAGAAAAGTTATTTAATGTCTTTGGAGTTTATTATAGTACTAAAGTGTTTTATCAGTGTGAAACATTAGAAGTTAATCATCTCTACGTGTTAACATCTCCCTACACTCTTCCTGCTATCCCTTGCTTTCAGAACAATTTTTTAAAAAATATTTATGTCTTGAAAGTGAGAACAGAATGAAATAAGGACTCTTTTTTCATTTCTAATTTAAGATATACACAGATGATGGTGCTTAGCCTCATGTTACTGAATTTGTGCAAGGAGCAAAAAAGACATCTAATTAAACATATGCTACTGAGTACAAAACTGAAAGACCTTCACAGAATAACCCTAGTCATTAATCCTAAAAAAAGATAATCAATGTGCAAAGAATGTTGTCTGGTGACTTCTGGTCATTTACCTTTCCCAGAATATTCAGTAGCTATCTCCTATGATCTTTACGTTACTTGTTAATGAACAAAAGAATAAGAGAAGACAGAAAAGAAGAAATCAGCAAGTCAGCACTGACCTAATTATTGGAAATTGAATGTCTTTACAACTGACCTGCAGGCAACTCAGGAGTGGGGAAATATTTTTGGTTAAGCATTTCATTATTTCATATGAATCATACAGCTTAGAGCAAAAAGAATTCCTGTATAAGTTCTAGCAGTTTTGGAGTGGAGTCTTTTGGGTTTTCCACATATAGTATCATATCATCTGCGAAGAGTGATAATTTGACTTCTTCTTTGCCGATTTGGATGCCTTTAATTTCCTTTTGTTGTCTGATTGCTGAGGCTAGGACCTCTAGTACTATGTTGAATAGCAGTGGTGATAATGGACATCCCTGCCGTGTTCCTGAGCAAAAAGAAGAGAGTTCAGCCAGAATTCATGAGTTTGAAGGGTAGACATGTTTACCTGTACATTGGCTTTATCATGATACACTCGGACAGACAAGATGATTTTGCCATCTGCTTGGTCACTGACAAACGTATTCTGATGAAGAAAAAATAACTTTCTTATTTTCCTTCCTTCCTCCCTCCCTTCCTTGCCCTTTCCTCCTTCGTGCCTTCCTTTCTGCCTTCTTCCTTCCAGCCTCCCTCCCTTCTTCCTTCCTTCCTTCCTTTCATTTCAGACTCCACCTCTTCCTCTAAGACATTGATTTAGGAAGAGATTACTGATTTGACCCATATTATTTTAAAGATGTTTTCATAATGGTTCATAATATTTCAATGTGATTTTGAAAGCAAAGACAATAGATAACAAGTGAAGATAAAAAAATTAAAGGAAGAAGGTCAAAAGGTAACCTTTTAGTTATGCTTCTTCTGTTGCTCTTCTAGACTTCTTCCTTCATACCACAAAACAGAAATTGAGCTGGAAAATTAAACCATGGGCCCATATTAAAATTCTGTATGATATATGTATATCCTAGAAAAAAATATATATATCTCATAGATATGTAGATATATATATATAGTTAGATATAGATATATAGATATCATAGAATGAAATCTAAATAAAAATTATATATATGTCATGATTGTTACTTGTTTGGTATTTACTTAAATTAGTTTTTCATTAATGCTAATTATGGGCACATCCTGCTTCATCAGTGCCCATCTTGATAACTTTATAGCAACATGACCCCCATCATGCCCTGCCCTCCTTCTGGGTCCTACGGACTCCTTTCTTTTATCTCCCTTTCAACAGTCTCTCTCCCAACATACTCTCGTTTCCCCAGATGTCTGAGGAGATCACCTGGTAGAAGTTATGAAGAACCTAATTCAATTTTTGTTTCTTTGTTTACGACAACTTGTTTTATTGAGTCTAGGTAATCATTCTCTTCCTCACAAGAGTCCTCTCACTTCTCAACTCTCTTCTTTTTTTTCTTCGAACTTTTGTCAGGGACCTCATGAGCTATCAGCCCTTCTATCTGGTGTTCCTTTATTTCTTCCTTCGTTGCACCTGTGTGCCCAAATCAGGCCCACACAATGTCTTTTAAGTGTAACGGAAATACTGTGGATATCCTGGTAACAAGGATAAAGTAAAGAAAGTAAAGAACACCCTGCGTAGGCTGGAACCACGTTTTGTCATCTAGTTTTGTTGTACAAGAATCATTTTTAAAAGGAGTTGGACCGGAGCCTCCACAAACTTCCCATGGGCCTTATTAGAGCTCTTAACAGGTTGAGCTCTTTGCAGATGCTTTGGCCCCGAACCACACCTTACTTCCTAAATGTCCTCAAAAGAAATGCTTAAAAAACAGTAGAGTATGACTCTACTGCTCTCTACACTGCCTGCTTCTGGAGGCCATACTTGTTCAGTCTGTCACCACTGCCATCTGGAAACATATTGTGAGTACCATATATACAAAGCATCCTATCAGGGATGAGGATTAAAGATAGATTGTGTTCAGGTCCTTCTGGAATGTATTTCTCACTTATGGGGAGGCCCACACACATGGGTGCATTTCTCCACTTTGCAGGATTTCTTTTAAATGCAATCTCAGTCCAGCGGCTTAGCAGATACATATAATAAGAGTGGAAATAAACTGAAAATTTGAAGTCAATTGATGGTCATATTGGGGTTCATTATGCTAATCTAATTTTTGTGATGCAATTGTTTTGGTAACATCTTGATTGAGATATAACCCATATACCATAGAATTTACCCGTTTAAAGTTATGCATGCTTCACCACAATTCATTGTATGACATTTGGCCATCCCTAAAAAAGCCCTCTACCCTTTAGCAGTCACCCCTCATTTCCCTCCTATCCTCTTCCTCCATCAGTCATGGGCATTCATTCTCTAATCTAATTTTGTCTCTAAGATGCACATTCCTGTAAATGAAATACAACATGTGGTCCCTTGTGAGTGGCTTCTTTCGATTAGCATAATGTTTTCATGGTTCATCCATGTTGTAGCATCTATCAATACTTCATTGCTTCATATGGTCAAATAATAATACATTGTATGGATATGCTACATTTTGTTTATCTATTCAAAAGATGGTGGGCATTTAGATTGCTTCTACTTTTTTTTTTTTGGTATAATGAATAATGCTGCTATGAACATTTGTGTATAAATTTTTGTGCGAATGCATGTTTTCCTTTTTCTGGAGAATACCTAGAAAGAAATTGCTGAGTCATAGTTAATGTTACAGTTAGCTTTTGAGGAACTGCCAGATTATTTCTCAAAGCAGCTGCACCAATTTACATCCCCATCAGCAATGTATGAAGATTCTAATTTCTCCACATCCTCACCAATATTGTTATTATCTGTCTTTTTTATCATAGCCATCCTGGTGATTGTGTAATGATATACTACTCTAATTTTGTATTTGCATGGAACGTTTTATAATAGAATTGCAAAAAGGAAATAAATATCAAACTCTCTGTTTAAAACAGTCATTTGCACAAATATTTCATTTATGCTAAAAAAAAGGTTGTAAAAAACCTACCATAGCTTGTGCACCAACCTATTTTTGGAATCCTAAATCCAAAAAAGAATATGATGTGATAGTATGAAACTGTGGAGAATATGTATATATTTTTTTTACGTTTGGAGCAGTTGTTGGCTCTGTGTTGCTACAAATCCTCTCTTAGAATAGTAAAATGAAAACACATGGTATTTTGCACACCAGAATGTTTGCAACTATTACCTAGTTTTAAGATATTTTAGTTCAAAATTGACTTTTTCTTTTTAAAAAACTGTGTTTGAAACAATTGTGTTCCTTTTGTGGCTAAAAAATACAGTCCAAGATCTCTTTGAGGATGATTGTTGATGGGTCTGTCTTACTTATGAAGAAGGATCAACATACCTTTCCATTTCTAAAACATGAATATTTAAAAAGCAGATTAGAAATGGGGCTCTATTGTTATCTATTGTTACTTAGGATCTTCTTTCTTATGCTTGTTCTGATGGACAATGGCTTATTCTGAAATACTTCCACATCATCCAGGAAAATGGCAGATTAGTTACATTAAACAAACCATTAGTTAGCTTCTCTCCATATTGTATAACTTAAGAAAAATCTATTACCATTGCTTAAAATAAGAATATTAAAAATATTTCATTGAATTGGTTTTAATCTCCTTTTTAATAGAACTAATTATTCTGGAATTGTTTTATTCTTTTCTTTATAATCCAATGGTGTTCATGCAGGTATCATTTTAAGTAATCAGCCTTAGTGTAATCAGTAATTAAAATTATAGCCAACTACAGGTGCTGCTAATTGTTAATCAATTAGACACATAATGAATGCATATCTAATTGAAATACTGATTGAAGTATTGATAGTTACCCAGAGGTTTTTATTTTTTTTCCAAAATAAACTATCTCTTACTGTTCTTAAATTAGAATGAGTTATTGAGATGATGCTCCTAACTACTCTGAGTAGCTTCTCTGAATTTTAGTGAGAAAATGGACCCATTCTTTCTGCATGTATAAATAAAATTGGTACAGTTGATCAGAATTGACCTGAGTGCCTGTTGAAGAGGTCTGTGAATCTTAATTGGTTTATTAGCATATTAATAGGCAACATTTCTGCAGATGGTTCTGTGGGTCCTGAGTATCTGGATTTGGCAAATTCGGGGACGATGATATAGGAACCTAACAGTCATTAAACACTGATGGAATCCCTGTTTTGCCAGGAGGCTGCAGTTGGTATCACTGTCAGCCTGCTGATCAGTCTTTACAGGAATTAATTAGCTCACATATTTATAGCAATTTGGTAGTTATAATATCTGCATGACAAAAAAAAAGATCTGAATTTATTCTTTTTGAAAAAAATGATTGTTGAAGTTCACAAGACAGGCTAAAGCTTAGAAAAGAATATTTTGTCTATGCCATCATAATTGAACATTATTTTGTACTTTCTGATCATTGAATCACATGAACAGAGGCATCTTAGCAAGAATAAGCAAAGGCTGAGCAATACTGTTTGCATTTCATAATTCATCTAATAATGACCAATCTAATTGAAAGGCATAAACTCTGAATGTAAAGCCAGAATTTATTTAACCAAAAGGAGAGCATCGTATGGTGTGTTTGTTAAGCTTAATAGACGTAGTAAGTCTAATCTACCTACAGAATCATGGAATCTATCACTGAAAAGATCGTGCTTTTTAAGAAAAATGTCTTAGGTGAATATGACTCTGTTCTAACAGCATGCCTAGAACATAGCAGGCATTCGGGGTGTTATTTCAATAAAAAAGGAATGCACATAATTTGCTTTGGGTGTTAATCCAAAGAGAACAGATAATTATAAATCCAAAAAGGTTTTTATTGTCATTTTTAAAATCAGCAATGTAGTAATGAGAGCACTGAGCTCTCCATTATTCATATATCAATGATGTTTCAGGTGTAACAGCACAGAATCCTCTTCTCTCAGCTGCCATAATTCACTTGTTAGGCAAAATAAGAATTTCCAAGTATAATCTGGGATGAAGGGAAGAATCGTGAAAAACACACAATTTTGAAATTTTACTGCATATTTAAGAAGGTGTGAAAATCTGAATAAATATCATTTTTATCCAAAATAATAGAAATGGAAAACAGAAGAACTGCTCTTTTATTATTCCATCTAATTGTGTGGTGTGTCATTTGTTAACACATTATACATGACCTTGTTTTTAGTCCAGCAACTCTGTTGATGCCTGGACGTTCAGGGTTTGTATGTAAGTATAAATAATAAATTATATTATTGGTTTATCTTCTGGCTTTACCTGAGCATTGAAATTGAGAACAGTTCCACTCACTCATTCTTAGAAGGAATATTTCTCCAACCTTCATTTCTAATAAGAGAGCAACACGAAACACGTGACTCTGGAAGCAGCCAGCTGTTAATATGAGTTATGTGAATCTGACCTGTAATCTCACCTGACATTTAGAACTCAAATATTTTCCCTTATTTCTGCAACACAATTAAAATATTTAGTCTCACTTCATTTTATGAGACATAAATAGCTATGTAAGTACTCTGTAATTACTGTACATTGTAATAAATGACCTCATAAATACATTGTAATGTCCCATGTAATTACATGGTAAGTCATGTCTTTGAGATGGCTGCTCTGAGATTGAAAGCCTGCTGGTTTCAGAGATTAATTACTTAGGGCCTAATTTGACAGTTTACTTGAAGATATGCCACTGTTAAATAGCCACTTCTGCTTCTTTAAAGAAAATTATTTTATAGTAACATTTTCCCTTATTCAATATAGACCCAGCTGTATATGTTTATCACTAAATATTGGACATGCCTAAATTTTAATGTACATTAAAACATAGAGGGCATTGTTCTGTATAGGGTGAAACTCATTTGCAATCATATTTATCCTATCAAACATCAGATAGAAATTATTTTTGTGATGAAGTCTCTGGTTTGTCACTAAAGCAATTTTTAGTATATAGTGTTATAAAAACTTTGGTTTTTATACTCTTACTAAGCACTGAACAGTCTTTAAGCTAATATTTCATTTTTTAAGAGACCATTTGGTATATCGTGATCATTTTAACATGAGTGCATTATTGCAATACTCTGAGTTCCTACTGGTTATTCTTGATAAATGCATTTTAACACATATATTAAAAAAATTTTCTTTGGTATAAATCAGTCTTTAAACTCTTATGTCCTGCCTCAGTTGCTTAAATATTTGGTGAAATTAATTATTCTGAAGTTACGCCATTCACCTTACTGCTCGAACGATATCTTGGTTTCCATGTTCTAAAACAAACCAACAAAAGAAGTAAGAAATAAGTGGATATTGTATTTTCTGCCTTAAATTGTATATTGGTCTATTTTCTTGTGCCTTTGAAGGGTATAATTTTATATATAACTCTGCCAATGTATTTGTGTTCTGGCTTTCCTAACTCCAGGTCCTGCATCAAGGCTATTACATTGTTTTGTTTTTAGTAGTTTTATTTAGTAGAAATGAACAGTCTGAGAAAGGACCTAGTGATCTGAAAGAGTTAATGAGCCTCCCTAAACATCCAGCTTACTTCCAGGGAAAGACTTGGGTACTGGAGAATAAAGTCTATTGATACTGACAAATTCTGAAATGTATTACTCGTAAGATCGCTTTATCATGAACTCCAGGGAACAACCAAATTGCTTTATCGTAATGGAATTTTGTCAAAATGTGAATACCTCCTAGAAATTACATTTCCAGTTTCTAGGACCTAGAATAAAACAGGCCTGGCTACTAGACTATGCATAGCAAATTATCTTGTGTAAAAAAAAAAAAAAAATGCTCTTTTAAATCCAAGAGATTACAAAAAAAAAAAAAAAAAGATGCTAGATACATACAAATTCTACCCTTCTTTTTTTATTCCATTTAGTGTGGATGATAGTGTGTATTTGGGAGTGATTTTCTTGGTTGGCTTAGAAACATAAAGTTAATTTTATTTAGTTGGCCAAGGGAGCTTGGCTAGCAGGAAAAAATAATTGATTTTTCCTCATTTTTCATCCAGTAATAGAGACCATGCATAGTTACATACCTGAGAATCAACTCCAACAGGGCTTTTGTAATCAATGGAGAAAGCACTGTTTCTATGGGTCACTCAAAATATGTCAAAATCTACCATAACAGAACCACCTCTTTACACATTCAGTGAATGGCTTTTGAGAGGCAAAGCAAGTTGTTTTCCAGGGAAATGTAATCTAGTTGTTGTGATCAGTTGAAGTGTTCATGAAGATAATTCTGCCTCTATAAGAATCATTCATTCATTTATATATTTTTATGTCTTCGACACACAATCATATGAAGCCAAAGTGACCTGATAACTCAAGAATGGTAAAAGGAAAAAAAAAATTAAAACAAGAGTAGAACTTTGTATTTTGCAGTATTTTTATGTTTCTGAACTCTTCCTCCCTGATTACCCCTCAACAATTAGCTGAGTGAAAGAGAGGTCTTGTGATCTACAATCCATGCAGTTAGGTCAATGATTCCTGATGTCACTTAGCAAATTAATGAAAAGCTGAGAGTAGAACAGTATGCTTTCTGTCATCCATCTTATTATACTTATTGAACATCTTTTATTTACAAAATATTATTGTCTCTCTAAATGGCAGTTTAGGGCTGCATACTAGACAGAACATCCAGTAAGGTTTTTTTAAGCATGAGTTGTGAGAATTAAGGAACTCCCAAGTATATTTCCATTTACCCGTGCCTAGGATTTAAGCTTTATTTAACATTTGGAGTTAATTCTTAAATAGATGACTAGTATATGTAGAATAGGTATGCAAACTTGGGACCAGAGTTGAATTAGTGACACCCCTGGAAAAGAGTCTGTGGACCACACTGGGCTGTTGTCCCCTTTTCTTCTAATTGACTTTTATGCCTCATCTTTATATTACAGAGGAATTTTTTTTTTTTTAATTTTGCTCTGAAAGTATCCAAAATGCTAACTTACCAGACTGCCAAATTACCAGTATAACATGGATGCCCTCTGTCTCCATGGACAGTGATGGATAGATGCTCTTACAGTGTAGGTTTGGAAACCTATTTGACCTTAATTTACTGGTTCAATTCCCCTATGCTACTAAAATGAAGTAGGTTAGATAAGTGATTAGTTTCCCGCTTTTTCCTTGGAATTGTGAAGGTTGAGCTCTCAGAATTTGATTAAAGGAGCAGGGAAAGTGGTGGCTTGTCAATTTCCCAGCATCAAATTAAATTTAGCCCAGTTTACTTTAACTAAGAAATATAAAAATGGAACACATAAGAAATAGAGCATATTCCAGATGCCATTTCTTAGTGTGTGCAGTTTTTGGTTTTTGTTTTTTTGGGTTTTGTTTTTGTTTTTGTTTTGTTTTAGTTTTATATGTGTGCATTTTCTACACCTAAAAAAGACAGTTCTGTGGGATGAATGGGTGTGGAATTCAGATCCAGTGTCAGGAGGGTTATGCCCCTAAATCAGGAGTAAGGAAGGTAATTAGGGATGCTCCTTCAGGAAGACTGGTCACAGTAGCCAGAAAATAGAGCAGTAAATCAAAGCTGTACCCAGTGGGTACAGTCAGAAAGGGCTGACAAGAATTTCCAAGCACTGAATCAGAAGATCAGGAGGTTTGGGCAGTTCAGAATATGAAAGCAGGGAGTGCCTAGATTCAGAGAGATGAGTAACAATTGTCGGGAAGTCGGCCAGCCTCAGAGATGCACAAAAGAGGAGGTGCTGGGGGACTCACTCTTGGGTGTTTTGGAAGAACCAGACAGATTACCAAGGTAAGAGAATACTGACAAAGATGCGGCATCCTTACCTCCTGACCGGAGAAACCCAATCACTAAAACTAAGACCCAACTCAAAGTGGATTTGCGATATGATTTGAAGTTGAGCAGCCTGAGGAAAAAAAATCCCACTGTGGCTTAGTACAACATAACCAGGAATAGGATTTTTCAGAGTAGGTCAAGTAGGGTTTAATCCTCAGGGAGGAGACCCGCTGGCACTCTCTATGGGGAGCCAAAGGCCATAAAAGGAAGACTATTTTACAACTAAGCTAACCTATTGAAAAATGTCCTTATCATTTCAAAGCCATCAAATAAGATCACAACAGGCTAGCTTTCCTCATTTTTTTAAATAAAAGCAATGTTTCTTTGAATTTAGGACATAACATTTTATTTAAAGTGGAATATTTTTCAATTTGTGTATAAACATACATTTATTATTGCACAAATATTTAACTTAGACTTGACTAACAGACTTCACTCTGGAAATGTGTCACACGAAGTACTTGCTAACATGGCTTTATGTCATTTTGGATAACAGTTGCCTAAATGAACTCAAGAATACCAATTTTATTATGCTACCCAGTTTTCTAACTTCACTTATCACAAGAGATTGCACATTTATGATAGTGAAGTAAAAAACATGTGAACATCCATATTTATGATAATGAAGTAAAAACAATCTGCAAGAACAGTATATAACTGCAGGAAAAATATATATAAACCTTCATAATATTTTATTGACATTTTATCAAATCCATACTCGGTTAGTCCCTTTAAGTGTATAGGTTTATAAAGAGCCAAAACACATTTTGGAAATTGTTCACCCAATTATATACATAAAAAAATTTAAAATACTCTTTAATTAGTGAATTAAGTTCTATTCCAGTTTGAAATTCAATTTAGTTTATTTCAGCACCAATAAAATATTTACCAGGTATTTAGATAAATATCAAAGGTTAAATATTAAATGTTGTTATTGAATAGTTTGGATATTATTAAGATATCATTTATTCTAAGTGATAAAATTAGAACATGCCCTTCTCAGCATTAACTGGAATATCATTAATATCGGTAGCTTCATTTCTCTATCTTCTGTGAGGTGTCATTTATTAATACTACGAGAAGGTCTAGGAAACTTCTTTTTTTTCTGAAAGTGGATTGTTTTTCAGACAGTCTTATCCCAGTAAATGCATTATAATCTACTGAGTTGCTTATGCCAGAAACTTGAGTCAATATTGATGATTTTTCCTTCTTCACACCTGATATTCAGTGAATCGCGGTGTCCTGTCAAGTCTACCTCCAAAAATATACACAGCATTTCTTCACTTTTCCACATGCCTCTACTCTCTATTGTATTCCACAATCTCTTCTTTTCCACCTATGCCAGAAGATTCTTTGGGCTACCCCAAGAAATGTAAATCATACTCTACAGAGTAAATTGCTCTGTAAATATTCATGGAAGAAAAGGATTTTAAGAAGTGTTGTTAGGTAACTTCTTTCTCTCGATGCTGTTCACGTGCAGAAGAAAAGTTGTTGAGTCAGTGTCCAAGTGAGTAGGTCCATATTCGGGAGCATTATTGATAGACAGGGTCTTGCTTCGGACCTTTGTCTACTTCTGCCTTTATTTTCCCCCTCTCTGTCTTTTAAACTCTTAACGTCTTGCCTCACTCCTTTTCTCTTAACACCTTCTCTCCCTTGAAGTTCCAAGCACGTTCCCATCATCTGCTTTAATCCACACCACAACCCTTTAAGGTAGGTTTTTCTTATATTGCAGATGAGAAAAAAGACTCAGAGAACTTTAGCAGCCCATCACCTGATAAGGAAGATAATGCATATGGGTGTTAGCAGAGGGACACCTGGAAGCAGGGGGATCAATTAGTGAGCAGTGGCAATATTCTGGGCCATAATTAAGGTCTGAGTTAGGGCAGTGGCAGAGGGAATGTAACTAAGGAGATAGATGAGAGATACAATAAAAAGAGGTTCTTTAAAAGTGCTGATGGCACTCTTTAATAAAAAAGTATAGGATGCTATTTGGGATTGCATGGAGCACGGGGTGTGGTGCAAAAATAATGAATACTGTTATGCTGGAAATAAAAAATAAATTAAAATAAATAAATAAATAAATAAATAAATAAATAAATAATTTAAAAAAAAGATGAAAAAAAAAAAGTATAGGATGTCATGAGTATGGAAAGCATATTTCATTCTTCATGCAACATGAGATTCAACAAGTCACCAGAAATACAGAACAGAAATAAGGGGCAAAGTTCAAAACTTATATTCAATTAAGTGTGAATATCCTTGGATTCCTGCTGTTTTGGCCAAGGCATTCTTATTTGCTGGAAGGACCTTCTTTCAAATGGTACCCTTCAATTCCCTTCTATGGGAATACTATCCAGATGAAACCATTAAAAAAAAAAAGTCTTTCCTACAATCCCTGAATATGTTTGGAATGGGGCCCGTCTTCCTCTACAGTACATTCTAGAGAGAGTAAAGCAGAAGGTCAGTGTCCCGTGGGATATGTGGAATTAAAAATAGGAGCTTATGAAATGTGGCTTCAGAGAAAAATTTGGGGTGGCAGGCATATCAGTTTTTTTTTTTTCTGTTTTGTTACTTACTACTCATATGCTAGAGTGAAAGAAAAGTAAAGAAAGGAATTAGTGGAGCCCATAAAAAGGATAATACCACATCACCAAATGGAATAGGGTTATCTCAAAAAGTTAGAAAATAATGGCCAGGGAAATCTTTTCTTTTCAATCAGTAAACCTAACTGCTCCTATCATGCTAACTTGGAAACAAATTCATTTTTATGATAATCAAAAAGGAGATAGAAGGATTTGGGGAAGCTGAATTTTACAGTTCTTATTTTATTTCAAATCTGGAGAAAAAAGTGAAATTAATCCTTGATTCAAGATAGAACACTGGCAACAGATTGAAAAGGATTAATTTCACCCTCTCAAGTAATGAAAGAACCAAAAGTCAAGTCACAGCTATTAAAATGGATTTTTCAAATGCCAAAGGTCATGTGTTAAGTATTTTTAATAAAAATAATTACCAGGCTTACCCATGAAGACTAGGTACAAGAATGTTCCCATAACAGTGACAGCTTTAGGGGGAACAGGCAATGAAGTCTGACCTACTAAGCACTGACAACAAATCCTATACAGAAAATAAGATACGTTATGCCATTGAATATGAAAAATTTACTGAATACTTTCAATGAACGTCCTAAAACAATATAATTTAGGACATCCAGCCACATCTGCAGAAGGAGAACCTGCAAGGAAAGAATTTGACCATTTAAGACTTTGCCATCTGCTGGTTCTTGCTTGAAACCAATGAAAAGCATAAAAATTTTTAATAAACTTAGCTGCTGCCCATCTATGAGAATGAATACAAGTGACGAAATTACTTCCAAAGATGAATGATAACCATTGAGGGGCTTTGTCTCCAGGCGTGTAGAGTGTATAACTGATTCTATTAATTAATTTCTGCTAGACATCGATATTAAGGTATTGGCTATGTGGGAATAACTTATACAATCACTGAAAATCCTCAAATATGATCAAGAAAAATTATTATCTGTCAAAAACTAAGTATTGCTCATGTAATCATTAGTATAATTAAGTTCCCCAGGCTTAGCAAGTGATTTGTAGACATACTAAAGCACAATCATTCTCCTTGTTTCAATATGTGCATTGGGATTAGGGTCATTTATAAGACTTAAAAGAGGTCACTCAACAAAGACACACAGTAAAGTAATAACTGGAAATCATAAGCTTCTAACTCTTGGTCAAAGTTTAATGTCTTCTTTTGTATTTTCATTTTCTATTTGAATTTACTTTGACTTTAAAAAGTAAACTTGTAGTCTATAGAAAATAACCCTTTTTGATTTGCCAAGGGCCACTTACGGGAAGCTGATTGGATGTATTAAAACCAATTATTTAAATTCAGATTTTATTTCTTTCAAGAATATTTTGGGGACGCCTGGGTGGCTCAGTTGGTTAAGCGGCTGCCTTCGGCTCAGGTCATGATCCCAGCGTCCTGGGATCGAGTCCCACATCGGGCTCCTTGCACGGCAGGGAGCCTGCTTCTCCCTCTGCCTCTAGCCTGCCACTCTGTCTGCCTGTGCTTGCGCTCTGTATCTCTCTCTCTCTCTCTAACAAATAAATAAAAATCTTTAAAAAAAAAAAAAGAATATTTTGTAGGGGCATTTAGGTGAGTAGAATTGCCAAGTAGAAGTTCTATGATTATTTTAGTGTAAAATAATAAAAATATTAGGCTCAAACATTAGATAATCTTTCTGTGATAGTACAAGATGACTTCTGTCCATCATTTAACTCTGTGTCTCAATTTCCTTTTTTGTAAAATTGTAAAATAGTAATAATATCTGTCACGGCTACCTTGAAGCATTGAAAAATAAAAGTAAGATAAGTAGTGGATTGTAAATATAAGGTATGATTCTTCATCAAATCTGGGTTTCTTTGCTAGTTTCTAAAACACTTGAGAACAACACATCCACGTATATGCATTTACATGTGTGGGGAAGGGGTGGAGAAAAGGGATAGGTAAGTGTATATGTATTTAAGGCTATATATTCTTTGGGGTCCAGAGACATTATATTACTATTTTTTCACTAGTTTGTCTCTTTAGCCAAATTCTGTGAATGAGCACACTCATCAAATATATATCTGCTTGGCATGTTCCAGAAGACTTTTAACTTTTTTCCAATCTACATTTCTCTTACATTGTCCTATATGTCCCATTGGCTCTAGCCATTAAGAGATTACTTGACCTTCACTTGAAAGTGCTGCTGTACATTGTCATGAAATCTTGAGCTTCCTCTTGATATCCTCTTTGTCTTATGTATCTTTTCTAGCCCCTCCATAAGGTTTTACTCATATTTGAAGTCTTTCTTGTTTTATATGTGAAGTCTTTCTTGACAACATGAGACAGTTAATTTCTCCTTCTCTTGTATTTCCATTGTATTTTCTGGGCCTCTCTGTTTTAGTATTTAACACTTTGTATTTTCATTGAGCTTTTGTGTCTATATCCTCAGCCACAATGGATATACCATGACTTATCTGGATGTTTCTATAGTCCCAAGATAGTGTTTGCTACACAGCAAAGATGCAGTTAATATATTTTGAATGAATAATAACTATATGAATTAGACTCTCAGCCTCTTGAACTCCCATGGTAGGCAACATTAAATAGTAAAGAATACCAGTTTCAAAATCAGATAATCTCAGTTCAAATCCTGCCTCTATCACTTGGTGGTCATATAGGTTCATATGTGTTACTTCTCCGTGTCCTAATCTATGTGATTGTACAAAAATGGTGGCAACAGACCTTAACTCAGGGTCATTGTGAGGATAAAAAAACCTAACTGACTTGGATATATAGGATTCTTAGACCATTCCCAGGTCTATAGTAAGGAATCATAATATTGTTAACAAGTATTTTTAAGAGTGGCATTTAGTTTGTCACATTTAAAGGGTAGAGGGTGAGATAAATGACCTTAGTAGTGTCGTACTCTTTCAGATATATTCTAACTTAAATCATCAGATTAATTCTATTCATGTAAGTTCCCATAAAATTATTAAAATGTATTTGTTGTATATTTACACTTGATCCTTATTATTTTCAGAGTCTGAATTTGCAGATTCACCTACCTGCTAAAATGTATTTGTAACCCCAAATCAATACCCACAATATTTTTCCAGTCATTTGCAGACTTGTGCACACACTGAACAATGAAACAATTGGAATCTCCAGAAGAACACATTCCCAGTTGAGGCTGAACAAGGAGAAACTTCTTGTATTGTAACCAGGTGTCCTTCCTGTGGTCAGATAAATGCCACTTTCTTCTTTTGCATTTATTCATTTACTTTTGCTTTCTGTTGGTGATTTTACTATTTAAAATGCTCCCCAAGCATAATACTGAAGTGCTACTTAGAATCACTTATTGAGAGAGACTGTGATGTGCCTTAGGGAGAAAAATCCATGTGTTAGATAAACTTCATTCTGGCATGAGTTATAGTGCTATTGGCCATGAGTTCAATGTTAATGTGTCAACAATATTGGATAAGATGTCTTTAAGCAGAAACACACATAAAACAAGGTTATGTATTGATGAATTGACAAAAATGTAAACAGAGGCTCATAAGAACCTAAATCTGTATTTTCCCTAGGAGTAGTATTACCATATTTACAAATTCAGTGTTTGAGGCAACGTTATAGAACATGGCTACTGCAAGTCACGACAATTGACTGGCATGTCATTGACATTTTAAAAATGCTTAGCCAATAACTGACTTTACACAATTTTTTAAATCCTTTTACAAAGGCACTTACTCATTTGTAGAGCAATAGCTAATTTATAGTAATCTAAAAGAAGGGGCTTTGACTTCAGTTCCCCTGGAGAATAGTGCCCTACGTCTGCTGCTTCCACATGATTGAAACAGTATCAAAGTCTTCCAGCCATTGTGGGCCAAGGACTCAGAAATCCATTCCCTGACTTTGTGTCTGACCTGCTTCTGACAGTCATTCATTACTACCACCTCAAAAGAACAACATCAAATGTTTATTTTAAAAATTTATCTAGGGGCCTGGATAGTTCAGTCGGTTAAGTATCCGTCTCTTGATTTCAGTTCAGTCATGATCTCAGGGTTGTGAGATCAAGCCCCATGACAGGCTTCATGCTCAGCACAGAGTCCGTTTAAGATTCTCTTTCTCCTTCTTCCTCTGCCCCCCACAACTCTCAAATAAATACTGTTATGCTGGAAAAAAAAAAATAAAAATAAAATAAAATAAAATCTTAAAAAATGATTAATTTAAGTGTTCATCAAAGTGTTACATGCCCATTATTTTTTCAAACAGGCTTGCAACTAAAACTAATAGACTCTTCCCTTACCAAACCCGGCTTCCATTCCCTCCAGACCCCCATGTTCGTCACTTTTATTTTTGTGTGTGTGTGTGTCACTCTTTCTTTTCTGGAATTTACCTTCATGTGTTTTTCAATAATGTCCTCAGGTAGCTGTTCCTCAATTTCTTTGCTTTAATTCACCACTTTTAGATCTCACCTGCTGATTTATTTTTATGTCAGCACTTTGCATTCCTCTACATATCCATCCCTATTCCCCTTCACCCAACATATTCTCTTTTTTCTCCTCCTACCCTTCTTTCTCCTCCTCTTCATTTTCATTCTAGTCCTTCTTCTGCTCAGAGGCATAATTAATTAAAGTGAAGTGCACAAATCTTCAGTGTTTATTTCTATGATTGTATTATTTCACTGGAACGTCCATAGCAAACCCCACAGATGAGGAAACCTAAACAAACCCAGTTACTCATTTTCTTAGAGCTCTGGAGGCTGGAAGTCAAAGTTCAAGGTATCAGGAGAGTTTTTTCTCCCGAGCCCTCTCTCCTTGACTTACAAATGACTCTCTTCTTCCACTCTTTACATTGTCTTCTTCTGTGTGTGTCTCTGAATCTCCAATTCTTTTTTTTTTTTTAAGATTTTATTTATTTATTTGACACAAAGTGAGAGAAATCACAAGTAGGCAGAGAAGCAGGCAAAGAAAGAAGGAAGCAGGCTCCCTGCTCGATATGGGGCTCGAGCCCAGGACCCTGAGATCGTGACCTGAGCCAAAGGCAGAGGCTTTAACCTACTGAGCCGCCCAGGTGCCCCATTAATCTCCATTTCTTAAAATGACATTAGTCATATTGGATTAGGTTTCATGCTAATTGGCCTCATTTAACTTAGTAATTTCTTCAAAGTCCCTACCTCCAAATACACTCAAATTCTGAGGTATTGGGGATTAAAACTTTTGAATTTAGAACAGGGGCACAATTGACCCCATAATGATATATTTTGACAATTATATCCACCATGTAACAAACGTGAAATAAAGATGCAGAATATTTCCATCACGCTGAAAAGTCTCTTTCTTCCCATAGCCAGTCAGTCCCCCAGTACAACTACCATGAGCAGCAACTGCTGGTCTGTTTTGTATAACTATAAATTAGTTTTGCCTATTCTGAACTTTATATAATGAAATTGTATAGTATGTACTCTTTTGAGCTTACGTCTTATTATTTCCAATCTTATATTAAATTTTTTTTTTACTGAATTCCTGAGAATTCCTTCTTTTTTTCTGTTTTAGATTCTCCATTTCTTGGATTTCTTACCTTTTTCTTTCTGTTTGCTCTCATTTTCCCAAAGCACACCCTCATTAGTCTCCTGATAAAGGGAATGGAGATGGATATTGTTGAAACCTTGTATTTCTGAAAAGTCCCTATAGTTGTACTTATATAAGCATATATTCTTATACGTGTGTTATATTTTCCTTACAGTTGGTTGTTTGTATAGCCTTGGAAGTCCAGGTTTAAAATACTTTAGGATTAGAATTTTGTAAGTACTGGTCTGTTGTTTCTAACTTTAAATGTTGAGAAATCCTACTCCTTACTGTTTTTACTCCTGATCATTTTGTATGGGACCTGCTTTTTGTCCTCCATTCTGGAAACTTTTGAATCCTCTTTCCCCATGAGGCTGTAGTGTTTCACAGTAATGTGCCTTAATGTAGTTTTTTTTTTTTTCATGCATGATGTCAGATATTCCATAATCCCTTTTAGACTGAAGTCTCAAATTTTCTAGTTCTGTAAGTTTTTTATTTCAGGGGAGAGTTCTTGTTTTTGTTTTTGTTCTTCAGTAATTTTCTGCCTTCTATTTTTCCTATTTTTTTTCATTATTTCATCTTATTAGTTGGATGTTGGAAATTATGGACTAAACCTCTTTTTTATTTTCTCTCAAAATTTCTATGTTCATCTTTTTTTTTTTTAACCCACTAAATTTTAGGAGATTTCTTTTAATTTATCTTCCAGTTTATTTGCTGAATATTTAACTGATGCAACCAAATTACAAATATCATAATATTTTAAAAGAGTCTTTTATATTTTCTGTATTTTTATTCCTTTCACAGATGCACTGTCTTCCTTTAGATTATCTGGGTATTAATGATAGGTTTTTAGATCCTTTCTCTGCTCTAAGCATCAGTGCTGTTTCCTTCAAGGGCCATTATGTTCTTATGTATTTTTTCCTCTTTTATAGTAAAGGCTTTTTTCTAAATGTCTGATAGTCTTAAATTTTTGGTTTACATTAAAATGAAATAGGTACTAAAAAGTTGATTGCAACATGCAAATTCTAGGGCACGAGTTGGGTTATTAAGTGGGAACCTCATTATTGGGGGATTAATCAGAAATCTGACTGTTGTTTTCTCTAGAAGCTAACTTAAAATTCTCTATAGAGAGTTATTACCTGATATTCTGCCTGGGAAATATACACCTGCTTTTCACTGCTCTGACTTCAGAGGAACAAAGAAGACTTGGGTGTCTTTGACTTAATAAGTCAAAAATAAGTCCCTCGCCCTCATCTCGAGTCTCCTCTGCCTCCTATCCCTGAATCTGTGGATTCTGTTTCAATATCCCTAGAGAATAAAACTGCCAGCTACTCCCAGATCACTGAATTAGTAGACTGATTTTACTGAATGTGAGTAGGAGCCTCAATCCATCTTTTTATTTCAACACCATGCTTCAGTCTTGTCTTTCAAGGTACTTAGGAAGCAACAATTTCTAGTCCTCTCTGAACTTTGTCATGTAAATCACCTTATTTTTCATTAATATCTCTTAAGGGGTAATTTAGGTTTCATCTTTCTCCTTTGACTCAGCCACCACACTTCTCTCAGTTCGCACCTCTTAAATATTTGTTAACATCTCTTATCCATTAGACTCCTATTCTCTATTTCCTTATAGGTTTATACCCTTTAGAATATTTTACTGTCATTTTAGTGGCATTTACAAAGAAGAGGCGGATAATGCATGTAATCAGTCGAATTATATATTTTTGTCAAAATCATACGAAGAGGAATACTGTCAGGTAGTAAGAATGGGTTTAATTTGGTTCTGTGGGGTAATCCCTAGCACTTCTTGCCTCTCTACTTTATTCACACTTAGGTTTGGGTCATTTCTTTGACCCCATCCTGTCGTCCTTACTCTCTCCAATGTTTTAATTTGCATCTATTATTTTGCAGAGTATCAAAGTAAGCTGGCTGCCTCCTCCATCAGGCACACAAAATGGATTTATTACTGGCTATAAAATTCGACACAGAAAGACGACCCGCAGGGGTGAGATGGAAACATTGGAGCCCAACAACCTCTGGTACCTTTTCACAGGTCAGTGTTCTCATGGTGTAATGTTGCAAGGTTTTGATGAACTAAATGCTTTAGAAATAAAATATACTCTCACTTCAAGGGAACATTCTTTGTTGTTGTTGTTTTTCCTGACAGGTGACATTTATGGGTCTGAACAAGAATAAGCTTTATATTCTTAACTTGATATTCTCTATAATGCTTTCAGTACATATTTTGCCTCTGGATCATGATCTTAATAAATGTATCAATTTTTTTTTTTATCCACATTAGCTTCTCAGCATTGCTGATTCGATAACAGCTTCTCTTGTCAAATAATTTTTCACTTTTTAACTAATAACCTTAAAAAAAACATCTAATCAAATGGTCCCAAGTTTAAGTTACTTTGATCTCTCTTCCCCTAATCTCCAGCAGTGAGGATAGGGTTGGAAAATGTGGAGAAGTGTAGTTTGGGAAATAAAGACTGTTCTACTTTCCATAAACATAAAAGTAAATTCACTTTTGTAGCAATATTGGTATAACTCATAGTAAATAAAGCTTCTTTATGAAAACTGGACCCAGTTTCTGTGCTGTAGTTGAAGAACATGCATTTTATTTTATAAAATTAATAATCATGTGTTTATTTAATTTTAACTATTAAAACCTTTAATTCATGTCAGGCCAGGTTCCCAGAAAACAGAGCCTGAGGTATGTTTTCACCATAATGCCTCTCAGGGGGTGAAAGCCCAGGAAGGCACCAGTGAGGGAAGAAAGAAAGGGAGAAAGGGAGATGAGGAATCAATGATGGTGACATATCATTGAGCTGGCCACAAGTTTAGAGTAAACAGACTTCACTTGGCCTCCCAGGGTGTCTCCTCAGAGGCCACAGGAAGCACTATGTATCACAGTCAGTGGCTGGATAGGAAGCCTGTCATTGGTCAAAGTTTGCCAATAGGCTATTATCCATTCTGTATCTCCAAACAGCACCTGAGAAGTCAGAGCACCTGGTGAGTATGCAAATATGGAGTTCTCTCCTTGTCAGTGAGTACTTTATATGGTGGTTGCTTGGTTTAAGGTAGCAACGGTACTAAATGCAGCCTTATAGCTCTAAGAAGAGCATGAGCTATTGCCGGGGACTTGGGAAGCAAAGCATATAGCAGTGGCTTGTGATAGGATCTGGTGGGTGAAGTTGAGCAGATCTGGAATGGCGCATAAACTGGGTCCAGGAAAATGTACAAATTGGAATTCATAACTTACAGCTAATAGATAAAGTAAACTATCATTGCAAGTGAGAAAAGGTGAAAATAACCCCTTATTTACTCCTTTCTCTATTCCAAATACTCAATAAATTTTCATTTGAAATCATAGTGTGTACACACACACACACACACACACACACACACACACGCCCCATACATTTTAAGCTGCTTGTTCAGCCCACAAGCTGAGACTTGATCAAAACCTGCTTTTTCCCATCAGTTTTTTTTTTCCTTTTATGCCTATAAAATTTTAGCATAATGGTAAGAATTCTTCCAAGGTAGATTGTCAAAAATCACATTACTTGTTTTATATCTGGACAAAATCTCTGAAGCAGGTATTATTGTCTCTAAGCAGAAGTTATGATACTCTACCACATCATTTAAAAAGCTTAAGAAAAGCCAAGACCCTAAGTCTTTTTTCCTGATGAAATTACAGGAAGAAGGTAACAATAACCAAAGTTGATATTTTGAAAGAAATAGCCAAGATTGAAAAAATCTTGCTGAAAGTTTTAAGTATAATTCCCAAGATATAATACTAGACTAGAAGAAGAGCCTCTAAGGATAATTGTATCCAAGCACCCCAATTTTATTGTGGTATAATTGTCATGCGTCTCTGTATAAGTTTAAGGTATACAATGCAATGCTTTGACTTTTGTTTATTGTGAAATGATTGCCACTGTCAGTTTAGTTAGCAGCCATTATCTCAGATAGATACAACAAAAAGAAAAAGAAAAAAATTTCCTTGTGATGAAGACTCCTAGGATCTACTTTCTAAAAATTTTGATCTGTATCATACAAAATGTGGAATGCATCCAGAATTTGCAAGTCATCCTCGTACAGAAGCTGTGCTAATCTCCTTTGTATCACTCCGGTTTTAGTGTACGTGCTACTGGAGCATGCACCATGCCTTAGTTTTTAGTAGCTATTGACATTTGAAGTCCTGAAGCTTTTTTTTTTAATTTTTCTTCTCAAAAGGAAAAGGTCAAAAATATTTTTAAAAATTTTATAGAATAATTATATAAAGGATGAATGTTCTGATTGAAAAACTAAGGATTGGGTACTCAATTTATAGAACTATAAAAAGCCAATATGCATGATAAAATGTTCAAACTCATTAGTAGAGAAATGCGAACTGAAACAAAAATGAGTTAGCATTTTCCTTTGATTAAAGTAATAAAGATATAAATGAATGATGATACCTTGTTCTGGAAAGCATCTGAGAGAAATAATGAATACTCATATACTTCTGTGGGCCAGAAGATTCTGGAATCTCTCTGGAAAGCAATGTGGAGATATGTGTTATACACAGGTGTAAATATGTATGTGTGAGAGAGAGAATGGGAGAGAGAAAGAGACAGAGATCTTCATAGATATATGATCTAAGTTTTCTACTAAGAATTTATTCCAATTCTGAACCATATTTTCTGTGAAGTGTTTAACTATAAATAAGTTCATTGCACTGTTACTTTAATACCCAATTATAGGAAAAAAGAATTTAAGTATCCAAATATAGGCAGTTTCCTAAAATATTTCATCAAGATCATATCATGGAATACTGTAGATCTATTGCAAATGATACAATGTAAAACTATTAAATAGCATGTTAAATACTTAAAACATACTATTATGTGAATAACTAAACTCTAAATCAACATTAATGTATGAGCCCATATTTATAAATAAAAAATGAATTGGTAGAAAAGTATTTAGAGTAATATATATACCAAAATATTGATAGTGATTGTTATTTACATAACAATAAAATATGTATTTTTAAAATTGTATATATAAAATGAAAAAATTCAAGACTCTAGTGTCATATTATGTCATATCATATGTCATGTCATATCATACCAAAATTGAAAATTCCTACCACGGAAGCCAATTCCATGTCCACTGAAGAGCTAAATGACAAGTGGTCCAGAAAATAAAGAATAGTAGCCCCACAGCCTAGAGAAACTGCTGGTATGAAATGTTTAGTAATTATGATATTTGTGGCAAATGGAATTTAATACATTCAACTCAGTATTTTTTTTAGAGATTTTATTTATTTATTTGTCATAGAGAGAGCACAAGCAGACATAGTGGCAGACAGAGGCAGAGAGAGAAGCAGGCTCCCTGCTGGACAAGGAGCCTGATGTGGAACTCGATCCCAGGACCCCGAGATCATGACCTGAGCCAAAGGCAGCAGCTTAACTGAACCACCCAGGCGTCCCCATTCAACTCAGTATTATCAAAGATTCTGACTCCCTAAATATACAAACTTTTAGGATCTTTACTCTATAGAAAGTGAAATCATTAAAAAAAGAAAAAGGCAAGAAGTTTGTAATAAAGGCGTCGTCAAGGATGGTTCCTTCTGAAGTTTCTGAAGGAAAACTCATCCATGTTTCTCTCCTCACCTCTGCTGGTTGCTGGCAATTCTTGTCATTCTTTGGCTTATAGATATGCCTCTCCTATCTCTGCATAAGAACACCAGTCATTGGATAGACCCCACTATAAATCCAGGATGGTTTCTTCTCAAGATCCTTGACTAATTTTATTTATAAAGATCCTATTTCCAAGTAAGTTCACATTCTGAAGTTCCAAGTATACATGAGTTTTGAAGTGAATACTCCTCAACTCACTACAGACTCCTTTTATTTTTCTTCTTGAGGACAATCTTGAGGACAATTCTTGAGGACAATTATATTCTCTAATAAAGTTTATTCAAAAATAAATAATCCAGTCCTGTATTTTATTCTTCTAAAATATATGGGACAATTGGAGTTTTTAATTAGCATGAAATATAACCCATTACCCATCTGGTTTAATACCATTCTGGTCAAAAGCAAAGAAATAGGATGGATTAATTAGCTTGCTATTGGAATAGCTCACAAATGCCCAGTCCCATCTGTATATATTTGTATGAATCTGAACTCCAAATTTGAATCCTTCATTCATACTGTTCCTTCTTCATTTCAATAATTATAAAGTGAATTTGGGAAGATAAACAATCTGGGCAGTTATATTTGTAAGGTTATATGATATTTATTGTAAAACATAGTCACACAGACTCTATTTTTCATTTGAAGTGAAGAAATAAAAGTCTTCATAGAATAGCCTCATATCCTTAAAACATTAAAAACAAGTTTTGCAGAGCCTCTGCCTTGCTCTCCCCTGAAGTGGAACCCAACTTCGGTAATGCCTGTTGCTTTTCTAGATGCAGAAATGTCTTCCGTACTACAAAGCATCAAGGAGCCAGAAAGTACTACACACTGGTAGATTGGTTGTGGTTTTGACTTGTCCCCAGGATATGTTTACTAATTTATGCAATTTTTAATTTGCAGAAGTAATTGATTTTTTTGTATGATTCTGCAGTACTTTAGAATGTAGAAGATTTGACCCTATGTTTCCAATACCTTTAAGATATGTGGATATATTGATTTGTCCGTTAGAAAATTGGAAATGTCAGAATGCTTTATTTGGGTGTATGAATATTCAGGTCTAGAGACTCAAACTTTTTTTTTTTTTTACAGTCCTCTTTCTGTTAGACAGGTGTTTTTTGTTATGTGTGTTTTTTACTAGGATAATGGGGCATCTGCAATAACAAAGTAATTCAGTTATAACAAGGATTTTAAATCACTGTTATCAACTTCATTGTGAGATCCCATGTCAACTAAATTCTAAAGTGTTGTTTTTAATTTTTGAGTGCCTTTCAGAGAAGGTTATTTGGAATTGAATATAAGAGTTTTCTTGTGTTTCATGGCCAATATAGAATAAACATAATGATAAACATGCATTGGTATTTTATGGACTGAAAAATGAGACAATAGCATAGACTTTCACAACAAGGTTAACATTAGATTCTTTGAATAATGCACCATCTCTAACCATAAGTCATATGAAATTAGAAAGAGAACAGAAATACAGAGCTTGAAGGCACTTAGTATTGGGGTTAGAAACAGGCAGAAGACAATCTGCTTTCAACAATACATTTTTTCACAGCTAAGAAAAGCATTGCTACTTACACCAAATTACACTTAGAATCATCTAGGAAACACTCAGGCACAAGCATGCAACCACACAGGCACAAACATACACACACACGCCCACCCTCACATACACACACGCACATTGAGATTGATCTAGAGTCCCTGTAAAACAGAGTGGGAAACACACCATTCATCTCATGCATGGCGCTTGTTTTGCAGAAGAGGTAACAGATCTGAAGAGTGACGTTGTTAAGATCTACCAACCAGACTGTAGGCATTTCAGGTCCTAGTTATGTACTCCTTGCACTACAAAATATTGTCATCTTTAACTCACTGTATTATGAATGACTCTGACTATCATATGAATCTGTAATTGATAATGAGTATTAAAACTAACTTTAACATTTACAACAATAATAATACCAACATGAACTTTGACAACAGCCACTATGTTGAAAACAGTATGGAGTTTCTTCAAAAAATTAAAAATAGAACTGCCATATGATCCACCTATCTGGCATCTGGGAACATATCCAAAAGAATTAAAATCAGGATGTAGAAGAGTTATCTACATTCACATGTTCATTGTAGCACTATTCACAACAGCCAAGATAGACAATTTAGATGTCTACTGACAGACAAATGGATAAAGAAAATGTGGTAAAAATAGATACACAATGAAATATTATTCAGTCTTAAATAAAATAAGGAAAGCCTGCTATTTGCAACAACATAGATGGACCTGGAAGACATGCTAAGTGAAATAAATCAGTCACAGAAGGACAAACACTGCATGATTTTTTTTATATGAGCCATTTAAAATAGTCAAACTCATGAAAGCAGAGAATAGAATGGTGGTTGCCAATGGAGAAGGGGAGGGTAAAATGGAGTTGTTCAATGGGTATAAAGTGACAGTTATACAACATGAATAAATTCTAGAGTTTTGCTATAAAACAATACTGTATTGTGCACTTAAAAATTGTTACGAAAGTAGATCTCATGCTAAGTGTTTCTACCATTACAAAAAAAAAGAAAAAGAACATGAGTAATCTTTTGGAAGTGGTGGTTATGTTTATTACCATGGTTGTAGTAAGGGTCTCATGGATGTTTGCATATGTCCAAACTCATCAAAATGTATACAGCAAATATGTCCATTTTTTTGTGTATTAATATTCCTTGGCCAAGCTGGAAAACCTCTATAGGAAAAACACTTTATATATTTTTTTCAAATTTAGTCTTTGTAACAATTTTTATATATATTCCCATTTTATTAATGAGGACACTTAGACAAAGAGGGAGGGTAAGCAAGGTTTTCAAGGTCACATACCTCATGAGCGGTGGAGTAAAACTAATATTTAGCCTGAATTGAAAAACCTATACTCCTAGCTCTTAAACCGTAGGTAATGTGTTGCCAACCACAGACAATGAATGTGTGATTTTGTATGTATAAAGGGATACACAAAATGGAATAAATAAAGTGGAATAATGCACAATTGAAAAGGGTATCTGTTGGATAATAAAAATTGACTATTAGCTTCACAGCTAAAGGAGCTGCATAACTCTAGAAGAAATTAAATCAAAGCTTTCCTACCTATTTCTTTAAAAAATGCTATTTAAATTTTCTACTTGCCCAACACAGGAAACACATCCCGGGAAATGACTTTTAGAAATACACACACAAAAAAGCTTTTGATTCCAAACAGGTTTCCCTTTACTCCACCTTCAGTGAATAATGAATAGATAGATAATAGATAGATAATAGATAGATACTGTTTTGAAAGATTTTTAGATATCAGCTATCCAGGTTTGTGTCTCAAAAACTTGATTGTTCATGGTGATCATTGTTACAACTTTTGAAGACACCTCCTCTTTCCAATGGTAATACTTTTTTCTAAGTGAGAGAAAAACTTAATTCTACACTGAATTTGAAGTTTTACTGAACTCTTAGGTTGATCCATTTTTAAAATTATAGAATCATGGATTCTTTCCTCCCTGCCTGTTTATTTTTCAATTCTGGATATAATCATTTTAGACAAAAATTCCTTGCATATTTGCAGGGCTTTATATTTGTTACTGATGTCCCTCTTAGGCCCCAGCCTGGGCCAGGTAGGTCTCTGAGGAGAATGTTTCTGGGGCCCCAACAGGAGATAGGACAGAACCAAAGGTGTTCACCCAAGAGCATCCAGGTTTTGATTAAAGCTCCACGTAGTAACCTTGCTTAATTTCTCTGAACCTTATTATCTTTATCCCTAGACTGGAAGTAATAATGCATTCTGTGGCAAAATCATAGAGTATGTGAAAATCAAGTCAGAAAGTAATTTGCCAATGTTATCTTTATATCCATTAAATGTTTAATTATAGAAACTATTTTAGAAAAGCAGTTTGTCATTTGATTGTCAAAAGAACTTTATAAGATGGAACAACAATGATTTCTTAATTACTTTATATGGGAAATTGAGATTAAGAGAGCTTTCAGTACATCTAAAACTTGCCCAGGCAAGTATCCCTCACAACAAAGAAGCAGGAATATTTGCAACCTAGAATTCTGAAGGTAATATCCAGAATGCCTCTCTGAAAAGCCAAAATGTCTGGTTCTGCCTATCACTGCATCTTATATTTATCTAGATATAGTAGAATGTCATAGGTTTAATCCTGTTGATACAGGTTTCAGAAGACAAAATGTAGATTCAGAAGAGTTGGGTAAAAATATTTTAAGAGAGGAATTGAGTTTTTTTTTATCCCTGCTGTATAAAACTAAGCTTATCTGCAAACATACTACAGTAAAGCATATTCAGTGCAATCTAAGGAAGAACTCTTCTAATAAGTTAAAGGGTTGAGTAAGTGCCTTCACTTGGTGAATTTCTCATTCCAAAGGCCTTCTTGTTTACAAGATCACTTTGTTAGTTAGACATACATATAAATAATGCTCGATAGGCCATCTGAATAAATATTAAGACCTCTTTTGATATTGGGATTTTATGTATATATTTAGACTTTTTTATACTTAATCTAGAATTTCTAGGTGTGTTTTGGTGAGAGAGATTACGCAGGTATATTCTAGAATAAAATGCAAAATAAAACATTTTAAGCTAAAATACAGTAGTTCAAGGAAATTTGGCTAGATTTCCGAGTGACCTACTCATTAATATCTACAGCATGTTAAACCCTCACCACAGATGTCAGAGAGGATGATATCAACAACCCCTTTCCCTGGTTGGAAGGGATGTTCTGATCAATAGGTCAGGGTGGTCAAGCAAGGCTTCACTGGGGAAATATTAGATGGGTAGTCCCTAAATTTCCTCATTTAATTAAATTAAATTTAATTAAATTAAAATCTCCTCAATTTTCCTCATGAAAATTTCACTCGAAATTGTTAGTAGCTTTTTGTTTTATTCAAAACTGAATTAGTGATACTGGCAGAACCTCAGCATAATATATATGAATATATATAATATAAATGAAAATTTTGCAAAATTTGGAGGAGAGATCTTTCTTCTTCCTAGTGAACTATTTTTACTACTCCTATCTACTTTCTAGTGAGATGTTTTAATACATTCCTACTAAAAATTGATAGATTCTGCACGCATAAACTTACTTGATTTAAGTTCCATTCAAATGAATGGAACAGAATATAGGGCATTTAAAGATTTCCATTTTATGTCAAATATTGCGTGTGATAAGATGGTATGTCAGTCAGGGTTCAACAAGAGGCACAGAACCTGTGGTGATATGTACTAAGACATTTATTACAAGAAATTGGCTTAATTGATTGTGATGGCTGGCTAGGTGATTCCAAAATCTATTGGGCAGGCTTAGGAAGGGCAGGCCGGAACTCTCGAGCTGAAGTTGCTGTCTGCAGGTGAAATTTCTTCTTCAGGGAAGCCTTACTTCTGCTCTTAGGACCTTTCACCAGGTTGAATCTGCCCCCCTCCTCGCACTAGGATAATATTTCTTACTTAAAATCAACTGAATATGCACTTTAGACACATCTCTAAAATACCTTCACAGCAACTCCTTGATTAGTGTTTGACTGAAAAGTGGGCACTTGAGTCTAGCCAAGTTGACACATAAAACTGACCAACACAGATGGTGTTCCTAATCATTACTGGAGATGGTATTAGCACAATTGACCATCCATTTCAGAGAAAAATAAAGTTAAATTTCTATTTAATACAAAAGAATATTCTTGATGGTCTAAAACTATGTCAGATAAGAACACTATGAAAGTTATGAATTACAATGATTAGGTAAGCATTTCTTCTCAGAATTCTCTCCCTATTATTTTTAATAATCTGGAAGAACTCTAAATCCCTCTGCCTCAGTAATCAACTATGGGGCCTAGGAAAGAGTGCAAAATGTTAACAAATCAGATCAGTGTCATGTGAACTAAGGGACAAATCAAAGTGAGCACAAGCCTACCTGATGATTTTGGTTATTGTATTTTAACCTCATATTTTCATGTGTGTTAAGCAATGCTTTAGTGGATCTTTCAACAGCTGCTTTTTTGTGTGTGCCTTCCATGTGTCAGGGAGTGTAGTGGGATCTATGGATATACAAATAAAACATCAGCATTAACAAAAACAACAGCAATATTAACCATTCTCAGTCTATTTCTTCATGGAGCTTAGACTATCTTACAAAATTAGAACTCTCTTGAGAAGGTAGCACTTTGTGTTATAGATACTTTTGTATGGGTGTATTTATCAAATTGTCTTCTCTAATAGTACAATTTATTAAAGGTAACTGCCCTGGATATTAACAAGTCCATTCTAACCATCATTTCAAGCATTATCTCCAATTAATAATAAGTTAAAATTCCCCTTAGGACCAAGATTTACTCATTGGCTTCAGCAAAAAAAAACTATAAATATGTAACATTGTACATGATAAGCATCATTTCTCCAATATTTCATTTTCTTTATGAATTTTTCTCATTACTAAATATTTATGTCACTTTAGAGTAACAGAAAAAATAAAGAGTGATTATATTTTTAACTTTTTATTAGGGTTGTTCAACTCCTTGAGGTTTAAGGATTTGTTGCTTTAAGCCAAATCCTAAGTGTCTCAAAAAAGTCACACAGTTTTTTAACAAGTTTCATTTGTTTTACAATAATATGTCATGGTAATGAGCTGCTAGCTCATTAGCTAAAAGGAATATTATTTAGGTAAAAATTTACACATATCACACTAGTGATACATGGGCCGTTTCTCATCAACCTGTGTTCTCTGTACAATCTAAACTAAGGCCTGATATCATCACTATGTACAATAGTTTATGTCCAAATTGTCATGGAGACAGACTTTTTTCATACTTCTAGTATGAAAGGTGATTCAAAACAAGTATGTTTTGCAATGGTTTTGAAACACAAAGCACCTAATATTTTCTATTTAAGTGCAGTGGCTTTGGATTCTTTTTTCTTGGCCCAAAGAAAACATAATCACTGACCTTGAATAAATGATGGAGACATAAATTTTTAGAATGACTGCTCTTGATTTATAGACAGCGCTCTTAATTCACGGGCAGACTGTGAGAAAAAACGATCCTTGCTATTTTTTATTATTTCTTCATCGTTCATATTTTATATTCTACATCTGCCCAGAAGCTATTTTCAGTGATACAATTTTATAAACTAGAAAAAAAATGAGAATATATGAAAAATAATTTGATTTCTTGACATAATACTTCTGCCCTTTTGGCCAAAATAATTACCACAACAGTCACAAACCATGTAAAGTGTGTCTACTGTTGTTAAAATTTTACTAAAATTTTGGAAATCCTGCTAGAAATACTTGTTAATCAGTAACTTTTTTCCTCTTTCTGGAAAATTCTCTCATAGGTCTGGAGAAAGGAAGTCAGTATAGCTTCCAAGTGTCAGCCATGACAGTTAATGGCACTGGACCACCTTCCAACTGGTACACAGCAGAGACTCCTGAGAATGATCTAGATGGTAAGATCTATCTCCAATCATTATGGTTCTGATTTCTATGTTCTTTGTTACTTCAACTTCTCATATTCACTTAATAGAAGATGATGAATTCCAACACTGGGGATATCTGTTCACCCTATATCTTTCCATGCAAAACAAAACAGTACAAAATACAAAATCTTCAATAGATTTTTCAAGCATGCCATATAAAATTATGCATTAATTATAGTCTTCATAAGTTATTTTTTCAAGATAATTTAAAATAATCCTTTTAAATTTTATTGAATAACCAACATCGAGATTTTCTTCATAGGAACTGCTACAATTTCTGATAGTAATCATGAAATATAATTACTTTACATAGCTTCTCTTGTTCCTTATGATGCTTCTACAAAACAGCAATATATATTTTTTGCTTGTTTGTGATATGGTCATTAATATTTGACACTTCATCTTTTTTTTACATAGGAATAATCTGCCTTATTTACTTAATTAATTGTTGTCTTAAGACATTTGTGGATGAGATATTGAGATTTGTATAAAAGTCACATATCAATTATTTAAATAAAATAATAAAATTAGCAGATGTGAAATAGCTTTTGAAATAAAAATATCATGACTAATAAGAAAATAAAATTCAAGAGAAATGAGTAATAGAAGTGACAGGAAAAAAGTCTAAGTACTAAAGCAGAAATAAGTACGAGGTACTTAAAAAAGAAGTTGGTTATTATCAGTATACTTCAAGTTAAATGATTAAAATTGGGAGTAAGCGGGGATGCCTGGTTGGCTCAGTTAGTTAAGAATCTGACTTTGGTTTAGGACTCTGGGATGGAGTCCTGTGTCAGGCTCCTTGCTCTGCCTGCTGCTTCCCCTGCTTGTTCTATTTCTGACAAATAAATAAATAAAATTTTTTTTTTAAGAATTAAAATTAAAAAAGAAAAACCGAGACCAAGGAAAAGTGGCTTAAAGAATAAACACACATGTATCTGGTGCCAGATGACTGTCTAAATCACTGACAACAAAATCTTATTCCTTCACTGGTAGACCTGAAGGCATCCAAGTTACTGCAAGGTGAAAATGCTATGTGCCTTCCACTTCCTCTCCCTTTTGCTCTCTCTCTTTCCCTTATTTTTATTCTTGTCCCAGTTCTTGCAGTGTCCCTTCTGGCTTTTCTTACCTTCTTCTTTGAGCTCCTCTTTCTCATTTTTCTCCTTCCTGATCTTCTGTTCCTCTAAGTAATTCACCATCACTCATGATTTTCATAGATTCCATTTTATAAAGTAATTAATGTGGCAGGAAAACAAGCAAAAAATGCCATTTCCACAATAACGGCTATTCCTACTGGCACATTAAAGAATATTCATAGGAAACTTACTAAGTTTGGGGTATTGTGCTTAGCTCTGAGAATATTAGTGGATAAAAGGCATGATCTCCTTGTGGAGCTTAGAACATAACAAAGAGAAACAGACATTCCAGGTGAAGCCTTAGGAAATTGCCTTTTCCTGGATGAATATTGGTAGTATCTGATCTGTCAACATAGAATGAATAGATAGGTTGATAGGCAAATAGACATACAGGTTTGCTTTTAAACCAAGACCGAAAGGGTGAACAGGAGTTTGCTATGCAAAAGCATACATGACAGTCTGAGGGAGGAGATGTGGAGGGCAAGGTGAACGCAGGTCTGAAGTTAAGACAGACCATGACAGTATTCAAGATCTGAAAAAAAAAAAAAGACCATCAGGACTGAAACACAGAGATGACATGTGTTGAGATTTGTAAAATAGCAGATTCTAAGTCTTGCAAGAACAAATTAAGGATTTTGGACTTTATCCCAAGAATGTCATTAAAGCAATAATGTGGTTTATCCTAAGCAAGTCATTAAAGGATTTTTTTTAAATAGTGACCTAATTATATTTGCATTTTGAAGAGATTACCCTGGTTGAAGCATAAACAATTGTATTAGATTAGACAACCATGGGCCATCTTAGGAAAGCTGAGAGGTAATGTCAGGTTTTATGGAAAAGTAACTTGGGAATTAGCAGATGTTATTTAACTTGTCTTAGGTATTATAATTCGAAAAGTTGTAGAGCTACACAAAGCCACACTTCATAAAGCTTATATCCTTCACTAATAGATTAGGGAACATTCATGTATTTGTTTATTCAACATATATTTCTTTTTGAAGGTCTATATATATCAGGCATTATTTTCAATACCAAGGGTAAAGCAATAAATAAGATCCCTATTCTCAAAGAGTATAAATGTTATTGAGATAGAGATGGGTAGTGATGAATGCTATGAAGAAAAATAAAGCATCATAGAGGGAATAGAAAGATTAGGGAGTACTGTTTTATGTAGGGTGTTGAGAAGATCTCTCTGATTGGGTAAAATATCAGCACGGCCCTTAAGGCAGTGAGGGAGGCAGCCGCATGAATAGGTCAGGCAAGAGCCCTCCAAGCAGAATAACAAGAATAGACATCTTGAAGTTATAGCCCAGTTGGTGGTGAAAGTTATTAGAGACCATGGTGGCTTGGGTCTAAAGTCATGAGGATATGCTCTGTCTTATTCAAGAATAAAGACAAGATAAGCTACACAAATACCTTGTTTTTCTATTTATTTAAGAAATAACTATTAAAGTTTATAAACTGGTATTTAGCCTCTCATTTATCTTTGTGAGGTATATATTATTAGACTTAATTTTAAAGGAAAGTAACGTAAGCTAAGAAAATTTAACTAATTTACTCAAATAACTAAGCTAGTAATTGTGGATCTGAAACTCAGGACCAGGTTTTTCGTGTCCAGTGTCTAATACAGATTATCTGAGCAAAGCCTCCACGAATCCTCTAGAATTGACCCAGTGACAATAAAAGACAGTGATTCAATGCAAAAGATTCTAAGAAATGAGGTCATATCATTTACCCAAACCTAAGGGACTATATCTCTTACTGGAAGGAGTGAAAATAAATGGAACAGAGGTGCCGAAGGTCCTATAAAATATCCAGGATGAATGGAGCTCTCCACTTGACTTATGAGCTCTTTCTCCTCACTCCAAATGACTCACAGTCTAGTGGAATCAAAATCACAGCCCCTGGGATGGCACCAAACTTTCTACTTAACTGAATGCTTCTCGTATCTATGCAATCTTAATATAATCCAATCCATACATCTATTTTAATCAAGAATCTCTATGCTGTGTTCATGAATAAAATCTTAATAAATGTTGCTTAATTGGATTTGCTTGAAAGTTTCTATACTCTTGGCTTACTAATGTCCCTCTTCTGCATGCAACCTTCTTGGTTACTTTTTTCTTTCTTGAGTATTGATGCAGTTATTATGAAATATAATTAATAACCCATCATGTGCCCAGTTATGGGGAGTATGAACATGAAAGAGAGAAGAACAGTTCTCTTGAGAGATAAACAGATAATGACTGTACTGATTGAAAAAGCTTCATGAAAAGAAATAGTACTTGAACTAAAAACTTCAGGAAAAAGAGGTAGACTAAGGTTACAAGGAAGGATGTATAGGACAGCATAGTAAATATTCTTCAGAAAGAATTCCTTTAAGAAAATTATTTCTGCCACAATTAATTTAAAATGTGCCTTCACTCATCCAAGTGTTACTCATTTGCCAATTATCTTAACACATTGCAACACATTTCAAATAATGCCTCTTATCTCATTCTTTCACTTCTTTATTTCGATTGTAATTGTTGATGCAGCTCTTGTCCTTGTCCATAATGTATACATTAGCAATCTAAAAAGGCAAATAAAAAATTAATAGAAGAAAACTAGTACAGCTTGCACATAATACTGTTATGGACTATGACTTGAAATTGTTCACTCTTTTTTAAAAGATTTACTTATTTGAGAGAAAGAATGTGAGAGGAGAGAGTGCACAAATGCAAAGAGCAGAGGGAGAGGGAGAGAGAGAGTCTCAAGGAGACTTGGTCCTGAGCACAGAGCCCGCCTCAGGGCTTGATCTGAGGAGCCTGAGATCATGACCTGAGCCAAAACCAAGAGTCAGTTGCTTAAATGACTGCTCCACCCCTGTGCCCTGAAATTGTTCGCTCTTAAAACATAATGGAGGGCACCTGGGTGGCTCAGTTGGTTAAGCGACTGCCTTCCCCTCAGGTCATGATCCTTGAGTCACGGAATCGAGTCCCACATGGGGCTCCCTGCTCACCAGGGTGTCTGCTTCTCCCACTGACCTCTCTCCTCTCATGCTCTCTCTCTCTCTCTCTCTTCCTAAAAAATAAATAAGAACAATATTTTTAAAAATCCATGATGGAAACAGCCATTTTAGGGCATATAATTATAAGAATGTGGGAGAGATATGTTTTACTTACTTAGAAAAGCAAAGTGTCTTATTGGCTATAAGAAATTAGTAAGTCTACATATATTTGGCCCATATTTATTGACCCATAACCTCTTTTCATGGAGATACTCCTCTAGACCTATTTCAATTTTTCTTGCTTCCTCTTGGTTTTCTTACTTTGAATGCATCATTCAAATATTAAAAAGTGTTACCCTTGATAGGCATTGATGTTTGGATAAATGAACAGTCTCAGGATTAGTTGTGAGTAGCTTCAAAGAATACACAGCCTGATAGCTTGTTCTATTTCCATATATAAATACACATATAAATACATACATATATAAGTATATATATATATACATATATATATATATATATATTTTAATTTAAGGGAGGTTTCTTTATATCATAAGATATAAGTGACTTCTCCTAAAACTTTCATGGCTAATGTAGGAAAGTTTTGAGTCCTAAAGTCAGTAATTTCCATATAGAATTGCTCTGATATGCCTGAAATTATAGCTAAGGGGGAAACAGTCATTTTGAAAACCAGCTGGAATGGAAGGCATTCTTTGCAGTAGCCAAAGAAACCTCTCCTGGGAGGGAACTGCAGTGTTTGTCCTCCCTAGGTGTGTTGTGTTGCATAACTTTTCCCCTCTTGCTTTTGAGTCTCCTGGTGAACTCCAAGGGACTGATCTACTCATTACAGTGGTAATGAGCCCTGCAAGTCACTAAGGAGAAGCAGTAGGACGTACACATAGTTAAAAACAATCCCCTCTCCTTCTGTGCATTCTCTGCTTGGCTTAAGCAGTGTGAAGATCAGCTGTGACTTGGAGAAATACTCCAATTCCTTATGGATGGCCCTTTTAATTAGGATGTTTTGTTAAAGTAATTACAGAGCCAAACCTCACTGTTTGTTCAAGGCTTCCTGAAAGCATGTTCACTTGTTGTTACCAACAGCTGGAAAGTTTTAAAATATTTATTTTGTGTCTCAAAATTTTGACTTAAGAAAACAAGATCATTAGAATTCCCCAAAGTTCTTATGTAAATGTCTTGCGTAAGGATATGAGAGAATTTGTAATGAAGATCAGCAAGGCACCCTCCAGGAAGTTGAACTTTGGGATCAGTTTGTATTGCTTTTACACCCCCCCCCAATTTTGAAGTGAACAGGTAGAAATTGTGATATGCCATCATTAGAGATGTAATTTAAAATTAAACTTCTATCCTAAAATGGAGGAGGTTGGCCAGCAAAAATTAGCAATGCAGAGAGACTCCTGAAAATGCAACGAAGTGGTAATAGCAAAAACGGTGACCCTATGACCAGGCTCTAGTTTCCTGCCCTCAGGAAAGAGATAATTAGGCCTATTAGCCTGATTGAGTAAGGGTAAAATGGGATTACTGCAAATTCACTTCACTTGAGAAGTCAACCACGAAAAAATTCCTGTGTTTTAAAACCTCCATGATATATGATATTGCCAAGAACGTGACTCTGAGAAGGAACACGTGAACGTTTATTTTCAGAATAATAATAAAATCTAAAATGATGATGATGTAGGTGAGATGTTGGGGTTCAGAGCCAACAGCCAAGAAAGAATTCTTGAGACATCTTCCATGCAAAAAATGTGGTTTTATTACAACACGGGGACAAGACCCGTGGGCAGAAAGAGCTGTACTTGGGTCATGAGGAGTGCCTCATTATATACTTTCAAGTTGAGAGAGGGTTAGGGATAGCGAAAGTCTCTAATGAATTTTGGAAGGAAGGTTTCCAAGACCTTGAGGGGAGCAGCTATTGTTAGAAAAGAGTCATTTATTACTGTTTAGTAAAAACTCAGTCATGAGACCCTTCAGATGTCTATCAGTGAGTCATATGCTAGGGGGTGATTGCCCACATATATCTTGGGAGTAGAGATAAAGGAAGTTCCCAAAGGAATTTTTATATGTTAACATGGACTTTTAGGATCCTGTGGGTCAGGCTGAGATGACTTTTGCCATTAACAAATTACTAACATCGAGGCATCTGAGTTCCTAGAGGAATGTCACTCTCCCTGTTTTAAGGACTTGTCAGTGGGCTGTAGGTACTAAGGAAATATAATTTTTCTTTTTGCCTTTGTTTCCCATATCAATGAGACCACCCTGAAAGAAGGAACACTACCTATTAAAATTGCCCTCCTCATTCAAAAACTAGAGCAGGAAAAGTGGAAAATCCCTGGGCAGAAGAATGAGAAATGAGAAAAATAAGTATTGGCTTATTTGAATAAATTGAAGAAGAGAAAAAGAAAGATAAAAGGAGAGGAAAATGGAAGGGAAGATAAAAGGAAGTCTGGTGAAACATTTATGTGTGAGTTATAATATGCTGAAGCATAGCTTCCCTCCCCAAAATGCCCTTCCTAATCCCTGGAATCTGTGCATCTGTTATTTTACATGGCAAAGGAGATTTTGCAGATGTTATTAAATTAAGAGTGCTTGTATTGAAGTAAAAGTTAGCATAAAATAATATGAACCAGTCAGTTTGTGTTTTATTTTAGTTTCATATTGGCCAAAGGTTTTGAAGTTAAGAGGTATAAAAACAATAAGTACTAAGTTTGGAATAGAAAAGTAGGTCAAGGGAAGGGAAATATAATATTATATAGAAATGAGAGCTCAAAAATCTGGAATTTCACAGAGTCTGAACATTTACTGAAAGCTTCATTTTATCAGGAATCAGACATAATGTTCTATGATGATGGTATTATGTAATAGATACCTAAAGAAATAAGCCAAGGACCAGAACTGTTGATGATTTGATGGGAGACAAACACCATGGCAAATTGCATATCTACCCAAAAATTGATTTCAAAAAATATTTTAAAATATGCATTTTCTAAATTATTGGAAAATAAAATAAGTATCATGTTACATAGCCAAGTATAGAAAATGAAGTTATTAGAAAGGTAAAATGGAAAACACTTTTAGATAAGAGAAATTCTAAAATTGAAAAAACTGAATTAACTTTCTTTTGTAAAAGAGACTTTTAGTTCAGCTAAAAACAAAATAAAACTATGTAGTTTCAAAACAAAGGAAAAATATTAGAGAAATAGAAATTGGTCAAAGAATTAAGTTGATAGGATTCTAATGTAATGATAGTACATACAAATACACATGTATACATACTCACACAGAGACATACATGCTCACATACATGTGTGCATGAGTGTGTACATATGTACACAAATGCACACATATATGATTCATAAACATACAAAACATACATACACCTGTGCACACATACATAGACACAGACATGCATACATATATGTGCACACATACATATAACACATTGTGTACACGTGTAGGCAAGTGCATATACATATATCAACACACATACATGCATATGCGGTACATACATATACATCTACACATATAAACATGCATGCATGAAATGGATAATTTTATTGAAAACTACAAATAAAGATGCAAGTTATGAAACTTTAAATCTCAAATATGTAACACTTAAAGTATGCAAACAATATGTTTTCCAGAAAAATTCAAAAGATCAAACCAGATCTGAGAAAGAATTCTTTTAAATGCTTGGAACAGCATAAAAATGCACACAGAAAAAAATAAAAGAGAACTTAAAAGATAAAGCATGGACTGAGAAAACTTAGCATGCTTCAATCACAATTTGAAAAGAAAATAAGCAATGAAGGAAAAATAATTTTCAAAGAGATAAGTGAGAGTTTTCCAGAATTGATGAAATACATGGATTATCAGATTCAGAAATAATGCTTTATCTTTGATACATTGTATAATACCAAAGATAAAGACAAAAGAAGAGCTTAACATGCCACGGGGAGAGATTACTTATTTAAGGGACTACAATTAGATTGATGAAGACTCCCCAATAGCAACAATTAAGGCAGAAAACAATAAAATATCTTCAAAGTGCTGATTAAAAAATTACTATCATTAAAGAATTGTATATCCAACTAAATAATTATTCAAGGAAAGGAGACACATAAAAACCCTTTAAAAAAGGAAAATAGACTTTGCCCCCACCATCTTTTTTGTAAAGAATGTACTTTTAAAAAAAGGTAGAAAGAGAAAGAAAATAACCATAATGACTATTAGAGAAACTGGGTAAAAAATAATATAACATATGGGTATATCTGAACAAATTATGATTATCTAAAACAAAAATTATATTTTGGAGAGTTTAAAAAGTTGATGAATATGAGGTGGTAAGGAAGAAGGAGATTGTGGAGGTTAAACAGCTTTGAAATTGTTTTTATGTTCTTGTGAAAAGGAAAGACATAATTAACTTTAGACTACAAGATATATGTGATCTCAAAATTGAAAATATTACAATCAGAAGAATATAGAGTATATTATTTCTTATCTGGTAGAGAAGAGAAAAAAATTATAGGGGGATGGGCTCTTCAGCCTATACAAATGAAATAAAAAAAGCAAAAATAATTTGTTTCAAACAAACAGAAAATGAAAAGTGCATAATAAAATCATATAAATAAGTTTTAATATAGTAGTAATAATAAGTGTAAGCATATTAAACTCACCATTTCAAGAGTAGATTACTAAATAGAATTTTGAAAACATCCAGATCTGTAGATTTATAATTAGCAACATTTACAAATATTAAGATATTATTTCAACTTTTTCAAGATATTTAAGATATTATCAACTTTTCAAGAAAAAGTTGAAAATAAATGGAGGAAAAATAGTCATCCTAACAAAAAACAAGTGTAGGTTTTTCTTTGGTAATTTTCTTTTTTTTTCTTTAAATTTTTATTTATTTGACAGACAGAGATCACAAGCAGGCAGAGAGGCTGGCGGGGGGGGGGGGGGAGCAGGCTCCCTTCTAAGTGGAGAGCCCGATGTGGGACTCGATCCCTGGACCCTGAGATCGTTACCTGAGCCGAAGGCAGAGGCTTTAACCCACGGAGCCACCCAGGCACCCCTGGTAATTTTCTTAAGGCCAGAAACTTCTTTAGGGATAAAAAGTTGCTCCATAATGAGAATAAGATTGACTTATTAAAAAATAATGTAAATTGTTGAAGAAATATCGATTACTTATAAGTATATGGCTTTTATAACATAAATTTATACTATTTAAGCAAATCTTGACAGGTCTTTATAGAAAAATTTGCAAACCCACTGTAACATTTGAGTACACATTCATCATTATAGAAGCAGAAAATGTATACAATTATAAGTAGAAAATACAGATAACAAATCAACACAAGTCTTACCATCCAAAGATGATCATATTACCACACTTAACACCCTAATGCATATCTTTAATTTCTATCTTTATACACACATGTAAATATATACATACATACACAAAATATTTGTATATTATAATGAAAAAATATAGATATAACTTAAATGAGAACATATGATACTCAACTGTTCTTCAAACTTCTGTTTTCAATTATTTTAATTTTTATTTTTGCAGATTATGATTTTACCTGAGACCTTGATCATATTCCAATTTCTTCAATGGACCCCCAAAAACTTTCTTAACAGATCATTTGTATAAACTACAATTGAATCTAGGATCACACACTGCATATAGGTTTTCTTTTTTTAATTTTTATTTTTTCTTTTCAACTTTTTATTTAAATTCTAACTAGGTAACATACAGTGCAATATTGGTTTCTGAAGTAAAATTCAGTGGCTCTTCACTCACATACAATACCCGGTGCTCATCATAGTAAGTGCCCTCCTTGATACTCATCATCCATCTAGCCATCCCTCACCTACATCCCTCCATCAACCCTCAGTTTGTTCTCTATCTTTAAAAGTCTCTTATGGTTTGTTTTCTTCTTTTTTTCCCCTTCTCATACGTTCATTTATTTTGTTTCTTAAATTCCACATATGAGTGAAATCATATGTTGTCTTTGTCTAACTTATTTTGCTGAGCATAATACACTCCAGCTCCATCCACATCATTGCAAATGGCAAGATTTTATTCTTTTTGATGGCCGAGTAATATTCTATTATATGTATATACCTCATCTTCTTTATCAGTTCATCAGTTGATGGACATATGGATTCTTTCCATAATTTGGCTATTGTATTTGTATCCCCCCGGGCTCTTAATCAACCACAATTCCTTTTTTCCTACTTGGATTTATTGAAAAGACTGGCTTTTGTCCTCTGATTTCAACAGCCTAATTATTTGTTTTTGTCTAATTATTTCTTGTGGTTTTATTTAACTTGTTCCTCTAGTTTCTGTAGGTTTGTAAACTGTAACTTACATACAAAGACCAATGTTAATGGATTTTATACATCTTTCTCAGAGCTGGGAAAAAAATTAAAAATGAAGGAATTCTGCTGATTTACCTCTCACAACTGAAACACTCACACCATCAGAGAGTCACATACTTTTTTTTCCCCTAAGCATCCGAAGAATATTTAATGCTTGGCTTTAAGAAAGTGGATATTAAAATTCTTGTATAGTATTAAATACATTCATTGATCACAATGTAATTATACTAATACTCAATAATAATATGATATCCAATACATTTAGAAATATAAAAGCATATTTCCAAATAACTTATTGGTCTAAAAGAAATCATATTATTTCTTAAATATAACTTTTAGCACCTAACACCTCAGCAACCTTGTTTACTTAAATATCTACTAGATTAAAAAATACTAGGGAAAGTTTTAAAAAGTGGATTTTTTTTTTATTTTCAAATTTTTTCCTTGGCTATTATTTGGTAAAATTCTTGGTGAAAGTCAATGACATGGCATTAAAATACATTCAAGTTAAAGATATCAATTTGAGGGTTTACTCTAGTTAGCTCACAAATGTAGTCACCTGGTGATAAACATGTTCGTATGTGATTTTATGCACAGAGGAATGTAGGTGTAGATGGTATGTCATGAAAAAGGATTTCTTTCACATGGGCTTTTGATAGGAGCCATCCATGATATTCTGGGTTTCTGGTTGACAAAAAGACTTGCGAATGAGATGAGCTATTGATATAGCAGCCAATCCATCATGAAATTGAAGAATCCAGCCCCTTATTCTCATTCAAGTAGAATTCATCTTACCTATACGGAGTGTTGTAGGCAAAGCCAAACTGTGTTCTGAAACCAATTTAAAAAAACTGCTTTAGTTCTTGGGCAAGTAGTTGTTCAAAGTCTTAGAGTTCTACTATACAAAGGATGACACAAATTATTTAGACTTGGATAAATGTTCAAAGAAGTTTCAAGCCCTTTCCTTAGCCATAGCAGACTTTCTAATATCCTCATGAAATGTTTGATCCCTTTATGACTTCCTTGGCTTTTTCTAAGTGTAATGTAGTAGATAAGGTTGTGAGCTTTGAAGTCCTAATAACTAGGTTTGAATTCTGCTCCACTCACTGTATTATCATGCACAAGTAATTTAAATTCCTTAATACCTATTTTTCTCATCTGTAAATAGGGTATAACAACAGTATCCATCTCAACAGATCTGTGTGAGAATTAACTGTGATAATGGCAAGAAAGTACTCAGCAATGTGTCTGATACTTATTAAGCACTCAACAAATGTTTATTTTTGTTGCTGGTTTCCATAGATTAGATCTCAGTGGTATGAAATACTAATACCACTTGTCATGTTATGAAGCCTCTTCTTGTTCATATTGATAAAACTCTAATGTCTGCATTAGGAGAATAGGTATATTCTCTTCTGATATAAAAGCAAGGCAAACCTTTAAGGTGTCTTAAAAGGCCATGATTTAATTAAAGGTGCATTGTCATACAATTATATCAATATATGCAGGAAGGCATTTTGTAAAATTAAACAGTCATTATCAACTTTTTTTTAAAATTTTATTTATTTATTTGACAGTAGTTGGAGAGGCAGGCAGAGAGAGAGAGAGAGAGAGAGGGAAGCAGGCTCCTTGCTGAGCAGAGAGCCCGATGCGGGACTCGATCCCAGGACCCTGAGATCATGACCTGAGCCGAAGGCAGCGGCTTAAACCACTGAGCCACCCAGGCGCCCCCATTATCAACTTTTTTTTTTTTAATTTATTTTTTATTTATTTTCAGCATAACAGTATTCATTGTTTTTGCACCACACCCAGTGCTCCATGCAATCTGTGCCCTCTCTAATACCCACCACCTGGTTCCCCCAACCTCCACCGCCCCCCAAACTCATGTTAATATCGAATATAAGGAAACTCTTGAAATGTTACTGTTTTGTAAAAACTAAAAGCAAGCATTCTGCTAAATAATAAAATACTAAATACATTGTCTTTAAGACAATACTAAATACATTGTCTTTAAGACCCAAACAAACCAGAGATGTTTCCTACTATTTCTGTTATTTGACAAAGTATAGAGATTGTGGTGAGAAAAACATGCACACACACACACACACACACACACACACACACACACACACAACTTAAAAACCTGTAACATTTTATTACAGAAGGAAAGAAATGTTATTTTTATAAACAGTGTGATAGCATATTTGGAAGTTCTAAGATATAGCTATAGTATGATACATCTATATTCTAAGACACAGCTGTATCGTACTGAAATAATTAGTTCAAACATTAAAAAGAAAAGAAATGCATTTATATGGCAACCTAAAGTATAATATCAAAGACTAAATTTAACAAACCAAATAAAAATTTTTATGAAGAAAATAAGTTTGTTAAAAGATACAAAATAAGACATGAATAAATAGAAATATATTTTTGATGCAAAATGTTACCATTATATAAATACTAGTTATTCCCAAATTAATGATTAATACACTTCCAATCAGAATGAACATCGTATGTAAGAATAAATGTAAAAGAATTCCGAGAAAATTTGAAAAGTAGAATAAACATTAACATTTACAATAAAGCCTGATTTAAAATCAATACAGTACTGTCTGGCATAGAATTAGACAAGTTATATCAGTGTAACAGAATATATAGGACAGAAGTATTTCCTATTATATTTGAGAAATAAACTTTAAAATGAAGTTGACATCTCAACCAGCAGATTATTCAATAAATGGTGTTGAGACTATTCCCAGTACTTCTGGTAGAACATAAAGTTTTCCTTCTCCTACATCAAACTAGTTGACAGTGGTTGATATTAGTGATGGAGCTGAAAACAGAACAGAGCAAAGTTATCATTTCTTATATAAATCAAAAGTAGAAAAGTCAAGGATAGTTTTAAAGAGTTTTTTATTTTTATTTTTATTTTGGTATCTTCAAGTATAATAAAGATGGAGGGCTCAAACACCCATCATTTTGTGCAGTTGGAAGTTGAGAGATGAGATGATCTCTCAAGGTATCATTCCTACTATAAAAGATTGTGTTCTCCCTCCTGTGCTCTTCTCACCCATATTCACCCGTCATCCAAGTCCGCAGATTCCCTGTCCTCAACTCCTCCATTATCGTTCCCTATCCATATATCCAAAATCTGTCATTTCTACTTCCTTAACAGACTTGGACTCTATCCCCTCCTCTCCACTCCCACCATTCTACTTTATGTCACGCTGTGATCCTTTGTCACCTGAAAATAGCCTCCCCCTGGTCTTCTGACACCAGTTAGGGTGTCTCTCTAGACTCCATCATGCTGCCAGTCTGACTTTTCATAACCAGATCTGATGATGTCATTTCTCTATTCAAATTCTTCCTGATGTGGTCCCACCCTTAGCCTCAAGTCAGACATTCCATCACATCTTTGCATCTGTATGCATCTCTCCAGATGCACTCCATCATATCTCCTACTTTCACACTTAATGTTCCCTTTGCCAGAGTTCCTTTCACATGATTTCACATCTACTTGTCCTTCAAAACCCACTGGATGTTTTACTTCTAGGAAGATTTTCCTATCTGAATTAGATGTCTTTCCTCTAAGCCTGCTCTTTTGGGCATGTCATGAGCATTGACTTCATTCTTCTCAGCAAACTAGAAGCAAAGATCAAGCTTTATTTAATTTGAGATTCTCAGTGCTTGACATGGTGCCTTAGGCCACATGGTAGATGCTCAATTAATATTGAATAAATGGGTCAATATTTAAGCATTCATATCCAGGTATTAGTAATGTTAAACTCATACAATTTATATAGTTTGATTCTCTATTGATGTCCATTCTTACAGTCAAAAAATAATTTCAGATAAACGAGAGCTAGAAACATCCTTTGTTCTATTTGGTATATTTTTATTTAAATGTAAAAAATGCATTACCTTTTTCTCAAGTAGAATGTTAAAATGAAAACTCAAGTTTTCTAGAGAGCAGCTTGGCATAAGATTTTAGAGATATTAAGTTTCTTGTTTGTTTGTGTTTAGAGTAAATTAGTCTACGGTTTTGAGAGAGTATGGTTTTAATCCACTTAGAGGAAAATGAGCCTGAAAAATTCATGGAAATAAATCCTTTGGCAAGGACTGAGAACTTACTCCCCATGCCCTGTTAAAGAATAAGATTTATTATTTGAATGGCTCCAAATCTGGAGATTATTCAGTATGAGGGAGCTGATGAAAGTCATGATGGTAGGAAGACATAAGATTATAATGAGATTCTCGGGGTGCCTGGGTGGCTCAGTGGGTTAAAGCCTCTGCCTTCGGGTCAGGTCGTAATCCTAGGGTCCTGGGATCGAGCCCCACATCAGGCTCTTGGCTTAGCAGGGAGCCTGTCTCCTCCTCTCTCTCTGCCTGTCTCTCTGCCTACCCATGGTTTCTGTCTGTCAAATAAATAAATAAATCTTTAAAAAAAAAAAAAAGATTATAATGAGATTCTATGATTTTTTTTTTATTTCTTTTTTTTTAATTTTTTATAAACATATATTTTTATCCCCAGGGGTACAGGCCTGTGAATCACCAGGTTTACACACATCACAGCACTCACCAAAGCACATACCCTCCCCAATGTCCATAATCACACCCCCTTCTCCCAAACCCCCTCCCCCCAGCAACCCTCAGTTTGTTTTGTGAGATTAAGAGTCACTTATGGTTTGTCTCCCTCCCAATCCCATCTTGTTTCATTTATTCTATGATTTTTGAAGTTGGTGTCCCTGAACTCTAAATTAAGAAAACAAATCTCCCAGATATTCATAGGCTCTGATCCCACAGTGGTCTTAGAAAGCCACATCAAAGGTGTCACCTCTAACTACTAAGCTTTGGTTTTCTCACTCAAGAATTCAGGAGTTTGTAAATAAAATTGAACTTCATTGTGTTTTATTTTCCTGTATTCTGTTGGACATGCCAACCTCCTCCCTCGACAGGCATCTTAACTTTCTGTTGGTATTTTTCACATCAAGAACTCAATAGATGGAGGCCATTTTCCCCAACATTCATAGAAAAAACAAAGGTTTGAGGTGGATGGAACTGTTTTGTCCCAAAACGGAAGTGGCGGATGCATGACTCCACTTGTATACCTCTGAGTGAATTCGCTGCATATAAATTTTTAAAATAAAATTTTAAAGTTAATACTGAAAAGATGGTAGGAGTAAAGCATAAATAAATAAATAGTATAAATATATATAAATAATATATATATAATAATATATATATTTATATACATTTATATATATAAATATATATAAATAATAGTATATATATAAATAATAATAAATATATAAAAATAATAATTTATATTAATATTTATATTAATATATTAATAATAATATAAATAATAATTATTATTTATATATATTTATATATGAATATATATAAATATATTATTATATATTTATTTTATATTATAGATAAAATATTTTATATTTTATGTTTACATATAAAATATTTTATATATCTTTATATATAATGTTTTATATGTGAAATATGTGTAGATTTTAAATTTTATATTTATATATAAAATATTCTATATTCTATATATTATATATATATATATATATAATAAAACAAAATAAAAAGATATAGTTCAGTGGTAACTAAAAGTGATTGTTCACCATAATAACTAAACAAATATCCAAAGTTTACAGACATTAGTGGCTTAAAGAAGCTGATGTATTTTCATGAGAATAGACCCTACCAACAGAAATGATTGTATTCGTATGTATCTGAATACTCTGGAAAGATAGAATATGGTTCTATCAATTGCCTTATGTAATTCTCTGTAAAGAAATATAGGCTATTAGGGACTGGAACAAAACTAGCAAAATGACCCATAAAATGCAGCACACTAAATCGAAAACAGATATGTGAGTATTTGTCAAAAGTACCAGCTGCCTGATGCCGTGCGGCAGAGCTGTCCACAGCAGAAGGTATGTGGCAGCAATCACTTTCATTAGCAGGAGCCAGCAGACACAAATCTTTCTGGTCGCTAGGAGAAAACAACTTTAATAACTGTATTTTCATCTTGTTTCATTTCTCTGTTATTTCCTTTTTTCTTAAAATTCTTATTTTGAGAGAGCTATATAAAATTTTGGTAATGTTATAGTTAATGACAGTCGTGTGTAATAACAGTTATATTATACCTTATAGGAAGTGTAGACATTGTTCACATATTTTGGAGCACTTTGTACCAAGAACTGTTTCAGGTACAGGAGTTACAGAGAATTTATGGAAGGAGATGAGGCAAAGAATATGAGATAATCACATTAAATAGGAAGCAAAATTAATGGCAATAAATCCTAAGGGGGGTGGATAAGACGGGTGATTATTAGATTAAAGATTAAGGAAAGATTGCAATTTTAATTATGGTAGCCAGGAAGGCTGAAGTTGGAAATTAAATGGCAGAAACCAGAAGAAGATAAAGGAGGAAGGCATATCTGAGTGAAAGCTTCCCAGGAAGAGGGTACAGCAAATACACATGCCCTGAGGCCAAAGCATACGGGCCTGTTTGAGGAACAGCAAAGTGTCCAGTTCATAGTAGATAGCTGGGGTAAGATGAGCAAAGGGGAAAGTGGTTGGAGATGAAGATAGAGAGCTAAGGGGGCATGGGGTAGGTCATACATGAACTTTTAGGTCATGGTAAAGATCTTGACCTTACAGTGTGCTATGGAAAGGCCTAAAGGAGTTTGGAGTGGTGTTATTTATTTGACATTATCTTATTTGTATTTTATTTGCATTCATACTCACATTATATCTATATTCATACACATTTATTCTCAATACCATCTGTTATGTTGATGGCTTTTACGTCTGTATAACTGACCATGGCCTTTCACTAAAACCCCAGACTTATATACCCACGTACATCCCTGAGATCTCCACAGATGTGATGAACAGGCATCACAAATTTAACATGACCCAAGAACTTTCTTATTTTTCTTCATCTCAGTAGGTCATCCCCAGTTGCCCAAGCCAAAGATCTGTGAGTCCTCATTGAGTTTCTTCTTTTCCACACCATTCACATCCAGTTTATACCTCTGTTGATTTCACCTCCCAAATGTCCCAAATATGCACACTACATTTCCACAATGGTCACCCAGACAAGTATAAAAACATATTTAGGGTTTCTAATTTTTCAAAATTGTTTTAAAATGCACATAACATAAAAGTAACCGTCTTAACTAGTTTTAAGTATACAGTTCAGTGTCTTTAAGTACATTCACCCTGTTGTGTGATCATCATCAAAACCACTCTCTCCAAAACTTTTTTTTGTCTTGCAAAACTTAAACTCTGTTCCCATCAAACAATAACTCCCTACTCCACCTTCCTCTCAACCTCTAGCAACCACCATTCTACTTTCTGGTGCTATGAATTTGACTACTCTGGGTATCTCAAGTGGAATCACACAGTTTTAGTCCTTTTGTGTCCAGCTTATTTCACTTACCATAATGTCCTAAAGGCTCATGCATGTTATAGCATGTATCAGAATTTCCTTCTTTTAAAAGCTTAAATATATCCCATTGTATGTATATATCCCAATTTGTTTATCCATTCATCTGCTGATGGATACCTAAGTCTCACCTACTTTTTGGTTATTGTGAAAAACTGTGCTATGAATATAGGTGTACAGATATTTGTTTGAGTTCCTGCTTTCAATTCTTTGGGGAATATACCCAGAGTGGAATTCTTGGATCTTACGGTAATTCTTTTTTTTTTTAAACTTCCATTCTGTTTTTCATAGCATTTGTGCCATTTTACATTCCCACTGGGTAACTTTCTTTATATCTTCTTCATTTTCCTTCTTAGTCCAGGCACAATGACCTTCTTTGATTTCTCCAAATACCAAGTTCATTTTTGCTGTAGGTCCTTAGTAGTAGTTAATTCCCTCTTCTTGTAAAACTTTCTAGCCTGCTGTTTACTCGACTGGCTCTTTCTGATCATTCACCTTGGACTCTACTGGGAATACTTTCCTTGAGTCAGTTACTATTCCATCATCATAATATTTACAAAATCTCCCAATTTCCTTGTGTGTTTATTCTTATTTTGTTCATCTTACCTCCAAAAAAACCTATATACCCAGTACCTAGGACTATGACTGGCACATAGGAGATGTATAATAATTGTTGAAACATCATGGGGATTAATATGATAAATTCCTTATGTGCTATCTGTGAACACTACTCATTAGTGAAAATTACAATCGTCACTCAAAAATAATAACTATTCTGTAGGAACAAATTAAACCAAGATAGAATCCATAATTCTATAGTGTAGTCAAGAATGGCAGTTGACCTAGTTACTGTAATAATTCAGATTTCAGTAGAAATTTGGGGCTCATTAATTTGGATATTTCAGGCAAAATGTGTTCTTTGGTTTCAAATTATTTCAATAATTACTTTAATACTTCTCTATGCTTTATATACTCAATTATTGTCCTAGAGGTACTGGTAAAATCTTTCATGTACTTCTGAGTAGTGAATTTCAGTTTCAATCTTCAAACATCTCACATATTTTCATGGCAAATTTTCTAAATTGATGTTTTATAGTTCATTCCAGTATTAACCATTTGCCTAATCCATAAGGTCATCTGTGTTAGAGAAAACTGACTCAGGTCACATAAAAGGTAAATGTCATTTCTGTCTTTACATTAAGAAGTGAGTAGGTGGTTACAAACTGGCTATTCTAGATTATGAACTATCTCCTAACACAGTTATTTTTATGATGACACTATATATTATGAATGACTTAGGTGTACTACTACCTTGATAGACACACTCTCTTATGGCCCTATAATCCTAAAGGGTGGTAAAAGCCCATTAAATATTTAGATGGAAAGGCAGCATATATTCTTATGTATAGACACCCTTATTTTTATCATGTTAAAATTGTTTTGAGGTTTGGATTTATGATTGAAACTACATTTATGCAGAAAAAAAAAGATGATTATTGTGAGACCAAGAGACCCTCTTCTTCAAGAGCATTTGTGCATTCATTACCCTGGTCCCTTTATAAAACTCCAGTGGATGTAATTCTGTGGGTACTGACCTAACTAACTTGTAGGGGAGCTACTCTATGGCTTACAGAAACATGGAGAAGAGATTGTTTTGAAAATATTTTATATATTTTTCCTTTTATTCTAAAAGATATTAAAAATTGTCATTAAAATCATAGGTTTTTATATTGTTTTTAAAAAGTCATAGCATTTAGTTCATTTTCTAAATACAAGATTAGGCAGATTTTCTTGTTGTTTTCAGTAATTGCAAAAGCTTCAAAAGTGTTCAGCAGAATTCACTGTAGAGCCCATTACATTTCAAGGACACTGGAGAGCCTCTGTGGCAATTGAGTTGAAAATTATTAATCCATTCCTTTAATCTCTTTTATTACTTCTCCTTAGGGTTTATAGTGGGTTTATATCCTTCACAAACATTGTTTTTTCTGTTGTTAAGATTTATATCCCCATTTTGAGGTAATTTTTTAATGACACCTTTACATATTATGTCACAGGCTTCTTTAGGGCAGAAAGAATCTTGTCCCTTTTCATTCATAAATGGGCATCTTCAGGGGAAAAAAAAAAAGAACTACTTTAGAAAATGCTGTTGGGGGGCACCTGGGTGGCTCAGTGGCTTAAAGCCTCTGCCTTCAGCTCAGGTCATGATCCCAGAGTCCTAGGATTGAGCCCCACATCAGGCTCTCTGCTCAGCGGGGAGCCTGCTTCCTCCTCTCTGCCTGCTTCTCTGCCTACTTGTGATCTCTGTCAAATAAATAAATAAAATCTTAAAAAAAAAAAAAAAGAAAATGTTGTTGGTGTAGCATCTTTAGAAGGTAGCATCTTTTGAAAAGCTGTTAGTATGGGACCTACTTTAAAAACTCTGATAAAAAACAGGCTTCCATATATCACTTAAGCTAGAAGCATGTGTGTTGAAGGTGGCTAAAGTTGGTAGTAGACATTATGTCACCTTTTGCTATTATATCAAGGAAAAAATGTATTTTAATATTACCTTTAATCATCAAACTCTTTTGCTTCATCTGACATATGTTACCTTTTGAGATTTTCAGTTAAGAAAGAAATAATGAACACAAGCAGTTCGAATAAAGTTCACATCACTGATATTTTTGAGTACCCATTAACTGCCAGGTAATGGGCTGAGCACCTCATGGATGACTGAAGTTTAGATGGGCACATTCTTGCTTAAATTTCTTCCTAAAATACTTCTATGATTTTCAAAAAATAGGGTATGTGTGCCTGTATTAATCCTATCAAAATGTGTATCATAGTATATTATAACTTCCTCTTTACTTGTCTTTCCCATTAAACTATAAACTCCAAAGGTGCATGTGTTCTGTCTGCCATATTGACTCTGTCCTGATCATCATAGGTACTTTGCCCCAGTCTTCAACATAGTAGGTGCTCTATAAATATTTATTAAGTGAATGATGATAATTGTTCAGAAATTGCATCATTTCTTTCGGGATGGGATCAGAGAGAAGAAGAATGATATAAAGGCCAGAGGAGACAGACTAAGTGACTTTTAATCTCACAGAACAAACTGAGGGTTGCTGGGGGGAGGGGGGTTGGGACAAGGGGGTGGGATTATGGACATTGGGGAGGGTATGTGCTTTGGTGAGTGCTGTGAAGTGTGTAAACCTGGTGATTCACAGTTTATTAATTTTCAACACACCGTCTCCTTCAAAGAAAACTTAGCATGTACATTTACTCCCTAACAGCTAACATCAGCTGGTGCTACTCATAAGGAGAGCACTTTTACTCACTGTCTCATTAAATCTTCTCGGCTTCCTGTGAGACCATTGCTATCTTTAGCCTCATTCTACACAGGAGGAAATGGAGGTAGGACGAATAAGGTCTTAAGGTTTCTCTGAGATGATGAGTGTACAGCACAAATTGGAACTCTTACTTCCAGAGCCCAGGCTTTGAAGCAATCAATATTTGGAATGCCAATTTAATTAGAAGGTAATCTCGGAGATCACAAATAACTTCATGAGGGTGCACAGCTAGTAAATGACAGAGCCTGGTTTGAAACCAAATTTGCACACTCCAAAGTCTGTGTGGCTGTAATCCTAGACACTGTCTCCTTTTTGTTAACAATGAGTGTGCTTTTCAGAGATAAACTAAATTATGAGTCAAGTGCCATCCTAATTACGCTGAACAAATCATGGCCCTAAACTGTTTCTCCTGACAATTTCTTCAGAAAAGACTGCTCTATTTTTGTTTTTTAGTTAAATCAAAGTAAATAATCCTTGGGCAAGAAAATTTTGACATTTCATTTCCCTCTCTATTATTCTTACATTCTCTTTGATTTCATTCAGTATTGATGAAACCTAAGAAGAGTTATATGGGGGTAGGGGGAACAGCCCAAAAGAAAGGAAAAAAAAAAAACAACATTAGGATAAAGGTGCATGATGCTGCATGTCTACGGACAGCACTCAGGGCCTTCCATGCTTAAGAAACTGTGAAAGTCGAGGGGCGCCTGGATGGCTCAGAGGATTAAGCCTCTGTCTTTGGCTCGGGTCATGATCTCAGGGTCCTGGGATCGAGCCCCGCGTCAGGCTCTCTGCTCAGCAGGGAGCCTGCTTCCCCTTCTCTCTGCATACTTGTGATCTCTCTCTCTCTGTCAAATGAATGGATAAATCTTAAAAAAAAATAAAAAACTGTGAAAGTCGAATGAAACATGGAAAATATATCACATGTCGACACAAAGAGGAACTTGGGCAGTAAGTGATGAACCATTTGAGGTCTGTGGAATACAATATTAAGTCTTGCTCAAATGGGAAGTCTTACCATGCTATACGTTCTAGGATGAGACAGACTAATGATGTTTCCTTTGAACTTTAGAGTCTCAAGTCCCTGACCAGCCAAGCTCTCTTCATGTGAGGCCCCAGACCAACTGCATCATCATGAGTTGGACTCCTCCCTTGAACCCAAACATCGTGGTGCGAGGTTACATCATTGGCTATGGTGTTGGGAGCCCTTATGCTGAGACAGTGCGTGTGGATAGTAAACAGCGATACTATTCCATCGAGAGATTGGGTGAGTTGCTGTGGGTTTTATTCTATTAAGGGAAATAAATGATTTGTTTGAAATTATTTTCTTTCTTAGAATCTTGTTCTTTGGAATTTTAATTTGTGACACATAGTATTGCATAAGACAAGTCTCTCTCTTTTTTTTGTCTTCTATCAATCTACACACACACACACACACACACACACACACACATACACACGCACGTTTTTCCTCTCTGGATTTTGAATTGGGGAAACTTATCTAGAGACATTCACAATGACAGTGGGTACTCCACTGTGTACTTTTGCCTCTGAGCCATAGAATAAATAAAGGGTATTATATTATTTTGCTCCTCATTGGTCAATGGAATCATCTAATCTTAATAATTCTTATAAAAAGCAAGTCAACACATTTTTTTTTTCATTTTTTCTCACTAGGAAAATATTCTGTCAATTTTTCTTTAACACTAAATTATCTAGTCACCTTGCCTTCTTTTCTCTTATATTTATAGGTTAAGTTTCTTGGCTATGCCATTATGATTATAAAACAAAAGGTGAAACCAGGAATTTTCAATCAAGCCTCTAAACTTAGTTTTCAGACTGCTCTCTGCATACATTCCAAGGCCTCTTATCATACTCAATGTCATTTTAATAAATACAATACTTGAATTATGACGTTTCTGAATTCATTGAAAACTTGTTTATTCAAAGAGGGCTAACGTGTAGTAAAAGGGTTCATATCCATTTTATATCTGATTTTCCATAATATCCTAAGAGATTATATCATTAAGAGAGAAATCAAAGAAACATATGTCATACATAGGGTGTCAAGAAGTTAAATTCTCATAAAGCACAAAGCAGGTTGATCCTCCCTGTTGATTTAACATGGTATTATTTGTAATGAAGTACGCTGACCTCGCTGGGAATACAACCTGATTGGTGGGAGTTGGGGGGAGGGGCGCTACTTATTTGTAATGTCTCTCAAAAACAGAACATTTTGATGAGAAACTTGATTTGAATTTGAATACCTTTTCGTGCAGTAGCAAGAAAAGATTTTTCCCAGTGCAGGAGGAAAATTGCACTGACCCATTCTCTCTGTAATTGCCTCAAACTCTAATAAAAGAAGTGCCTACTGAAAATCTCCACAATTCTAGTTAGCTTGGCATTTAGAAATAATATTCTCTCAGTCAGTCCCTGAGTTTGAATGTTAAGGCAATCACATAACGTGTTTTATGGCCATCAAACCGATGTCAGGGGACTGTTATGTAGCCATTATTCAGCGGGCATCATCTCTGACAGTTGATCTCATCGCCACCCAGCAGAGGGAGGTCCGCGTGGCCAGGCTTCCCTGCAAGGGGAGTGTGGTACAAACGCGTAATGAAGTCATGAAAGAAAACCGCAATGCTTCACCAGAATGAAGTCATGAAAGAAAACCGCAATGCTTCACCAGGGCCTTTCAGTAAAGATGTTCTTTACTACAAGCGGTCTTTCCAGAAATCTCCAACGCTTGTAAAGTTGAGGCTTTTGGAAGATTAACACTGGCAAATCTCTCCAAAATCTTAACAAGAAAACAAGAGATTTTCCTTTGTAAGATATATTTTAAAGAGCTAGGAAGACTGTTACAAGCAAAATGGATATGAACCTATCTCTGTGATAGATCATGTGTGTATTACACTTTAAAACTTATCTGGAAAGAGATTTACACACATACATTTGCATACACACATGCATACACCCATATGTATATATACACATGAATTTAAGTTCTACCAGCTCATACTCTTCTAACATAGTCCCATGCCTTAACATAAAATATTGAAATATAATAGTGTTTTATTATTATTGTTCAAGTATCTGCAGAGTTACACAAAGAAACTGTTATTTTTTCAAAAGTGTTTTGCCATTTACCCAAGGTGTATCTTAAACATATCTTAATATATATTAAATAGGAACAGTTTTATATATGCATGTAGAAATATATAAAATGTCTAGACAATTTTGTATTTCTATAAGGCTTTAAAAATTATATTTTAAATAGCTTTCAAAAAGATACTGTGAAACTGGTATGCTTACTTTAATGTTTAATAGAATAAGTGAAACAATTGGTGCTTTCTTTGCAAAGTTTGGATGTGGGCTTGAGTGAATCCTTTATCTTTTTAAAAGTTAGAACTTAAGATATGTCTAACAAGCTTCAGCTAAGTCAGGGAATATATATTTTCAGGACTCTATAACAGTTACACAATTAAAAATGAATTAAGGAAAGCTATAATCTGTTAAAGCATAACATCAGCTATAACTTCAACTGTCATGGTTGTATTTTAGACTATAAAAAAGCTATCTGTTTTTTTTTTTTAAAGCTATCTGTTTTATAATTGACCAATAAACTTCCTGTTCTCTTTGATGACAGACCAGAACTTTCAAGTAGCATTTTGTTTATCACACATAATAATTGAATATTTAGATACCAAGCACTGTGACCTTCTTCAGGACTACAAAACAAAGCTTACCATGTGCAGACCTAGAGATTCATTAACCAATGAATTATACTATTGTTTGTACCATATAGTATTAATATAGCAATGTTTGCAATTAATTTTTTGACATCTTACACCTCTTGGGTTAAAAGCCATAGGTACCAGCTTTGATGTATACACATAGCATAGATCAACAAGATCTGAATTCTGAAGATGTTGGCAAAATTAATCTGAAACCAAGTTCTTCTTTTAAAAACTCACAATATATCTACCAATCTATTTATCTATTTATTTATTTATATATTTCTACATCTTTATGGAGGTATTTGTATGTGTATAAACTGTACATGTTTAAAGTGTACAATTTGTTGAGTTTTTAAGAACTTTATCATGGATAATTGACACATGATAAGCTCTGTTTTTCACATTTCTTCTTTAATATCTCTCTTTAATGTTTTATAATATTCAATATAGGAAGTCTTGAATGTTTTTGTTAGATTTAGTTAACAAGTACATAAGTGTGTGTGTGTTTATTAAATTTAGTCCCTTTTTATAATGTGTGTGTGTGTCTATGAACTACTTTAAATGGGGTTATTTCAGCTGTTGCTGCTAGTGTAGAATACAATTATTTTTAAACATTAATCTTGTATCCTAGACCTGTTAAATATACCTATTTGTGATATGAGTAGAATGCTCTAAGAATTTCCATGTAAACAAACAACCATATGTAAACAGGAACAGTTTTACAGTTAATTTCTGATCTCCTGCTTTTTATTTCTTTCTCTTGCCCTCTCTTGGTTAAGAACTCGAGTAAAATATTGAAAAGAAGTGGGAAGCAGGCATTTTTGCCTTGTTCCTGATCTTAGGAGAGGCATGAAATAGGATATTAGGTACAGGTTCTTCATGTGTCTCTTATCAGATTGAGGAAGTTTTCTACTTTTTCTAGATTTCCTGGGAATTTTTATCATGAGTATCTGTTGAATTTTTGTGAAATAATTTTCTCCTTTCCTCCTTACTAGTATTTTTAATATAGTGAATCATATTGATTGATTTTTGAAGGGTAGCTAATTTTGAATTTCTCATATAGATCCTACATGGTCACAATGTACTACCCTTTTCTTGTATTGTTGGATTTGATTTGTTAATATTTATTAACGATTTTTTTTATATCTGTATTCATGAGGTGTATTTGTCTACAGCTTTCTTTCATGTTATGACTTTATCCAATTTTTTAATTAAATTAATTCTGGTCTCATAAAATCAGTTGGGCAGTTTGTTCTTCTGTCACTGAAAAAGTGTGTGCAAAATTTATACTATTTATTCCTAGAATAGTTGATAGAATTCATTAACAAAACCATCTGGATCTGCAATTTCCTTTTTAGGAAGGCTTTTTTTTTTTTTTTTTAATTTTTTTTTTTAAATATTTTATTTATTTATTTGTCAGAGAGAGAGGGAGAGAGAGCGAGCACAGGCAGACAGAATGGCAGACAGAGGCAGAGGGAGAAGCAGGCTCCCTGCCAAGCAAGGAGCCCGATGTGGGACTCTATCCCAGGACGCTGGGATCATGACCTGAGCCAAAGGCAGCGGCTTAACCCACTGAGCCACCCAGGCGTCCAGGAAGGCTTTTGATAATCAATTTAACTTCTTTAACATATATAAATCTTTTTTGTATTTTTTATTTTTTCTTATATTGATTTTAGTAAGTTACAATTTTCATGACATTTATATACTTCATTTTGTCGCATTTATTGGCAGAATTGTTCATTCACAATGGTCTCTTTTTATCTGTGGTGATAACTGTATTTCATTTCTGATATTGATCATCTACATCCTCTCTTTTTTGTGATCAGCCTGAGTAGGGGTTTACTAATTTTGTTGATCTTTGAAGTTTTAACAGTACTGATTATCTCTACTATCTGTCTCGATTTTATTTCTTTCAAATCTGCTTTTACCTTGACTCTTTTCTTTCTTATGCTTATGTTAGTCACACTTGCTCCCTGTTTTTAATTTCTTAAGGTAGAACTTCATGTTGTAGGTTTTTAAAGCTATTTGTGTTTTCTAAGCACCCCTTCCCTTGTCTCCCACAGATTTTGATATGTTGTCTATTCATTATCATTTAATTCAAAATATTTTCTAATTTTCCTTAATTTCTTTTTTCCCCATGAGTTATTAGGTGTGTTGCTTACTTTTCAAATTTTGTTTTTCATCTTGTTATTGTTGATTTTAAATTTTATTTTATCATAAATGGAAAATATTCTGACTTCAACATCTTTAAATTTATGGTGACCTATGCTCATTTTGTTGGATGACTACATGAACTTAAAAATCATGTGTAGTCTGCAGTTAGATACAGAGTTCTGTGAATATCCATTAGACCAAGGTCTTTGATGTCTCCCTTTAATTCTGTCAGTTTGTTTGCTTCTATTTATTTTGGGAGTCTGTTACTAAGCTGATACACATTTATAATTGTTATGTCTTCTTAATAAATCACCTCATTTAGCATTACAGAGGCCTCACTCTATTTCTGGTAATACTCGTGGTCTTCAAGATGATTATATCTGTTATTAATATAGCTTAAAAATATATACTTCTAGCCTTCTTACATTTACTGTTTACATGATCTGCCTTTCTCCACCTGTTAGTTTCAGCCTATATCTTCATTTAAAAAGATTTATTTATTTATTTGAGAGAGAGAGGTTGAGGGGAGAGGGAGAGAGAGAACCTCAAGCAGACTCCCTGGTGAGTACAAAAACGAACTTGGGGCTCTACTAGGAGCTGGATCTCAGGACCCTGAGATCACAACCTGAGCCAAAACCAAGAGCTGAACACTTAACTGACAGTGCTACCCAGATGCCCCAGCCTATGTCTTTATATTTAAAGTTTTTCTGTGTCCTGTAGGCAGTTTATAGTTGAGTCTTGTCATTTTATGCCCCCTGAAAAATTCTCCCTTTTAATTGAGGTTTTAGGCCCTTAGAATTTAATGTACAATTTAATGTTAATGTACATACATAAATGGTTGGAGTTAGGTCTATCATTTTACTTTTGTTTTCTGTTTCTCCAATCTCTTTTTCATTTACTCTTATGAACTCCTGAGCTCAGAGAACAAAAGGGATTATGTTTAAATGCCCAGACACAGTCACTGTTTTTCCAACTGTGATATTCCCACAAGGATTTTTGTTCTTTTCATCTAATCAGCCCATCTGAAACTATCTCATATCTTAAGGAGAACTGGTTAAAATCTTCCACCACCACCCATGTGGAAAGAAGGAAAGAAACAAAGAAAGAAAATGGGGGGGAATGTGAGCAAGGGAAGGAGGAAAGAGGGAAGAAAATGGTTGTTTCATTTGTGACTAAACTTGTTCAGCATCCGGTGGTATCAAATGTAGGTTTAAGTTCCATCTTTTTTTTTTTTTTTTAAGTTCCATCTTTAACAAGGAATTATGTCATCTCACGGTAGGCTTTACATCCCACACTGTTTGACTCTCAAAGTCTCAGTTTTCTCATTTGTGAAGCGGGATAGTATGCAACCTTACAAACTTTCTATGATATTCCACTTAGATAATAAAAGTAATGCCATTTACAATTCTTCAGAAAGAAACATTATAGAAATGTGAATAGGGCATTGTTCTATAACTATTTGGTATTTCAGTGGTTTAGCAAATATAAAAAATCCAGTTCCATAAAGCTTTCAGTTATGTATTTTTATAAACTTTGAAGTTTATATTGTTCTGATTTATCCCCTATACCTAAAAGTAGACTATATAAAATACAACTTAGAAAATAGGGATTCCAGGGTTTTCAATTTCAATAATTCACCAACGGCATAACATTATATAAAACATTTGTTTAAAGAAATTAATATGAATCACAAATCTAAAGAACACAGTGACATTCAATTCAGTGTGAAAGACAAAAATGTAAACTCCTGTTTTCAGCTGTAATAGAATGCTGATTTAAAAATCTTGAGTGGGAGAGTTAGATTCATTCAACATGAGCACTAGTTGCTCGGAGAGGAGTGAGAGGGAAAGAGAAAAGTTCATTCCATGAGATCATTACTTCGAATATATCAGGAAGAATAGATTTTATCTTTTATGATTTTTTTCCCTGAGGTTAGTGTCGTCTAAACCTATAGGCATTTTCTAGTAATCTTTAAGGGCAGACTTAGGGTGATTCATTAATAATACATATCATTCTATTTGTAACTCTTTTCTCACTTCTACTCCCTGAGGTCCAAAGCAGATGTGCTGCTGAAGCGAGCACCCCTGAGGTCCAAAGCAGATGCATTGTCTTATACCTGGTAAATTTTCTAAGGCTATTTAGAAGAATCTATCATGAAAGATGAATACTATTATTGAAATAGAGCAGAAAGGATCTCATTGGAATAAATATATGTATTCTTGTGGAAATAATCTATATATATGGATATATATTTACATGGATATATATAATTATATGGATATGTATATATCATTAAAAATCTCCAATCTCCCCTCTTTATTTTCCTTTTTATATAACTCTTCCACATTTTACCTTGTGTTTTACAACCTGAGTTATTATTTGTAAAATCAAATTGGTAATATAAAGGACATGTAAGTCATTTATTCTACCAACATTAAATTCAACATTGGATTAAAATTTTTTCTCCCATCAGTGGCACCTGGGTGGTGCAGATGGTTGGGCATCTGACTCTTGGTTTGGGCTCAGGTGGTGATCTCAGGGTCTTGAGATTAAGCCCGGCGTTGGGGCTCTGCAGTCAGTGTGGAGTCTGTCTGGAACTCTGTCCGCCTTTCCCTCTACCTCTCTTCTCCCTGTTTTCTCTCTCTCTCCCAAGTAAATAAATAAATGTTTTTAAAAATTTTTACCTCAGGGGCACCTGGGTGGCTCAGTGGGTTAAGCCTCTGCCTTCAGCTCAGGTCATGATCTCAGGGTCCTGGGATCGAGCCCCATATCAGGCTCTCTGCTCAGCAGGGAGACTGCTTCCTCCTCTCTCTCTCTCTGCCTGCCTCTCCGCCTACCTGTGATCTCTCTCTGTCAAATAAACAAATAAAATTTAAAAAAAAAATTTTCCCCCAACTTCTGTATCTTTCTAGAAAATATTTTATTTGGATCAGAACAACCTAGATTTCTCCTTAATTTTCCATGTCATTTAGTCATAACGAATGGCTGCTTAGTCCATTTCTTCCAAGTCCTTTACAAATACAAATTTATTTCTTCACCCCTCCGTGATCTTAGTGTCAGATATCATCCCAATTTTATAAATGAGGGAAGACAGCAAGAAAACTGAAGTAAGAAAAGTCAAAGTTAATTTTTAAAGATTTTTTTAATTTATTTATTTGACAGGCAGAGATCACAAGTAGGCAGAGAGGGAGGGAGAGAGAGAAGGTGGAAGCAGGCTCCCTGCTGAGCAGAGAGCCCAATGCAGGGCTGGATCCTAGGTCCCTGGAATCACGACCTGAGCTGAAAACAGCTTTAACCCACTGAGCCACCCAGGTCCCCCCAAAGTTAACTTTTAAATGAAAAAAGTTAAATGTTAGATTAGTACACTCAGATACATATTGTCATAAAGCAAAGACCTGGCTCTTTCGTATGGAGAGAGGCGGGTAGGACCCAATCCCAGCCTGATTAGGGCTTGCACTAGAACACATGACTACAGGGAAGTTTTATTTCCTATAGGGAAAAACAAGGTGTTCTGATAAAATTATATCCCTTTAATTCAACAGCAGAATAATACAATCTAGGGACACAGTCCTAAAACTTCTGATCAAAAAGCAAGTCATACTCCAGGTATGAATCTGAGAACTTACCCATGGGTGTCTGTGAATTGTTATTCTGTGAGCTAGGGTCAGAGCTGATATAAAGAGAAAAGAGAGAAAACCAGATGTCTGGACATTTTGCTTTATTAAGCAGTTATACTTGTAGATTAATATTTATCCTCTTCTATCAGTTTATGTCCTCATGTGATTTGAAGCTCTGTTACTAGTTGCAAAATTTTTGATGATTATTTTGTTCTCTTGATGAATTAATAAATTCATCATTTATGAACTATTTATCTTTATCAGCAGTAATATTCTTTGGTCTGAAATCTATTTTGTGTCTGATATTCATATAACACTTCCAGCCTAATATTTTTTTGTGTGTTAGCATGATATATATTTTTCCATTATTTTTCTTTCAAACTTTTTGTGCCTTTATATTTAAAAATTTTTATTGTAGGCTGCATATAGTTGGGTCTTACCTTTTTATCTAATATGACAATCTCTGACTTTTAATTGAGGTATTTGGGTCATTTATATTTAATGAGAGTATTGATATGTTTGGATTTATACCATTATCCTGCTGCTTGTATTTCATTTGTTGCTCGATTGACCCATCTGATCTTTGCATTTTTCTTTCTCCCTTTTTTTGAGATTGAGTATTTTTAATAATTTATCTTACATCCTTTGTGGTTCATTAGCTATAACTCTTTTGTCTCCTTAATGGTTGCTTTAGAATTTATGGTGTGTATCTTTAATTTATTGCTATTGACCTTACAAAAATATTATATCAGTTCACAAAACATTTTTTCTTTATACAATAAAATATACTTTAAAGCTTAAAAATAAGAACAAAATGATGTATTTTATATCATAACTACTCAGTTACTGTTTTAGTGTTATTTATTACTTTGTGTTAATCCATATGTTCAACTGACATTATTTTTCCTTGTTCCTGAATGACTTCTTTAATATTTCTTATAATGGAATTATGTTGGTGATAATTTTTTTTAAATCTTTGTGCATCTGGAAAGATTTCATTTTCTCTTTGTTTTTTAAATACGTTTGCACTGGAGAAGGGATTCTAAGTAAATAATTTTTTCCCCTATGTTTAATGATATTCATTCACCATCTCCTATACTGCCTCATTTTTAACAAGACTACTGCAATCATTCTTATCTTTATACCTCTGTACACAATGTGACTTTTTTCTCTGAAGGTTTTTTTTTCCTTTGTCACAATTTTACACAATTTTATTATTATGTCTTTATGTAGTTTTCTTTCTATTTTTTCTTAGGGCTTACTGAGATTCTGGGATCTGTGGAGTGATTGGTTTCATCAAATTTGGAAAAATTTTGGCTATTATTTCTTCAATAATTTTTCTTTTGCCTACCTTCATGCCTCTCAGTCAGAGACTCTAGTTACACATATGTAATGGTGCTTTAGGTTGTACCACAACTCACTGATTTTTTGTTTATTTTTTTCTAGTCTTTCTTTGTCTGTTTCATCTTGGATAGTTCCTATCCTTAAAGCCACTATTTTGTTTTCCCCTGATGTGGCCTGATCTGATCGTAATCTTATGCAGTGTATTTTTTCATGTTACACATGGTAGTGTTCATCTCTAGATGTTGGATGGGGTCTTTTCTATATATTCAACATTAACCTTCTCAGTCTTTCCTTTTTGTTCTTGAACATATGGAATATAGTTTGAATAACTCTTTTAATATCCTCATCTAAAGCCATTTCTGGGTCTACTTCTATTGACTAATTTCTTTCCTCATTATGGATTTTATTTACCTGCTTTTTGCACGTTTGGTTATTTTTGTGTGTTTCTTACAAATTGTATTTTTCTTGTGGGATACTGGAGATTTTTTTGTTCTAAAAAATATTCTTGAGTTTTGTTCTAGGATGCAGTTACTTGGAAAAACTTAAACCCTTTTGAAGCTAGCTTTTAACTTATTACATGATACCAAAGACCTTATACCATCTAACAGCATCAGTCAATTTGCTTTGATTCTGAGGTAATACCTTCTGAGTACTATACCCCAAATCCCATCAACTGTGTGTTTGTCCATCTGATTTGTGGAGCCCCACTGTTTCCTGGCCCTGAGTGAACACCAGAGATTTTTTCTTTGCTTCTGTTGGGTAGTTTTTACTCTACCCCTGGGAAATTTTCTCATAAGCATGCACTGATAAGTACTGCAATGAAGACTCAGGAGAGACACTCACTAGATCTCCAAAATGCCTCTTCCATGTATTTCTCTTTTCTCTTCCTTACAAATTCCAATTGCTTAGGTCATCTCGGGCTTCTAATTCCATATCCTTAATTCAAGGAGACAACTGGGCTTCTAGGTTTCCCCTTTCTCTTTCTCACCTTGGAAACTTTCTCAAGACAATAAGCTGGGGAAATCAATGGACTCATTTTGTCTTTCTTTTCTCAGAGATCGCTGACCTGATCTGCTTGATGTCAAATATCTGAAAATTGTTATTTTTTATATACTTTGTTTCATTGTTTCTTTTGTTTTTGTGTTGTTTTGTGTTGATCTAAGTAGGAAGGTAAATTTAGTTTATATTAACTTCTTTTGATCAGAAGTGAAAGTCCTCTAATAAATAATTAAACAGTCATTTTATAATTTCAGTATGCAAAATTTTTGGTTTTTCAAAAATGCCAAATTGCATCATATCTGTTTCCTGATTTCTGTCACAAATCTAATCAAGAATGAATCCTAACTGTCATACTGTATTTTTAGAGAATAAATTTAACTTGAGTGCTCTTAGAAATGGGACTCCAGGCCTGTGGAGAAATGAACCTTTATAACTCCCAGAGTGCATTCTGAGTTCAGCAAATACAATGTAAATTATATTGTTAACCTCAGCATCATTCCCCCCATCAAAAAAAATCCTTTCATGCATGGAATATAGAAGTTTTGAGTTTATGACATGCAAACATTTTAAATCAGAAAAATCAATGCACTATAGCAGCTTCAAGAATAGTTGACATACATGAATAAAAAATGAGTAAGCACCCTGTAGAGAACATTTTATTATTTTGAAATGAAGTACATTATAGGTGTTAGTTAACAAAATTCAGTTTTTTATTTTTTGAAGCAAAGTGTGAGAATTGTGGAAAATGATTTTTGACCCAAAGCCCAAAAAGCCTTTGAAGCCTTTGAAATAAGTCATTTAATGGTAAAGAAAATTAAAAGGGGAATAGATTTACCCCCTTTTTTATTTCCAATTAGCTTATTTAGAGCATTTATGTACAGTGAAGCAATAGTGAACATAACTCCAGCTGTATTTCAGACAGGAAGATCAGAATAGATCATTGAAATTCATACATCATATGCCATATAAACTACTTCAGAAGGACGTTAATTTAGCTGGTAGTTATTATTATTATGTGCTTTTGTTATTTACACAGAAAACGTCTCCTTATTTTCAAATTAATATTAGTAATTCTATAATACAATGTTATTCTGACAGTTTTTTTTTTTTTTTAAGGAAGTGGTGATGCAACATGGGGGCTTAAGTGGGTAGGAGAAGAATATTCTGACAGTTTTAATGAATGAGATCTAAGATGAAATTTCTGTAGAAACATGTGAATGCCTATTGTTTATCTCAGGTTTAGTTGTATATGCCTCTTATTTTGCTGTGTATTACTTCTCCCTGTCAATACTATTCACCTGATACCTATATTTTAAATTTGTGAATGGAACATGACTCTAATGAATCTAAAGAACAATAGATCTTCCTATTTTCTTGGCACTTCATAATATCTTTGAAATTCATCGTGGTAGGTTTCAGTGCTTTTATTTTATGTAGATGAATTCAGTATAACAATGCATATTATATAAATTATAATTTCATTTTCTTTTTTCATTTTAAATGTTGATCATTTAGTTCACATTAATCAAAACACTAAATGGATGAATTTTCCATAGTGCAGGCAGTTATTTAAATAGAAAAAAAAATCTCTCTTTTGGTAGATAGTGTGTTAAAAGACCAAATAATTTATCATTTGTTACCAAAGTTATTGCATATGATTATTAATTGACTGACTGTTAAGCATTAAGATACCATGTTGAGGATAGTGAAGATTACTAAGAAGTATAAGGCATATTCTCTGAAATATTCTAGGTTTCCAAAGTCTTGTATGATAAGCAGAACAGAATTTCTTAAAAAGAATTAGTGAGGTCAAAGGTTTCTATGAGAGCCATAATTTTATTGGTAGGTTGGAAGCTTACTGAGTTAAGATGATGTTAGAAGAGTTCTGGTAGAAATACTGGCTTGGGAATTTTGATTTAAAGGATGGATAGGATTCATTCTCATGGGGGAAGATACAATGCAGTATGTACAAGGCTACAAAGCCAAAAAAAACCCAAAAAACAAAAAATGAGGTATAGGTCTAGTGAATTAATTTTAGCTAGCTGGGTAGGTATCTCCTACACATTGGTCATTCTCTTTAAAATTATCTGTTCAGTGTCCAGAGTTCTCAAGGTGGAACACTTAACATCCTTACGAAAACATTTGGAGTGTAATTTCTGCCACCCTTACTTTGGAGAGTCCTGACTCAATATTACAGTGGAGTGGCACCTGACTTCCTGCCATCCTCACATTATATTCTGGCCTCCTCCCTGTATCCTAGTGTCTAGTGATGATATAAGTCTTGTTACCTTTCTCAGGACTATGTCTGGACACTTAATTGTTTTGAGGGTGATAGTAGGGGGGAGAGTAGGATATGGGGCAGATAGTTAGGGTTTAGAAAATTAAGATTTATATAGTTAAGAGTTTAAAGAAATCCATATTTTAAAAGTGGTAAATCCTTTCATTAGATAATGCATCTAAAGATGTTTGTTTTTCAGGTATTCTACATGTGTGGGTGTGGGTGTTTGTGTTTTATTGATCAGTATTCCACTGGACAAACATGGAGGATAAGACATATAGTCATAGTCATGTGACTGGTACCAATAAATTAACAAATTAAGGATAGTAATAGGAAAAAAACATTATTTCTAGCAATATCTATCCTGAAACATATTAATCAGTTAATCAAGTAATCAGATAAATATCCAATATATAAATTACTTTCATATTTTATTTAATTAACACTGTTTTTTCAGGCACCATTGGTTATACACAGCCCAAATTTTAGAAAAACATTTTAATCATACTTGGAAATATATGTTTTTTTTAATTCTACTTATTTAGTAAGAATGGCTTATTCCCAGAGCTAAGCATTTTACTATTTCCTTAGAGTAAGAAGAAAAAATGGCCATACAGTTCAGAAATAAGAAATCGTTAAAAGAAAACATAGCAAGTTGCATTGTATTTCCACCGTGCTATTGTATGTTAGTTTTTGTAAATAGTATGTAAAGCAGAACTACAAGGCTTTCACCCCCATAAATATTTCGTGTAAACCACTTCTTTCATTAGGAGGGATTAAATATGTGTGCTGGTGGCCTAGAGTATTCCTGAGAAATCATGATGTTATGAGCCAAGGGATCATTTTTTTCTAGAACCATTTAAGTGAATGTCAACATAGCTTTTTTAAAAATTAGCAGAAGTTATTTTAGAATTTTAGAAGTTATTGATTTCTTACCTGTACTTCTATATAAGGTATAATGGTTTGAATAGGAGCCCCACCAAAAATATGTCCACCTCCTAACCCCTAGAACCTGTAAAAAAAAAAAAAGGGCATTTTCAACCTTCTTTGGAAAAGGAGTTTTTGCAGATGTAATTAAGTTAAGGAGTTCTGGATAAGATTCTCCTGGATTATTAGGAGGGCCCTAAGTTCAAGGACATGTCCTTATAAGAGACACAGAGAGGAGAGGCACTAAGAGAAGGTTATGTAAAGGCAGAAGCAGAGACCAGGACAGTGGGGCCAGGAAGAATGCTGGAAGCCATGAGAAGCTGGAAAAGGCAAGGAAGGATTTTCCTTTGTGCCGCCAGTGTATGTGGCCCTACATGCAGGCTCATTCTACAGTTGTGTTCTGGACATCTAGCCCTTAGAATTGTGAGAGAATAGATTTCTAAACTTAAGTCTCCAAGCTTGTATAAATTGTTACAGCAGCCCTAAGAGAACAATAAAAAAAGGTTATTCTCTATTTTCATTGTTTTTTCTTAACCTCCTCCTTTTTTTTTTTTTTTTTTAAAGATTTTATTTATTTATTTGTCAGAGAGAGAGCGAGCGGGAGCGAGCACAGGCAGAGTCAGAGGGAGAAGCAGGCTCCCCGCAGAGCAAGGAGCCCGATGCGGGACTCGATCCCAGGACGCTGGGATCATGACCTGAGCCGAAGGCAGCTGCTTAACCAACTGAGCCACCCAGGCGTCCCAACCTCCTCCTTTTTTTAAAAAAAATTTCTGAATCATGCCCTATATATTTCCTAAAGCAGCATAGTCAGTATTAAAACAAATACTACTAATAATGAAAAGTTAAGAAAGAACTCAACACAAAAGGCAATGTTACTGGCAAAAGAAAGCATTAGAGTAGCAGGAAATGATGTGTGAAGATTCTTCGTGGGGGCATGAGATGCATAAAATGGATGTTTCTCTCTTTGTAGTCAAGGGAATATTACCTCAGTTACCCAAAGGAATTGTGTTCTTCTGGCTGGTCAGCCACACCTCTTATGCTAGTGTCTGGAAGCATACTGGAAACTGAATACAGACCTTGCATTTGTTCCTGTCGACCTTCTCTGTGATATGGCAAGGCCTTTGTTTCTTGGGAGGAGACAAAGGAGACCCTTGGGAGGAATGCAGTGACTACTGTACAGAGGGCTTTGTTTGGGTTTTGGTTTTCTTTGTTTTATTTTTTTCCTAGCTAAGAGCAGAGCATATTCACAGCAAAGAAATCAAATTATCCTGAGTAACTAAAGTCAGAGCCAGGAATTATATCCACCAGATTAAAAGTAAATGATCTATCTTTGTGGTAATCTAATTCACCATTTTTACACGTCAATCCGTCATTTCCGAACAGAAATCGGAGAACACTATAAAATTACTGGACAAACCGTATTTATTTATGGAGAGGTTGTAGGAATGGGGCAGAAAGGTGATAATTTTCTTCTTATGCTTGACCTCAATTCTATCGATGGCCTTTACTATGATGTTATCTCACAGTTTGAGTAATAATTCCATTCTTAATTGTTACTTTCTGTTTTTCTCACATCTCTTATATTAGTGCCACACCATCTTTTATTCTTTGAACTTGCTATGAAATTTTAGAGACTATTATTGCGACCACAACTGTGGGATATGTGTTTGATGACACTCAAAAACCAAAAGCATGGACGCATGTATTGCCAACTGGAATATATTTTAAAAAATTTTTGATAACAAGTAATATGAAATTCCTTCCCTTGACAATGCTGGGGTGAAAAAAGTCCATTTTCCTTCTTGGTGCTTTCCTTGTCTGAATGGCTGTGGGAGGTGTTTTTAGGTTCCAAAATATGGATGCATACATCACAGTGATTTGTCTCTTCTTGGTCAGATTACTTAGACTTTGTGTCCTGGTTTCCCCAATCTGTCAAATGAGCATAACAAGCACCCCAGGCCTTTACAAGAACAAGTGTGGGAGGAGAAAACTGGTCCGCGTGTGTGGTAGAGAACCAGGTTATTTTTGAAACAAGTCTCATGTGCCTTCAGGAACCTAATTTGGTTTAAGATTTTCTTCTTCTCTTTTCTGAATAGCTTATGCCTGTAAACATTTGAAAATGGTTTTTATGCGAAGATGATACTCTTATTTTCTATAAACTCTATATATTAATAGACCTTGAGGAGAAAACAAAGGGGGTAACTGATGCTAATAATATTCAATAAAACAAACATATTGTTTATGCTGCTATATTTTAAACCCTTAGGAAACTCCTTTAATATGTGCCTTAGAAATAATAGAAGGCTTGTACAGCCCATAATAATGGCAAAGAAAGGCATTTATTGAACACTTACTATTATATTTTATTGCCCTGCTTCACTCGATTCTCAAAAAAAATCCAGGAGAAGGGTGCTCTAACTGATGCCACCTTACAGATGAGTTAACTCCAATTAGATAAAGTTAAACTGAGTCAAAGAAGGTTTAAATGACTTGCACCACATCTCTTAGTACATAAGTGCCAGAACTAGGACTCAAACTGCTTGACTCAAAGCATTTCTTAACCACTCAACCATATTACATCACGTGAAGTATCTTCCACAAGCTATCTTGTGAAAGTCAAGTACAGCTTTGAAAAATACTTAGCAAATGGAGCCGATCCAACTGAAGTTCTAGGGTAATATGGAGAGAATATATATAATTTGTATTCTATTTAAAATATGTATTGAATTGAATAATAATGGCATGTACAGTAAGCTGTAAGTAAAACAATTTGTTTTCTCTAAAAATAAGTTGCCTCATATGGAAGTATGGGCCTCCAGTGCCTTGCTTGGTTCCCAAAGAGTCAATGAACAGACAAGAATTGGTTATTATCAGCAAGATACATTTAGAGGTACAAAAATCATAATAAATAAATTGTTCAAGATCATTAACATTATAATAACAGCAAAATAAAATTATTTGGAAGGGTCTATTCAGCTAATTAGATGGAGTTATTGGAGCATTAGTGTGTTTAGAGTTTAATGCTGTAAATCAGCAATTCTATCAACATATATCAAGTGCCAAAGAGAGAAGCAATATTGCCTAATATGACTGAATAGAAGGAACAGTAAGCTTGGAATCAAAGACTTAATTTAGAATCTGGCCTTTTTTTTATAATCTGGAAGAACATTGACAAATTATATTATAATAGAGTTTTTCTAAGCCTCAATTTCCACATGCCAAATAAAAACAATTGCAGGTTTCTTGAGGTTATTTGAAGATTAAAGAAGTAAAGTATATAAAACCACTTTACATATACCTTTATATAAAGTCCCTCTTTTTTCTTTTTCTTGCTTCATATTTAAAGAAAAATCAGCCCCATTTTCTCATGAGAACATGGATTCATGTTTGACTGGGAAATGTAATCTTTATTTTGCCAAAACTTTGACACAGCACATGTTCATGGATTTTCTGACTGAGGAAAAAGTGGAGAATGGTCAGAAGGAGAACTCTGTATTAGTCAGGGTTTTCTAGAGAAATGGAATCAATAGGAGACCTATGTTATATATAAGGCATGCACATACACACATCTAAATGCATTCATACATGCACACAAGCTAGAGACCCAGGAAGGTTGGCAGGCTAGTGATAAAATTCAGCCCAAGTTCAAAGGCCTGAGAGTTAGGGCAGCCAGTGCTGTAAATCCTAGTCTGATGGTAGGAAAAGAGGAGCTAAAATGTCAAATCCCAATTAGCGAAGCAGGAAAAAGAAGGAGGATGAATTCCTCTTTCCTCGACATTTGTTCTGTCCAGGCGTGCAATGGATTGGATGATGCCCACGTACATTGCAGAGAATAATATGTTCTGCTCAGTCCAACATTTCAAGTGAAAATACACACACTCACACACAGACACATCCGGAAATGATGTTTAATCTGAGCACCTTGTGGCCAGTCGACTTGACACAGCATATTCACCATCGCGAACACTGACTATATCTGCCATATTACAAAATGCAAAGTAACTTGGAGAATTAAAAAATCCCAACTTTTTTTTTTTAAAGATTTTATTTTTATTTATTTGACAGACAAAGATCACAAGTAGGCAGAGAGGCAGGCAGAGAGAGAGGAGGAAGCAGGCTCCCTGGCTGAGCAGAGAGCCTGATGCGGGGCTCGATCCCAGGACCCTGAGATCATGACCTGAGCCGAAAGCAGAGGCTTTAACCCACTGAGCCACCCAGGCGCCCCCAAAATCCCAACTTTAATGAAATATTTCCACATAAGTAAAAATAATTTGGGGGGGGGGATATTTTTATATTTGTTCAAGTTGTCTTTTACTCTCTCTTTGTCATATACAAAGAGATGCATGCAAATAAGGTCATGACATCTCTATTTTTCTTGGTTTTGCAATTACCAACCTCTTTTCCCACATATACTGTGTCATAACTTTCCAATTTGTAAATGTTAAACATAGTCTTCGAACACTTATGCAGCTCTCCTCATATGAGTACACGCATGAGTACACACACACACACACACACACACACACATCCTCACCATGGTGTTTTGTAAACTGTTGGAAATTTTGTCCTATGTTAAATATTCAGCACACTCTCTCTGAATTCTACTTTCAAGGATAAAGAAAAAGCAGCAAACTTTTCATTTCCTGAGTGAGCATTAATACTTAAAACCATGGATGGGAGCCCAGTTAGTCCATTACCAGATTTAATGGTTTTTGAAGGGATCAGTTCAGAAATCATTATAGTTGATGGGTAAAGGATGAGACCAGGAATACGTGAGTGTTCTACTATTGAGCATTTGTTAAAACAGCCATTAATCAGGTGTTAACCTTACTATTTATAATCATAAGCAAAAATGCAGCACATTAGAAATGAGCCTACTTGTTAGAATTATTCATTTGAAAATCAGTCAACCACAGACCTTCCTGACATCCAAAAGGCTGAGAGAACACTGGGTGATTGCTTAGGAAATTTATGAGACCAACATGAGTATCTTTCACATTCCACAAAAGAAATACAACAAATCCTTTGCTGACAAAGCTGTAGTCATTACAGATTTTATATTTCAGTTTACGGAGGAAGAGCTTCCCTCAAGCAGATGGCTTGTTTTATCACGGAACTTTTTTACAGGAGAATTGCTTAGGAGAGAAACTTCAAATAGATTTGGGTTGAATCCTGACTCTACTGGATATAAGCTGTTTGACCTTGGCAAAGGTATTTAATCTTATTGAGGATCAATTTTTACCTTTAAATTTCTTCATTTAGCCATTAAATTTCATGCAACAAGTAGTTTTTAAGTGCTTACTACATGCCAGAAACTTTGGTAGGTACCAAGTATAGGTATAAAACCAGAGAAAAATAGCTCCTGCCTTCAAGGTGAATAAGGATATTCTTCTCTTATGGGTGATGTGTATATCAAAGGAGAGAGAACTAATAAATAATTACTGCCATTCTGAATCATCCTGGTGATTTTCTCATTCTCTTTTGGAAAAAACTCTCCATGGATTGTCTCTTCTAATTTCATCCAAAGGCAGTAACTTTAGTAGTAGCCCCATCTACCTGATTTTAGCAAGACGCTTAGTCACCTAGACAAAGGTGAGTTTCACATGTGACCTTCTCTACAGGTGTGGATGTGGCTGCATGACTAAGTACTGGCCAATGTAGAAAAGTAGACATGACAGTGCCATGCTCAGGCTTTGTCCCCTCACAGAATGCATGCACACATGAGAGCATTCAGACCCCTTTCTTTTTTTTTGCTAGCTGGGTGATGACCTGTAAATAGAGATGGAAGTCACAGAGAGTGGCCAACTCACAGGACCAGCCTTGCTCTGCTCACTTCTAGACTGCTATTTCTGCTTTCCTTAAGATGCTGTATTTTGGTCTTTCTTAATGATAACAGCTTGATCTGTACCCTAACACAATGATTTGTATATATACAAATGCAACTTACACTGTATTCATCATCTTGAATCCTAGAAAGGACATGAATGATTAATGTTAACATTCATCACTGAAAATTTTTTTAAAATATTTCTTGATTCATCTTTGAAACTACTACTACACTACTGAATATCTCTCTCTAATTATACTTCCCTACTTTATTATTTTATCTTTGAGCCAAATTATCTTATAATAATTACAGTGCAGGGAAAACTCCTTACACTTACAAAGGAAAAAATCTTAGTCTTTGTTGATAGCCATCCTATTTCTAGTAATACTCAATAAAGTAAAATTCATGAACAACAAAATAATTAGGGCATTCTCTTGAATTCTGAACCCTTTATTACATTTTTATAATATTTTAAAATTTGATCTTTGCCTTTTCCTCAATGCATTAAAACTCGTGAATGTAATGTGTTGAAATAAATATAACATAAAAATGAGAATATTCCTTTCAGCAGTGTACCATGGATAGAAGCACACAGTGAGCACATTATGATGTTTAGCCAACAGAACAAAATTTATAGAAACAAATGAGTGATTCTCTATCTGAACTGATTCCTTAAGATTTTAAACACTTTCTCATTGATGTTGTTGTTGACAGTGTCTTTTAGAAATCTCTGTTGGAAAAGGCTTTCAGAAAGTACAGCCCATCTTTTGAGTTTCCTCATTGACAGAAATTTGTTATTAGTTGATTTGATTTAACATACCAAAGAACAATGATTCAAGGAGAAATCTTATAAAGAAGATGAACAACAAATTATAAACCAATATTTCAGATGAATAAAAAAATGTCTAAAGGTAGTGAGATTATCCTTGGATTTGCAGCTTTTTTAAAGTTTGTTTCACCTGTAAATGATATATTCAGATGGCCAGTAGCAAACACCAGAGACATCTCTTGCCTTATAAATCGCCCCAGGGTTAGGTCTTCTGGTCTAAAATATAATCCCAGTTCATGCTCTTCAAAGGAAATGGGGCTGGTGAGTGTTAGAAGTAAAAAAAGTGGTCAGTCCTGGGAGCACGATTGTGTTTCTTTTTGTCATCTATGGAGTCCGATGAGTGTCCACCCTCATTGTTTTTGCATAGGCATAGAAGTGGTGAAACAGTGTTTTTGCCCCATTACACCAAATGATGGTTCTTGCAGGTCTTCAGGAAAGAGAATAGGTATCAAAGAGAAAGTTAGGGTTCCCCCCCAAAAAAGTGAACAAGTTTTAATCAAATATATAATGGGCAATTATAAGAGGTGGCATTTGATATAAGTCATAATAATAAGACAAATACCATTGATTGAATGTTGACCAGTGACTAGTAATTTTAAAATACAGATCAGGGGTGCCTGGGTGGCTCAGTGGGTTAAGCCGCTGCCTTCGGCTCAGGTCATGATCTCAGGGTACTGGGATCGAGCCCCGCATCGGGCTCTCTGCTCAGCAGGGAGCCTGGTTCCTCCTCTTTCTCTGCCTGCCTCTCTGCCTACTTGTGATCTCTGTCTGTCAAATAAATAAATAAGATCTTTTTAAAAAATACAGTATCAATAATATATATCTTAAATAAAGAGAATACAGTTCACACAAACAGTTTAAAAAACAACAATAGCAACAAAGACGGAGCTTAGAAAAACAGTCAAGAGTATGTGTGCGTCTTCTAACTAGTCAAACCCATATGAAACTCAGGTATGTTTGTTCCCAGGGCCATAGCCTTACCACTCTGAATTCTCACTGAGTTTTCACCCTTAGAGGGTAAAACCTGGCCTGGAAGGAAGAACTCTGTCCTTTTGACCCTTGACTCTAAGAGCTCAGTGGTTCTCCATGACAGTCAGGGGCCCTGTGAATTCAGTAAGGTCATAACCAGCAGGGTTCCAGGTTGGAAGCCCCTTTGGAGTTTATGTGTCTAAATGTTCTCCTGTACCTAGTTACCCTTTTTGTGGGTCTCTCTCTTTAAGCACGATGCCAAAGACAGGCCAAGCTTACCCACATGCTTATCTCCCTGTAACTGATAGGTTGCTCTTCACTATTTCCCTTTGCCTATAGTCTATCAGCAGAATTTTCCATTCATTTAGCTATATTACAAGTGAGGTCCATTTAAAACACTCATATACAAACCTGTCAATTATAATCCAAATATATATCAGTAATATTATAACTCAGTATCATTTGCTGGGACCAAAGAGTCTATTTTGTTTGTATTTCAGTGGCTTCCTTACACTGACAGTGTTTTTCACTTTTCCCACACGTGTACTGAATATTATCACTAATGCTGACATTTAGTTGACTCATGGATCAGCTCATTTGTAGTTCATTTGATTTTGTCTAATTTTTTTTCTCTTCCTCTCCTACCCACTAATCCCGAGACAATCCAACTGGGTAATTACAATGCTAGTTGATTTTCTTGGGAACTTAGGTCAGAAGCTATATTTGTTTTTGATCAAACGGTCTAAATCTTGTTCTTGTGCCATTTATCATTGGTAGCTACTATTTTTACCAGGTCTTTATTCTTACCTAATTATTCTGACTTTATTCCTTCATGTTTTATTAAAGCATGAGGTTAAAAATGAGTTCAATTTTACAGTTACCTTAGAATTATCATTAATGTAATGTTCCTTTCTATTATTAACAAAGTTATTTTCCATCTGGTCGTATTTTCTTGAGTTGAGTATATAATTAAATGAGCAACAACTCCTGGTTTTAGAGCACAGAACCGACAACTATGAGTATTTGAAAGTTTCATCAGTTGTGTCAATCTCAGTACCGTAGGCATAGAAATTAACTAAGATGTATATAAGATACTGAATCATATACAAGCCAGATGCTTTTAGTTTACCTTCAAGTGTGATATATGCATGCAGCCTATTAAATTAAACCTCGGAACAGGCTATAAAATCATAGCATGTATAGGTAGGTTTATTTCATATTCTAAGAGGAAAAATAGCAGCAGAGACCCTCACAGTGAATCTGCTCCATCTGCTCTTAACATTGTCCACAAGCTTCTAGTAACCATGGCAACGTCATGAGAGATAAAGGTAAACAGAGCTTCTACATAGGTATATTGTCCAACATGGAAGGCAATAGCCACAAATGGCTCCTTAAACTTAATCAAAATTAAATAAATGAAAAGAAAATCATTTTCTCAGTCTTGTACTCCCATCCTCAGTGCTTAAAGACCAAGTACGACTAGTAGCCACCATACTGGATAGCATGGTAGGCAACATCTACATCATCAAAGAAAATGCCATAGGACAATGCTGTTTTTTAGTACTTCATGTGTTATCTAAATGGGGCTTAGCCTAAAGACAATGAAGCAAGAAGAAGCAACAGTACATGGAGAAATGATAACAATGGTTGTAACTAAAAGCACCCATAGATGCAAGTAAGCTGCATGTCACTTGAGTGTTTTGAGTTTCATCTATTTCGCATACTGGCTAATTAAATGTCAGTGTTCAGGTAACAAAAGACATTGTCCAGATGAAGGCAAGAATTTGAGTGAATATAGAACCTGACAGATTGAGCAGACTACTTTGATACATGTACATGTACACACACATACACACACACAGTTTTAGGCACACGCATGGTGAAGTCCCCAAATTACTTCTGTTTGTGTCTTTATTTCTACTTTTCCATTTCAAAGAGAGTGTAGATTCTCTGGAGCCTCTTTCCTCTGATGTCTTATTCAGTCTTTATCCTGCAATGACCCAAGGACAGACAGTAGGACAGACCTGATTTGAATCCAGGCACTGCTTCTTTTCTTTTTTTTTTTCTTTCTTTTTTTTTTTTTTTTTTAGATTTTATTTATTTATTTGACAGACAGAGATCACAAGTAGGCAGAGAGGCAGGCAGAGAGAGAGGAGGAAGCAGGCACCCTGCTGAGCAGAGAGCCCAATGTGGGGCTCGATCCCAGAACACCAGGATCATGACCTGAGCCCAAGGCAGAGGCTTTAACCCACTGAGCCACCCAGGAGCCCCTCCAGGCACTGCTTCTTAATGAGTCCTATGACCATCTTTAAGCCTGGACATTCTCATCTCTGGAGGGGGGACCAATCACTGTACCCACCTCTCGGGGTTCCTGTGAAGATAAGCATAATAAAACCTGGCAAGGTTGGTATCCAGTACACCAAGTGCCCATAAACTAGAATTTGAGGCATTACAGTAATATCTGTTCTCTTTCCCCAGGACTTATGTCTTCATATGCTTGTCATTCTTTCTCTCCAGATCTTCTGTTTTCTGTCCCTTTCTACTCCCTTGTTGCCTTCACCCCACCTAGGAACTCGGAGGAATAAGTCAGGAGAGTCAGAAGCCCAGGAAGTAAAGACAAAGGAGAAAGGAAGTAGGAAGCGAGGAAGGAATAGCATGCATCTGTAAAAGGGAAACATGTGCTCTCTCTTTCCATTCCTAACCAAAAGACTTGAATGTTTTTTTTTTTTTTCTTTCTGTGAGGGAGTCAGTTTGACTTTTATACCAAAGTAATGATTTGTTTCTTTTACTTAACTAAATGAACAGTGTTGGTGTTTTTTATTAAGTCCTTCAGGGGTCGGTCATACAATAGTAATACCTTGTCTTTTATCTAATTCATTTTGTTTTTCTTCAAGAAATATGAATACAAGGGGGAAAACTTGTGTATGTTTGGTTATGTTGTCTCTGGAAATTTCCTAATGTAAAGCTTCGTTGAGAAATTTCACTAAGTCCTCGATTTGTGAGCTCTTTGTAGTGCTTCATAATCTAAGCATTTACTCTATCATTTTTTCCAACTCTGAGTGCTCTCTGCCAAAGCGCACCTCACTAACTGCATTAACTGAAGCCAGCGAAGAAGGCTTATTCTTCATTGGTGACCAAAGGCTGCTCCGCAGAAAGGTCAGAGAAAGCCCCAGACCTTCTTGTCTGGGCACTATTGAGGAGCAAATCTGAGTAAACATAAGGCACTCGGCTCTTCCTGTGTCTTCTCTGGCTTAAATGATTACAACGAGACCTTAGTCTCTCCATTTATAAAATGGAAATGCTTATTCCTTTCCTATGTACTTTGTGGTATTGTTGAGCTACTTGATTAGAAAAATCGTTTTTAAAATCAAAGCTCCATACACATGAAAGAGCTTGCTTTTCCTAAATGTGATGGAAGATAATAACTGTGTAAATGTGGTAGCACTCACCAAGGAAAAGCCTTGGTGATCCTCACTCTAAGGAGATAATCTCTAGTCTGAGCCTAGAAACCCCAAGACAACTAGTTAATTTGGTGGAGGTAAAAATAGGAAAGCAATTATTTGGGAGAGTGCCTTGAAGTGACATGCACTGCCTTCCCAAGGCTTAAAGTGAGAGTCCACCATAACACAGGTTACATATATACAATTCTTACACCAGGACTGAAGCCCAGCATAGCCAGTCTGTTTTATCTGTGATGCCACTTCCTCTCTATTCCAAATAAGCCAGAAACAGATTTTTTTTCTCTCCCTCTTGACTTCTGAGCCCCAGTAATAAGTTCATCTCACTACCAGACTCAAACTCAAAGGTCCTTCTTAATTTTTCCCTTTCCCCATTGTCCCTCCAAGCACATCTAGAAATTATATTACTCACACCCATCTTTTGCTCTTCATTTGTACTAGTCCAGTCTAGTCCAGGCCCTTGTGATTTTTATCTGCACAGTTACAATAGCTTCTGAGACATAACCTCTTTCAACCTCTTTTTCATCTTTCCTGAATCACATAGTTCTGTGGATTTAATATCCCTAAAGTCCCAACTCAAAACGTGTAAAAAATGTGCTCCCACTCCCACTTCTTATTCGGTAAGAAGCAAGTAGTACAAAGGATAAGAGCTTTGGAATTAAAACTTCTTCATGTACTTACAAAAGGGGGATAATTATTCAGCCATTCAACAAATATTTATTGAGTACTTACTGTATGTCAGACACTGGATTAAGGTACGGATTACGTAAAATGAGGGATGTGAGTTAGTTAAGAAAGGGCCTAATGAGACACCCAGTAAGTGTTAGTATTAGGAGGAGGAGAAATTGTCACTGTCTTCACACCTTGATCCTAGTTTGTGTGATGCTACGACCACTATGAGCTTGCGCTTTATTCCACTCTTTCTTCTCAACGTTTTTTCACCGAAAGATTCAGCAAAACTGCCGTCTTCTCCACAAGGCCTCCCTATGATTCTAGAACACTTTACTCTGATTTTTTTTAAACTTCCAACACAGCTTCTTCATTAAGAGATTCATCAAATGGCCAGTATCAAAAAGATAAGAGATAACAAAAGCTGGCATGGATGTGGAGAAAAGGGAAAACGTCTGTACTGTTGGTGGGATTGCACATGGTGAAGCCACCATGGGAAACAGTATGGAGGATCCTCAAAGCATTAAAAATAGAATTAACATATGACCTAGAAATCCCACTTCTGTAAAATATCCAAAAGCAATGCAAACACTAATTTAAAAAGATCTGCACCCCCGTGTTCACAACATTATTTACCATAGCCAAAACATGGAAATAATCTAAGTGCCCATCAATGATGAATGGCTAAAGCAGCTGTACCATATTGCTTATGTGTGTGAGAGAGAGAGAGAGAGAGAGAGAGGAAGAGAAAGAGAGTGAGTGTGTGTATACACACAGTCATATTATTCATTGAGGAAATTCTAAAAATTGAGGAAATTCTACCATTTGCAACAACATAGATAGACCTTGAGGTATTATGCTAAGTGAAGTGAGTCTGACAAAAACAAATACCATATGATCTCATTTATATGAGGAACGTAAAAACAACACAGCAACAAAAAAGAACTTACAAAAAAGAGATCCGACTTGTGGTCACCAGAAGAAGAGGAGAGGGAGGGGGAGTTGGAGGAAGAGGGTCCAAAGGTATAAATGGGCAGTTAAAGGATAGATACATACTAGGGATGTTACGTACCACACGATGACTAAAGCTAATGCCGCTGTAGGACGGATAAGAAAGTTGTTAAGAGAATAAATCCTAACAGTTCTCATCACAAGGAGATTTTCTTTTCCTTTTTTATCTATATGAGAAGATGGGTGTTAGCTGAACCTATTGTAATCATTTCTCCATATGTACGTCAAATCATCATGCTGTACTCCTTCAACTTGTACGGTAATCTATGTCAATTGTTTCTTAATAAAACTGGGAGACTCATCAAGGCACAAGAAGGGTTTTTCCCCCTTCATCTTTAGATGCCCTCAAAAATTTAAAACCAGTTCTTGCACACAGATGTTCAATGATGATTGATAAGTGAATAAACAGATGAATGGATCAAGAATAGTTAAATGTGAATTTGCAGGCGAGAAGGGGAAATGTTGTACAATCTCAGTGGAAGTTTTTCATGAGCCTTCAAGTATCAGAAAGTGCAATTTGGGATCAAGAAATCTGAATTCTGCATTCAGATTGATTAGGGGCTTGCTGTTTAAACTTCAGTAAGAAATATAGCCTTGTTGGGTCTCATACATTCATCAATTTAACAAATATTTGTTAAGCATCTTCTATCTGCCAAGCACTAAAACATCTCTTACAAAGTTTATTTTTACCCGACTTCTCTCCTGGTGGGTGATAGACCTTGGTAGGTAAAAACAAAACAAAACAACAACAATAGCAAGAAACCCATAATTCAACTCACATAGACTAGCCGAGTCTCTGGAACCTTTAAAGACTGGTTAGTGAGCAAGTCATGTTATAATGTGACCATTCTTTGGCAAAGGAAAAGTAAAATGAAACAAAGCAAAAGCTTCATAAGGGTGCTAGTTAGATTAGCTATTAATTAAATTTGCAAAGACGTATATGCAATAACATAGAATTGAATATTGAATGTATTATATAAATGGCATCTTTCTCAAATATGAATTACTCATCCTTTTAGGAGATCAATGCAATCAGATCTATTTGCTATACACCCATTACATTTAATTAAATGGTTTAGGTCCAGTGGGGTCAGAAGTGTCCAATAACATTTACCATCTGACAGCCATCGGTTGGCCTGGACTCTGTGTGCACGTAGCCCTGGTTCCCTGTAACGAGCAGGCTTCCACATTAAGAAAACAGCTACCACTCTAATTTTCTCTAATTGACTGGTTGGCAGTGCTAATGGGAAGGGCAAAAGATGCAGGGACATGGAGACTGGGCCCTGACAAGCTCTTGGCTTGGAGGGGGACCACTGAGTGAAGTACATAATCTGTAATGAGTAAAGGACTACAGGTTGTCAATCTGGCACATGCCAGGGGCATTTAATTCATCCCAAATATTAATTAAAAATAATGATGTTCTTCTCTTCGCTTTTGTTACCACGTAAGGCATGTTGGTTTAGTCCCTGAGGAACTTTCCACAGGTCTTTTGATTCACTCTCTCCACCCCAGAAAGCCATTCATCTCACTAGCTTCAAGAAAACCTCAACAAAGGCTCTTAGAATAATGGGTCTCTCACCTACCAAGTTTTTGGGGAAGGAGAACCAAGAAGCCTCTCTATTGCCCATCCCTTGTCTCTACAGCTCTCATAATCAGTGAATATGTGTTTATTCCTTTTTTTTTTCCTGGTCATAGAAGAGATACTTGCCAGGAGCTATGTGTTTTAGAGGCTCAGAGGGTTATTAAGGACTTTTTTCAGCCTCCCTTATCCCAGTCCAATTCATTCTGTGAGAAAGGTTGGCCAAATAGTGATGAAAATCAGATCAATAATTTGAAACCTGTGGAATCACTGAGAATATCCATAATTAAAAATAATTCCCATGGACATCTACCAAAATCCAAGTTATTTCAGTGTGATTTGATCACAGTGAATTCAAACGAAAAAAAATACTGCTGTACTTTGTTTTCCACACGCAACTGGTACATTTTCAAGCCATGTATCTGCATCATTTCCGTAAATCCAAAAAATAAATTTGCTGTCATAATTGTCATGAAGTGTATTCCTGAACAATGGAGTCTGACCATAATTAATGATTAATTCATTTGGAATTCATTATGATATTAAATGTGCTTAACTCATTTGATTCTTCTATAGAGGGAGCAATTCCAGGCAATTCTTTTGTGATTCACCGGTTTTAAAGTTTAAGAGCTCTGAGCATGTGCAGGAAAATAGCTCCACATTGCCCTCTAGTGGTGCGCCCATAAATGACACTCTCCTTTTGTACCGGGAGAAAACCGCTAGGTTGCTCCCTGCCTCTCTCCCCGTCAACACACAAACAAGAGGCCAATATCACAATATAAAAGGGGATCAAAGCCCACTGATCAAAGCCCACTGTCCACTATTAACCAATAACTGAGTGATATTTTTGTTATTATTGTTCAGGTTGATTCATTACTGCAAGCTCTGTTGAGGGCATGCAATATTCCTGTTGCTTTCTTAGGAGATTCAGATACATTTGACCAAAGCACTATACAGAGGCCAGGGGGAGCTCAAAAGATGTTGATGAGAGGGTAGAGTATGAAGAACATAAACGAAAGGGTTTTTTTGTTTGTTTGTTTGTTTGATTAATTTTTGTTTCTTTGTTTTTTCCATAAAAAGGGGAGGAAGAGGTAGACAAAACAATTGTGGCTTTGACCTTGGTCTTTTATTTCCTTGGTAGCTCTATGTTCTTTTAGAAAAGTCAGTGAACTTACCTAACCCTTAAATTACTAACCAAAAACAGGAGAAACCCAGACCAGATCATCCCCAGGACCCCGAGCTCTGAGGGATATTCTTATATCAGTTACAACTCCATTGCAAATCTGTTTCCCTTTCCCAAGGCTAAGCCATTACCACATTTTATTTAAATTAAAGCTTGGTCTCCCCTAGGGTATGCACAGCATAGTTGGGATCTGTGGAATTTAGCAATTTGTGTAACTCATTAATTCAATTGCTAAGAAATTCTAAAACTCCAGAGTCTTTGCTAGCCTATCCATGGCTAGCCATCATGTGGAAGAAGCTGCCATTACTCAGGTCATCAGAGACTTGTAAGCAAGCGTCAGTATTGAAATGACATTTATCTCACAGTTTCTATGGGAGAGAGATTAAGAAATTATAAATACTGCTTGGGAGCCAGAGAGCAGCTAGATGAGGCGCACGTGTTGTTAAAATTCAGATTGAAATAAAAATTCAAAGTAGTAAAATGAAAATGAACCAGCTAAGACACATTATTTTCCTCTTAAATGAAAAATAATATGCACTCCAAAAGACAGAAAACCAATAGTGCACAAATGTTGCAGAAGCTCTCAGAGCATGTTTTCTAAGGAGGTATGAACTGGGCAGCTGCGAGCGGCGGACAGAGGTGAAGGCATGAATTCAACGTCTCATAGACCATACTACCTGTGAGCTTCAGCTCTTAACTCTGAGCAGGAAGTGAAGAACCTCTGATCAAGTCAGTCTTCACTATGAATTCCAAGCAGAGAAGTCAGCATGAAACAATCATATTTAATCACCTTGCATAAATGAGACCTGCTTTATAATTTTATTACACCATCCTTACTTCCTTAGTATAGTGTCTCATTTGTTGCTGTTGATCTTATGGTTGACATGCTGGTTAAGGAAGCCCAGACTTCATCATTTATTTTTCCATGAATATGGATAGATTTGCATGTATTTGTGTATATAGGAATCTGAGGTTACAGATTTGTAAGCTTACCTTCCATATGCTGATAGCCTAGAAGACTGCCTTCCATATGCTAATAACATCTTGGATTGGTGGCTCCATTCCTTAGGTGAAGTACTTAGAGAATTACTGTCTAGCATCCTCTCATACACTGTTACTATATCTCTCCCTCTCTCTCTCTCTCTCCCTATCTCTTTTCCTTTCTCTTCTTCTCTCTCCTTCAGATTTAAAAAGTAAAACCAAACCAAATCAAATAGAAATCGAAATCCTAGCTCCCAAGCACATGAGTTTTAGAATTGCTGACCTCTCTTTCACTCCCTTCATAAACAAATACATAGATAAATGCAAATAGATGTTTTCTGCAATTTGACCCACAGCAAGGCAATTTTATAGATCTTGACCCTAATGCAAATGTTTACATTGTAGTTGTATGGATAAATCGTATGTTTGAAATCAGACTTTGTACCCAAAACAGTAACTATAAAGGATGTTTCCTAGTAGAGAAGTATTTTTGCTGACCCATCTGACTATATTTTTGACATACATCATTTCCCTGATATTGTTTTCTACTCCCTATCATTTTTATCTCTAAATCCTGCCCATACCTTCAAGCCCTTGTACCAAGTCCTTATCTGCCAAGAAGTCTCAGATGACCTAGTCCCTCACTAATTTTCCAGATCTCTAAGCTCACATAGCATTCACAAGTTGTATCACACACTGTACTACTTAATTTTATGTAGTCTTTTATTGTTCATTGTTTTCTCTGCCCAGAATGATGATTGTAACCTGGCAATAGAGGTCTGTCTTTTACATATGCTCCAAGAGCATTTAACACTCGTAGACCGATGACTTTCTTATTGGTAAACTAGGTTGACAGCAAAAATTAATAAAGAAATATCTGCTCTTGTAGAAGAAGCAATTCACTTAATAGAAGCCCTTTGACAACATTAAATATAATTTTATTTTTATTCCTCTGGCTGTATTGTGGCTCTCGTGTCATTGTGGTTTGGAATGTCAGTATCTCGAATGCTAATACTTGGGTCACATTAAATCTCATGAAAAAAAAAAGCCATCTAATCAATTTTCAAAGAACATTCACTGTCAGAGATAAATCCAGTCATTTTTAAAACTTTTTTAATTGTAAAGTAAAAGACAGATACAGAAAACTACAAGCAACAAATATATAGCTTAGTGAATTACTGTAAGTTGGACTTGAGCTCTTTCTTTGCTCTATTTCCTGCAAACTGTTATTTGGATCAGACTAAGTAGGTTCCATCCTTGGAGAAGACTCTAGAACGAGTGTGTTCTTTCTTTAGAAGACACATAATGCCCTCATAAAACAAACTGAGGGTTGCAGGGGTGGGCGTGGGAGGGGCCGCAGGGTAGGGAGAGGGTGGTTGGATTATGGACCTTGGGGAGGGTATGTGCTATGGTGAGTGCTGTGAAGTGTGTAAGCCTGACAATTCACAGACCTGTACCCCTGGGGCTAATAATACATTATATGTTAATTTAAAAAATGAAAATTAAAAAAAATTTAAAAAGAAGACACATAATGCCAGGGTTTCTCTATTTTATCTTAGCAATCATGAGTGCTTAATACCCAGGTCCATTTGTTCATTGGGGCCGCAACATAGTAATATTTGAATTCTATCATTGAGTTTTCACTTGCTAGTTGGAATATTTTAAGGGTACAGTTCCCCTCACATGCTGTGTGGTTACACAGTCGAAAAGTTTATTTAGGAAAATCATAATAAATGTCTGATTTTTTACCTGGCTTTCAAGATAATGATTTGGTTCTCTGTCAACCTCAGAAGTGACTGACTTTTATTTTTTTTTAAATATCTTTATGAATTCATACATTCATGTTTGTTTGTTGAGTCTCCACTCATTGCAGCTCTTACTCAGATTGTCTTCATCTTTGGTCTGTGGAAGCCTCTTCGATTTGATTCCTGAACCCATTTGTCGTGAGCCCATTAGTGTTTGATTGTTTCCTTTCTATCTGCTTACATCAAGATGTTTTAGGATCCACTGATACGTGTCCTATCTCAGACCAGTTTTACAAAAAACCCTTGGTTCTCGCAATGCAAAAAAAAAAAAAAATATATATATATATATATATATATTTTGCATATATATATATATATATATTTTTTTTGCATTGCGAGAACCAAATATATATATATTTTTTTTAATTTATTTTTTTCCAAAATCCCAGTTTGTGCATTAGGGGTCCTTTTTACTAACAATGTCTCAAGGCTTCTTCAGTGGATAGAACTAGGACAGACATAAAATACCTTTTGAGTTGAAACTGATTTTCTGGTTGAATTCTAAGAACAGAAGACTTTCCATACCTCTTCTATTGCACATCAGTATGTTCTCCCATCTACACTAATCTTCTGGTTCTCAAGGACACAGGAGATAATAGAATTATTATTTCTCATGATTATTCATTTGCTTTATCCCATGTTACATTAGTCTCAGAATAACAATAATAATAGTATCACCATCCATAATGATTATTGCAACATTAATTTTTACATACACACTACCCCCAGGCTCCCTTATTTTTGACGTACAATTATAGGGTAGCTACAACAGAAGACCATGTAGCCATTATAAAACAAAATCTCACTTGGTCTTAGTTCCTAACATTCGTTTTTCACCAGTTTGCTGTTGGGTTATCTTCCGTGGTCATCGAGGAGCTCATTTCTCAGTGGTTTGTAATTCTCAGGATCACGGGAGAAATGCTCCCTGGTTGCTTAAATGTTGATAACAGCTTGGCTGTGCCCTTTTTATTTAAACTAACTTCTGTTAACTCTAAAATCCTATTTATTTATTTATTTATTTATTTTTACCTTGGGTATCCCAAATAAATTACCTCATCTCCCTCTGGCATAAAATGTGGCTGTCCAAAAGCCAGATCATAATTTAAGTTTCCCCTTTTCAACTCATGTGTTCTTTCTGTCCAGATACCTAAAATTTTTTTTTTTTTAAAACTCAGCAAAAATGTCTTAAATTACTCTGTGGTATTTGTTCTGTTCCCTTTCTTTGGTTTTCCTCCTCAAGGAAAACTATTACTCATCAGTTAGACCTTCCTTCTCTTCCATTCGTCACTCTTCCCCCAATTTTCTTGGACTCTCTCTTGATTTCTTTTTGTTTTGTTTATCCTTGTACTTGTTTGTTCCTCTAGTTACTCCTTTTATTTTCTTTACTTTTTACTCTTTTTAATTTTTTAGATTTTTTTTTTTTTCTTAGCCTGTATTGAGTTATACTACCTCATTTCTGAGTTTTGTTTTTGTTTTTTTCCTAATGCTAATTTATATTACTCTTGCGTATCCGGCATTTAATTTTCTTAGTGTTGTTTACCTCATTTTGAAATAATAAATTTCAAAGGTTTGATCTACTTTCCTTGCATATTTTTTTTATCTCTGTTTGTCTATAGGAATGGTAATCTCCTCAGTATATTTTGTAAGACATTTAGCCTCAACAGATTTTTGTTGCTTGCTTTCCTTCACATGACCTGTTTTCCCTACATTCCTAGATGCTCAAATAGCTTTTCTAAATACACAGAGCTCCCTCTCCTGTTGTTTTCATTAGACCAGAGCTGAGGGCTCAGCAGACTATAGCCTGGGGGGGGGGGGGGGGGTTACAGCTGGTCCAAGTCCTATCTTTGTTTGAACCTCACTGAACCAAGTGTGGTTTTTATACTTTTGAAGAGTTGTAAACAAACCAAAAAAATGCAGGTGAGTTCATGACAGAAAACATGTGGGCTGCCGAGCTAAATATTTACGATCTGGGCCCTTTACAAGAAAATTTGGCCAACCCAAGTTTTCATGACTTTTCTCTTTGAATTTATCTTGACACTCTCTTCCCTTCATTTCTGTTGCTTCTGTCTGCTCAAGTTTTAAGTCTGTTCCCAGCTGTTTGTCCCCTGTGTAGGTTCTGTCCTGGAAAGGAGATTTTGCAGGGTAGTTTTGAGTTTTACATATACCATCCTCAGATTGTTCTGTTGCATTTTCTAGCATTAGTTGATAGTTATTTTAGAATTATCCTGTTTTCAAGTTTGATGCCTCTCTCTGATTTCTCCTACACAGATGCTGATAACATACAAGTCCTAAGATCGTTGGTAGTTTGTCCACATGCAATTGTATTTCAGGGTCTGAGAGTATAACTCATCTACTTTTGTTATAATTGTCCAAATACTCGTAGTTGTCTATCTAGTCACTCAGTCTCTATTTATGTGAAGATTTAGGAAGAGTAAAAGCTGTATTGTCACCACTGCCCCCTTCCTCCCAGAATCAAACTTCTTCATTCCTAAACACCTTACTTAATAGGTTGTATTAAGTTTTATGACAGGAAAATGTTTACCCTATTTCAGTACACTAAATAAATCAGCATGTTTATTTTCTTTCTGTTTTTCTCCAGAGTCAAGCTCCCATTACGTAATCTCCCTAAAAGCTTTTAACAATGCCGGAGAAGGAGTGCCACTTTATGAAAGTGCTACCACCAGATCTATAACAGGTAAGCTGAAATAGTTCATCATCTTATGACGAGGTAGCCAATGTTTGAGTTGCGGTAGGAAAAAAATTAAAAAATAAAAAAATAAAATACAACAGAGCAAAACACAAAAACACGAACAAGCAAAATGTATTTAGTTGTGTTCTGAGCGTTGAGTGTGTATGTGTGCATACGTATTTGTGTATATGTGTGTATACATATACACACACATAGTTCATTTTTTTCTTGGTTTACAAAACTGAGAGGAAGTCAGTCTATAAATTAATATGTGGATTCAGAGAATATAGATCTCTCCTTCTCTTTCTTATCTCAGTAGCTCATATTTTGGTAGCCCAATACCACTCTCCATTCTGTTGAGCAACCTTGTCTCATCTTGCAAATCAGTGAGGCAAGAACGTTTCTGTGCAAAAGCCACCCAATGCCCAAACGGCCACTTGCTTCTCTACAGAGGATCCTTCAGTCTAACCTGACAAGGAAGGACCTACCTCCTGGGACTGGTTTGGACTAGTCTGAGTCGGAGGGGTGGACTTTTCCTGAGCCAGGCCTAGAGGTCACCCCAGCAGTTCTCAGAGCCTATGACATTGAAAGGACTGGCACCCTCCAGGGTTTTACCCCTCTGGGAATTCTTATGTGAGTTGGACCATAAAGGCAGCACATGAGAGAAAAAGAGCCCAAGGAACTCAGAAAGGAAAGGGTAAGAGGAGTGAGATTCAGGACGTTTTATTGTTTATTGTTATATAGTTATTTATTAATTTATTTAGTTTTACAGAGACTATTTGTGACCAAGGCTGGGCTTACTCAAAAATAGAATAAATACCACCCCTGGAGTGCTGTTCAGAGTCACTGGAAAGTCACACAACCATCCCCAATAGCCTTGTGTCTGAAGTCTGAAAGCAAAACCCAGGAGGTCCATCTTTTTAATGAATTCTTTGATCCTGGCTCCTTTCAAAACCCCAAAGCCTCAGAGCTCCTTTAACTCATCAGTTACTTTCACCTTAATGAGAATAAAGGATCTGAGAGCAGAATTTCATAGAGAACATGGAAAACTACTTGGTGCCTGAGTATGAAGTCCTGACAAGGAGGAATAAGTCAGCATAGAATAAATAGTGGGATCCACTTAAATTATGTAAACTTGGTACAGTTTGTTTTCCAAACCCACAAACTCCATTCATAGACTGTCTTGCCAATACACAGTTGTAAAGTGAATTCCCAGTTGTCCCATGATGGTTTCCAAATATACCATCACTTCGTTGATTTCAGCCAGATTTTCTTTGTGAGGCAAAGTTGATCCAGAGTTTGCTTGAATCTTTGGTTGCTGTTTTCAAGGTCTACAATCTGCCTAAAGAGGTATGCAAAATTTTGGGTATGTGTCAATGTATTCATTTATCTGTGGAGACAGCATGGCTCCCTCATTGTGTTATCAAAGGGAACCATGTCTCTCGAAAAGGGCAAATAAGAAGTATTCCCTGAGAGAATGTCTACTATCAAACACATTATCTCTAAATACATGAGGCAGATGGAGGTCAAAAATAGGAAACCATGAGGTAACATGATGGAGGGTGTCTAGAATTTTCACTTCCCCCTATTCTCTTATTCTGTCAGTAGCAGGGTTCTTTGGGAGATAGCAGGTCACTTTAGCTGTATTTGTCCTTCCCATAATTTGCATCCAGTAAGCCATCTCTTTCCTGTCTGTGGTAAAAGATGTTGAGGACTTGCTCACCACTGTGTCCTTGAGATTGTGATCAGGCCACAGAAATTATACTATGGCTAGTCTTTTCAAACACTACTTTCTTGCCAAAACTAAAGCCCACAAAGAAGGGACACTCAGGTGATCAAAAAAAAAAAATCAATTTTGAGCAAAAAGCAGTGGTAGTAAAAATAGAGTTTACATGAACCAAAGATAAGCTGCTCACAAAGAACCATTTGGGACATTAACTTCTGCCTTCACTTTTGTTGTCATTCTTTAATCCTTGGCATACGGCATTCCCAGAGTGGTTTCTAAAACACCAGTGATCCATAAGACTATTTTTCCCTGTTAGGACTCTAATCCTAATGCGTCTGGAGGGATGAATGGATACCAAAAGTTGGAAATCATGTGAGGCATTTTCTTACTGAAATCAAGTCACTAGGGCAAGGTTGAAGAGGAGTAAATAAAGCCAGTCCTTTCTAACGGGAAGGATGTGGCAGACTTATTTTATGGTTTCCACATGTCATAGAGAACAGAGGACAAATAAATAGAATCAAAGGTTAAGGTTCTGGGAGAAATTCTATCAGTAAATGTGTCATAGTGCCACAGAGAAGACATTCTCTGTCTCTGAATTCTGCAAGTATTCCCATGAGCAGACTTAGAAGAGGCCAGCATCAAGTGAATAAAAAATCGGAGGCAATAAGTGCGTCAGGCTGGAGTAAGTATCAGGCCGTGATGATTTCCACTAACACCTGCTCTTCAGTGGGTCTCATCTCTGGGGCCCCATCTCATCCCGAGCATATTAGTATGAGAGCAGAGGAAAGTTTCACTGGGTCAAAGGAGCATGTCAAGAGTTTTATTCGAGCAGTAGAGCTTTCTAGTTCTTATTGTTGCAAGAACAAGACAATTTGAGCTTGGAGAAGGCAGGCGAATAAGGAGGTGGGTTGCTTGATTTTGCTTATTCTCAACTGTTTTATCACTGTCTGAATGAAGTATAATCCAGATGTAAAATTATGTTATTATTTTTAAAAGCTGGTTTGGAACGTTAGTATGTGAACTGAAAATTCATGAACTCTTACCAAAATACTTATTAGGAACTGAATGGGCTTTTCTTTTTAGCAAAAGGTTTGAGACTATGTTTTTTTTTTTCTTTTTAATTTTTAATTTATTTAGTTTTTACTCTTGACTATAACCACTGCAAATCAACAACATGTAAGGCACCTAAAAATTGCAAAAAAAGAAGTTATTTAGCAACAAAAATGTGTTTTTTTCAAGAAATGTTTTCTTAACAAAAAAAATGCTTATGACTTAACTACTCAGTTTCTGTGCTCAGTTTTTAATTTAACTACTCAGAAATGTAATGAGCAGTGTATGTAGCATATATGTATTTAGAATAGTGCTTGCTATCCACTAGAACATTCTGCTTTGTTGGAAAAGCTCTATATCTATACTATCCAAGATGATAGATGGCATAAATGGCCATAGGATGCTTAAAATTGGCTAGAGCAACAGAAGAAGTGATTTTTAAACTGTATTTAATTTTAATAATTTAAATGTAAACTATCCACGTGATTGGTGTCTCTTGTATTAGACAGTACAGATTTAAAGGAGATGGCAAGTAAAATGACAACCCATTCCTAAAAACAAATCCACTAAAAAAAAAAGTCAAGAAAAGCTTAGCCAGAGATAGAAATTCTTAAGTTATGTAAGTCCATAGATAACTACCAACAAACATAATTTGAAATTTGAGGGACGCATTCTGGAAGCTGAGACTTCAAGAAACTCCACAGGTCATGAAAAATAGACTATTGTAAAATCCAGAAACAGCCAGATTGAGTATTAGTGTTTCTCCAAGTAGAATCACTTTTTGAAACCTTATATATGACACCTGTGGCGTAGGATTAAATTCACATAGGTTTAAAAACCAGGTTAAGCAAAGAAACAGCAAATACAGTATAACACAGTATGTAGGTTGGTCAAAAAAGAAGTCTGTGATTCAGAATAGTCTTCCTGTATGTATAACATTCTTCTTGGAAAGTCGGCTAAGAATAGAAACAAGGGAGGCAGTACCTGCTTCAGTCTGGCCAAAACACCTGCCACCGATGCACCAACCTGGTGACTGATTGGGATCCTCCTGGAGGCTCTTCAGCTCCCCCTTCATCATTTCATAAATCCATTTGGGTTTAAAGGAGCCCTTAATAAAAAGACACATCAAAGGAAATACAGAAAGCCTGGGCTCTGTCATTAAATTTTAAACACACATTTTTCTTTCTCTCTCTTTCTCCTTTTTTTTTCCCCTTTCCTTTTGTTCTGTTTTTGTTTTCAGGTTTTATATTTTGCTCCAAAGACCACAGCCCAGTAAACTACTAAATAATTCATTGGAAAACACAGTAATAAGTAGGGGATAGGCATTTGAAATACAGTGGACAAAGTGAAGTAATCATCAAAAACCAGCCAGCAACTGCTGTGCTTAGAACTAGGCTATTTAAAAATATAAACTCTTTATGTACACTCCTTCAGAAACTCTACATTTTAGCAGGTCAGCTCCTCAAATGTCATCATATGCCCAGCCTGAGGGCTTTTTTTTCTTTGTTAGTGAGAATATATATTACATGATTTAAAGGTAAAATTTCAAAAACTGAAAAGTCTTAGTTACAAAGGACTCAAAACTGGACTCTTGTTATGGCCACAAGATAAACTCTTGTGACTGTGATATCCACAGCATAAAAATGAGTACAAATTTTTTCTAGAGAATTTTCTAAAAGCAGGTTTAGATTATGTCGTCACGCAGGTTCTGATTATGTTAATCAGGATCAAAGCCCGTGTATACCTCACACAGTTTATTCTGTCTTCCTAGTCGATAACATAAAGTCTTCCCATGGAACTTGACATTTTGAAACAAGTAATACAGAATATAGGTATGCTTTAAGAGCCTTAGTGAATTACTCTGTGGGAAAGTGAATAAAACAGCTCCTTACATACTTTCTTTAAGGATTTCAGTCTTTGAAAACCTGCCACCCCAAGTGCTAGGAGAAACCTACTTACCAAACATATCATTGGGCCACACAGACCATGGACTTGGTCAGGCTAGCTTTACGTAATCATAGCTGTAGATGGATTGCTGTAGACCACAGAGCCCTTTGGGCTTTTTTATTTATTTCTTGCCTAAACAATGCTATGCAGATATAGTCTAAGCATTAATGAAAGCACTAGAGAAACAAATCAAGATAGAAAAGGAGAAAAACAAGCAAACAAAAAAAAAAAGATACTGGATAGACATTTATTTCCTTACCAGGAGGAAATACACCAGACGCTTCTTTTGATCTTGGTATTTTAAGCTATCTGTATAGTTATAAAACCGACAAGTTCTATACTAGACCTTTTAGGAAACAATGTGCAACATTCTAAGAAGAAATGGATTTTTAGGATATATAGCTAGAAGTGATCACCAAAATGGAGTTGATAAAACCACTATAGGGAAATGAGTGAATTACAGAAAATAGTCAGTTATTTTTGTAATAAAGCAATACTGTTTCTAATGAGTTTTCCGATTGAATTAATTGTATTTTTTTCTGTTCTTCTTATGTTCCCTTTCATCATTATTGCCATGCATTTAACTCATCGTGACGTGTTACCACTGATATTTATTTTTTTTAACTCTTTTATTTATGCATTTATTTGTTTGTTTCATTTGGCGGGTTTTTAACCCCAGATCCCACTGACCCAGTTGATTATTATCCTTTGCTTGATGATTTCCCCACCTCGGTCCCAGATGTCTCCACCCCCATGCTCCCACCAGTAGGTGTACAGGCTGTGGCTCTTACCTACGATGCCGTGAGGGTCAGCTGGGCAGACAACTCTGTCCCTAAGAACCAAAAAACATCTGAAGTGCGACTTTACACTGTCCGGTGGAGGACCAGCTTTTCTGCGAATGCGAAATACAAGGTGAAGTTCTAACTGATAGTGTAAAATTTAAAATGAATTGTCATTTGCTTAATACCTTGTTTTAAATGCTTCCTGGACGGTTGTGAGTCATTTTGCTGCAGTGACACCAGATGGGAAACAAAGCATTTTAATAACTCAATATCTAAAATTAGAATGGGAATAATTGTATCTTAGGAAGCAATTCTAAGGCAAGGTAGAACAACCTCAAGAAATGTCGAATGTTACTCAAATGCCAGCAGATGCTGCGTTTGTGTAAATGATTTGATTCTGGACAAGGGAATGCCATTTTCCTTACAAAATAGCAGAGATCCACATTCATTTTTCGGGGTAGATGTTGGTGTCTTTCCTTTTATTTGGAATCTAGATGGGACACAAAAGACAACCCTATTAATGTTACAGAGACCCATTTTATAGTGCATATGCCTCGGAATACAACCGGAAGACACTGTTATAAAGTCCTTAGAAAGCACTCGAAGCCATTAGCATCTACTTCCTCAGGTAGCCTTGAAACACACTCATGTGGTAAAGAAAACCATAGTGCACACTCCCCTTTAACTATTATGCATTAGACCAACCCCTTTCACTGAGTCATCCTGCAACCCTGCTAAGAGCCCAGTAGAAACAGATACTGGAGGCATTGTCTTTACTTCTTTTAAGTCTCTGTCAGCCAGCCTTAGCAACTCCAGCAAATAGCTGTATGCAGGGACAATTTTCTTACCTTCTAAGCCTGCCACAATGTTAGTATATGCAAACAATACACAAAATATGGTCTAAATGAGAAAATTAACAGGGGTCTGTCAAGTACCTACGATGTCCCTAGAACTGTGCTAGATTCTAGAGGCAGTTGCGCACAGTTTAGTTGTTGCTGCTTAACATATTATTTATAATTTTGGAAGGAGTAAGACACTTAGTTCCACTGATACACTTCAAAGAATCCGTAAGTTATTCAAGTGAGATAATATCTAAAAAACACAGTTAAAACATAAACCTTCACAAGACGATGGTTTGGGATGAAAAAGATAGCTCTAAAAATAACCAAGGAGCCAGTAGTGCAATCCTGGCACTCCAGCTCCTTCAGATGCCCCTTATCTGAGAAGACATGATCGGTTCTCTTTACCACTCCACTGGGACAGCTCTCGGAGAAAATTTGAATCTCCTGATATTTCATGCAGTGTTCTTTCCATGAAGCTGCCATCTTGCTTAATTTAGCTTCTAGCCAGTGGTGATTTCAGGGATGACAATTTCCTTTGGGAGTATCTGACTCTAAAGATCACAGAGAGAAAGCAAAATCCCACCAATAGTATTGTAAATCTGCCTCTCTCTTCCTGTAGGCATGCTGCATCTGCTTTTAGTCTCTTTCAACTTTTTAAGTGTTGTAAAATTCACTTTTCATCATAAATCAGTTTTTAGTTGAAACCATTTTAAAAAGCGGGTGCTGTCACCCCGCTAGGTCAGGTATTTGGAAAAATTCTCCAGGCAAGTCCAAATAGTATCATTGATATAACATATGTTTTAAGTACCCTATCCATCTCCTTGTAGTATTAGATTTAGGGCTCAGCAGAACGATAAATAAAGATAACATTATCAGATAAGACAACCAATGAAACATATGAGGACATTTTAAAAAAAGTCTCTCTTTATATACAGATTGTCCAATTCTAAGTTTACTTTTAAAAGACTACTCTAAAAATTTTATGCTCATAATTGCTCTACTCTGTCAATACATTCATTTCACAGAATGGCCATGAGTACTTTGCCAGTATGTGAAATGTTCTGAAGGGCAGTGATTGTTCTCTGCAGAATGGCTTAAGTTCCAGAATTTCTTGAGGCAAATGATTTCAGTTGAATAGTTAATACAGCACACATGGAATTATTGAGTCTCACAAAGAATGCCTGTAAAGTAAGACTCAATCCAATAACTATTCCTTGTAACCAGAGGCTGATTTCTGTCATGGATTGAAGATTGGGAATAAAAAAAAAAAAAAAAAAAAAAAAAACGGGGCACCTGGCTGGCTCAGTGGGTTAAAGCCTCTGCCTTCCGCTCAGGTCATTATCCCAGGGTCCTGGGATTGAGCCCTGCGTCGGGCTCTCTGCTCATCAGGGAGCCTGCTTCTTCCTCTCTCTCTGCCTGCCTCTCTGCCTACTTGTGGTATCTGTCAAATAAATAAATAAAACCTTTAAAACAAACAAACAAACAAACAAAAAACTAGATTTTAAATGTTCCTCTTCCCACCATCTTCCCTGACCTAAGGCTTTCAGTTACTAACATCCTGTCCCCCTTCGCAAACACCCACACTCTACATCCTTACCCTGAGATGAAGAGTTTTAGAGAAAAGGGTGGCGTAAGTTGGATAACAAGGATAAATACAGACCATATCTAGCCCACTAAAAAGTAATACAAATAAGCTTACATTTTTCAGATAGTGGTAATAGAATGCTTTGGTTTTACATTGTGAACTTCTCAAATGACTTTCGTATTTATTATTTCATCTCACTCCCAAGCACAGTTTTATTCGGTAGGCAGAATATATACAAGAGAGAGGTGGAAAGAATAAATACATGCAGTCCAATGACCCAGGTGCAGGAGTTGGGTTTGCTATGTCCCGTCATGTCATTGAACTTGCTCACTTCCATTTTTCTCATCTATAGGACTGGAATATCCACACCTACTATAAAGAAAGTAATGGTCTCCGTAGTTAAACCTGTATGTAGATTCATTCATTCATCATTAGGTTGTATAACTTGGAAAAGATTTCCCATGAAACTTCAGCTAGAACTCAGGTGACTTAATGTCTTTATCCAAAGCTATCCCCACAGGAATACTTCATTTAATCCCAAATCAAGCCATATTCCAGACATTTATATCTAAAACTCTGTCTTGATCTTCCTTATCAGAAGAGGAAATTTTTTTTGTAATTTACATTCTTTTGAAATGATTAATCACATGATGTTTTATATAAATTTCTATTTGAAATATATTCACTGAATATTGATTAGTGCTTGCCAGATATAGCATAGCTATTACAGAATATACAAAGTTGTGCAAGACTCAGTCATGACCTCAAGATATTTTCAATTCAAAAGGGAAGTTAAGGCATGCCTAAAGTTATATATCACATTAGACAATGCATGAAATATTGTAGGTAACATTTATTTAATACATTCACTGGACCAGATACTATGTTTTACTTTACAGACACTTTAAATAATGCTGGGAGGTTAGTGCTATGGTTATCTCCATTTTATGGATGAGTAAGTTGAGGCTCAGTGGGGTAGTACCTGTTGCACTGTATGCTCTCAAGTAACTGGCCATGATTTTCCAAAGTGCTGCTAGGCTAATGATTTATTCTGAACAATAACCTTCCATGAGGTTCCTGAGAAAACCCAGTGGATTCATGGCATTTACAGAATGCAAGAGTGTTATTCTAAAATACAAACAAGGACAGTGTTGCTTAGCAGCCTCCCAAATGCCAGTGATGTCTATGCTCAAAGAGACTAGTTTTATAAAAGTATGATCTTTTCTTCCTAGCTGAAAAATACTCATTGTCCCATGTCTTTCCCTTATTTCCATTTCTAAAACTTAGAGGTGTTCATGGTAGTGAAAGAAGACAGGTTTGGAAGTTATATTTCAGCCTGTCAGATACTAGCTGCCCATGTTGTGTTTTATTTGATGAAATTCTATTTTCCTGAGTCTACAGAGTATTTTTACATTTACTTAGGGCCCACATTTTTACAGTTATTTTAAAGAAGAGCTTCTGATAGATGTTTACGAGGTCATCACTTTAATAGGGTGGATGGGCACATCATCAAAATGTTATTAGTACAGTTAAATATTTATTTGGTTTTGTAATGAAGTGTAGGATTTTCATAGCTATAATCTAAGGATTCATAGTAGAATAAAAATGATACACCATACTATAGTAGTATAGGAGGAGATAGGTGTGACATAGATAGTGAAAAAGATCTCTCCTTGATTTTCTAAACAGGGATATTTAAAAATGTAATAAATATAAAAGTGAAGGTAAATATTAAACTTTGGAAAAGAATCAAGATCTAAATACCAAGCATAAATTGATACATATAAGAGGCATAAATAAGGCAAAATTTGCCTGATCCTATGGAAAATATTCATTAACCTGGAAGATTAACCTGTTCTTTTTTTCTTCATTACCATTTTGATCTCTTGAGTAAGCTGCTATAGAAATAGATACTTTGTTTTCTAGTAAGATATCTTTAACCTGCTATTCAAAAGACAAAGAATGAATTCAAGACAAATAATATTAACACAATTATAATCTTTTAATACATATCCAATTTGTTGTTCCTTCCCTGATCAATTGCTCCAGTGACCATACTTAAATGTGTGTTTCATGTAAACTTTGCATAAAAAGAAGACCACACAATTCAACATTTCTTTTGTTTATTTTCTTTAGAATAGCCCAACAGATTCTGGGATCACTAAAAGTTTGTTCTATAAAGAATATTTTTAAAAATCATAAGTAGCAGATCTCTAGAAATTACTTTTATTACTAGTGAAAAATAATAATGATGATCTATTTAAAATATATAAACTAAAACTTCTGGTAAAAAGATTTTGGTTATTACAAACAAATGAAAGTTAAAGTCAGTGGAGATTAGCTTAAAAATGGAATTGACAGAAACAAGCAGAATTGGTCCCGACACAGTGGTTACTGCCCTCCTTGGGAAAATTGATCAGCTAGCAGCCCCTCTGAACAACACCGCACCTGACTGGATCCATTGTGTTTTGGATCTACAATTAGCCAGTGTAAACTAGCTGACAGAAAGGAAGTAGAGCAAGTACGGTGTCCTAGGTCTTATGCTATTTGGAAATAGATTCCTTGTTTGTTATTTGGTTGTCTCTTTACATGCTTTGACTAAGCAAGTTGGTAGAGTTCATCTTTTTCTCTTTGTTTATTCCCCATTGGTACAGTCAGAAGACACAACATCTCTGAGTTACACAGCAACGGGCCTCAAACCCAACACGATGTATGAGTTCTCGGTCATGGTAACAAAAAACAGAAGGTCAAGCACATGGAGCATGACTGCACATGCCACCACGTATGAAGCAGGTACGTGAAGGGAGCCTTGCTTCCAAATTTCTGCTTTTGATGGTGTTTCCCAGGTTTTGTGGAAGTTGGAACATTCATGTGCTATGATGTCTAAGTTATACCTTATCCAGCAGAAAATATTTTATGCTTTGTAGTTCAAAGCACTTTTATATCTAGTATTATCCTCCCCACTCTAGAAAAGAAGAAAATGAGTCCCCAGTGGTTTGAGTGCTGGTTTTAATCTGGACATTAACTTGGGAGATCTGAATATAAATCTTTTCTCCGATACCTTCAAGTAAAGGCCGAAATCCATGCACTGAACTCTGTCCAAAACATTTGAGGCTTTGACTAGCAGTCATGGTGGGTATTTACTTTTTTTGGAAAGAAATTAGATACGATGCATTACAACCATAACTGCATTGATGTTTACCATAAATAACCTCAGCTGGGAAGAAGTTTCTGGGTGGTTCTGTTCACTCCTTAGAAATAAGACAATGCATGGAAAACCTTCATGCAATTCGAAATAGTTCAAATCACAGGAAAATGTAATTCACTGTAAATTTTACCAGTCACATTTACTATGGATCATAAAGGTTAAATTTATAACCTTAACAGACACGTGGCGCACTTGGCTTTTACAATTCACAGAAATCCCAACATCTGAAGAATACAGGGTTTAACCTAGTGTTTGGTTGGTTTCATGGTGGTCTGTTTTGGGGTAAACTACATCACACATTTCCAAATGTAAAAAAATATGTACCAATAAAACTCTCTGGGTAAGTTTAATTTCTTTTTCCATTGGAATTTGCCCCATGGTATCGCAGTGCATTTCTTCCAAGCAACTACCTTAACTCAGAGTTTACTGTTAATATTTTTTATCTTTTTGTGGATACTTCTTTCTATAAGAAGTTTTCTAGTTTGTCTGATTTAATTCCAACTTTTTTTAATCTTCTATTTTATATGTTTACATATTTTAACTCTTTCTCTTAGAATTCTGCCCTGAATGCCAGATACTCACAGCTTGTTAGGACAAATAAGACATGCTGAATGGGTTACGCTCTGTGGGGAGAATAAGGGTCCTGCTCTTCCTTTTTACTTAAAAGGAGACGAAAGGAGTTAAACATAAACCAGTAAGACATTAGGTCTTCCCTGAGCAAAAGAGAAGGAGCAGTCATTTCCTCTTAAAGCAAGCAAATTCATTCATTTTTCCCTTTCGTTAACATAAAGTGTGCCCTAACACCTGGCTTGATAAATATATCCTATTCATTTCTCATCAACTGCATAGCCTTGTAGGGACACCAACGGTGAGACCCATTGCTGACAATAAGATATTAACTGCTAGAGAGTGGATAGTAGGAAGGTGATTGTCGAAACAGATAATGATCTGGACAGAAGTGTGAATAGCATGTGGATGAGATCCCGGGTGATGATGAGAAGCAAGAAGTAATTCACAAGTGTCTGCAGACTTTATAGCTGTTAGAAGGAAAGGAAATGAATGAAATAATTCTAGGTTTGCTTCTAATTCTGCAGTAACATAAAGACTGTATGGGACTGCATAGTTACGCATTTGTGCTGAAATGGCTTGTGATAAAGATAAGAGTGGTTGGCAAATCCTTGAAATAAAACATTTCATTCTTTCCTGGTGATAAATCCTTAATTTTATTCCAGTTAAGTAAAATAGAAAAAAACTTGAAGGACGCCTGACACCATTCAGAGAAAAAAAAAGAAAGCCAAAAATCCTAAGTCACATAAGAAATACAATCACAGAGTTTTGGCCAAGTTGGAATCTGAACAAACAGATCCAAGGATAAATTCTGTCTGGAGAAATCAAGGGAGGTTTCATGAAAGAAAAGAATTGAGCAATGGCCTGGGTGGATCATCAGGGACCCGTTCCAGGGACTTCAAAGGAAAGCAGCCTGTACACAACTACACAAGCCAGTATCAGAAAGATGTCTCCTAGAGACACTTAGGAGTGGTTCAGAGGGAGTGGAGCACAGTAGTCATCAGACAACAAAGGGAAATGAGGCTATAAAAGAAAGTGTAGTCAATATCAGGGCCTGATACTTATTATTTGCTATTTATTTACATTGTTTAAAGACTTTATTTATTTATTTATTAAAAGATTTTATTTATTTGACACAGAGAGAGAGAGAGAGTGAGACAGAGAGCACAAGCAGGGGGAGCAGCAGGCAAGCAGGCAGAGGGAGACAAAGTAGGTTCCTGGCAGAGCAAGGAGCCCAATGCGGGGCTCGATCCCAGACTCCGGGGATCATGACCTGAGCCAAAGGCAGCCGCTTAACTGACTGAGCCACCCAGGCTCCCCAAGTCTTTTTTTATTTGAGAGAGAGAAAGAACAAGCGAGAGAGAGCCTGCAAGCAAGAAAGAGCAGGAGCAGTGGGGGATGGGCAGAGAGAGAAGGAGAAGCAAAATCCCCGCTGAGCAGCCCTCCTTGGGGCTCCATCGCTGAGATCTCAAGACCTAAGATCATAACCTGAGCCAAAGGCAGTTAACTGAGCCACGCTGGCACCCCAAATATATATCTATATATAATATGATTATACATATATATTTGAGAGAGAGGGACAGTGCAAGAGAGAGATGGCAGGGGGGAGGGGCAGCAGGAGAGAGAGAGAGAGAAACTCAAGTAGTTCCCCGCTGAGCATAGAACCCTACTAGGGGTTTGATCCCACCACCCCGAGATCATGAACTGAGCCAAAACCAAGAGTTGGATGCTTAACCAACTGGACTACAAGGTGACCCTCTTATTATGTGTCATTTATTTACATTTACTCCGAAGAAGAGTGGTAGTCAGTGAAGAATTTCCGAAAGGTCTCCTCCAGGCAGAACCTGTGAGATGGGAGAGGAAGAGCCCAGAGCCGTTCTGCTGGACTCAGTAGGCAGCCCTGAGGTCGTGAGGGCCTCCTTCCTCTCCAAATAGTGTGCAGTTTATACAATAATTCTAAACATTTGAGTTATTGATTCCAATACCAGAATCTCTGTTCACCAACATTCACAGGGCTTGAGGAAAAAGAAAAACGTGCACACCACCTAAAATAGATTAGTTGTTAGATTGTTTTTGTTTTTTTTTTTTTAAATAACCACCTGTTCAGTGTATTATTTTGCTAGGTGAAGCTGAAGTCATTTTGTCTTTTTTGAATACCATAACAGATTTAGTGAAGCAATCTAATCATCACCATTTGACTATTTTCTAAATAAGTGTCATTTTGAATTCTAACCCAATTAAAAGAAAACAGAATATTCTGACTAGTTAGAAAGACAGATTATCATTTAATTACTTCCATAATAGGACAATGCCTTATTATCCTTGGTCTAATACTCTAAGTCAATTTGTGACCATATTTTACCTTCTTGTTGGCTTAGGAAACATCCTGAATGAACCCTTTACGAGAATAACCCTTCTCAAGGTAGTATTACCTCTTTGGCATTTTGCTATAACAAATCTTCTTTTCCTGCAAGAATGTCTTTGTTCTTGTTTCACTAAAACCATATACATGGGGTGCCTGTGTGGCTTCGTGGGTTAAGCCTCTGCCTTTGGCTCAGGTCATGATCTCAGGGTCCTGGAATGGAGCCCGGCATCAGGCTCCCTACTCAGCAGAGAGCCTGCTAACCGCCCCCCCAACCCCCACCTTTCTCTCTGCCTACTTGTGATCTCTGTTTGTCAAATAAATAAATAAAATATTCTAAAAATATATAATATGCAGTTTCTTTACTCAGGATTCAACTGCACTGGACCTATGTATGTTCCTTCTGCTTCCTTTTTTTTTCCCTTAATTTAAATATATTAAGTATCTTGTCAGGATATTATGATTAGGTGATTATTATGATTGATTAATGTGGAATACTAGTGGCTTTGAGAATCAGTGCATTAAAAATAAAATGTTATGATGGGGCACCTGGGTGGCTCAGTGGGTTAAGCCTCTGCCTTAGGCTCAGGTCATGATCCCAGAGTCCTGGGATCGAGTGCCGCATCGGGCTCTCTGCTCAGCAGGGACTCTGCTTCCTCCTTTCTCTCTGCCTGCGTCTCTGCCTACTTGTGATCTCTCTCTGTCAAGTAAATGAGTAAAAATCTTAAAAAAAATAATAAAATAAAATGTTATGATCAATGGAAATGTTTGGTGTCTCATCCATTTGAAGTTATATGCAGGAAGAGAAATAGAAGTAGGGGTGCTCAGATTCTGCATGATAGGGTCAATGTAAGGGCTAAAGAGAATGGCAAGACTGAAGACTTCAGAAGTAGACCAAGTTATACCTATCTTGTAATACACAAATATTCTCGTGCAGAGATCTGAAAATTCCTCTAGAACCCAACTATAGATCTTAGACATGTTCCAAAATTTCCCATGTCAAACTACCTAACCCTAGCAAAAGAGACTGTCAGTAATTGACTTGGAGTATTATACTTTGCCTAGAAGGAAAACTCACTGCATTTCAAAGCATAGACAATGAGAAAACGCATCTAAAGGAGACTGAAAGATACCAGACTGGCTTGGCCAGTTTACTGCCACCTTTAAAATATATTTAAAATTTTGTTGAGCTCAATGTAGGAGGAAAAATAATTTCTCTTTATTCTTTTAGGTTCTTGGCTGAGACCCCACTATAATAAAAGATAGATCAATAGCAGAAAAACAAAGAGGAATTTAATAATATGTGTATCTCCTCTATACATAGAGGATACCCAGGAACAGAATTAACTCCCTGAAATGGCCCAAGCCATCACCTTAAATACAATCTCCAACTTAAAACAGAAGAACACACTGAGGTTTGGGGAGCCAGTTATGGGAGGTTTTCAGGTAAATCACAATAGACAAGGGTGTTGTTATTAGGCAGATTTAAGTTCCAACGTTTAGAGATTTTATCAACCTCCTCTTCCTGATACAGAGAGGGAGACACTCATAAATACAAAATTTCTCTTGTAAAAGGGTAACATCTACTAAGTTTTCAGAGCTTTCCCTGTGTATACTGTTTCTTAAAAATAATCAGCCTAAAATAACCCTTATGCCAAAGAGGCTTATCTTGGAATGATAAATTCTGGCCCATTTCAACAACATGTGGGAAAAGTAGCTCTAAGCACCCCCCCCCCCCCCCGCCAAGGTCTCGTGCCTTCTTTTCCATGCCAGGCTGATATTAAGACCTTCACAGATTCCATACCTTCTCTATTTTCAAATATTCCTTTGCCTTCTTGCTAAGAGATACCTAGAATGTTTACCTAAGCAAGATGTCTTAACCTGCATTTACATTCATTCCTTTTTTTTCCTTCTTCTTGCTTTTAAGAAAATATAGAATTAGGTGACGTTTTTGTTTTGAAATCCTACAGTTGTAGCAGGACTGTGTCTCTTGGAGATATGTAGCCATCAATCTCACTAAGTATGTGTACATTTCTTTGTTTTTATAATGATTTGTACATGTTTAGTGCGGTCCTCGCTTAGAAATATCCATTATACTTTTCTCCCCTGCATTCATACATATTCTGCTCTCCTCTCTCTATTTATACCTTTGGAAGTCACTCAACTTTCATGGAAAAACATTTATTTCTATATATTTGTTTGGTTGCTTGTTTAATTAAAATACTTGAAATAAACCATGAATGGTAAGATCAGCATGGTACACTGCATGATGGATTCTGAATGTCAACATCATGATTAGAAGTCCCATAAATGTCTGCTTTCTTTCACATCCAATGACAAGGCCTTGTCTCTGTTTCATCTCGCAGCCCCGACCTCTGCTCCCAAGGATTTGACAGTCATTACTCGAGAAGGGAAGCCTCGTACTGTGATCGTGAGTTGGCAGCCTCCCTTGGAAGCCAATGGGAAAATTACTGGTAAGCATCTCTGCTTTCTTTCCAGCATTGCTCTGCTTAGCCTAAAATTCCTTACCTCATGTGCATGGCTCATGTCTTTTGTGTATGAGTTTTCTGTCCCAGCATCTCCGTGGACTTCCTGATCCTTTGTGGTTGTCTCTTTTGCCTCCCCGCTAACCATGGAATTTCTTCAAATGGTGCCTGCAAATACACACGCATACTCATTTTGTTTGAGCTGGTTCCCGAGTGATGTTACTTCAGTTAGTTTAGACCTTTTGTTTTTCATCTTGTGGAGCATTAGGACAACCTTCTAATGGAATGTCTCTGAGCATAAGTGACTAAAAAGAAGCTGGTTGTTTGGCAATTATAAAATACAAAAGACACCTAATGACCGTGTATTTTTGAATGGCACAGACAAAGGACGTTTGTCTAAGGGTTTTTAGTCTCTCACTTAGCTTTTAGCTTCTTACTTAAATCATAAGGTTCATAAAATACTTAATATTGACTGACAGAAATTGAACTTAATGAATATTTCGCAGTGACAGATTTTATTTTGCCAAATATTGCTGATAACATCAATGCCTAATTAAAGCGTCCATTAGAAGCCTGTAATGTTAATTTAGTATGAAAAATATAATGGAGCTCTATCAAGAATTTTGCATTTAAATGATCACTTTAGGCTTTTAATAGATGTCTCCATAGCATATAATTATTATGAAAAATATTGTATAAGTAAAAATGTGCACATTATAGTCTAATTAACTTGAACCATTGGGTTAGGCACATGTAAGAGTCACTCCTTTTTCTTCTTTTCTTGCATACAAGAAGTGGATAGCACTATTATAAATTAACAAAGTAATTCAGTCATTCTCTGATAACAGAGATAAGCATGGAAATTATAGTTCAGATGGCCCACTTACTTTATGAGTTACTTTCAGAATTTTCCAAAATGAAAACATAATGTGAAAATTCCAAATGTAATTTAAATTTAAGCTGAAGACTTGTTTTCTCTAGGAAATCCTTCTGAATGCAATACCAAACAGAAATTTCATGTGAGCTAACAAATATGGAAAAAGAAGAGGGATGGGGCGTCTGGGTGGCTCAGTGGGTTAAAGCCTCTGCCTTCAGCTCAGGTCATGATCTCAGGGTCCTGGGATCGAGCCCCGCATTGGGGTCTCTGCTCAGCGGGGAGCCTGCTTCCTCCTCTCTCTCTCTGCCTGCTTCTCTGCCTACTTATGATTTCTCTGTCAAATAAATAAATAAAATCTTTAAAAAAAAAAATGAAGAGGGATATTAAATCTCCCCCAAACTGTATATGCTTAGTTGTCACTCTGCCAGACTTTTTAAAACTGAGGCTGGATGATTTCAATTTTCTTTTACTTTTTGCCCTCAATGTTATGATTTATTTTCATTGGTTCTATTTCAGTACTTTTGTAGATTTTGATTTGTTTACATGAGGACTTTTTATTATGTTATAAACAGTAATTTATAAGCATATGGTAAATCAATAGATAATAAGTTTAAGAAGAAAAAAAACAGAACAGAGGTTGTCTAAATAAAAATGAGTTCTGATGGGAAAAATGTATTTTTGGTAAAGAATAAAATAAGCCATATACCATCCAAATTCTCCTCTCATATTTAAATAAATCTCATCTAATAGTCAGTGTAAACAATAGAATGTGTTTTCAACTCTGGAAGAAGCTAGTTTTGCTTTTGAGGGAAAAAAATTGAAGTCTGTCCCATATTAAGAAATGCAAATGAGTCTAAGCAGTAAAATCCTGTGTGGCAAAATCACAGTGGATGTATAAGAAACCTCCTCCAGGGGTGCCTGGGTGGCTCAGAGGGTTAAGCCTCTGCCTTCGGCTCAGGTCATGATCTCAGGGTCCTGGGATGGAGCCCCACATGGGGCTCTCTGCTCAGCAGGGAGCCTGCTTCCCCCTACCCCCGTTTGCCTCTGTGCCTACTTGTGATCTCTCTCTCTGTCAAATGAATAAAAAACAAAAAAACAAAAAAACAAACAAAAAAAAAAAACAACTCCTCCATATATTTTATTTAGAGTGTTTATTCAGTATCCCTTCTCACAATGGTCAAGTAAAAATATGGGAGGCAATACTTTCTACCCTAAGAGTCTAGTTCATTTATTAAAACTAAATTGTAATTATCAAGTTGAGATATTTTGACTCAACTCAACTGGGAGTAAACACCAAGAACCCTTAAGACAACTTCTCTTCCATATATATTTTGATTCTTTTAGTCAGATTACTTCCAGAAAACAAGATGACGAAATATTCAAAATACCATTTAGCAGAGGGCCCAGATTTACTATACTCAGTTTCTCATTAAAGTTACAAAGATGCAAAGGAAACGGGGCACTTTTCCAGTGTCAGAGCATGTGCCTATGTGGAAGAGGGTGCTCACATCCTACTGATAGATTCCTTTGTTTAACCACATCTCTGCGTGTACACAGCTATGAAGCAGGGTGGTTAAGAACTCAAGCTCCTGAGAGAGATGCCTGGGTAAGCTGACTTTCCCAAGTTCACCTTCTCATTTATAAAATAAGGATAGTAATAGAACCTATTTTGTTGAATATGATAATGAAGTGCTGAGAAAAGTCTCTGATGTCCAGTGAGAACTGAAACTAATGAACTATCATTATCCCCACTTGAAATCCATTCTAGGGTAAGACTTTCTTAACGTACTCTGCATAAAACCTGGATCATCAATTTGTAAATACATATACTTCAAAAAATTTGAACAAAAAAAAGAAAGAGATCTAGATAATGCCAGTTTCTAAAGTCCTTGATTGTAAATTGGCAGTTTAGGAATTTGGACTGACATTTTCAGGAAAGAATGGTTCAGAAGGAATTAAGTGTTCATTATATGCTTGGCATCCTGCTAAGGGCTTTGGTATTGTTAAGTGAGCCTATCTTCCTGTTATTTCTTGTTGAAATGAAGAGATGTGTGGTTTCTAGGGTAAATACCTTTCCCAAAGTCAAATAACCAAGAAGTAGCAGAGCTAGGATTTAAACTCATGTTCAGACTCTTCCTATTACTCCATGTTTTTCTCCAGCTTATTAGTATTCTACTAGTCCAAATCAATGACTCTTAACTGATTTACAATTTAATTTATCTGAGGAAGGGTTGAGCATGCTATATTTTAAAAGCTCCCCAAGTGATTTTAATGTAGAGCTAAGGTTTTGAAACATTGATCTAAATAAATGCAGCGTCCAACATTATTTATGATCCGAGACCAACACTGTTGGAAGAGTTAGGCCTTCAGAAATTGCTTCCTTATCAATACTATCCAATGGATAAGATTATGTTATCTTTTTGGGTGTCATGTGATACCCTAGTCCAGTTCCCCTTTCTTGAAATTCTCTTGCATCTTGACATTTTTAAGATCACCTACCCACTCTTCTGCTCAATTTCAGGCTATAGCTTCTCAGCCTTATTAGCGGACATTTCTTCCACCTGTTTCTTAAGGAGATCTTTTTAGTTCCTTTGTTACTTTCTCTGAAAAAGTGTGGATAGTATAGCCAGGGCTTCAGTGAACACAAACTTATGTCTAAAATCTATATGTCCATCCAAGGAATTCTAAATACACATATCCTACCACATATTGTACATTTCCACTTGCCTATCTTATTAACACCTCCTTCTATTCCCCAATCCCTCCTTCTCTCCGTTCTTCCTCTTTTTTCCTTTCTTTTTGTTTTTTTGTTTGTTTGTGGAGTTTTCTTTGTCTGTCCCCCACCATAACCAACCAAATAATGCTCTATTATATTCCATAATAGGTTACGATGATCCAAGATGGCAGACCAAGCTGGGCACTCACTGCCATCACATGTGTCTAAATAGTCTTACTCCCATCATATAAAAATTTTTCATGTTTACCTAGTTGCAAAAGTTAGAAATTTAGCCATCTTGACTTCTTTCCTTGTCCCCTTCCCATATAATCAGGAAAGGAAAATGTAAATGCTCATAATACAGGGCTGAAAATTCTATAGAAATAGGTTTCAGATTTTGTTCATTCTCTCAGGATCACCATTGACACTTAGTAGGTAGTTAATAAATATTTGTTGAGTAGAATAATCATTGAGTTGCTATTAAATCTATTATTAACTTGAAATAAAAATTCCAGGTGTTCCAAATATAATATTTTCTTAATTATTAATTTATTATTATTTATTATAATTATTAATTATATATGTATATATCACATATGTCTGTGTATATATTATATAATTAATTAAATTATTATATAATTATTAATTAAGAAAGAAAGAAGGCAGGGAGGAAGGAGAAAAAGAAAAAAAGAACAAATGTACCATTTACTAAGTAGTCACTATATAGAAGTTCATATAATAGGAATACCATATATATTAATTTCTAAAAATACATTATCTGAGAGCAACTTATTTTCAGATGAGAAAAAGTTACTTAGATTAAGCAAGGTGCTCAAGGTCACAAAGCCAGGAAATGATAGACTATGAGTTGAGGTCAGGTCTTCTTGAATCCATAGCCTGTTATTTTTTTTTTTTTTAAGATTTTATTTATTTATTTGACAGACAAAGATCATGAGTAGGCAAAGAGGCAGGCGGGGGGTTGGGGCAGCAGACCCCCTGCCAAGCAGAGAGCCCAATGCAGGGCTCAATCCCGGGACCCTGGGATCATGACCTGAGCCCAAGGCAGAGGATTTAACCCACTGAACTACCCAGGCACCCCTAGCCTGTTATTTTTTAATAATTTTTTATTAGGAAGGAAGAAATAGGTCCTTCATTATGCATTTATCTATAATTCATTATGCATTTATCTATATCAGAAACAATTTTTGAAACATGAGGAGTTCTCACTGGGCTGAGCTCCTTGCTGGTAGGCATCATCTTGGTCTTCCTGGTACTTAACAGCTGAACCATGGAAGAGAATCTGATCTGTGGAAAGGAGTATGGGGGAAAAAAGGAAAGAGGTGGAATTGAACACGTTTTGACACTTTCTTTTTACAATTACAACAACTTCTTTGTAACAGTAGTCAAAAAGGACATATGTATGATGTTACATTTTATGTATATTTAAACAAATGTAATTCTGATGCCAGAGTGTCCACTGGAGTTAACAATCCCAGCCCTTATCGCCTAGGACAGGAGGTAGTTCTCATTATTTGACAAGTTATGGTGAGTAAAGACAAACATGAAGTAGGAAAAAGATGAAGGAAAAAAAAAATTGAATGTGGGGAAATGGACATATAGGTACAGAAAGGTTCTGAAAAACCAATGAATTTGTCCCAACCTCTGTGGTTATGGAAATCTCTACAGTGAAGACTTCAGTAACAGATTTAATATTCTCCAAACACACCAAACTCATATACCCAGATAAAATTGTATGCTTTCCCTAAGACCAATTTTTAAGGTTTTGAATGTTGTAGTAGTATATTTTTATTCTGCATCTAAGTTCTCAAGTTTACACATGCACATATACACACACACAAGATCAGTTTTGCCATAAATACCAGGAAATCACTTCAAATACAGTTTAAAATTGTCAGAACCTGATGCTTGTACCCTTGGTCGTACTTACTTGAATGCCAGAACTATCATTTTTAAATGCGTAACTGAATACTTTTTACAAAGGAAAAAAAAAAAAAAACAAAAACAGCCAAAACACAAAGAGGGCTAAATATTTCCTTCCCACTTGACAAATCAACAAAATCAAGAATACATGTAGCTGACCTGGGGTGAGAACAATTCTCCAAACTTTCAGTGTCATTGGGAACCTACAACAGCCCACGAAAACTCTATGATTGCACTAAATGTCACAAATGTAAAGCATCAGTGCTTACTGGCTAAAGGATTTCATTCAATAAGTGAGTTTCAATACCTATTATGTGAAGACAATTTTATTGGTTTCTCTGAAGAATAAAAGGTAATATAAGATATGGCTCTTGAACTAAAGGAATGTTTTTATTCTTTTGAAGAGATAAGACATGCACATAATAAAAGTTTAAAAAAAAAAAAAAAGGATCATCATACCAGGGTCTTTTATTCAGTACATGTGTTTTTTTGGGGACAAGAAGAAAGACTGCTCTGACTCAAAAAATACTAGATTTTATTGCTATTGATCATGGAGGCTGAGTTATAAATGAGTCATAAACAACTCCTTTGTCCAGTGATATTTCACAATCTCTTTTGAGTTAGAGTATTCCAATTTTAATATTAACCAGAGAGTCCTACAACCTTTCAGTTTTACAGAATTCTTTATCTTGTTTTTTTTTAATCTTTTACTGAGCTCTCTGCATCATAAGACATTCATAGTTGCAGCAGCAGCATCTCAACAAATACCAAAAATATTACAGATTCCACATATATACTAATGCAATGATTCCTGACCTTGCTTGAACACAGAAATCACCTGGATGCAGATTGCCAAGGTCACCGTTAGCCTATTATAGTATCTATTGCTGTGTAACAGGATAAACACAAATTTAGCAGCGTAAAACAACACATGTTTTTTTATCTCAGTGTTTCTGTCAGTCAGGAATCCTGCACAAGATTTATAGGCATCAGAAATACCTATATTTTTTAAAGATGGCAGATACTGTTATTTTGAATGGTCTGTTCCATTTTCAGATTCTGTACATTAGACAATGATTTGTCTAATCTTTGCAATATCAAAAAAAATTATTACTTGATTCACTGAATACTGTAGTTTATAGATTGTGAATGTATAATAATCACTGCAAATCATATTTAGGAAAACATGCGTGTTTAGAAGCAGAAGCAAGCATGTGGTGAGCACGCTAAATACAGTCGCATTCATCTATTTGCGCAGCTTACATCTTGTTTTACACCTTGGACAAGAACATACCAATTGACGACTGGGTGATGGAAACAATCAGTGGTGATCGGCTTACTCACCAAATCATGGATCTCAACCTTGACACAATGTACTACTTTCGAATTCAAGCACGAAATGCAAAAGGAGTGGGGCCTCTCTCTGATCCTATCCTCTTCCGGACTCTGAAAGGTTTGAATCATTTCCTACTACAGCAGTAGCTTTCTTTTCCTGTGGGATTGTTGTAAAATACAGTGTCTGCATTAGGAACTATCTTTGCTTTCTCTGTTGGCAACACGACAATGGACATTCAAAATAAATTAAAATTTACTGTTTCATGCTGAAAGCCAATGTGTCAGAGAAAGATCTATTGTGTTATCACATTTTCTGCCTTCAACACAAGGCAGGTATATTTAACTTAACTTTTTTTTTTCCCCCATTTACAATCCTTTTGGAATTTTGTATTGATTTCATGTGTATTGGTTCTATTCAAAATATATTGAGACTTTTTAGTCTTTTTATGTAAGGAAATAAAAACTAAAAAGCATTGAATTAGGTGAATGTCATACTACTGCCAACTTTCAACATTTTCTTTGAGGAACTATTGTCCTTATATATAAAAAGAAAATTTGATACAGCAAGACAGAAAATCTCAAACAAAATGAATGTGTTTATTTTAAGGACCTAGGATAACAACAAGGGGGAATAAAGAGTCTTACAGTATGATTACGAGAAGAAAACACCCCATGCTTGCAAGAGTAAAAATAGCTGCTCAATTCAAGCATAGTTAGATGTTCATACAGGAAAAAATGCTGAGGCCCTAGAACAGTGACTACATCAAAATAATCTTCATGTTAGTCCTTACTATTTTAGAACAGTATTATTTTTCTGGAAGACAAATAGTTTCAAGAGTCTCTATTATTTGGCAACTGAAAAAAAAATTGAATGTTTCATAGCTGATATTTAAAGATGTATACTTAGGCATGTTGTGTGTTGTTTTAAAGGATCTGTGACCACATTCTGTCTATTGTTAGATCTGGCTGAGAAGCTGATAATAGATCATAGCAAACTGAAAAATTAGAAACATGAAAATGGTTGACATTTTCACCCAGGTGCTTGACATATTAAGAGAAGAGTCTTAGAATAATTGTATAGCCATTCAATTCCCCTAGGAACGGTACCCTAATAAATAGTGGACTTTTGGATTCTGGGAAGGGAGCTAACCATTCAAAGCTGGACTTGGTAACAGCTAATCTGAAAGTTTGCCAAGAACACACAAACAAGCATTCAGCCTAAGCCTTCGTGACAGTTCTTAGCGACAGAGTAGAAGTTGGGAGGGAGGCAGGAGGAAATGAGCTAATCTTCTCTGGGTTTTTAGGACTTCATGTCTAAATCGGGTTTCACTCTAAATGAGCAATCGAAAGGAAACTGGTTATTCATTTTGTGGGAGCATGAAATGTAACTAGATACCATTTCACAAATGCTTCATCTTTATCTATAGACGAGTGCCAGATTAATTTCATGCTCACATTGTGTGCCAACTAGAGATCTCAGGGAGGGTTTAAGATGATTTAAGGCATCCAAATGTATTAAGCAGCAGAGTGATGAGTTATCTCAGGATTCACAGGCCCACACTGATAACCATCCTGGAGATTATTTAATGAACTCCCATATCTCATTTGGTACTATTTACCTTAAGTAAGCTAAACTCATCTATGAAATGATGTTCAGAACTGAGAACAAACTCAGAAATTTGTTATGTTGTAATAATTCACAAGCATTATTTCTAATATCCTGACTTGAATGTTTAGTATTGTTTATCCTCAGTATATCATGCTCAAATAATAGACAATTAGATTTTAAAACAAATCTTGCTCATATGGCAAACCAAGTTTCAGATGTCTTGATTGAATTCTAAATTATTTAGAGATACTGATCTTGCCCATCTTTATAAACAAATGACATTGTACACGCATGCATCCTACATGTTACAATGGCAAATATTTTTAAGGCAAATAAACTACTCTTAAGAGATTTGAAACCACAGTGAACCAAATCTACACTAAACACATCATGCAGTTTCCAGAGCTGCTTTAAGACATAAGGCCTCTGTTCATCAGAATGTAACTTTGACAGCAAGAAAGGCTCACATGTTATCCTGAAGCTGAGAAAGCTCTCAGTAGTCTACTGGGTAACAGGCAAGTGTTTCATTGCAAATCATGCCCCAGGCAGGTGTCTACAAGCTTCATTCTTTCATACGCAGTTTTTGCAAAGACAGTAGCATTTTACTTCTAGAGACTAGAGGTTTGTCTTTGGTTTTAGTCACAAGCACGAGACATATAGGAAACTCAGTCCATACTTACTGGTTAATGAAAAGGACAGTTACAATTAAAAAGGGATTAAATTACATTACCCTTGTGTACATGCATGCATGTGGTACATCTGATTGTTTCTTTGGATTGTTAATTAAAAGAATCTTGAACTTGATTCTCTGACCACACAGGACTCTACAAATACACATCTCCCATCCCCAAATATTCCCTATTAAGATACCCATACACGATGAAGCCCTTGGGAGATGTACAAGAGGCATAGCAATCTCTGCCTTTCACGTGGATTGTTCTCTTGGGTAAACTGAGCTTCTCCACGTCGGCCTGTAAAATAATAGGAAGAGAGGATGCTTCTGCTGAAACAGACCAAAGTAGAATTCTGTAGTGGGATGGAGTCACCTCTTACACACAAAAAAGCAGAGTTTTCAGCAATGGAAAGCACCAGAGTATAGTCTGTTCTCTGGGCATCTTTAATCATCATTCTGAAAGGTACATCTTTCCCATCCAAGGATGTAGAACTGAGAGTTCCATACCAGAATACAGAAAAGTTTTACTCTTCACATTATTTTTGACAAAATAAGTGATTTTCTTGACAAATAGCAGAAGCAAATAAAAAGCCAAGACCCGAATTATGACACTTTTAAGCGATTATTTGTCTGTAATAAAAACTAACTTTTAGGATATGTTTTATCCTTGTTGGAAATAGTCTTTAGTTGATAACTTTCTTGAGACACTCAAAATTTCTCAAGTTCTAGCCAGTCCAGATTACTAACAGTAAAACAAATCCAGAAGGTAAGAATGAGGAGGACATTGTTGCATATAATATACATTTATTTGTCAATTGATAAAAATTTTCTTAAACTATAGTGATGTGTGTATGATTACAGATGAAGGGAGAAATGAAGAATGAAAATGAGACAAGATTGATTTTCTTCTCTCTCTCTCTCTCTCTTTTTTTTTGGATGTCATTCCACACATATCTCACCTAAATATGAGATCCTAATTAGGGTAGTTTCTCAAGTGTGTCCTGGTCTGGCTACCAAACCTTTACCCTTCCTGAACTGCACAGTCACATGTGATCTCCACAAGCCCTCCTCATTCTTACCAGATACCTGGTTTGGCACGTCCTACAACATAGTATCCTTTCTCAAAAGCTATGATAGGTTTTCAGTGAAAACTCTATCCCTGTCTATAAACTACAGATAACACAGTTGCCTATCAAAAACACCTTTCATCAATAATCCCCTAATACTGTAATAAAACAGATCTTGAGAAGTCATTAGTCTTTAAAGGGAGATAGGAGAGAAAATTAAGATAAAAATTAAGTTGTGATTTCCCCCAACTCCGAAGCGGAGGTGAACCATGAGAGACTATGGACTCTGAAAAACAATCTGAGGGTTTTGAAGGGACGGGGGGTGGGAGGTTGGGGTACCAGGTGGTGGGTATTATAGAGGGCACGGATTGCATGGAGCACGGGGTGTGGTGCAAAAATAATGAATACTGTTATGCTGGAAATTTAAAAAAAAAAATTCAAAAAAAAACAACAAAAAAAAAACAAACAAACAAACAAAAAAAATTAAGTTGTGATGATTAGACTAAGGAAAAATTAGGTTGGACGGCCTGTGAATTTAAAAAAAAAAAAAAAAGATTTGCTAAATCTCAAGGAGCCACAATAACATTTATAACACTTATTTAAAACTGGTAGAATCTTAATATAATAAGCACTCTTGTATGTTTAGTGTTTTCCAAAGAGTCATTCAGAGTTCAAAGTCCACTACTTATTAAGATAACCTTTCTTGGTCTACCCTTTCTCATAGAATATGTTTACATATTATTTTAAAATGAAAGAAATGGTAAGTGATAGGAATTTGTAACTAAGTTTAGTATTTGTCCTTCTATGAGGTGACATTCATAAACCCTGTTCATCTGAAAGGGGTATTTATTAACAACATCATTTTTTTTAGTATTTTCATTTCTGCCTATTCTTTTGGGCAATGATATGTATCCCATCAATTAAAGGAAGGACTACCACTTCTAAGACCTTTGCTTTATCTTTCAAACAGTAATGATGGACTTGCTAACAGACTGCCACCCAGAATGAGAGAACCGGGTGCTTAGGTTATAGGTTGCTGCCCATGGGAAAAAATTTCTCAAGTTATAGCCAGTTCTCTGTGTGAGTTTAACTGAGACATATAAAGAAGCCAACAGCAAGTGTAGTAGCCTACATGTCAAGTTTTAGTGCAATTGAGTTCAATAAACCCAGAAGATTTGAAGCTCAAAGGAAACTCATGTATAGGGGAAATAATTCTAAGTGATGGAGACTGAAAAAGATCTACATTGGTCAAAACGTCCTATCACAACTTCTATAAAAGCAAAGATATTGTAGATTTACCTCCTATTCAGTTATATTTGTTTAATAGAAAAGAAGCTACTTAAAAAAATTTTTTAAGATATTTTTAAATTTAAAAAAAGTCACCTTCAAGGACATTATTCATAATGCACCTGAAGTTGTGAACAAGTAAGAATTCCTTCACAAGGTCTAAAAATTTATTAAACCATTTAGATTAAAACTCATTTACAATATTCTATTATTTTACCCTATCTATGTGAGAATTGGTTAAGCTCTCTGGTTGAAAAAAAGAAAAACTGAAGACAAGAAAATAGCCTCTTTACCGTATTTAAAATATATGGGTGATAATTACTTGGTGATCACATGAGTTTTTATGTATTGTGTTTTTAATTAAACTTACATGATGATCTTTTGGAGTTGATGTGTAGAAGAATAAGACAAATAACATATTTTTAAGAACATGTATAGCGAATCCATTTTCAATTTTTCTCCTCTGACTACTATTTAATAGAAATAATCACATCACCCTTGGCTCCTTATCAATTTGATTTCAACAGGGCTTTAGCCTTGATATGAAAACTTGCTAAGAAAACTGTCGATTTGAAGTGTCAGCTTCCTTGCTAGGAAGTGTCAATGTCTAATAATATTTCTTTCTCCCCCACAGTAGAACACCCTGACAAAATGGCTAATGACCAAGGTATGGCGGCTCAATCTGTCATCTTTTCTCTCCTTGAATCAATTCTATCTGTTAGAAATGTCAGTCATTATTTTGTATTCCTTTTTTCACCTGGGCCATACACCTGATGAAGCATTCGCTGGCGTGATAATTAATCTTGTTAATGAAGTTCTGTTTGGCTGAAGCTGCAGGTCTGTTGGGGAAGATGTAAATTTTCTTGAGAGGAAATTGTTTTGTCTCTATTCTGAAGGACCAATTAAAATGTCAAGCTTCTTTGTATGAAATAAATTTTTAGTCTCTGTCTGCACTTCTGAATAATTCACATTAAGTATAATTAAGCTCAGCATAATTTTCAGGCTGCTCTTACACCCTTTCATGAGCTATGGATTAAAGTTCTGTAGCTCCACAGAGAAAAACCATAAATCAAGTGTGCTTTTTCTCTACAGTGAGCTTCTTTTAATAAATAAAAACGAAGTTAGGACAACTTTTTTAGGGCATTGCTATTGTTCATTTTGAAGCCAGAAAGCTTTCACTCAGTGAATCAGATGCTGGTTTGATTCAGAGCATTTTATTCTCCTTCCATTCTTTTGCTAAAAGCTGATTCATGTAGAGAAATATGCATGGCTTTACACAAAGGGAAGTGGTGACAAATAAGAGTTATCCATCAATTCACAGGTAGATAAGAATTTGCTATTATCATGATTTGCAGATGGATAAATTATTTTTACATTAAAGGTAATTGGTAGCATTCTAGAGGAGAAAAAGAATAGCTTATGAGTGGTATTTTTCGGCTCGTTATATTCTTTATGAAGGGAGAGTTGGGACGTATTTGCAACTCGTGGTGTAGTTGGTGATGTCCAGATTTTGTCCATATTTGTTGGCCCAGCGTCTACAGTTTGTGTCGTGTGTCTCCTGCTTTGGACAGTCTGTCAGCAGAAATTGCTTGTTTCTTAGAAGGTATCGTGTCTTAAAAGGTACCATCTTGTAAGATGGAGGGAACCATCCTTTTCAACATGAATACTTTTTAACTTTTAATAAGCAGCTGGATATTAAGGCTCACTAACAGAAGATTGTCTACACGAGTAGCATATTATTTAATTATTCTGTGTTCAGGTTTTTCCCTGGGTCCTTATGTCATACCCTTGCTTCAGAGAACATGGCTGGGACTTCACACATGGAAGTAATAAAAATGAACAATACACAGAAATATCTACCCAGAGTTCACATTTCTATTAATCACCTCAACCTACTTCCTGTTTATTTCTACTTAAAATATTTTTGTAAGATCAATATCTACTAAATGGTAATATTTGTCAACTATTTATGATGAATACTGATCAGTATTCAGTACTGATCAGCCTGTATTTACTTTGGTAAATTAAATATTAGTGCTGGCTAGATCCAAAGCTAAAATTATTACAACAACTTTGCATAGCCTTCTTAACTTAAATGAATTTAAAACTTCCACAGACAGATAATTCCTAATTTTTGAAATTATATTTAGAGAAATACATAGAGAAAGAGAGAACATACCAAAAAGTGTTTTAAGTCAGTGAACCAGATGAAATGCTATATTACTGGCCACTCAAACAATGACATGCCCAGGTTTCTGAACAAATGGATTTTGTTGCTATTTTTCAATTAGCTGGGGTTTTTTTTTTTAATATTATTTTAAGCTACCACATGTATATTTTGTAAATTGGTCCTTTTATAAAAGAAAAAAAAAGAGTAAATTATTCCCCAGTCCCTCTGTTCACACACTCTCCATGGATTTTCCTCAGATTTTCTTATCAATAGTGAAATCAGATCTGTTATCAGGGAAAAAAGGAATTCCCAAGAATTACTGCCAGTGTCTTGAGTCTATTAATATTATTTGGGCAATTGTCCTTTTTCTTCATCTAATACTGCTTAGAAGATTCTTTCACTTATTATACTACTTGGTGCCTTATTCAATCACAGCTGGGATACAGTTGTTCAAACTGATAGGTTCTAAATTTTACATCAAAATCAAATCACTTATAAAATAGAGAGGAACTGACAACAGATAATATAATGATTATAAATAAGATCTTTAAATTCTTACAAAGAAAACATGTCAAATTTGCTGGCCATCGAAATCTCTTTGTAAATAAAATCAGTCTTCTATGTTGATGACCGTGTAGAAGAAAATTAACCCAGATTGAAGATCCTTCTAAGATTAATGAAAATAAGAGGAAAATGCCATTCTGAATGTTCCCACTCTTAGCACAGAGCCAATCATTTGAATATGTTTTACTGTGCCCACAGTTAGACCTATTTGCTGCTCCCCGTGGTGAAGTGATCCCACTGTTAACATCTGCAAAAGGCACTGAATTTCTTTTGAGCGTAAATTCAACACCCCGGGTCAGAGTGAACCTTGCAAAGATGAATCCTAAATAGAAAAACAGGAGGTCGAATGTAACTTATCTGTGAGAGAGGAGGAAAAGTTTTGATTATTTTAACAAAGTATCTTTGTAGACTTTTGTCACAATTACTTTTCTTGGAATCTGAGATATGTCCTAAGGAACATAAATGGGAAAACAAAAAATCAGTTGCATTTGAATCAGCCGTGATATGAGGAAAATATTTTCTCCCGAGTAATAGCAGTAGTAGTCTGAAAATGATAGACAATTTTCATTGAACTCTTTTTCCCTTCGTGTAGTTATAAATTGATTATATCTAGCATTTTCTTATCTCTCTAATCTCAGCCTCCTCTATAATTCCCTGGTTTTTGCAGCCCCTTATCTCTTGCTAAACATCCTAATTTTTTTCTCTAGTCTCTTCCAGGCACAAGTGGCCAATAAGTTTGAAGGTAATCATGAGATTTTAGAGATTAACCACAGAATTTAATTTTTAGGAAGGTCAGGTAGGATAGGGAAATTATATGGCCTATGTGAAGTGAGTTCAGGGGACATAGAAATGCTGTGCTTTTTTTCCCCCTTCTTTTATTTTTCATATTTTGATAAGAACCCTGTCAATTTGTGTGTATGTGTGTGTGTATGTGTGTAATGGCAAAATGAACTCCTGTGAAGCCCTACCAGTGTTTCTGTTTATAGACTTCTCATTTGAGCCTCACTACTATACTATTAAGTTACAACTATTGTTCTCATCTTGGCAATGAAGAAAATGAAGCTCAGAACATTCCAGTCCCTTGTCTGTAGACACAGCTAGTAAGGAGCAAGGCCATTCGAACCCTGTGGTTTTTAACCAGAGTATGTTCATCCCATGTTCTTATATGGACACATAACTGACCACACACTCCTGTTTAACATGTATTTATAAGGCTGCTGCATCTGAAGGTTGTGTATGGATATCTTCCATACAACCTTCCTTTCTCCATTTCTGTGAATACTCTGGAGAATAAAACAGCTTTCACTCTGGGGTCATCTTGTTCGAGGGAAGTCACAGCACTAAGTAGGTGATCGTGACAGTCAGTTGTCTCGGGAAACACAGAGATGGTGCTAATTCCACTGCCTCAGCCAGCTCAGGCTGCTTATACAAAATGCCACCGCCTGGCGGGATGAAACAACAGAAATCTGCTTCTCACAGTTTTAGAGGGTGTAAGTCCCAGATCAAGGTGCAGCCACGTTGGTTTCTGGTGAGAACGTTCTTACTGGCTTGCAGTCAGGTGTCTTCTGGCTGTGTCCTCATATGGCAGAGAGAGAGCCGGCTCCCTCATAACTCTTCCTCTCAGATCAGGGCCATACCCTTGTGACCTCATTTGGCCTTAATTACTTCCACAGGGCCTCACACTGGGTGTTAGGAATTCAGCATCTGATTCTGGGAGGTGGTGGGCAAGCACAGTGCAGTTCACAGCATCCACCTTCAAAAAGAAAGCTGCTCTCTCGCTCTCGCTGATTACCTCCCCAGCGTTTCAGATGAAGAGGCAGAAGGCAATGCTTTGCCCAAGGTCGCACAAATGTAGTTGTGGGCAGAGGTGGACGCCAACATGTTTCTCTCGGACTCCCAGAGTGTAGTGTGTCCACTGTAGACTGCTGCTCTCTACATGAAAAATGTGGCTCTTTGGTCTTCTGTAATGAGCTTAAACCCTTTAGAGTTTCTCACAGAAGCATTTATAAAAGCCTCTGTCTGGAATTGCAAAGAGGGATAGCTATGACTATAAAATATAACCAGTTCTCAGAAGTGATAATCATCTGACCAAACTTGTATCTTAAAGGATTGTTTTTACATCCTTGTATTGTTTAACCCCCAAATGTTCTTCTCCACTTCGAGGTGTCGATGTGTAAAAAGTGGTCATTCTAAACATGAGCACAAATGTCTACAAGATCATGTGTGTTTCCATGTCTGCCCACAGAGGGTGTGCAGAGTAGGTGTTAGGGTCCTGTTGCAGGACCTGAAAGAAGGCAGGAACCTTTATGAAATGACCTGTGTCATGGCTGAGATGAATCAGAAACAAAATGCTGACTTCACACACTCTCAAGTGTCTTTCCCTCTTCATAGCCGGCAGAGCTGTGATCTAAAACAGCAGAGCTACCAAGGAGATGGAAATTCACAGGTCAGTTTATAGATCTAGAAGCAGGTGACCTGCTGAGAACTACCCTCCCACCAGGAGAGAGAATTACTCACTTCTGAATCATGGTAACAGCTGATAATACCCAGCCATCAACACGCAGTGGGTACTGCAGGAGGGGTGGAATGGGTTTGGAGACCTCAAATTCTAGTGCCGTCTTGCCACTGTGACCTCCTGTGTGACTTTAGGCATGTGATTGACCTCTCTCAGCATCCTCACCTGTCAAACGATGACTCCTGCCCAAAGTATCTTTCGTTTTCTTTCAAGATTTCAGATGATCAAACCTGAGGACTGGTGTTAGGTTTAAAAACCCAGGCATAGCATCTTCACATAACATAGTACTTCACATTTTTAGCATTCCCAGGATGCATCATTCTTCTATGCACTGTTCATGTGCTATCATGTCCTCCTAAAATCCTTCCAGATATAGAAAATGAGACGCAGAGATGCTCAAACTTGCCCAAACACTCACAACATGTAAGAAGAGGTTAGCCCGAGATACAGACTCCGGCTAAGTAATTGGAGAGTCTCTGCCCTTAACTGCTGTATAATTTCTGGAAATGCAGTGAGTTAATTGGTTCCTGCTTCGTTATCAAGAAAGTTAAACCTAACTGGCATCACCATACGTTCACCTAGTTTAAAGTTCTTTGTCTGTCCTCAGTAGGGTATTCAGGCGAAGTACTTAACACTACACCTGCCATTTTACACCTCACCGGGTTTAATCTCATGAATAAACAGAACGTTAATTGTTTCCAATTTCAAGGAAATAGGGCTTTCAAGGCAGTCTAGTCAAGCTTGGAATTTAGTTAATGTAATCCAGACTTTGCAGGGTTTGGATTACACCAGCCAGGGTGTTGTTTGAAAATTTGAAGCCTTTAGCACCTTTCATTGGGAGCTGTTTAAATGAAAATTAAAACCTCTTTTTACCCTATTACTGGGCGGGGTGTCAACCACTTTGTTATTCAGTAGCTGCTACACCCCCTTGAAAGAGAGCTAGTCTCACCTGTGCTGTTCTCAGGTCCAAAATTTTGCAATTCTAGAAATTATGATTATGGTATAAAAGTGGGGGGGGGTGAAAAATGAGTAGTGTGCTTTTGATAAAGGGTTGAGGTGCTTCTCATGCTCCCAGCAAGCAGTCAAGTAGCTGCCTAAGTCAACCTCTCAGGAGCTTTTATGTTTCAATAGGTAACTTTGCAAGAAAACACATAGTAAGTACTCTTTAGAATTGATGCGATTCATGGCATAATTGTAAATTTCTCAGACCCGGAAGATAGACAAGCCCTCCCAAAGATTTCTTAATAAGGTGGTTTTTGGTTTTTTTTTTTTTTTTTTTTTTTGCAAGAACCACTCCACTGCTGACTGTCCTTTGCTGTAGACATTAGCCAAATACCAGGTTCCTGGCTTGATTTTTCTGCCCACTACTGTTAGACCTGGACTCTGCCTCTTCAGTTTTCTTTCCAAAACAGATGGCTCACCAATGCTTATGGAGTAAAGACAGTTCTTTGACATCGAGACCCCAACTGCCCTTTTCTAGCCTTAAGACTAGGTCATCCCTCTACATACATCACATCTATTAGCAAAACTGTATAAATCACTCTGAGAAAGGTGCATTTTCCCAACTCCATGCTTTTACTGGTACCATCCTCTTAGTTGTAGCAATACTTTCTCCCTTTCTCTGCTGAGTCAGGTCCTCATCTTCTAAGCCTCCCTATCCCATTGTGCTTTTTTCCAAGAAGCCTTTCTTGCCTTTTCAGTCTTTTGTTCTTCTGTATGTCCATAACACCCAACTAATTCTTTGCTCTGTTCTTCATTTCTTATATTTCACTATTTATATTCCCACCCTCTGGACCAGGTTGTAAATTCCTTGATGGCAGAGGACTCGTGTGATTCACACTGCCATCCCCACATCTCAGTCTCTAATTGAGAATCTGTCATATTGTAGTTGCCTGGTAAGCATTTGTTGAACTGAATTATGACACACATCTTTGAGGAAACAGTCACAGAGTAATCTGGAAAGAAAGACTTTACCAGCTGATCAAAAGTGTAGTTGGGACCTAAAATCAATAATGCTCAGGGTTATGGACACTGTGTATGTTACTGATCTTGGGGAAGATGAAAATGATGGGAAAATATGTTTCCAATAAGGCAAAAATATCTTGAATACTCATCTATCAAGTTAAAGCTAAACTGGAAAAGAAGTTCTCTTTAATTCAGAAAATGGTGGTCACATTTGTAGATGACTCTGAACTCCTAGGCACTTTTCTTGATCTCTACCCTTCCTGTCATTTCTTGTTAGCAGAAAATTTATTTTTCTTACTTTTCCCTGACTGCTTGTAATTCTGAGTAAAGAAAGGAGAAAAATCAAAACTAATGTTGATAAGGTTTTGAAATTTCAAACATGAAGTATGAAAAGAATTGGACTCCTTTTAACAGCTTGCTGGTAACAATGTACCTAGCATTATGCTGGTTGTGGTGAGGCATGAGAAAGAAGTACAGTCCGCTGGGTCTGTTCTCAAGAATCATGCAATGTAGTTAGGAGGAATATATAAATACCCCATCCCAACATTAAAAATATGAAATGTGAAATTAAGTGGTACCATCTCATAAATAAATATATATATATATATGATATACACACAAATACATACACACACACACATATACATATATATTTATATATACACACATATATATACCCATATATATTTCTATATCTACACACACATAAATATACACACACACACATATATACACACACATATATATATATATTTATATATCTATATCTATATATATATATATCTTCATTGTAGGGTTTCATATGGGCAATCACTATTGGTAATAACAGAAAAGACCACTTAAACACAACACTGGACTTTTGCTCTATGGGTAGAACTTGATTCAACACTAATGATTGCAGAGGGAAAGATTACCTGAACCTTTACTTAGAGAAATCCTCGAATTAGAAAATCCAGATGCCAAATAGTTGCTCATAGAGTGAGGATCGCAAGGTGCATCCAGGGAACAGTTAGGGCCACTTTGCAGAATAATGCACAGTGGTAGGGAGAAGGGGAGAAAGAGAGAGAGATAAATTGGTGATACTTTGCTCATTCCCTTTGATCTGACACAGCAGTTCTCTGGCTTTCCTACTTTTCAACACATCAAGTATCCACTATCCACACTGGGCACGGAAGATCAGCATGCTCACCTCCAGAACCCTAAAAACCCCATTCATTCTTCGCTGCTGTTACCAAGCATACCTTGCTTCTTGGTGCGGGGTGGGGTGGGGAAGAATTATGTGGAATAGGAAGAGGACCTAAGTATCCTGATCTTTGAAGAGTTTTCCTAGCCTTATGTGCCCACTTCTGCTCCGCCTTTTCTGAACTGTCACATTTACTTGTCCCAGTGCTCAACATGGTTGCTAACTGAACTATTTCCTTTGGCTTCCAAAGTCTATCATGTCCTCTGTGTCCTATTGAAAATGAAGCTACCACTTCAAGTCACACACCAGAACCAACTTTGAGAGATGTTCTAATTTTTATCCAACTCATGCCCAGTCCTTCTTTTATTTATTAATTCACCCACTAATGGTAAAATCATCGGTCAGAGTCAGACCTATTCAGCTGCTTAAAATGAGCTTACTTGTAAATCTTTCTGAGTCACAGTTTACTCACCTATAAAATGGAACTAAAAATGTCTGCCTTATGGATTCATAATTAATATTATTCTCATACTACTTGTTACCACAGTCTCTTACAATTCATTCTTCATACTCTGCCACAATACTTTTTCTAAAACACATATTTAATTGAGTTACTTTTCTACATAAAATATCTGCAATGGACCTCCATCTTTTACAAGATAAATTCTAGACTCTGATAGAACATATAGGTAATTTTATTATTTCATGTCTGCCTATCTTCCTAAGCTTACCCACCTCACTCTTTTCTGTCTGAACTATTCATCTTTTAATTCCCAACTCAGATGTCATCCCTAAAAAGTCTTTCATCATTTTACTAGGCATAAATAGTCAATTGTCCTGTTTTTCCATTATGGCACCTACTTATAATATTTTTAAAATTTTTGGCCATAGAATATAGTTATTCTTACTCAACATTTCCCCCCTTTGCTAATTTATGAGCCTTTGCAATGTTCTAGGTATATCCCTAATACCTAGAACAGTGGGTCTATTCGATACATTTTTTTCCATTTTATTTTATTTCTTTTCAGTGTTCCAAAATTCATTGTTTATGTACCACACCCAGTGCTCCATGTAATACGTGCCCTCCATAATACCCACCACCAGGCTCACTCAGCCCCCATCCCCTCCCTTTCAAAACCCTCAGTTTTTTTCTGAGTCCACAGTCTCTCGTGGTTCGTCTCCCCCTCCAATTTCTCCCAACTCCCTTCTCCTCTCCATCTCCCAATGTCTTCCGTGTGATTCCTTATGCACCACAAATAAGTGAAACCGTATGGTAATTGACTTTCTCTGCTTGACTTATTTCACTCCGCATAATCTCTTCCAGTCCCATCCATGTTGATATAAAAGTTGGGTTTTCAATACATTTTTTGACTACATGGATGGAGCATGAGCTGATACATGAATGAAAAATTTTGTGCTCCAACAGCGTCATTACTTATACATACTAGCAGTGCCACTAGTGTGATCCTGGCATTCTCGTGTTTTCCAACTGTAGTTGCAACTTCCTGACATACAGTCACTTGGAGAAGAAAGAGTTTTCATGCTCTTTTGTTACTTCTCCTTGCACTGCATGGTAACTTCACTCAGACACAAACATCTCTCAGACTGCCTTTGGGATAAGCTTGTGGACCATCCAGGTAGGGGGAGACTTCCATGATCATTCAGTAGATTTGAGAACTGTTGTTCTTTCATAATCCATGAAAGATTCTTCCTCATCTTCCACATTTTAGTCAGTGAATGAGCTAGCTGAAGATGTAGTCATCCAGGAGAGTGCCCATGTTTAGAGAAACAGGAGGCTTTTTAGATTTTGATTAAGGCAAGACCACACCTAAAAGGGATGTCTTAGACCCATATGTTGGCCATTATTCCAGATATACTATAGACAAGAATGCATATAAGGAGAGAGGAGAAAATTCCATAATCACCATATGATTGATATATATATATATATTTTTTTTTTTCTTTTCTTTTCTTCTCATTGGCTGACATCTATCCTCATGAAATTCAGATACCAGAGAGTCTGGGATATTGCTGCTTTATTCTGGTGCTTGCAAAGGAAGAAGAATGCAATGTTTGCAAACTTTTTTCCTACCTTAGAACATTTCTCAGGCAACTCTTCTTTACCTGTCAGTTGCCACACTGCAAAGAACTTCAGGAAGTCAGGACCCAAAATCAAACGGAGATGTCAACCAAGAGCCAGAAATTAGAGGTTCATTTATTGAAATTGTTTCTGTCTATGATGACTGCAACTTCCATTTTGCACAGAAGTGCCCTGATTAATACCCAGATCCGGGCATAATTGATCATAGCATGCTCTTTCATTCTTAAAGTGGCCTGGTTTTCATAACTGTATGGTCACCCAATTCATGATATTTGTCTGTAGAAAAATAATCTTAAATTTTAGATTGATTTCTAAAGATTTTAAAAACGAATTTGCTTTTCCTTGTATTCTATTCTATCCATATTTTATTGCATAAAGTCAGAAGAAAGTGCTTCTCATGGTCAAGGAAAAGATGGATAGATGGATAATCACATACACGGTTCTCTTATGTTGTGTCTAACTCAGAGTAGGTCACCAAATACATTTCCATTCTCAAAATTTACTGCTCTTAGACTTGCCACAGGTGACAAATATAAGGAGATATTGTGACGGAAGGAAGGCAAAAAGGATTTGTTGAGCACCAATATATGGCAGGCATGTTAGCTTCTCGTACATATGAAGTAGTAACATTCTAGTTTCTTTCAGTCATTGAGCTTTCTTTCATATTTACTTGAAAGCATGTGCTCAGGAGAGCACATTAATTCTTTTCCATTAATATATACTTGAAATATCCTAGGTATGAGTTATGATCTCACTCTCTGGTTTTTAGATATCCTGATGCCTTTGTTCAAAGTCAGCAATATTATCAACCTTGTGATAAATTGATCTCTTAGACATTTTCTCAGCCTCTGAAAAATCATCTACTTCAAAATAGATCTCCATATGATCTGTGTATTGGACCATAAAACTGTATTCAGGTGTCATGAATAGATATCCTTTATCCACTCGTACACAGGACACAAAATCAATTCAGTTTCCATCATTATCACCAGAATTATTTTCACAGAAGCTATTCTAAGATCAAGAAGATACCTCAGTGTTCTGCATCCTTGAGAGAATGTATATTGAACATTTGTTAGATGACCAATCTGTTCATTCGATTTAGATTACGGACCATAGGTTTTTCTCAGGATTGATTGTGTGGGTACCATTCCAGAGGACCCTTCTTATCCTCCCTCAGGGAAGAGAGATTAAAGAATAGATCAGAACTACCACATCCAGTTTTCTTCATGTCCTCTGCACATTAATTTTCTATTAACTCTTCCCTGAACTTGTAAATATCTATTCAAAAAAAAAAAAAAAAACACCAGACTCTAGAAATCCCAGTTAAATTAATCCTTGTTAGGTGCTGATAAATTATTTTTACCATGGATTCTCCATCTGTCCATGACTGCTAAAAGTAGGGACTTAATGTAAACATTAATGTTTCATTTTATACAAACACACACACAGGCACACATCACAATAAAGACATAAAAACAATATTTCAAGTGATATGTAAGAAAAAGAACATAGAAAATAACTTGTATAATAATTGTAACATAGACTCTTGTTCACATTAATAATATATCATTGAGCATTGTAATTCACATTAGTCACTCATCAAGCCTTGAGAACACAGTATACTGTCACTTTGGCAAACACCAAGGAATATCGTAATGAACACACTTCTTACAGGAGGTCATATTACCTCTGCCCACTTTTCCCCTCAATCCAGGAAGTATATGGCAGGGAAATCATGGAGACTTTAACTTTTGTTCAAGGGATCATATGTCTCTCGCCAAAAAAAAAAAAAGAAAGAAAGAAAAAGTTGAAAAGAAGTCTCCTTCTGAGATCTATCCTTTATTGTTGGAAGAAAATATAAAAGTTTACTTTTTAAATGGCTTCATACTTTATAATACTGTAAAAATGCAAATAAGAGGAGGAACATGAAATTTCTGGTTTGGACTTACCTAATAGGTACCCATATAAAAGAAATTTAGAAATATATTATTTTTTAATAATTCTTAAAATAGTCATACACTTCCTCTTTTCAAAGTTAACCATGGGCTCATTTGTTTTATCGTTCTTTCTGAAAGTACCATTTCCTGGCTTCAAAACCTAAGGAAAAGTAAAAAACATCTGTTTTAATTATCAAAAATGACCTGGGTGAAATGAAATTACCTGGATAAAATACCTAGTTGGTTTTATGATATATGAATTTATTACTTTTTAGTATCTTGATTCCTTTCCTCACCCTCATTTCTATTACAAAGAAAATATAGTTACAGATTAACACAAGATTTTCTGCAGAATATAATAGTTTATTCATAAAAATATATCCTGATTACTGTGTCACATAAAGTCATGATACTACTAATTATATTTCCAATTTTTTTGAACCATGTTGAGCTTTATTTCAATACAAAAAAGCTGGTATACATTGAAATGTATTACATTAGTTTTACAAATGTTATATGTAAATATCATATATTTATTGTGAATTTTCTATTTCAAAAAATGTTAGAGATTTAATGCAGTATGCAAAAATAATCAGGAGCTTTAATTTAGGTAGAAGACACGAGGCTGAAAATAATACATTATTTTTATTTGCAAGTAGTTCTTTCAACAATACTAGACAAATTTTTTAAATGATGATTTTAATAATTTAATAATTATTACTAATTATTAAATTATTATCAATATTTTAATAATGATTTTCTAATAAAAGATGGGTTAACTTGTCCTTAAATCTTTAAAGTCAAGACAAATTAAAAACCATCTGCAGCTGGTTTTTAATCCTATGTAGAATCGGGATATAGTGAACCTACTTGCTCTGTTACGTCAGGATCCTCACTTACTACGTGTTTTTCTATTACCACTTCCTTGAGGATCTAGGACTGCACCTTGCATTTAGCAGGCCCTTAATAAACTTTGAATGAATTATTACCAGTTTTATGCTCCACTAATAAAACAAAGACCTCTGGGATCAGACAATACTTTATACTTTTGCGTCAACTGACTTTCCATCTTGCAGAATCACATTCATCTTCTGTTTCCCTAGATCAGTGCTTATGAAATTAACCAAGTTAACTAAACACATTCAGTATTTGATCCACATCAAAAAGCCCTTAAAAATACTGTGAAGTGCAAGCAATGACACTCGGTGCCCTTTTTGGTCTTCAGTGTCCCTCATGTGACAACTTCGTGGTTCTGGCAATAGGAGAGTCTTTTTTTTTTTTTTTTTTTTTTGGTCTGTTTTAGCTTGTTATTTTCCTCACAAAGGAAGCTTTTCTGTAAGTTAAAAGACATATTTTAGAGAATAGAAATGTACCAGGACACCAAGTTAAAATTTTATTCTCGCATCCTTAGATGAAGAGATCCCCAGACTCGCCAATATCCCAGAAATGAGTTTTGTGTTCCCTTACTGAAGTGGTGCAGGGACTCTAAATTACCGTAAATCCAATCTTGCTTGCTGATGATATCAAGTTTCTTTAAAGTACTTTCTGTTGGGTTTGTTAAGAGTTACTTAATTTTCTTTTGTAGTATCAATCTAATTATAACCAACAAAAAGTTAAGCAATGTCAATACACTAGATTGTGTGGTTAGAATGTTCAAGTTTTAAGCTGCCCTCTCTTCTATAGAAAGCATTTCCAGAATTCCTTTATCTGGCATAGAGCTCTAACCATACAACATCTGATTTTCTTCTACCTATTGAAATTCACAGTGTAATCAATAGCCTCGCTAAATCCAGGGGGAGCCCTACTCATAGAACTTTATGTCTGGGTAATATATGGATGTGCTTGTGGGCTTGTTTTTGCATCTTACTACAAACTAGCTGGGAGATGGAGAAATTTCATTAAAAAGACATTTGTCAGGATGCTAGAGGAAAAGGAAAATCCTCCACAGACTATTTACCTAATTTCCAGCCAATACAGGATTTCTCCCACCAGGAATCATTTATTGCTTTACTGGCCTAAGTGATGGGACTGTTAGCATCTCTTTTGGCTGACTGCTTTGCAATCTAGCTACTTTCAGATGTGAGAAAAGCTATCTTAATATTCATACAGAACTTCTGTCTCACTTCATTTCTTTTAGCATTGATCTTACAGTGTCCCGTGGGCAAAGCTTATTCTCTGTTCATTGAAACCCCAAATGTGTCAGAGTCACACAAGTAAGGTATCTGGGAAAAGGCTTGTCCACAGTTTAGTAGGTCCACCAAAATGTTCACATTTGCTGCTTATTTCATTTGCTTCTCTCCTGCCTTTTTCCATGGGGAGCCTCCATCCTAATACCTGCTTTATAAACCCACAGTCACTGGCCAGCAGGTTTTAAATTTATCAATTTATGCTGAAAACAGAAGATGATATGATTAGATTAATGTATGCATTGCTTGTTGGAAGCTTGACATCCTAACTTTAGCTCTGGCTTGCTATGAGAAGAATTTCTAGAATTCTGAACGAATGGTCTGTTAACAAGATTTAAGTTGTTCACTCACAACAGTTTTGCAAATAAAATGACATCTTGGGAAAGCGTTAGCGAGAGGAGTGTTTGGGATGCCAAACAATGTCACAAAAGCAGGACTTGAAAGCCTTAAAGAGGAAGAAAAATAAGGACACCTAGGGGGCTCAGTCAGTTAAGCATCTGCCTTTGGCTCAGGTCATGATCCCTGAGTTCTGGGATGGAGCCCCTCCCCCCCGACCCAGTGATCCCTGCATGGAGCCCTACATTGGGCTCTGCACTCAGCGGCGGAATCTGCTTGAGATTCTCTTTCCCTCTACCCCTCCCACTTGGGCTCTCTCTCTCTCTCTCTAAAACAAATGAAAATCTCAAAAAAAAAAAAAAAAAAAAAAAAGAAGAAGAAAATCTATGCATGTGAGCAAACAACCTGTGTTATTGTGGCTGACTGCCTCAGTTGGCTCCCTCTACCTCATCATACTGGTAGTAACTGCTTGCGGAGAGAACTCTCCAAAGTGAATAAATGGAATATTAGCTGTATTCTTGTATGTGTTTGCATATAAATTCAACTCCCAAATGTGTTCCTATAATTGTCAGCCTAACAGATATTCTAGAATTCAAAATCTAACAAAATAATTATAGGTCTACAAATGTGCCAATAGAAAAAGGTATTACCTGTAGTGAATCACCGTTAATTAAATTTGGATCATGGTACAATTCTGGTTATTTCCTGGCTCTGTGCTCTTAAAGACTGCTTTTACAACTGTTGCACACCTACTGGAAAGCAGTCTTTCCAGTAATGTGATACTAAAGAAGCCTTCTTCCTTCCCTGCTGTGTTTGTAAGAAATATTCAGAACAGGTATGTGTGTGGTGCCGTAACCCAATTCTTTACTCCCAATCTAATATCTCCTTCCCAGACACCTGTTTGGCACATACCACAAGGACTGCTCAAAACCCATATATAAGACAAAATGTGCTGTAGAGTAATAATGCTAATTTGCCACAGAGTCACGTCAGATGGATGGACCTCTTGCAGAATGAAAGGCGTGGGGGGCTCTACCTCTCTAGGGGCCATGACCAGCACCTTTTCTGTTCTGAGATGACCAGGAAAACTGGGGATACTTTCTGAAAGAAGGTTGGGGGAAAAAAAAAAAAAAGAGGGCAGACGACATTTCAGAGAGGAATTTAATTTAGCTTGTTTAAAAGAGTCTCTATTCATGACAGATCTTTGTCACACACAGAAAATAACATTTTCTCACAAAGTGTACTGGAATTAATATTCTGAGCCTTTCTCTGTGGTGGCCAAAACACCTTGATCAATTGTTTGTGTGTTTTAAAATATTTATTATTTCTGTCTGTTTTCTCTCACAGTGCTTTCACGCTCTGTATCCCTAACATTCTTGTGTTTTCCCGACAAACAGGTCGTCATGGAGATGGAGGTTATTGGCCAGTTGATACTAATTTGATTGATAGAAGCACTCTCAATGGTAAGTCTATCAATTAGGTTCTATTGGATTAGTTATATTAATTAAATGGTTAATTCTAGAGTGTCTGAGGCGATTTTTTTTTCAACTACTGAAAGTGTTCAGAGCCCCAGACCTAGGGTTTTAGTGGGGATAATAGAAATGTGAAATTATTAGCAAACCTGTAGCATATCTTGCCAGCAGACAGTGCCAGTGAGAGTCAACAAGTGTACAAAATAGAATCAGTTAGAAAAGCTTAGAAAAATCACTTTTGTAAGTGATGAGGGGTTGTTAACAATTTAATATTTAGATTTTAAAGTGTTATATGTACTTAAAATGTTTCCAAAAATTTAATATTATTAGAGAAAGGTGATATCTAAGGTAGTTTGAAATAAACCCATCAGCTTCCTAAAATGAAGTCGCTGGAACCTTTTGCCTAGAGAGTTTACTCTCCAGAATCCTCTGGCACCTTATTGCTAATTTTTCTTTACACTGCCAAGATTAAACATTTCTGGGCGCCTGGGTGGCTCAGTGGGTTAAAGCCTCTGCCTTTAGCTAAGGTCATGATCCCAGGATCCTGGGATCAAACTTCACATTGGGCTCTCGGCTCAGCAGGGAGCCTGCTTCCTCCTCTTTCTGCCTGCCTCTCTGCCTACTTGTGATCTCTGTCTGTCAAATAAATAAATAAAATCTTTAAAAAAAATTATTTCTGTTCGCTCTAATGGATCACTCACATGCTTTGGATTTGAGCAGACAGAGGTACTCTCTTAACTGCACAGAAGCAGCTTGTTGGTGTTGGAGCTGTCTTCTAGGACCTTGTCCTCAGTTTTGCTGACATGGAAACTGTGGGAGAATGGAATGATACTAGCCAAACTCCCACGGGACTGATGTATAAACACTAAATTCCTTTTATAGGTTTTTATAAAATTGTTCCAGTTGCTATTGTTTGGTATGGTTTACTATAAATATATTCCATATATTAAAAATACAAATATGAACACTGTGTATCCATCAACGAGATTAAGATATTAAATAGTCAACTTACAATTGAGATCTCTTACAATTGATATATGTCTGACTTATCACATGCTTGCCACCATGTCCTCCATTCCTCATTGAGGTAACCACTCTCCTAAATGTTCTATTTTATACACAGTTGTCACCTTATAGAAATGGCATCATACTATATGTATTTGTTGCAACTTGTATTCCTCTTTAATTTTGTTTTTAAGATTTATCCATATGTTTACAAATACCTCTCTTTCATTTATCTTTACTGCTGTATACTGTTTTATTTTATGAAAATAACACAATAGATGTATATAACCATTTTAGCAGGATTTCATGAGAAATTTGATTACTGGATAGATAAATATTCATTTGGGTGGTCTCCTATTAAAAAATCCATATGGGGGGGGCGCCTGGGTGGCTCAGTGGGTTAAGCCGCTGCCTTCGGCTCAGGTCATGATCTCAGGGTCCTGGGATCGAGTCCCGAATCGGGCTCTCTGCTCAGCTGGGAGCCTGCTTCCTCCTCTCTCTCTCTGCCTGCCTCTCTGCCTGCTTGTGATCTCTCTCTGTCAAATAAATAAATAAAATCTTTAAAAAAAAAAAAATCCATATGGGAAGCCAAAACTGCAATCTAAAAATTGCTTGCTGGGTGAGAAACTAGAATAAGGGGGTGAGTTACATGATTATTTCCTATTCTGGGCTATGATAACCTAATACATCTATTTCCCCAAAGAGGATATATGTGTCTGTGGAGTAGACCAGATGCTCCAGATAAAGACTCAGTGCCCCCTCCTCTGGCCAGTGGTGGACTCAGGGACATATTTTTACCTCTTACCTCTTCTTTTGTAATTGCTACACACACCCTCTTCCAGTAATAATGCATTTACTTGACCACACAAGTATAATTTCTTACATTTAAGCTTCTTCAGTATATTCCAATCAGACCTATCTGAAGTTATATCCAGGAAGCTCCTTCCAGAGTACTACAATCCTCACCACTATTGTCTTGCACAAAGATCCTTTTCCCTCATTAAGCAACACTATTGTCTCCTATAGGTATTTCAGGTTTAGACACCTGGTATAGCTAGTACCTGGCTCTGGTAGTTTCCAGACTCTCATACACACAAGGGACACTTTGGGGAGCTCACAACAAAAAGATGAGAGGAGGGATATGTTGGGACTGAAAACAGACCAAAGACATGCTCCTTAAATAGGTTTAGATAATGGTGGCTCCCTTCCCAAAAGCATGCAGGTTTTATCATCTCATTATTTTGCCTCAAATTTTAAGCCTCAACAATATGCCAAACACACTTCACGCATTCAAGCAGTCAGTTAAGAATGGCTACGAAGCCCTCACTGCATCCAGGGAGCTCACTACGAGCTAAACCCATATACTGAAAGCTAGACCCCCACAGGAGAGACAAACGAAGGAGAATTACCCAGGACAAGGCAGAGAAATACACTCCGGGAAGACGAAAGAAAGCGAAACAAATCCCAGGCATATGAGGGAGGGTAAAGAAGGTCCTTATTGAAATTGGGTGGGAAAACAACATTGTAGTGGGTTTTGCCCTGAGATCGGGATGTTCTAGGTTTAGGGTCCATGCCAGGAATTAACATCATCTTCTTTCATTTTATCCTGCAGAGCTGATGTTCAGATGCTGTTCTCTAGAGAGTTTCAAACTGGAATTCATCCATAGCCTAGGGCATAACTATCTAGACTGGCATAAGATGGTGTTTTTTGAAGAGACAGAGTGCCAGGAAATTAGGAGAGAGTCCGAATGGTTAACTGAGCAGAAACGGTTGTCCCTTCACAGTTCCTGCTCTCTGCTCAGACATGGTCATGTGTGTCAAAGGTGCAGTCGGTGCAAGCCTCAGACAGAGAGCCGTGTGTTCTCTTAAACTGCACGTCCTGAAGAGCTTTCATTTTGGATAAAACTGCCAAATTTAGCAACTCAAAATACAGGAGGCCCATGAAAATTTCAGTTATTTCTAATTGCCTCTAAATAAAGGGAAATGTTGCAAAGAGTTCCTATATCAGTGTACATATGCATCTCAAGGTACATACGAACAGGCAACTAGAAATACTTGAAACTTAACAGAGCCTCCTATATTCTTAATTACTAAATCTAGCAATCCTCATCTTGGATCATGTTTCAAAGTGTGATATTAACTATTTGAACTTCATGTTCAAACTAAAGGGAGGTTTCTGCAAAGAAACCCCGCACCACGATGGACACAAACAGGTAAGTCAACAAGAACTTTACAGAGGAGTCAGACCTCAAATGAAGAGAATGGCCAGTGACAGTAATTAAGGGAAATGCATGTCATTGCTTTTTTTTTTTTTTTTTTTTTTGCCATTGAAGCTTCCTCGTGAGAAAGATAATTGCAGTTAAATTGAGTCTGATATATGTTATCTCACCAGAGAAAGTCATGGAGATAAAATAGAGAAATGACAGCCAGTGACTTTGAACTAGTTTAGACAGATTATTGTCATCACCCCTTCGCACTTTTCGGCATCACTTAATGACGTTTTAGGTATTTCCTGTTAAATGAATGGCATGAACAAAGCACCTGAATCATTTCTAGAGCCCTTACTGGAATAACGAATTGTTACAAGCTACTGGACTAATTAAGGTGAATTGATAACCTCTGAGAGACATGGGCAATGGAGGGCAAAATTCGGTTTGGCTAACCCATAAATGATGGTAAATATGTCATTTAACTTTAGCTCATGTTATTGCAAGCCAATCAGCTAAGGCATCTTAGAAACCCTACCTTCCTAATTAAAGTTCTGCTAATGCCTTAAGCCTTAAGAAGGGGGTATAATTTCTAAATTAATGTGCAAATGAAACCTTGACTGATAAAACCCTGACCCCATCCAACCGAGTCTGCATCAACAAAAATATTTTAAAATCTGAGTTTTTGAACCTCAAAACCAGGAAAAATTTCATACAGCTCCTCTTGGAGTGACGTTACTATTAAGTTTTCCTGTCTCTCCCTACACTTCCTGGAATTTATCCTTCAAAGAATTATAATAGAATAATGGCTTATTGTCAGGATACTCAAGCTAGTTGCAAATAAATTTAGACCTCACTAATCACTTACGCTCTCTTACAGAATGCCACTCTTTTAAAAATGCACTCTTGGAATTCAAGTAAAGAAAAACAAAGCTATAGTTCATGTTTACTCTTGTAGTTGGAAGCCCTTAATTAAATTGAGGGAACTGAAGAGGCATCCTAAATTTCTTGTTGATGGCAGGTAGAATCAAAGCTAATATGTACTGATATGCTCGTATTTTACTTTTATGGTGCATTCAATTTTATGGTCCACATTCTTAAAGCAGGAAAATCTTCAACTTCTAAAAATGTGATTTTGTGGTTTATATTTGTATGAATAAGAAAAACAGTGACAATTCCTTCAGTCCTGCTTTTCTCATTGGGGAAGATAAATCACCAATTTCTTTTCGTCAGTGGCTCTGTCTGTAATTTGTTAAATTAGTAATTTTAGCTAAGAGGTCTAGGATTCCTCCAAATAGGTTGCTATATTGATCTCAACCTTTAGATACCAAATTAAGTTTGATAGGCATTGATGCTTTGGTAAAATATTGTTAAAAAGTCGATATTATTAATCAATTTTTAAATATTCAGAGTCATATTAAGTGCTCTTAAAACATGACTTACTCTGTGTGCTTAGGAGAAAAAATAATTATTTTCTCCCTACTTTTGAAAAATTTTGTTTTATTATTTTCAGAACTTAATAACATTTTAACTAAATAAAGTCTGCACTAAAGCTCTTCCATATTTGCATGAATTGATCATTCTGAGATTGGCAAGCTATTATAAGATATTGAGCAGACAACTTAATGTTAAGAGAAAGGTCCAGAAATAAAACTTTATGTTGTTTCCCTGATAGAAAGTCATTGGAGTCTTCCAGGTTCTCAAGCTCTAGTCTACACATGGCTCTGCCTACCTACCAAACAACCGTTATCTATGGCAAATGATTTTAAGGATCCCAGACTAATCCCAAGTCCCAGGTTATAGAATGACTTTTTTTTTTTTAAATTTTTTTTTATTTCTTTTCAGCGTAACAGAATTCATTGTTTTTGCACCACACCCAGTGCTCCATGCAATGCGTGCCCTCCATAACACCCACCACCTGGCTCCCCCCACTTCCGACCCCTCGCCCCTTCTAGAATGACTCTGCCAGGAATTAAGACTGTAGGAATCAAGTCACTTAAAGTTTTGGGATCTCAATTTTTTATCTGAACCTAGAAGGTGTTAAGCTAAATCAGGGTTTCTCAACTTCAGAACTATTGCCGTTTGAGACTGGACAAGTATTTGTCATGGGGCCCATCCTAGGTAATGTAGGATTCCTGGCCTTTACACACTAGATGCCAGGCGTATTTCCCCTCTACCATGTTGTAAGAACCAAAAATGTCTCTAAACTTTGCCAAACTTCCCTTTGGGGAGCAAAATCTCCCCAGTTAAAAACCACTGATCTAGATCGTCATCCCCCAAAGGTTGTTTCAAGGTAAACAGGTCCCATGAGAAGCTCTGAGGAAAAAAAAAAAAAATTTCCTTTGTCAAATGAGGATTAGGAACCTGGCTGGGCCACTCATGTCTCTTTTGCCAATTCCCCCTCTTCTACCTGAACACTAGAGGTATCGGTCTTGAAAAAGCATGTCTGCTGACTCCACACTTGATTCGGTGACCTCATCTACGCTGCTCTCTGTGCCAGCTCCCAAATTTACATTCCTAACATGGACCTTCTAGCTGTCTCCTTATAATGTAGCAGAAGATCTCGACCCCAACATAGTCAAGACTGAGCTCTTGTTCTTCTCCCACTGGTCTTTCTCCCTCTCCCTCACCTCAGACACAGGACTATGGCTCAAGTCTGAACCTGACGCTTCCTTTTTTAACTCTGCCCCCTGCAGTCTGTTTTGTTCGTCTACTTTCAGACTGTGTGGTGTGTCCGTCTGCTTTGCTTGACTGCCTGGCCAGCACCTCAGTGGAAGCTGTATTACTGTCTCTCTCCTGGAGAACGTTAACATCATCTTGGCTGGTCTCTCCCTTGTTTCTCTTTCCAGCCTCATTTTGTGCCAGTTCCCTGTGGCTCCCAGTGTTCCAGACACATGATCTGCTGTCAGTTCCCCTGTAAAGAAACAGGTGCTAACTCCTAGGATACTCCATGATTCTGCCTAAATGTTACTTTTATAGTGAGGTCTTTCACTTTCTTTTGAACTCTACTGTTTTTAAAAAATGCCAATTATAGTCGTAATTTTATATGTATTTACTTCATGATTTGTTTAATCTTTTCCAGAAAGTTGTAAGCTCCATGAGGTCAACAATCATGCCTCTTTTTGAGAGGCCTGTGGGGGGTGGGAGCAATCACAGTGTTCTGATTTGATATTTACTAGTTGTAAATTCCTCAGATGAGACAAACCTAGGATTCTCCTACTCTGCCGCCATCCCACAGTGTTCTACTTTGGAAACTATTCTCAAACCACATAATATACAAGAAGATAATGATGTGTAAAGTATTAGGAAATAATATAAACATGGCCCTATAAATACTTCCTAATGGTTCCGTAGCCTGGCTATTGCTCCCTCTCTGTTCTTCCAGAAAAACAGCTCAGAAAAGGAGCTTTCAGAGCTCCCTTCTAACAGTTATGGGTTGATCCCAGAGGAGACATAACCTGACATTCTACTCCCGTCACATGATCCAGACAAGGTACATGTTTCAAGAATAGAAGAGATAGGCCACTTAATATATATTGATTTTTTTTTTTCCTTTTCTGGTCTAACCAGTTAGACAGACTTATGGCTATATCACAACTATGTGTGCCTCTTACAGTTTCCTTTCTGCCTTCTTGAATACTTGAATGAATTCTGTCCCCATAAGCCCCTCAGCTTTACTGAGGTATCATAGATAAATAACATTGCCTAAGTTTAAGGTATACAGTGTGTTAATTTAATAGACTTTTATATGTAAAAACAATCACCACCATAGCTTTAGCTGACAACCCCATCCCATTACATAATTACCGTTTATTTGTTGTAGTAAGAAAATTTAGTATCTACACTCTGAGCAACTTGCAAGTATACAGCACAGTATTATTAACTGTAATGACCATGATGTACATTGTAACCCCAGAATTTATTCTTCTGGTAACTGGAAATTTATACCCTTTGATCAATACCTCATTTCCCCCAAACCCATCTCATTAGCTACCATTTTACTCTCTGTTTCTAAGAGTTCAGTTTTTTCAGATTCCAAATACAAGTGATGTCATAAAGAGTATTTATCTTTCTCTGATTTATTTCATTAGCATAGTGCCCTTAAGGTCCACCAGTGTTTTGATCATAGCATCATGTCCCCAGCACCTAACTGGGTCTTCAACATATTTTTCTAGAATAATTGGATATACTCTTTACCATCCCTGCCCTGTCTCTTCTGGCAATCCACAGTTCACATTAGCATGTTCAAAATTCTGAGATTTTAGAAAAGAAATATGTTTTTCAACTAAATTGACCAAGGAACTTCCTCCCCACCCCATAATGCTGATTAATATTTCATTTTAGGGAACATTGGGCTAGATTATCTGTGAAATTTCTTCCAGCTGATTGACTATATAGCATCTTATTTCAGTAGGAGATGCTTTGAAATATTCAATGCCATAGGAATTTCTGTTCGAATTCAAAGACCTGTAAAATTATTGAGATGTATGTTGAACTCAAAGTGTTCTAATAACAAAACTGTTATTAGTGAAGACTGCAATTGTAGGAAAGAAGCCCAGTCCCCAGGCAATCATTGGATGTTCTCTCCCAAGTACTATAAAAATTAAAGACATTATTATTTCACGAAACCAATTTTCCAATTACTACTAAGACTTTAGGCCCATCGGATTATGAAATATATATTTGTTTTTACTGAATTTATTTGAAAAAGGATGAAACCTTTTATGGTAATCAAACATCATGAAAATAAAAACTGGATGGAATGCCCATGTGACTTTTAAACATTTATTTCTTTCCTTATCAATTTTAATGAGACACATCTAGGTCTTTGATGACTCAGACAATGGATATCCAAGCTATTTATGATAACACCAAGAAAAGATGTATTAAGACAGTGTATTTTTCTTTAATTTGGAAAGATCACATAGAATGAATTTATTGAACGACATAATATCTACTGAGGGCCAACTCTGGGCCAGGGCCTGTGGCCAGTGTGTTATATCCATCATCTCATGAAATAATCTCCGTGTTCTGGTGGATATTTGCAAATCTCTCCCTCTGAAGCCCCAAAGGTGCTAAGTGTTATCTGGCCTCTTCTGGACTCAGACTGTCATATAGAACTCTTAAGAGTAGTGATCTAGTTTTGTGAGCTCTAAATTTTTTCCTAATTTGGAGCAGTCTTTGATGCATCCACATACATGGTTGATGGCCATTGCTTGCAGATTGCGTATTTGTGAATTTACCTACTGCTAAAATTTATTTTTAGCCACCAAAATCAGTACCTGTAGAACTTTTATGGTCATCTGTGGACATGTGCAGAGCAGCCAAAAATTTAAGTAGCTCAGTAGTCACAGACTCAGCCGAAATGGAACAAGGGGAACCTCTGCTTTATTATTTCAGTTCTCACAGCATAAATAGGTGTCCTTTCTACCGTGTATTTAGTGTCAATTGTTCCTATTTTTGTGAGTTTTCTGGTGGAGGGAATCAGTGTTTAAAGTGGCCCTTATATGTAGTGATGAGGGGCTGCTCAGTGTTCCTACGTGCGAAAGGCCGTGTGATGTACCTTGTGGAGAAAATGTGTATGTTAATTAAGCGTCACTCAAGCATGAGCTGTCATGTTGTTTACTGTAAGTTCAATGTTAATGAATGTACATTCTATATTAAATAAAGTGTCTTTAAGCAGAAACACCCATAAAACAAGGTTATGCATTGACTGATAAAAATGTTGTAACCAAAGACTCCCAGGAACCTAACATTGAATTGCCTCCAGAAGCTATACTTAGTATTCCTTAATTCAGTGTTTACAGCAACTTTATAGAACAAATTACTACTAATAATGAGGGTCAACTGTATCAAAAGAGTCCTTTCCACTTGACTTTCTGAACTATGCACTTGATATCAAATATTCTGATTATTCAGGCTTTGAATTGAGATTGGGAAATTAATGAAAGATCCTGAATACCAAGTTTTAAACTGATGGGAGCTTTTATGAGGAAGTCATAAAGGCCTGGAGTCAAAGATTTATAAAGGGAGTCCTCAAGATCCCTAACTCTCCAAGGGAAATGGCACCAATATAATCTCACTAATGTGCAGCAGAGTCCAGAGTCATTACTTTCTGACTTGAAATGTGGTGTCTTTCTGGGTGGAAAGGGAAAAAAATGAGTAGAAATTTGAAAAATTCTAGTTTACAAGGTTTTAAAAATGTTCGCAAGTTGTACTGCTCTGTAGGACTCAAACTAAGTTGGTTAGAAATGGTGAACTGTTAAATTTAAGTCATGCTAATAAAAACCCATGATATCTCCAACTGTCTTCATTGGAAGCTCTCACATAAAAGGTTAATTTATTCCAATCAATTAATTTATTAAGCACAGAAAGGGCATATTGAGATACTACAGTAAAATGACTTTTTAAACGGTAAGTAAAACTATGCTACAGAAAGTTCTGACCTTTCATTACTTGCTTCATTCCTTTGTAGTAAATGTAAAAATTACTTCAAGGAAATCATTTCTTTCACCTAGAAGCAGAATCTTTTAACAGAAAGTGCTATTTAAACACTTTTGATGAGTTTCTCTCCAAAGATTCAAGTTCTATCAGAAGTGCTTAATATTTTTCCAATAATAATGACTCAGCAATAACTTAAATTTAGGTGACTATTGTTTCAAAAAAGCATTGATTCTTAAATAACTGTCAAAAGATAATGTTTTGATTTTGAAGCAAGAACTGGGTTTTCTATTCATTTCTGAGAAATTAATTTATTTTTCACATTGAGTATTATTTCTAAGAATTTTGTAGTTTGGAAGTTTACATCAAAAGTATCCCAAATGGTATGGTAGATTATCAATTTAAGCAACATTTTATTTAACATTTTCATAGTACAACGAAATTATATTACTCCCTATCAGGTGCTAAGTTGATTATTTTGTATATTTTCTCTAATTCTGACAATAGCTGTATAAAATAAGTATTATTATTTCCATTTTATAGGCAAAGGCACAGAGGGTCCAACGGCCTAAATATTTTACTCAGGAGGTACCGAAAACTAATATAGCTTGTTAAAGAAGCACATTCAAACTCGGGTCTAGGAAAACATCTGAACTCATTGCTTTCTGCTACTTTTTATATTAAGTGAAAAATAAAATAAGCTAACATTTACTTTTTAAAACACTGTGACTTGTAATGAATCACATGATGTATAGAACACAGTATTTCTAATTGATCACTGAGGGTTTAAAGAAAGCAACTTAAACCACTCTCACTTACATAAGCAAATTATAAAAAATATCTTATTAGTCTGTTATTTTCACCAAAATATCGTCTACCCTGAGGTACTATCGCAACACAGGAGAATGTTTATATCAGGACTTAATGACACTCTTTCAAACCCAATGATTGACATTTAAGTGGGATTCATACCTTTTTTTTTTTAAGATTTTATTTATTTATTTGACAGACAGAGACCACAAGTAGACAGAGAGGCAGGCAGAGAGAGAGGAGGAAGCAGGCTCCCCTGCTGAGCAGAGAGCCTAATTCCGGGCTTGATCCCAGGACCCTGGCATCATGACCTGAGCCAAAGGCAGAGGCTTTAACCCATTGAGCCACCCAGGCACCCTGGATTAATACATTCTTAACAGGTTGAAAATTAAATGTGTTTTATGGATAGTTTCTTTAAAAACAAAAATGGAAATAAATTGTGCGTGATTGGTGTCAAATAGTTTGTCTTTCACATCATCTTATAAAAAGTATTTTCTCATAAAGCACAGACTCCTTGATTCTCATCACCCTGGAATATTCACAGTACAAAGTAGCCTTTTTCCTCCTCTCCCTACTTTCTACTTACTATGGTAGGTTAATTCTTCTCTAAAAATAAATAACTAAATAAATAACTTAGATAGAACTCACATACCATAAATTCACCCTCTGAAAGTGCACCAAGTCAGGCATCTTTAGTATATCCACAAGGTTGTGCCACAAGCACCACTATCTAATTCCAGAATATTTTCAATACCCCCAGGGGAAAACCTATACCCATTCGCAGCCCTTTCCCATTCATTCCTCCCATCCACTGGGAAACACTAATCTACTTTCTGTAGCTATAGATTTGCCTATTATGGATATTTCCTATAAGGGGAATCACAATATTGAGCTCTTGTGTCTGGCTTCTCTCCGATAGAATAACCTTTTTTAAGGCACATGCGTGTTGTAGTGTGTATCGCGTGTAGGTTCCTTATTATAGCTGAGTAATACTCCCTTGTATGGAACAACTCCATTTTGTTTCTCCATTCTTCAGTCAACGGACATTTGGGTTGTTTCCACTTTTGGCTATTCTAAATCATGATGCTATGAGTGTTTCTGTGCGAGATTTTGTGTGGACATATATTTCATTTATCTTAGGTAGATAACTGCTCTTTCCTCTCATTTTTCACTGCTTTTATTCCCAGCTTCAGGAATGCCCAGAACAATAGGGACTTTCACATCCTTAACAGCTTGCTAAACACCAAGCTGTCACATCTCCCTAAATCTGATCTCCATTTGCCTGTCTTTCCCCAGAGCCACCCATTGGCCAGATGCACCCCCCACACGGCAGTGTCACTCCTCAGAAGAACAGCAACCTGCTTGTGATCACGGTGATCACCGTTGGCGTCATCACAGTGCTGGTGGTAGTGATCGTGGCCGTGATTTGCACCCGGCGCTCTTCAGCCCAGCAGAGAAAGTAGGTAACAGCTGGTTCCTAAGAGGAGAGAGGTCACCATTGGACCTATCACCTTCTCGAGTTAAATTTTTGACAAGTCTCTTCCTGTGTTCTTTCATAATTCACCACACATTCCCTTATCCTCTGACCTGAGCAAAACGTTGCCTTTTGTTGATTCCAGGTCCATAACTTGAGGGAGTGAGGGCCAGACTTGAAGACTTAATAATAGCATCCATGTGGAGACCCACTTGGCATTTCTGCTTGATTTTACTTCTCTGGGCCAGATTCTTCCTTTCAGGTGATGGCAGGTGTTCCTTTAGCAACATTTAGAGAATGGACTTCATCAGGTCCCAATGCATGGCCCTCTGAACAATTACGTATAAAATGTTGGAGTTGTGTGATCCTCTGAAAGTATTTCCCCATTCTGGCAGGCAGACTCTAGGCATTGAATCGATGTTTGTTGCAGGAATGACTGCCACACTCAATGCTGTTACAATACGGTGGAGTGTTTAGTTTGAGATAGTAGTTAGGATAGAAGAGAGATTCTAGAAATTCAGAAGAGTTTGGATTTCCTGGCTGTGCTTGATTCTCAGAAATTAAACTTTTGGAAGGGTTTAAAAATATTTTCATATTATGCAGTTCTAGGTTATAGCACATGCAGAGGATGATACATCAAAGTCAAAGTTTAGAATGGAAAGATGGCTTTAATTCAGTTTATCCCCTTCCAGCAACATCCATAACCAGCATATTAACCTTGTGGCAGCTAGCTGTGGGAATCAGCAATAATATCCTGGTTATCCTCTGCCTCTCTGCCTCTCTAGCACTTTTCAAATCTTGCCTGATATGTCCCTTTCAGCTGTACTTTCTCACTGAATTGGCTGTAATAAGCTCTTCCCTTGATTTTTTTTTTTTCCTTTGGCCTCAGGCATGGTGCCGGCTTGAAAGCCCGAGGCATGGACCCATCCATTGCTGGTTTGACAACTACATGCTACACAGTGTGTCAGAGAAAGATTCTCCAACAAATAATTGGTCCTCTTCCCTTGCTAATATCTTAGTTTCTCTCTCTTTGAAACAGTCCTATGACCCATTTGTTGATCTGTATTGTATCTTCCAACTTTTGAAGTAAAGCGTTTAGAAATAGGATACAGGAAGATGTACGGACTGAAGAACGGGACGTAGGAGTGTCAGTGCAGTCTTAACTGACGTATGTGGCAGGGCACGTTTTCTATCTGGCTGCATTTATGAGCCTGACCATCTTCCAGCTGGTACTCACTAATGTGCTAATCCTTTGTGCTTAGACAAGTAACCAGCCCCACTGAGCTTAACTGACTCTCGTGTGTTAGCATTCTGGGAAATCCTAATCACCCACAGAACTTCCACACACTCGACACTTAGTGAGGCTCTGGAGAAAGGGAAACTATAAGCGAGGAAGGCATGGAACAGCCTCTTGGTCGAGCTACCCCAGGAAAGGTGTGGTACAGTTGTAGCACGGTAGAACACCAGTGGGGCCAGGCTCTCAGGCTGAGCTGAAAAAGACTCACAGTCATGGAAGTAGGAGGGCATCGAAACCAAACTGGCCCTACCTCAGGAGAGCCTTAAGAACAGGGACGGGTTCCCTAAACTAAGTTTAATTAACTCAACCATCTGTATGTAGCAGGGTGTTGTGTTTGTTCCGTTTTCATCCTTGTGAGAAGAATGTTGGAGGGTTACATGGACCGGATGAATCGGGTTCCTGAGCACGTTGCTTTCTGAGAGAAAATGCCAGTCTTCTCAAAGTGCAACAGTGGGATCTGATGCTATTTTGAGAAACTCTTAAATTGTCTTAAATCCCACTCTAAGCATTTTGTTAAGAGCTTGAGGGTTTTATTTAGAAAGAGTCGAGGCTGAGCCGTGGGTATGATTTGTTTTTAAAATTAAGAAATGAATGAGAGAATAAATCAGTCCATGAATGACTGGAAATCAAAGACAGTGGATTTATAGCTTCTGTGCTCCTGCCACTTTGATTTTTCCTCAGCCTTCACCCAAAGTCTCTTAATATTTACTCGGCATATTTTCACAGTTTTGCTTCATATATCTTTCTCCTGTAACAGACCCATTGGCATTCATCTCAGTCTCTTTGTTTGTAGTGTTAACAGAAGAAAAAAAGAAAAATTCTTCTCCTTCAGGATATTCCTGAGTTTTAATTTAGCTTTCTTTGATTTGACTGAGGATCCTTCCTCCTGATACCACCACCACTGAGCCTTTTAGAACAAATTAAATGATGCAGATGAAAGCAAAATCAATTCCAATCTGAGACAGAAATAAGGTTCCTTACAGAACTCTCAGAAAAATGAGAGTTTAATGTAATTAATAAAGTGAAATAAGAAACACCTTCCTGGGATCCTTCAATATCTCTTTATCTGTTGGTGCTGGAGAATGTAAGTTGTCTTTGCGTTGTATTAGGGCTCTTGAATTATACCCACTGGATTTGAAACATACTTCTGTGTACTATCAGTACACAGTTTATTCAAGTTAGTGTCCACACATTTTATCCTGCAATTTATCTATTTAATAATGATGTAGTTTTCTGATTGATTCACTTTCCAGTTGGTAAGATCTTATTTTTATAATATAAATTAACTAATGGAAGTTAGAACCCAAGTTCTAATTCTAATTCTCCACTTCTTGGATTAAATTAGTGGTATTTAATTAAACCTAAAGGAAGACCTAACCCCTGAATGTTAGTTTCCTGAAATGATAAACAGGGCTAAATACTTCTATCATTTGCTCTATCTTAAAACATTGAAATTCCCCATGGACTATTATCAAATTATAGAATTGTATGGTAGCACTTAGCTTCAAACTAATATGAAGTAAAAATAATTTTGCCTTTCTTTTTAGTTACCAACTTAAGTTTTTTTTACTACTTTGAAGAGAATCCCTTCTGTCGCGGCCAACGCGACAAATCGACCAGGAACGTGAGGGTAAGAGGATGAAGAAAAGAACTCGAGAAGCAGAGAGATGGGGGCAGGAGGAGCACTGAGGAGGATGTCCAACAGTGCTAAGTTGATTCAAAGCATTAAGGCCATATATATAGTGATATTACAATAGGTGAAGCAATACATCTGTGTCTAGTTAAACAACCACGAGTTCCCATAATAAGTTTCACAGTTAACTATAAACAGACCTCGTGATGCCTAATGGCTGATGCCAGTACAATTGTTCTGTACTGATACAGTAAACCTGAAAGTGATTTATGGGCTGTACTAGGGCAGCAAGGACCAGCCACAAACTTATGACCCCAACCAAATTGTTCTCATTTGTTTAGCAAGCATGTGGGAAGTCACGTAGGTGAGCACACAACACATAGCACAGACCCTTTCTCAGTGTTACTCAACTTTTCACGTCCTAAACCTTTTGTTAGGTTATTCGGACTTTAAAGGAGGCACAAGTCAGGGCCTGGTTTCGTCCTCGTCTCAAGCCTATTGCAGACTCCCACACCCCTCTCACATTTTGAATTAATGAAATTATAGTAGAATATTATAATGTAGAAAAAAATGTGTTTATGAAAGCTTAAATTAAAGGGGTTCTGTGCCTTTTAATAAAATAATAACATTTTGTTAGGCAAAATATAGAACATGTGTCACTATAAGTTAGAATTTCTCTATAGATACCAAAGACAAAATAGTTGATATTGAGAATATCCTGGAAATCCAAGACACATGGTTATCACATTTCTAAAGCAGCTACCTGGGTAGATAATAAACAACTTGTCTGAATACACTAAATTTAAATATGTAAATAAAATTCAAGGTTCACTTGATAGAGTCACCAGTTGACTAAGCCTCCTATTTATAGATTTTAAATGTTAGTCTACATTTAAATCTTGACAAAAATAATTATCTCCACTACTGAGAGTCAAATGTTTTAAACTCTTAAATGAGGGGCACCTGGGTGGCTCAGTCAGTTAAGCATCTGCCTTGGGCTCAAGTCATGATCCCAGGGTCCTGGGATTGAGTACTGCATCGGGCTCCTTGCTCAGCAGAGAGCCTGCTTCTCCCTCTCCTTCTGCCTGCTGCTCCCCCTGTTTTTGTGCTCACTCTCTCTCTGTGTCAAAGAAATAAATAAAATCTTTAAAAATAAATAAATAATTTGAAAATTTTGAATGCAATCTACTGTAGGTTTGGTTACTTTCACTGATTTCTCAAATTTTTGACATCTTAATTGGTTTTTCAGTCCACAGATGCAACCCATTTGGTCTTCAATATAGCTTAATTCTGCCACAGAAAATGCAGATTTATTTGAGTATCTAGATCGCATGTTCCCTAGGATTCTGGTACAACTGTTTTTTGTTTTTGTGGTTGTTGTTGTTGTTGTTGTTGTTTTGCTTTTAATAGCAGTTAGTAGAATAAAAATAATCATTATAGAGAATTAGGAGGCTGAAAACATTTGGCAGAGATTTGGATGAAAGAAGTAGGACAGGTACTTATACATCCCAATATGTTTTTTCCCCCATTAATTTGCATCATTCTTCACACTCACTTTAGGCCTTCTTCCTTTCTGAAATCTTTTATAAATCCCCAGTGGGGCAAAGTGTCCTTGCTTCAACCTCCCAGCAGATCTTGGGCACACGTGTATCTGACCAGCAGAATTAGAACAGAGCTATTTGTCAGCCTCCTGTCAACAACTTGAACAGAGGATGCCTCAGCACAGAAGGGAATTTAATAACTTATTGCAATGTAAAAAAAATAATAATTTATTACAATGTGGCAAAAGAATCTATGAGATGATAGTATTTTAGAATTTCAAAGGGTGCAGCCTTGAATGAAATGGATCCTAACCCAATGTTGGTTTTTACCTCATATCCTAATTAAAAGTGAAAAGGAAACAAACTTCTCTTAAAGTAGTAGGTTATGTGCAAAGTAAGAAACATAGAGGGCAATCAAGAATCAGAGAACCCTGCAAAAAAAAATCCTTTGAAGTTGATAATGAAAAATTCTTATTATTTAATTCAAGTAATTACTATGTGCTTAGTATGTTATCTGCATGATACAAAGTAACAAATCTGATTAATGTTAACTCTTGAGCTAAAGATCTTCTGCAGTTCCTCTACTGACTTCCTGATATCATTAAAAATGTTTCTGTTAGGGGCGCCTGGGTGGCTCAGTGGGTTAAGCCTATGCCTTCGGCTCAGGTCATGATCTCAGGGTCCTGGGATCAGGCCCCGCATTGGGCTCTCTGCTCAGCAGGGAGCCTGCTTCCTCCTCTCTCTCTGCCTGTCTCTCTGCCTACTCGTGATCTCTGTCTGTCAAATAAATAAATAAAATCTTTAAAAATAATGTTTCTGTTAGAGGCAAGTCCCCCTATGATTTAGTTCCTGCACTTTTTCAGCTTTACCAACTGCCAGTCCCTGTGGTTGCTCCTCCCTCCCACAATGCAGAAATTCACAGTAGCCATGCCATTTTTCATTCATTCATTAAGCTCCCAATGTCTCACCTATCTTTGCATTCCTAGGGCTTACCAAATTTCTTGACACGTACTCAGTATTCTGTAAATGTTCACTGAGTAAATACATGAATAAATGTAAAACAATGGACAAGTGAAAGAAACAGAATTTCCTCAGTTTCATGAGGAAACCAACTCACACACTGGGAGCATCTGGCCAGCTCTGTAAGACAGACAGGAATCAATGCAAGATGAGTGGTAAAGAAAGAGACAAGGAAAGTGATTTAGATATGCTAAGATTACACTGACCTAACAGAGTCGGCAAGGCTTCCTGAAGAAGAGACGTGTCCAGAAAATCTTTAAGAGTCAGTAGTTTGAACTAAATAGGATTGTGAAGGCAGTCTGGACAAAAGTAGGATGAGAAAGATGAGAGGGGGGAGTGAGAGAGAAATAGGGAGAGAGATAAGGTGGAGAGAACAAAACCATCAACACTTGATGATGCTGTGAACACAGAGCCTTTATTCAAGAATTCCTGGGGGAGGAAGAGACCCTCGCATCCTACAGCTGTGTTTGGAAGCTGAAAGTTTACTGGTACCTGTGAGAAAAGATGCATATAGGGAGGGATAAATATGATAGATATTCTATATCTAATAGATATTCTATATCTAATACAAAAACTAAGTTTAAAATAAAAACGAGCCAAATTCACTAAGACAGTGTTTCTCAAACTTCAGGTGCCTCTGATTTCCCTTGAGGGCTGTTAAGCCACAGATTGCTGGGCCTCGCCCTCTCACAAGGCTCCCTCCCACACCTGCAAGTTTCTCATCTGGGCTGGAGACCGGGAATGTGCGTTTCCAGCATGTTCCCAGGTGTTGCTGGTCCTGGGACCATACATACTTCAGGATCCATTGGGTCAGGTTCATCTGTATACAAATTTTGAGGATTCCGAAATTTGTGGGAGAGAGGAGCTAGGGGACCATAAAGGGCAGCAGTCATTATGTCAGAGAACCAGCAGATGGACAGAAGGCTGGAATGACAATGTTCCTGCAGGTTTTAAGACAAATTTCAGGCAATTTAGTTATGAGCAGATGTCAGTTTTATTACCAACCTGCTGGATGGGCAGCTAGGCTACCACCAGCAGGGAAGGGAGGCCTCTCCAAGGTCAAAAATTTCTCTCTTGAGAAGACATGTTATAGAGAAAACAAAAGTAGTGAGTAGATGGTGTTTCATAGAACAGATACAAAAAGGAAATAAAATCTGTTTAGTCTTTAGATTCTTGACTGACAGCTGAGCGGATGAGTCGCTTCTCAGGAAAGGTCTTGATCTGATTAACATCCATCAGAAAAATGTGTATGCATTTTATTGGGAATGATAATTTTTGTTTTCCCAGGTGGAGGTTATATATCACAACATACAAAAAAATCTCTCCCTCAGTCAGATTTGGAATTTTTTAAAATAAAATACATCTGGGGAAGCTTAGTACTGAGGTTATGGGGGCTGGTGACTGAATGAATAAATGAATGAATGAATGAGTCATGTGTGTAAATGAGAAAATTCATAATTTATTTTTAGTTTCCAAGATTATTTGACACGTTTTCCCCCACGGGCTATTTAAATATTGAGTTATTATGAAAAGGTTAGCTGTCTTATCCTGGATATGGGAACTGGTGCTTCTCTGTATGCAGTCTTGTAGGCACTGGGATTAAAAAGTTACTTAGCATTTTGATTTGTTTGAAAGATAACAGGGTGAAATCTCCAAGTTCAAAAATGGCATTAAATTGTTCTAGAAGTTACCAGGGGTAGATTTAATAGAGAGCTGTTTGTGATTTGCAGATTGTTTCCTGTGGGCAGGTGAAGTAGAAAGAAATGAATTCAGGAAACGGATGGTTAGCAGAGAGTTATTATCTTAGACTCAAGAAAATGATCTAAGGGTTATTACAGACTATTGTCTAGAGTCAGTGTGGTACTGCTGCCGGGAAATCAGCAAAAGGTAGGTAATGGTAGGGAAAACATGAGAACAGAAAATACTGCATTATTTCTCCGCTAAACTACTCGATAAATATGAAGTCTGGCGTTGTCTCCTCTCTTCAGCATGCTTCAAAAAAGACCCCCAAAATGTAAAACAAAACAACAACGACAAAAAACAGATCGCACTACTAAATATTCATTAATTGCCTCATATGCATGAAAGTCCATTTCAGCACTGGAAAACAGAGCCCCTTGCAGTGGCCTTGTACACGTTACAGAGGTTTTGCAGACTGCTTTCTTTGGACCATTGAGCAACCATGAAAACAGTTAATCCTCAAAATGCCGTTCCTTGCAAGTGAGGAAGTAAGAAAGTTACTTCTCTGGGGTTCTGTAGAGGTTAGATTTTAACAATCTGAATTCTGTCTTAGAAGAGATACTATTAAACCCCCCCCCCAAAAAATAATAACAGAAGCTACAGTTGGAGATTTTAAAAAGTGGGGAATTGTAAAGCAGAGGTTGAAAACTTTCTGAAAAGAGGCAAATAGTAAATATTTGAGGTTTGGTGAGACATGCGGGAAACCTGGTCTTTGTTACAGCTACTCAACATACTGCAGTGTGAAAACAAATGAGCTCAGTAGGATTCCAATAAAATTTTATTTACAAAATCGGGCCGTGGGCAGATTTGGTCTACAGGCCATAGTTTACTGACCCCTAGTGTAGAGAACGGTGAGCAGGAATATCACGCTACTTGACTTAGCCTGTAGGGAACATTTGTATCTCACTAGCCCCCCAAAGAGACCACCACTGAAAAATGAATTTACAGTTGCTAAATTATTACTGAGGAAAATAAGAGATATTTGAAGCCTACTTCTAAACTGTGTTTTCTCTTCAAAGGATGGGTCCTACTGTGTTTGCATCCAGAGGCACAAGTGCTTTATTCTCCTTAGAATATCCTCAGATTACCTTTTGTCTTCAAATGGCACATTAAATTATACAGCTGAGCTATAGGCTTCCTTCTAAGCCCCAATCTTGGCCGGCACAAATTCTGGCCTTTTTATTTCTATTTGCCCCTTCAAAGCAACTCCTTCATTTATCTCCTAAACAGATGTTTCAGTCAAGTACCTTATGACTAGCTCTGAAGATTGGCAGCTGGCTCCATCTAACCCACTGTCACCTTCTGTGAGAATTTGTAGCTGGTGAAGCGGGAGTCAGGCACTCTCTGGCAGGCAGCCGAGCCCTTGGGGATTTAGCACCACGGCTCGGATCATGGGGTGAAGCTCCAGGGGAAAGGAGGAAAGGCAGCCAAGACACGCCTGCCAATTCTTAGATTTCATAGGTTTCCTCCTGGGAACACTCTTACATCCTTCTCTGCTTCTAACTTGAATTGACTGAGAAAAGAGAGCAAAGACCATTGAATAGACGCACTCACATTCACCTTCTAATTTTTTGTTCCATAGGAAGCGGGCCACCCACAGTGTTGGAAAGAGGAAGGGCAGCCAGAAGGACCTCAGGCCCCCTGATCTTTGGATACACCATGAAGAAATGGAGATGAAAAATATCGAGAAGCCGTCGGGTACTGATCCTGCAGGAAGGGACTCCCCGATCCAAAGCTGCCAAGACCTCACACCAGTCAGCCACAGCCAGTCAGAAACCCAGCTGGGCAGCAAAAGCACCTCTCATTCAGGTAACTCTCCTGAGGCATCAGGACAAACCCTCCATTCTGAACCCCACGGGAAGTTTTCCACTCCCTTTTTGGTGGGGTCATCCTTGCCTTCAATCTGCGGGTCATTTACCAGTAGTTAAAATAACCTGATGTAAATTTGGTTACCTAGTTTCTTTTCCAACATCCTATTACCTGCCTTTTATAATTGCAGTGCCTCTTAAAACTTTTAAGAGGTAACAGGTGGTACACTTGGGAAATACTGAAATGTGAAAGCCAAATGAATTTATTGCTTTTTGTTAAATCTTGAATGAAAGATTTGTCAAAGAAAAATTTAAGCTGTTTTACATTTTTTTAATTCCTTATGTCTATGGATAATTGTAAGTTGATTTTAAATTTGCTCTCAATTTCTTGCATTAAAAAAAATCATATTAGGAACACATGGCATATGAGCACATTGATTCTTCTGTTACTTTGGCCTTGACTGTGACGATCAACGTTCATCCCCAGGCAATCACATTTTATGATCACTAGCCTGGCGTGGTGGAGCCTATGGGCAGGCTATGCTGATATACAAAGTGACCACAATGGAAAAGCCTACTCTTTGATGATTAGGTGTAGAACAATCCATATGCAAAACAAAAACAAAAACAAAAACAAAAACACCAAGAAATCTAGAAAGTGGTTGTAAGAGAATTCATTTTCTATTGATTCTTGTATTTTAAAAATGTTTATGGGAAGCAGAATAATCATCTCTTTTCAACACACACACACACACACACACACAACCTCTTGATCTACTCATGATGTGTTTGCAGAATGAGTAGCTGTTATTTTTAAACTGAATTAAATATTTTCGTTATTTGAATGTGTAACTGGTTTACTAGACTTTTTTAGCTTAGAGTTATTTAAACAAGGAATTCACTTACTGATTTTCAATCATTGTTGAGTGTTCTTTTTCTAGCTCTTAAAAAATATCTCAAGCAGATTCCCTAACTCTTCCATCATTTTCAGTGGTTAAACTACCTTCTAGCTCTATTAAAAATTGTGATATGCAATTGAAATTAAAGTTTCTTCTTCCCTTATGGCCAGCTCACCTTTGGCTCTGAGGACTGGGGTCATAATTTGTTGTTTAAAGCCTCCAGCACCTTGAAGGGAAAGGGAGTGGTGGGGGTGGGGCAGAGGAGGGGGGGGCACAGTCTGTTTCAGAAACCCCTTAATTCATTCCTCCCATCCATCTGATCTTCCCAGCTGTATAGGAGGGTGGGGAGGGGCGATGAAGAGGGGAGAGGCAGAGAGGGAGGAGAGAAAGGATAGTTTGAAGTTTGGTGCTGCTTTTTGTGCACATGGGCTGTCCTCATGTGACATCCAAATTCTCTCTTGTGAAACGCAAGCAAGTATGAATTCTTTATGAGACCCTGTGGGATTCTTCCACTGGCCAATTACATGATGGGAGATGTCAAGTCAGGGCTTAACCCACTCCTACTGGTATATAACTGTGTCAACCTCACTATCCCCTGCTGGGTCAGCTGCATTTGAGTGAATTCCAGGAAGATGACTCAAGCTTGAGCAACTTTTCAAGTGCCCACCTGACCCGGGCCAAATGATGAGAGAGCCTGTATTCCAATCCTGGCCCTGTTTCAGTCTTGCTCTCTTTAATAACTTCTTCCTCTGTTTAAATAGACACAGGGTAGACCAGCAAGCCTGCCGCTTGAGCAGACTAATACCTGGAGAATAAATGAAAGTTGGACATTTTTTGCAAGAACCTCCACACTTTACAGATGCTTATTCTGACTGTTTTGGTTTCTAGAGGGCACCAGAAGGACAGCCTCCCAGTGGAGGGGATAATACTCAGCCCTCAGAAGGTTTTACCAATTATTTCTAGAATTTCTCCTTCTTTGCATTTCCCTTTATCTTTTATACACTGAAATGACATTTTGGGACAGCCAGACTACTTTTGATCATTTAATAAGTCCTGGGAGAATCTTAACTCCAAACAATGGCTGTTTTCTTTTTTTTATTGTGTTATGTTAGTCACCATACAAAACATCATTAAATTTTGATGTAGTGTTCCAAGATTCATTGTTTACATGTAACATCCAGCGCTCCATACAATACGTGCCCTCCTTAATACCAACCACGAGGCTCACCCATCCCCCCACACCTCTCCCCTCTAAAACCCTCAGTTTGTGTCTCGGAGTCCACAGTCTCTCATGGTTCATCTCGCCTTCCAGTTTCCACCCCTTCACTGTTCCTTTCTTTCTCCTAATGTCCTCCATGCTATTCCTTATATTCCACAAATAAGTGAAACCACTTGAAAATTGACTTTCTCTGCTTGACTTGTTTCACTCAGCATAATCTCCAGTCCCATCCATGTTGATGCAAATGTTGAGTATTCATCCTTTCTGATGGCTGAGTAATATTCACAATGGCTATTGTCTTTAGAATGAGAGGATGCTTTTGCCTGTCTGTTTTTATTTGAGGACCTACTCTGTAGTAAAAGGAAAAGCAGCACTCAAAATCCTGCTGGGTATATTTTACATTATAACAAGCGTTCTCTATACTCTCCTGGTTAAAAGAACAAAACTCCAGGTCAATGAATAGTATACTCTTAAGTGCTCTTATCTACTAGGAAACTTGAAAAATATTTTACATTTGGGGTTGACTTTCCTTTTTTGTGCATGATTTTAGGTAATCTTAGGAGGCTTAGTTCCCTATTCTCTTTTTTGTATGGTTTTCTCAAATATTTAACTTCCCACAAACACTTTATGGCAGCAACTGGAGTTATATCTTGGCTAGAAAATAATATTTATTTCTGTACTTTCAGGAGATTCAAAATTTGTTGCATTCTCTCTCTTTCAGTTGTGCCTTAGGTGTATAATTTGTGTAGTTTTATTGTCTTTTTGGTAATTCTTTGGAGGATGTGTGGACAGATTCAGATCTAGGCAATTGTCTTTATCATGGCTGCGTAGAAATTCCCCCCAACATTATTTTAAATTTTGAATTTTATTAACTACTATTTTAACCAAAAAAGAATACATTTATGTAATTTTAGAAGAAAGAAAATAGTACAAAAAGTTGTGAAAAATAATACCCACAGGAACAAAAAGGGTGTTTGCCTTTTCACCGTCCCCAAATTCCTTATCCCTTTCATGAAAGGACAGCAAGGTTGAGAATTTTGTTTGTAACCTTTCTATACAGATATATATGGACACACATTATAGAGATACATAAACACACCTATATACATATGCATTATGTACAGATATAGAACATATGTACATATGTACAGATACATCTGTTTATATACAGATGCACATACACAGAAATGTGTATATACACAACAGGCTTTTATATGTGTGTTACACAAATGGGCACATATGGTGCTCTTCAGAACTTCAGTTTTATTGTTTTCAACATATACTTTTGCTAACATTTTAAATCTACACATATATTTCATATTATTTTTGGTGATTCTTTAGTGCAGTATTTTATGGAATCATGATAAATTTATATAAATATACCTAGCCCTACTTTTGAAAAATATAGTTCATTCCCTGTATTTTTATCATAAGATATAATGCCTTTGGGCCTTAAGTACTAGTTGCATAAACTGTGGTATATTCATACAACAAGATATCTATGGAACTGTTAAAAATGATAAAACTGGGACACCTGGCTGGCTCAGTCAGTAGAGCATGTGACTCTTGATCATGGGGTCACAAGTTCAAGCCCCACATCGGGCATCCAGTGTACTTAAAAAAATAAAACTAAATAAATAAAATAAAATGGGTGGTGCTCATGAATATAGAAGTATGAGTGGTTTAAAATAAATAAATAAATGTTATAAAACTGACTTGACAGAGAAAGATGTTCTTAGTATTTTCCTAAAATGGTCACAAAATAGGATGTATGATGAAATGCCACTTAAGAGCAAAATAGGCATGGTAATATCTGCCTTTGGACTTTCACATTTAAACACATAGGCAAATCTTGTACAGAACAAAACATGAATAATGGTTCTTTCTGAATAACGGGGTTATGGTAAATTTTATTAATGTTTGTGCAATGAGACTATACTGATTGGGTAACCAAGAAAGTAGATATAACTACTTAAAACCTCAATAAAATGAAAAAGGCATCGGTGTGCCTAGTAGAAATTATGTAAAGTATCGCAACATTGAAGAAGGTGTGTCTCTCAGGAATATTGTTTTTCCTGTAGGTCAAGACACTGAAGAAGCAGGGAGCTCCATGTCCACTCTGGAAAGGTCACTGGCTGCACGACGAGCCACTCGGGCCAAGCTTATGATTCCTATGGATGCCCAGTCCAACAATCCTGGTGGGTAAAGATTGGTACCACAAGGAAGAAATAGTGTTTTCTGTTTTCATCTTTTCTGTATTGAATTATCAAAAATATTTAGAGTTTTAGAAAGGAAATCTTGCTTTTCATAATTCCCTTTCTCTGCCTCCTAATTTGATCCTCCTTCTGTTTTCCCTATTTCAATAAAGGGTACTACGGTTCATCCATTTATTTTTGTTCAGAACTATAGTTTCATGCTCTTTTATCCAAATTTCATCACATCCCAAATTAAATCTATCATCAATCCTTTTTTTTAAAGATTTTATTTATTTATTTGACAGACAGAGATCACAAGTAGGCAGAGAGGCAGGCAGAGAGAGAGGGGCAAGCAGGCTCCCTGCTGAGCAGACAGCCCGATGTGGGGCTCGATCCCAGGACCCTGGGATCATGACCGGGGTTAAAGCAGAGGCTTTAACCCACTGAGCCACCCGGCCACACCAATCATCAATCTTATAGTTCTCGCTTACAACACCTGTCCCAAATCCAACCTTCCCATCTCTACTGCTCTGTCCTCAACTATGCCACCACCAACTATTTCAGATTATAAACTATAGCTCTAAGCTTGTAACTAGTCTCTTTTCTTTAGTTCTTTCCCCTATAGTAAGTTATCTACAGAACAGCCTTACAATGTGTGAATCAGATCATGTCACTCCTCTTAACTTCCCATCATATGTAGAATGAAATCCACGATTTTACCATGTCCTACAGGCCCATGTGATAAAACTTCTGGACACACCCCTCACTCCATCTCCTGCTACTACTCTAATCCATTTCAGGCTCATAGCCTTTCTCCCTGTTCTTTGGACATAGCACACATTCAAACTCACTTGCTGTTCTCTTTCCCTGGAATTTCTTTTCATAGGTATTTACATGGCTTTTTCTTAATGTCATTCAAGTCTGTGTTCAATGGCCACCACCACAGGTCTTCCCTGACCATTGTCTCACACAGCATTTTGGGTCACTCTCTGTTCTATTTATTCTGCTTAATTTTTCTTTATTAATGTGGATGACCATCATGCTTGCATTTTTGTGTTTGCTTATTTATTATGTGTTCCCCATATTGTAAAGTCTATGAGAGTAGAGATTTTGCTTCTTTGAACACCTCGTATCTTTGGGGACCCTGGGTAGCTCAGTTGGTTAAGTGTCTACCTTTGGCTCAGGTCATGATCCCAGGGTCCTGGGACTGAGTCCTGTATCAGGGTCTCTGCTCAACGGAGTGTCTGCTTCTCTCTCTACCCCTTCTCCCTGCTAGTGATCTCTCTCTCACACACACACACCCTATCCCTCAAATAAATATATAAAATCTTAAAACAAACAAACAAACAAAAAAAACACACCTCATATCCTCAATGCTCAGGACAGAGCCTGGCACAATTGGCAGGCTCCAGTGGAGACAAATGAAGTGAATGAATTCGTAGCTGCTGCTTTCTACTTTACTAGATCCCATATTTCCTCCATGCTCTAATAGAGCTCTCAGTCTTACTCTCATGAGTACAAAAATTTTTATGGAACTTGTAATGAGTTCCAACTGTTCAACTCATGGGTTGATATAATTATTGTGCCTATTTCACTAATAAGAGAACTGAGGCTTAGAAACTTGAAGTACCTAGCTTTTAGTCATGCAGCAACTAAGTGGCAGAACCAGAATTTGGACTCAGAAAGTCTGGCTTCAGAGTTCTTAGCTCCTAATCATGAAGCTCCCGGCTGTAGTACTCTGTGAAGCCATTGTCTTTCTTTCATTCCTTTTACTACATAAAGAGGCACTGTAACCCTCCAACTACTTTCTTCTTATAACAAAGTTCTGTATGTGCTAATCTTCTATAGCTTTCTTCTTAAAAATCATTGTGTTTCATGTGTCAATTATACTCAAATTTAAAAAAAAAATTCTTCCATGGACCTTTATGTCCCATGTATAACTTCCTTATCCAGTAAGTTCCCATAAATTATTGATTTGATTTTTCTTCCACAATGTCTTTTCAATCCCTGGCTACCTTCCTATTCCCCAGAGTCAGATATTAATTCTCTTCTTCATGACCTCACATCTGAATTGTCAAACAGCTTCATAATGAGTTTTAGGCCTTTCTAACATCTTCCAGGTAGCTATGTATCCTGCTTCTTAGACGTCTTACTAAAACAACTTAAATACGGCATTCATTTCATAAATTTTTGCAAAGGCTCCCCATTGTCTCTCAAGAAAAAAACAACCACAAACCACTGAGCATCTCACATCTGAAACTACATTTCTAGTTTCTTGTTGCTATGCCTACATGGATGGGTGGATGGATGGACGGATGGACGGTTTGATGGATGGATGCTTGGATGGATGGATGTATGGATAGATAGATAATAGATAGATAGATATAGAAAGATATACAGATCTATCTGAGACTCCTGTCAGGCTAGACTAATTGCCAGTCCATAAATACAATTGCCCTTTCTTGTTTGTTTTTTTTTTTCCCTCTGAACATTGCTCTCCTTTTGGAATGATTCCTTGGCTCTCTATCTAACAAAGTTGTATGCATTACTCTCAAAGTGATGCTCTCATAAATTCTTTCTTCTGAATGTTGTATCCAGAAATGATGGCTTCCTTGCTTATGTTTGAATAACATTTCTTTCTACTGCATTTGTAGCATTAATTATAGATAGTGCTGCCTCATATGCTTAGGTATTCAAGTCCAAATCTTTCCTCTTCTAACAGATTGTGAATTACTTCATGATAGGGAAGGAATGTATCTAATTCATCTTCACATTCATACATTGTATAGCTCAATACTAGCACAAAATTGGTGCTTGCTAAATATCTATCTAATGACTGAATGAATAAGTAAATGCTTTATAAGAATGCCTTATATTTGTAACACACAAGTTTAGGGAACTTTTTTTTAATTGGTTACAGTTAGATGATCTTCTAATAAGATTTTATGATATATTAAGGGCAATTAAAATTATTTTCATTAAATAGGAAATGAAATAATGAGCTTAGAAAGTAGAAAAAATGAAATGAAATCTAACAAATATTGAGAATTTCTGAATATTATTCACTTGCTAAACACCTTGCTAATTACTATTTCATTAAGTCCTCATAATATTATCATGTGGTAAGATTATCCTGATTTTGCAGACAGCAAACAAAGACTCAGATAGCTTACTGACTCACCAGGAGATAATTGGGCAACCTCTGAACTTCTATTAATACTGCTTTCTCAAGTATAAGGATGCCTTGAATGCCTTGTATTATTTGTATCCTTTTTTTTTTTTTTAACAATAGGTTTTTTGGACAATAGCACCTCCAGTTTACAAACAGGCAAACTAAGATTCTGAGAGTATGAACCCAAAACCTGGTCTTGATCTGGCTACCTCACTGTGCTGCCTTATGTTGTCACCTGGAGCTCTGGGCTGCTCTATTTTCTTACCTAAAATGACAAACCTTTTCTTATTCCTAGAGCCTTACTCAACATGAATGGGGGCCCTAAAATGACCAGCAATTAATTTTGCTGTTATTTTTTAAAATTATCATATATTATGGGCATATTATTTTAAACAGTTAAATAGCTTTGCAAAATGTACAAGGACTTTATAACCCAGCGACCCTGTTCTTATACCTATTTTGCTCTTGGGCATCTACCCAGCAGAAAAACATACTATGTTCATCAAAAGTCACATATAAGAATGTGTGTGCAGTCCTTCTCCTCATGTCACATTTTTATTACATTGTAACGTATTCACACAGTGGGGTGCCATGCATCATTCAACGAACTAAAATGCTGCAAACAATAGGTTGTAAGACAGAAACTTAACATATCTGTGTGATTCAACTTATGTAAAATTTAAAAACTGGCAAAATGATCTATGGGGTTAGAATTCTGAAGAGGAGTTACTCTTGATGGGAAGTGATTAGTGAGTGACCGGAAGAGAACAGATAGATAGACAGATAGATAGATATCAGATAGAACATCTGATAATGTTCTGTTTCATCCCCTGGATATGCTTACAAGGCATTTCTCTTTGAAAAATCACTGAGCACTACTTTGGATATTCCAGGTTTCCAGTACATATATTATACTTAAATAAAACTCCAATAAGAAATGAAGAATTGATAGAAAATACATCTTTTGAAATAACTTTGTCACATTATATTCTTTGTCATCTCCAAGCTCTGTGTTGGCAAAACTCAATCTAATGAAAGGAAATTACTTCAATGTATAATCAAAGTTGATTTTAAAATAAATTCTTCAGCTTTCTGATAAATAAAATAAGCTCTTTGCAACTGACATGAAGAATGGGCTTTAGATAGTTCTGCTAAACAAATTGTAGATCTCTATCTTGGCAGAGCAATGATTTCATGCAGAATAGAAGATGCATTTTCTGATGGCCCCACTTGCGGTTCTTTAGATTTATCAAGTCTTATCTATCAAGTCTTGTATAAGCCACATCATAGCGCCATGCTGATTTCTAGTCACGTGTATGAAGATGTTTGCTGTTCCACTAAAGAATCATTAGTTTTGTAAGACTGTTTTTCCTCTCTTCCTTGACATTTCTCATCATGCTCTATAAACTCTAAATTAGCAGATCAAATATAGACTATCTGAAGTGGGTTTTCATTTTTTTCAAATCCTTGGGGAAATGTCTTTAATTTCATTGGAGTGCAAAAATCTGTGTATTTGTCTACGATAATGTTAACTTATTGGTTGAAAACATGATATGGCATATGTGACTTCTTACCCCTAAACACATTTCACAGTTAAATAAGCTAATGCTTGTGAAGCGTACCAGCTCAGAACACAGGCAAGAGAACCCAGGTATTTTGATTTTAGGATCCAGTGCACTTTGTTGTAAAATGGTGGCAAAGACTGACTATTTTTACAATGGACAGAAGAATTATACTACATATGAAATTACTTATAAGAAATCAGGAGCATCAGATCTAACTTTCCTGAATTTGTAATAAGGGTCAGATGCTCGGTTTCCAGGAATCAGACTCTGAGACAGAATTTCAAATCAGGCAATTTATTAGCAAGTACTTTCTGGAATAATACCTGAGAGGGTAAAGGATGCAGGATTGGGAGGAGGGAGAAATGGAATTGGTGGTGCCCTTTAAGGGGGACTTCAGCTGACCCCACAGGTTGTTCTACTGATGGATTGTCCTTCAGAGTTGTCCCAAAGGAGGCTTCTGGACTTTGTCTCCAATCTTTGTCTGGATATTGATGCAGGCTACCCCCCAACCCCCCACAAGAAATGGGATATAATCCTGGGTGAGCAACTTCTTTGGCTAAGAGCCATTTCTGGAAAGATGTAGATTTACTTACATTTCTAGTATTTTATTACTTGATGGAACGTATGTATTTGTTCAACCTTCGATCCTCTTTCCATTTTCAACTTGTGTTTTCTTGTGGAAAATGCTGGAGGAGAGGAGGGGAATCAGAACTAGGAGAGATTTGGATTGAAGCAGATGGCCTTTAAGATCACATGAGTTAAAAAGAATTCTGATAATTTAATGTATGAGAGTTTATTAGGCAGAATTTTCTTGAATTTCATTTTTTTTTCCCCTACATCTTTGAGGGGGAAAATATAATATCAGATCTTAAAGGAAAAAGAAGTCTCAAAAAAGTGGCCTGAAGCATCTAGTAAAAAGACTGAGGCAAAGGAAGGCATACAGTTTTTCTTTTTTGATAGCTTAAGAACTGCTTATGACTACTAGTTTGGGGCTTTCTGGAGCATTTACTGTGAAAGCCAACTTTTTCTCCCCCCCCCCCATTCCCACCATCTGCTTTAGTCACTTGATTGCAAAACTCAAACGATGGGTTGGAGAAGCTATTAAGAAGTGAAATAAAGCTGCATGAGAAAAAGCAGATTTTAAAAACCAGTTTTGTTGGCTTGAGGCATCGTGCTACCAGAAGGCCATCTTGTACCCACATATGAGGATACTTGTAACCTCTGAAACATTTGCTTCTAAGTCAGAAGTCTTGTATGAGCCTTGGATTCATGGTGTAAGAAGCCAGTATCCTAAAACTGGTCCCTGCTTAATAGATTCTAGAACTAGGCAATCATTCCATCACCCTGCAGGCCCTGTGAATGCCCACATCTGACCAAGAGTGCTTTTCTTAGGAATAAGGAGTGCAAACAACTGTTCTAGGACCATTGTAAACACCAACACATACAAGTTTGCAACTATTCAGAACCATGGGAGCAGTGGCAAGAAAGAGAAAGTTAAAAGCTCATTTAAATTTGCGTTAGAAATGAGGTCATTGTCTAATATGTTTGTGACTCCAAATAATAATTTGATCATTACATTATTAAGAACAGTATTTGTTCATTGACTCTTGAATGGCATACTTCATTCTTCTTCTTACTATGAGTTTCTGCAGGAGGTAATATTTTTATGTTCCTCTCTAGGTCCCACAGTGCTGTGTCAATGGCTTTGCAGAGCAGTTGTTAATGAATGAGAGTTGAAAACCCAGAGGTGGTTTCTTCATAGTTCCATAAGCTAATGACTTATTAAATAAAATTAATTGATTGGTAATTCCACTGGATTAGCAAAATCAGCAGGTCAATAGGATTGTGCAGACAAAGTCAAGATATGGCTTTTAAGCTCATATCTTATGAGCTTATGAGTATGCAATTATGTTTTTAGGGAGGATTTTGCAAGGCAAAAAAAAATGGTTTATCAGAGATACATAAATAATCAGAATATTTCTGATGAAGAACTGGTAAAGGTAAAAAAATTTTGGGTGGTGGAGTACAAAAGAAATACAATCATAGCTTTTGGAAAAGCTTCCTAGAGCAGTATGAAAAATAAGAATACCTTGCTTTTTAAGGTTTGTGTCACCCAATTCTTTTCTAATTCCTAATTTCTTAGACATTTCTACAACAAAATACCACATCTTTTATACCAAGGCCTTTCTCATCTGAGTAAGTCTTTTGGGCAGCCTGGGGTAACTTATAAAAGACTAAAGCGTGTCTTGAGAAAGTCAGGGATCTGCAGAAAAGGGACCAGTGTGGTGACTCAAGCTCATCTCAAAGGATTCCTTCAGACCCAGATCAGAGGCTCCCTTTCCTGTGGTCTCATCTTCTGTCTTATACTCATGGTATCAACATGTACACTTGAGTGTTTACTATTTCAGATTTCCAGACTTCTAGCCGTAACTTGTTGAAGAAAATCTCAGTTGAAAAAGGTCAGACAGAAGGGAGCAAGGCTGTAGGATCCACTAAAGGTTTCCAAGTCCCCTGCTCATAGTGTCCTCCCTCTGATCTCGGCACGTCCTCATGACCACCCTGTGGGGACAGTGGTCTGGTCACTTCCACATCACACCTCATATCCCGGCTGACTAGGTCTAAATAAATGAGGACTTCCCTTAGCTCATGAAGGACAGAACAAAAATTTGGTAATTCTACCAACTTAGATTTTGTTTTATAATCATAATTTCAGTTATTTTCCCCTGCCAGGAAAGAGTTTTCCTGTCTAATCTCAAAAATCTTAGCATCACATTTCCCTCAGGTTCAAATTTGAGTTAAAAACCTACCATTTAAGGGTGTCTGGGTGGCTCAGTTGATTAAGCATCTGCCTTTGGTTCAGGTCATGATCCCAGGGTCCTGGGATCAAGTTCTGCATCGGGCTCCCTGCTCAGCAGGGAGCCTGATTCTCCCTCTTCCTCTGCCCCTCCCCTTCCTCTGCTTGTGCTCTCTCTCTGAGACAAGTAAATAAATAAAATATTTAAAAAAAAAAAAAAGAGTAAGGGAGAGGACAATCTTTTTCTTTTTATGTCTTTTATTTCATATCAGAAAACCAATTTTAATGAATGCTTTCATATACCAATGCCATTGTTCAGAGAACAAAGTTTTTTTTTTTACTTTTTAATTTAAATTCAATTTAATTAACATAGACTGCATTATTAGTTTCAGAGGTAGAATTTAGTGATTCATCAGTTGCATGTAACACCCAGTGCTCATTACTTCAAGTACCCTCCTTAATGCCCTCACCCAGTTACCCCATCATTCCACACACCTCCCCTCCAGCAACCCTAGTTTGTTTCCTATAAACCCTCAGTTGGTTTGCCTCCCTCTGTTTTCATCTTATTTTATTTTTCCTTCCTTTCTCCAATGTTCACCTGTTTTGCTTCTTAAATTCCACTTGGGAGTAAAACCATACGGTATTTGTCTTTCTCTGGCTGACTTATTTCACTTAGATAATACTCTCTGGTTCCATCCACTTTGTAGCAAATGGCAAGATTTCATTCTTTTTGATGGCTGAGTAATATTCCATTGAAGATATACCACATCTTCTCTAACCATTCATGTGTTGATGGACATCTAGGTTCTTTCCATATTTTGGCTATTATGGACATTGCTACTATAAACATTGGGGTGCAGGAGCCATTTCAGATCACTATGTTTATATCCTTTCAATAAATACTTAGTAGTGCAATTGCTGGGTCATAGGGTAGCTCTATTTTTAACTTTCTGTGGCATCCCCATAGTGTTTTCCAGAATGGCTGCATCAATTTGCATTCCCACCAACAGTACATCAGTTTCTCTGCAACCTCACCAACATTTGTTGTTTCTTGAGTTGTTCATTTTAGCCATTCTGACTGATGTGATGGGGTGTGATGTGATAGCTCACTGTGGTATCTTATTGTGGTTTTGATTTGTATTTCCCTGATGCCAAGTACTGAGCATTTTCCATGTGTCTGTGGCCATTTGTGTATCTTCTTTGTTAACCTGATTTTGAAAAGTGGAGTTTCTTTTGCATTTGTGCTGCATTCCATTGGTCACCAGACCAACCCTGGTGAACTGTGTCAGGGAACTCGACAAGGATGTGAATACCATGCAGTGGGACTCTATTGCAGGCATCTCAGATCTTGGCTGTAACTAGATCATGAACCCAGGTAGTTTGACCTCAGTGCTTGGGCTCTTTACCACAATGTTGAGAATAACTACAGAACACACATTTATGAATATTCATATATTTCCTAAGGGTAGTATGAGGATATTGGTGGAGTTCGTGGATATTCCATGATTATTTGTTAAAGAACACCTGAAAATGTGAAGGAGAAGAAAATATTTATCAAAGGCAGTAGACACTAAATTTCCAAAGAGTCCAGATGTTATATAGATCATTGCAGAAAAGACATGGTAAGGAGAGGTAGAATGAGAAATCATTTCAGTTAAATTCTTTTCACTTCAAAATTTTATCTTTACTCTAATTTTTCTACCTCTCCTCCTCAACACATCTCTCAACTCTGTCAAGTACCATGTTGAGAAATACCTACAGAGGGTTTTATTTCTTAAAATTGTAGCTTAAAAAAAAATCTTTACTTTAGATTTCATGTAGATTGTATTTAGTGTCCACATTTTTAAGAATGTTGTAAAAGCTTTCCAGTATCAATATGCCTTGTTCAAAGAGCTAACTAATTCGGTGAGGGAATTTCTACTTGAAAAATCTTTGTGCATCAGTGTGAAATATAAATTCAATTGTCAGCAAGCTGTGTCAGAGCAGATTTCTTGTCATATTTGACCATAGAGCAGAGATTTATTGAAAATTCTTGATGATATCGGTTTCTGAGTTGTTTTACATAAACATAGCAGTGCAGTGAATGCTTTGAACTGTAATGTGAGGGAGAAAGAGAGAGAGAGAAAAAAATGTGTGTGTGTGTGTTTGTGTGTGTGTGTGTGTTTCTGGCTCTCAACCCTGACATGTAGGAGAAAAATACCAAACAGCATTTCAGTACATAGTTTTGTATCCAGCTTACTTTAGAATGATGATTTCTGCAACAACCATCTTCTAAGTAGGTGTAGACTTCTGTGCCCTTTCAGAAATGAATCATGAATCAAAATACTTCAAAACCAATGCTTTGGAATACAGACTATTCTATTTCATGCTAGGGAACAGACAATGGGAATTGTTGAGATCGAGAAACATACAATAGGTTTATTATTTTTAAAAGAACTTTTATTATTTGCAAGCCATTTGTACCCAGGTCAGTAGTGAAAATGCAAAAACTAGAAAGGAAAATTCCTTTCTGCAATATAAATTTAGTCTCTTGGCTTCTCTGAGTTCTCTGATTTTATATTCTGTGGCTTGCCAAATTATTTTATGTTTTTCTATTCAAGTTTATTCAACTCTAACTCCAAGGAGATATTTATGAAATTATTTTTCCCTAAATGTATTATAAAATATTGGTTATGTTCACATAATGATATTGATAAGGAAATGTGCACAATTTGTGGAGTGGATGCCTTCTCTATCTAAGGGAAACTATCATTGTCACATTTATTTATGAGTAAAAATTGTCAACCCAGAGACAGCTTTACAATCTGGCAATCAACATTAATGACTATGCAGTGATCCCATTTGATCAGTAAGATGGGTGAAATCATTAAATTGACTGCCTTGGGAGATGAGAGTTTAAGTTTCCTGAATATAGACATTATGTTATCATATGGCTCTTATTTACAAATGTATTCAAGTCCATTATTATTACTCTTATTACTATTATTACTAAAGTAACTGTACACCCCAGGAAACTAAATAATATATCAAACCACTTAAATAGTCTCCAGTGGGTTAAAATGACAGATTTCAAAATATTACTTCTAGAAAATCCTTCTTATTAACTCACTTGAAAAATATAAAGTATCTCTAGCCCTGTACTGTGAGAGATAGAAAGACTACAAAATTATAACCTCTTTCTTTAAGAGATTTATAATCATTTTAGCTAATATCTGGCTTGAGTCTCTGATTCTTTTTATAATTTTCCTGTCATCTTTTTTTTCTTTTCCTTTTTTCTGGAGTCTGTTCATGTGTTTATTTACCCACAATTTACTCTTGATAAAATATCTTTAAAGACATTGTGCTATATACCACTTATTTTCAAATTTTCCATCAATTCTTCCCAAAAATAATTTAGAAAACTTTGTAACACCTCAAGAATTTTTAATTTAACATTTAAAACACTTTGTTATAAATATCTGTGAAGGATGTAATTTCTTTAGTATACTGCTCTTTTACATAAATATAAATGCACAGAAATACCATAGGAATTCAATATCCACCATCATCCATTTACAAAATATATGAGGAAGCATCTCTTTAACAGAGAAAAATTTGGAGTGCCTGGGTGGGCTCAGTTGTTAAGTGTCTGCCTCTGGCTCAGGTCATGATCCCGGTGTCCTGGGATCAAGCCCCACATTGGGCCCCCTGCTCATCCAGAAGTCTGCTTCCCCCCTCCTGCTCCCCCTCTCTTGCTGTCTTTCTCTCTCTGTCAAATAAATAAAATCTTAAAAAAAAAAAAAAAGTTGGTGGACTTTAAAAAAAAAACAGAAAAATGTACACATGTTTCTCCTTGAACTGGTATCTACAACTCATTCTCCCAACAGGATAATACGCAAATATAATCTGTCTTTATGTCTTTTATTGATCATCTATCTTATTTCTTTGCAGTATTATATTTTAATAAGCTGAAATTATTTGTTTATTATTATAAACTTATGTGAGCATAAGTTTAGTTAACTGCTAAGGATTTTTTCTTTAGGGTTAACATTACAATTAGTATTTCTGTACAATTGTGTTTAAAGGAAGATTTTATTAGCATTCTATCACTTAATGACACAAATGAGGCTTTTTCTGCACAATTATTGGATACATTTGTGGATGAAAGTACTTAATGCATCAGTTCTATTCCAGTGTTATTCACCTAAACACTGAGAAATTTTGTTTGTACATATGTGTGGGTGAGTGTTACAACAATGAGAAATTTATAGCACTCAATGATTTGAACCTCCTAATTACATTCCAGAATCCTACTGTGAACTCTCATCTGAAGTTATTTTTCATAATATTTCAACTAACTGGATATTGTCCTCCAGTTATGCTGGAAGTAAAAATTTTAGAAAATGCCTGACTTTCATAAGTATTTGTTACTCAGTCAAGCTATTTGCTTTCTCATTTTTAAGAGGTTCATTTATAAGAAACTTCACCAAGATTTATAGAATAATTATAGAATACATCTGCAAATTTTTTCCATGAAGTACTTCATATAATACCATATATTATGATAGGATTGGAAACATTGAAGCATCACTTTCAATATGCTGTTACCAATATAATTTTTTGAAAAATGTTTTTATTCTCTTAAAATCTATATAGTTTGTATTCATTTCATGGAAAATACCCATCATTTAACCTACTTAAAAGTTAGTCCTTATTTTGAAACCAATACTTTTTTTCAATTGTTCAATTCAGATAAACATGTTAACATATATTTCAAGGAGTATTATAAATACACTGAAAAATAAATTCCAGAATGCAATTTCAAAAGCTGTTTTACTAGAAGCAGCCCTTTTGATTTGAAGTGTTTATGTTTAATGTAATGAATCTTCATTTTAAGTTAGAAAAAAATACTTTTAAATCTACATGTTGTTTCTAACTAATTTAAATAATGCAATATCATCCGTATCAATGATCATGAAGTTACTTATGTAAGAGTAATATGATAAAAAGAAAGGCTCTCCTGTGGTAAATGAGCATGCTCATGCATGTTAAACTCCAGTAATTGACATTACAGTGTAATTAAATAAAATAATGCATATAATAGAACTAACTTTATTGATGTAATAGAAATGTACTGCTGAAGATCATTCTAGTATCTAGTTTAGATTGTATTTTTTTGTTAATGAAAAGTAGGGAATTCTAAACATTTTATGAGATGATGTAAGATGAAGAGTGACTGCAATCAGAATCAATATTTTATAATGTGACATAGTTTAATAGATATTGAATAATGCTCAATACACCTAGGAAATATTATCTAAGATATTGATCTGTGGGTTTAAGCCAGTACCACTGAAAACTGTTTGGTATTCCTAGACAACATTTAGTTATATTTAAATTAATGTGTCACTAAATTGTACTGTTTTGCTGTTCAAAGGCATTTTCTTCCCATTTAAATAAAAATCTCAAATATGATTATTTAAATAAGAATCTTAAATATGATTATTGCTTTTTTCTCTCCAGAATCTCTCTCAAAAGCATTACATTCTTTCATGGAAGTAACAGAAAATTCCTATTTCCATTGCTCACTTTACACAACATATTCATTTTCTAAACAACCCAACATATTCTAATGCCACAGTTCTTGCTTAGGAAAGAGAAAAAGGCAAAAAGAAAACAAAACAAAACAAAAATCAGAAAGCCTTAATGGGGCTTTGCAGTGGCTCGATTCATTGTTTGAAACTGTGGGAAGTTTGAAATCTCAGGGTAATGCTCTCTGTAAGGGGCTGGAAGAGGCAGCTGTCTTTCTTAGAGTAAGAAAGGGACTGTGGAAAGAGAGGCAAGTAAGGGAACCTACATGATACTATTGATGAAGTTCTAGAACCTAGGTGACATGGCAGTCAGGGCTGCCTGAGGGATGCTACATATAGGACTGAGGGGGAGCGGATGGAGGGGGGGTGCAAGGTGCCAGCTTTTGCTTTGTCCTCAGCCAGCCTTGTGCTCCCTCATCACTATGATGAGTATTTGTAGGTTTGAAGATGTGAAAATTTAGCCCTTTCCTTTTTTCTTTGTTAGGTGGCTACCTAAGAAAAATAATAATAGGGGTGCCTGGGTGGCTCAGTAGGTTAAGCCTCTGCCTTCTGCCTAGTTCATGATCTCAGGGTCCTGGGATCAAGCCCCACATCAGGCTCTCTGCTCAGCAGGGAGCCTGCTTCTTCTCTCTGCCCACCTCTCTGCCTACTTGGGATCTCTGTCAAATAAATAAAATCTTAAAAAAAAAAAAAAAGAAAAAAATAATAATAACAACACCTTTTTTTTTTTTTGCAGCTGTCGTGAGTGCCATCCCTGTGCCTACCCTGGAAAGTGCCCAGTACCCAGGAATCCTCCCGTCTCCCACGTGTGGATACCCGCACCCGCAGTTTACCCTCCGGCCCGTGCCATTCCCCACACTGTCTGTGGACCGAGGTTTTGGAACAGGAAAAAGTCAGTGTAATGCATTTTCCTTTCTTTTTACTAAGAAGTGAATAATAACCAAGGACGTCTTGTTCAATGTATAGCATTTTGACATTCTCATTTACCTCTGCCCTGGGTCAAAATCGGAGGACTGATTCTCTGGCAGCCTTTCTTTCCACAGCACTTTCCATGGACAATATGGGAAGCTGTGGGGAAACAAAGGTTAACAAAGGGAAACAAAGCTTAGTAAAGCAATGATGTGTTGGGTGCTTGAAATTAATATGTTCTGTCAACTAGGAAATGACTAATCAAGTGACTGTTCTCCAACATATTCTTATGTAAGTGTCCGTTGGTTATATTTAAAGGTATCTCATTGATTCCTCATGGACCAATGCTTAAATGAATACTTTAGCCTTCTTAAATCCATTAAGCAAGATCTTTTGATTTTTTAATTAATAATTGTTGGAGACGGAAAAAAATTTCCAAAGGAGTATTTCATTTGTTTTTGTATTATTATTTTTCTGATTTTAATGAGATAATAGTTGACATATAACATTGCGTAAATTTAAGGTTTAGAATGTGTTGATTTGCTACACTTACATATTACAGAATGGTTACCACCATAAAATTGGTTAATACCCTCCTCATGTTATATAATTTCCGTTTCTTTTTTGTGGTGAGGTTTTAAATGTACTTTCTTAGCAACTTTCAAGTATACAAAACAGTATTATTAGCTATAATCACTATGCTGCACATTAGATGCCCAAGTTATAGTCACTTATAACTTGATGTTTGTACTCTTTGACCAAGATCATTCTTTTTTTCTCTATCCCCCAGATCCTGGTAACCACAATTCTAGTTGCTATTTTTATGAGTTTGTCTTTTTAGTTTCTATATATAAGGGATATCATACAGTATCTTTCTTTTCCTGACTTTTTTCACTTAGCATAATGCCCTCAAGGTCATCCATTTGTTGCAAACAGCAGGGTGTCCTTCTTTCTCATAGCTGAATAATACTCCATTTTGCATATATACCATATCTTCTTTATCTACATCCATTGATGGATGCTTAATTGTTTCCATACCTTGGCTATTCTGAATAATGCTACAGTAAGCATGGGAGTGTGTGTATATCTTCAAGATCTCGTTTTCCTTTCTTTTGGATAATACCCAGAAGTGAGATTTCTGGATTATATAATAGTTCTATTTTTTTAATTTTTTTTAGGAAACTTCATACTCTTTTCCATAGTAGCTGTGCCATTTTACATTTTCAGCAACAGTGCACTCTTTTGTCTGTGTCTCTTTTGTCTTTTTGTTGATAGCCATTCTAACAGGTATGAGGTGATATCCCATTGTGATTTTGATTTGCATTTCCCTGATAATTAGTAAGGTCAAATACCTTTTCCACATATTTGATGACCATTTATATGTCTTCTTTGGAAAATGTATATTCAGTTCTTCTACACATTTTAATCCAATTTTTTGCTATTATATTGTGTGAATGTGTTACATATTTTAGAATGTGTTACATGTTAACCCTTTATCAGATATGCAGTTGGCAAATATTTCCTCCCATTCTGTAAACTGCTTTTCATTTTGTTGATAGTTCTCTTTTAGCTGTACAGAAGCTTTTTAATTTGATGTAATCCCATTAGTTTATAATTGCTTTTGTTGCTTTAGCTTTTGTTGTCAAATCCAAAAAGTCATTGCTAAAACCCATGTCCAGGAGATTATGCCCTATGTTTTCTTCTAGGAGTTTTACAGTTTCGGGTCAGGTCTTACATTCAAGTCTTTAATCCATGTGAATTCATTTTGTGTACAGCATAAGAAATCCAGTTTCATTTTTTTTAAAGAGGCAATTCCGTCTTCTCAATGCCATTTATTAAAGAGACTATTTCCCCTGCCCCTGTATTTTCTTGGCTTTTGGGCGTAAATTCATTGACCATGTATACATGGGTGTATCTCCAGGCTCTCCCATACTGTTTGACTATTATAGCATCTTAATATAGTGTGAAATCAGGAAATGTGATGCCTCCAGCTTGATCTTCTTTCTCAGTACTGTTTTGGCTATTTCAGGTCTTTTCTGGTTCCATACAAATTTTGAGATTGTTTGTTCTATTTCTGTGAAAAATGGCACTGGATTTTTGATAGGGATTGCTTTGACTATGTAGATCACTTTGGGTAGTATAGAAATTTTAACAATATTAATTCTTTCAAACCATGAGCATGAAATATCTTTCCTTTTATTTATGTCTTCTTCAATTTCTTTCATCAAAGTCTTATAGTTTTCAGTGTAAAGGATCTTTTACCTCCTTGATTAAATTTATTCCTAAATGTTTTATTCTTTTTGACACAATTGTAAATGAGATTGTTTTCTTAATTTCTCTGATAGTTCAGTGGTAGCACATATGAATGTAACTGATTTTTGTGTATCAATTTTATATCCTGAAAGTACTATTTGATTTGGTTTAAGGAAAGTAAGTATGGACAGAGACTCCCAATCTATTATATACACCCCGGTGGTTTCTCTTATGCCATTTGACTTTTTTTTTCCTTCAAGAACAGCATTTTAAAATTGATTTTATGGCTCTCTTCTCTTAGTTAGGAACAGGTGACTCAGCAGCTCATGTGAGATAGGATGTTTTGTAATAGATAAGACGGTAACAACAATAAAATATATTTTTGAGGTAAGCTATATTTTTTTCTAACCTAACAGGAACAGCTCTAAGAAATCATAAATCCTCTAGATGTAGCAAGGTTAGAATTAAAAGGCATCAAAAATCTGCCAAAAGAGAATTAGATTTATTTTCCCTTTTCTCACTACATGTCATGTCTACAGAATAGAGTTGTGTGCAGAAACTCAGGAAAAGTGGTTTCCCAAACCATATTGAAGAGAATTAAATGAGAAAGATATGGGAAGTCCAAAAAGAAAAATTTCCAAATCCCAGGACAGCTAGGAAGGTGATTCTAGTCAAAGAATTCAGAACCACGGGTCCCTTCTTTAGCTTCTGAAACAAAACTAGCAGAAAATAAATGATTATAGTTTTTGTTTAGTTTCTCCTCATCGAATCACCGTCTACTATTTTCTTTTGATTTCATCTATATCCTCTGACTTTAGAAGTGTGAGAAGAATGTGTAGAACGACCTTTATCTCTTCACTACACAAGACCAAGTCAAGCCAAAGTTCAGTTTTTTTAAGGAAATTAACCATTTTGTTTTATTTTTGGTGTATTCCTGTAATCTCTTTTTCTCATTTAAAGGCATAGTTTCCTTCTGAGAACTCAGCATCCCATTACTCTTTTCTTTTTCTCTTGATTCGGTGCAATGTGGAAAACCATCTCATTGAATCCTAGGCATAATCATTCCAGAAGTTAAATTTCAATGAAAAAGAATATAATAAATGAGTTAGCATTTTTTTTCCTTTCCCCATTGGCCAAAATCAGTTATATGGAGAAGCTCAATACCAAGGGAAGTATATATTCCACCCAAAATGAACAAGAGAATTTGCAGGGGAAGGGAGGGAAGGGTGAGTTGTGAGCAAATAATATAGTTTGTCAAAGATTACCATACACCATCAGGATGGTCTGGATCACTGTTTCTCATCTCAGAGTCCATGCACATTCTTCTACCATGAATGTAGTTGTTTCTTAGGCTGCCATCACAAGGTACCATAAACTAGGTGGTTTAAATGACAGAAATTTATTCTCTCATAGTTCTGGAGACTAGAACTCCAAAATCAAGGTGCTGTCAGGGTTATGTTCCTCCCAGAGTCTCCAGTGGTGGATTTATCTTTGCCTCTTCCAGCTTCTGGTAGTCCCAGACATCCCTTGGCTGTGGCAGCGTAACTCCAGTATCTGCCTCCTTCACATGGCTGTCCTCCCTTTGCCTGAAGAGGTCTTAGAGACCCAGACCTCCAAGGACATATTTGGGGGCCAGAGAGCAAAGTTTTGTTTTTTTTGGTTTTTTTTTGTTTTTTTTTGTTTTTTTAATTCATGAGGAAGAGAGTGTGTGAGAGAGAGAGACGGCAGAGGCAAAGGAAGAAGCAGGCTCCCCGCTTCTGCATTGGGACCCCAATGCAGGGCTCGATCCCAGGGGCCTGGGATACAGATGTTAAGCCAGCTGAGCCACCCAGCTGCCCAGGGAATAAACTTTTATGAAGAGAACTGGTCTCCCAAAAAGATATATTGAAGTTTTAACCTCCAATACCTGTGAATGCGACCTTATTTAGAAAGAGGATCTTATCATATGTCACCAAGTTAAGGTGAGCTCATGCTGAGTTAGTGTGGGTCCTAATCCCATATGCCTTGTGTCCTTAGAAGAGAAGAGACAGACACACAGGGAGAAGATGGCCGTGTGACAACAGAGGCAGAAGCTGGACTGATGCATGCAAAAGCCAAAGAACAATAAATAAACTAAGTTAAAATGTGTTCTTATTTGGGGTTAAATACTGCAGATTTGTTTATGTCTGTGGTTAGAGTCTCATGTAGCACTCTTGTGCAGGACTTTGATAGAGCAGGCTGTGTATCTGTGGGGACAGAGAGTATACTGGAAATCTCTGTACCTTTCACTCAGTTTTATACTGAACCTAAAACAGCTCTGGTAGAAATAAATAAATGTGTGAATGAATAAGTAAAGATATAAATGAATAAAAGAAAAATTTGGTCTTTTTAGTAATTTTTAAAACTTTTGTTAATTTATTTAAAAGTAAGGATTATTATATAAGGGTAGTTATAGAACTATAATCCATAATGTAAACATAAAATATATAATGCAATTATTATATAAAGTTATATAAATAAAGGATCCCTAAAGAGGGCTTAGCTTAGGGGCACTTGGGTGGCTCAGTGGGTTAAAGCCTCTACTTTCGGCTCAGGTCATGATCCCAGGGTCCTGGGATCGAGCACCCCAGGGAGCCTGCTTCCTCCTCTCTCTCTGCCTGCCTCTCTGCATACTTGTGATCTCTGTCTGTCAAATGAATAAATAAAATCTTAAAAAAAAAAAAAAAAAAGAGGGCTTAGCTTGGGTGCCTGCGTGGCTCAATCGGTTAAGCAGCTACCTTCCACTCAGATGATGATCCCAGGATCCTGGGATGGAGTCCCACACTGCATGCTCAGCAGGGAGTCTGCTTCTCCCTCTCCCTCTGCCTGTTGCTCCCCCTGCTTGTGTGCTCTGTCTCTCTCTCTCTCTCTGTCAAATAAATAAATGAAATCTTTTTATAAAAAGAGTGCTTAGCTTAATTTTTGAACTTGATATAAAATCATAAGACACAATTTTAGATCCCAGCCAAAACTTCACAGATTTTTAAAATATATATTCATTCATGCATCAGGTAATTTTTTAGCAAAAAGAATGTACAATGAATGTGAAAGAAATAGAGACGAATATGTGCTTCCATGTGATAGCTTAGGAAAGGAAAAGAAATAAGTATCCTCTCTTCTAGGAAACCAAATATTCTCTAAATCACTGTCAGAACCATTTAACTTCCAGCCATTCAGTATCGGTTTCTAAATGCCTTAGAGACCACTAAACATCCCTGTTCCTTCTCAAGCGAAAACATTTCATGACTCTGGCTGAAGATATCTTATTAGTCACCTTGAGAAACAACAAAAGTCACACACAGGAAAAGAAAAAACTGTGCCAAGTGTGGAGGCTCTCCTTCCTCCAAAGTTATCTGAAAGACCTTTGAGTTGCCCAAGAATCACTAAATGAATCACATAAACTCTGCTTCGAGAGAGCTGCTCCTTTCTGAAAGTCACAAATAAAGCTGAACTTCTCTCCTACCAAAAGAAAAAGAAAGTTGTAGGAGATCCTTTATTTGCATTACACACATTTGGTTATCCACTGATAAAGACTTATATAATTCTGGTGGACAGATACCTCCTCGTTCTACTAACAAGCCATAGTTCTGGTCTTAGCTTCAGTAGTTCAATAAGTCTTATTCCTGGGGAAGAAGAAACAGTGCCATATTTTGAAAACTTCAACCAACAGATAGTCTTGAGGCCCCATTTCTACAAGTCACTATAAACCTGGTGCCCCCATTTTCTCATCCTTGAAACAGGTAGATACCAGAGATTAGGCAATTTTTTATCATTCCTTTCAGTGTGGGTGTTGCCTTAGTGAGAAGGCTGGTCAACCTCACTCATGTTATTTTTCTGTCCCAACTCTCCCCAATTGGAAATCCAATAATAATGGGACTTAACCTAGATAGAAGCATGGGCATAGTTGAGTTTATAAATTTCTCTATAGGGACTATGCAAAAATTCACACTATCAGGAACTGGGGTTACTCAGGAATATTGCACAGTTTTTGTTCTGAGATTAATGAGTGAATTGGTTTCCTTAAGTGTTCATGTCTCAAAGTCTTTGTGTGGAGTTACTGGCATGCTCTATTTCTTTCAAATACTACAATTTGCAATACAAGAAAAATGCCCATTTCCATTTTTGCAATATTTTTGCCAGTCATTCTATAGCAATTATTTATGTGTTGACATTAATTATTATAAAGCACCTTGAAATTCAACTCTGCTGTGTAATTGTACGCTATTTGTACAATGGAGTTCCACCATTTCATCATTTGAAAACGAGTGCCTTGCCAGCACTTCCTTGATTCTCCCTTTATTTTCTGAATTGCAGGAAGGCTGTGCTTCATGGGCAAAGGGAGGTTTTTTTTGCTTTCCAAGCTCTGAAATACCATGTCACTGAGCCAATTCGCTTCATATAGGTGTCCTGATGCTGGCAACTGAACTGGCCAAAGGACTCATCTGACACGAGGGCTTTGCTCCAGGGGAGCCATGGCTATCGCATTTAAGAGGTTTGATTCCCTCAAATGTCAGCCAGTTCTGAAAAGCATTTCTTTTGCTCCACATAAAATACGAGAATTATGAATTGACTAAAGAAAACCTTGCCCATTGTATTAGATATTAAGCAAACATCATTTTCAACAAAATAGAACTAGTTCCTTACAGATTAGTGATGCATTCAGTCTCCCATTCCCACTTAGCACATTCAATTAGGCACTTTCCTTTCCACTGTGTGTGGTACTAAAGATTGATTTTGCCAGTGAGCTGGTCCATCTGTGCGGAGCTACCATTATTCCCTCAAATGTGTTCCCAGTGGGAATCATGGTGACCACCTGAAGACCTAGGGATGGAGGACTGGGCATGTGGAGAATTTGTGTCTTTAGAGATGCCAGTGAGCAATGCCATTAAAGAGAATAGGAATGGGAGTGACCCCCAAATATTCCATGATGTCATCAAAATTTCTCTGAAGCCTGAGGTTTTTGAGGAACTAAATTTTATTTTTTTGTGTGTGAGAAACTAAATTTTAGAAAACTAAAAAAGTGCATGTCAATTTTGTTAAGTCTAATTGTCAGTAATATTTTAACATAAATCTTTTTCATTTCAAAATGTAGAAGAAATAGAATATGAAAATATGAAGGAAGGAATAAAGAAGAACACAAAATATATCATTATTTCTTTAATGGATAAAGCAGTTTCTAAAATATGATATGGATGTATTACAATCCATCTTCAATACAGTTACTTAGGGCAGATTTCTATGGAAATTGTGAAATTTCTTTCCCTGGAAAGATATTCTTAATATGGTAGTATGCACCTGTAATAAAAACCAACCCATTGGTAATGAAGAGGGACCCAGATATAGGTTCCTACAACCTCTTCTCTCTGAGCTAGAGCTAAGAAATACTGTTATTTGGATATTGACCATTGGTCATTTTCTCCCTTAGATTAAATATGAGTCCAGAGTAAAACTGGTATAATTTTCTTTGCCTGTAACACTATATTGTCAACCATCTAATTTATGCAGCCTTTAAAGTTTTTATTTGTTTGTTTGTAATCTCTACACCCAATGTGGAGCTCAGACTCAATGACCCTGAGGTCAAGAGTCACATCCTCTTCCAACTAAGCCAGCCAGTTGCCCCTAAGAATATTAAGGAGAGAGAAACAAGTGTTCTTGTATTCAATCAAGACTGCATAATTTGAATACAAGAACACCTGTTTCTCCTTTTTCCTCTTCTTCTTTTTTTTTTTTAAGATTTTATTTTTGAGTAATCTCAATACCCAGTGTGGAGCTTAAACTCACAACCCTGAGATCAAGAGTCCTTAGAATCCCACCATTTTTTTTAAAGAGTTTTATTTTATTTTATTTAAGATTTTATTTATTTAGTTAGTTACTTGACAGGGAGTGAGCATAAGTAGTAAGAGTAGCAAGTAGAGGAAGAGGGAGAAGCAGGCTCTCCACTGAGCAGGGAGCCCAGTGTGGGGCTCCATCCCAGGACCCTGGGATCATGACCTGAGCTGAAGACAGACACTTACCCAACTGAGCCATCCAGGTGCCCCAACAGTCCCACCATTTAACCTTGATATTTTGTATGCATGTGCCCCTCCCCTCCATGATAGGACTTCCTAGCTTAGAGACAGGAAACTCCTCTTGCTAGAGTTCTATCAGTTTTCTGTCTTGATTACATTTTCTTTGAAGAAATCTTTTATCAAGTCTTTACCTGTTTACCAGCTCTGGTTGCTAGGTGGCCATATCCTATCCTCAGCCAACCCTATGTATCCCCTGCCTCTGTCTTTGATTAGGGTAAGTCCGGAGGCTTCTCAATGACCCAGAGGATCTCTAGCCTTTTCTGAATATAGAAAAATGAGACTTAATATCAAACACCCTCTGAAGGCACATTTCATTCCTGCATATCTTTAATATAATGTCTTGATCTTTGGTGACTTGAATCTCTACTCTCTTCAGAATTATCATTTTCTTTCTGGCTCCGCTGCCCTTTGCTGACCTTATGGAGCCTTCCAGAGTATTGTCTCAAAATTATCTCACAAACTAATTATGTCAAAATAGTTCCTGGTTGAAAATTCTCTTCCAAAAGTGAGATATGCTATCTTCTGTCACTGCATTTTTTCCCACTTACTCAGTGGAACTTTCTTTAAAAGTAAATCATCAGAAATATCTTATTTCATCAACACTTAGACCTCCAAAGCAGCTCTTTGCGTTTACAGTTTTACCTGGACCGGTTGATTTTGAATACGGAGGGTAAAAGTCAAGTCACAGTGTTTTTATCATAAGAAACTGCCTTGCCCATATTTTAGTCCCACTGAACTGTGTTCTCTGGAGAAAAGGTTTTTTTCTGTGCACGGAGCTGTCCAAATGCCCCAAAGGCGATCACAAACGACTGTGGGAAACCTCTTCAACTACAGTAATCTGACTGAAAATTACAAGGTTTGCTACCAAAGAGGAAAAATTACAATTCTGCATTCAGGTAGCTTGTTCCAGCAAAGTCATCTCTCATATAACTTCTGAGCTGGATGTGCTTCTTTTTTGCTATGGAAGACAATGATTGTGGCTATTATTTGTATCATTTTATTAGCAATGCCTTGAACACCTGGTAGCTCTGATTTGTTTGACAGTTGACATGGCATGTTTAAATCGCAGAAAAAATTGGCATATTGGTTGGTAGATAATAATGCAGCCGTAGCTGGGTTTGGGATATTGAATTTCGCTGGCATTGCTACTTATGAAAGGAGAAATAACTCTTTTTTTCTTGCTTCATCACTTATGATTACAGGGCCCTGCCAGTTCAGGCAATAGAGTCAATGCTGTCTATATATTTTACTACTCTTCCTGCGAGAGGGATCCCTGTGTTGCTGGATCTAGTTCCACTGTTTAAAGGGGATGTGCTATTATATCCCAGAAATGTATGAAGGAAGAGGAAGGAGAATGTTCATAACTTGAAGAAGAGATTGGCCAGATCCCGGCATGTTTCTCTAAATGGAGACGCTGCAGCTGGCTTAGGGAAAGCAAGCTTTGTTCTGGAGTAATGAATGGCTTTTCTTGTCTCCATTGCAGCGGTGAGTGAAGGACCAGCCAGCCAACAGCCACCGCTGCTGCCCCCAGCACAGCCTGAGCACCCCAGCACTGAGGAGGCACCAAGCAGAACCATCCCCACGGCCTGTGTTCGACCAACCCACCCACTCCGCAGCTTTGCTAATCCTTTGCTACCTCCACCAATGAGTGCAATAGAACCGAAAGTCCCTTACACGCCACTCTTGTCTCAGCCAGGTAAATGCCTGTTTGTTCACACTTGAAATAGTTGTTTTCCTCTGTGCCTCTCCTTAAGTGTATGAGGGTTCTGGAGAAGACGGGATGCAAAAATCTGTTCACCACAGAGGTTCGTAGGGCAGCTTGTAAGTATCTGCTTTGGCAAGCAACTGGCTGGTTATAGGTGCCTTTCATTCCTTTGGAAAGCCATTCGTGGATCCTGAACACTGCTGGAAACATTCCTGGTTCTTTAGTTGGCCACATGGATCTTAGAATTTAAGGCTAGGCACCAAGACTAGACGAAGAGGTACAAAAGCCTGAAAAAAACACTCTTCAGAGCTATGCATGTAAACCCATAATTCCGCTTTGTAGCCTTTCAATTGTCCTCTTCCAGAGGTTCTTATTTCCAAGTTCCAGGGCCAGAAAGGAGAAAAATGCAACTTCTTAATTTTAGAAAAGACAAAACAAAAACTTGGTTAGGAAGTAACATCTCTATGGTAACTGTGATAGCCTGACTTAGGAGAAATACATATTCCGTCATTCAGATGATCATAATAGAGTTCTCGTTTATATTAGGTCTTCCTCCACAGTTTCTGGGTACTCTGGAGCTCACAGCTGTCAAGTCCTTAGAATTTCCTTGGTGATAAGTGGATAAAGGAATCCTTAGTTATGTTAATGAATGTGACTTTTCCTGGGTTTTTGTTTGTTTGTTTGTTTTCTTGCTTGCTTATGAACATGAACTTTGGTCAACCCCCTCAAAGGTGAGGGCTGGTTGCTAGGAAGACCAACCATGACTAGAGAGTTGGAGCTTTCAGTCTCACTCCCAACCTCCAGGGAGGGGAGAAGGGGAGGTGGAATCTGCCAAGGACCAATGACTTAGTCAAGCATGGCTATGCAACAAAGTTCCATAAAAATCTCAGAGGACAGGGTTTGGAAAGCCTCCAGGTCAGTTTACATGTGGAGATTTGGGGAGAAGGATGGGACTAGAGAAGGGATGGAAACTCTATACTCTTTCTCCGGACCTCACTCTATGTGTCTCTTCATCTGGCTGTTGATTCATACCCTTTATCATACCCTTTAATAAATCGGTAAACATGTTTTCCTGAGTTCTGTGAGCTGCTCTAGCAAATGCATTGAACCCAAGGTGTGTGGGTCAGGGGGAGGGGTTGGTCCTTGGAACCACCAGTTTGTAGCTAGTAGGTCAGAAGCAGAGGTAGCAGCCTGGAGCATGTGAGTAGTATCTGAAATCAGGGGTGGGAGGCAGTTTAGTATGGCCGAATCCTTAACCTGTGGAATCTGTTACTATTTCCAGGTCGATCATCTCAGAATTGAGTTGAATTCTGAGACACCCTGCTGGTGTCTGAGAATTGGTTGCTATTGGTGGGGAAACCCCCTCCCTGCGACATTGGAATTAGGAACACTAGCCTTAAAGAATGCCTTTCTAAGAAGATCAGTTGGCAGAGATGAGAACCAGAGTGCCCTCTTCCCAATGCAGTGTTCATTTGATTGCCTCAACTGGTATCCAGTGGCACTAATCCAGAGTTCCTCTTTGTTTCTGTCAGGGATTAGGGGGCAGAGGGAGAGCAGAGAGGGGGAAAAGAAGAGGAAGGAGAAGGAAGAGAAAACGAAGAAGAAAGAGGAAAAGCCAAGGATAGGATAAAAGATAGAACAATAGATAGATAAGGAGATACATAAAGAACTAAACTAGTGCTTAAAATTATTTGAAGGATTAGAATAATTCTTAACAACGCCAATATATCAAGCACAAGATAGCAAAGTTCAGGGGTCCCAAGTAAGTAGAGGTGCATAGACACAGCTGGATTGGCAATTCAGCAAATATATGTAAGTTTCTGTTATTCAGATCCATACCCACAGCAGCTGTAGTCACCGAAATAATTTATAAGACTCATGACAACTGCAAAAGCTAGAAAAGCCACAATTGCAATTATGAATATTATCTAATTTAAAGAACGTTCCTTGTTCCCGGTATCATATTAAGTGATTTGTGTTAATGCTCTCTGGTGTTCTGCCTTTGCTGTGGTGTGTGGTATGGAAGCTCAGCTACCAGCTAACGCGGGGAGGTGGGATGGAGCATAGCGATGTGGGATTCCCGTCCTTGGGATGTATGAAGACTGTCCTCTCTGACACATAATCTCGATGGCTGCCATGACTTCGTCTCACAGGAAATAGCTCTCCTAACCCAAAAGAAGCCCACACTAGGGTTTAAAAGAGATCTGTATTGCCCAAACCCCACTCCCCACATCTATACACTCCACTCACATTATGGGCAGAGTCTGCTACTTTATAGTGCCCTGAAACTATGAGGTCTTTGCTAATCGAGACAAGGACAGTAGGAAGCAAGAGGATTCATTTAATGAAATTCCTGTGTCCCAATCTCACTGCCTGGTGATTTCTGGTTGCACTGTTTCTCACTGCAGTACCAACCAAAAGAACAGACCTCGGAAGTAACTGGTATTCAACCTTTTGTTGAACTTCAGTTCTATGCCTGGCATGCTTCTGCAGACTTGTAACACTACATTTGATCCTCAGAGCAACTTTGCTACTTTCTTAACCCTAGTTCATGGCTACTAGAATGGTGACTCAGTTAATTTACGTAATATAGTTAAGTCTGCACAACTACTGAGGGATGTATCTGTTCCTATTCTTTTTGGCTATAGCACAGGTTCTGAGGTTTGATGAACTCATTTGCACCTGTTATTTGTGTCTAACTTATTTAGTGACCAAAACAAAGATAATTTATTTAAAAACTTATTACCTCAAATCATTCAAAAACTGATATAAAAATGAGAAACATTTGAAGTAATTTTGAGTTAAGGAATACCTTTTCCTCACAAGCCTTCCTCACTCATATTTTAAATGAGGAAAGGTAAGAGGTTTAACTATTTTATGTGGAAGAACACTAGTTTCATAATACCAAAAAACTAGGTGCCAAAGCACTTTAATACTGTTAGCTACTCTCTTTAGTTGGGAGTAAAAATTAACTATGTTATCACACTGAGAAAGAAAAGACGAAAATAAAATTGTGAAGTCACTTTTTTTTTTTAATTTAAAAGTTTTATTTATTTATTTGACAGAGATCACAAGTAGGCAGAGAGGCAGGCAGAGAAACAGGAGGAAGCAGGCTCCCCACTGAGCAGAGAGCCCGATGCGGGACTCGATTCCAGGACCCTGAGATCATGACCTGAGCCGAAGGCAGAGGCTTTAACCCACTGAGCCACCCAGGCGCCCCTGTGAAGTCACTTTTAAAAGAAATTTTACCATGGCAGAAATATTTACCTTGGAACACACGCTTCGAAATCAACCCATGCTCCAGAGAACTGTAGTAACAAAGAACCCTCATTTTAGAAAGACAATAGACAGAACAAAGCCCTGGTATTGTTATTTACTACTTATTGTTTTCTTCCAGTTACAATAATAGGAAAGCGACCTTAAACAAAGTCTGACACAATGTAGCATAACTAAACTTATTATGTCTTTAAAAGATGGGAAATAGAGTCCTTTCTGCTGTCTCTACACCTGTTCTCTCAAAAAATAAGCATATTTGAAGAACCATTCTTTGATCTAATGCCATGTGGGCAAGATCTCATTTTCTTTTATCTCCACTGTACACTTAAGAGCCTTCTTTTTATTAACTATCTATCTAGTTTTAACTATCATTCTTGTTTTTATTTAAACTGTTTCTTAAAAACTCTCTCTTTTTTTATGCTTTCCAGTATCTCTGGGTTTGGGGGGGATTATACGTTTTTCATGCTTCTCCTTTAAACGCCATCTTCCCCCCTCTCACCTTGAGGCATATCCTGCGATCACTTTGGAATTATTAAATGCTTTTCCTTTTCATGTTTCTCCTTCATTGTCTCCCTGTGATTCCTGTTCATTTCATAATGTCTTACCTCATGATTTTCAAATAAGTTCTCCCTGCATTGCTTCTGACACATGGTAAATAGTATGCTTTTAAGAAAGGGCTGATGTTTACTTATTCTAATAGAAAAAGAAAATTAGCAGACTGACAAATGTATTAGCTGTGACATTAACTACATGCTTCTTAGCCTAAAAGATGAAATACTTAGAGCTTTCAACAAATTTTAATTCTAAGAAAATCATTACTTTAGTCAAACTGATTGATGAAGTAAAATCATTCTCTTGTCGGCTTGAAAAAAAAAATACCTCAAATAATTTTACTTCGGATTTCACAATAAAGGACTGAGTAATTTCTAATGAATTTATCTTTACTTACTGCAAGTAATTACTTTAGAATATGGTAATGTGAGGCATTGCTATAATTTTTAAAGATCACCGTAAATGAGAAGCTCCTTCTGCTTTGAAACCGCTTGAATTAGGATCAACCAAGAAGCTCTTTCCCTACTCATATTCCTGTGTGTGGATTTTTTAAGGGCAGCATCATTGATCTGTGCCTCAGTTGGACTTCCAGTAATGCATGTGGAGCTGCGTTCTCAGGGTGTGACATATAGGGCAGCGCATAGTATGCAGTAACTGTCTCCACGGAGTTGGGGAGACTTTTGCGGTATTTTTATAATCGTGTAATTAGAAAGTCAGCCGGTTGTTATAATGACTGAAATTCTGTCCACCTGAAAACACAAATTCGTTCCTTCATTGTTTTTTCTTTTTCTTTTCTTTTTTTTTTTTTCTTTCCCCCTTTCCACCTGCCGACTTAAAATTTAGTTTCCTGGACTAGAGTACTTTATGGTGTTTCTTACAATTTCATCATCCCCTCGTGATAAAGTGGTTCCGTTTCGTAACGCTTCCCAGTGAATAACTGTGCAGTCTTGACGCATTTCAGGGAGGCTCCAATCACCGCACTTTGCAAATCACAGATGCGGACGTCTAAGTGATTTGGCTTCGTCCCCTTTCAGGTTAAATAGAAAATGTTTGATGGAGTGTTGTGCTTCTGGCATTATAGATCTGACATAAATTCTACAAAGGGCCAAGATAGGGTGTTTTTTTTTTTTTTCTTCACTAGTGAAAATTCCTTTTAGCTGTGAAATGATCAGCTGCACTTTAAATGAACCTGGATTAGGAGACCATTTGTCTTCTGAGGCTGTAATTCTAAAGAGAAAGAAAATGTGACCTCTTAAATAGTGACTTTAATACTAACTAGTGACTGTTTTACAACATCAGCCCATGAAGTTCTTGCATCTTTGTAAAGGGGCTCACGGGCTTTACTGCCCTCCATTTACACACTGCGTTTCCGCATGTTTTCTTGTATAAAAGCAAAAACCTAGAACATTCCAATCTTTCCAATCTTCGGGGAATCAATATGTCAGTGGACATGACAAGACCAAAACTCATCTCATTGTACTACGAAATTGAGTTTGATTTTCCTTCTGCAAAATGTGGTATGTGCTTCAATTTGTCTGAGGACTGAGGACAAGGAGTGGGTGGAGGTGGCTGACAGTGGGCAGGAAAGGCATTTGATTTATATTTTATGGCTGGTTGGGAAATCATGTGTTCCTGCTATAACCTGATCTTTTTGACAGGCCTCATTTCAGTAAATATGCTATCACACAAAACTGCCAATAAATTACTATAACACATTAATACAATTGCTGCATTCCCTGAGCCACTTGTAGGCCACCGTAGAGGGTGTTCATCAAGGAGACCAAAGGAGTGTTTTGTTCTGCTGAAATCAGTCACAGACAGAGGTCATGGGAGAACAGACATCCTTCCACAGGTGAACCAAGATGGTCACTTTTCAGGTCAGTCAGGTCAAATAAATCATTGGCACAGCCAAGTAGGAGATATACATTGATTTGACATTATTGGGACCAATACCATTAATCAAGTCTGATGAGGAAAACGACACTATCTCCTGTTACATTTCATCTCATATGTAAGATCATCTCTGTTTTCATTTATTTGTTTCTGTAGGCAATTCCTTGATGTTCTCCTGTCCTCATTCTTAACAGAATTTTTTTGATAGGTGAAATCTAATTTCATTTGGTCTAGACACCCTTAATTATCCCTTAGGAAAAATAAGTCAAAATTACCTCATATATCACCAATGTTTGTGACTCTGGAGCCTACTTGGTATTTTAATAAAATATTATTTTCTCTAGTATGAGGTTCCAGTATTTAAAGAGGAAAGAGCTCTTCTAATTGCCTCAAAGGGAGGGAAATGATTGCTAGAGGAAACATTAGAAGTAAGTCATGTGACTGGTGTGTCATTTATAAATGACAAAACCAAAGTCTAAAAGACTAAGCAGCTTCCCCAAGGTCAACAATTGAACTAATGGCCAAGTATAAGAATTCAGAGAAATAGAATATTGAAGAGAAACAAAGGATTTTATTTAACTTCTTTGTGATGTGAATAGCTATTCTTAGTTCAACTTCCCCACCCCCACCTCAGGGCCTCCAGGATATTCCTAGTTATTAAATATCCATTAGAAAGAATTCTTGCATAGAAGGTAGTTTGAGTTATTTAGCTTAGCATTTGAGTAAATGTTGTATTCCTTCAGGTAGGCTAGATGGAAGAAAGAAGTTCTAGCAAAAGTCGTGCCTACCCAGGGACTCGGGACTAGCTCCCATCTGCTTAAACTCACTTGTCTGGCCTGCCCATGTCCCTCTTCAGGACAGTAAGGAGACAGGGAGCTGGCTGACATTTGTTGCTTCCAGTACCACACACCACAGGTAGCCAAGGCTTTGGAGTCCAGCAACAAAAATAAAGAAGAATAGAAGGAAGCATAAAGTGAAGATAAAAATCAAGGCACGTGAGAATATTATTCAGGTTGTGAGTTAGAAAATGTCAGGGTCAGCGAGCATGAACAACAAACAGCTGGTGTTTCTTTAGAATTGCAAAAACCTGTTGGGAGGAGGGAGGACAGTTGAGTCAAAATCTAAGTCCTTTCAACCAAACTTTTGCTCAATTAAAAAGAATAAGAGAAAATATTGCACCAGAAACAGTTATATCAATATATAAAATTGAGGTTACTTGTCAACTTAATGCAGTTAACCTCTGGGGTTAAAGTATTGAGTTACCACCTACATAATCATAAGAGAAAATGAAAAATATCTATTTTTGGAACTTCGTTACCAAGTAGACTACATACATTTGAAACATACGATTTAAGAATGTCCTTCGATTTTACTGGGGAGTGGGTGGCCCGGTGAGTGCCAGAGAATGACAAGGAAAAGGAAAAGGTTGAGCAATAAGTTGTTTTCAAAGCAGCAAACATTCCTTTCACATTTCCTAAGAATGTCATAGGTCACATGGTTAACTCTGCTATGTAAATTTTGTTTCTTATGAAACATCTTGAGGATCAAAGTGTCTTTTTCTAAAATAAGTTTACATAAAATTAATAAGGTTAAGGCTTTAGATTTTGCCGCCTTTTATAGTTTATAAAGGACCTTTCCAAATGAGTTTATGCCTAACAGAGAAGTAACTATAATCATCATTACTGACACAGAGGGAGACACTCACAGAGGTTGAATAACTTGTAACTTCTCTAGGATCATGTGTCATTGTCCTTAGGACCTTTATGTAAGCCACAGTGAGCACTCAATAAATATCTGTGGAGCTGATCAGAATAGAATAATAAAGGTAAAAGCCAGAAATTGAATTCGGGTCTTCAATTTCAAGTCAAATGATGATTACAGGTGAAGCAAAGCAACTTGACAGTTGGCAAGAGGATTAGAAAAGCTGAAAAATTTACGACGTCACAACCATCGGAGCCTAAGGTATTATGTTCTCAACTATGTATGACCTCTTATTCCAAAGCTGAATTAAATTGCATTGAGAGGGAAAAACAAAACAAAACAAAAACAAAAACAAAAACAAACAAAACAAAACGATAATGAAGCCACCACCCCTGGAAAATCTATTCACTAATTTAACATCGATACTACAATGGAGAATGACATCCACCTTCTTCATAGGAAGACAGAGTGTGGCTCAGTGGAAATAGAGTCCTGAGTCTTTCCATTATGCCAATTTTGGAATGAATTTTCCTCCCCCGAGTCCTACTTATTCTCATCTGTGAAATTTGATAGTCTTTCATCTCTAAAGAGAATGAAACTTATGAAATTCTAGCAGTTTTATTTACTGCAGAAACAAGGGTGGATATTCTATCTATATTTTTTCTTTGCTTTGTCATAAAGTATGAGTAAGAGAAGGGGATTCACTCAAGTAGATTCTGAACTCATAGTGTGCACTGTCAGTACTGACAGAAGTTGATGGAATTCCTTATAGTTCACCAATTAGCATCCGGTTTCTGTTCCTTCGGGAGCCAGGGGAAATTTTGAAACAAATAAAGTGTTCACATAAAACTCTGGGTTAATGGAGTATTGAAAATGTGTTGTGAAAAATCTAGCACACTGAAAACAAAAAAATCCCTGTGATATTAAAATAAAGTAAGAAAACCATTGCTAAAACCATTTAGAGCTCTCCCCTTCGGAATGTTTATAATGTTTATCTCACTGGCTGGGACTTAATGGAGGATTCAAGTGCCCTGTTAAACGTCCTGTGTATTTCGTAGCTAGGGTTGATGTTCTTATTACTAGCATCTTTTTATTTACCAGAAAGAAAGTCAAGACTCTCAGGAAGGAATGCCTTATCTTGTGTGGTAAAGGGATTTTAGCAAGCTGCTGTTACTTCCTTTCCTTCTTCCTCCTTCTTTTCCTCCTCCTCTCCCCCCTTTCCACCTTCCGCTCCTTCTTCTTTTCCTCCTGCTTCTTCTCCTTCTTCTGCTTCTCCTCCTGCTTCTCTTTTCTTCTTCTTTTCTCTCTCCTTCTTCTTCTTCTCTTAGTGAAAAACAAGAAGTCAGCCCTACTGACTTCAAACCAAGAGACATATTATGACCTAATTGCAGATAGAGGCTTATAGGAATTAAGAATAATGATATTCGCAATGATACCCTTTTCATATCTACTCCCAAGTACCCTTCTTCAATGTACTTCTTCCCATTTCCCATCCTTTTACCCAGTTGTTGGGTCTGGGGTCACCTGAGCCACCGAAAGAGCACATTTCCAATTATAATAATGCGTTGACCTAGTCTACCTTTCAAGGTTGAGATAGCTAGTTTAAAACTTGTGTTGCAGTCGGTGTTGCATGTAAAATTATAGTTATTGGTTTGTTCTCTTTTCAGCTACTCTTTGGAGTGGTGCCTCAGTTAGTTCTTTGAAATAGGTGGCTTTGTGCACAGGATCTGAGCTGATGCCTACCCCAGGGCAGGACTAAAGGCAGCACAGTGGGGCCATGTGATGAGAAGTATATCCCAATCCCCCGTTCTCTTCTCTGGCAGGAGCCACATAGGACTGAAAGAGCATTTACAGGAAAAAAAAAAAAAAAACATATATATATATATATATATATATATATATATATATATATATATATGAAAACTCTAGGACCCAGCTTCCTTGCTCATTGGCTGGGGTAGTGTCAAATAAGTCACTTCACCTCTTTATGCTTTCATGTCTCACCATAAATGGTGGAAATAAAATCTAGTGTGGAAAGGGTTTGTTCATGTAAAATGAATTATACTAGTTAAAAATGTGAGCCCTGCATCCAGGAGCTTACGATTTGATATAAGCGGGAGACCACACTGAGGTATACATGAGTCCTGGTGAAGTCCTTATATTCAGAAGCTGTAGGATTAGGTGAAAGGGGGGTTAAAATAAATTCTAAGGGTTTAGTGGCTGGTGAAACAAGATCTAACTCCAGAATGTTATATTTCACTCCCTGTGCACCCACCAGAAAGAGGGCGACCCTTGTACCCTTGCACAAAGAGTGGTGAGCAGGCGAGAGCAGAGGGTCTGTCTGCTCAGCGCTGTCCGAATATGGTTTCCTGAGTAGAGAGAGAAGTGTGCCCTCTTCCACTTGAACAGGTCTTGCTCTCAAATTATAAATATATCCAACAAGCAGGAAGCTCCCACCAGACCCTTTAAATGACCAAACGGCATTAAATTACATTCCCTCTCTAATCTCTTAATCTGTTTTTACCAATTGGTATGAGAGCCCATTCTTCAAACCCAGTAAGGATTTATGTCCAAACGGTGTATAGATTTGGTGGTCACGTGCCTGACTTTTCTCTCTTAGAAAGAGTGCATTTCCTAAATTGCTTCTCAGGACGAACCAGTTTAACATGACTAAAGCCCATGGAATTTCCCAGAACCCAGCTCTAATATCTGACTTAGCTCTTCCCTGCATTAACTCTCTGCAAAGAGAATAGCAGGGCAAGGAAGAATGCAAAGTAGGGAGCAAGAATTGAGCTGTTGAAAGTGGGAAAAAGAAGCTATCAAATATATGTAAAACATTACTGATATCTTTGTCTTCTCATATATATATATATATATATATATATATACTTTTTAAGATTTTATTTATTTGCCAGAGAGAGAGAAAAAGTACACACAAGCAGGCAGAGAGGCAGGCAGAGGCAGCAAGAGAAGCAGGCTCCCCATCTAGCAAGGAGCCCAATGCAGGACTTGGTCCCACGACCCTGGGATCATGACCCGAGCCGAGGCAACGGCCCAACCAACTGAGCCACCCAGGCATCCCTCATATATTTTATTTTATTAGGAATATTATATATAGTATGATTCATTTCCAAATGTGATTTGACATGTAAGTTTTTCATTTTAAACTCTTCATGAACATGACTCGCTAAAGCCACACTCCTTATTACGTGCCGGGGAATTACCTACAGATCTTATTAAAACGCAGATTCTGAATCAGTGGCTCTGAAGGAGTGCCTGAGATTCTGCATTTCTAAGAGGATTCCAGAAGATGCTGACACTGCCACTCTGTAGATCACACTTCAAGGAGTGAGGTTCTAGAACATACCACGCGTCCTTCACCTGTAGTTCATGGAAGAACTCGAGGGTTTTGTAACTCACTTGAAATCACATTCACCTCTGTGTGTGTGTGTGTGTGTGTGTGTGTGTGTGTGTGTGTGTGTGAGGGAGCACATGCACATTTTTCCCAGCGAGTGCATTTACAGCTTTTGTTAGAGTCCCAAACTGTTCATTATCTATAACAAGTTAAGGACCACTTAACCAGCCACTTTGTCATAATCCTGCATTTAGGCTCAGTGGTGCAATGTAAACAACAGAGTATTTTCTGCTTTGCTTCATTTTGTTTTGTTTTTTAGACCAATCCAAAGGCCTTTAGTAAAAAGTAACTTTCTGGAAATCTAAGGCCAACAGCTGAACATGTTGCCCCTGCTCAAATGAAATTCTGCAAAATTAGGTCATTCATTTTCTTGTGCAAACACCTGGGGCCTTAGTGTATATTTGTCAATGCCTGATGAAGGAACTGAATTAATATTTTATTGTCTTAAAAGGGATCCCACTTCGGAAACGGTCTCTTTTTTGTTGTTTTTTTAAGTGAGACTAATAGATAAGATTCATAACCACCTGTGATAAGTTTTCCCCAGAAAGGGAGGTTCTGTGGGAACCCGAGATGGGTTGTCATTTAAGGAGGTCATCAGAACCTGTTCGTGGCATCTCGTGCTCTGATGTGCAATGGAAAGTGCTTCATCACAGCCTGGATGATTGCACCCACGTTTCCTCAAACAGTGACTCACGGCACAATGACAATTTTAGATTCATCTGGTGTCATACCAGGGTGACGAGCATAGGAAATCAATAAAAAATATTTAAACAATATTTTTGGTAGTGACCATGTAAGTGAACCGATACGCAGGGGTAATATAAATCACAGAGAATGGGAGGTAATAAAAGAAATGTTTATTTGAGTAGTGAAAAAGTTAGGTTGTATTATATAATATCCTGAAAAATATCATCATAAATCATTTATCGGACAATAAATCATTCTAAGGAGTAAATATATGTTTGAGGAGGCTTGGTAATAGTAGAGAGCAGGTGCAAGAGAGGGGAGTTTTTACAGAAAAAGAACTTCCTTCTCCAATAAATGTTTGAACAAGTCTTCCTCCCTCCCTCTGTGCCCCCTCTTTTTTTCTCTCTCCCCCCACAGATGTCTTTCTTTTGCATTACAAGGTTGTTTGGTTACCTCCCTCCCTCATATCATGCTTCTTAAGTGGTAACAGGACCTATACAAGGACCTACCAGTACCCAAGTATTTGAATTTAAGAAATTACAGATCAGAGAGAGGAACAATGATAGAGTATTGAAAAGTACCATGACAAAAATGCTTTAAGACTTTTTCCCTGAATTTCTTGATGTTTTTGATGTCTGAGAATTTTCTGCACATATTTACCTTTCTCCTGGTACTCCTGGGTTAGACAGATGGTACAGGATCCAGTTTCTGAAACCTGTGCCAGTCGGGGACCATCTGTCGCTCAGATTCCATCGCCCTCTCCTCCTTCAGCTCCAGTGCGCTCACTGTCTTCCAGCTGCCACACAGTCAGTCCCTTCTTAGTTAGTTCCTGCATATATTCTTAAATTTTATCTCTTTATTCTACACGCAGTATAATTCTAATGAAATACTGCTCATATGGCTTATCTTCCCAAGCCAACATTTAATATGATAATAGACACCAATTTTCAATAGTCTTTCATATCACAATAAAACCTAGTATGTGCTGGATCCCAGTAGATACTCCAGGAAAAAATGAACTGATAATAAGCATGGTGATTTGCTTGCAAACTTTGTTATTGACACTTGCCATTAGCAAACACTTAACATGTGAATTTGCTATCTTATATTAATGTTCATAGAAACACAGAGAGGAAAGTATTGACTCATGAGGAATCTTGGGATCAGAGAAGATAAAATAATTAATTCAATGTTACATTATATCAAAATGTCAGGGCCAGGAATTGAACCTAGGACTCTCTGAAACCAAAGCCTACTTTTCTGAGCAACTATATAATAATAATACATGTACATAAAGGGACAATGATTATGCAATTAGTAATGTCACAAATACTAAACACTCCACATATATTTTAGTATCTCCCTTAACATGTAAATATATATCTATGGAGAGATTATTTTTTCCAGAGGTATTGTAACACTAATCCATGACAAAAAACTCCAGATACATTCACAAGAGGAAAAGAAAAAAAAATAGACTTTGTTTATTTCTGTTTTCTCCATGTATTATTTACATTTGCCTTAGCTTTTATTTTGTCTTTTTTTTTTCATTTTCCTTTGCAAATATGTATTGATTACATATTTTTCATACTTGAATTGGCCCAACACATCCAACCAGAGAAAGTTTCATTTCTCTTTGGAAGACTAAAATAAATATCTATATAAATGTCAAAAACCCAGAGATACCATGGGCTTATTTATTAGCCCAATACAAAATATCCAATAGCCTATTTTTCACAACTAGCTTCCAATCGTCTTATAGATATGAAATATTCAGAAACTTCATGCTGCAAGAACATGTCAAATATTGAAAAGTTATGGAACATTGCATAACAACATATCTTCCTTATAAATAATTTCCCATATATGGACTTGAAGAGATCTTTCTGACCCAGCATGACAAGGATGAGTCAGAATTTTTCATTGACATTTTGTTCCACTGCAAATAAAGAATAAAATCTCAATCAACAATATCTTTGGGGGGGAATGGACTATTCTCAGGAAATTGCATTTCTGGTTAGCTCAGGGTAAAATACAAATCATTTTATAATAAAAATGTTTATCAGTTGGCAATCCTATGATAGCTATAAATAAGGACTATGAAGAATGCCATTCTACACATGTCTTGTCTATAAATCCCACACCATCTCTGCAGAGTAGACCATGTCATTTTATATGCAATGGACCCAGAGTATAGGAGAATTGAATACCATCTCCAAGATCACCGTTACTAAAGTGTGGGGACAGCATGTAAGGCTAGTTCTGCATGATGGCAATATTCATTCCTTGATTGCTGGAGAATCACAAAAGCATACCAGGAAGGACCAGAGTGAAGAAAATGCCAGGGATGAGAAAGTACAACATGTTTTCAGAGTCTACAGGTAACATTCTTTTGTTAGAGAGAATGATCCCTAGAGTAATCATGAGATAATAAGCTAGGAAAAGGTAGGTTAGTGACTTAGGAGAATCAAATCGCAAACTGAGATGAAAATGGAAAGTGTGTAATGTAGATTGATGCAAGTGAGAACTGATGGAGGAGAAAGTGGCAGGACTTGTCTTCCAAAACAAGAAACAGGCAATTGAGTGAATGATTGGCTATGAAGAATGAGGGGGAAAGTGAGGTGCAAGGTGACTCAGCTGTTTGAACCCTGTTCCTGAGGCACACAGTTATAGGCAAACAGAAGGAGGGGAGTGAGCTGAGGAGGTACTTTGTGAGAGGAAAGCGAGCACCAGAGAGAGTGGAGTTTGTTGAGCCTGAAGGGGCAGGGGACCATGCAATGGAGCTAGACAGTGGGTGTGGGGAAGTGGGAGGAATTCAAGAGGGAATCAAAACTGAGAAAGGGAAACCCTCCTACACTGTTGGTGGGAATGCAAGCTGGTGCAACCACTCTGGAAAACAGCATGGAGGTTTCTCAAAATGTTGAAAATAGAACTGCCCTATGACCCAGCAATTGCACTACTGGGTATTTACCCTAAATATACAAACGTAGTGATCCAAAGGGGCACGTGCACCCGAATGTTTATAGCAGCAATGTCCACAATAGCAAAACTATGGAAAGAACCTAGATGTCCATCAACAGATGAATGGATCAAGAAGATGTGGTATATATACACAATGGAATACTATGCAGCCATCAAAAGAAATGAAATCTTGCCATTTGCGACAACATGGATGGAACTAGAGCGTATCATGCTTAGCGAAATAAGTCAAGCAGAGAAAGACAACTGTCATATGATCTCCCTGATATGAGGAAGTGGTGATGCAACATGGGGGCTTAAGTGGGTAGGAGAAGAATCAATGAAACAAGATGGGATTGGGAGGGAGACAAACCATAAATGACTCTTAATCTCACAAAACAAACTGAGGGTTGCTGGGGGAAGGGGGGTTGGGAGAAGGGGGGGTGGGGTTATGGACATTGGGGAGGGTATGTGCTTTGGTGAGTGCTGTGAAGTGTGTAAACCTGGCGATTCACAGACCTGTACCCCTGGGGATAAAAATATATGTTTATAAAAAATAAAAAATTAAAAAAAAAAACCTGAAGAGTAGATTAGAGAATCATTTTCAGAGAGGTGAGAGCTTTATTTAGCATGGGGTAGATAGATGACAACTCCCAGAGAAAGAATTTGAAGGAAAAGAAAGAAATTTGAAAAATGAAATATGAGGTAAGTCTACATTTTATGAGGGAGTAAATAAAGATGTACTAGAGGTAGAACAATGGTAAAATTTTTCAGAAGCCAAGAAGGTAGAGCATTTCAAGGAAAAGGCAGTTTTAAACAAAATAAGTCCTTGATTCAAAGTTGCCATTGTTTTTATTTTCTTCCAGTATTTTACTATAAAAATATTAAATGCTCAGAAAAATTATACAGTCAACTTCCCTGTACCCACCACCTAGATTCTGTATTTTTGCCTCATGTTTATCCAACCATCCACCTTAATTTTTGATACATTTCAAAGGAATTACAGACATCAGTTCACTTTATCCCTAAATACCTCAGCAAGTATATAAAGATGCCATTGCCTTTGGAGCATTCCATTGATTTAGCTGTATAATTTTAAGAGAAAAAATAAAAACTATAATAATATTGCTGTGACTCCTAGAACTGAGAAAACATAATGCTAACAAGTCCTATAGAGAAATTTATAAGGCAGATACCCATTAGGTTTAAAAACTATGATGGTATTTATGACCTTTATGTCTGACATTTATATAGATTGGTGAGGTCAAAACCAGGTGTCTGAGAGAGACATGGTGAATAAATAAATAGGTAATGTGCAAGTGTAGACAACCCCTAAAAGTATGGCAGCAAAATACAGAGAAGAAGTTGGCTTCTTAATGGAGAAAATGAAAATGCTTACCTAAGTTACTTTCCTCAATGGCATACATATTCTTTGGGATGGAAGTGGTGAAGGTGTTTAACTTACAGTTGAAAATATTTTTAAATGTATGATCATTGACATATATGATCACCTCTTTGAATAAGTAAATTACTGTGAGTTTTTGAAAAGTTCTTGTGCCATGAATACCATTCATGTTGTGCTTTGGTCAGTCCGAGAAGTATATTTGTAAAAGTTAGAAGAGATTGGGTTAGTATGATAGTGTACTAACCCCAGAATGTAATCTGAAAGGTGTGTTTCTGGCCATTGTGTCTTAATATCAGAGTGTGTGTGTGTTTTGTGTGTGTGTGTGTGTGTGTGTGTGTCTGTGTGTCTGTGTGTCTATGTGTCTGTGTGTCTGTGTGTGTGTAAAGGACAGAGGGAAAGAGAGACAGAGAGAGACAAAGATTTGATGGCTTCTATTAAAAAACAAAATCAGATTTTAAAAATCAAGTATATTGGATATTAAGAAATCTGGGTCTGAATAATCAAGATTATACTAGAAAAACAGAATCCTCTTTGGCTTATTGTCTTTATAAAAGGAAATATTTCCAATATTGACAAAATAATTGATTTTTGGAAAGTAAGAATCATTATATTTATACACCACGTGAAATATACATGAATGCCAACTTTGTGTACTAGTGTGGATGAATTTGGGAATGATCATATTCTACACAGAATACATAATTACAGAAGTCGTGTGAGCTAATATCTGGATTTCTGCATTGTTTATGCATTTTACTGAGGTTTTCATGAAACGATAGGAAACTTTACGCTGTGTCACTTGTCTTTATGAATTCAGGATGTAGTTTCTCTAAAGTTTGATCATTAGAATATCAGCAAAACTGGGATAATACAAGAGGGGTTTTTAAGCCTAGTTTTGGTGAAAAACAGAATTGACAGTTTTCCTCCTATAGGCACAAAACATCTAAATAGATGAATTGATGGAAATAAAGAACTCAAACCTGTTGTTTCTTGTTGCAAATAGACTAGAAAAAGAAAAAAAAATCAATTTGGGAGGAGGACACAATTGTCCCTTTCATAACAAATTATCTGAAAATGATCTGGAATATCCATGAAATTAACTGAGAGCCCTCTTGACTTTGACATTATATGCAGAACTTAGGAAGTCACGGTGGACCAGTGAACTTGGGCTGTGGGAGCCTGCCTGTAAACAACACAGGTGTTTAGTTTTGATTTTATAGTTTTTGTTTTGTTAATACGTGGTCCAGTAACCTCAGAAAAGCAGCCAAAAAAGAGAGGAACCTAAAAGTGTTCTGGTGAATTAATTTCTCAAAATCATAGCTGGTTTTCCTGAAAGCTTTCTTATCCAGAGGTATCTAAATCAGGAGGCAGCTCAAAGGAGCAGGATTATGAGAGCAGAATCTCTGTGGCCTCCTCTGTTTGTTGTTGTCTTGTTTCCAGGAAAAAATCCTACAAATATGATGTCAGCTCTACTCTGTATGAATTAGGCACTGACGTAGGTTCTAAAGACAAAAAGACACGTTAGACAATCTTAAGGACAAAAAGACACATTAGACAATGTTTTTGTCCTTGAAGGCTTTTTGTCCATCCTTTTCTTAGACACTATTTCCCAACATAAACGTTATAGAATGACTATTTATCAAACTTAACTCCCTTTAAAGCCTTCTGTAAGGCTCTCCTTTATCCATTATAAATGCAAAATAAACACCTGCCTTTTATTTAGGATTCTTAGGGATTCAAAGCTATCTGGGGCAATACTGACCTCATGTCTCCAACCCAGTTGGTCACTTCATCAACACAACCTCAGTGTTTCCCTTATTTTTGAAGAGAGGTGGGAAGGTTGCGAAAAAAACATAAAGCTTCTATCCCCAGAAGTGACATTGAGGTATGTTCCTCACCTTTAAAATAGAATACACATAGAAGACTGAATGTTTTAAGATTGATGCCAAAGCTTACATACTTGAAATTCAGTCACCCATGAGGAATGCCTGAGGCTGTTGTATCTAGATAAATACCCACCCTTTTTGTTCCATATGTTGTTTACGTGAAAAGGTAGACAATGTTGCACATTTCCCATGTACATGTTTCTTATTTTTCCAGAGCCTCAAAAGCTTCTTGTGTGTGAGAAGTATGTACAACTATATACTTCTATTTTCCACCAGCCATCCCAAGCCTGTAAAGAACTGTTATTTAATAGTAAATACATGTGACAGTGATATTATGGTTCACGCTGAAACTAGACGGAGAGAGGCCATTTTATTTGTCAGAATGGGTCAGGGACCAAGGAGAGATGTGAACCCAAGCCTCTGCAAAACTATCCATTTTATCCATATTCTTAAGGGTGATGAAGTGGAAAATGAGTTAGGAAATAGGAAAAAGTAGGCAAGGATGGGGAAATTAATATTGAAATCAAAATCATGCTACCCGCGGGCCGCTGATTTGACCCACGGGGCTCCGTTCACCCCATTCCCGCTGCAGCCTGTTCCCGCATTTCTCACCAAGAATCATTTTACTTGGGAGAACCCTCTGCAGAGAGAAGCTAGCAGGAGTTTGCACCTGGCAGTCATACATTATGTACCTAATGAGCAAATGAAATGTTTAATAACTGTACTGTGAAAATAAAGCTTAAAACAGTCAATTCCTGCTGAGGATGCTTATCTACACCTGATGCACGCGGCTGGGCCATCTCAGATCTTCAGCTTCATTTGTATTTTTATCCCCTCAGTGGGTCCTGCTGAGGAGAGTAACATTAAAGCCAAAGCAATGCTCACTTAATTAGTTGTATACCTGTGTAGACCCATTTATTTAGCATATTGACATCATGTGTTCTACCTAAGGGTCGCCTGAAACACTTCTTCAACATGCACCCTGGGTAGGGGAAAATCTATAGTGGTTTCAGATGGAACATTTGTAAATTTAAATTTTTCAATTAATCATGGATAATGTAAACTTGCTGTAATTTAAACTGCCTATTTTTAGTTGAGCTGTCTGTTAGTTTGAAATAAAAAAGCAGAACGACCATAATTGTTATGCTTTTTATTAATAACTTTAAGAGAAAATGATAGAACATTTTTTTTTTTTTTAGAAAGTACTGGTTTAACTCATAAGTTACTGTAATTGGATTTTAAGGATTTATTGGCTGGAGATTTCTTTCAATTCTTTTTTTTTTTTTTTTTTTTTTTTAACCATGGATTAACTAGTGCTTCCTGAAGCTTAAGGAGAGCAAAGAAATCCACATGTAAAGTTCAGTATGGGTAGAATAGCTGTATTCTCCTTCCTTGTAGAATGTTATAGTTAATAGCTTAAAGATTAAATTTTTTGACCTTTATAGCTATAAGGAAATCGAGACCCAAAGAAAGTAGGCTGCTAAGCCAAAGTTACAAGACTTTATGACTTGTTCTTTGAAGTCCCAGTTAGGACTCTTCCTCAATATGTAAGTATTTATTTAAACACACATTCTGTGCCTAGAATTTATTGTGTAGTATATATATATATATATATATATATATATATATATATACTTTTTTTTTTAACTATCAAGGAAAAAAAAGTAATACAGGAAATCACAAACCTTTTGTCATGAAGACCAGCTTGGTCTTCAGGACTGGGGACCCATCCACTCTCAAGGGCCTGTCTGTGAAAGACAATGTTTCAGAGCCACGGTGCCAACCCTCTCACCACTCACTTGCTGCCCCCCTCAGCCTTGTTCACATCCTCTCCAGAAGTGACACAGTGCTCTTGTTCACACCTGAAAGTTGTTCTTCATATTCCGAAGTGATCACAGAGGATCATGACTGCCAGGTTAAGATTATATTAAATTAGTGGCTGAAAGCCATGAAAAGAGTTCTTTTAACTTCTGTCTTTCATTTGCTTTTGCTTTGATATATTGCTCTGATAAAACTCAGAGAAGTTTCATTGAAATTTTTTGTGTGTTTAGACCAATCATTAACATAAGCTCAGTTCTCCCAAAACAAAGAAGTAAATATGCAGACTTCTCTGGTGGTTACTCCCTAGATCTACAAAGAATAGGAAAAAACTCTCAAAAGCTCTATCATTGCTCAACATTGAAGAACAGAAGTTTAATTCCCTGGTGTAAATGCTCTTTCTAATTCTTACTGTTCCCATTAGTTCTTTGGGAAGATAGGATGGTAGTTCTCTTTCAGTGAGTCAAAACATCTCTGAGCCCAACAAAGGCTACCATGCCTTAAGGCGGCCATGATGAGGAATGAGCACACAGAGACTGGGGGGGACCAGGGCCGCAAGAACAAAGCTGGCTTTTAAACTGGTTTCTGAGGACATTGTGAAAAAGACCAAATTGGGGGCGCCTGGGTGGCTCAGAGGGTTAAAGCCTCTGCCTTCGGCTCATGACCTGAGGATCCTGGGGTCCTGGGATCGAGTCCAGTGTCGGGCTCTCTGTTCAGCGGGAAGCCTGCTTCCCTCTCTCTCTGCCTGCCCCTCTGCCCACTTGTGATCTGTCTCTCTGTCAAAGAAATAAATAAAATCTTTAAAAAAAAAAAAAAAGCCAAATTGCAGCAGATAAATGTGGCAATGACAACCTCAACCCTGTTACTGAAATCTAGGAAGGTTCAATATGAAGGAATGGCCTCAAATTAAATGGTGCCCCAACAATCACAATTCATCAGTAAGTGAGAGGCAGCAAGAGGGTTCCCCCAGTGTCATCTTCAGATTGCACTGAGCTCCCAGCTGCCACTCTCTAAGACGATGCTAAGTGATTTACCCTGCTTTCTCACTTGGCCATAGCTCATGCCATGAGACTGGTGATTTTATATAAAGATGTTTGCTTGATTTCAATGGTGTAGAAAATGGATTCAGAATTTTTTAAAAGATTTTATTTATTTATTTATTTGACAGAGAGACAGAGAAAGAGAGAGCACAAGTAGGCAGAGTGGCAGGCAGAGGGAGAGGGAGTAGCAGACTCCCGGCTGAGCAGGGAGCCCGATGCAGAGTTCGATCCCAGGACCCTGGGATCATGACCTGAGCCCAAGGCAGCCGCTTAACTGACTGAGCCACCCACATGCCCCGGATTCAGAATTTAACCAAAGGGGCAAGACACTGGTAGGGTCTCCAGCATAAGGTGAAGGATTAGAGGCACGATGTCTGGTCCTGTGGAAGGATGGGGATGCAGACTAGAAAATCCAGATGGGAGCCACTAACACATAGTGAACTACAAGTACATAAGTAAGGAGAGAAGCTCACCATGGGGAGCTTTTAAGGACCTAGTGTTCACCAGTGTCCAGGCTTGAAACATCGGTGGTTCAGAGTAGAAAATGCTGAAATCTACCCAAATGCAAACGTAGCATAGGAACAGAGTTAATGCCCACCGAAAACCATGCGCATCAGCTTTTGAATAGAGCATGTTTTCATAGAAGTCTTTGTTTTACAACATCTGTTCCCCTTTACTAAAGGGCAGTTTTGAAACCAAAGTTATCTTTTTGGCTACTGGTAACTCTCCTAAGAAATGTGCCTCACAGTCTTTTCTTAATGCCCCATCCAGGAAAAGGAGAAAAAAATATTTAAGACCATAAAATACCTCAGGAAAACTCTGCTAATGAACTCTAAAAACTTTTCAAATTCTTCCCCTAAACTGGAATTTTATTGAAATTAATTTGACCTTCATCCTTTGATCTCCAGGGACCTTGGTGTTCTGTTCAGCAAAATAAAGAGAAGGTCACTAGATGAACTCCAAGAGCCCTTAAGGGAATAGCATTCTGAATTTCTTTGAATCTGTGAATATTACTTGAGAAAAGGCAGTCACTTGAGGTTTAAACACTCTGTGTGGTCTTTGAAGCCAAGACAATGTCTTTAGTTCTTTTTGTAAAATGCAGTGTCTTGTATATTGTTCAACACTCAGTAGGCTTCGAATGTGTAAGTGTTGCCTGGACACTAGAGAAAATCAATTATAATGATCTTCTTTCTAATAGGTCTGAGTTATGGTACTCTCTAGGCATACTTGCATTGTACTGTAATACTTTAAGTATTTTAGATACAGTATAATACACTGTGGATCTGCCCAAGTGCTTAGGATCCAGGACACAAAACACAGCATTAAAATATACTTTTAGAGAGAAAACTGTAATTTTTCCACATGCAAAGCTACAAAAGAGATAGTCAAATAAATAGGGAATTTTACAGAACACTCTAAAACAGTCTTTATTTTTGTATGTTTCCTGACACCAGGAGAAGTCAATGACATAGGCAGAGCTTATTATTTCCTACATAATTATGTAGGAATTATTTCCTACCTATTATTTCCTACATAATAAGCTCTGCCTTTGTCATTGACTTCTCCTAGTGTCATTCTCTTTGTAGATAACTATGTTAAGGTGAATTGATTTACAATATGTGTTAGATATACACTGCTTGTGTTTAAGAGTTAAATTGTCAATTTTTCAGACATAATTTAGTTTATTAAAAATTTTAAAGCTGGGGGAGTCTGGGTGGCACAGTCCATTGAGCATCTGACTCTTGGTTTTGGCTCAGGTCATGATCTCAGGATCACAAGATGGAGCCCCAGGAAGGGTTCTGAGCTCAGTGCAGAGTCTGCTTGAGATTCCCTCTTCTTCCTTTACCCCTTCCTCTCGTGCTCACTCTCTCTTTCTAAAATAAATACATAAATCTTTACAATATATATGTATAAAATAAAAATTTTAAAGCTAAAACTTTTTAAAATAAAATAGATTTCATAATCAAGAACACCTAAGTCAAAATTGGAGCAAAAGTAAATACATAAAAACTATGTACAGAAATCTGTGTTTTTAAAATGCACTGACTCAAATATAGGAAAGGAAGAGGTAGCTCATGGAATGTTCTAAGAGAAGCAGCTTTCCATGGCAATAAAGTTTAACTCCAGTTTAAGCAGAACATGGTGAACATTCTAGAAGGGAAAATAAGCATAATTCAAGAAATGGAATTCAAAGTAGGGGTTCAATAGATTCTCAGGCTTCACCAGTCCTCTATGAAAATTCCTCTTTAAACTTTGTGCTTTCTCTTCAGTGATTATCTACAATATTAATGTGAATTACACATATTGGAGCATCTGGAGAGCCATTTTATATCATCACTTTGCCAGGGGTTTTAGTTCCTGCCTCTGTATTTGAGTTTAGAACCAAGTTAACTCCAGGAACACTGCATTTCTAGTCAGAAGCTACAGAGAAAATGATGGAGGTAGACTTAATATACAAAGAGTTTGTTAATACCCAACGAAGACCAGCTGGCATTACATTCTCCGAAAGAAACAAGGTTTTTCTCTTAATTCAACCAGAGGAACTTGGTAGTCTTAAACTGAGCACATAAGACAAACCCAAAATGACTTTTGCCATAGCAGTCTGTACCCATTTATATGGGTGTTTTGTTTTAGCCAAACCAGCTCACCCATCATATTAAACTAAGGATGTTAATCCCAATTGTGCTATTTTTATAGGACTTTGCTATTTAATTTTAAGTGTGATTTGGTCTTATAGCACAGTATAAGAATTACAAGTTTATAAAAGCTAGGCCACATATATTTAAATAACATTGTAATAAAAGTTTAAATCAATGCTGGAATTTATTAGAATGTTGTTTTCCCCTTTATGTTAAAACCCTATTCGACCATGATAAAATACAAAACAATATAATAAATAGTTTCTATTCTAAAGTTACATATAGTCTTTGAACTAGATTTCATGTTCTTTTACATTGCTTCTTCAAAAAGCTAACTTAAATTGAATAAGCTGGATCAACATATTAATGGTAAGTCCTTAATTTGCTCAGTGGTGTTAGATAGATCTTGATAACAAACCTGCCTGCCCTTTCCTAAATGTGTGAGGCTGAGTAAGTTACTTCATTTCTTCTCTCCACTTTAAGATCCTCATATGTTAACTGAAAATTAGCATAATGTTTTGTCAATTAAATATTATTAGTAGCTTGCCCTCTTTGAACAAGTTATAGGAACCAGCCCCTTTAATTACATAATCTTATTTAAACCTCACAAATTATCATTTCCATTTTACAGAAGAAGAAACAGGCCAAGGGAAGTTAGGTCAGTTGACCAAGGGATTACATGGCTAGTACATAGTTGAGAGTTCCAGGATCTGAATGTAGACTAGACTGATAAATCCCAAATTCTTCCCCACTATGTTTTTTGGCCTGAAATGACTTAAAGTACTGACCATAGGTCTGGAGCTTATGGACACTCAGTAAATATTTCCTCTCTTAAAGAAAATGATTCACATTTCTCCTCTTTCTATATTTCTTTTCATCTGAGCTACCAAGAACTTAAGATCACCCTCTAGTGATAAATCACTCCAACTGCAAACTTTGGAATTTTAAAAGTGAAAGAATAGAAGTATGAAGGAATTCATGCTAGGCCAAATAAATATGAAAGTATGAGAAAAGGTGCTATGTTATGATTTATCATTATTTTGCCTAGCATATACCCAACTGTTGACCTCTTAGACTGTTCCCATTATTTTTTTCCAATAAACAAATGCCCACAATTTTTTGATTGTAAAATAACCTCTGAGTTCTGTTAATTAGAATTAAATTTATAAAATTATGATCAAAACAAAACATTTTCCCCAAAATATGTAGTAATAGACTACTGGGATCACTAGAACTCAAATGTTATTTTTGATGGTACACAAGAACTCAGGCAAACTTCTTTCCATGATTTAATTCAAATACCCTCTGTGCTGAGGTTTTGGTTACAAAGCTAAGAATGACAAAGTCCGTTAATTATGTGAGGTATACTAGCTGATTCAATAAGCCTTCATAAACCTTTATTTTATGCTATAAGGACAAATTATATTACTGCTATAAGCTAAGCAGGATTTATAAGCAAATTTCAGACCCAAAAAGAAAAGATATCCATTGTTTCTAACAGAAATGTCATGTAGTAGAAAGTCAGCAATTCCTACAAATTATTTTATTGAGAGAAACTATACTGATCACAACAGAATAATATCTTTTTTTTTTCTTCCAAAAGAGAATTAGGAGTGAGATCCTATGAGGTTAGCCAGTAGGACTTATTTTTACTATAACATCTAATAGTCATTTATAGATCAAGAGTGACCATCTCTTTTAATGGGACAAATATTCCTGTTAAACAATTTAGGCTTTATTTGGGCAAGCTAGCACAGGGCTTTTTGGCCCAAAGCTGGGACTGGCACCAAATGAGTTCCACTGACAATTTGTAGGGTGTGATGAACAGTCTGGAGCTCCCAGGCAATCTTTCACATTGTGATTTGGAATCCACTTGAAATTACATATGACTGGTAGAGCGTCGTCTGGAGAGGTCTAATCAGAATTTGTCTTCCATTCAGTAGAAATAAAATGAGCCCGTTCATTGTGTCATAATTCATCTCTATACTCCAGAATGAACAATAACCCAAAATCAATGCCAACCCACTGGAGTTGGCTTCCACACTTGAGAGATTGTTCCCCAGAATGTTTTATACATCACTTTCCTCACTCTGTGTTTTCTATTTCAGGGCCTACTCTTCCCAAGACTCATGTTAAGACAGCCTCTCTTGGGTTGGCTGGAAAGGCAAGATCTCCTTTGCTTCCTGTATCTGTGCCCACAGCCCCTGAAGTATCCGAGGAGAGCCACAAAGCAACAGAGGACCCAGCCAATGTAAGGCCATCCTTGAAATTTATGCTGCATCAGGTGAAACAGTGACAGCTGCTATACTTAAAAAGCAGTCTTACAACTCAAGCAGACTACTAAAGAATGTGTGACTTTATATACCTACACATCTGTATATGTCTATAGATGTATATATGTATTCCTTGCAATGAGTTGAAATACCTCAGCATTTGTCCACATATAGGATGATTCTTTTAAACAAAACAAAAAATAATAATAACAAAAAGCTATACTCTGAAGACTTTTCTAAAGTTATCAGATGTGTCACTTCTAAAATCATACAGTAGCCTAGACATAGAGAATCGAAAAGAAGAAAATACAAAGTGAAGAAATGAAGATAGGAGTTTAAGAGGAAAAAAGAGAAGGAACAGACATATTTAGAAAATAAGAGAAAATTTAGTTATTGGAGAGAAAACATTTGCTAACTAGAGAAAAAAATTAAAATGTGATCAAATTAGAAAACTCAGAAAGACAGTCAACGGAGACAAAAAAGAAAATCTAAATTTTGAGAAAGCAAAACAGTTCTCTCCAAAATGGATTATAAAAGAGATTTGAAGAGATATTGCCTAAAGGCAAAGATTTAGAAACCTTTGCAGTGTTTCTGAATATAATTCAAGAGAAAGTATTTAAAAGGAGAAAAAAGAGCTATCATATCATATACATTGAAAAATCACAGTGGAAGGGGAGATAAAAAGATGAGAAAAACAAGTTAGAATCATCTCATTTGAATGAACAATAAATTTTTTCTTGACTTTATTGTTTTCAGTTCTGCAAGGACAAGGTATTATTAAGGACATGGAAACCAGGGAATCTGGATATATGTATGTGTGTGAGTGTTCGGCAGAAGTATATTCCATGATTAATATATGTTTTGTATACTTTAAAAAGATTCAAATTTATAGGAACCTATTGCACTACTTTGTCAGGATTTGGCTATAGTTAGTACAATATTTGTTTAGTTTCAGGGTTGTTGGCCATATCTCGTCATCTATGTAATGTATCTCATCTCAAAAGGAATTATGTCAGGTAGCCTATATTTGTATATAAGGTTGGTCCTAAAGAGTGACAACCAAAGCTATATAATATTAAAAGCAATAAGATTGTATGTTAAAGGATACACAGAAATAGGGCAAATAAACTAGATCAGCACTGCCCTATAGGAATATAATGTGAACTATATGTGTAATTTTAAATTTCCTAGAAGCCACATTAAAAGATGTAAAAATAAATGATATTTTAATACTATCTTCCATCTAACCCAAAATGATAGTATTTCCAAAATACTATCATTTTAACATGCAATAAATACCAAAAACTTGTCAAAAAGGTATTTTACATTTTCATACTAAGTGTTCAGAATCTGGTGTGTATTTTATACATATAAAAAATATTTCAATTCAGACTAATCACATTTCAGAAATCCAGTAGCTGCACGATGCTAGTAGTTGCTGTGTTGGACAATGATAGCTAGATAATTTAAGAAAAACAACCCAAACCATAGTTAGGAAACAAGTTACCAACGGATCACATCCCTTCAACCTCTCCCTTCATATGTAGACCAATCTTTGAGCCAAACTGGCTAGTTTTCCTTCCCCATTAAGCACTGGAGATTATGTGGTATATGACCACTCATTGGTATGCAGAGATTTCTATAAAAAGGAAGCATTTTCTGCATATTTAATGTCATGTATTCTGAGCTGTTTCCTTAGTGGCTAGAGAAAGTTGGTGCTCATCACTCAAATACTCTCCAGTGGTGTGCTCTGCTGATCAATGGTATTTATTTGGCAGGATTAGATACACATTCTGACTAGGTAGTGAGTAATGCTTTCTCTCCTACACAGAGCTACGACTCAGGTCTCATTGTTTCAATAACTTAATCAAATTAGTGACCAAGAATAATCAAGTAGGACAGGTTTGTATTAGTCAAAATAAAGAGTATGTTGAGAAAAGAAAAGAAAAACTAATATTTATCGAGCAGGTAACACCCACCAACACTGACTGATTAAATCCTCCCAGTATTAACCTGAATACTTGCCTCATTGAATCCTACACAATAAGGCAAACTTGTTACTCCCATTTGACACCTAAACAGACAGACTCAAAAAGAGCAAGTATACGAAAGAGCTGGGATTCTAATCAATACCACAGCCTTATTTTCCCCACTGGCGAGCCATCAGAATTACTTGGGAAGTTTAAAAAGAGAAAGGTTCTGTGGGGTGCCTGGGTGGCTCAGTGAGTTAAAGCCTCTGCCTTCGGCTCAGGTCATGATCCCAGGGTCCTGGGATCGAGCCCCGCATTGGGCTCTCTGCTCAGCAGGAAGCCTGCTTCCCCCTCTCTCTCTGCCTGCCTCTCTGCCTACTTGTGATCTCTGTCTTAAAAAAGAAAAAGAGAGAGAAAGAGGGAAGAGATTCTAACCATCTTATATTAACTGCATCAGAATTCCTGAGGACAACAATGGGGATATCTGTTCCGTGATAACTAATGATCTTATATTACTAATAACCTGATTCTCATGGCTGCCAGTAAGAGTTCTAGAGAGTATGTTCACTAACACTTCCAAGATTTCCTCAGTTCAACCTCTTTGTTGTATCCACCAATCAAATGTGCTAGAAGACTGCCTTTACAATCATGCATATAGGCAACTCTGGTTTGGGGTGAGAATTTTGTTTCTACGTACAAACTGAAGTCATACTCCTCAGGCCTTTCATTGGTCAAGGCAAACAAAGCCCATCAAACTTCCACATACAAAAATATACCTACATTGTGTTATGAAAAAAAAAAGGAACATGGTGATATCCTGTTCAGATCCTGCTGGGTGACCCACAGGAAAGAAAAAGGAGTATAACACATTGAACATGTACCATGTGCTGGTCACTGTGATAGTCACTACACAGGCCTGCTCAGGATAGCTATGAAATAGATGACCATCCTCATTTTATAGCTGAGAAGAGCTGTGGATCAGAGAGGCTCACTAACTTATCTGAGACCACACAGTTCTATGCTGGTAGATAGAACTTGATGTGAAATGAGACTTTTTGTTTGTTTGTTTTGTTTTGGATGAAAGCTTTTCCCTCAACACAGGGATGGTTAGTGAAACACGAGGCAATCATTCCTCTCATCGTTGCCTCTTTCATTACCAGCATCTTCATTTAGTGGATTATATTCCGAGCACAGCCTCTTGCTTTGGCTGTGGGCCACTGTGTCATGGTTGGTAATACAAAGTAAAACAACTAGATGTGGCCACTGCCTTCATAAAAGGGGGTATCGGTGTTCACCTGGCCTGACTCTTTCTTCTTGTTCTTTCTGCAGGTATATGAACAGGATGATTTGAGCGAACAAATGGCAAGCTTGGAAGGGCTAATGAAGCAACTTAATGCCATCACAGGCTCGGCCTTTTAACACATCTTACCCAGCTGATGAGGTGTATTTTCCGGGAACTTTGCAGCATACCAATTACCCATAAACAGCACACCTGTGTCCAAGAACTCTTAACCAGTGTACAGGTCAACCATCAGGACCACTCAGTTATGGAAGATCCTGAAGCAGTTCAGAAAGAAAGATCATCCCTTCTTTCATAGGCATCAGGAATTTCACAATGATTACCATGGGGTCCCTACACAAAAGCAAAGATACATCCTCACTGCAATGTCAAAGCTGAAGCTGCTAGCCTAGTCCTGGGTCTTTGCCACTGCAGTGACCACGCTGTCATAACTAAAGTTTGGGTTTTCCTTCACGGAGGCCTGTCATTTCCTTTCTGCGTAGGTCTAGTCTTACAAAATGCAAGTGCATTACCGAAGCCTGTACCATGCCATCGCATATCAGTGCGAGCTCATTATTTTGTTTTCAACTTCAAAGTACAAAGCACCCACAGAAATTCTCTCGCCACATAGCACCAAAGGATTGGATGTTTTCTTGACAGCACAAAAAGTAAATAAGTAAACAAAAGGCAGCGAATGCTTATGTTTTGTAACTCAGACATTCGTCTTGCACAAGTGGTGGATATTAGCCAGTGGCTGTAAAATTCACCCAGTTTAGCAAGTATTTGTAAATCCACCCTTGGTTAATATTTATGTCTGGAGAATAGGAACATAAAAATCTGCAACTAGGGGCATCCTGCCAGCAGCAGTCTGTTTCCTGAAAGAGGATACAATATGCAATCTTCTCAGACACACGGTAATTACATGCTTAAGCTTGTAATAGACACTTTTCAATTTGGGTGGCTTTTGTGCCATATCACACTGTGATGATATTTCAAAGCTTCACCGTGGCCATCTTCCTCAGAAGTCTGGCCGGAAGAGCTCCCCTCCCCCACTTCATCCTGTCCATCCCTGAGTTCTCCTTGGCAGCCAGCCTTGGGCAAGGTGGCCAGCGTCACATACCGCTTGGCCTCCTGACCTTCGTCCCTGTCACCCTCTGTGGAAACGGCAGACTCCCTGAGAACAGGCCCTGAGGAAGGGAAGGAAAGTGGAAGGCAGTTTCAAACAGTACCTACTCTTGTGTGACGTCACTTCCGCCAACAGGCTCCTCACTGACTCAGAGGGGGCAGCATTGGTCATTGGTGGCCACCAGGCCCTGTTGTCAGGGGACCCTTCTACACTATGCCTGCCCAGAGTCAGAGAGGCGCAGAGCGGAAGGTGCCGCTTGACCCTTCTGATGCATTATAAATCCAGTGGCTGCTTTTCAGAGCTGCATCTTCATTGTGAACTAGAATTTTAAACTTCCAACGCCATGTTTATCTACGGCTTGGAACTAGGTGACATTAAGAACATTTTGTGTGCACCCTTTTAGTTTCTGAATTTCCAGCTGCATTTGGAGTTAATCCCTGTTTATGCAGCTGAATTGCCAAAAGGGAGCTAGTTTGCATATTTATCAGTTAAGCAACTTGAAAACCCAGTAAGAGAGTTTCAGCTGAATTATTCCTTTCAGCTCTGTCTTTGATTTCAAGCTTGAGTAGGTCATAATTTTAAAAGAGCATGGAAGGGATAGGATCTTTACAACCTAATAGCTCCTTTTATTAGGTGGGTAATTATATATGAATCCCTGAATAAAATATTTTGAGCAAAATGGCACTGTAACAGAAGTAATAATTCAGATTATTTTTTTACAGTTTTATGTCGGGAAGGAAATCTGATGTCAAAGAGAGGGCTTGTTCAAATGGTTCATTAGAAAGTCCGGTCCATTTGTGAAATTGTTCCTTCAACAAGAGTGCTTATTCAATTTGCTAAGATTTTCTTGAAGTTCTTCTGAAGAGCTATGTGACGTTATTCTATGGGGCAGATGACTCTTCTTCAAAATCTGGGCACTTAGGTAGACAACCCTCCACTGACCAGGAACAAGGCATTTCCTAATATAATACTGAATCTTGCCAAAATAATTCATGACTTCAGAAAATGTTCACTAGGCTAGCTTTATCCTCTCGAGGTCCTAGAATGCTAGGACCATTTCTAATGCTGATAAGGACGATTCTCTGATAGTATTTGTTATCCAAGGAATGTCAGCCTGAGTGCTCTGTTTGGAATGGGCTACAAATCTCAAATTTCAGATTGAGTCACATCTTCAATCTGTAGACTGTATCTGGACAATCAAGAGAACTATCATTCTTCACAAAATCCTCGATGACTCTAGTCAAAGTCACAGACCTTAACAAATAAAAGTTTTTAAAAAACTACATGAAAATATGCATTATTTGTTTTCAGCAAGAGGTACATTTCTGGTGCATGCTCTTGGAGCTTTCTTCATTAAAGAAATACAATGGATTATTTTAGTAATTGGTAATGCTAATAACTCTTTGCTTCATGCCTCAAAGATATAGTAGAATCCATTTAAATTCTCTCAAGAGACTCTTGTTTGCTTTACCCAATGATTTTAATATGCAATGACTTTGCCACAACTTTTGTAAAGCTCTGGTCCCTACTCAGAGCTCACATATGTATGTTGCCTGCTCAAGTTTTCAGGTAACTTTTTAATTTCCCAGTCTTCTGATCTGTTGACAAGAAGCAATCTGTGAAGACTGCAAGATAGCCTCTATTTTGTTCCCACTCCGAACCTAGTTCATAACATACAGGGCTCTTTAAGCTCATAAATCTCTCTGACTCCCATAGGGCGATACTTGACAGCCAACCAGCAGTTCTGCCACCAGGATCATTTCTCCCTGAAAAAGAAGAAAATAAAACTTGGCAGGGTATGCTCAGGCCTCCCCTGCACTGGGCTGAACTGTCAGGCAAGAGCCTCCTCTTGAAAAAGTTTAGTATTTTTCTTTTGTATTTCATACCGATGAGAAAGCTATTTTTCTTTCCTCTAGAAATTTCTGCATTTGTTAAACTCACAAAAATGCAGACAGCTCAAAATGCATAAGGCATATTTGGAGGATGCTCTAGCCAAAAGTTAAATATTTCTTACTGATTCAGATTCAGTTTAAAAAAAAAAAGAGAATCCTACATAAAAATTCATACAAAGAGTTACCTCTTTATAAAAATAGTGCTATAAGCTTCCAGAATACGTAAACAATGGTACTTCACATTTGGGTATTATAAAATGCACACTCAGTTGAACAATCTGGAATAAAAAAATTAGCAGAGAGAAATAGGTCAAGCCCAGGGATATAAGAGGTGAATTTATTGAAGTTTCCCATGAGGGATTGGATAGAACATTGTTCTCTTCAAAATAAGGGGAGCTTGAAATGACACACGTTTGGTCCTCTGCCTCAACAGGAGCTATGAAGGGAGAGTGGCCCAGCATTCATGTGTCATTCCCATCAATATCTGGAAACTTTAAAGTTTGGCACTTACAGCTTTTCCAATAAAGAATCTCTAAGTATAGATCTTTCTGGAAACCTGCCATAGTCTGTGTTTGGAGATGGTTGCTCATTCTTACCCACCCTTTAGATACATTTATCTGTTGACTTTATTTAGAGGAACATCTAAAGTCTTCTCCAATTTAAGAGAGGGTTTCATATGGCAGCTGGACTATAACTCCAACAACAACAAAAATGTCACCTCTAAAGAAATCACCTTACCTTTTCATATGAAATTGTATCCCAGACTCTGACTTCTTGTGGTTTTATAATTTCCATCTCTCGTCCATAAGAGAGAGAGAATAGAAAAAATTCCCTAGTTTTATGTGTGTTTAGAAAAAAAAAATCATCTGAATTTTTGAATAGATGTGAAACAAGGTTGCTTTCCCTCCCTCAATCGACTAGTTAACTTCATACAATCGCTGAGTGTCCTGGAGGCCAGAGGCGAACATCCCTCGCCTGTTCATAACCATAATATAATACAGAGCCCATAACCTAGAAGAGCTTCAGAACAGGCATACACACACATCTGCCATCTCTTTCTCTAAAACTACTTTCAAAGCAATGTTTTACTCTTCTGTTTTGTCTATTTCTCTAGTGACTTTCAGAAATAACTTAAATATTGCACAGAAGAGCTTTTCACAGGATTCCATGGCTTTAAATTACACTAGCTACTTAGAAAATCATAGATATTTTGTGTGATATTCCATCCCAATGAAAAATATGCATTCCTGTGCCTCAGTGTACTTTGCTATCCAAATACATGCTTTCAAGAGGTAATGATGAAAAGAAATGCCTGAGTATTTTCCTGGTCAGTGAGGTTGCAGAAGAGACCAATACCATGCCCATATAAGCAAATAAATCTTACTTCTGTGCTCTGCATTGCCACCCTTGGGTAATGTTCATTTGGCGACTTCTGGCTGCACTCTCTGAAGGATTTCTTCTCCTGCTCTCAGTAGAGAGCCTTTGTACATGTCATCCTATAATTTTTTGTTGGCTGGAGAGCAACAGCTAAACTCTGCAAGATGTCACAGATGCATGGGCCAAGGGATCTCACTGTGTGCTGAACGTGTTATCTTCAGAAGCAAGAAAGGAATGTTGGAGAGGAGGAGAAAGGCTGTTTTTTATTATTGTAGGGTAAACCTGACAATTCTGACCTTGGTGAATTGTCAGCTTGTTTGGGGGATGGGTGGGTGGGTCCGGGGTGTACTTTTTATAAGTAATATTTAATTTATTATTTAGAGTGGCTTCTTTTTGGATAATTTATGATAAAAAGGGAGATCTGGTCGGAAATCTAGATACGGCTATTAAAGCTGCAGTGTTCCATATCTCAGAAGGACCACTTAGGAAATGAATTCGTCCATTGCTGAGTATGAGGATGCGTCCAGGCAAAGCCTCCGCTGAAGCAACATCAATACCACCTTCTCCCTTTCCAGGGTCATTCAAACAAGATAACACCAAATCTAAAATATTCTGCTAGCATTTTGCAGATCAATGCTACTCATTCTCTCAAAGGGCTTTGCAATTCAAATTGTTATTGTGCTAGTGGTAGGTTTATTTGGTAGAAATGGGTATACTACAGCTTTAACTAGCCTTAGTGGAAAAAGAAATTTTTTGTTGCTACAAAACACCTTTAAAAAAAAAAAGGTATTTTGAGCTTACAAAGAGTTTCTTTAAATTGTCAAGACTCTAGCATTGTTAACCAAATTAGACTAGTGATTGCAATATTTAAGTGTAAATCTTGTTCTATGAGAAAGGATACTTGCTTACAGTTTCAAACAATGACTGTTTCTACACACGATCTTGTATACTACCACACGAGGAAAAAAGGGGTTTTTGTAATCACAGTAGAACAGTCTCATATTCATTTTTTATAGAAATGTTATTCCAATGGTGCATTTTTTTGTTTAATAAATAAAGTTTTGATACAAAATTCTTTCTTCGAGTTATTTATATCAAATGACGGACACTAACAGCACCCAACCCTCCTCCCTGCCTGTCTGTTCTTATCCTCAGGATAGGTACTGCCTTCTTTGACATCTGCGGCAGAGGCTGCAGGTTTCTGCTGTATCCCCTTGGCTCCTTCTACCATATTCATGCTCGAGTCCAGAAGGTCTGCAATCCCAACAACCAACAGCCACGACTTTTCATTGGGGGGCTGCCTCAGGCCGCCAGAACCCACTTTGCCTGCACGCACAGGAGAGCTGGAAACCCCTGATCACACCTCAGCAATAGCAGTGGCATATTCTGGCCCCTTTGCCCCTGATTGGGACAATGTTGTGGTGTGACCCAACTTCCCTCTAGAGCTCCTGTGCGGGACTCAGCCAAAGTGACTCAGGGGAGACAGCGCTCCACAATACCGCACCCTAGACATGCTACCCTTGCTTGGCTTGCCTCCTTTCTCTCTTCCTCTTCTGCCATTCCTCTAATGGTCTCTCCTAGGATCACTTCATAATTAATCACTTTTACAAGGATCTTCATGTCGGGGTCCGTTTTGGGGGAAACCCAAGACAACACCCTTCTGTTTTTATTTCTGCTTGAAAAACACCAAGACCAAATAAATGCAATGCTCTCTCCATCCACCAGATACTTCATTCTTATGGCATCAAGAGCAGTGCTGGGGAGGCATATGCATTGAATGATATATTGCTATGAGTATTGGAAGATTAAGTTGGACATGTAATCTGTTCTCTAAGAGAAAGCCACATATTATTAAAAGTTTTATTAAGTCTTTGGGGCAAGCAGAGAACTACTCCGTAAGCTCTTTCTTGAAGGCAATGCATCCCAGGTGACAAGACAGATGGGGTTTCAAAGGTCCCCTAGATCTTCCTGCCTTTCTCAACTCATAATCATTGCACCTAAAGAAAAAAAATGTGCTGAAGATCACCAAGACCCTGGAGAAGTTGGAACCCTTGTGCATGCCCAGTGGGAATGTAAACTAACGCAGCCACTGTGGAAACCAGTAGGGTGGTTCCTCAAAAAATTAAACATAGATTACCAAATGATCCCGCAAATCGACTGTCCAAAAAAATCAAAAGCAGGGACTTGAACAGATATGTGGATACCTATGTTCATAGCAGCATTATTCACAATAGCCCAAAGATGAAAGCAACCCAAAGATGCATCAACAGATAGAATGAATAAACAAAATGTGGTCTATGCATACAATGGAATAGTACACAGCCTTTAAAGGAGGGACATTCTGACACATGCTACACATGGATGAAACTTGAAGACATTATGCTTTGTGAAATAATCCTGTCAAGAGAATACAAATAGTGTATAATTCCATTTACATGAGGTATATAGAGTAGTCAAATTCATAGAGACAGAGAGCAGAATGGTGGTTGCCATTGGCTAGGAAAATAGGGGGGTGGGGAATAATTGCTTAATTGGTATCAAGTTTCAGTTTGGGGGGATGAAAAAAGTTCTGGGGATAGATAGTGGCGATGGTTACACAACGTGAAAGTACCTAATATTACTGAACTGTGCACTTCAAATGGTTAAAAACGTATATTTAATGCTATGTATATCTTAGCACAATTTTTTAAAAATCTCCAAATTAGGATATTCCAGATCCATCTGCTATAAATGCTGATATTTACTCTTTGACTCCTGAAATATAAATACGTTAACACCAAAATGCTGAAGGAGACTGATATGCCAGAAATAGAAGCAACGTATTTACCACAGTCTATTTTCTCTCACACATTTTACACTACCATATTCAACGGAAGTAAGCATATCTTACAAAAGAATGCTGTGCTACCATAGAAGACTATCAAAGATGATTATTTCCAAGGAAAACTGGTTATATGAAGAAAAATAAAATGGATTACTGGTGTCTGACCTAAAGAGGAAAAGACTAAGAGATTAATTACTCTCTGCATTGCAAATATTTTTTATGGAAGAGATATTTGGAGCGGTAAAAGAATGAAATACCCTCTATATTAAATACCCTGTGATGCTATTGTTTGATAGATAGTAAACTGCATTAATATGTATGCAGGCGAGTTTAATAGGTCTGAAGGAAGGTAGAATGTCAGGGAGGTCCACCCAGAGCCAAAATCCAGAAAGTTTAACATTGCCTCTCTTCCATGGACATTTTCTTTTGTTTATTGATCACTTGTCTGTTTCATTTACTCTGAAGGACTTTAAGTGTGTACCTATAATTCTTAAAAATGCTTCCTGATCTCCATCCTATTATTCCACTTCCTCATTTCTTCCACTCATTACTCTTCTCCTAAACATTATTTGCAGCCTCTCAGTTACGTTCACACACTGATTCTGTATTTGTAAAACTAAATCTGTCTTTTCTTCCTCCAATAGTGGTTTTCATTCTGCAATTGTATTTTTAATTTCCTTGTGGCTCTCCCTTTTCTTACCTATCTCCTTCTGTACTTCACTTGTCTTTTTACCCCATCCTATTCTCTCTTGATTATATTCCCATTCTGTTTCATAGAGCCGGTATTTCTTTATACACTTGAAAAATGCCAGTTTTCTTTGAAAGAAACTCCTTCTGGTTTTGTAAAAGAATTATCCTGTAAGCCCATTATGTCTCAGGACTTCAGCCTACTCTTATCTTTATTTTAGATTTAAGTGTTCTTAATCTATTTATTTACTCTGAGATGAAGGGAAATCCATTCAGGTCAACGTGTTTCAGCTCTGTGTGTGTGTGAATGGCTCATGGCTCCATTTTATGACCGCTTGTGTTCTGTGAAGCTTCTTCCTGAGGTACACAGAGCCAGCCAGTCGTCCTCCACAAGTTCCAGCAAAGCTGCCACTGTCTCACTGGTTTTCATCTAGTGTCTTCCCTTCATCTCCCTGCCTCTGACATTGCCAACTGGAGTACACGAAAATGAGCAAAACTCAAGAAGAAACAGATGCCCCATCTCCTCTCTACCTCAAACTCTATGAACAATGCTGTAGACATGAGAAATTACTCAAGCTCATTAGTTCCTCTTTTATCCTTTGGGCCCAGTCCTGTTTGGGAAGTTTGTAGTAACAAATGAATGTAGTGGAGAGAGAGATCAGAGGGAGGAATAAATAATGGCTGTGTGCCTAAGGTTTTTTGAGGCCATGAGAGTGATACTGGCCTGGATCTCTGGCTGGTATATACTTGTCAACTGTGAACTAAAGAACCTTTTACAGGAGATCACTGGCAACATGGCAACGATGGTCCATCTATTGCACGTTCTTAACATTTTATTGGCCTTAGAGTCTGTGGGGGAAAAAAAACCCACAAAACTTCCTGAGTTCTGCAGAGAAGACCAGCTTTTCAGTAAGAATGCCTTCTTGTTCCATTTCTCCTTCCTCCTCTTTTTATTCATTTATTTTTTATTTATCTGCCATATTTATTTATTCTATTTACTTTTTATTTATTTGTCAGAGAGAGAGTACAAGCAGTGAGAGCAGCAGGCAGAGGGAGAGGGAGAAGCAGGCTCCCCGCTGAGCAAGGAGCCAGATGCAGGACTCGATCCCAGGACCCTAGGATCATGACCTGAGCCAAAGGTAGACGCCCAACCAACTGAGCCACCCAGGTGGCTCCTCTTTCTTCAATATCTGTTTTCTGATATTCCTCTGTTTTTTTCTTTTTGTCTTCCCCCTCTTTCTTCAAATATCTGTTTTCTGAGTCCCTAGATGTAATAAGGGGAAAGGGGGAAGAACCTTGAGGGGCAAATCTCCAGACGCCATTGTAATTGTTGAGCCCTAGCTATTTTTTTAAGTGCCTATGCTTTATACTACTTTCTGTTTACCCAAGCTTAACCTATATTTTATTTACCGATTTCTTATTTCTGTGTTGCTACATTATTTTTTCTTTCATCTGTGATTAATCTCTCTCCCTCACCTTAACTTTAGAAACTCATAATTTGATACAATAAATACTAAGCAATTGTTCCTGAGATAATCCAAATGTTCTCATTAGCAGTTCAAAAGATTTCTTGAAATAAATAACGGAAGTGTTGTTTTTTTTTTCCCCCAGATTCCTTTCGGGTTTTAATTAACATTCTTCTTTATAAAGTAATGACAGTCCTTTAATTTCCCTGTCTTTGCTAATATCTATTCTGATTCTTTATGTAAGTTTGACAAAATACCCTTTGGTAAAACAATTTTTCACCTTCTTAATACTTCTTAAGGATTTAATTCTTACAATATTTTTTGAATCTGTGGTAGATTCCCACTACTTTTCTTTTTACTCAACTGAAAAGTGTTCTTTGGTGTGAAACTCTCTTAGCAATGATGGCATTTTAATTTTGCAAATAAGATTCCTTATTTGTCATGGATTATTCCTCTTTCTTCCCTAAATCGGATGTTTAGAAAAATTAACTATCACATTTACTTCATAGAGATATTGTAGGCTTAAATTTAAATAAGGCAATGTAAATAAAGTTCTTAGTATAATTTCTAGTACTTGGCAAAAGCTTAATACATGCTACTTCTGTTCCTTCTGCCTCTGCACTAGATCTTTCCCTTTAAAATTTATGAACATTTTGATATGTTTTGAAAAATATAGATGGGAATAAAGCAAATTTGTGGTTTGGGAGTGGTTCTAACTTTTATGTATTATTTATAGCATGCATGCAGATGTCAAAAGCAGTTTGCCAAAGGATGGTACTGTTATAAAATAGTTTTCCTTTTTTTGACATATATATCCAGTAATTATTTAGTGCTTTCATTCACATGAAAGACATAATACTAAGGGAATCAATGAACCAAAGAATAAATCCATGCATCTTGTGTGTTTATACACTAACAAACAAGAAAAAAAGTGTCTGTCTCTATGTACATACATGGGGATACTTCAGATGAGACAGATAGTTTTAGATAGGTAAAGAAAAATTCCAGCAGATTACAGAGCATCAAACTAAGTTTGATAGAAGCCTCATAGGGAAGGTGGTATGTGGAAGAGCTTTAAATAATAAAAAAGACTAAAGTCTTCAGAGATTGAAAAGGGCTATTCAGATCAAAAAATTATATGAGCAAGTAGATACAAAAGTAAGAATTTATAGGACAAAAATGGAACTAAAAAGTGTCTTAGGGTTTTTTGTTAAGTATGTGGATTGTGGAAAAAAGTAGGAAGTATATTTACAAAGTCATGGAGTTATGTAATGGTGATCTAAGGTATTTAACTTAATTCTGTAACTTAATTCTGTAAATTAATTCTGTAATTTTAACTTGCCAAAGGATGGTACTGTTATAAAATAGTTTTCCTTTTTTTGAATTTTTTGAATTTCCTTTCTGTAAATTAATTCTGTAACTTAATTCTGTAAATTAATTCTGTAATTCTATTCTGAAAATAGAAGTTTTAGTTTTTCATTTGCAGATATCTATTGAATAATTGCTATGTACAAATGATTGAGCTAGCACTGGAAAAGTAGCAGTGACCAGTATGAATATGATTGTTGTCCTTATGAAGTTTATAATAAAAAGGAACAGAGAGGTGCAATAAGTGTAAGGAATAATATCAACTCATATTGTGATATAAAATATTATGTCTTTAGGAATTACCCACAATTGTTTTAGATAGGGAAAGACTTCCTCATAGAAGTAACATTTAAACTGAAACCACAGAATACCAAAGAGCCATCCATGTGAATATTGGGAACATAGAACATTCCAGAAAGAGGGGAAAACTGAGCCAAGGCCCAGGCTGGGAAAAGAGCTTGGCCTACCAAGAGCTAGGCAGATGGTTGGTGCAGTTGTATTTCACTGAGCAGGAAGAAAAATAGAATGAAGAAATTAAGGATTTAGAACTAGGCCAGATCATGCTGCATACTGCAGTGCTTGCTACCAAGTTTAGATTCCAATGGAAATAGCCAATTGAAGGGACAAAGAAGAGAGTTAAAAATCTGATTTATGTATATCAAGATAAAAGAAATGTGCACACTACCTCAGATTTGCAAGATTACATAGAATTTTTTATCATCTGTAATTGCTTCGGTCTCGCTCATGTTCCCAATTTTTAAAATATTCTTTTTTTTTTTTAAGATTTTATTTTTATTTATTTTACAGAGAGAGATCACAAGTAGACAGAGAGGCATGCAGAGAGAGAGAGGGAAGCAGGCTCTCCACTGAGCAGAGAGCCCGATGTGGGACTCGATCCCAGGACCCTGAGATCATGACCCAAGCCGAAGGCAGTGGCTTAACCCACTGCCTTAACCCAGGCACCCCTATGTTCCCAATTTTTATTGGGTAGTGAGCTGAAGTTCAATCTTGCCAATGAAAGGAGTCAATATTTCTTTTCCATTTAAAGCAGCTTTTTTTTTTTTTTTTACGATTTTATTTATTTATCAGAGGGGGGGGGGGAGAGCGAGCACAGGTAGACAGAGAGGCAGGCAGAGGCAGAGGGAGAAGCAGGCTCCCTGCTGAGCAAGGAGCCCGATGTGGGACTCCATCCCAGGACGCTGGGATCATGACCTGAGCCGAAGGCAGCTGCTTAACCAACTGAGCCACCCAGGCGTCCCTTAAAGCAGCTTTTTAAATGAATTTTTTCTGGATAAAGTCACTAAATTCAAAGTTCTAATTCCCTTCCACAACTTCATTTCTCTCCCAAAGTTCCCTACCCTCTCCAATCCTTCTCAAGATGGCTTCTGGGAAAGTGGGATGTTCTCATGTTGTGCTTGACCAAATATGGATTTTCTCTGCTTCCAGTGATTGACCCTTTATTCCATCTCATCTCTTGGATCCACTGGCCATTACCACCAAGGTTTGCATCTGGAGACACGGAGAATCTTTTCTCACAGCACAGTAGCATCCTACGATTCTCCTCACTGATTTGAGCCAATCTAAGCTCTTTTCTTGGCACTGTTAATTCTCTGAGTATCAGCCTTGTCTTCCACCTGGCCCCCAACTGGGTTATCTACTACCAACCTCTATTTAAAAGTCACTTCTCCTTCGCCCTTGATAATCCAAGGTCGACTCAACTCTCAATTTAAGTATCTCCTAAATGCTCTCTTCAGAGCATACTGAAATAACCCTTACTTGTTATATATAAGTACAATCGGTTTTCTTTCTGCCTAAAACAATAAGACACCACTTTTATCTGTAGTAGCGGCCAGCCTTCTGGGATGTTCGTTGGACACAACAAGAGTCCTCTGGTTTAGGCCTCATTCCTTACCTTCCTAGATTTCCTATTAGCCTTTGCTTCCTTGCCTCAGGGTTTTACCTTATAGAGGTGTGCCAGAACCCTTCTTAATATTAACTTCTTAATATTTTTATTTCTATTTGCATACTCTTGCCTGATGATATGCCATGTCTTGTCTAATAGAAACTTTCTGCTTACTCTTCAAGTCTGGTGAAAATTCTCCTTATGTAATAGCTTGAAAATCTTCACCATTTTTGTATTATATTAGCATCTTCATTTCCTCTGAGGCACTGAAACCATCTGGTCAATGGTTATGAGGCCACAAGCATCAAGGTTTAAAGTGAATAGCAATTTTATTAATTTAATATTTACAAGAATAATATATCAGATGTGTGTGTGCATGCACTAAAGATCAATCTGGCTATTGTTTACAGAATGAGTTCCAAGTAGCAAAAATGAAAAAGAAAAGTTTCAGGAAAAGTTTGATGGTAGATTCAATGGTGATGAAGAGATAGAAATGAAATGGGCTACATTTGAACTGTGTTTTAGAGATAGAAATAAGCACGTATGCAAATGGACAGGATTGGGTGGGTTTCTGGTTTATACTTTTAAACTGGTAGTAACTTTTTCTCTATACAGGAGACTGGAAGAGAAACAGTTTGGGTATGGTATATATATGGAAATAAAAGTATAATTTTTAAAGAGCCTTGTGTGATATCCAAGACAAGGTATCAAAATGTAGACAAATATTTGAATCTGAGAACACATAAGAAAGATCAGGTCTGGAGATATAAATGCAGAAGTTTGCAATATATGAATGGCATCTAAAGCCATACGAATATACATGGCAGAGAGGCAAAGCTGGGCCTGCCCTGAGCCCTGAGAGAATCAAGACTATAGGTAACAGAGAAGGAGCAACCAGGTAAGCAGGCTTACGAAGGGTAACCAATGACAAGAAAACTGGGGAAAAATCAGTTTTCTGTTAAAGGAAAATAAAAGATAACAAGAATTGTATAGAAGAAGAGAGAAAAAACATTGGAAACAGAGGAAGCATTCAGCTGTGTTAATAAGTTGCTGGAATGGAGGGTAAGGCAAAGATAAAATAATGTGTATTAAATTTGTCAGTATGAAGATCATAAAGGGTACCCAGACCCCCTCGTTTTCCTGTGATAACCCCAGTTTATGTATTGTGCTCTCATGTAGTTAATTTCTAGAATAGTAGATAACATTATATAGTGCCTACTTTCATTTTCAAAATATCCTCATTTGGATGACAGTTTATATAGTCATACTACCTATTGGTGACTAAAGTAAGAGCAATTTCAGTGAAACAGTGTTGATGGAAGTCTGATGATAATGGATCATAAATGGAATGGGAACTCATGAAGTAAATATAGTGCATGTACGATAACGATGAAGTTACATTATGAAGAACAGCAGAAAAATGGGAAGTAACTGGAAGGGTAACTGGATCTTACATGCTTTCAAAAATGAACTACAAAATCAGTCACAAAGATTTTTCTAGAAAATGGAGCAACTTCCCAATCAAATTCATCTGTGCCATAAGTTTTCAGAATGAATAGCAATATGATTTAAGAAAAAGACCTTCAGGCTATGTATAATAATTAACCCTTCCAGAGAATGTTGCGTGACAGTGAGGGCTACTCCGGTTTAGAATAGGAAAGGGAACTCTAGAACCAAAGGCAAAAGGACATGCAGTAGCTTTCTTCGGGAGGATAGAATGTAATAAGCTGATGTCATGGTGACCAATCCTAATATACCAGATCCTAACACTACAATCTGAACAATTTACCTGGTATGGAATGGAAAAGAGATCTTTGTCAATGTAATCAAGTTAAAGGTTTTGAGCTGGGGAGACTATCTTGGATTATTTGGATGGGCTTTAAATGCAATCGCAAGTGTCCTTATAAGGGAAACACAGAGGAAATTTTGACCTAGACATAGAAGAGGAGGAAACAATGTGAACACAGAGGCAGAAACTGCAGTAATGTAGCCACAAACCAAGGAATGGTGGCAGCCACTAGAAGCTGGAAGAGAGAGAGAATAGATTCTCCCCAGAGGCTTTGGAGAGAATGCATCCCTGCTAACACCTTGATTTCAATCCTAATTTCAGACTCTGACTTGACAGAACTATGGGTGAATATACTTCTGTTATTTTAAGCCACTTAATTTGTGGTAACTATTACAGCAGCTACAAGAAACCAGTAGGGCGGGACTGAGTAAAACTCAGTTCCCACAAGAGCATGAATAATAAAATGCAACAAATAGATTTTTTAAAAGACAAATACAAGGCCAAGGAGATTAAAGGAGATATCTTGGTGAAAACCAGGAAATGGAGTGTAGAGTTTCAGTGTTACTGCACGGACAGGTTCAGATGTTTAAAGATATGGCATAAATGAGGGTCCTTGGTTATTGTCCAGAAGATCAGCTCAGGTTCAGCCATGGGGAGGATGAATCTGGAATGATACAGATCCCAGCCAAGAGTAGTAACCTTAGGGCTGTCGGCCCCTGGGCTTTGAACAGATGCCTAATTTCTTTGAGTTTCAGTTTGTTTGTTTTCCCTATATTTTTATCTGTAATACAAAGATAATAATATCTGGCTTGCCTCTCTCACAGATTTCTTACGTGTATCACATCAGATACAATATATAAAAACACTTTATTTTTTATAAAGTGCTATTTTACACCTTACCAGTGGTATTCATTATCAATATTTGCAGCCAGAGAACTGTGACCTATTCACCTTCGAGATCTAAAATATAAGTAAGTGAAGGCACCTGTAGGGGAATTCAATAGAAATCCCAAACCCAATTAGGATCCAAGGCCTTACTTAAAAGTTTTTGAGAACTTCCAGAGGGGTGGAGTGGGAAACGTCAGCTCGGGTTCTTGTTGGTATACAACCAGATTCTGTTTATCTCATTGACACAACTATTTTCTCATTAAAAACAAAACAAAAACACAGATGTGAAAGTAGCAGACTTCACTTGAAATGGGGTCGAAGACAGGAACAGAAAGGGTGGAAACGGGTTTTACCTTAGTTGTAGCAATGCAAACCTTCCAATGTAAAAATATTCTTCCTCCATTTTCTCGGAGGGAAAGTTCCACTGACCCGGAACCCCGCAGTCCCTGTCCTTACACAGCTCTCAGACTTCTCTCTTTCCCTTCCCTTCTTTGTCTCTGTTCTGTTCTAATCCTTTCTTCCAGGAGCAGAAATACAAATTCCTCCCACTCTTTCCTTCAGGGAGTTATCACTGACTTTTGTTGTTCAGCCTCTTGCTGACTAAACTGTAGACACTTACCTCCTAACCCAAGCAGTTAATTAAGGTTCTTCCTCTCTAAAGACCATTTCCTCTGTAGAAGGCACTCTGTAGCCAGCTGCTATGATAATATAGTGCTTACCATGCTATATGGTAAAATAAAATGAGAACCACCCCAGCTTTCTCACATTTATCTAAGTGCCAGAGAAGACTTCTAGGCCAGACTTCAGAGCAAAGAAACAGTATTTCTTCTTCCTCTGGATCATCTTCTGTCCAACGGGGACCCTCCTTGAAGCGGAAGTTATGAGAAGTGATTCCTTTCAGACTAACTTTTGCCCTTCTGAAATGTATTTTGTAGACCAAAGGCCTGTTCATACTGCACATGGAGATCAAACTGACACATGAACTGAACGAATGAATGAATTTATAGAATGAATGAATGAATTTAATTAAATGTGTTATTTTATCAACTGTGAAAAAGAAACTGCCATATCAAGTCAAGACCCAAACATTTTTTAAATAACCTAATTTATAGATTTATCAATGTTGTGTATAACTCATTGTCCTGTTCTGACTTATGTTTAAAAGCAAAGGGATGATTCAAGTCTCCTCAATATGACTCAAGTCTCTTCAATTTCCCAATGTTGCACAAGTGTTTGACTTATGCTGATAATAAATTCAATAATATAATAAACACTAATGAAATCAAATATCGGATATATACAACATGCTGTGTTAAGAACCTCATATACCTTATCTTGTTTACTACATGAAACAATACTTTGATGTGTGAAACACTATTATTGCTACTTTACTGGTGAGAAACACTAAACTGCTACTTTATCTTGCCATAAGTCATCTATTTAGTGAAAAGTTGAGTCCTAAACCCAGTTCTGTTCTGTGTTTTTTTATCGCCAAATTGAATAATATTCAATGGATAGTTCTAAGAAATTTCTTAACAAAGAGTTTCACAGACTTTAGTGATTATAGAATCCACCTGGACCTCTTGTTAAAATAATAAATCCTAGGCCCCTGTTGTAGAGATATTGATTCAATTGGTCTGTATTAGGGCTGAGAATCTGTAACTTTAACAAGCTCCCTGGTTGATTTCTATTCTCATATTATATATCAGTAAGAACTCTGTCTACTGCTCTCAATAGAAAATCCAATATAAACTCCTAACTTAAATTTTAAAAAGAAAATATATTGGTTTAGATACCTGAACAATTTTAGGGTAGACTAAGTTCAGACACATCTTTATCGTCAGATTGTACCTGTAGTTCCAGAATTGAGTCTCCTTGGCCCTGGCTGGCCAGATGTAGATCATAGGTCCATCCCTGAACCAACTGCTATGATTAAGTGGATGGAATTTGCTATTTTCTTGATTTTGCTCACTCAGCCCTTCCTTGAAGCCCAGGGTGGTGTCAATTATCTTGAAGCCTGTGGATTAAGAAGAGGGAAGGGGATATAATGGGTCATTATCAGAAGGAAGAGGAAGTGGATCCTCAGTGGCAAAAATAACAGATATACACTAGACTTCCCTAGGTAAAGTTGTAAGTTCATAAGAACGCACTGGCAGCCGCTTTAAGAAACTATCAACATCAGGGGCGCCTGGGCAGCTCAGTGGGTTAAGCCGCTGCCTTCGGCTCAGGTCATGATCTCAGGGTCCTGGGATCGAGTCCCGCATTGGGCTCTCTGCTCGGTGGGGAGCATGCTTCCCTCTCTCTCTCTTCCTGCCTCTCTGTCTACTGTAATCTCTCTCTGTCAAATAAATAAATAAAATCTTTAAAAAAAAAAAAGAAAGAAAGAAACTATCAACATCATATGACTGGAAATTTTTCCTTATCATAGAAAAGATAACTTGTTTGCCAAGGTACTGTCCTCCAATCCTATACATTCAGACAGATTACTCCACAAAACCATCAGTATTATTTATATCATCTTATGTCTGAAGGAGATACATTTTATTATATTCTTGGACATATACTCATCCAATGCACAGAGAAGAGAAATGGACCAAAATGACTCTTCTCATTTTGCAAAATGAGTCTATCTCAATTCTCTTTTGCTTACATATTTAAAAAATCCAATAATTTTTTTTTGTAAAGTTTACCAGGTTCATGTTAAATTATAAACTGAGCTTTTTGGAAATTCACATCTTGGAGTTTTTGCTTCAGTCTGAAGAAGGAAACTGTTTACCAAATTAAGATGAAATAGCTTTACTGCCTATTTGCAACTCTCATTTAAAATTGGATATACTTTATCACTGAATATTTCCTAAAATAAAACTTTATAACCATCTGGATTCAGGGTTTTCTTGCTGATATTTCTTAGAGATATATGGTTTCTTAATGATTCTTTCAATCCCAAAGGATGTACTAGACTCTAAAATTATGTGTTTAGATAACCCAAAAGAAGCAATTTGATTTCTCCAGCTTCTTTACCTATAACTGCATTTCAAAATTTCAAGGATATCAGAGTGTTTTTTCTTAGAAGTTCTGACTCCTGAGAAAAACCATAGCCAATATTATTGTTCTTTGTTATTATATATATTAATACATATATATACACACACATATCTCATGATATATATTATTGCCCTCCTTTATTGTCCTATTCTTCTTTTTGAAATGGCTGTTGTCCCATCAGTTCCCTGCACTTAAACTCTACTTTGTACCTATGGAGGTACAGCAAACACTGAAGAAATATTAATTTTCACATACTGAATAAAGCTATCAATTAATGTTTTTTTTCAGTCATAATGAAATCAGATCAAGAATTGATATAGAGCTTTCTAAAGTCATCCCAAGATTTCTTTCTTTCTTTCTTTTTTCTAAGATTTTATTTATTTATTTGACAGAGAGAGATCATAAGCACAAGTAAGCAGAGAGGCAGGCAGAGGGGTAGAGGGAAGCAGGTTCCCCACTGAGCAGAGAGCCCGACACAGGGCTGGATCCCAGGACCCCGACATCATGACCTGAGCTGAAGGCAGAGGCCCAACCCACTGAGCCACTCAGGCGCTCCCCAAGATGTCTTGTATAAGAGAACAGCTCATGTTAATTCTGTCTATGAATGTCTTCTTAGATTAACAATTCAATGTAGACAAATATTATTTGAAGAATAGTAGCTAAGACTATGCTACAAATATGAGCTATAAATAACTGTTCATATCTACAGATATGTAAAACACCATAGTTCCATAATATTCCTCCCTTTCTAGCTTGTATTTTAAAGTTAATACTTGATGAAGGAGTGAATTAGATTGTTTCAGGTATTACTTTGAACACAGATGAAACTCAGAGTTTAAGCCACTAAAAATAAGGCCCCTGAACATCCGTGTCTTCATGTGTAAAAGTTAGGAAATGATAGTTAATGCCAGTTATTTTTGAACTTTGGATCTACAAATGTGCTCACGACATAAAAATACTCTTTCTACACTTTCTAAACATCTTTCAGTTTTGTTCCTTCTGCTACTGACAAGTACTGCATCTTAATACAGAATTACACAAAATAATTTTAGCATCCAAGTACGAAAAAAGAAAATAGAAAAGTAAAATTTTTCTCCTCAAAACACAAGAATTAAAGAAAGAGCAATAAAAAAAAATAAGTTTGAAGTGACTTTGACCACTTGTAGACCCATCTTCAAGAATGTTCAAGACTTGGGTGAAATATGGGAAAGGGGTTTAAGTACACATATTGATGAGCACTGAAAAATGTATAGAATTGTTGAATCGTTGTATTGTATGCTTGAAACTAATATAACACTGTATGGTAATTATACTTTAATAAAAAATAAATTAACCTGCAGTTTAAAAAATAAAATCGAATTGAATTAAAACGAATGTCCAAGATGGGAAACTTAGATTTCTAACAGTCTAATGGTGTCTCTTTTAGTTTCTAGGGATCAAAACTGAACTCAAAGAGTGGGAAGTTTGTTGTTCATATAATCAAACCTCAGTAACATTAGAAAGCACATAAGCAAACCAGGCACAAAAAGTGGTCCAGCAGATTAGACCTTCCAACAAGACTGGACTATGTCTGTAGCTGCTATTGGATTGTATCCTCGGAGCCTTGTACCAACAGTAGTTAATGAAATCTGTGGGAAGAGCCCTTTGATCTATCTTGGGGATTGTGCCCTTACTTGACCAAGCACTGCTGGCAGGTGGCCTAGTCTGGGCCAAGTGGCCACACCTGTGCTGAGGGAGAAGGTCTTGTACTTGTCAATTGCAACCAAAACAACATGGCTGAGGAGGGGCCAGTGATGAGGAATGGAGGAAGGAGAAACAGTGTGGGTAAAGGGAGACAGAGGTGCCCTTTCTACAACATGCTCTTTCTACAAGACAGTCCTCTTTCTAGAAGAAAGTATTCCAGATTAGAAAAATTCAGCATTGTCCACTTCAGAATTCTATGTATTAAAGTCTAAATTTAAGGGCACCTGGGTGGCTCAGTTGGTTAAGCAACTGCCCTGGACTCAGGTCATGATCCTGGAGATGACGATTGAGTCTTGAATCAGGCTCCCAGCTCCAGGGGGAGTCTGCTTCTCCCTCTGACCTTCTCCCCTCTCATGCTCTCTCTTACTTTCTCTCTCTCCCAAATAAATAAATAGAATATTTTTTTTAAAGTCTAACTTTATACCATAAAAATGCCAAAGTGGATTGTGAAAATAAATGAGAAAAAAAAATCATTAAAAAAATAGACTTGTGGGGCCGCCTGGGTGGCTCTGTTGCTTAAGTGTCTGACTTTTGGTTTCTGCTCAGGTCATTTCTGCTCAGGGTTGTGAGATTGAGCCCTGTGTTGGGCTCCAAGCTTGGCGTAGACCCTGCTTACTTTACACTTCCCCTAGCTCTTTCTCCCTCTCTTAAAAAAAAAAAAAAAAAAAAAAAAAAAAATTTGTGTGTTGAATCACACATTTAATATAAAGGAGAGATAAAAATGTTTCTATTTAGAATTTTTTTTTTCTACATCATTGAAGTAACTGAAGAGTCTTAAACAGCCAAGGAAATTTGTCCTGATAAAGTCTTTTTGTTTTTCTAGTAAATTTCCCTGTTAGACGTTGGCATTCCCCAGAGTGGTAAGAACCTCCAAATCTCATTCAAAATTAGCATCATCTATCAGGAGAAAATAAAAATTTATTGATGCTTTGTGTTCATGAATTTTTCTTCAATATTTGAATAGTAAATGCCAGTAAAGAAGCAGTCTGATTTCAGAAGCTTCAGTCATCGCATGTAGGCTATTGGCAACAATGCCGTATCCATTATTCTAACCTCATGAATCTTTTCACGTATTAGCATCCTTTCAGGAATTTATTCCTGATTATCCACTGTATGCTCTGGGAATGCTTGATCACCTGAGACAGACACTGTCCTGAATTCTTAGAGCTTCTATTTACTGAGTTTGAACCCAGACTTAACAGAGTCATGGTGGATATGACAGAGAACGTTACCTGTAAACTGAGACCTACAAGAGGAGTTCTGTGTGCAACATGGCTTTATCCCACATATGAGAGGAAAGAAACACTGAAACATGCTGGCATTTATCAATTTGGCAAATCTTCAGCACTGGGTTTGCAGCTGGCTCGAGAGGAAAGCATAACAGCACACATGGCACATGATTTATATATTCTTCATCCTTTAAATGTGTCTTTCTAAGAGGTGGGTACTTAAGAAATGTCTAATCATTCACTTAACAAGTATTGCTAAACTTCCAACAAGAGTCTCATATATTGAGCTTATCTGATCAGGGTTTCCTATGTCAAAATGTTCAGGTTAGATGGAAATAAAATATTGTGAACATTGCTGAAAATTCATTTAATCACTTCATATTTCTTGAGCAACTTCTCCATGTGAGGCACCATAGGAAGCAGTGAGAACACTAACATAATCTTAGCAATCATAGTAATAGCAGCAACAGGCATGTCAGAAGCATTACCTTTGAGTCCCAGGTATTTCGTTCAATAGTTGGGGCAAGTCACTTAACCCATCTCCCTTCTCCATAAAATGCAGCCAATAATCCATGCTTACCTCATGGGTTTATTGCAAGGATCTCTTAAAACACACACACACACACTCCAATTGCTAAGCTACAGAACGCTATACACATAATTGGTATGTTATTGCTATTATTAATATACCATTTTATACTTCTTAAATATTTAGTGTTTCTTCCCATTCTTCTGTATATTGCTTGTTCATAGAAGATCTATCTTCTGTCCCTTGTTATGTAAAGGGAAGGCATTAAAAGTCCTCCAGCCATTCTCCAGCCAGTAGCTGACTCATTCTGATCTGCCAGCTTTATCAGCCCCTCTTAGCCCATCACACAAGTAACCTGCATTGTGGGATTTGAATAACTGCTCCAGACTCTCACCGTCTGCTAAGAGGAATGTGTGCCAAATTACTCAGGCAGGACTTGCTTGTAGGGTCACATATACAGGGTGAAGAGGGAGAGGGCTCAGCCAGTGCCAGGAAGCAAAACAAGAGGACACAGGAAGCAAAGCAAGAGGACACAGGGCTCTGTTACATTTCCCATTAACTTCGTTGATATGGCCCTACTTGACCTCTCCTTGGCTGGACCTCCCTCCTGCCCCCCTCAGCCAAGGGAAAGGCTGCTAGGTCTCCCAATGACTCTGATCACATGTGGACTATGTGTTAGCATACAAGGGGGAGGTCTGCTGGGTACTTGTCAGAGTGGCCATCCACAAGCACTAATAAGGCACATTTGAACCCAAAGAACTATTGTGCTTTCAGCAACCCTGTGGCTATTATTAAATATAATTTTTGTTAGTAACCAAATTCAAGTTATTGCTTTTAATTGGGCAGTGCAATTAGCAATTCAAGAATCCAACTATGACTTTCCCTCAAGAACTAATACTTAGGCCTTAAAAAATGGAAGGAAAGAAAGAAAGAAATGTCTCCATTATAGAAGTTGGTATGTGCCTGGGGCAGTGCCTGCAATTCTGAGGTGATTTATTTTGAAAACCTGCATGACTTTTCCAAGAATACTAATAGATTTCACAGAAGGATCTTTTCATTTTCACTTATTTTTAATCAGTCTTGATGAGGTATATTGCTATAATCGGGTTGAATAGTGTCCCAAAAATACTGCCCCCCCAACTTTAAATCTACCTAAAACCTCAGAATATGACCTAACTTGGAAATCAGTCTTTGTAGGGATAATCAAGTTAAAGTGAAGGGGGCTCTAACCCAGTGGTCAGTGTCCCTTTAAGAAGAGGGCAGTCTGGACTCAGAGATACGAAGAAGAAAATGCCATGAGTAAATGGAGCAGAATGGGGTTATGTAGCGCTCAGCTGAGGATTGCCTACAGACACCAGAAGTGGAAAAGCCAAGGAAAGATTCTTCCCTGGATCTTTCAGAGGGAGCAGGTGCCTGCCACACTTTGATTTGGAGCTTCTAGCTCCCAGAACTCTGAAAGAATAAATTTCTGTTGCTTTAAGCCACCAGTTCGTGGTACCTTATAATGGCAGCACTAGGAGACTAACATTTCATAAAATAATATGCACCAGTTTAAGTGTGCCATCCGATGAGTTTTAAAATATATATACACTATGTAACTCCTACCAAAATCAAGACAGAGAATATTTTTATGAGCCTAAAGAGTTCTCCTTTGGCCCTTCCCATTCTACCCCCCCCCCCCCCACCACACCCCATTGCCTCCTGGCACAAACCCAGCCTCAGAAAACTTCTGGCTGCTTTCTGTCAGTAGATCTATTCTAGAATATCATAGAAATAGAGTCACATAGTGTGTACTTTTCTATGCCTAGCTTCTTTGCATTCAGCCCAGTAGTTTTGAGATCCCTCCCTGTTGTGTGTGGCAGTCGTCTGTTCCTTGTTATTGCTGAATAGCTTTCCAGTGCATGGGAACACCCCAATTTGCTTATCTAGTCCCCTGTCGATAGACATTTTTGTTCCTCCTGTCTGAACTATTATGAATAAAACTGTTAAAATATCTAAACACAAGTTTTTTGTGTAGACAAGTTTTCATTTCTCTTAGGAAATTTCTAGGAAAGTAAGATCATACAGGCCATTCGGTACTTCTACATTTAATTTTATAAGAAACTGATGAACTCTACTTTTTTTGTGTTCCCACCAGTAAGTTGTGAGAGCTCTGGTTGTTCACCTCCTTACCAATAGCTGATATTGTCAGCCTCCATCGGGTGTGTAATGATATATCACTATGGTTTTAATTTTCATTTTTCAGTGGTTGAATATCTTTTATGTGCCATTTGCTTATCTTCTGTTTTGAAGCCCCTATCTAATCTTTTACTCATTTATTTAATTGGGCTGTTTATCTTTTTATTGAGTTTTAAGTGTTCTTTTTTTTTTTTAAGATTTTATTTATTTATTTGATGGAGACACAGCGAGAGAGGGAACACAAGCAAGGGGAGTGGGAGAGGAAGAAATGGCTTCCCGCTGAACAGGGAGCCCAATGCAGGGCTTGATCCCAGGACCCTGGAATCATGACCTGAGCTGAAGGCAGATGCTTAACGATTGAGCCACCCAGGTGCCCCTGAGTTGTAAGTATTCTTTATAAATTCTGGATCAGTGCTTTGTCTGATATATATGTACGAAAGGCGTAAACCACTGATACACAGTGGCTTACAATTTTGAACTTTACCATAGTGTAACATGACAACAACGGACTCACTGACAGTTGTTCTGGATCCATCCGCCATTCCTTTCTTCACTCTCAGTGTCATATTCCATACATTACGTGAGATAGTCGATGCATTATTCTAAACCAGGTTTTGTGAGAGATGATTTTCCCAATTGTAGGCGAATGGAAGTATTCTGAACTTGTTTAAGGGAGTCTAGGCTAAGCTATGATGTTTGGTAGTCTAGATATAGTAAATGAATTTTTGACTTAAGATATTTTCAATTAACGATGGATTTATGGGGACATAACTCCATCATAAATCAAGGAAGATCTGTAGTGGGATACTTTTTCCCAATCTGACTTTCCCTTTCTTTTCTTCATTGTGTATTTCAAAAAGCAAAAGCTTTAAATTTTGATAAAGCAAATTTATCAATGTTTTTCAATTATTGTGTATGTATTTCATGTTCTGTGAGATCATGGAAAAATATATTAAATATAAATATAAATGATATTTATTTTATATAAATTTATTTTATATAAATATGTAAAATTATATATATATATATATATATATATGTATGTATATACATCCAGTTCTTGGGACAGAGCTCCCTAAATCCTTGGAATTCCCTAAGGGATAAGAATGCTAGGAACAGGGGTGCCTGGGTGGCTCAGTGGGTTAAAGCCTCTGCCTTCAGCTCAGGTCATGATTCCAGGGTCCTGGGATCAAGCCCCACATCAGGCTCTCTGCTCGGCAGGGAGCCTGCTTCCTCTTCTTTCTGCATGCCTCTCTGACTACTTGTGATCTCTCTCTGTCAAATAAATAAATAAAATCTTAAAAAAAATAATGCTAGGAACAGCTTTCATTCTAATATTTGGTCTTTGTTTCCAGTTCCTTATATAGGACTCCTGAAGCTTATATAATTTCCTGGGTGAGAGGGGTTCTTTTGTCTAATGTGGTAATTCTGAGTGGGCTACTTGATAGCTCCTGGATGAGCTGGTCACTGGAAGACCAAGCCATGATTAGAAGCTTGGAATTTTCAGCCCTGTGTCTTTTTGTCTTGAGAAGGGAGAAGGGTTGAAATGGAATTAATGATTGATCCTACCTAGTGATGAGGCGTTCACATAATCACAAAAGTATGGGGTTTGGAGAGCTTTTGGGTACACATGGAAATGCTAGAGAAGGGGATATCTGGAGTGAATCTCTGTGCCCCTTTCCACAAACCTTGCTATGTGCAAGGTTTGCAAGGTACATCTCTTCTTCTTCTGTATCCTTCATATCCTTTTATAATAAACCAGGACACGTCAATAAATTTTTTTCCTGAGTTCTATGTGCTGCTGTAGCAAGTTAATAAAACCCAGGAGAGGGTTGTTGGAACATCTGGCTTCTAGCCAGTCAGAAACAGAGGTGATGATCCAGACTTGTGACTTGCATCTGATGGAAATGACAACAGTCTAGTAGGACTGAGCCTTTGACCTGTGGGATCTGATATTATCCCTAAGTAGATGCTATCAGAATTGAGTTAAGTTGTAGGACCCCCACCTGGAAGTCCTACATGCATAATTGCTTGGTGTGGAATAAACTCACATCCATTTGGATTCACAACCAGAAGTGTCAGAAGTGAAATATTATGTGTAAAAATAAAGAAGAGACACACAGGAGGAAGGAACGGAGGTTTTATCTAACACAAGAGGGAAAAACTGGACAATTTCTAATATATGTCCTAAGAAATTTTTTCTACCCCAAGCCTACAACTATTTAGCCCTGTTTTCTTATAAAATGTTTCATAGTTTTAGCTTTATATTTAGTTCTATGATTCACATAAATTTAATTTTTATGTATGGTATGAGTTATGGTCAAGATCTACTTTTTTTTCATATGGATATTCAATACTTAAAGGAACATTTATTTTAAAAATAGACTTTCTTCACTGAATAACCTTGGCATCTTTGTTAAAAAAAAAAACTCCATCAACTACATATGTGCGGGCCTATTTTTGGACTCTGTTCTGTTTCAGGGATCAGGAGATCTTTCTTTTTCTTTTTTTTTAACATAATTGGTCTTGACAATGAACATGTTAAAATAATGCTTCTTTATTTGTATGCTGATCAGTTCTACAAATATTTAAGAACCAATTTATGATCATGACATTATACCAGACTCCTGAAGTATGTAAAACTGATTAAGATGAGATCACAGTTTTCAAGAATGGTATACTTTTAGAACATGGTCCAGAATGCATGTATTGAGATGATTATATCTGTGTGGAGTTGGGGACGGGTTGTTGGGAGATGGGTTTATGATCCACTGAGATTTTATTCAAAATATGGTATATGTGTGCCTTTGTGCCTTAAAAGTTAGATTCTCAAAGGAGTAGGAGAAACAGTACCCCAAAGGACAACCTATCCTGCAGATAAACCTACTGTGAAGGATCAAAAAAATGTTGCTGTCACCTCTCCCAAGATGCATAATAGCAGAATTAGGAATAGTGGAATTAGGAATGGTTGAAAACCAGTTAACTGATGTGATTTTTTTTCTTCAAAAAGTCAGTGCACTGACTAAAATATTTTCGTTGCTCTTTTATGGACTTGAAACAAAATGGTTTGCATTTATAGACAGGTAATCTGATATCATTTCTTTTAGATAATTCTATAGCTGAGAAGTTTCTAGTCAATGTACCTACTTACTAGTCTTCTCTGGCCCATAACAGGTATTTTCTCTGAGCTGATCTACTCTTGGCGTGTTTCTGAAACATCAAAGGAAACCAACCTAAATTCTCATGTCAAAAACAAATCCACAATATGGATATTTAATTAATGTTGACAGAAGATTAGCAGTAACAAGTTCAATGATATTTACTTAAGAAATGAAGTTGAGATATTCAATGACAACAGCAATTAACAAAAAGCATATAAGCTACAGTGCAAGATAGAAATTTCCTTCTATCTTATTGAAATGCAGTTCAAAGCATGGCATTATTATGGACTAAATGTCCCAGAAGACACACATGAGTATAATGAATATCTATGTGCTTCTGGAAATAGCTACATAAAAATAGTAGTTTGGGGGAGAATAGAAAGTTTGTTTTATTAGAGAAAAATAATGCAGATTTACATATTATTCTGACCTCTGTGCCTATATGGCATTTAATATCCTTGGGTTAAAATCTCCCTTTCTGTGTTCTTCTGATGAGACATTATTTCAGGTCTCTGATAATTATATTAAGCAGTATTATAAATCTTGAATTTTTCTATATTAAAGTAGGCTCCATACCTGTTCTACTGCCTCAAAATGATGTTCATCTTTCCACAAGGTAATGTATAGAATCTATATAATTTTGGAGTGTATCTGTCATGAGGAAGGTCCCAAACCATACCTCTGTAACTGAGATATCCTTTCTTGTCTATGGAGGAATTCTCAGAGATTGTAAAGAAAATAAAATGTGTCTTCTGAGAACAAATACTACGTAATTTATGGGAATGTTTTCTTACTACTCTTCTTTCTTCTAATAACACTCCTCTTTCTGCCTCTGTGTCTTCTGAGGGTGATGAGATGTATACCTGTTTTGAAGTGGCAAGACAGAATTTGGAAACAAATGATGAAAATTTAGGCTGAAGTAAGTGGGTTCTTATGTACCAGTTAAGTTTTTTTCCAGTGTTAATGAAGATTTCTGATTTGGGCATGAGCTGTCACACTGTGATCCTCCCTACATGAGGGTAATTAGGACAATACTCCAAAACAACCACCATTGATTGACTTGTGGTGTCTTTAAGTAGTGCCATGTTCCAGGGGCCACTACAACCATAGATCCTTGTGTCAGTAAGTGAATTAATTAAAACAGTCATCCAACAGTTATTTCTGAATGTAGTCCAAAATTTTATTTCTGCTTAGATGACTGAATACAATTTTTTTGAAAGGGAAAAAAAAATAACCCAATGCATATGACCTAAACATATTCTATATATAGAAAAAACTTCACTGATTGGAACCACTGGGAAGAAACAATCATGATTAGTATGAAACCAAAGCAGTTATGTAATATTTGCAGGAAGTGCAGGTTATTGACTTTTGAGTAAATATAGTAACTTGAAGAAGGTTAACAAATTGTTGTCAAGCAGAATTCTTTGATGATTGGCCTAATGAATGGATAATAAGTAGACTGCTTTCAAAGGAGCACAGCAATTATTTGTATGTTAATGGTACTTCTAAATGTGCTTTAAATCAGGCAGTCCTACAAAATAGGCTAAACATTTGCCTTACAATCTGAATTGTACAATTAATTTGCTTAGATATCATTTGATTTTAAATATACACATAGCATAAAGTGAATTTTATATAATTTAAATAAATTCTCCATCCCAATACCCAATGGTTCCAGATTTCAAAATAGGCAATCAGAATTAAAGAGGTTCATGATGATTCCGACTGTTCTTGATATTTCCACATAAGTTGTATGAAGATAGTTTCTATAAGTAGTTGTCTCTTAGGAAAAGATGGCTTAAAGGTCCATGCTCTGGGAATCACCATTTCTTTGGAATACACATTTTTACATATTATCAAATAACAAATTATATTGACAGGGTAGAGGTGAATTCAGGTTTGAAAACAGGCAGACACCAGTGCAATCCCAGCTCCAAAGCCAGGAGACAGTGATCTTAAGCCAGGTATTTAACTTCCATAAGCCTTAATTTCCTCATTTGCAAAATGGGAATCACCATGCAGAAAGGTTTATAAAGGATGAAAAGAGTTGATTATAAAGTTCCTAGCATAATGAGCAGCAGACATTAGATAGTCAGCAAATGGTAGTTAATGCTCTTTTCAAATTGTTGGTTTTGTGGCTGTATTATAGAAAAAGAAAAAAGAAGAAAACAAAAACAAACAAGTAAAATAACTGATGCCCCTCCCAGACATGCAGAGGCACTGAACATTTCTAACATGCAATTTTAACATTTGCTCTAAACTCAGAAAGAAATTATGTGGAATGTATAAATTTGTCAAGCCATGCACATGAATAAAAATTAACATTTTATGCTGTCAAGTTATTAGAAAAATAACACACGAATGGCTGAGAAACTGTGGAACAACCAGACTTGAACAAACTTTCCAACATGGCAGTCAGTCAGATTTCAGAAGATAGTAACAAACACTATCTTATTGTCATCTTTATCTGCTGAGTTGATTTACTCAAATAAAATTCACATCATTTGGCTATATGAAGGCCTAAAATGAATAAAATTTATTAGCACCAGGGAGAAATGCCATCTTTTTGTATATAAAATATAATATCCTCTCTTGACCAATAAAACACCAACCCATGATAAATTTATTAGAAAACCACCATTTTAAATTCAGGCTGAAGCTTTAGCACATGCTATTTATCATGAGTTAGTTTATTCTCCCATCATATTGCTCTATGTATAAATGTGATCTAATAGAAAATGCTTTTATTAATCCCCTCTGACATATTCCACTAAAATTTCCAAGGTCTCTGAAACACAGAGAGCAAGTGGTAGTTTAGAACTCATTCCCAAGTCTATCCTCAGATCATTGTTTAGAAATAATAGCAGAGAAATAGAACATTTGTGCAGAATAATGGTCACCTGCTATTAGAGTAAGGTTGGAATAAAGAAAGAATTTTTTTCAAATCAAAAAAGGCAAAGCAGGGATGTTTATTTTCAAAATGGAGATCTTGTTTCTCTGAGAATGTTCTCTTTGCCACTCACACATCATTTTGTTTTCATAAATTACAACAAAAATTCTCTTTCAATTTAATCTCTTGGAATTGCCATGCGTTTGACTCATGAAGGAGTTAATCAAATTTCGTACAGCCCTGAGGAACATAATTATACCTGAGATTTACCTTCTCACTTGGTCCACTGTTTATACATCTATCATGGTCTTTTTGACGTGTCAACCTGGCTACACTACGGTCCCCAGTCAGTTAGCCAAGCACAAATGCAGGTGTGAAGGTATTCTGTAGATGTGATTACACTCTGTTATCAGTTGACTTTAAATAAGGGTGAGCCTAATTCAATCAACTGAAAAGTCTTAAAAGTGGATCTGAGCTCTCTTGAAAAGGATAAACCAAGCCTGTGGTCAGCACCTTCTCTGCCTGTGCCTGAGAATTCCAGGCTGTTGTTCTTGATGGCCTAACCTACTAATTTCCAACTTGGCCACCCAGCCCCACAATCATATGAGCCAATTCCTTGCAGTAAATCTCTCAATAGACATTTCCTACTGATTTCTGTTTCTGTGATTGAAACCTGAATGATTTCATACCCATTTTGAAAATCCCTATTAAAAAATTCATCGTGAGATTGGCCCAGTTTATTACAATAATATGAGGTCAGGAGTTTATAAAACTACTTATTTATCATTTATATTTTTTAAAAATCTTAGAAATGATTGATTAGCTGCAATCAATTGAGTATTTAAGTCTATTAAATTCAGTATTTCTGAATCCAGCCTACTAACATATTCTTCTAAATATGGGAAAATATGACCTCATGAAGGTTGGTGAAACCTTTTTTAACCAAAGTTATGTGTGCTAATGCCTCAGAAGATGTTAACCTGATACATAAACTTTCTAACTATAGAGTTGTGATAGCCTTTTGATGTGGACCAAAATTCGAAGTTTAATCTCAGATTCCATCATCTGATGCCCTTTGGTAGCAAGAATAGATCAGTTAATAAATGTGGGGGTATATTTATAACTGTAAACTCAGAAAAGAAATTCAGCAGACTCATAACCACTGACATACTAGTCTTACTTTAGGCAGGGTCAGTTCCAATATTTACAAATACCTCTAATTCTTTAATTATTAGCTTAAGGCCAGAAGGCCTTAAATCATTTAACAGCAAAACAGTTTTTGATTTTTTAAAAAATCAACACTAAATTGCCATGGCTGATTTTCCTTCTGCTTTCTATCTGATTGTCACAGAACATCCCCCTAAGAATGAAAGTGGGTTATACTGCTCCTGTCTGACAAAACTCATCCATCCCCTATCACTCCACAAGGTAAGCAGCACTTTGGATCCAGATACTCCTATTAATACTGATGGTCTGTGTCTATGTAAACAAGTATATTTTCCTTCATGTGTACAGTTTTCACCCTTCTTCTAGAATTTGGCAAGTGTGCTTTTTTACTCTCTTTCATTTTGTAACTTAGATCTTGAGAACTTGGAATGTTCAAATGTTGCACCTGCGGCTCCTTGAAAGCAAACGTTTCAAATGTTAAAGAAGATTGATGAGACTGGAATAGGTAATTCAGGCCTGAAAACACAAAAAGAGGCCAAAGACATAGAGAGAATATGCCAATTGCCTTCTGACCTCATTAGTTTTTCTTGTCTGTTGAAGGCAAATACCAGATAAACTCTGAAACAAGAAGAAAATTAGATTCCTGCTACTGTTTCTTCCATCAGTGCTAATTATACATCAATTCAAAAATAAAACATATTTTAATTGGTCTTTAGAGACTATAAGGAAACAAAAGCATATTTACTTTTAAGAGTAATTTCAATTTCCTTACATTGCAATTCATGGGAGAGACCAAGGCTTAGCTAACTTTGTTGGAATTTGTCAATTTATAGAAAGAGAGCTTCTTAACCAAATATATGCCTGTGTCAGGGGATATTGGGTTATAAGCAAAAGAAACACACTTAAACCATCGTAAGCAAAAAGGAGTCTTCATTATAAGAGTATTCAAATACATCACAGATCCCAGGCACATCATAAAACCCAAAATCCGAAGAAGTCAGAAGCCTAGCCAACCTCTGACTCCACTTTTCCTGAAGCAGATGAAATTACTACTCTGCCTTGCTCTGCATATCTTCTTCATCCTTTCCTTCTCCAGCAGAGCAACTTTCCTTTTAAGGATATTGATATGATCATCTTTGTCTTACTTTACATGATCTTTCAAGTTAAAATGCTAACAGACTCTAGCCAGAATTTCTGAATCCCAATTTTAATCGTTTCATATAAATAAATACATACATACATAGCTTTGTAAATAAATCACCTGATAAAATCAGCCCACCTTGGGTCCAAATCTATCTCTAGTTCAGGGCACTTCCATTTGTAGTTCTGGCTAGAAAAGCAGGGATCATGACTCAGGATTTTCCAAGAATAAACCTAAGAAAAGAAGGTGGAAAGAGTAGTTTTCAGTGAAAAAAAAAAAAAGTAAGCTGCGTGGGTAATCTTAAAAGATGTCTATCCTAAAGAAGTACAAATAGAATCATGACCACTGAATTTGGGAAAGCATACGTCCCGATAGCCTGAGAAATTTCTAATTTACCCCTGTTGTTCCAGTATAATGATAAATAGTAAAAATTCTCTTTCATTCAAAATAATCTCAGTTTGGGTGATAAATGTAGGTGTGGCAGATATTTACTGAATCAAACAAATTTGTCTTTATTACAAGGTGGTTTTGATAAACGATGTTGGTTAAACAGGCTGATATGTGACATGACTCCTTTCCATTACAAATACATCTAAATAAATTATTAAATACATAAAGTGATCTCAAAGCAGTGACTTGGAAGTCAGTAGATCTGCCATACCTGACCCTGAGACATGTGACAGTTATAGAAATATGGGATTTCAGAGAGCAAAGGGACTCCCAACCATCAGAATAGTTGGGAAAGAAATCTCACTGTGAGGAATCTGTTGACATCAAGGTCCGCTGTCCTTTCTGAATCTGGGCTCCCTGCAGAGACTCTTGAGAGAATTGGTCAAGCAGCTGGTGAGAAACATGAACACGGACCAACCTTCACTGAGTGGAGAAAAATGTATCAAATGCCCTTATTTCACCTGATCCATCTGTTTCTACACTGGTATTTATAATGAGACTTTCTTAAAAATTCATAAAGATGATCAATTTCTCCAATATATAGTATATAAGACTCTCAGGAGTTCTTTCTTGCATTTTACCTAACTATAGAATATACTCTGCTACCAACTGAATTGCTCACATTGAGAAGGTCAACTACCCTTCTTATACAATGCAATCTTCCCTTAAGAAGGTATTGAGTCATCACCAATAACAACAAAATCACAGTATTTAGTAGTAAATATCAAAGTGAGTAATTTGGGCTCAATTTGCTTTCAATACAAACAAATAAAAATGTGTATAGGTTCACTACAAATTCACATTTTAATTCCAGCATAGATGTCAAATAAGAAGAATTATTCTGGATCCCCTGAGTTGGATGGCATTTCTCTCGGAGGAGAAGCCAAATTCTAGTAAGGCTTATGTTTAAGCCTCCTTAGCAAAGAGAAATAAACTTTCAATAATTAAAGGTAATGAATATACACAATCACCCTGAGACAAGCACTGCACTCTTAAGTCAGTTTAGACAAGAGATCCTGGGGAGACATTAGCACTGATTATCATAGCATAATTAGTCTTTGGCAAGTCAAAGGGAACTAGTTTTGACCATTTCCTCAAAACTGATTTATGTTGTCACGTTCTAGCTCCTTCCCCTGTACTCTTTCTCCAACTATCCTCTCTTATTTGGCCTCCTTGAGAGAAAACAAGGGAGCTACATATTCATGGTCAGAAGCCACAGACTTGACAAGACTTTTCTACAATGTATGTACATGAGAAAACTGCTAGAGTAGAAACATACCATACTTGGGAAGAGCTCTGTGTGTCAGTCAGAACTTTTTTCTCCAAGTGACATCAACCCAAATCATTCTACAGAAGAAAAAATATACTGTAGAGATCTACATGACCTGTACCAGAGGTATCTTTTATAACAGCAGGAAAGTTAGTTACCTCAACATCTACTGAAATCCAGACCTTAAATCCCGACAATTTCTCATGGCTCTTGTCTCCGAAGATCAGCCTCATATTTTCCTGCTGCAAACTGGTTGCCTTCAGGTGCTAGAGAACATGGTGGCCGGCAGTTCCTAAACATGATGTCCCACAGTACTCACCACCAGAGAGGAACTGATTTATATTCCCTCCATCTTCCCAAGCTCAAATACTCCAAGGGGCAGCTATTATTGGTCCTATTGTGTCAGATGAGTACCTTTGCACCATCAACTATAGTCTAATATGGAGGCTGCTAGTACATAGCAGCCACCATTCTGTCCACCATGATTGGGTTAGAGATAGAAGATAAGACACTGCGCGTATTTTCTCAAAAAAAAAATTAAAAAGAAACACCCTGCTGGTCTCAGAAGGTGGCAGGTACACAGAGCAAATAGAAATTTACAAGGAACTACAGCACAGAAAAATTAAAAATAATCTTAAAATACAAGCCAAAGTTGGAAAATAAAAGAGAGTATATCGTTGATTCCCTAGCAAAACGTGTGAGAGCCTGATGCATTTAGTCACTAGTGCATTCATCCCTGTGGGCCACAACCAGTCTCCTGGAAACCTGAAGACAAACATCTGTGGAGTCAATAAGATGGAATAACACATTAACTCAGAGGTTTTCAAGTTCTCCAGGCAACAGACAATGTCAAAGACAGACACTTGGGACACCACCCTGCACATGAATTCCTTGATTGTTCCTGTTAAAATCATTCTTGTGAACAAATTCAAATAGTTATTTCTTCCAACAAAATATCAACAAGGAGAAATGTATTTCAGGCATAAAGTATTTTTCAGACATAAAAATTGATTCTAGCCTATGGAGGTACCATACCATATAAATGGGAGGTACCATGCATAATCTCATGCTCTCCAGAGCAATCCATAGTCATAACCAGTCATTTGCAGGTTCTAGAACAAAGTTTATCTTAATGTTCATCTCTCCCCTTCCTGCCTCTACAGCACATTCTCTCTCACCTTACAGACAAACTGAAGACACATACTTGCTCTCTCTCTCCTTATAGACAAACTGAATGTTTTGAATTGCAAATGGTGGAATGTTAGGCACTGTAGGTGGTATATTATCAATCCTTTCAAATACTGAAGGATAACCCTGTTAATGAGAGATTCTTCACAGATTAAAAGAAAGAATCATTTTGAAGAAGCCCAAAGGAATTTCAGGTTTCAAAGCTTTATTTTTCATTCTATATAATCATTAGGCCCCATGAACAGGAACTTAAAATTATAAGACACCAGGAGATAATGGGGATTTCTAATTTACTGAATTCAAACGGCCCAAGCTATTTCTACGATATTATACTGCAGTTAATAAGGTGAGACAAAAGATCACTTAATCCATGAATTTCTAAGGCAGGGTCTCAGGTGAGGTAAGCTTCCTTTTTAAAGATAACGTAGATGTTTCAGGAGCCCCTGCTGAGAAATAGATAATGTTTGTGTCTTACTAAATATCTTAGAGTCATAGCTCAGATAGTAGATACTTTAATATAAATATTCATTTTTTGATCCATAAAGAGATAGTCCTGATTATGCTCATTATTTAATTTGCTGCTAGAGTAGGTCAGGTTAGGTCTTCTTGATGCAAAAATATCCATTGCACATACACACACATACAGCCCATCAGACAGCAATGTCTTCATGACATCTGATAATACAGCAACCTCTGTTGGCTTCAGGTTTTTTAGATCTCCTATTGGACCCTTGGGATCATAAATACATGCTGTCAATATTAGGAATTTCCTTAGATATTCTTAAGTCTCTAACAAAGGAAAGGTAGATACAGGAGAGAGACCTCTATATATGTCTTCCCTCCTTTTCAACAAAATCACAAGAGTTCTTTGAAAGTCTCTGGTGAAATTGCATTCTTGCGCACTAATGAATTTGCCTAATGGTTGTAATAACGGTGGAAATCCACCAGATGGCAAAATGGCAAAATTACATGAATCTAGATAACAAATGGATCGCCCTTCCTTTAAGAGCTTCCTTTTTTTCATTATAAAAATAAACAACAACAGAAACAACTTGGCCTACAACTGCCTAGGTGGGTGGGATCCTAAGACTTTGGTTGGTCCTTGTAAAGGTCAGACATTGGCCTTAAGCCATTCCAGGAATGTGTTCCAAAGGTTGTCAGGTGAAGTCATCTCTACGTCCTAAACCAGAGCTTTGAACCACTACTTCATTCTAAATGAATGGAGAGGGTATGATGATGGCATCGAGAACGTTAGAAAATGGCTTTGCTTAGTATTGGGAGGTCTCAAAACAGTGCATTAGAGAGTGAGAAGTCGGATATAGAAATCTCCAGCCCTGGAAAAGCATTATTTTAAAATCTCTAGGAAAGATGGCTCCTCAAAAATCCCATTTCTGTGTTAAAGCATTTTCTTGTTTGAGCATTTGTCTTCATAACTAATTTAAATCTCTCTCATTTCAGTTTAAGGCTTTGCCTTTCTTTCATTTCCCCATTTCCTTAGGGGCTTTGAAAAAGAATCTCTTTAAAAATTATTCACAAGAATCTGGGTAGAATACCTAACATACCACTTCGCACATCAGATGTATTAACTTCCTCATATTTTATGTATACAATGTTATATATCTATTAGGGACTAAAAAATAATTCTAGAGATCTATATGAATCACTTATAATTTAAATGATCATCTAAATAATTTTATTATTATTCAAGATTCTTTTCGAATATGTTTAGTTTTAGCTTTAAAATTACATTGTATTTGGTTTAAATAGAGTAACAAAAGCAGAGGAACTACTGTAATATAACTCTATTAATCATAAATGTAAAAGCAAGTTTTAAGATTTTCTTAATTCAGGAAATAATTTCCTAACTAGGTTATTCAGACTAATAGTGATTTATAAAATAACATGAGTTAGTGAATCTATTTTCATTATTTGAAAGAGTAGAACAGAAACTGAGCAGTTACCCAGAATAAGCCTCTGTCAGATAAATTATTCTGTTTGGCATAGATTTATATCAGCTCAGTTCAGTGTGAACTACTTGCAGTGATGCTACAAGGCAGGGTATCCCCATTTTATAGATGTGATAAATGAAGCTTGGTTGTCCTTTCTTATATGCTTATAATTTTAATACTCTTCCTCCTAATATTTAAGCCTTAGTACTATAAGTATTTTTAAAATAATGACTAATTGAAAGCTCTCTGACATTTATATATGAATTTAAATGGATTTTTCACTTTTTCATTTTTTTTCATTGAGTAAATACAGAGTAGTCACAAATTTCATTACATAAAGTACATAAGAGTAGCCTTTTTAAATCAGTACTAAATTTGACAAAGTTTAGAAAACTCTGCTATAGACAGTAAAGACATAGGACTCAGTGAGTTGATTGGTAAGGACCTTCCCCAATCCCAAAGTTTAATGGTCAGGTTAAAACTAATTTGGCTCTCCATTTTATGAGGATGGAAAAACCATTGACTCTCAAAATAATAGACCCCAAATCATAAAAGTCTAACTTGTATGCTGGATATCACAGGGGGAAGAAATACCTTTATTTTTTTTCTCTCTCTCTCATTCTCTTCAGCTTTCTCTTTAGTTTTTTGTTGTTGTTCTTATTTTGAAGATATTTTCTCAATATATATAACCATATTTTATTCACCATTTTGATATCTTCTTTTGTGAAATGCTGTCCAAGTCCCATGTCCCTATTTCTACTAGGTCAAAAAGAGTTAGGAATTATGCCCCCTTTTGTCAATTCCATGGAAAAGTTTGTATTAACTTGATACTAATGATGAAGACACTTTATGCTGCCTTTAAGCTGCAGATCTAATTTCTTAAATAACCATAAGATTACATAAATTTTGATTTCTGCTAGTTTAGTTTTTCGAACTTGTGTGTGTGTTTAATTTGTCCATTTCTAAATTTTCAAATTTATTTATAATATTTCATTTTTTTGATAGCTATAGTATTGGTATTATAGCACTGTTTTATTAGTGTTACTGGTTTTTTTGTGAACTTCTCTTCTCCTCACTAAGTTTTCATGGATATTATTAGTTTGGTTTTTGTTCTTAAGAAATAATTTCGGTTTTGTTTACCCTATTGTAGTTTGTGTTCTACAACATGAACATCTGCTCTATATAATTTTGTCTTCTCTTTTCTATTGGTTTTGTTATTTTTCTTATTGCAATAAAAAAATTAGATCATTGATCTCCAGCTTTTTTCTTTTTTAATATCTGTATTTATGTTATAAATTCCCTCTATGCTTGTCTTTTGTTCTATCCCCCATGTTTCAATACATAGTATTTTTATTATAACCAAGTACCAAATATTTTCTATTCCCATGTTTATTTTCTTATTCACCCATGTACTATCTAGATGTAAACTTCTTAAATTTCAAACTTGTGGAGATTATACAGTTATCCTTCTGTTCAAAGAATATCTTACCCTGAATGGTTTTAGTCCTTTGAAACTTGCAGAGAGAACACAGTATAATATGGTTAATTTTGATAAATGTGCCTCAGGGCAAATCTGTATTCTGTTTTTACTGGGTGAGTGTTCTCTATGTGTCAGTTGGGCAGGTTGTTAATGACATTATTCAAATCTTTACCCTTGAGAATTATTTTGTCCATTTGTTCTATCATGTACGTTGTAAGATGGGTTAAAATTTCCTACTATTTCTCTTCTCGGTTCCTTATTTGTTTTATAGGGGTGTGGTACATTTTCCTCATGGAATAAACCTTTTATCATTATGAAATATCCTACTACACTTCAAATGTTTTTGCCTTTAAGTCCTCTTTGTCTGATATTAATATAGCTATAGCTTTATTATAGTACAACGTTTTTATTTATTTATTTTTTGGGTACAATGTTTTTATATACTTAATTTCAAATTTTCTGTGTGCTTACATTTAAAGTGTGGCTCTTAGAGGCAGAATAAAATTGGGTCTTTTTATTTCTTTATTTTGTCTAACAGTCAAACTTTTAATCAGTATTTATTCTATTCACAAGTAATGTAATGTAGTTAAAGGTATGTTTGTGATTAAGACTTCCATCTTACTATCAAGAAAATGATAACACTGTAGTCCTTTTTTTGCTCCTTTGGGTTTGGTTTCCTTTTTTTTTCTCTCCATTTTCCCCCACTTGCCTAGTTTGGTAGTATTTTTTTAATCTATTCTTTTAGTTTTTACTCTAGATTTTTCTAAATGTAGTTTCAATGTATCAAGCGTGATATAAATTATACTTGCCACTTACCAAACAAGGTAGAGACATTAGAATATTTAATTCTAAGTAACACTATCCTGAATTGTGTTTTTGCTATAGTGTATTTTTATTCTAAACACATTTTAAACCCATAAAATATGATGATGATTTTATAGCATCAATATTCATTTCCTGTAATTAACTTATCAGCTTGTTCTACTCCTCATTTTTCTTTTATTTTTAAGCTTCAAACTTCTTTTTTAACTACTTTACTGGCAAAAAAAATTCTCTTATTTTCTGTTTTAACTAATAATGCTTCATTTCATCTTTAACTAGAATAAAATGCAGCATTTTTCTAAAAAGAGTCAAATAGTATTTTTTTAAGTTTTGAATCATAATATCCCACATATTTAACTTTTTCTGTAGTGTTAAATTATGGATAGATGATAGATTAATGAAGGCATGGCTGTTTGTTAAAACAACAACAGCAAAAAACCTTTGTTTACAAAAATAAACAAAAAGTTGGATTTTCTTTGTAAGTCATAGTTTGCTGACCACTTTATTAGAATAATAAATTTACTCAATATGGCATTTTAGGTTAGGGGTTTAGGGGAGTTTTTTTTTTTTTTTTTGGAGCACTTTGAAAATATTGTTCTATTGTCTTCCAGCTTACACTGTTTCTTTTGAGAAATAACTTAGTCTCACTGCTATTTCTTTTAAGGTAAACTTTTTTTTTTTTTCTTTATTCTAGCTGTTGTTAGACCTCTACTACATTAATTTCTGCAATTTTACTAACATTTTCCTACTTCTTTTGTCTTATTTTGTTTTCCATTTCCTTTAAAACTATTTGGATTTGTAGTTATTCTGAAATTTGTGGATTGATGTATTGATGTTATTTTGTCATTTTGGAACATTTTTAGCCATTATCTCTTTAAATAACAATTTTGCTCTTTATTTTTTTCTCCTTTACTTTGGGACTCCCCTTATCTATACATTAGACCTCTCTACTAGGTCATGTATCTTATATGCACAGTATCCATGGTCCATCAATTTTCTCTGAGTTTCATTCATTTCCTCAGCTCTGTATATTCTATTGTTGAATCCATTTTTTCAGTTCTCAATTTTAGTTATTTCATTTTTCAGTCTAAAATTTTTTAATATAACTTTCACTTCTCACCCTAAAATTCTCAATCTGTATCCTATTTTCTGCAACATATTTATTTTTTGGACATATTTTAAAACTGGTTTCTTACTATTCCATTATCATATTTCCGGCCAGGTCGGTTTATATTGTCTATATTTAAGTTTGATACATTTCAAAACTGAGTGGCATGTCGCCTGGGTGGCTCAGTTGGTTAAGTGTCCAACTCTTGATTTTGGCTCAGGTCATGAGCTCAAGGTCAAGCCCCAAGTCAGGGTCTGCACTCAGCTTGGAGTCAACTTGACAGTATCTCTCTCCCTCTCCAACTGCCCTTCCCCCTGCTCTCTCTAAGCATGCTCTCTCTAAACAAGTAAATAAATAAAAACTTTGAAAAAAAGAATCTGAGTAGAAACTCTGTATATGCAAATGTGGAGGACAGGGGGTTAGTTCTCAGAAAAAATATCTGGTTAGGATATTTTATTATTAAACCCCTGAACTGTCCATGTTCAGAGAGCTTCTCTTTTGGGCTTATTAGTTTTCCCAGAGAGTCATAATCTATATTCTCTTCTGGGCATGAGTTAGAGGAAGCTGGAGGATAGTGAGGAGTTCTAAAAGCCCATATCTCAATGTCCAGCTTTTGTTTTACTATGCTTCATGTCTACTCCAATCCTAGAATACCTAGCGTACACTGGCTGTATAAAGCAAACTTCTATTTCTGTCCACACACAGAAGGGTTAGTTGTCTGAGTGAAATGAGTATATCCAAGGACTTAATGAAAATTTTTTCAGGACTATTGAAACTTAGAATCTAATATTTTTTAATACCATCCTACACTGCCAATTTTATAAGTTACTGCTACGTTGAATTCCTAAGTTTTTCTGAGTTTCCATAGGCAGTCAGATATGAACTTTCTTTACTCTCTCATGTCATTTACCTTCTGACTTGTCCATTTGTATTCCCAATATCAGAAATTTTTTGAAGGGGGAGGGGCAGAGGGAGAGGGAGAAAGAGAATCTCATTCACGTTCCATGCTGGGCCCAATGCAAGGCTTGATCCCAAAACCCCTCAGATCATGACCTGAGCCGAGATCAAGAGTCAGATGCTTAACCAACTGAGCTATCCAGGCACCCCAGCCAATACCAAAATTTTATGGGAATATTTGATCTATCCCTGTCACTGTTTCCATTCTCCAGCCCCTTTTGAATTTATGTTTATTTTTTTTAATTAATGAGTTTCTTGAATAAGCCAACATAAATACATGTTCATTTAATCATATTTAACTGGAAGTCCTTAAATCTTTACTCTGAAAGCTATATGCCTTGGAATATATCTTTATAATTTCATTAGGCATAAACTGCTAATTGTTTCTGTAATAGAAATAGTCATAAAGCCAACTGTACTACTTTGTGGCCATAAAAACTGATGCATATAAAAATATGTAAAGACATTTTTACCTAAAATATATTAAGTAAATATATTACCTAAAAATGTATTATGGGACTCATAATAAAATGACTCCCTTTGGATTTTTGTTCCTTTAACCTAGTGTATTGAGTTTTTATTCCTTCACAATAAATTATCACAAACATAACAACTTTAAACAACACACATTTATTAATTCAGTTTCTGTGGGTCAGGCATCTGGACATGTTTAGTTGAGTCCTCTACCTGAGGATCTCACTATTTTTCAATCCATGTGTCCCTGAGGGCTGAATTCTCACCAGAGATTCAACTGAGGAAGGATATACCTCCAAACTCTCACATGTTTTTGGAAGAATTCATTTCCTTTAGGCTATAGAACTAAGGGCTTAAGTTCTTGCTAGATGTCTCTTTCAGCTTATAGAGCATTCTGCAGTTCCTTGCTACAGAGACTTCTTCAACCTGACCACTTATTTCATGACGGGTTGCTTCTTCAAAGTCATTGAAAGGAGACTGCTGTCATGCGTTTTCTAGCAAGATGGAGTTTTATGTAATGTAACAATCATGGAAGTGACATCCAACACCTTTGATATTCTGTTGTTGAAAAGCAAGTCGTAAGGAGAGGGTTATACAAGAGCATGAATACCAAGAAGTGATGATCATGGGGCTCACCCTACAGTCTGCCCACTACACCAACATTATGGTAATGACAATAATGATGGATTATCATTATATATTTCTTATGATGCTTTATTCTTCTAAAATGTCTTCACATATACATGTTTGTTTCTATGAATACATGTATTAGAATAGACAACACAAGCTTACGCTGTGTTTAGTCTAGGACTCAGGCAGTTCTGAGTATGCTCAGAGAATTAGTGGGACAAAATTTTCAGGGAGCTATTTATATGAAGGATGTAGGAGCCTCTGGATAAATAAGAGATACTGAGTTTTATTCAAGGACAACTGGACAGCACAGATGAGATGGTATGGTTTTAAAAAATCCTGTAGAAATGTCACTCAAACCATCCCATAGCTTCAGGATCTAATAAAAGTTTTAGGAAATCTCAACAAAAGTGTGAAGAAAAAAAAATGAAAGTTCTTTTTTCCTTTAAACTCTATGGGACATTTAGAATGTGAGACATCAGGAATGATTATAATAGTAATCCTGATAAAAGTCCCATTGGAACCACAGCATTAGGCTTGTGACCACACCAATAGTCACCAACAGCACCTCCACATTAAGAACAAGTACTTTTGGACAGACATTTTTGCCCTTGGTCTTGGATGTCATCAGTCCCCATGCAGACATCAGCACCAACCAGGATAACAGCCTGACTATGGTGGGCTCATATTTCACTTGCTACTTTTTGGCAGGGACATTTATCAAAGACAAGTCAACCTAAAAGAGGAAAGGAAAGTGACAGATGACCCAGAGATAAACCTGGGGACTAATTCAGATATTGCAGAATGTTCTCAGAATACTCTCTGGAAGAACCTTAAGGCACATTACATTTCTCAAATCATGGTAGTAAAGCAAAATATAAATTGTATATCTTATTGTTATATTTCAAGTTGATATTTCTTGGTATATTATCTTAATTGCTGCTTACTATTATACTCTAAGGTAAATATTTTCATTTCCATTGCCATTTGGCAGATAAGAAAACTAAGTCTCACACATGAAAAAGCACTCAACATCACTTGGCATCAGGGAAATACAAATCAAAACCACAATGAGATACCACCTCACACCAGTCAGAATGATTAAAATTAACAACTCAGGAAATAATATGTGTTGGCAGGATGTGGAGAAAGAGGAACCCTCCTACACTGTCAGTGGGAATGCAAGCTTGTGCAGCCACTCTGGAAAACAGTATGGAGGCTCCTCAAAAAGTTGAAAATAGAGCTACCCTACGACCCAGTAATTGCACTACTGGGTATTTATCCCAAAGATACAAATATGGTGATCTGAAGGAGCAGGTGCACCCCAATGTTTATAGCAGCAATGTCCACAATAGCCAGTCTATGGAAAGAGCCTAGATGTCCATCGGTAGATGGATGGATAAATAAGATGAGGTATGTGTGTGTGTGTGTGTGTGTGTGTGTGTGTGTGTATAATGCAGCCATCAAAAAATGAAATTTGGCCATTTGCAATGGTGGATGGAACTAGAAGGTATTATGCTAAGCAAAATAAGTCAATCAGAGAAATAATTATCACATGTTCTCACTGATATGTGGAATTTGAGAAGCAAGGCAGAGGATCATGCAGAAAGAAAGGAAAAAATGAAATGGGATGAAACCAGAGAAGGAGAAAAACAATAACAGACTCAATCTCAGGAAACAAGTTGAGGGTTGCTGGAGTGGATGGAGGTGGGAGGGATGGGGAAGCTGGGTGATGGATATTGGGGAGGGTATGTGCTATGATGAGTGCTGTGAATTATGTAAGACTGATGAATGACACATCTGTACCCCTGAAACAAATAATGCATTGTACATTAATTAAAAATAAAGGAGAAAGAAAACTAAAAAATAAAGGAGAAAGAAAACAGGATAACGAACATGTTCTTTGAAGTGGCTGACCTAATAAGTGTTATCTATAAAAGACTCATCCACCTATAGCTCCTGGGACTAAACTCAGGTTCATTGTCAAATGTAGCCCAGAACCAGTATTAAGGAAGGCTGTGAAGGAAGTATTGTAAGTGACAATCTCTTTTCTCCTGGCCTAAAATTTCATTTCCTTTTTTCTTAACTTATATAATTCTTACCTTTCCTCAATTGCTTGTCTAAAGTAAAAACCAAATCCTCTCTTAAAGACTTTTTAAGAATTACCCAGAAGACTTCATCTGTTCCTTTCTTCAGAGAAAGCATCTTGAAAACATTAAGTTCTCAACTACATCAAAAGCTTGATCCTCACAATAATCCTTTAAAATTGGAAGAAACCATAACTACATTTTATATGTGAAGAAAGTAATGTTTAGATAATTTCAAGGGCTTGTCCAAGATAGCATGGTTTAAACCAATGGTTCTCAAACTTCAAAATACAGCAAGATTACTTGAAATAGGTCTGAGGTGAAGCCCAGAAACTTGCATTTCTAATGTGATTCCAGGTGTTGTTTGTGCTTGTGCTGGTATATATTTAACTCTATTTAGCATTTTATTAATATTTCTTTGGGATAAAGAAAATCCTTAAGAAATTGAGATTCAAGAGTTTCTGGTTTCACTATAAGAAAATGTAATTCTTATATAAGAAATATAAGGTTTCAATATAAGTAGCAAAGGGATCTCTAAATCTTCTGTCTTCATATGTGCATAGGTCAACTCATCAAATTATCTGCTTGTTATCTTGGAAAGCACAATTAACCTTTTTCTTAGAAGATGTACAGGACAGATGGCTTTTAGTGAGAAGTAAGCAACTTAACTAAAAACTGCAAGGGAAACAGGATATGTTAAAATAAGCAAAGAGTACCCAAATGAGAACAAATAGAGGCTTTTTATTCAGAGCCTGCTCTAGCAAGAGAGTCAGTTACCATCATTTGTGTTTGGCAGAAACTGAAAGGCAGGCAAGGCAGTGAGAAAACATTATAGTGGACAGAAAGAATATTTGTTGGAATGCTCTGATTGAGGCCACTGGTACAGCATCAATGGATCCACTGAAAATATGCTAACAAGAAGGAGAATATCTCATGTGATTCAGATTTGGGGAGCATATTTAACTATTTCTGGTTAGTTCCGAATTGGAAGCAAGGATGAGAGACCGAGAAGCTCACAGTCATTGACCAACTCATAACTATTTGGGACCAGTTGCTGAAGAAGTTGTGACTGGTGCCTTGGGAGGTTGTAAGTCATTGTTCAACTGATTATATATGAGATGGCCATTGTCTGTTTATAACGAAGTTTCTCAGGATTTTACACAGGTGTCTATCAGGACAAGCAGTCCCTGGCTGTAGGGCTAACTTCTCTACCAGGCAGAGTAGATCTTATGTCAAGGGCCAATGATAATTTTAGGGCCCTATAAAAGTATTTTGATTTCTTTTGAAGTCAGAAGGAAAAAATGAGCTTTTTGGTTAATTTTTAAATGTAAAAGGACAATACATTTGTCTTTATGTTAACGGAGTGTTCTAAGAATGTAAATGTTGGATTATGGTAAAGAATTTGATTATACTCACAGGTCCCAGAGATGAGGTCCCTTCATATCATGCACGGTCATAGGGGAAAGCAGCAGTGTTGGTCAGGAAGCAGAAAGGAGCAAGAAGAAAGTCTCAGCCAGAGCCTTTACTGGGAGTTTCTAAAAGGAAAGAAAAGGCAGAGTGAGCAGTTTAGGATTAGCTTGTTTGAAATACTGGAAGGCTTTGGGCTATGGGGTGGTCTCCAGTTGCCTGATACCTGGCCCTTGGATGGTTTAAGACAATAGAAATATTGGCTTCATGTATGAGAGTTAGGTAAAGAGGCAGTTGGGTTTATAGGCTGAGGATTGGCTGGTTTATTATTATCATTTTTAGGAAAAAGCTGGCTCTAGGAGGAGCAGTCTGTCTTTGGGTTTGTAAGTCTCTCAAATGTCAGAGAGAGAAAACAGAAAATAATGGAGTATAATTACCATAATAAGACACAACTCATTTAGTGCACTTTGCCTTATTGTGCTTTTCAGGTATCACATTTTTTACAAACTGAGGCTTTGTGGCAACCCAACATCTAGCAAGCATTGGTATTTTTCCAACATCATTTGCTCACTTTGTGTCTCTGTGTCACTTTTTGGTAATTCTCACAATATTTAAAACTTTTCATTACTATTATGCTTGCTCTGATGGTCTGTGACATGTCTCATGTCTCACTGAAAGCCCAGATGATGGCTAGCATTTTTTTTTTTAGCAATAAGATATCTTTAAGGTATCTAAAGAATGAATGGGTCAACCAGGAAATTAAAGAAGAATTTTAAAAAATCAAGGAAACAAATAAAAATGAAAGCACAATGGTCCAAAATCTTTGGGACACAGCAAAGGTGGTCCTGAGAGGAAAGTATATAGCAACACAAGCCTTTCTCAAGAAACAAAAAAGGTCTCAAGTACACAACCCAACCCTACAACTAAAGGAGCTGGAGATAGAACAGCAAAGAAAGCCTAAACCAGCAGGAGAAGAGAAATAATAAAGATCAGAGCAGAAATCAATGAAATAGGAAAAAAAAAAAAAACCAACAAACCAAACAAACAAAAAGCCAGTAGAACAGATCAATGAAACTAGAAGCTGGTTCTTTGAAAGAATTAATAAGACTGATAAACCCCTGGTCAGACTTATCAAAAAGAAAAGAGAAAGGACCCAAATAAATAAAATCATGATTGAAAGAGAAGAGATCCAGCACCAAAGAAATACAAACAATTATAAGAACATATTATGAACAAGTATACACCAGAAAACTTGACAATCTGGAAGAAATGGAGGCATTCCTAGAGATATATAAACTACCAAAACTGAACCAGGAAGAAATAGAAAACCTGAACAAACCTATAACCTTAAGGAGATTGAAGCAGTCATCAAAAATCTCCAAACAAAGAAGAGCCCAGGGCCAGATAGCTTCCCAGGGGAATTCTACCAAACATTTAAAGAAGAATTAATACCTATTCTCCTGAAACTGTTCCAAAACATAATGGAAGAAAAACCTCCAAACTCACTTTATGAGGCCACCATTTTGGGGTTTGATCCCCAAACCAGACAAAGATCCCATCAAAAATGAGAATTACAGACCAATATCCTTGATGAACTCAGATGAGAAAATTCTCACCAAAATACTAGCCAATTGGATCCAGCATCACATTTAAAGAATTACTCACCATGACCAAGTGAGATTTGTTCCTGGGCTGCAAGTTTGGTTCAATATCCACAAATCAATCAAGATGATACCATACATTACTAAAAGAAAGAACAAGAACCTTATGATACTCTCAAAATATGCTGAAAAAGCATTTGACAAAGTACAATATCCTTTCTTGATCAAAACTCTTTACAGTGTTGGGACAGAGGGTACATACCTCAATATCATAAAAGCCATCTATGAAAAAACCCACAGTGAATATCATCCTCAGTGGGGAAAACTGAGAGTTTTTTTCCTAAGGTCAGGAACACAGCAGGGCTGTCCACTATCACCACTTCTATTCAACATAGTACCAGAAGTTCTAGCTTCAGCATTCAGACAACAAAAAGAAATAAAGTCATCTGAATTGGCAAAGAAGAAGTCAAACTCTTACTCTTTGTAGATGATATGATACTTTATGTGGAAAACCCAAAAGACTCCACTCTAAAACTCCTAGAACTCATACAAGAATTCAGTCAAGTGTCAGGATAAAAAATCAATGCACAGAGATCAGTTACATTTCTATACACCAACAGCAAGACAAAAGAAAGAGAAATTAAGGAGTCGATCCCATTTATAATTGCACCCAAAACCCATAAGATACCTAGGAATAAATCTAACCAAAGAGGCAAGGAATCTGTACTCAGAAAACTATAAAGTATTCATGAAAGAAATGGAGGCAGATACAAAGAAATGGAAAAAGGTTCCATGCTCATGGATTGAAAGAAAAAGTATTGTGAAAATGTCTATGCTACCTAAATCAATCTACACATTTAATGCAATCCCTATTAAAGTACCATAAATTTTTTTCAATAAAATGGAACAAATAATTCTAAAATTTATATGGAACCAGAAAAGACCCCAAATAACCAGAGGAAGGTTAAAAAAGAAAACCATAGCTGGCAGCATCACAATTCCAGACTTCAAGCTCTATTACAAAGGTGTAATCATCAAGACAGTATGGTACTGGCACAAACAGAGACACATAGATCAATGGAACAGAATAGAGAGCCCAGAAATGGACCCTCAACTCTATGGTCAACTAATCTTCAATGAAGTGGGAAAGAATGTCCAGTGGAAAAAAGACAGTCTCTTCAACAAATGGTGTTGGGAAAATTGGACAGACACATGCAGAAGAATGAAACTGGACCATTTCCTTATACCACACACAAAAATAGACTCCAAATGGATGAAAGACCTCAATGTGAGACAGGAATCCATCAAAACCCTTGAGGAGAACATAGGCAGCAACCTCCTCAACCTCAGCCGTGGCAACTTCTCCTTAGAAACATTGCCAAAGGCAAGGGTAGCAAGGACAAAAGTGAACTATTGATATTTCACCAAGATCAAAGGCTTTTGGACAGCAAAGGAAGCAATCAACTAAACCAAAAGACAACTGACAGAATGGAAGAAGATATTTACAAAAGACATATCAGATAAAGGGCTAGTATCCAAAATCTATAAAGAACTTATCAAACTCAACACCCAAAGAACAAATAATCTAATCAAGAAATAGGCAGAAGACATGAATAGACATTTATGCAAGGAAGACATCCAAATGGCCAATAGGCACATGAAAAAGTATTTGATACCACTTGGCATCAAGGAAATACAAATCAAAACCACAGTGAGATATCACCTCACACCAGTCAGAATGACTAAAATTATAAGTCAGGAAAGGAAAGATGTTGGCATGTATGTGGAGAAAGGGGAACATTCCTACACTGTTGGTGGGAATGCAAGCTCATGCAGCCAGTCTGGACAACAATATAGAGGAGTTGAAAATAGAGCTATCCTATAATCCAGCAATAACACTACTGCCCCCAAAGGGGCACATGCACCCAAATGTTTATAGTAGCAATGTCCACAATAGCCAAACTACAGAAAGAACCTAGAAGTCCACCAACAGAAGAATGGATAAAGAAGAAGTGGTATATATACAGTGGAATACTATGCAGCTATCAAAAAAGGAAATCTTGCCATTTGCAATGGCATGGATGGAACTAGAGGATATTATGCTAAGTGAAATAAGTAAATCAGAGAAAGGCAATTATCATATGATGTCTTGACATGAGGAATTTGAGAGGCAGGGTGGGGCATTGTGGGAGGCAGAGAGGGAATAAATGAAACAAGATGGGACTGGGGAGGGAGACAAACCATAAGAGACTCTTAATCTCAGGAAACAAATGAGGGATGCAGGAGTTGGGGGGAAGGGTTTGGGTGGCTGGGTTATAGACATTGGGGAGGGTATGTGCTATGCTGAGTATTGTGAAATGTGTAAGCCTGATGATTCACAGACCTGTACCCCTGAAGCAAATATATATGTTAATTTAAAAAAAATAAAAGAAGTATTTCTGTTTGTTGGTTTTACAGTTTTTTAACAGAATTAAACCTTTCTGAAGTTGTATTTAAAATTTCATGAGCTACTCAACATTTAATATTTATTATTCCTAAAGAGAATGCTGAATTAAGTCAATTTTAATGGTGTACCTTATTATTTTTATGAACTGTTTTCTTATATACAGTTAGGGATGTATAATTTTATAAACAAGTATAATGGGGGTTTTTAAGAAATGTTTTATTTTGTGTTCTTTCATTTAATTTGAATCTTATTGCTTTCATATTGTAAACTGTCTAGTCTCTCTCCTTCATATATACATCAAAAACTAGTTCTAAATTATTAAGATACTCTACAAAAATTTTCAATTCAGGCACTGTAGTTTATTGTGGTCACAGGCTTTTGTCATTGACTGAAGCCTTGAAAATCATTATTTTCTCTTCTCTTACAACAAAAAAATGTCAAGTTATACCTCTTTACCTTACAAGTCTCAGAAACTACTTATTTTCATATAAGTAGCCTAGAGTTTACCCCTTCAATAATCTAATAAACACAACACCCTTTTCAACCTTTCAAATCTACTCAGAAACTTCCAGTAGCTCAGGAACCAGGTGTCACCAGTTTTTGGAGAAAGCAATTGAATATTTTAAATGTTCTTACCATTCTTCCATTCAGTATCTGATATCACAAAATGGAAAGAGGAGGGGAGTGGATAATAGATATTGTAGATAATAATAAATTGTTCTCTTTAATAAGTGGTTTTGGGAAAACTGGACTGCCATATGCAAAAGAATGAAACTGGATTCCTATTTTATACAAAAATCAACTCAAAATGGATTGAGGACTTAAATTTAGAACATGGAACTGTAAAGCTCCTAGAAGAAAATATAAACAGTAAGTTCCTTGACATCAATCTTGGAAATGAACTTCTGGTTTTGACACCAAAAGCAAAGGCAACAAAGCAAAGGTTTTAAAAGGTAAGACAATATTAAACAAAACATCTTCTGCTCAGCAAAGGAAATTACCAACAAGTGAAAAGGTAACCTATGGAATGAGAGCAAATATTTGTAAACCATATATTCAATAAGAGGTTCATATCTAAAATACAAAAAGAATTCATACAATTCAATAGTAAAACCAAAAATAGCCCAGTGAAATAATGGACAAAGAACCTGAATAAACATTTTTCCAAAATGGCCAACATACACATGAGAAGGTGTATCACTAATCACTAATCATCAGGAAAATGAAAATCAAAACCACAATGATATATCACTTTACACGTGTTAGGAAGGCTATTATCTAAAGACAAGAGATAAGAAATCTTGGGAGAATGTAGAAGGGAAAAAAGTCCTTGTGCACTTGGTGGAAAAGTAAACTGTGTATAACCACTATGGAAAATTATATGGAGTTTCCTCAATGAATTAAAAATAAAAGTACCATATGACCCAACAATTCCACTTTGGGGTACATATGTAAAGAAAGTGTATCTCTGGGACTCCCGGGTGGCTCAGTCAGTTAAGCATCTGCCTTCAGCTCAGGTCATGATTCCAGGATCCTGGGATTAAGGGCTTCATTAGCCTCCTTGCTCAGGGGGGATCTGCTTCTCTCTCTCCCTCTGCCTTCTGCTCCCCCTGCTTTTGCTCTCTCTCTCTCTGACAAATCAATAAATAAAATCTTAAAAAAAAAAAAGTGGATCTCCTAGATGTATCTGCACTCCCACGTTCATTGCAGCATTATTTACAATAGCCAAGGTATAGAAATGGCCTAAGTGTCCATCAATGGATGAATGGGCCAAGAAAATGTGATCGATCGATCTAGCTATCATCTACCTATCTAATGGAATCTTATTCAGCCTTAAAAAGAAAGAAATCCTGCTGTTTGTTACAACATGGATAAACCTGAATGGCATCATACTAAGTGAAATAAGCACACAGAGAAAGTCAGATACTGTATTTATCATTTATATGTGGAATTAAAAAAAAAAAAGTAGAACTCAAAGAAACAGAGAGTACAAAAGCAGTTGCCAGAGGCTGGAGGATGGGGAAAATAGGGAGAGGTTGATAAAAGGGTACAAAGGTTCATTATAAGATAAAAGTTCTGAGGATCTAAGGTATAATCCAATTACTATAGTTAATAACATTCTATTGTATAGTTGAAACTTTCTAAGAGATTAGAACTCAAATGTTCTCACCAAAGAAAAAGAAACAGAAAGAGGAGGACTATGACAACAAGAAGAAGGATGAAGAGGGAAGAAGGAGGAGGAGGAGGAAGAGGAAGAGGAGGAGGAGGAGGAAAAAAATAAGTAAGTGATAGATGTATTAATTAACTAGATTGGCGAATCCTTCAAAATACATATATACATTTATCAAATCATCATGCTGTACACTTTAACACTTACTTTTTGTCAATTATTACCCAAAACTGACATCTAAATTTTATTTCTAATTAATACCATGTAGCTAAACCCCATCTTGACTCAGCCAAATGAATACCGCACCCACCTATATTGGGCTTCTGAATAACATTTTGTCTAAGAAAGTTTCACCACTTAAGAACTTTTGAAAATACTACATAAAAGAATACCAATTTGATGATTGTTCTCCAAATTTTCTTATCCATGACTCAATGATTTGACAAAGACCACTAAGAAAATTTATGAAAAGCCATTAACACATTTTGTCACTAAGGACCTGAGGGAGAGTTGTTTCAGGCAGTGTCTGGGGACTAGTGGGGTTGTATTGTTTAAGTTGAAGGGAGCAAGAATGCCGAGAAAGTAGAGAGAAAATGTTTAAGTCGTTTCTTCAAAAAGTTTGGAGGTGAGGTGAAAGAGGAAATGGTTCAGGACTGAGGATTATATTTTAGGGGGAAACACAGAAGAGTGAGTTTCTAGGTTGAGGGGAAAGTACACCGAATAGTAAGAAGGCATGGTTCTACAAGAAGGAAATAGTTAATGGAGCAAGGTCCAACTTCAATGAATTCCAGATCTTCTAGTCATTGAAGACACAGTCTTAAAGACATGCTGATATTTTAGAAACTGAAATATGTTAAAAAGGAATTCATGCATATAGAGACTGAGTAGATAGAGATATTCCGTATTTTTAACACCACAAAAATGCAGACATACAAGTCTAGAGCATTTTCATAAGGTATTGCTCGAGAAGAAAAGAGTAGAAAAGTTTGGAGTTTTTTAAAATCCCCAATTATGATTTATGTAGGAATATTTTCTCTAAATAATAATGAGTCTGACAGTATATTCCTTCTATCTTCTTTTAAGAACTTTTTGGATTTCCTTTTTACTAGGAAACTTTTAACTTTGAAAAAGCAAGTAGTATTTTTCTCCCTGAAACCTCTGCAGTGCCAGCAATGTATTGAAGTTTGATTAAAAGGACAGTTAATGCAAACATAAATCCCTTAAAATATTTAGAGCACACAAGTCTCAACCCATCTTGTATTTATAAGACAACATTTTAAAATGAGTATCTCTTAAGAAAGGAGGCTATTAGGTTGAGCAATGCCTTCTCTTCCCAATGGGGTATTAGACAAGCTGAATATATAAATCTGCTTTATGTTACTATATCAGTGGTTGATGTTCAATGGACTTTTGGTATTAGAACTATAAATATCTGACAACGGAATAAACATCATGTGGAAGGAAATTGACTGTAACTGAGGAAGGTGCTCGAAATAGGCCTCCATGGAATTATCTGCTCAATCTTTGAGACTTTTGTTTTGGCTTTGTGACTTTTGAGGGCATAATGATTTTTCTCAGGCAGTGCTGGTTTGGAAGGACTTCAGGGGTGAAGCCTGTGCCCTTCTCATCCACACTGATAGTGATCAAGCCTGTGGTTAAAGCTCAGGTGTGACGTCCATCCAGAAATCTACTTAAAAATGTTAAGCCAACAATGGTGAGGCTGATATTTATAACCTTCGTACTTCCCAAATAAAATTTTACTGCATGTCCTCTTACTGGTTTTGAAGGTTACAGATAACAACTCATCACAATATACAAGTTTCCTCTTCTCTTTCTTCTCCTTTCTTTTCTCCATCTCTCTCACTACACTTTACTTGATTCATCACCCACTGCCAGGGGTGTCTTTTAGGAACACCGAGGCTGGAATTAAATCTTCACTGTGGTTCCCATGGTGAATGGCTATGGGTAGTGAGGATACTTGTCCTTTGTTATTGTTGTTGTTGTTGTTTTAATCCTTTCCATACCAGCACTATTTTATAATCTATTTGAAAAGGCATGGAAAACATTAATCAATCATGAATATACAAGTGATCAAGTGTTATGCCATGAAGCTCAGATGATGACTATTGGTCAGAGGGCAAAGAAGGAATGTAGAAACTTTGTGGAGGAGATGGACATGGTGCAGGTACTTGGAAAAGGAGTGGGAAGATGGATGGCGGAGGGCAGAAGATTGAATACTTTAAGGACCTTGTTTCTCCCCTTTAGATAGCTAGTTGATTGAAATTGCCCTATTGCCTTGATAAGGCAATGAAGAATTATCATCTTCCAGTGGCTTGTTTTTAGACAGGCAACGTTGTAAAGGCAGGGAGTTAAACTGAGCGCCATGTGCTGGGCTGCAAGTGATCTATGAAATCCCGAAATTACTGTGCAGAAATTTATAAAAGTAACCTCTCTCCCCACCCAGGGTAAGATGTGTATAACAGAATACTATTCAGGAAGGTCTTATCTAATTCCATTGTACACAGCATCTCTCCTTTATAAAGTTTAGGAAGCTAAGCCCCCAGTTATAGAAATCATATGCCCATTATCATAGTAACTATTCCTAGATAATTCCTAGAGTCCTGTGGTCTAATCGGTTCTCTATATCCTCATATTCACAACTTCCTTTGGTGGAACAACAGCAGTTGGTCATTTTATTCGTTTCTCAGGACTGTTATACAAAGTACCACAAGCTTGGTCAGTTAAAACACGAGAATTAAAAAAACAAAACAAAACAAAACAAAAACATGAGAATTGTTTTTCGACAGTTCTGGAGCCCAGAAGTCTGAAATCAAGGTGATAACAGGGTCATATTTCCTCTGAGACTTTTGGTAGAATCCTTCCTTGCTCCTCTTAATTTCTGGTGGTGGCCATCAGTCCTTGACATTCCTTGGCCTCACTCCAATCTCTCCCTCTGTCCATATATGGCATTTCCCTTGTGGGTCTCTGCCTTCACGGGACATTTTTTTCTTCTTATAAAGACAATATTCCTATTGGATTAAGGCCCACTCTCAAGATATGATCTTAACTTGATTGCATCTGCAAAGACTATCTATCTCTAAATAAGATCATATTCCCAGATACTGAGGTTTAGGACAGAAGCTCATCTTCTTGGGTAACACAATTCAACTCATTAGGGTAATCTAGATTCCTCTCTATTTTCCTCCCTAAAAAAAACTGTTGCCCTGTAACTTTGTAAAACTATTATTCCAAAAATAACTGTCTCCTTCTTACTCAACTTCATCAATTGAGTTTCAGGTCAATCATTTTGCTGAGTCATCAGCAAATTATCCTAAATTCTAAGGGAATATTATGTGACGTTGTTCTACATTTTGAACTTTAGCTACACCCAGAGAGCTTCTCAAGGGGCTCTGGTATATTGACTCTGAATCATAGATAAGTAGTCTCTTGGACCTCCAAACATCTGACATCTGACATAAATAAACAACAGTATTTTTTCTGGCTTGTTTATGAGCATATCTTGGGGAGCAAAGTCAAAGCCTTCCTGAAGGAAAGATATATTATACCTATTGCTTTTTCCATCTACAAAGCTGGTCACTCCATCATAAAAGAAAATTAGATTGGTCTGACATTTCTCCTTCCTATGGCTGTGCTGACTATACTCCAATCCTCTTTGCTAGTTTGGGAATCCAAAGAATAAAAACACACACAGATACAATATTTTGTTTAAAATGTAAGGATGCCCAAATTTTATGTGCTGTTTCCTTATTAGATGCCCATTTTGACTTTCTTAAGTAAACGGGTGTTTGGGGCCTCTTTGGTCTTCATAAGAAACTTCATAGTTCTCATGGGAAATTACAAACTTCTTGCCACTTTGACCCACAGAAAGAATCCATCGCTTTACCCTATTACTTCCTCATATTCCCCTAAAACTCCCTTGTTGAACTGTGCAGTAGAAACCCATTTAAAGATAGGGTGTTGAAACTTAAAAGACAAAACAAGTAGACTACATCAAATAAGTAAACTGCTTAATTGCCCTGTAATAACATTTATCCACTTTAATGCAATAACATGAGTTATATGTTGATACTATCTATCTTTCATATTGGAAAGAAAGTTGACTCTTAAGTTGAATGAGATCATGCCATTTTTCACTCATAGCCAGCTTTGACCTTGCAGTAATAGTGAATTCAGGAAGAATAGAATTTTATTCACTAAATTTCACTACCTAAAAATTACCTGAAACTTTTGGGTTATCTAGAAGGACATTAGTAGCTTGTCACTGCATGTGGCATTTCCCTATGTACATGGCTGAGTGTGAAGGGGTCCTGATAAATTTGCTTTGAGAGGTAGTCTGAACTATTTAATTTCACTTTGGCAACCACACTTCTGGGACCACATTCTTTCTGAGAGCAAATTTCACTATTTGGACCTTAGATTAAAGGCTGTCTCCCAACCTCTCTTCTAGCCCCGCTTTCTAAAACAGGTATGTGGCATTAATATCTACATTTGCCTCCACTCATGGCTTTTTTCTCTGTCATGCCTTCTCATTCATCTCACTTGTTCTCTCAAGTGACTCCATTCAAACTATTTCCGGAAATGACTTCCTGAGGTGCCATGGATGGTCATTAAGTTACTGGAAACTCAATTTTGGCTATGTATTCCAATAATTGCCACCAACAAACGGTAGGAAATTGCACTGTCTTGACTCTTTAAACCCTATCGCATGTTCAAACTCCATATGAACGATACCTATATATCCACCATTCAGTTCTTGGCTCTCTCTGTTTTTTCAATATTTGCAACTATCTGAAACCCAGAGGATTAATTTCTCAGCAATATGAACAAGCATGAGTTTGACATTCAGAATTATCTCTGCATGTGCAACAAAACCTGAATTACAAATTAGCAACTGAGTGAAACAGTGGGATACTTTAACAAAAATGAATATGTACATTAAGAATAATAAAATAGTGGAGGGAGTCAAGATGGCGGATAAGTAGCAGGCTGAGACTACTTCAGCTAGCAGGAGATCAGCTAGATAGCTTATCTAAAGATTGCAAACACCTACAAATCCATCGGCAGATCAAAGAGAAGAACAGCAATTCTAGAAACAGAAAAACAACCACTTTCTGAAAGGTAGGACTGGTGGAGAAGTGAATCCAAAGCGACGGGAAGATAGACCCTGGGGGGAGGGCTGGCTCCCGGCAAGCGGCGGAGCAACGGAGCACAAAATCAGGACTTTTAAAAGTCTGTTCCGCTGAGGGTCATCGCTCCAGAGGCTAAACCGGGGCGAAGCCCACGCAGGGTCAGCGTGGCCTCAGGTCCCGCAGGGTCACAGAAGGATCGGGGGTGTCTGAGTGTCACAGAGCTTACTGGTATTAGAATGGGAAAACTGGCTACAGAGACAGAGCCAACAGTGAGCTCACAGCTAGGGTTTACCTTGAACTGGTCACAGGCTGGAGCTCAGAGCACGGCCAGAGGTCAGGCAGACGGGAGTTACTGGATGCTGTTCTCTGAGGGCGCACTGAGGAGAGGGGCCCTGGGCTCTCGGCTCCTCCAGGCCGGAGACCAGGAGGCCGCCATTTGTATTCCCGTCCTCCGGAACTCTACGGAAAGCGCTCAGGGGACAAAAGCTCCCGAAAGCAAACCCGAGGAGATTACTCAACCCGGCCCCTGGTAAGGGCGGAACAATTCCACCTGGGGCAAAGACACTTGAGAATCACTACAACAGGCCCCTCCCCCAGAAGATCAACAAGAAATCCAGCCAAGACCAAGTTCACTTAGCAAGGAGTGCAGTTTCAATATCAAGGAGAGCAGCAGAATTCCAGAGGAGAAGAAAGCAAAGCACGGAACTCATGGCTTTCTCCCTATGATTATTTAGTCTTGCAGTTAATTTAATTTTTTTTTCCTTTTCATTTTTTTTCTCTTCTTCTGGGAAAAAAAATTTTTTTTAACTTTTACCCTTTTCTTTTTTAACGTTTTTTAACTAGTTTATCTAATATATATATATATTTTCTTTTTTATAATTTTCTTTATTCATTTTCTTTTCTTAATTCTTTTCTTTCTTTCCTTTTTTTGTTTTTTTTTTTCTTTCTTTCTTTCTGAACCTCTTTTTATCCCCTTTCTCCCCCCTCACGATTTGGGATCTCTTCTGATTTGGTTAAAGCATATTTTCCAGGGGTTGTTGCCACCCTTTTAGTATTTTACTTGCTCCTTCATATACTCTTATCTGGACAAAATGACAAGGCGGAAAAATTCACGACAAAAAAAAAAGAACAAGAGGCAGTACCGAAGGCTGGGGACCTAATCAATATAGACATTTGTAATATGTCAGATCTAGAGTTCAGAATGACAATTCTCAAGGTTCTAGCCGGGCTCGAAAAAGGCATGGAAGATATTAGAGAAACCCTCTTGGGAGATATAAAAGCCTTTTCTGAAGAAATAAAAGAACTAAAATCTAATCAAGTTGAAATCAAAAAAGCTATTAATGAGGTGCAATAAAAAATGGAGGCTCTCACTGCTAGGATAAATGAGGCAGAAGAAGAATTAGCGATATAGAAGACCAAATGACAGAGAATAAAGAAGCTGAGCAAAAGAGGGACAAACAGCTACTGGACCATGAGGGGAGAATTCGAGAGATAAGTGACACCATAAGACGAAACAACATTAGAATAATTGGGATTCCAGAAGAAGAAGAAAGAGAGAGGGGAGCAGAAGGTATACTGGAGAGAATTATTGGGGAGAATTTTCCCAATATGGCAAAGGGAACAAGCATCAAAATTCAGAAGGTTCAGAGAACGCCCCTCAAAATCAATAAGAATAGGCCCACAACCCGTCACCTAATAGTAAAATTTACAAGTCTCAGTGACAAAGAGAAAATCCTGAAAGCAGCCCGGGAAAAGAAGTCTGTAACATACAATGGTAAAAATATTAGATTGGCAGCAGACTTATCCACAGAGACCTGGCAGGCCAGAAAGAGCTGGCATGATATATTCAGAGCACTAAACGAGAAAAACATGCAGCCAAGAATACTATATCCAGCTAGGGTATCATTGAAAATAAAAGGAGAGATTAAAAGCTTCCAGGACAAACAAAAACTGAAAGAATTTGCAAACACCAAACCAGCTCTACAGGAAATATTGAAAGGGGTCCTCTAAGCAAAGAGAGAGCCTACAAGTGGTAGATCAGAAAGGAACAGAGACCATATACAGTAACAGTCACCTTACAGGCAATACAATGGCACTAAATTCATATCTCTCAATAGTTACCCTGAATGTTAATGGGCTAAATGCCCCAATCAAAAGACACAGGGTATCAGAATGGATAAAAAAACAAAACCCATCTATATGTTGCCTCTAAGAAACACATTTTAAGCCCGAAGACACCTCCAGATCAAAAGTGAGGGGGTGGAAAAGAATTTACCATGCTAATGGACATCAGAAGAAAGCAGGAGTGGCAATCCTTATATCAGATCAATTAGATTTTAAGCCAAAGACTATAATAAGAGATGAGGAAGGACACTATATCATACTCAAAGGGTCTGTCCAACAAGAAGATCTAACAATTTTAAATGTCTATGCCCCCAACGTGGGAGCAGCCAACTATATAACCCAATTAATAACAAAATCAAAGAAACACATCAAAAATAATACAATAATACTAGGGGACTTTAACACTCCCCTCACTGATATGGACAGATCATCCAAGCAAAAGATCAACAAGGAAATAAAGGCCTTAAACGACACATTGGACCAGATGGACATCACAGATATATTCAGAACATCTCATCCCAAAGCAACAGAATACACATTCTTCTCTAGTGCACATGGAACATTCTCCAGAATAGATCACATCCTCGGTCCTAAATCAGGACTCAACCGGTATCAAAAGATTGGGATCATTCCCTGCATATTTTCAGACCACAATGCTCTGAAGCTAGAACTCAACCACAAGAGGAAGTTTGGAAAGAACCCAAATACATGGAGACTAAACAACATTCTTCTAAAGAATGAATGGGTCAACCGGGAAATTATAGAAGAATTGAAAAAAATCATGGAAACAAATGATAATGAAAACACAACGGTTCAAAATCAAAATCTGTGGGACACAACAAAGACAGTCCTGAGAAGAAAATATATAGCAGTACAAGCCTTTCTCAAGAAACAAGAAAGGTCTCAGGTACACAATCTAACCCTACACCTAAAGGAGCTGGAGAAAGAACAAGAAAGAAACCCTAAACCCAGCCGGAGAAGAGAAATCATAAAGATCAAAGCAGAAATCAATGAAATAGAAACCAAAAAAACAATAGAACAAATCAACAAAACTAGGAGCTGGTTCTTTGAAAGAATTAATAAAATTGATAAGCCCCTGGCCAGACTTATCAAGAAGAAAAGAGAAAGGACTCAAATAAATAAAATCATGAATGAAAGAGGAGAAATCACAACTAACACCAAAGAAATACAAACAATTATAAGAACATACTATGAGCAACTCTACGTCAACAAATTTGACAATCTGGAAGAAATGGATGCATTCCTAGAAACATATAAACTACCACAACTGAACCAGGAAGAAATATAAAGCTTGAACAGACCCATAACCAGTAAGGAGATTGAAACAGTCATTAAAAATCTCCAAACAAACAAAATCCCAGGGCCAGACGGCTTCCTGAGAGAATTCTACCAAACATTTAAAGAAGAACTAATTACTATTCTCCTGAAACTGTTCCAAAAAATAGAAATGGAAGGAAAATTTCCAGACTCATTTTATGAGGCCAGCATCACCTTGATCCCAAAACCAGATAAGGATCCAATCAAAAAAGAGAGCTATAGACCAATATCCTTGATGAACACAGATGAGAAAATTCTCACCAAAATACTAGCCAATAGGATTCAACAGTACATTAAAAGGATTATTCACCACGACCAAGTGGGATTTATTCCAGGGCTGCAAGGTTGGTTCAACATCCACAAATCAATCAATGTGATACAACACATCAATAAAAGAAAGAACAAGAACCAGATGATACTCTCAATAGATGCTGAAAAAGCATTTGACAAAGTACAGCATCCCTTCCTGATCAAAACTCTTCAAAGTGTAGGGATAGAGGGCACATACCTCAATATTATCAAAGCCATTTATGAAAAACCCTCCACAAATATCATTCTCAATGGAGAAAAACTGAAAGCTTTTCCGCTAAGGTCAGGAACACGGCAGGGATGTCCATTATCGCCACTGCTATTCAACATAGTACTAGAAGTTCTAGCCTCAGCAATCAGACAACAAAAAGAAATTAAAGGCATCCAAATTGGCAAAGAAGAAGTCAAACTATTACTCTTCACAGATGATATGATACTATATGTGGAAAACCCAAAAGACTCCACTCCAAAACTTCTAGAACTTGTACAGGAATTCAGTAAAGTGTCAGGATATAAAATCAATGCACAGAAATCAATTGCATTTCTCTACACCAACAACCAGACAGAAGAAAGAGAAATTAAGGAATCAATCCCATTTACAATTGCACCCAAAACCATAAGATACCTAGGAATAAACCTAACCAAAGAGGCACAGAATCTATACTCAGAAAACTATAAAGTACTCATGAAAGAAATTGAGGAAGACACAAAGAAATGGAAAAATGTTCCATGCTCCTGGATTGGAAGAATAAATATTGTGAAAATGTCTATGCTACCTAAAGCAATCTACACATTTAATGCAATTCCTATCAAAGTACCATCCATCTTTTTCAAAGAAATGGAACAAATAATCTTAAATTTATATGGAACCAGAAAAGACCTTGAAGAGCCAAAGGAATATTGAAAAAGGAAGCCAAAGTTGGTGGCATCACAATTCCGGACTTCAAGCTCTATTACAAAGCCGTCATCATCAAGACAGCATGGTACTGGCACAAAAACAGACACATAGATCAATGAAACAGGATAGAAAGCCCAGAAATAGACCCTCAACTCTATGGTCAACTAATCTTCGACAAAGCAGGAAAGAATGTCCAATGGAAAAAAGACAGCCTCTTCAATAAATGGTGTTGGGAAAATTGGACAGCCACATGCAGAAAAATGAAATTGGACCATTTCCTTAATCCACACACGAAAATAGACTCAAAATGGATGAAGGACCTCAATGTGAGAAAGGACTCCATCAAAATCCTTGAGGAGAACACAGGCAGCAACCTCTTCGACCTCAGCCACAGCAACATCTTCCTAGGAACATCATCAAAGGCAAGGGAAGCAAGGGCAAAAATGAACTATTGGGATTTTATCAAGATCAAAAGCTTTTGCACAGCAAAGGAAACAATTAACAAAACCAAAAGACAACTGACAGAATGGGAGAAGACATTTGAAAATGACATATCAGAGAAAGGGCTAGTGTCCAAAATCTATAAAGAGCTTAGCAAACTCAACACCCAAAGAACAAATAATCCAATCAAGAAATGGGCAGAGGACATGAACAGACATTTCTGCAAAGAAGACATCCAGATGGCCAACAGACATATGAAAAAGTGCTCCATATCACTCGGCATCAGGGAAATACAAATCAAAACCACAATGAGATATCACCTCACACCAGCCAGAATGGCTAAAATTTAACAAGTCAGGAAATGACAGATGCTGGCAAGGATGCGGAGAAAGGGGAACCCTCCTACACTGTTGGTGGGAATGCAAGCTGGTGCAACCTCTCTGGAAAACAACATGGAGGTTCCTCAAAATGTTGAAAATAGAACTACCCTATGACCCAGCAATAGCACTACTGGGTATTTACCCTAAAGATACAAACGTAGTGATCCGAAGGGGCACGTGCACCCGAATGTTTATAGCAGCAATATCCACAATAGCCAAACTATGGAAAGAACCTAGATGTCCATCAACAGATGAATGGATAAAGAAGATGTGGTATATATACACAATGGAATACTATGCAGCCATCAAAAGAAATGAAATCTTGCCATTTGCGACAACGTGGATGGAACTAGAGCGTGTCATGCTTAGCGAAATAAGTCGATCGGAGAAAGACAACTATCATATGATCTCCCTGATATGAGGAAGTGGTGATGCAACATGGGGGCTTAAGGGGGTAGGAGAAGAATAAATGAAATAAGATGGGACTAGGAGGGAGACAAACCATAAGTGACTCTTTTTTTTTTTTTTTTTTTTTTTTTAAGATTTTATTTATTTATTTGACAGTAGATGGAGAGGCAGGCAGAGAGAGAGAGAGGGAAGCAGGCTCCTGGCTGAGCAGAGAGCCCGATGCGGGACTCGATCCCAGGACCCTGAGATCATGACCTGAGCCGAAGGCAGCGGCTTAAACCACTGAGCCACCCAGGCGCCCCATAAGTGACTCTTAATCTCACAAAACAAACTGAGGGTTGCTGGGGGGAGGGGGATTGTGAGAAGGGGGTTGGGATTATGGACATTGGGGAGGGTATGTGCTTTGGTGAGTGCTATGAAGTGTGTAAACCGGGCAATTCACAGACCTGTACCCCTGGGGATAAAAATATATTATATGTTTATAAAAAATTAAAAAATTAAAACAAAAAGAATAATAAAATAGTAAATGGTATTAATCTGATAGGAAAATTCTTTCCAAATGAGAAACACAGTGGACCCAATTTCAGTGAGAAAAGAAATCTTTGATTGTTGCACACTGAATGGGTAAAACAAACACTTGTTGCTTTGAAATTTTTACTGTTTTTATTCTTTTCTGTGCTCTTAGGGTAAAACCCAAATTCCTTTAAAAGGCCCTCTACATTTTCAGTCCTTCTTATCTCCCCCACTCCAAACTTGTACCCTGTGTCCAAACAAACCAAACATATTACCATTTACAAATACAATGTGCAATTCTAAGCCCTTCCATAGATTGTTTTGATCTTTCTAGAATAGTTTTCCCCTGTGTCTTTATATTTCTGTTTCCTTAAAATATCACTTGATATGTAATTTCTTCCAAGAAGCTTTCCCTCAGGCATTACCTGTGTGAGGTGCCACTCTACTCCAATATAGCGTTCCATGGCCCATAACATGCTTTGCCAGCAAGTCCTGTGATGACCTTGCTCTTCCCTGACTCTTCTCTTGCCCGAGAGCCTCCTGAGAGCACAAACGAGCTTACAACATTATTAAACCTACATACAAGGACACTGTCAGGTACACAAACAAGGATTAATTATTATTTAATCAGCAAAAGCTCATTAAAATAGATATGAAGGTAGGAACAGATTTGTTTTCCAAAAGAGAAAAAAAATCTCGCAAGTACTTAAACTACCAAAATTCACTTTTTAAAATCAACATTTGAGACATAAAATTGGACCTCAAATCTTCATCTCCAGCACTCATTTTGGTCTTGAACTTATACATCCAAGTTCCTCTCAAACATTTTCAATTGGATGTCTAATTTCAATCTGAACATATGCAAGAGAAATGTTCATGGTTCCCCCGCAAACCTGGTTTACCTGTACTCTTTCCCATCTCTGCATCGGCTGTTACAGAAAAATCGTAGAATCATCTTTGACTTTTCTCTTCAACTGTCCTCACCATTCAATGCCTCCACAAAGTTCCCTATGTCCGCCTTAAAATATATCCAAATTGCACAATTTCTCATCATTTTCCAAGCTATCACCTCCACTTCCCTATATTATTGCAATGGCTTCCTGCCTGGTCTCCTTGCTTTCATTCTTGTCTACCTATGGCCTATTTTCACCGAATCAGGGTGACTCTTAAACATACCTATGCTCAGAACCTTCCTGTGGTTCCTCACTAAGAGCAAACATTCACGAACTTACAGTGGCCCACAAGGCTGTCTGTGCTCCAGACTCCTTAGCCTTCCAGACCCCTCTCCTACTCACCCTTCCAACCACAGCCCACAGACATTAGTGTCCTTGCTGTTCCTTCAATGGCTGGGGCATGCTCCCACCTCAGGCCTTCTGCCATCTGTACATCTTGTGCCGGGAATGGCCTTCCCTCAGCTAGCACCTCCCACACTTCCTTTAACGTCAGATGTCAGCTTTTCAGGGAGGCCTTTCTGAACCGCTTTTTTTTTTTTTTTAAGATTTTATTTATTTATTTGATAGAGATCACAAGTAGTCAGAGAGGCAGGCAGAGAGAGAGGAGGAAGCAGGCTTCCGGCTGAGCAGAGAGCCTGATGTGGGACTTGATCCCAGGACCCTGAGATCATGACCTGAGCCAAAGGCAGAGGCTTTAACCCACTGAGCCACCCAGGTGTCCCTGAACCACCTTTTTAAAAACCACAATTACCCTTCTATCATTCCTGTATTTTTTTAACCTGGTACCCTTCACCTGCTAATACATTACATGATTTACTGTGTATTTTATTTCTTATCTGTCTTCTCTCACTGGACTAGAAGTTCCATGGAACAGGGATTGTTGTCTCTTTTGTTCACTGCCATGTTCCCAGTGAATAGACAGGCTTAACATGTAACAGGCATTGTACTGAATAATATTTGTTAAAAAATGAACATGTGAGACACTCGAGCTAAAACTCAAGTCGGGTTTTTTCCGTGCCTGTAAGAAGTTTAATATAAGTGAAATCTAAAAAACCCCTTTGTTCCCAAGGAGACAATGGCATTTCTAGAGAGTAATATTCTGATGTTTCTACCCATTTAGTTTTTCTTAACTTTAAAATATAAATGCCCCATGTGGCCTCCAGGTAGCAGTTGACCTATGAAAGACACAAGCTAGAATCCAATTGCAAGATAATTCTGCCTAGTCAAGTTGAACAGTTCTTTTGCCCTTGAATTTAGGTATCCCAGACCCATGGATATAATTTTTCCCATAATGCAAATTACTCCCAAGCTCTCAATAGGAGTTTCTTTCAAGAGGCAACTTTGTGATTTTGTGTGCCTCGTGGTTTTTTTCCCAGCCCTGAAATTCTGAGATCCCCTAACTCTAGGGTAGGTATGTAGCTATGCAAAAAGCTTAACTGTGATTCAATAGTAACTACTTTTCATTTTTCTGGGCCATGGCTTCATGGAAACTCTTTCCCCAGAGTGAACGTGGAACAACTATTGCCTGGCCACAGGTGTGTTCTGCCAAAGCTGGTAATGAGAGAAGCCGGAAATTCTCAAGGCAGGATGAGTATAGAGTGAATTCGCTGGTTTTATTTAGAGACCATAGCTCAAAACACAGGCACCATCTGCAGTACTCACTCTCCACTTTTCAGTGTTGAAACCCCATTAAAGAAACCACTGGAGCATTGGCATAAATATTTCAAATAGAAGTTCGCAGGAAAAGACTGTTATTGAAAAACAATAGGCTTGGAAACTTACTATTTGATCAAGCCCTAAGGAAGATAATTCAAGCCAAGACATTTCTCTACTATGTGATTTACTGGGAGAGGATTTTCTTGCTTGATTTTGTTTAAGCCATATGGCTATTTAAAAAATACATATATTTAGAATCTAGGAACTAACTAAATTTATAACCAAAGAATCAATCTTTCTTGATTTTGTTTCCAAGTATTTTGTAATTTGTAAGCACTGGCTTTAAATTGGCCTGTACAATGGGGCTGGTCGTGGTCATTAGGGAATTCCGCCTTTGATAAATCCCTTGCTGCCACCACCTGCAATAAAAACCCTATAAATTGAATAGAGACTTGTCATATTGTATTTACACTTTAATAGGCTTCGTGGTTGTTGAAACCGTGGCAGAACCGTCAAGGGACCAGCCAGGCCAGGAGACCAACCTCTCCTAAAATGCGGGCAGCAGCCTCACTCTGATGACGCACAAACACAAGCCTGTCCTTGGCCACCCTGTCGCTGGGCATCTCACTCTTTCCAACATTCCACTGGGTCATACAGAGTGCCTTGATCACCACCGGTGAACAAAGCAAGAAAACAAAGGGGGAGAGAATTTGAGCGGCAAGGCCAAAATAATCTTCACTTCGGATATTTATGCTGGTTCCATCCAGAAATTTATCTTTCCTTAGGGGCATTACGTTAGGTCATTCTTCCCTGAAAGGTATGGACCAAATTAAATTGACAGGGAAATGGGAAAACGTTTTGTGGTTGTTTTGTTTTGTTTTGTTTTGTTTTGTTTTGTTTTGTTTTGTGGTGGGGGGAAGAAACAGAGCAGTTTACCGGCATACTTCCTCACTGGAAAAGTTACGATTGATCGTAGAGCTTCCCATCTCGCGCCTGCTTCCAGAACGAAGCTGAAGAACGAACCCTGACAGGACCCGCAGTGCTCCTCCCAACACTGAGTGTGTCCCGAGCGCTCCCGTGAAGGACACGGAGGACGACCCCTGCTCCCACAGTCACGGCAGAGAGCTGAGGGCGGCAAAGTCAAGAGGACCTTTTTCTCTTTGAACTAGAGTTGTTCGGCCTGGAGTTTTCATTTCTTTCTTTCCAGGATGGCTAGCGACTTAAAGTACTTCATTTCTTCTCCTCATTTTCTCTCACTCTCCTGCTTCCTTTCATTTTTTAATTCTCTTTTCCAATTCCTAGTCAAAGCTTTTTTTTTTTTTTTTTCCAAGGATGACTTGGGAAGAATACATGAAAGCATCTTTAGGTTCACATTTGTATTCAATAAGCAAGAAATTATGAAGCACTTAGGAAAGGCCAGGTTTTGTGAGAGTTAATAAAAATAGGAAGATGACAAAGACCAGACATTCTGCTGGGATGAGAGGGAGTGGAGGGTAACTATTCATGCCTGGGGGTTATCCGAGGATAATGTGACCACCTGGCAAGGTGTGGCAGGTGCCTCGAGCTGCCCGTCTCAGGTCCACTGTCCCCTTCCACCGGTGAGTTGAGCCCAACAGCCCGGAAGAACAGCGCTGCTTACCTGGCATCTCTTAGCAGCAGGAGGCGGACACGTGACACGGTTCTAACCAAAGAAATGGGAATGGAAGTCTACGGGCTTTTTCTAAGAAGACTTTTGTGTTTTTGATTAAAAAAAAAAAAAAATAGATGTGGCTAGAGCCCTACCTTCCCCCTTCTTCCTAAGCTGAGTGAAGTTTTGCTGTCTGAAGCAGCAAAAGTTTATTTCAACCAGGAGGTGAAAATTCAGGTCCCTAAGGATCAAGGGAATCAAGAACCAGAAAACAGCCTGGGCCCTTCAGGAAAGCAGTGAGCCTCAAATCAGCCACGTCGCTGTCTACACCTAAACATTCTCTGAAAATAAACTCCTATTTGTTTTAAACTATTTGCAAATAAATTTTTCTGATAATTGCATCTTAAAAAAAAAAAAAAAAACTTCATAGCAAGTTGATGTGGTGGCAAGTGAGATCATGCAGACTATGACGATGCTTATTGTAGTGGAGATCTGGAAGTTTGTAAAGAGTCCAGTCATTAGGTCCCCTGTCTGCCAGGTCAAATCTGGGACTGCTTGGAAAAGAGGAAAGCAAAAAAGTGACATGTTGCTGGCAGAATGGACAAAGTGAATTAAATCTGTAGTCTAAAAGTCCTGGCCTTAGAGAGATTCTCATTTGCTCGAAGACACTGCTTCCATTAGCTGTCTGTTTACATGGAAATAAGTCTGGAAGAGATAAATCATTTAGCCATAGCCGACATGGAACAGGGAAAAGAACACCAGCTTTGGAATATTCTTAAGATGGACTAAAATCTGCCTTGCCTCTTATTATCTGTGTGGACTTGGACATGTCACTGTGCCTCTCTAAGCCTCGGTCTCCACATCTCAGTCAATGAAGAATTGATACTGGCTTTGCAGAGAACTTGATAAAGCTAAAGATCATATACACAGTGTGCTTGGAAAATGACTAGTATATATGTTAGCCACTTCAAACATGCTAGCTATAAGTCATTATTATTAATTGCACTATTACTATTATTATTATTATACCATAGCAAGGATTGGTTGATCAGGCTGCTTGCTAAGATGACAGAGAACACAGAGAAGAGAAAACAGTAGGCAGGGACATTTAGGTAGGTGAGAATAAAGTATTGAAAGGAGATACTTTTCTATTTTATCCATACAGTGGATAACATGTTCCCCTTATTGCTTGCGTAGTGGACCACTGAAACACGATACCTAGAGAAAGCGGCCCCACCTGTGCAACACGGAAAGGAAATGTTGCCCCAGTAAATAAATGATGGACAGGGAGCTGGGTCTGGGGAGAGCTGCACAGGGATTTCCAAATCAGAAATCAAAGACCACTCTGAGTTTTAGCTTTTCACGTTTGTTCTGTTTGACTGTTTGTTTTTATTCTGAATGATTTGCTGCATGATAATACCATTCACTGAGAAAGCAGGTTTTGGGGCTGGAGCAGATTTGGAGAAGAAGGAGCTAAAGTTTAGGGCAAGCCGAGCTGCTTTGAGGTACCTGCAGAAGCCGCATGTGGGTACCTAGGTGAATCTGACAAGAAGAATAAGAAAGGAAAATGGTTCAATACCAGAACTAAGCATTATCCATTTTAAAAAGCCAAATTGGGAGGGAAAAAAAAAGTTAGAGAATAAGCATTAAGAAAAGCAGAAGGGAAATAAGTAGGTTTTAGTATTATAAAGAAAGGTAGTTAAGAATTTTAGAGAAAAAGGCAAGGTAAAAATAAATAGATCCTTAAAGCATTTTTAAAAGAAGTCATTCTTTAGTCATTGCAATTGTAAGTGAAAGAGTAAATATTAAAGTTTCAACAAAGATTTTCATTAACTTAATCATCACACAACCTACATATTTTAAATATATTACATTTTATCCAATTGAATAGCTCATAGTCCAGTTCTGCTTAGATGAACAAATACTTGACTCAATATATTAGATAAAATCAGTACTTTATGATTTGCACTTGAATGTATAAAATTACCATAATATTGAAGTGTGTCCTAAAAGTAAGAGAATTTGTTTTTACAAATATATCATCCAAATAAATATTGCCCTTAATTTCACCATCTAGACAGATTATGTACTTCCTCTTTTGTGTTGCCTTTGCCCATGATGATTAAATCATTCTCAAAGTATTACTTCAGAAATACATAAGGAGTAGAGAAAGCATGAGTTTTCTATTTATACAATTCTAAATTTGAAGTCTTATATTACTTCTTGCAATGTGACCTTGAGAATGTTAGGAAAGCCTTTGAGTCTCATTATTTGATTCTGAATTATGCAAAACATAATAGTGAGTTGCTGTGAAGATTAAATAAAAAGGTATGAATTAAGTACATAAAACAGTGGCTGGAAAATCCTAGAACCTTAGCAAGTTCTTATTGATACTAAGATTATTAGCCTGGGTGTGTTGGCAACATCTCATTTCTTAGTAATTGAGTGTAAAATTGTATGTCAACTCTACTTTTTATCATCAAAATAAGAATTTTTAACCATCCACATTATTCTATAGATTTGGTTCTGAATGACTTTGAGTGCTCTCTACTACAGTAGCTAAACTTTCATGAATGTTTCAAAGAATATGAAGAAAGTTTCAAGACAAGAGTTCAAAAATATTTGTGGTCCTAGCAGCATTTCTGTTATAAATATAAAATTTCCAAGTGATCTCTTTTAAAAGCTAAAGGTAATTCACGTGTGATATAATATTTTAAAAAATAGAATAAATCCCAATACCTTATAACCATACCTCAACCTTTACCTTAGGCATCCAAAGGGGAAAAAAAAAAAAAAAGCTTACTTTGAAAATTAACTATATATAGTCAACTGAGATATTTTTCCCAAATATCCCTCAAACACACAATTAATTTTGCAGGCACAATTATTCATATAACATTTTGATTACAAAGGTACTAAATGTTTTTAAAAAGGAATGAATATGATGAAACTATATTATACTGAACCCATTTTTGTCTGAATCGCCATTAAAATGTATCATTTAAACACAAATAAAAATTAGGACTACATCTTATACATTATACAACATCCATATGTGGAATGCAGAAACTAAGCAATTTATCCATTATTTTTTTTTAAAGATTTTATCTATCCACTTGACAGAGATCACAAGTAGGCAGAGAGGCAGGCAGAGAGAGAGAGAGGAGGAAGCAGGCTCCCTGCCGAGCAGAGAGCCTGACGTGGGGCTTGATCCGAGGACCCTGGGATCATGACCTGAGCCAGAGGCAGAGGCTTTAACCCACTGAGCTACCCAGGTGCCCCATCCATTATTATTTTTTTTCATTTACTTTTTGAGAGTCGGGGGAGAGAGGGTGAAGGAAAGACAGACTCTCAAGCAGGCTCCCCATGGAGTGATGCCAGACTTGATCTCACAACCCTGAGATCATGACCTGAGCTGAAACCGAAAGTCAGATGCTTAACTGACTGAGCCACCCAGGCACCCACATTTAATTACTTTCTATTTTCCAAATAGACAGGTTTTGTAAAGTGTTCCACCTTAGTGCACAGGGGTGATTAAAATGTTTATATTTCATCAAATTTATAAGCAATTTTTATATTTAATTTTATTATACGGAGCCAGGCTCAACCAAGACCTCTTAACGACATAAGTTTTCTTCAAATTTCTACTGACTTTAACATTTTCTGGGGACCTGATTAACAATTTTTTTTTTTAAGATTTTATTTATTTATTTATTCGACAGAGAGAAATTACAAGTAGATGAAGAGGCAGGCAGAGAGAGACAGAGGGAAGCAGGCTCCCCGCTGAGCAGAGAGCCTGATGCGGGACTCGATCCCAGCACCCTGAGATCATGACCCGAGCCGAAGGCAGCGGCTTAACCCACTGAGCCACCCAGGCGCCCCCTGATTAACAATTTAATCAAGGTGTTTGGTGTGGATTATATATTTCTCATTTTACTCTAACAAAAACATTGTGAAGTTGGCCACATTGAAGGGTAAGAAGATCAGAGTTTAGAGATGAAGAATTTTGTCCTAAATGACACAAGTTCTATAAGGAAGAGCTGGGAATCAAATTCCAGAGCCTTTCCATATTCAAATAGATAATTCAACTGCTTGACCCTAAGGAAAACAGAAATAAAAACGGTGACAATGCTTTTATCGTTTAAAGGCTGCTAAACAATTAGTGCTTCTTGAAATATTCTGAAAATACAAAGCCTATCAGGAGTAAGCCTGTCCTTTAATTCTAAGCCAATAATGAGCTAGTCACCCAGCCTGGCACTGGGATTTAGAGCATGGGTTTGGCCAAGTCTCAAACCTGCCTCCTACTTTTTAGCGAACTGATCTTCAACAAATTACTCCTCTGTGCTCATTTCCTCATCTATAAAATGGGAAAGATACTAATACCTAATAGAGTTGTCAAGAGGGTTCAACAAGTATTGGTTAAAATCACTTAGAAAAGTACCTGTCACATAACAAATTCTATGTAAATATGTATTAAAAATAATCATCTGAAAATTTTATGGGAATGTGGTCAGTTCAGCCAGAGCCTATGTAATGTACTAAGTTGACAGATTTTGTTTACGCCCCTAGGGAAGATTTATTTTTTCAGGATAAATCACTGAAAGGAATGGCCTTTATGTTTATTCAGAGTAAACATTAATTAGATGATTTACCCACTGATTGCATTTGCTAACTTCAGTATTTTTCAAAGTATCTTACACTCTCTGAAGACAAAGAGGCATAAGAATCTTTTAATTTAAATGGAGAAAAAAATACATTAAAAAATAAAGCTCATTCTAATATCTGTCAGCTGAAGTGATTTTTTCATGAGTCGATATAGGGAATCAGCTTTCATTGAGCATTTTACTGTGTTCAGGATCCTATGCTTTGCGGGGATATAACCTCTATGAAAAAGCCAACAAAGTGTCAAACTTAACTAACTTTTCTCTCCTCAGCCAGAGCTATATAGGTTTAACTAAAAAGGGGCCACATGCTTTTCAAAGATTCTACCAGGAAATTCAAGATAATCAAAAATAATCGGAACAGGCCACTATCTTGAAAATAGGAAAAAGAAACAAGAAATAGAAAGAATGTCAGAAGGAACTTGAAGACTGTCAATGATCTGTCAATAGTCTGACTTTTCCTGATTGATGAATCACACACTGTGCCATACGGAGGCCACTAGCCAATGACAGAGTTCAAATTAAATTAAACATTTCGTCCTACCAGCCACATATCCAAGCACTCCATAGCCCCATGTGGTTGGGGGCTATGGTACTGAACAAAGCAGATACCAAAGAGCTCTCACCCTAGACCCTGAATCACAATTTGCATTTTAACAAAATCCTCCAGGTAAGCTGTAAATTCAGAATTTGAAAAATTTGAAAGGCACTGCCTCACTTATGATCTGTCTTTGGTTTCACAAGTCATGTGGTATAAAACACTGAACTGATTTTCAGTATAGTGAAATACTGATGTCTGAGTCTTATGGAAAAGGCATATTCAATTACTTTTATTTTTTAATTTACTTTAATTTTTTCAGTGTTCCAAGATTCATTGTTTATGCACCACACCCAGTTACTTCTAATTACCTGTTCTAATAGTAGGAAAAGCATACCACCCTGGATTTCGAGAAACTATTTTGTTTCCTATAAATTAATCAGCTCTTTTTCTTTTCTCCTCCTCCTCCCCTTCTTCCTCCTCTTCCTCCTCCTCCTCCTCCTCCTCCTTCTTCTTTCTCTTTTTGTTCCCACTCCACAGCCAATTTTTGTAAGGACTATTGAGAAAGTACCTAGAAACTCTAAATTTGGAGTCTTTGTTCTCATGTTACTATTGATTCTTCTGATATTCTGCTTCATGTTATTTTCAAGATATAGAGTAATTAAAAAATAAGGCTCCTGTCAAAATGCATGCAAATATGTTAAGCAAGCTGAGAAAGTCTGGAGCCTGGGAAAATGTCCATTCCTCTAGCAACACAGACATTGTATATTTAAGGATATCGCCGGGGTTCCTCCTCAAGAGATTTTCAGATCCAGCCCTTCATGTCATTCTATGAAAACTGAGAGGGCAGCACTGGCGAGATCCTTCAACAAAATGACAAGAATTAGTGTAATTTTGAGAACAGAAATGGCTTCAACAATGAGTATCTATGAGACTTCGTGTTTTAAGAAACACTGTCTCACATGGCTATGAATTCCTCTATGAGCCATGGCCTTGCCCTTGAAGATAGTGACTGTATCTTCCATTTCTGTATGTCGAATGACTATACTAGTGTTTGAAACAGAGACATTCAATAAATACTTGTTAGATTAAATTCCATTGAATTCTCCTCAGGTGAAGGATGGCAAAGAGAAAAGGAGTTTCTATTCTATCTGCCTGTTTACCTGAGACAAACAGGTCAAATCTAACTGAGCATATGATTATGTTCAAGTATCTCATCTTATTTCATTTTTTTAAAGATTTATTTATTTATTTGAGAGAGAGAGGGAGAAGGAGCAAGAGTTGGGGCAGGGGTAAAGGAAGAGAATTGCAAGCAGACCCCTTCTCTGAGCACAGAGCCCAAGATGGTGGGCTCCATCTCACAAGCCATGAGATCATGACCTGACTTGAAACGACAAGTTAGATGCTTAACTGACTGAGGTACACAGGCATGCTTCAAGTATCTCATTTTAAAATGAAAGTTGCCTAGAATAAAAATTTAAAACTAGGGGTGTCTGGGTGGTTCAGTGGGTTAAGCCTCTGCCTTTGGCTCAGGTCACGATCTCAGGGTCCTGGGATCGAGCCCCGCATCGGGCTCTCTGCTCAGCAGGGAGCCTGCTTCCTCCCTCTCTCTCTACCTGCCTCTCTGCCTGCTTCTCACCTGTCTGTCAAAATAATAAATAAAATCTCTAAAAAAAATTTTTTTAACTACTCTTCCTTCAGAAAAGGAAGTAGAATTATCTGCATAAAATCTACATCAAATTAGTGTAGTTTTTTTTTCCACCACTTACATTCATGAACTAAATTGTTGAATAGTTTTGTTATTCTTTTTTCCTGTCAAATATATAAAACTCACAGAAAGGTTGTGTCTCTGTTGTGGCCTCTTCTTTTTTCGACTTTAATGAAACACAAATCTTAGAAAATATTTGAGGTAATTTCTTTTTCAAATTCACGTTTCTGTCTGTTATTATTTTTTTTTCCTGACTAACAAAAATATTAAGGAATTCATTATTAGAAAAACCAACGGTCAGATGTTTTGGCAGGAGAAATGAGCCCTCTAATACAAATTTGACTCTCATTATTTCTAGTATTTGTTGAGATATTCTATAGGTAATAATGTGTAGGCATCAACAGTAATTCAATTTGTACTGGGTGGAAAATATGTCCAGAGAGCTGGGCATGCAGAAATGTGAAGCATAAGGCCAAATGTCAGCATCAAGATGGGATCTTGATGAATCATCATTGATTGTTCTGCTATTGATGTTTTCTCTTGATGTACATGGTGATTTCTCTCCATCACTTCCCTCCCTGACCTTGGACCAGGCGCAATGGCTCTCAGTCAGTTTCTCCATCTGGAGGGGATGGATGATAAAAGGGACAAGGAAATGATGTGAAAAGATAACCACCTTCACATGGGGGAGAAGTGACCTGAGCACTTTCCTCAGAGCACTCCATGAAGGCAAAGCTTTGTTCCCGTCTCCGTTTCTAGACAGATACCTATCACCAGGCTCTCATCCTACCTTCACAGTCTTCTTGAAAATACAGCTTGGAAGTTAAAACCAGACGGAAGTCTTTCTAAAAAGAGCAACAGTGAACATTAATAGAATCAACTTTCAGGTCTCTTAAAGCAGATTATCCTTGGCAAATCTTGCCAGCAAAAACAATATTCCACTTCACTGCTTATTTTGTTAACAGCTCACATCTATTTATTCTTAACTTGGCGTGTAGCTTGCATTCAACCTTTAAAGTCATTTAGAAATGTGAAATTCATAGACTATTGTGGATGGAAGGGGCTTTAAAAATCATCTAGGCCTATCATCAATCTGAATGACTCCTAGAAGTTTAAACAATCCCAGTGATGTGGAATTCACTACTCCCTGAGGCAATCTATTCTATCTTTGGACCAAATCTGTGCTCTTAGGAAGAAGGAAAATGATAGTTGTGTTTAAGCTACATTTTCATGCCAGTGTGATTCACAAACTCTTTCCTAGCCTATAGTGGGTTGCAGGAATTAGATGAGAGCATTTAAGGAACAAAATACATGGTTTCCTACTCAGATTGTTTTGACAAAGAGAGACTCGAGCCTTCCAACAACCACAGAATAAATAAAACGTTCACCATGTCATAAACAACCATATACCAATAGTAATGGAACTTCTTTTCCAAAACTAACTAAAGATTATTACAGACTACCTGTGATTAGTCATATTATAGTCTCATACTGCCATTTTTTATAGGCCTTAAGCTATCACCCCTAAAACAAAGCATGAGCATGTAGCAAGAAATTAATACCTCTTTTTTCCCTGGTCCCTACTAGGTACCCCCAGTTCATAATGCACGCACGAGCCCTTGATCCATCTCTATCCCCCTAAAACGGCAAGGCTTAAGCTTCTTTCCATTCTTTGTCATCCTTTTAATTCTCCAAAGACTATTTTAATCTTGCTATTTCTACTTCATCGCCATGCTTTTACCCTAACTCACTGCCACCTGACTTTTATCCTTCCTACTGTGCTACCACTACTCTTCAAATCATCAGCCAATTACTAAATGGCAAATCCCAAGAACATTTTTAAGATCTTAACCTTCGTAGAGCTCAGAGATATGCCTAATGCATCTGATTGCTAGCTTTGTTTTAAACCCCATCCCTTTGTGACTCTTCTGTCTACCCTCAACTTTTCATTTTGTTCTGCCTCTCCATTAAGTGTTGGTACTTTACCAGGAACCGCCTTTGGCAATTTTTTCATTTGCTTCATGTATTCTCCCAGAGAAATTCCATCTATTTTGAGATTTCACTAATTGCCTGCATACATCTAGCCCTGACATGCCCCACAAGCTTCAGGCTCATTTGCCCCCACGAAGGGAATGAAATATGAGATGTTATCTACAGGACAAGTAATAATTAGTGAAGGGACGTGGCTGGAAGGATATCTGGGGAAGAAAGAAAACCACAAGATAGAAAAGCATATTTTAAAAACCAGAGGCAGAAAAAGAAATGACATATCCAAAGAATTAAATGAAGATCCATCTCCCCGAAGTATAGATAAAGAAAGGGTAGATCTGAGAAACCGGGATGATGATGCTAGAAAAGCTGGGTCACGTGAGGCTTTGCAATCCATGTAAAAGACTTTGGAACTTCATTTTAAAGGTAATAGGAAATAGGAGCAATCAAAGGCATTACATGACCATGTTTGCCTTTTTTTTTTTTTTTTTAAGAAAAATCTCAATAGTAATAGAGGGATTAGATCAAGGAAGCAAGGGAAGAGTGTGGAGAATTTGGGGCAATATTCAGAAACCCATTCAAAAGTGATGAGAAGGTCAGGCTAAGAGAGTGTGGTAGTGGGGAACAAGAGCAAAGAAGATGGACTCGGATCTTATTTACTAAGTATCATAGATAAGACTTCATTGTTGATTGAATTTGTGAGGGGGGGAGAGAAGAGTCAAGAAACCTTCCCAGGATTCTCAGGCTACCTTGATGGAAGTTGGCTCCTTCCACCGACAGGACAAGCCAGAAGGACAGGAAGTTTAGCGCCAAAAATATGAGTTAACTTTTCCATATTTATATCGAGCTATCTTCTGGACATTCCCATGTGGTGATCCCCCTGGCACCTCAGAATAAAGAAGTCTAAGCTTCACAGGAGAGTGTGGGAGGAAGATTCATCGAAAGAGAAAGGAAGTCGGATGTGCTGGGACGATGAAGTATGAACGGGACAAGGAGTTGTCCTCATGTTCCTCTTAAAAACCACTGTTACCCTCTTGTTCCATCCTTAGTTTTTTATATTTCCTCAATTTCTCGTCAGTATCTTTCTAAGAATACTGCCTTTACGTCGCCTCACAAGGAAACCACATTCAGGAAGACATGGCTCTTCCTGAAGAATCGTTTTGACACATTATTCCCTTGCCTCCAGATCTTCCCTAGTTCATCCCATTGTCTGCAAACTGATATCCAAATCCCTCTGTCCTCTGGTGTTCTGTCTTCCTGTTCACTTTTCCAGGTTCACAGGACCAGATGTCCTTAAGTGAAGCCCTTATGAGACCAGAACAGCTTGCCAATCCACCCAAAAAGTTTTGGGGCTTTCCTGCTGCCATGCTTGGACCATGTGGTGTTCCTTTTGGTCCTCCTGCAATGACTAGTCATGTCCCAGCCATCCTTCAAAGTGAAGTTCAGATGTGCACGTATCTCCATGAAGCCTTCCTAAATTCCTCCTGTCAGAAGTGACGGCATTCACTCAGAGTTCTCACACACATTGTGGAAGTTGTCCAGGCTCAAGTCAGTAGACAGACAGACAGTGGCAAGAGGGAACATTAATCAAGCAACTAATTATTTCTAAGCATTTGACTTATTTCAATGTCCTGTGATGATGTTGAACAGCCCTATGTTTCCGGAAGGCAAAAAAAGTTGAGGAATAGCCCTAACTCCCTTATATTAGAGGTACCCTAGCATATTCCAAAGCTAAATCCAATCTCCATTCTTTCTCAGTGACCCAAATGAGACCCAGCTCCACACGTCCTTATGACTCTACTTGCCTTGATAAAATTCTGGGTTTGCTCTCTCTTCTTTGAGTCTTTTCTCACTAATGAATGTTCCCCCTATTGTAATAGCCTAAATAAAATAATCTCTTTATTTGTCCTGTGCATTTCTGTCTTTCACACTGGTTTGTTTTGAGATTGAATATACAAAAGGACAACCATCAGACCCTACCTAAAAACAGACCTCTGACCCACAACCTGCAGCAACTTGCCTAGGAAGCCAGCCTGAGAGAAGGCAGACTTGTAAGAAGTGAGGTTGTTGTTGTGAGCAACAATTCCAGAAGCCAGACCACATCCCCTGCAACAACCAGGTCCAAATGGCTAACACTTGATTAATAACGCACAGCTCTCATGTCAGTTTCTCATCCCTGCTTCCAGTTTAGAACCAACAGCAACCCAAATACGCATCCCTAGCTAATCTCACGGGACACCTTGCCTCTAGGTGGCCCACCTTCCTCATGTCCACAGCCTTCAACCAGGACATACTTGAAGCTTTCCCTTTTTCCACTATAAAGCTTTCCCACTCCCCTGCCTGCCTTTGAATCTCTGCCAAAAGTCAAGTGATTGTGGCTGACTCTTTCTGAATAAATAGCCTTTGCTTGTTCTTCTCATGTGGTTAGTTTTCGTTTGTTTCCCTAGCTTGACAGAATTATACCAGTAAATTTCTAAATCTCTTTGCCTGAATAATAATGTCACAAACATGAGTGATATCAAAATTATTTCACTACAACCTTCCATAAACGGTCAAACATGTGTTCCTGCTCTTTTGTGTATATGTTTTTCAACTAACTTTATTTTAATGCATTGCCTTTAAGGATATAAAATGAGCAGATTAATAAATAGGACGGGTAGCTAATTTCTTTGATTCTCTTATTTCAAATATTTACTACCATATAATTTTTTACTTTCTTTTTAAAGCTTTTATTTATTTATTTGACAGAGATCACAAGTAGGCAGAGAGGCAGTCAAAGAGAGAGGGAGAGGGAAGCAGGCTCCCTGCTGAGCTGAGAGCCTGATGCGGGACTCAATCCCAGGACCCTGAGATCATGACCTGAGCCGAAGGCAGCGGCTTAACCCACTGAGCCACCCAGGTGCCCCTCTTTTTAAAAAAAATGTTGTTGGGGCGCCTGGGTGGCTCAGTGGATTAAGCCGCTGCCTTCGGCTCAGGTCATGATCTCAGTGTCCTGGGATCGAGCCCCGCATCGGGCTCTTTGCTCAGCGGGAGCCTGCTTCCTCCTCTCTCTCTCTCTGCCTGCCTCTCTGCCTACTTGTGATTTCTCTCTCTGTCAAATAAATAAATAAAATCTTTTAAAAAAAAAATGTTGTTTTAATTTCAGTTGTTTAACACAGAGTGTTATATTAATTTCAGGTGTACACTATAGTGATTCAACAAAATTCTGTACGTCACCCAGTGCTCATCAGGTCAAGGGCACTCTTTGAACCCCCATCACCTATTTCCCCTATTTCCCATCCCAAACCTCCAACCACCTCCCCTCTCGCAACCATTGGTTTGTTCTCTACAATTAAGAGTCTGTTTCTTGGTTTTCTTCTCTCTTTCTCTTTCTTTTTTCACCCTTTGCTCATTTGTTTTGTTTCTTACATTGCACATATGAGTGAAATCATATGGTATTTTTCTTTTTCTTTTTTTTTAAGATTTTATTTATTTGACACAGAGAGAGAAATTGCAAGTAGGCAGAGAGGCAGACAGAGAGAGAGGGGAAAGCAGGCTCCCCGCTGAGCAGAGAGCTCAAAGCGGGGCTCCATCCCAGGACCCTGAGATCATGACCTGAGCCGAAGGCAGAGGCTTAACCCACTCAGCCACCCAGGCACCCCTAGTATTTTTCATTCTCTGACTTCTTTCACTTCGCATAATACTCTCTAGCTCCATCTATGCCATTGCAAATAACTTTTTGTTTTCAATAAATGTTTCGGAGGAGCTCTTTTCTTACTTTTAACAGTACATTTTTCAGGGAAATTGACAGCACATCATGCCATCTTATTTTCTTCAGATTAATATGATTTAAAAGAAAAAAACACATACATTTAAATCATTCCTACCAAACCTCCAAGTATTTTGCATTCAACTCTTCTCCATTAAGGTGTCTACGGAACAACTTAACTAATCTATGGTAATCTCCAGCAAGGGTCTTTGTTGAACAGTCAGACCTATTTTGTTTATTACTCTACCTAAACAGTATTTCAAACTTTGCAAGATAAATTCTTATCGTCTGGGGAAGAACATTCATTTTTATTGCTTTCTTCTTTTGCTCCTACTGTGACAGGTCTGCCTTTATCTTCAGATGGAAGAGTAAATGATGATAAGCATAACAATCCATGGCACGCCAGAAGAAGCAGCACCTGTTAAAACCCCTCCAGCTCTTCTGCTGCTCTGGCATGAGAGGAACATATACATCAGTTATCATGGGCTCATTTTCATCTTTCAAGGAATGCAGGACTTTGTTTACCTCTATAAAGACTTTAAAATCTAATGAGTTCATTATGGATAAAAAATATTATGTCATCAATTATATTTAATTTTTAAAATTTCAGTTGTTTTCCTAGATCTAAGAAAAATGACAACGAAAAGCCATTGCTGTTTGCACTTCCAGTTGATTTCCTTCCCAACAGGCTGCTCTTTTATGAAACTGATTTAACGCCAACTTGTTTGGAGTGTTAAGGGTTGGAGTGTCAAAGAGACATTTTTGGACAATTGCTTGAAATAGGCATGAAAAAGGATTTGGACAGTTCTCTATTGCCATATAAGCATATGTCATGGAGGAACTATCAGTTAAAGTCTCCTATAGAGAAAAATCAGTAACGCGCATCTCTAGACAGTTGGAGAGTCCACATTTACCACTCAAAAATAAGTCGGCAAAGGGCGCCTGGGTGGCTCAGTGCCTGAAAGCCTCTGCCTTTAACTCAGGTCATGATCCCAGGGTCCTGGGATGGAGCCTTGCCCCTGCATCCGGCTCTCTGCTCAGCAGAGAGCCTGCTTCCCTTCCTCTCTCTCTGCCTGCCCCTCTGACTACTTGTGATCTCTGTCTGTCAAATAAATAAATAAAATCTTAAAAAAAGATTAAAAAAAAAAGTTGGGGAGGCCAGTGTTCATCATTAGCCTTAGCCAAGTAAGGCATCCCTCCTCCAAATCAGTTGTTTTACGAAATCAAAATCCTGATGATGATTAACATTTTTTATCATTTTAAGAAACAGATTCATCAACCAGCAAAATGAACTAAATCAGCTCAAATTTGGTCCTTAGGTCAAATCTGAGGTCAGATTTTGATATGTGGAGGTACATCCCTGCTGGCACAGTCCTTTTAGTTATTAACCATGCTGTGTTAAATTGTGTACAAATGCTCTGGACCTGTGCCAGTTCTCTATGCCTTTGTCATCTAAGAACGACAAATTTACATGAACACAAAGCACAGTGTGTATCATTTCTGATCCAGTATGTACACGACCAAGCAATTCAAGGAAATGAAGTTCTGAAATAACGAGGATGGTAATTGTTTCACGAGTATGGAGTCTCACTTCCACGAGATGGGAAGTGCTCTCGAGACTGGTGGCTGCACCACAATATGAATGTACCTAATGCAACTGAACTATATGTGTAAAAATGCTTAAGATGGCAAATTTCATATTTTATATATTTTACCATAATTACATATTTTAAAAAATAGAATGAGTTCTTTAACAACTACTGGCTTAATAAATACCTAAATATGCCCCTCTCCCTCCAGGTGCACAATTGGTCATGTGAGTCCCTCAAATCCAAGTCTATCACCAGTCTTACCTTGCGTTGACCGTGAATATCATCTTTAAAACTCATTCCCAAACTCCCATCACATGAACTCTATCGCCCTGACATTTTCAGGTTGCCCGGCAATCAGGGACGAAGCTACCTTTCATCTAGATCAGTTAAGAGTCTCTCTTTCTTTAAGAAATTCTTACTGTTTTGTGTGATGTTGGTGGGTTATTATTGAGAAAGAAAAAGAGAGAGTGGGAGAAAAGAGAGTGTATGAACTGCTGGAGAAGGTGGCTAGTGCTTCAGACTTCCTTCTTTCCTTCCTGAGTTTAGGCTTACAGAAGCCCCACTAAAGGCTTCTAAAGACAGAAGACTAAAGACTAAAGACAGAAGACTGTAAAGACTAAAGACCGAAGCCTCACTAAAAAATTTACCTCTCCCACAGAGTTTAAACTGCCCTAGGAAACTGAGCTGTGTGTTTCCAACCCAGAGAAGATAGAAGAAACACAAATAGATAGGAAAATTAAACTCTTTTGTTGACCATCTTACTCTGATTTTTCTCAAGTTCTAATCCCTTTATTTTGTGGTGACATGTTTTATGAAACCCACTCACCTCTATTATCTCAAAAAGTCTCTACCACAATTCTGAGATAGATGTTGTCTTTATCTCATAGGTAAGTATTTTAAACTCAGAAGAGCTCCTTGCCTGAATTCAAACAGCTAGAAAGTGGCATGGACTCTTTCTCTTGTCTTTTAACTCTAAATGCACTTTACTTTGCACTCTGCCTCGAGTAACAGCTGCTGATGTAGTCTTTGTTTAACTTTTCCCAACAGGTGCAAAAGTGTCTGATCTTTAGTGTTAGTCATTTATTTGCCATAACGGAAAAATGTCTCCACTGACAAAAGTGATCGTTATATCTAAACCGATAAAATGATTGCTAGACCTAATGTGGCATTTGCTGGATCCAGGTAAGTGCTCACTTGACATTCCACGAACAGAAGGTGATTTATTATAAGCACTCAGGGGAAATTTTCCAGCGCTTACCAAGACCAGCATTGCAACTGGGTCTAGCTTTGACCTGGATCTGAAATTGGAAAGCATGAGGGAACCTTGAAGTTGCCTGTCCTGACTCTGCTTCTGAGGCCACAGCTGTTCAGTTTTCCTAATTCTGTCCCTACCACCACGTTCTACACTCCCCAGATCCTGAAATGGCAGCCCAAATATGCAACTGCAGTCCCAACACCAAACAAATCTAGTGTTCTCAAATAGGGGACCCAGGTGTTCAAATTCTCAATTTCTAAGACAGTGAAATGGAGGGGATGGAAATCCAGAGAATCAGCTCAGGTCAACACTCCACCACTGATTTTATGTGTATCCACTATAAGGATCAGAGTGAATGATCATTTTTGCAAGTGAAAAAAAATGGGCATGCTTTCTGTGGTATCAGCCTACTTCAGCATCTGTGTCTCACTTTAGATCACAATACGGTTTGCACTTAAAAAATAAAATAAAAAATCCGATGACTCACTGTCACAAATGATGCTGTAATGAACATCAGAAAAAAATGCAATTTAAGTGAAACTCTAATTAACAGTCATCCAATTGGTAAAAATTGAGAAGTCTAAAAATATCAAGCAGGCAGAGAGATGGGAAAATAGAAATCTTAAATTCTGGTCCACCCACAGCAGTGGAAAATTTGGCTATATCTATAAAAGTAGGCACTATGCTTTAGTACAATTTCGAAATACTGCCGATTACAGTCCTTTAGCAAACTCTTGCTCAGGGTATCGTACACATGAACTAGAAGAATACATATAAAATGTCATAGTGATGCCTCTTGACAGAAGAGAGAACTTTGGAACTTGAGAAAGTAACCAGGGAGACCATCAACAATTACATTTTACATTTTTTATATGTAACATATTTGAAGATAAAATCATAAAATAATAACATTTCTTAACTCTGGGCAGAGAGCACAAGATCATTAATATATTCCCTATATATTTCTGTATTTTGTCAGCTTTATAATAAAAACAAATAGGAAAATAAACAATGCCTTTTAACAGTTAGAGAAAAAAGTCTTTTCTCATGTAAACTGCCAATCATTCCCCAAGGATTGTGTCCACCTCTCCAACCTTGGGCTCCACTATTCTTATCCCCTGAGACCTGCAACATGGAAGTGAGCGACATGATGAAGGAGAATCTGTACAGAATGCTAAAGTTTGGGAAGCAAGAAGTGGTCTGTCAAGGCCAGGTTCATGAGGCAGAAGTAGCAGTGGTGCAGACAGGATTTACAATTGCCATAAAGAAGACTTGCAGGCAACAGAACCAACTACTGCATCCAGCCTGTGATTGGGTAAAAAGCAGTAGCAAAGCCAGTTTCCCTATCAGACAGTTCTTTGGGGTGGTATATATATCTATATCTATATTTATATAGATATAGACATATATTTGGAAGTTTCACTTCAAGTTAGTACTCTACTTCTCTCAAAATTTCGGGAGCCATTCAGAATCTTTTTTGTTAAACTTTTCTGTTACAAAATATAATGTAGATTCATAAGAATGCATATTAAAATACAATTTAATGACTTATTACAAGGATAACCTTTGTAATCACAAAGAAGTAGAACTTTGCGTGTACTCTAGAGGCTAATCACCAACCCTCTTTCCTCCTCAAAAGAAACTACTAATCTGACTTTTAAAATAATTATTTCCTTGGATTCCTTATAGTTTTATTACTGGAATATGGATTCCCAAAATAATACAGTTTACTCATTTTTACAAATATATCTTTTAAATCTTCCTAACCCCCTTTCTCCATCTCCCCACCCCCCTCCCTACACTGAATGTGTTATATAGCTAGTTTATTTAAGACTGTTGAGTTTCACAAAACACAGTATGTGCTTTGCTGACTTTATCTTCATGGTGTAGATTCACATGCTGCACCGTTTCCTGCAGCTCCTATAAATTCAAATTACATATAAAGAATTGGTCATATTCTGATTTGGTGATTTTTTAGGGAATTTCCTCAGAGTTGATGCTGTGTTCTTCTATCAGGGGACCCAAAGAGTTGTCTTTCATTTACGAGTTTACCAGCAATTGATTCTCAAAACCTGTTAGGCTTTGCGAATGGTGATGCTCTAATTCACCCATTGCTTCTGTAATTATTAGCTGGAATGCATCTGTAAGAGACATTTCTCTGCATCTACTATGGAATTACCCAGTAAAACAACTCATAAATAGTAACACTTAGACCTTTTCCTTTGTTTACCAGGCTTCAAAATATAGAGTTGTTTTCTTATCTTCCAAAACTGATAATTTCTCTATAATGTTGCATTCTGACCTCATATATTTAAACATATTTGATGTCTTCAAACCATTATAGTTAGAACACTTATTGACATACAAATGTGCACATCTTTAGACACAAGGAGCCTCTTCGAGTTGGCTCTAAATCCTTTAGCTCTGAGGTTTGTGGTCTCTGATAGCTCCTTTCCTGTCTGCAGTGACAAGATATCTCACAATTATCTGCAACACTTTTGACCCAGGCCACTAGATTCAGACATCACTCCCAAAACCTTTCTGTTTGTTTCTTTCTTTTAGGAAGGAAATCATATTTACTGAGCTCCAGGGATGCACACTGCTGTTAAGCTAGTCATTATTTTGATATTTTTAGAGGTTAGAACTAGAACACACACACACACATATATTTTAAAGAGAAAGCATCTTATGATTTCACTATAATTCTTTCAATTCAGTTTCAGAATATCAGGATTTTGACTTACCCTTGTCTATCATATATCTGTATTTCACGTCTCCTCCCTGAGAAGCTGGTTTTCATGATCTCTAAGAAAGGAAATTAAAATGTCACATAATTATATACAGTTGACTCTTGAACAGTGCAGGGGTCGGGGCACCAATCCCCCTCACAGTTGAAAATCCTAGTATAAATGTCTAATCCCCTAAAACTTAACGACTAATAGCCTACTGTTGACCAGAAGCCTTGTCAATGACATAAATAGTCAGTTAACACATATTTTGTACGTTATATGTATTGGATACCAGGTTCTTACAATAAAGGAAACTAGAGAAAAGAAAAATGTTACCAAGAACATCATAAGGAAAATACATTTACAGGACTGTAAAAAATGTGCGTGTAAGTGAATCAGAGCAGTTCAGACCAGTGTTGTCCAAGGGACAAAGGTATTTGCTCAATCTCATGTTCCATTCACAACAACTTCAAAATAACAATACCAATATTAACATAACCGAGATGATTATTGAAAACAATTGAATATTTTTGCTTATATTTCCCCCATTCTCTCTCAATTTCTGCTTATTTACATTGTCAGAGCATAGAGACAGTACACATTCTATTCTTTCCTTTATAGTCCCAATTTAGTATTCGTTGTATGAACAAATACACAATTAACATTTACTCCCAGTCTTTACATCAAAGTCCCTGGCCGTTTTGTTGACAGCTCACAGTCCAGTATATTCCATAGGAAGAGCTTAGAGGAACAGTATTTCCTGAACTCTTGCATATACGTAAAGGTTTGCCTGTGGCCTTTATACCGGAAGGTCAGCTTTCACATTTTTTTTTTTTTTAACCTGAGTATCTTGAATGTGATATTCCAATTACCTTGATAAAAAGTTTTGCTATTTAAAAGCTGACAACAACATGAGTTCCTTTCCCTTGTAAGTAACTGGGCATTCTTTCTGGATATTTAATAATTAATTTTCATTTTTCTTTAACGTGCTATAATTTTACCATAATATAACTAGATATTGGTTGTTCTAGGTCAGTTTTCTCAAGAAGTAATGTATCCTTATAAACTGTAATTTTAAATTTTTTCTTTTTAATTTTAGGAATTTTTTTTTAGTTATAGTTACTGTAACAGTTACTAAAGGTAACTCTTCTGTTTTCTTCCATTCTGGGGAGAGTGTGAGTTGGGGGACTACTATAATACAAGCTTAGGGATATTTTTGGCCTTTTTCCTCTCAAATATCTTTATTACTTTGCTTTTTGAAATCTTTATTTTCACTTCCTACTTTTTTTTTTTTTAAGATTTTATTTATTTGAGAGAGAGGAAGCACACCTGCATGAGAGCATGAGCAGGGGTTGGGGCAAAGAGAGAAGGACAAGCAGACTCCCCACTGAATGTGGAACCCTAGGCACCACTCGATCCCAGGAACCTGAGATCATGACCTAAGCCAAAGTCAGACATCTTTTTGTGGGCATGTCTTTATGGCATGCTTTACATTGGCTGGGGATGCTAGCCTTCTCCTTGAAAAGGATGTCAACTACCTCCATTTTGACCTCAGTCTGTACTTTCGTTTTTCTTTTCCTTTTTTAAAGATTTTATTTTAATTATTTGAGAGAGAGAGAAAGAGAGCACAAGTAAGGGGGTCAGACAGAGAGAGAGGGAGAAGCAGGCTCCCCATTGAGCTGGGAGCCTGGTATGGGGCTGGATACCAGGATCCTGAGATCAAGTCTTGAGCTGAAGGCACATTCTTAACAGACTGAGCCACCCAGGTGCCCCCCCGCCCCAAGTCTGTGCTTTCCAATTAAGTTCTTCTTTACAGTTTCTCTCTTAACTCAAGCAAAAGATCCTGAGGGTAAATCATCCCAGATAGAAACCAAAGCTAACCTTTCAAGAAATAAAGACTTCCCTGAGACCAGCCAGACCCTGCAGGACTGACCCCAAAACAATGGTCAATCTGACCTTTACTGCCCACCTGCACATACCCACTGACCTTTGTCCCACATTTTCCTTCTATAAACCTACAAGTATTTTTGGCATTTGGAAGACAGTCTTTCAGATGTTAGTCCACTGTTTCCCTGCAAAAAAAATTCCCTTTGGTGATGTTTTCCCAAAGTGTCACAAAATACGGCAGCCTCCGTGTTGACTTGTTTCACTTCCCCAACTTTGACCTGGATGTTCTCTCCCACTTTGTCTACATTTTCCCTGTGCAACTCAATTTAAATTTGATTCCCATGAGTTTATCTTAGTGTGGGGCTGTGTCCTGGAAGGGCAGAAACGACGCAAACCCCTCCCGACAATTCCAAAGACTCCTTGTTATTTATACCCTATTGAGTGTGCAGAAGTTCTCTCAATTTTAGCTCACAGTTTTATCAAATGGACTCTCTTAGCACTTCAGTGAGAATCTGATGGCTATTCAAGGGTTCTCGGGGCCATAGCTGTCCCGGGCTTCTGCTGACACAGATGCCAACAACAGGCATGCCTTGGGGCTGTCATTGATTTGTCTCCCTCTAGTCAAATTTGGAAATTGATGAGGATATGTATGGTCTCTGTGGATTTTCGATCTGCTAATCAAGTTCACCTGTGTGTTTTGATAAGGAGAGGAATCTGAGCAGATTCAAAATCGATACTGCTGTTATTATCTTGTTATAATCCAAGAATCCTACATGAGTCTTTTTAAGTAAGTTTATTGAGGTATAATTCACATGCAATTTCTACAGTATACCAGTCTATAATTTTTGACAAACGTACAGATATGTAGCCATTTTGCAACCACTGACCTATTATCTGCCCTGAAGGCTTATTTAGCCCTTTGAGTCTGCATTCTTTCTCAGAGCATAATGCAGCCAAAGCCCACCCCAGTCTTTGTTAGTACTGAACCCTGTGTCTTAGAGGACGGGGCTTTCTCAGAGATCCAGCCCCTTCTCTAGTGTTTTAAGACATTAGTCTGCATCCAAAGCCATTTTCAAGCTCCCCCAAGTAGTGTAGGATGACTTCCTTACACTCTGGCCCCAGGTGCAATGAAATGTCCCCTGTGCCTCCATGGATAGGGGTGGTGGCACAGGTATATTTCCCTTCCCCTAGCAGCATAAGGTCTTTGATCTTTGAGGGCAAAGGTGCCAAGTGGACTTCTGCTCAGAGACTTTGTCCTCTCCTGCTTGTCTTCCATCTTACTTCTGAGTACCAGTGACTTCCAGAAAAGTCTGAAGGCAAGTGTGAATTTTCCTCAGGAGCTAACGTCCCAATGGTTCTATACCCTTATGCTAGCCCACACTTTGCCATTATCTATCTGAAAATACTTTTACCTTCTTACAACTTGTGTGGAGGCCTTGTCTTCCTCTCACTGTCACAGGAGAAATGCTTTCCACTTTCTGCTTGTCCTTGGCGGTGCACATCTTAAAAATTCAGGCTTGTTGGCTGTGCCACAACCTCAGCTCTTTCGTGGGTTCAAAAAAAATTATGATTTTTTACATTATCTGGTTTTTCTTGTGATTAGCTGGAGGCCATGCTCTTTTCAGCTTTCTACACCTTAGGTGGAAGCCAGAGATGTCGGCATGCTCTTAATACATCTCTTTTCTGCTTTATCAGCCAGAATCAATTCCTTGGGGATATGGCTAAGAGTCATGATAAATGGAATGGAAAAATTTAAAACATCATCAAAATGTACTGCAGTTGAATTTAAGTTCAGTTCAATCTGATGTGATTGAGATTAAAAATAATTTATGAACTATCACTACCCCTCACACAATCCACATTTTGTGATATTTCACGATTATCTAAGAATGTCTCACTTCTTGCAGATTTACTACCTATATGGGTCAAAACAATCTGAGTAAATCAATTTGTCAGCAAGAACATCTTTTGTTTCCTCACAAAGAAAAAAGGAAACTATCATAGTAATTTGTAATTACAGTGACACAGCTTAGCCAAGTTCAACCTTACTTAAAACCTTGATTTTAACCTGATGTTAAACCTAACATTACCTTACTACCAATAGTTTACTTGGTCATAAATTTGCTTTTTTATCAGAACAAAAATGGGTACAGGACAGTTTCTGAATATACAAATTACTTTGAAGTCTCAGAAAATTGATACTAGTCTAACTCTCTTCTTCAAGTTACTTTGTGTTGCCTTTGACCATGTATCTTTGTATCCACTCCTGCATGAGCTTGTAGGAGAACTGAGTTGATGAAACCAACTAGGTTTAATGGGCTTATTTGGTGTTATTTCTTTTTCCGTGTATAAACAAACAAACAAACAAAAAATTGTGTTTCAGTGGAAAACTATGTCTCATCTATAGCACACCCTTCTCAGTTATCCTGTTCTAGCCGTGTTGACGGTCTTTGTTCACTGTTCATTTGTTAAATCTTTGTAAATTGTAGGTAACAGATAGTAACTTTTAATTGACTCCCTCCACCCTGTGGAAAATCTAGTTTTGTCTTCATTTTCAGTTTATTGCAACATTCCTTTATTCCTACATAAATGTGTGCTCCTTTGATTTCTCCATTGAATAGCTTAAACATTATCCTAATGCCGTAAGTAAAATATCATGTCACAGGAGTTCAATATTTCATATCTGTATGACGCATGATTTTGTCTTTTCCTGATTACCCTCTGTCACCAATATCACTTTTCTGAGGTCTCTTTTTGCTGGGTCAGACTTACAGTAACCCCAGCATTCTTATTTATCAGAAGCTTCTTAATCTTAAAGAAGATACTACTTTGTGAGGACATGGGTCAAAAATCAAGAAATCTTGAATACAATTAGAACTGAAAAAGAAAATTCAGGATGTCTGGGTGGCTCAGGGGGTTAAAGCCTCTCTGCCTTTGGCTCAGGTCATATTCTCAGGGTCCTGGGATTGAGCCCACATCAGGCTCTCTGCTCAGCTCTCTGCTTCCCCCTCTGTCTCTGCCTGTCTCTCTGCCTACTTGTGATTTCTGTCTGTCAAATAAATTAATAAAATCTTAAAAAAAAAAAAACCTGAAAAAATTCAAATACCCTTGTGGCTGCAATCTTTTGTGGAAATTGTTGCTAGTGATTTATGCATTCTAAGGGGCTTACAACTTTCACTGATATGTTCTCAGGCCTTGAACAATTCATAACATGTGTTCAATTATGTTTGGTAATATAATTGTGAATATAAACTTTAAAAGTAGTTTCTTCTACACATAACTTCGAAAAAGGAATTGGTCAGTTAAATCAGAATGTTCAAGCCTAATTTTTACTGTATTAAAATGATATGGGGGAGGGATAAAGAAAAATAAATACAGTGCTTCAATGAAAGATAGCTACATAAAACAACATTAACTTAAAAAGAACAACCAAACGTTGAGAAAAGTCAGAACTACCTAATTCCCTAACATTTAAAAGGGGAGGGATTGGAGAGGGAGAGAGACAAAGCTTATTTAAAAAAACAAAAAGGAAACAAACCTTGCTGGTGTTTTCTCGCCATTGAAGCAGAACTGTGAACTTCAAACAGAAAGAAGGATCCTGTATTTCTCCTGTGAAGAAATTTGAGAAGAACAAGATGGCAAGGCCCTTTACTTGTTTGGGTATTTTGATTAAGTTAAATGTCTCTCTGTCCATTCTCAACTTCTGTAGAGATATTCCATTTTACTTTTTTTTTCCCTAGTAATATTTTAAATTTAAACCCAGGTTTTTTGGGGTTTGTTTTTTTTTGGGGGGGGGTTCCTCATAGAGAAATTTGTTTTGTTTCTCCCAAGAGAGATGAGCAGGCCCTGGAAGTCTGGAAAGGAACCCAAGATGCAAAGCTGGCAGACAATTTGCCTGTCAGGGTAATTTAAGGCTTTGCTCTATCACGGAGATTATGGTTAACTTTATGATGTAAAAATCCCTTGTTTACTGAAGTAAATCTGCAGAGACTTAACATTTTTTGAATATTTATAGTTCTATCACTTCAAACAAAATATTCTCTTTGATTCAAATATCCTCACTACATTAAGAAAGCATCTGTACCACCTGATTCTGTTAATGAAGAGCAAGAAAAGCAAGAGAAAGACAAAAAGGAGCAATCGTCTATTTGAAAATTTTTAAACTTCTTCAAAAATGACTTGTCTTTAATTATTACTCTTAGTTTAAGAAAACTGTAAAACATGATTCATGCAGATACAAAAATACTCATGTATTAAAAGGTTTTACTTTACTTATTTGATATGAGGGAACCAAGCAGATGTTATTATTGGTTCAAAAGAAAAGTCAAAAGAGCAAAAAAATTATATGATGTTAAGGAATGTCGAGATGAATTGCAAATGGGAACAAAACTAGATTTTCCAGAAGGGAGGAAATAATTAAAATCACTACCAAACAGGACATTAGTTATCTATTCATTAGTTACCTATAACTATTAATAATTGAAAACTAATTCAAAGACAATGATCAGAGTAAGAATTAATAACCTGGAAGAATTTGCTGTAGATTGTGTAGTTTTCTATTGAAACACAAACAAAATATTCTACTGTGATTGTCTATCACTGTAAATGTAGAGACAAGGTATGAAAAGGAGCTGTGATACCCAATCATTACTAAAAGGGGTTATATTGTACTCGATGTTACTTTTATTCTAATATTTGCAAAGAACACTAAAAAAAAGTAATGTTTTATTGATATACGCCTTGTTTTAGTTTTATCACTTCTCCCATGTTCCCAATTTGTTGTAATTACTTCTTTCTCTATAATATATGCAAAGGAAAACTAAAGGAACAACAGGCAATTTGGTGTAAAATAAAAAAGAGTAAATACATAGCAATAAGAAAAGAATAAAAACACACACAGTTATGAATGTGTTCTGCACTCAAGATATTCTACTTTGGGGAAATAAGCTTTATCTAAAATAGTCTTTACTAACTACAAAAAGAAAATGGCAGAAATTAAATCAAATAGAGTGTTATTGGGGGTCAGTGATCCATTGCAAATTGACCATCATGAGCTATAAAGGAACTCAATATTAAGTAACACTAGACTGGTTTGGGCTATGTATTGGTTGAGCTGGTTGGTTGATTAGATGTTTGTTTTGTTCTACTTTTACTGACTACAGAGACTCCTACTTTACCAGATACCTTCAAAAATAAAAGCTAAAGAAATGAAACCGAATGGGAGCTTAAGTGATTTAGAAAAAGACCAAAGTATATTTTGAAATCTTATTTTATACAGAAAAACATACATAGATTATGTTGACAAATGACAAATGGTCAGCATTTTTAAATGGCTGGTTTGGATTAGTATAGAATTGATTTGAACATTTTGTGTCAGTGGAAGAAGGCAGAAGGGTGAGGGGCAACAAAATCATGATTAGAGATTATGTGGTTGCCCAGGTGGATTTTCAGGTCTTAATTGGGGCTACCGTGAACTTTTTATATTTTTCATGTAACTCATAGATCTTTAAATCTGTTATTTAAAATACATATAAAGAGTTCTGGGCAGGGGTGCCTGGGTGGCTCAGTGGGTTAAAGCCTCTGCCTTCGGCTCGGGTCATGATCCCAGGGTGCTGGGATCAAGCCCCGCATTGGGCTCTCTGCTCAGCAGGGAGCCTGCTTCCCTTCCTTTCTCTCAGCCTGCCTCTCTGCCTACTTGTGATCTCTCTCTCTCTCTGTCCAATAAATGAATAAAATCTTTAAAAAAAGAAAAGAGTTCTGGGCAAATTTAACATGTTTTACTCTTATTAGATGGAGTTATACCTCTCATAGGAATTATATGAGAAACCATTACACCCATTTCTTGTCCTGCAAATACAATTTTAAACTACCCAGTGAATAGGGAAGGGTTTCTGGAATGGGATGATAAATACTTATCACAAGTGGCTCTGTCCACTGCAAGCATTGCTAATTGAGCTCAGCATTCTTTACTATTCAACTGAGATGTGTTTTCAGAGTTATTTATTTAATACAAGGCTCCAGTCAGCTTCTACTACTAAGCTGTTGGAGTTGGTGGGCAAGTTTAAACCTATTTGCCACTACTGACTGAGATTATCAATAATTGATTATATACCACAGAGAACAGAAGCTAGAAGAGCCCGTAAATCTAACACCTGACTGGGAAAGAATATGAGTTCTACTTTCTATGTTTTCACAAACAGCTTTTTATTGGTTTCACATTGCCTTTGGTTTAAGGTCCATTTGGTGTTCTAACAATTATTACTGATCCCACAGAAGCTCCTGCAGGGGTCTTGGAGGAGTTTCCTAGGAAACTTGAAATAGCAAGAACTCATGTGATGGTAAGTGAGTAAATCTGACAATGCCTAATCGGTCAACATCTATATTTAGCTTCTCACAATGGGAGTCCACCTCCTCTAAAACCACTGAATTTCAGATTTAGTAGTTTCCCTTCATACATATTTTTCTTCCAAACTGCAGTCAGACTCTGTCTGATGTTGGCCAATATTGCCACGTTAAGTCAGCCTCATAGTACCACTCTGCAGCTAAATTCTGCCTGAATCATGGGGCGTCACATCACACGGGCTTATCGCTCATACCATGAGAAACATGCATATCTATGCTGATTCATTGACACCCCTTTTTGAATGCCTCTTTCTTTTTTTGTTAAAGATTGATTTTCTTGTTTGAGAGAGAAAAAGAAAGCATAAACAAGGGGAAGGGGCAGAGGAAGAGGGAAAAGCAGGCTCCCCCCTGAGCAGGGAGCCCAACATGGGGCTCAATTCCAGGACCCTTAGATCATAACCTGAGCTCAAGGCAGATGCTTAACCAACTGAGCCACCCAGGCGTCCCCGCTCTTTCTTCACAGTATTGCACAGCAACTCAACACGCAATTATGATTTTCATCCTTATTTTCAATCCTAAATATCATGATTCCTACATCTTAAACATGTATATTTGGGCTCATGTTCATGCTCCCAGGCTGGGTTCCAGACAATGAAGGACAGCCCCTCCACACTGCAATTATTCAAACTAGCCACTCCTAAACCTGCCTATCCTGCCGTGCACATCCTTCTGAAAAAAACCACAATAAAGGCTCTTTCCCCCAGTTTTCCATCTCCTTCCATCTCCTACCTCATGGTGGTACTTCCCTGTGTGGGCGCCCCCGTGGTGTGGTGTGTTCTTACCCCTTGGGAACTGAGAACAGCAAACTATGACAGTAATTTTCTAATCTATTGGTCCTACTATATCTTATTTTCTACCAATACATTATATATTTTTTTAAGATTTTATTTATTTATCAGAGAGAGAGAGGGGGAGAGAGCGAGCACAGGCAGACAGAATGGCAGGCAGAGGCAGAGGGAGAAGCAGGCTCCCCGCTGAGCAAGGAGCCCGATGTGGGACTTGATCCCAGGACGCTGGGATCGTGACCTGAGCCGAAGGCAGCTGCTTAACCAACTGAGCCACCCAGGCATCCCACCAATACATTATATTTTAAGACACTTTCTCCACCCCATTCTCCATCCTCCTTCTACTGCCTATCCTTGACATTTCACTTTTGTCACTATGCACTGATTCAACAGACAAACAAACAAAAAGTGGGATACCTCGGTGACTCAGTTGTTAAGCATCTGCGTTCGGCTCAGGTCCTGATCCCAGGGTCCTGGGATCGAGCCCTGCATTGGGCTCCCTGCTCGGCCGGAAGCCTGCTTCTCCCTCTCCCACTCCCCCTGCGTATTCTCTCCCTCTTGCTGTGTCTCTGTCAAATAAATAAATAAAATCTTTTAAATAAATAAATAAATATTTTAAAACCCTATTATCCAAAAAATGGCTCTTTTCACACACAAACATGCAATTTTTGTCAACTACTTCCTTTAAGGAGTACTCTATTCTTTATAGTATATATACAGAGAATATATATATTTAGTGTATATATAGTATATATATATATATAGAAAATATATACATATTTCTTCTCTATATAGAGAAGAAATCATCTCTTTTGCCAAAAGCAAGTAAAAATATTACATATACTGATACATGTTTAAACTTAAAATTTACTTTTTTTTAAACTTGAATTTAATTTTTAAAAAGAAATTATATTTGAGCAGCTACTGTTTTAAAACTGAAAACCATAAATGAATCAAAGATCTCAGTCTGTGAAGTTAACCAGAGGCACATACATGCACACACAAAGAAGAGGCGAGTCGTAGGTGGATATTACAATGCAGTGAATGTGTTCTATTCCTTTCAGGGATGCGGATATGAAGATGAACCCCTGACTTCCTCCATTGTAGAATTCTTGGTCTGGAAAATCACAGTCTGTTAAGGAAAGAAAAAAAAATTAAAAACACTCATTCAGCTTCCATTCTAAGACATTAGCTAAACACACCAAGTGTTTTATGCACAGATAGCTATAAATTGAGATGAAAAACAAAACAAAACAAAAAACAGAAACAAAACAAAACAATAAAACTTCCAAAACAACAGGAGTAAAGCAAACAGTAAAAAACTGTCTTCTGCATTACATGCAAAGATCCCCTCCGGATCTCCCCACCTGCTGGTATTGAAAAACAAATACAGTCTAGCAATTCCGCAAAGAAATGATTAAGCCCAGAGAGTGTCTCACTACCCATTGGCACCAAAAGTTGAAGAGCCCTCAAGCTCTTGGAACAGTTCCTTAAAAAGAGCGATGAACTGAGAAACCTCAAATGGGGCCAAGGATTCCGAGGAGGTTCAGAAGCAACCAAAGGCAGACTTGCCCACCCAGGGCCACAGCTCATTAACGGGTTTTATATTCAAGTGAAGTCAACAGGAAAATACTACCACTCTTCTCCTGCGAAATGAAAAGAATGTGAGTGATCAAGCATCATTAAAATAAAGAGAAGCTAAAAATAGGTCTCCGTGACCAAACAGCCACTTGCAACCTGAAACACACACTTGACCATGTCTTATGCTGCAAAGCACAGCAGGCAAAGAGAATTCATTATTGTGGTCTGCCAGTTCTCCACAGCGTCACCAGTCAGGCTGAGCCCCAGCCTGGATGGACAAGTACAAATGAGATTGACAGGATTCACTTGTTTAGAAAAAAGCAGCCTGGAAGAGAAGGAAGGGAGGGGTGCTTGCAGGCCTTACCCAAGTTTTAGCTTTATTAGCCATGTGGCTTTAGATGAATAATTTAGTCTCCAGGAGCCTTTCACTTCACGTATAAGTGAGATTAAAAACTATTTCATTGCCTTCTTCACTGTATATAAAAGTATGTTGTGAACTGGTTGGTTCTATAGAATTGACAGCTTTCTTACTCTATATAATTTATGAAAATAAAATCAGATTATTTTCAGGATGTCCACACCTAATATCCTTCAACCATCCAACCTGGGTGAAGCCTGTTAGCAGAGACTCATGCAAGTCAGCCAGCAGGTGTGAGGAGATCACTCTGGATGTGTTTTCTCTAACCCGATGTCCGTTTAGGCTTAACTGACCACACCAAACTGTAGGTCTTGAATTATCATGGTCCTTTGGAACTATAAGAGAATTTAAACTTCATTATGGATATAATAATTTAAAACTAATTTTTATCATCATCAATCTTCCCCAAATGATAAATAAACAAATGTTTTCTCTAATTCAGGATACATTTTAGGATCACATATTTCAGCAGGTGGTTGTGGACCCACACTCCGGCACACTCTCTAAGCCTCAGCTGGGTGATGGGTTGATGAGACCAAAGAAAAGACCCCCCCAGACAGCAATGGAGACATAGGTTAATCGGGGGAGTTTATATATAAGGACTCCAGGTGCAACTGACTAGACAAGGCATCCCTCCTGGGATCTAAGTGCAGCAAGTTTTAATATCAACTTAACCTAGTAACTCTCAGTGCCCCTTCCCTCTCCTTGAATGACCAGCATTTCCAAGGAGAGAAAAGCCTGCCACCTGGACACTCTGTTAGAAGGGAGATGCTCTGGGCTGGCCACCTGAGGAGCCTGATCTTGAACACTGAACAACATGTTCTTCTTCATATTACGCTTGATGGGAATAGAGATGGAGGGCAGGGTTTTTACATTTTCAAGATAGTGATTAACAGAGGCCTTTAGGATATACTTGTACAGACTCGTTTTCCACCATATGCCACAGAGTTGTCACATCTCTTAACTCATTCCCCCCAACTTTTCACTGTGGAGTTCAGATATACAGAAAAGTTGAAAAGATAGTACAATGGTCACCAATGTACACACCATGCAGATTCCAACTTTGTTATATTTTGCCATGCTTATCATGTATATATTAGGTACCATACTTTTTTGATGAGCTCTTTGAAAGTAAACTTTGGATGCCATGATATTTTTCCTAATATTCCATATTAAATTTCCTCAAACACAAAATGCCTTTTATACCTTTTATATCTTTTTTACATTCCTAATTTTGCATAAAATTATACCTTTTACACTAAAAAAATAAAAATCCAAGGGTCCAACCAGAGTTTACATATTTCTTTTTGTTTTTGTTTTTGTTTTTGTTTTGTTTGGTTGGTTGGTTGGTTTTTGGGTTTTGGTTTTTTTTTTTTTTTTTTTTAACTTTAGAATGGCGGCCCCCGCCTTACTTTTTTTTTTTTTTTTTTTTTTTAATGACATTGACTTCTTGAACTATTCAGGCCAGAGGTTCTTATAAACTAGAAGTAAAAGATTTATTTAGATTCAGGCAATTTTGGTGGACATTAGGGTAGGTTATTTCACTCTAAGTAATTTAAGGTTGATCCCTTGGTTAAGGGGGTAACCTCCTGATAGCTGTACTGTAAAGGTACATTTTCTCCTTTGTATGATGTGAGTATTCTACCTGTCACAACTTTTCCATGCTATTTTAGGCTTACCCCAATAATCCATTGCCTCATCCAGTTATTGCATGGAGGGTTGCACAACGTTGATTTCTAATTCTTTCTTCTGAATTTATTAGCTGTCTTTTTTTTTTTTGTATAAAAAAAAGGAAAAAAAGCTGTTATCCATTTGAACTGAAATATCTTTCCTCTGCAAAAGACAAAGTAAATGATTAATTCCTTCCTTTTAATTAGCAATTTTCAGAGTAAAGATTTAGTGGAAGATTTACCACCAAGGGTGGCAAATGAGTTTTATTCTTTTGATTAGAGACTATTGGGTTCATAGATTTTAATTTGTTCAATGCTTTACAACCAATTAGAGTCATTATTCTTTTTGATATTCAAATTATCACAAATTTGGCTAGTGGGAATCCCAGCAAGTTCCATTTTTGAGGGTTTTTTTTGTTTTTTTGTTTTTTTTCTGAAATGAGACATCCCAGGTTCAGTGGCTCCAGACTGACAATCACCACCTTTTCCAAGAAGTCCTGGTCCCTTCTGGTGGGGAAACTCAGTATGGTCCTCACTACTCGAGTGTTATTCCTTCATGAGCCATTTCAGTGAGCAGACCTAAGAAAGGTTCATTAAAAACTACAAATTTATATTGAAATTTCTAATCTCTTTCATCCTCTTCCAAATATTTTGTTCTGGAAATTTGGGATCCTAATAACATTATCATGTTTAACTTTTTTTCCCTAAAATACTTACAAAAGAGTCTCAAATTAGCTAGACAAATAAAACTAGTAGCAATGAAACCAATGAGTTCAGTTTTTCCCCTTAGAATATATCCCAATATGTAAGTACTATCAGAGTGAAAGGAACTCAGAATTATTTTTTCCTCTGTGATTATGTTACCAGATTTATATATACTTTTTAAAATTTGTTTTTAGTAATGCATTTTGCTTCCTCTTTGAATTTATTCCAGTTTTGAATATATAAAACTTGTTTTGTTTTCCGTATTCCTTATTCATCCGTATACATTATACTGAACCTTGGTTCCTTTCCCTCAAAAATGTGTTCTAGAGGGATGCCTTAGTGGCTCAGTTGGTTAAACATCAAACTCTTGGCTTCATCTCAGTTCATGACCTCAGGGTCCTGAGATCAAGCCCCACATCGGACTCTACACTTAGAATAGAGTCTGCTTGAAAATCTCTCTCCCTCTTCTTCTTTCCATTCCCCTTCTCTTTCTCTCTCTCTCAAATAAATTAATTAATTTTTTTAAAAACCTGTGTTCTAGAGATCACTCAAAACTAGTTCATAAGAATATTTTATTCTGTTTTTAGGACTTTGAGAATTTCATTCTGTGAATATTCCATGCTTTATTCAACCAGTAATTAACATTCGATTTATTTCTAGTCTTTAGCTCCTAAAAGTAATGCTTGTGATAGATATATAATGCATATATCTGGTGGTGTATTTTCAGGGTCAGCAGCAATAACTTTAAGCAAAGTTAAAAGATGACTGACAACTTGGGAGATAACAATTGCAGTGTACATTATGCATATAATTTTAGCCTCTGATATATAAAAATAGACCTCTTAAAAGCTGAAAATTAAAAGTAACTCCCCCCCAAAATTGATGAAAAGAAGTGGACAAAAATATGAATAAGTAATTCATAAGGAAAGAAAGACAAATGACCTTAAACATATTTTAAAATATTCAGTTTCCCTTATGATAAAAGAAATGGAGATTAAAATGTATAAGTTTGACAATACACTCTTTGGAGAAGCTGTAAAAAAAAAGACTCTCATGTCTTGATAGTAAGAATGCAAGGTATGCAACCCCTGTAAAGGGGAATTTGGGAAATTTTTAATCATTCTGAACCAATGTATGTTAGATATCCCTCATGTAAGTGATATGAAGTTGAGTTTTGTTTGGGGAACTCTCTAAAAGCCTTGTTATTGTATTAAGTGAATTAAGCTCATTTGCATTATTGATAGAATTCATGAATGTAGCCTCGTTTCTATTCTATTATTTTATTTGAATATTTTGAGTGTGTTATATTTGTGTTTTTCACTATCATTTCTTTTTTTTTTTAGAATTTGCTTTGCTTGGTGTTTTAAAACATACATATATTTGTTTAAATGACTTTAACTAATCACTTTGTATAATATCCTTTTTTTAATTCATCTTTTTTATTACTTAGTCTGATATTACTCCATTCATATCTTTATTCTCTTGCACTGCCCAAGCACCATTCATGGAGTTTCTTATACTTTCCCTTTGCCTCTTTCCTTTCTTATCCCAGTTTTAAGTTGTGTTATTTCCTTTCTTCAAAAGCATATGGCATTTATTCCACCCTCAAAACCACTTTTGTTTTAGGTTTATATTTATTCGATACCGCACAGTTCTCTTGCGAATTTCCCCAGGGATCATTTAGTTGAACCAAGCTCATCCTCCAGTTAATTCATTGGCGAAGCCTTATGATTAGAATATTCTTGCCAATTTTAAACCAAATTTTCTATAGCCTTGATACTGTGAGTTGAATCTGCCTGGACATAAAATTCTTGGCTCTTTATTTTCTTTCCTGGATTTAAAATGTTGCTCCTATGTTTACTTCGTATATTGCTGTTGAAAAGTCTTATGCCAAATGGATTATTTCTTTTGAAGATTATTTGGATTTTTTGCTTGTTTGTTTTTGGTTTGGATGCACAGAGAACACTTATTTAAATTTACTTATCTTTTGATTTTACTGGGATATATCTCAGAACTGACCAATAGGTCTTACCTATTTGACTACATCTATTCAAATCTTATTTCATTTCTTTAATTATATTGAGAGAGTTTCTTTAAAAATCCTTTTAAATATTTGTTCTGTCATCGTTCTAGCCTTTGGCCCCTCCAATTTAAATACCTTGGATCTTCTTTACCTATTTTCTCAATTAGTAACTTTTTATGTGATCCCTGTTATCTTTTCTCTTATGTTACATTTCAGCCCTTTTTACTGGACTCTTAGCTCCTTGATTGCATTGCTATTTTCTGTGCCACTTATTGGAATTTAATCTTAGGCTATTCTCCCCTGTTTGTCTAATTGATACATTAATAATTAATTTAATATGTTTGGTGTATATTATAATACATTCTTATCCTTTTCTTCATGTTTTTCTTGAGTTTGACGATCTCCTTGTTTATATCTTCCTGTTTTTTATTTCCATTTTGATTTATCCAATACATTTAATTTACAGTGTTGCATTATAGCTTTTTTTAAATGCCTTCTTTTGGTTGTAGCTAGTACTAGTGTTTTTGTCTCATGTTGTGTTTTCTTCTTACATAAATTCTACATGGATATTAAATTCTCTATTTAAATTCATAATGAGTTTTTATTGGAATGGTAGGCATTCCAATGGGAGAGGTTGGTATGACTTATTTGGTTTCTTAGTTTTAGAGCATCTTCTTCTCTTGTTATAATAAAGTACAATTTCTTTTAATTAAAAATCCCATCTTTTTGTTGATTTATTTCTGTATTCTTCTTAGTGTATTGTTTTACTTTGGATCTTAATGACCTTTCCCTCTTTCTTTACCACCATCCCTTTAAAAGGTACTTCTCCTTTCCAAGGCAGCTCCTTTTTCTACAGAAATATTATCTTTTAGGACCACTCAATCTGTTCAATAATTCCAAATTTTTTCCCATTTCACTCCCTAGGAGCCAGTTACCAGATTGCAGAATTGTTCTTGAAGATTTTCAGACTCAGGATATGACCCTTTCCTTTCAGGAATGAACTCTGGTTGGTGTTATCTCTGTTCTATTAGTAGAACCTCACCAAACTCTCCTATCTTCCACACAATTGATGCTTTTTTCCAAACGGGCTCCAGAAATCACTCTGATGGTTTAGGCCATTCAGTCTTCTTCTTACAATGTGAATTTAATTTCCCTCTATTCTTTTCTCTTAGTTAGAGTGTAGTCATGGGATATGGCTTTATTGAAATTATAGGGAGAGATTATAATTTAGTCTTCTGCCATCATACTCATGAATCCATACTCCAGAGTCTCTTTTAGTGTAGCTCAAACTCTCTATTTTTTTTTGAAACAACACTTAGCTGTTGAAGAAACCAGAGCAGCTGTCATGAAGAAAGCAAATACTTTATGGAATGATCTGATTCTTTTAATTGTTTTGTTTGGCTTTTTTCTGAATCACAATAAGAAAATTTCTTAGGGCCCTTTATATCACTGTATTAATAGCTTCACACCTTCTCCCTTATAGTCTGCTAGTAGCAAAAAATAATTCCTTCACTTCTTTATACAGAGAAGCTTAACACTTTTTTGGCTATGGTCTCATTTATAGTTATGTCCTGGGATCTCAACTTTTGCATAAATGGGCTTATTATAAATATATTATAAATCCTGAGAAGAGTCAGTTCTCTTCATGAGATAATTTTGGTAGCAGCGTCTTAATAATAATAATAGTTAACATTTATTGTTATGTTTCATTGTTCTTGGTGGTGGAGGTGGTAGTAGTAACTATTGTTAGTGCGAAGCCTATCCAGCTGCTTTACATATTCCTAACACCTCTATCAAATAAGTTCCATTACATCACTTAATAAATTTTTTAAAAAGCTGAAGCACAAAAAAAGTTAAGAAAATTGTGCAAGGTTATATAGGAAGTTAAATGGGAGGAATGGGGCAAGGTTTAATTTTAGGCATTGTGGTTTTCTAACTCTTCCCAACTTAGCCACTGACATGTACTACCTCTTCATAATATTCTCTTTGTTATACAAGGATTACAAATCACTTTTTAGGATATGTATATGTGCTGAGAGGGGAAGGATATAACAGACATATACCAAACGGACTTAAGCAAACAAACTTTCAAGATCACTTGTGTATTAGTAGAAGTTTTAAAAAAATTATCTTTAGGGGTGCCTGGGTGGCTCAGATGGTTAAGCATCTGCCCTTGGCTCAGGTCATGATCTCAGGGTCCTGGGATCAAGCCCCACATCAGGTTCCCAGCTCAGTGGGGAGTCAGCTTCTCCCTCTCCCTCTGCCTCTCCCCCAGCTTGTATTCTGTCTTTCTCTCTCTCTCAAATGAATAAATAAAATCTTTTAAAAAGCTACCTTTAATGATTTGGGTACAAAGGTACTATAAGATGATATGGCTAATATTCTTTAAGCAGAGATATAAATTAAAAGCTCAAGTTTAAAATGATGATACTAAAAGTCTAAGCCAGGGAAAAAGAACAGACAGAATAAAATTTTAACGAACTAAAGAAGATAAAATATAAAGATAATTAACAATCAGAGAAGCCTGTGGACCCAGGTGGTCTTTTGAGATTGCAGATAGTTTTGTGAGGCCCATGTGACATTTTCCATTGGAAACCATATCAGAGTGAGAAGGTTAGCACTGAGAGCAGCTCTCTCTAGAGTTGTAGTTTTGAAAAAGGAAAGGGTTAAGGTAAAGACAGAATGAGGCAGGGGGGCCCTGGCTGGGCTTGGAAACTGTTCCTTGCAGACAGATGGGTTAAGCCTGAGTGACCAAGAGATGAGGAAACAGACCACCTGTCCTCAGATGGCCCAGAGTGTTATTCTTTGGTGGCTACAGTGTACCATAGGAAACAACTAAACCTCACAGAGTCAAGGCATGAAGGGTGTTAACAATAGTCTGTGCTCAAACCAAGACGGCACAAGAAACTGAAGGCCATAAGTTTCCCAATTAGTTTTCAATAAAAGACTGCCACTAAAAGCCCTCAGTGGCAACCCACTCAGGACCCCTCTCGCTCCAGAGAGCTTTTTTCTGTCTCCAGACTTAATAAAACTCTATCAGTTTGTTCACTCTTCTTTGTCCGCGAGATTCATTCTTCAACTCCATGAGAAAAGAACCCTACCGTTTCTGTAAGTTTCACCCAGTTGGACCAGGCAAATTACTTAAAAGTCTCTGTGCCTGAGTTTCCTAATCTGTAAACCAGTAAAAGAATAGGGTTTGCCTGAGGTGGAGGAATGGAGAGTTAGTGCAGAACTCTCAGGAGCATAACTGGTCCTAATAAACAATCAGGGGTTGCTGCCATCATTCTTAGAGTCCATTCAGTTTACCAGGAGGCCAACTCAACATTAAACTCACTTTCATCTTTGGTTTCATGGTCCAGGAATCCACATCCCCTCAAATCCTGCTGTGCCCTGCTAAGGGAAAGTTGTAAAACAAAGCAGAAAAATAAAGAACGTTACAAGTACCCTCGGCTAAGGTCAGCATTGTCTCATAATTGAAGTTAAACTTGCCAGCCCCTGGCTCTTTTTTCCCCAACCAGAAAGTCCTCCTGTCTTTCTTCTACCCAGTTCTACTCTGTGTTTGTTTGCAGACTTTGCTCAAGACCCACGACACTTTCCAGCATCCCAGTGCCCTCATTGATCTCCCGGTCCTGCAACGTCGACTCTCAGAATTTGTTGTATGTGGTCTAGAATCGAATAACACACTTTACTGTCTTTTCTCATCTTTTTTTTTTTTTTAATGTGTGTATTTCTGCTACCATTTCATATATGTCTATCTATTTTCTGCACCTAGAAAATAAACCCAGTGAGGTCAGAGACACTTCAAACTTGTTTACAGTCCCTCCAGCAGGGGTGAAATGCCACATACTTGTAGGTGTTTAGTAAATTGCATTTGTTTGTTCTTCTTTTTTTCCCCTAGTTTGAATAGAATCAGAAAAAGCTTGGAAACCTGGTACTCACCTAGCCTCCAATGTCTTCGTATTAGACTGAGTCCATCCCCTTTGCAGTTTTGCACTTCAGGACGTGTGACGTGTGAGGCCGAGATGGAGATGCTCTCTGAAGAGACAGTCTGAGAGTTTCTGCAAAATCAACAGGGTGAGAGTTATTTAGCAGCACATTTTTTAAAGATTTTATTTATTTATTTGACAGAGAGAGAAAAGTGGGGAGCAGAGGGGCTGATGCGGGGCTTGATCCCAGGACCCTGAGATCATGACCTGAGCTGAAGGCAAAGCCTTAACCCATTGAGCCACACAGGTGCCCCACACATTTTCTTTTTGAAACCACTGAAGGGAGTTGCTTCACTTTTGGGCCTGACTTTTGATGTCATTTGAGAACTAACTCACAACCCCACTCTTTTCAGGACACTGGTTTATCCTGGATCCTGAAAATGGTTTTGAGCTTCCAGGTGCCAGTTCTAGAGGACAGAAACTCTCGTCCTGCACACCTCTTACTTTGGCTCCCAGACAGTCAAAGAGAATTTCCTTAGACACGATTTTTTTTGTGGTGGTTGCAGTTATTATTTACAAAGTAAGTTTTGTTCAGAATGCACTGTGTTGTCCTTAAATAAGAAGCACATAAATCAAGCTCAGATTTTATAGTATTATAGTGTTATTGACAACCTATACTGTAATAGTGTTATTACAACCATTCAGTTGTAATAGCCAACTCTACCCATAATATGCCCATTTGGTGGAAGAAAAAGTTGTGGGGGGGGGGCACATACACATGCCTGGGGCTGGTGACCAGGGTGTATAGTAAAACTCAGAACTCAACATGTCTAGTTAGCAAGTTCAGGTTGTAGGTTTATTGACTCAAATGTACCAAGTTTCTCAAGTCTGTGCCCCAGTGCCAGCTCTGAGCTGATGTTATTCTTAAATAAAAGGAAACACTACAAGCCAGAAGCAAAATGTAACAGATTTGCCAGCTGTGAGCATACTGTTTACAGATTGAATTTGGGACCAAAACTGTTACATAGTATAATTTTTGACAACTCAAGAAAATATGTTCTGACAAACAAAGGTCTTATTAAAAAAATAAGCAGGTGCAAAGATCTCTCTTCTCAGTAGAGTGCAAACATTCTACAGTGTTTTCTCTCCTCTCCCAACCAGCTCAGCTTAGATTTGATTAGAGTAGAGAATGGTTTTCTTTACTGGGAACAGCAGGACTTAGACATATAAAAGTCATATATATATATATATATATATCCCCTCACATACACACACACATATACATATATATGTATAATCTTTATAGATGGATAGATGATAGGTAAATAGATCTTTATATGTACATATCTTTATATACATAAATAATCTTTATATAAATAATTACTTATAATTATTATATATATATGTGTATATATATATATACACATATATATATATATTCTTCTATCTTTCTGGGAACCACAGCCTCATTTTAAATGCTGTCAGGGAAAATGATGAGGATTAAAAGCTTGATTATTTCCCATTGTCCTTGACTATGAATTATTTGTCAGTTTGGATAAATAGAATATATTTAGGCAACTGAGCTGTACATGTCAGTAAGTATTTTTTTAAAGAAGCTGTAAATTGTATTTGCAATAATCTTGAACTTAGGGGAGGCTATATAATAAAACTGGAAATGGATCCTAGAGCAATTATATGAATGATTCTGATAGTTTTCATCAATTATTTGGGTAGTTCATATATTGGTGGACATGTATTCAGTATATTAAAAACTAGTCTGGAGTGAAAATGTTGCTTTAGGAAATTGAACACAATCTTATTTATTACCTACTATAATATTGCTACTGAGTGAAGCAGAAGGAACACAAAAGTATATAAGATGCCACCTTTCTCTAAGTGATGCAGTGTCTATTGGGTTATTTGTGCAAGTCCTCCACTCCACATTTCATATGCAGATCCTCCGTGACCTACCATGGGGTTAAGCCTGATAAACCCATCATAGGTTGACAGCACTGTAAGCTGAAAGTGCATCTAATACAGCTAACCTTGCAAACATCTCAGCTTAGCAGAGCTGACCTTAAACAAGCTCTGAGCACTTACATTAACCTGTCATTGGACAAAATCACCTAACACAAAACCTGTTTTTTTAATAGTGCACTGACTCTCTCATGTAATGTATTGACTCCTGGCTGCCTGGGAGCTGCAGCCACGGCCCCCGCCCAGCATCACAGGAGAGAATCCCACTTCACATCACTAGCCCAGGAAAAGAGCCACATCCCAAATTCAAAACATGGTTCCTACTGAATATACAACACTTTTGCACCATAGTGAAGTTGAAAAATCATAAATTGAACCATCGTAAGTCAGGGAGCATCTGACTAACAGTCGACCATTTGACCATCCCCAAGAGTAAATATTTAGAGAAGTCATAGAAGCATGTGATTTAAAGACAGTAGCCATCTTGATTGTTCAATGACAAGGATTAAAGAGAAGAGGGAAAACGTACTGCTGTGCAAAAAATTAAAGACATTCCTGTCTTCTATTCCTTCCTATACAGAGGTGAAACATCTTGAAGAGAGAAAAATGTATTTTTTAAGTTTTTATTTATTTGTGGGAAAGAGAGAACATGAGCACAAGCAGGGGAGCCACAGGCAGAGGGAGAAGCAGGCTCCCCACTGAGCATGGAGCCCAAGGCAGGACTCGATCCCAGGACCCTTGGATCATGACTTGAGCTGAAGGCAGATGCTTCACCAACTAAGCCACCCAAGCACCCCAGAAAAAAAGTTTATTGCCATCTTCATTATATGAGCTACTTGAATATGTCATTAAATAAATAAAGCCCTGGATCTACTTAAGAAATGACTTAGAATCACTAGTTATGTTTGAATAGGATCAGTGTCTTCCATGTTACCTAGACATATATCAGACCACTGAAATTCGATATACATTTCCCAAAAACATTTTAATTCATAATCTCCCACTGGCTTTACTTTACTTTAGAAGTCCTATTAATTCTAGAGTTCCTTCAAGAATCAAAGAAACAGAAAACACAGTATTGGAGGATTTCTTTTTATCTTACTTTAATCAAGTAATGCAGTCTACAGATACTGGAAATTCTAAAAATTAAAACAAATGTAATATTTTAAAGTTTAAAAATTAACACCTAGGGGCACCTGGGTGGCTCAGTGGGTTAAAGTCTCTGCCTTCCGCTCAGGTCATGATCCCAGGGTCCTGGAATCGAGCCCTGCATTGGGCTCTCTGTTCGGCGGGGAGCCTGCTTCCCTTCCTCTCTCTCTGCCTGCCTCTCTGCCTACTTGTGATCTCTGTCTGTCAAATAAATAAATAAAATCATAAAAAAAAATTATCACCTAAAATTAAAAGTAAAAAATTAGGGGGGACACATTTTCTTTCTTTCTTTCTTTCTTTTTTTAAATAGCTTTTTAAAAATTAACATATAATGTATTATTTGTTTCAGGGGTACAGGTCTGTGATTCATCAGTCTTACACAATTCACAGCACTCACCATAACACATACCCTCCCCAGTGTCCATCACCCAGCCACCCCATCCTACCCCCACCCCACTCCAGCAACCCTCAGTTTGTTTCCTGAGATTAAGAGTCTCTTATGGTTTGTCTCCCTCATTAGTTTCATCTTGTTTCATTTTTCCCTTCCTCCCCCTATGATCTTCTGTCTTGTTTCTCAAATCCTCAAATCAGTGAGATCATATGATAATTGTCCTTCTCTGATTGACTTATTTCACTTAGCATAATACCCTCTAGTTCCATCCATGATGTTTCAAATGATAAGATTTTGGGGGTTTTTTGATGGTTGCATAACATTCCCCTCTCTCTCTCTCTCTCTCTCTCTGTGTGTGTGTGTGTGTGTGTGTGTGTGTGTGTGTGTACCATGTATCTTCTTTATCCATTCACCTGTCAATGGACATCTAGACTCTTTCCATAGTTTGGCTATTGTGGACATCACTGCTATAATCATTTGGGTGCACATGCCCCTTTAGATCACTCATTTTTATCTTTAGGCTAAATACGCAGTAGTGTGTTTGCTGCGGCATTTGGTAGCTCTATTTTCAACATTTTGAGGAACCTCCATATTGTTTTCCAGAGTGGTTGCACCAGTTTGCTTTCCCACCAACAGTGTAAGAGGGTTCCCCTTTCTCCACATCCTCACCAACATCTGTCGCTTCCTGGCTTGTTAATTTTAGCCATTCTGACTGGTGTGAGGTGATATCTTACTGTGGTTTTGATTTGTATTTCCCTGACGAAGAGGAATGTGGAGCACTTTTTCATGTGTCTGTTGGCCATTTGGATGTCTTCTTTGCAAAAATGTCTGGTCATGTCTTTTGCCCATTTCTTGATTGGATTATTTGTTCTTTGGGTGTTGAGTTTGATAAGTTCTTTATAGATTTTGGATACTAGCCCATTATCTAATATGTCATTTGCAAATATCTTCTCCCATTCTGTAAGTTGTCTTTTGATTTTGTTGACTGTTTCCTTTGCTGTGCAAAAGCTTTTGATCTTGATGAAGTCCCAATAGTTCATTTTTATCCTTGCTTCCCTTGACCTTGGTGATGTTTCTAGGAAGAAGTTGCTGTGGCTGAGATCAAAGAGGTTTCTGCCTGTGTTCTCCTCAAGGATTTTGATGGATTCCTGTTTCACATTGAGGTCTTTCATCCATTTTGAGTCTATTTTTATGCATGGTGTAAGGAAAAGGGGGTAGACACATTTTCTGAAGAGTCAGAAAATTCCAAGGATTGGCAGTGTAGTGAGCTAATTATACATGATGTGAAGAGTAAGAAAATGCCCACCCTTCCTACCAATGAAGAAGTGTCATAAGATTTCAAAGGTTCAGGTTAAAGCACTATTACAAGGCAAATGTATGTCATATTTCACCTATAATTAATGTATTAGTTGACATTAATTAAGAAAACAGTTGTGTCTATCTTATGTAGTATGAGGTCACAAAACTGGCAGGCTTTGAAAGAAGTGGTCCATGGCATGCAATAATAAGCTTGAAACATTTTGCTCATATACATCATCTTGAAGATAAAACTTCCTGTGTATTGTAAGTATTAATGCTTTGAAGTAATTGTATGACTTCTTTAAATGTATTCAATAGGATATAAATAGCATAGTAATTTGACACTCACCAACAACAATTTTAAATAAATTCATGAACAATTTTATGTTTTATTTGTGTACTTCAGTCATATTTCCAATTTACTTCTTCCACAAAATGCCACTCTAATGTTTATATTTGAAAGTGTTAATGGGCACCTATAATATCATATGTACTTTTTTCCTGTGATCCTAAGGCTCTATGGTGTTACAAAAAATTCATTTGGATTGAGTTTTATTATAATTATTATTATTATACAATTATTCAAAACAAATAAATGCAAAATACTTTTTAACCTAAAAATAAAATTGAAAATGTTTTTCTTAATGATAAGGGTGGAAGGGGAAATTATGGTCTCTTGATTAGAAGGGATTTTAAATCATCCTTTTATTTGGTGCTTTTTAGACTTTTATTTATTTATTTGAGACAGAGAGTGTGTGTTTGTGCAAGCATGGGATGGAGAGAGGCAGTGGAAGAGGGAGAGAGAGAAGGAGGCTCGCTGCTGAGCAGGTTGGCCAACACAGGACTCCATCCCAGGGTCCTGGGATCATGACCTGAGGGGAAGGCAGCCACTTAACCAAGTGAGCCACCCATGTTCCCCTGGTGCCTTTTTTTTTTTTTTTTTAATGTATCTTTGGGCAATGGACCATAGTAAGAATCTGGATGAGTAAGATGAAAGGGGGAAAAATAAGATGGAATATGAAGAGAAATTTATACCCCAATTATAGATATTCTGGGAAAATCATATGGAAACTGAAATTCTGGAACTTGATTCACTTAATATTATTCATGTCAGGGGACCTCTAAGGGAGTTTTCATGCACTCTCAGAGATAAGAGCACCTCAGCTTGAACTGTTGGCGGAGGGTCCAATGTAGGAAAGCATTCTGGAGGTTTTTTGCTATGTGTGGTTAATATCAATTGAAGAGTATGTTAAATACAGAAAGATCAAGTAAGGAGAGTGGTGCTGAAGAGGAGGAAGGTCCACCAATGAAGAAGTCAACAATACCATAATTTTACCACATTTGACCCCAATTGCCACAACTTCCCTGCATGTTTACCAAAGATGTTATTTATTTACTTGAGAGAGAGCGCAAGAGAGAGAGAGCACAGGCAGAGAGTGGGGGAGAGGGAGAAGCAGACTCCCTTGCTGAGCAGGAAGCCCAGTGTGGGATGCAACCCCAGGACCCTAGGATCATGACCCAAGCTGAAGCCAGTCACTTAACCAACTGAGCCACCCAGGCACCCCTCCATTTTGTACTCTTAAGCAGGAAACAAATGAGTTTCTTGAAGTCCTTGAGAAGAGATTAAATGAAATAAACCCAAATATGAAAGAGGAAACATAAAATAAGGGAAAATTCACCTTTTAGGGAAATACTCTGGGAAATCTTTAGAGAATCATTTATTAGATTTAATGTTTGCTATCCAGCTTCAGCTAAAGGAATACCAGAGGGCTTCAAGTGAATCATCATTTATCTTATGTCTTGTCACAACTAGACTTAATTATCTTTCTGTCAATTATTTTAAAACCACTTTGCCCTCCAGCCTTGTATGTAAGTTCTGTTGGCATGGTTACTCAACCCATTATTCCAAGTGTATTGATCCTATAACTCTTCAAACAATAAATTCCTTTTCTAATACCAGTCCAATCAAGGTTCAAAATTATAGACCATGATATCAGTTTCTGGGTATAGAAATTCATTACCATGATGAGCTTTTTGAAACTCAAGGCTAATTTCTCTAAATGGCTGTTAAAGATTCAACAGAAAATATTAAAGAGGGAACACACAGGAGGCACCAAGTCTTATAGACAACTAAATTAATAATGGACCAAAAGATGTCTTTTATAAACATATCAGCTGTCAAAACCAGCATCCCCCAAAAGCCCTGGGCTCAATTCTAAAGCAAATATTCTTTCAAGCTAGGAGTGCTCAATTTGTACATGCCTGATTCTATCCTTGCCCTAAATTTGCCCTCACAGTCAGTAATTTCTCTGTTTAGAAAAACAAAAAAACAGGTCTTAAGAAGTGTATTTTCTAGAAGAGGTATGGAAGGATGAAAGATAGAATTGTTGCCAGGATCAGATATAAATTAAGCCAAATAGAAAGAAAAGAAATGATCCTTTTCAAGCAATACTACAAAGGTAAAGAACCTGGTTGGGAACAAATGTCCTAGCTCAACAGCTGTGCCCCTGGAGTCCTGTTTCATGGTTTCTCTGCATCTCAGTTATTTTATGTAGAGCATTTTTTCATTTTCATTTGGGAATAGTTCGGCCTCACTAGGACACTGGCAATTTTTGGAGACATTCTTGGTTTTCACAACACTGGAGATAAATTACTGCTGACATCTAGAGGATAGAGACTAGGGATATTGCTGAACATCCTACAATGAACTGGACAGTCTCTACAACAAAGAATTATCTAGCCCAACATTTCTATTGTACTAAGACTGAGAAACCCTGATATGGAGGATGGAGAGGTTCAACCAGCCCTGCTTGTATTGAGGATTTACTAGAAGATAGAAGGGAAAAGGATGTGAATATTTTAGGAATCCATAAAATTATATAATTGATGGTGTTATTATTATATTATTTATTCCCATTCCCCCTTATAATTCCTTCCTCCTGACGAAGGGTGCACTGTCTTCATACTTCACCCATCTGGGAATGTTTCAAGTCTCTTCGATCCAGCTCCCTGCTCAGGTCCTTCTCTTTAGAGCCTGGCTCTCCTTTCCTAATTTCTGTGCCTCATCAAAATATACTTATTAAATGTTCTACTTTCTCTGGATATTTTTAGATAGTTAAGTTTTCTGGGAAAGTACTTTGAATTAATGGCTCAAAATATAATTGTTATTAATAGTTTAATATGTATCCAAACGGAATAAAGTATTTTAGATATGAAGAGAGTCTAGATTTCATTTTTTGCAGTGATTTTCTAAATGTAGGTGGTAGAATCCTAGGGTCCTGGGGAAGCATCACAATGGAGACAATGAAGGGGCCAAGAGAAAAAGGAGAACAGGCTTTTTCCTAAGTCCTCTGCCCTCTTTCTCATTAAAATGACTCAACTTTTTGCAAGCTTTAACTTGACAAAAAAGTTCCATGAACAAATAAATATCCTAGAAAATCTATAATCTCATGTGTTTCCTTTTTATAAAGAAGCAACCGGAGGCTCCAGGAGTCTTAGAGACATATCTGTCTCTAATGACAGTGAGAAATACAATAAATCACAGAACCAGGTTTTCTGACTCCCAGTCCAATGACCTTTCCAATCCGCCATGTTGGCTCATAGGTGATGATTGAGTTTAAACATGAGGCTTTCATGGCCTCATGCAGAAGAATGAGTCATGTGAGATTAGGGGGAAGAGAAGTGAGAGAAGCATTTTTGAGCAGCCGTTTAGCACCTTCAGATAATACCCAGCATCTCCTGACTCTGCCAGTAGTCTGGATTAGGAAGGCAAGCTACCTTAACACAGAATAAATTAACTCCCTTCTTCTTCCTTCTTCTTTCCTGATCATTCCCTTTTGTGACAAAGGAATGGACACAGTAAGGCCTCCCAAGTTTGTCTGCATCGTGTGTCCCTGAACCAGCCCACTGATAAGAATCACTTGGGCAAACTCATTGTAGGGTTACCAAGGTCTATGCCTCACAAGCAAAGTCAGAATCTTCAGGGCTGGGGACGGGAAATCTGTCTTCAGGTTTGGCAATCACTAGTACCACATACCATCAACTAGTTAAAAATATCATTTTTTTAAATTGGGAGAAGCAAATATCTGATTTGACCAGTCTTTTATTGATATTGTCATTGAGTCCATTAGTTGTTCTAGTATATAGTATGTATTGACTGAGCTATATAAAGGACATATTTTACCTTGCAGAAATGTCCATGCATTTGCCAACGTGTCCTTCTCCACAGCTGGTTCAGTCCCAGATGGAGCCGCAGGGTCATTCTGACCAGGGCACATGCCACGCCTCCTTTTGGCATGCCTTCTATGGAATTTAAAACCTATAGCCACAAGCTGTGAACATCCATATGGCACTTTATATCTGTACAATGTTTTATATTCATTTTTATTGGTCATTTCTGAAAACAACTCTCCAAGGTACATTCATGTCATCACCTTAGATGACAGATGAAGAAACAGAACCACATGGAAGGTCTGGGTCACAGTGCAGGGACAAGACTCATTCTATCTTCAGGCTTTAGCTGCTTCCATCTTATCTTCTCTGCATTGCCTGGCTGGGTAGCCTCTATCTGCCTGTCTAGATCCATTCTCCTCTGTCTGGGGTTGCTCACCTACATCAATAGATTCCTTTACCTGTTTTACATTTGAATTTGGCTACTGCAGAACAATGGAGAGAAATCCAAGGGATGGAGAAAATGATGGTTGAAGCATTTATTTTCCCAGTTCTCTTTCTAGGGGTACATAAGAATAGCAGCAAACCCAGACCAAAAGTCACTTCTTTCAAGGTCATGACTTTCTTCTTGGGATTGTAGTAATGGCTTTCTCCCCTTGCCCCTTCAGGCTTAAAGGTGGTAACGACTCCTCCTGTCCCTCTACTACTCCCTGGGTATTGGCATTATTCATCTTGCTTTCCTCAACTCTATCTGTACATTTGTAAATACTTCTTTGTTAAACATTCCTCAGACTTCTTTGAGTATGCCACCTATTTCTTCCTGGGGCCCTACTGACTTAATAAACGTCCACCCAAGGCTGCCATATATTTCCAAGTATAACTTGTTTTAAGCAAATCTGATAAAGGAAAATTTATACTTGTCAAATCATAAAAGTTTTAAGGCAAAATGAATGCATCCATTTTAGAATTTCATGAAAGCTCTGCTGCTTTCACCCAAGGCTCATATGCATGAGCACACACACACACACACACACACACACACATACACACACACTTTTACTTAACAATGGTTTCTCAGACCCCTGAAGCCCATCTGAATAAGGACCCAGCCTATGGACACAAACTTTAGAGATGACCCTGCACATCCTCATTTTATGCATGAGGAATCAGAGGCACCTGTCCAAGGTGAAATGGATAATTACTAGCAGAAATTGGACTAGAAATCAAACCTGCCTCTGGATTTTCAGTCCAAAATTTTTCCTCTACAATGAACATAAATGTTAAATTGAGACCCATTATTAAAAATAAAAAAAATCATTGAGGGATTTACATGAGTAGGATACTTCTCAGATATGTTTACATTTTAAAAACTTATTTTTAGTGGAATAAGCTAACTAATTCATGAAAGAAGGGACCCTTGTAGGCCTTCACTTTCACAAGAAATAGATCAGGGCTTTAAGTAAGAGTATAAAAACACGGGAAGTTGGTGTTTTACTTTCTGGGTTATTTTGGATCAGCAAAAACTCAACTGTGATTTTGATCTTTTTGATAAGTTCAGGATTGCCCAAGAGCAAAGCACATTTATTTACCCAGAAATGTGTGGGTAAAGTTGCCCTTTTCTGAGAGCAGAGACAGAGGAATAGTAGCAGTGAACTCCTGTCTCCAAAATCTAGTGGCAGCTTAATGATGATTTATAACAGATAGGGTCTGGACAGGAAAAGATCATCCTGTCCTGTTACAACTACTGCCACCTGGCACTTTCTGCAACTCTGCATACCCCAGGGTACAGGGCTATGGGGAACCTTGACATAGGGAAGCTGGTATGAGGGATGATTTTCCCAAGATGGCAATTGTGAGTCTTGTCACTAAATAAGGAAGCCTGGGCCAGCTGCTATTAAGAATTGGCTGATTATATGAGGACAATATAAATGGAGGAGTGGGTGGAGAATGCTCTTATCCATAATTTCAAAATCCAAAGATCTCAGAAAAACAATTTTTTTTACAAGTTTAATGCAAACTCACTTGGAGGCAAAATCTGACCTACACTGACATGAGGCTATTTATATATGCTTTAGATACTATGTTTATCCCACTTAGCATAAATGAGCATAATTTTCACTGTAAAGATATTACTTTGATTACTGGGTATTGCTTCAGACTCTATTAGTGGTTTTATAATATATATGGCTTATATATTGTATTACTTTTTTAAACAATAAACTTTATTTTCTAGAGTAGTTTTAGGTTCATGGCAAAATTGAGAAGGTAGAGATTTTCCATATATTCCCTGTCCCCTCACAAATGTAGCCTCTCCTATTATCAACATCTAGCATCAGAGTGGTACATTTAATACAGTCAATGAACTTACATTGACACTTCTTCATTGCCCAAAGTCCATAGTTTCATTAGGGTTCGCTCCTGGTGTTGTACGTTCTATTTGTTTGGACAAACATATAGTAACAGGTATCCACCGTGAACATATCATACAGAGTAGCTTCACTGCCCTCAGAATCCTCTGTGTTCCTCCTAATCATGGTATTATCTTTCAAAAAAATGAATTCTTTTTTTTTTAAGATTTTATGTATTTATTAGACAGAGATCACAAGTAGGCAGAGAGTCAGACAGAGAGAGAGGAGGAAGCAGGCTCCCCACTGAGCAGAGAGCCCAATGCAGGGCTCGATCCCAGGACCCTGAGATCATGACCTGAGCTGAAGGTAGAGGCTTTAACCCACTGAGCCACCCAGATGCCCCCAAAGAATGGAATTCTAAAAACATCAGGCTCTGAGGTTTCAGATTGTATAGTAGATCTGTATTTTCTTTGGGATACAGAGCTAGAAGTCTCTGGAACAGAAAGGGAAAAGAAAGACTTCCTAGTTAGCTAAATTTAGGAAAAAAAGTCATCAGTGGAAGCCTTGAAAAACCCCTTATATCTCAACTATCCATTCTTAATATCTGAAATTCAACAATTTTAACTCATGGCCAAATTTCTTTAAATTTCGTCTGCTATTAAATAGACTTTAGATGCCATAGAAAGGAAACTGAAAGCTCATAGGTCACTGACACTTTACTGTAAGTTTCAAAAAGGAGAGGAGTTCAGAAATCTATCCACCGCCTGAGAGAATAGAGGATGTGCCTCTGTGGAAGACAGAAACTAGAAACTGCTGGAATGGGAGGCCAGCTCATCCTACCAGCTGGGCACCAGTAGATCTGCTCCAGGCAGCCAAAGCAACACCCACCTGACCGTGTTCTGATCAGAATTTTACCTGTTAATGTACGTACATGTCTATAATTATATATATATGTATATATATAATTATAATATAATTATAACAGTTATTAATAGTTATAAATAAATTATATATAATATTTAAAATCATTAACATTAATATTATATTTTAAGAAAAATACATATTCACAGGTGAATCCTGGAGATAGAAACAGTACTGTTGTATTCCCATGAGCTGAAGATAATGACCATAAACTCAAGGAAGTGACTCACTAATCCGACCAAAGGACAAGTAAGTCATTTGATTGTTACACAAATTTATAAATATAAACATCCTTCATTCCTGGATAACCTTTCCAAAGGCCCTCTGAAAATGAAAATTCTACTACTGATAAAAACAAAAAAAAGCAAAGGAAAGAAATGAAGAATTCACGGTACATTTCTTTCCCCTTTTCTTGTCTGGAGTATTTGGTGGACAGAATTAGAGAAAATTGCTGTGAAGAAGGGTTGTCCACACTGAGAATACGTGGGTTTCTTCCTCTTTATCTTTCCTAATGCTCTCACACCCTAGTGAGCAATTGCCAAAAGCAGAAACACAAAGACCAGGTGTTCTTCTACTCTCCCTTCTCCCATCACCCTCTATTCCAACACCTTCTCTTTCCTGCACCAGAGTGTCACATTCTCAAACAGCCTCACCCATGCAGGCACCATCTCCAAATTTCCTTATTTCCAAACAAAACTTAGGAAGCAATGGGCCTCTCTGTCTCTTATCTCTTTTTCCTTTAATCCATATTTCACAAAAATTACCAAAATGTTATGTTTTTGTTTTACCCCTTATATTTTCCTCTTTAAATTTATAAATTAAGTTTTTTGGCAATAAAAGTAATAGGTTATTTTTTCTAAAAAAAACCAAACAAACAAACAAAAAAAAAACTGAGTCCATAGGCATCATTCTGATTAAAGAGATCCATACTAACAAAGAGTGGCATTCGTTCATTCTCAGGGGTCATCTGTATTTTCAAGGAAGAGTTTGCTAATCAAACTGGATATCTCAATTAGAGGGAGTGTGGAAAAGATTTTCAAGCAAGGAGATTTTCAGACTTATTGTCATTTTGAGCCTCTCTACTCCTCTTCAACTTTTCCCTGATAGTGTTTGTTACCTGTAACAAATACAAAAATAGTTTTGTAAGACAAAGAGAATTCAGTCCCCTCTTTAACATAGTTTTACTACACAGTTGTATATATCAAGATCCATGAATAAAGGTATTTCTTGTGAGAAGGTAGCTGGTATTGAAACTACCCTTTAAATTAATAAATCTAGGGGAATATTTCACAAATGAGACTCTATTTCTTACTAGTAAAATTTTCTTTCATATTAATTATGTACCATGAGTTGCCTTTTTTTTTTTTTTAAAGGTTTTTATTTATTTGACAGAGAGAGATGCAGTGAGAGGGAACACAAGCAGGGGGAGTGGGAGAGGTAGAAGCAGGCTCCCTGTTCGATCCAGGAGCCTGGGATCAGGACCTGAGCCAAAGGCAGATGCTTAACAACTGAGCCACCCAGGTGCCTCTGACTTGCACTTTTTATTAAAAAAAACAAATAAACAAACAACAACAAAAACAGAAAAGCACCTTCAGAGTTCAAATACTTTAACTGATACAATGAGAGTGAGTGATCGATTCATAAAGATCAGGACAAGAGGAAGAATCTAAACCAGGGGTTTTCAACCTTAACTCTATGGACATTTGGAGCTGGATAATTCTGTATTGTGGGAAGATGTCTTGTGCACTGATCGATGTTTAGCAGCATCTCTAGGCTTTACCCAGGAGATGCTAGCAAGCCCTCTTGCTCAATGATAGACACCAATAATTACTTCTTATTGCACTTTCTTGAGGTATTGATAATGACTGGAACATTCCAACTGCCAGACCAGGAGATCTCTGATAGGAATGGAATACCTACATCCCCTACCCTGTCCATGATCTTGGGCTGAACATACATCAGTACCCACACCCATGATCATGTATTCCATGCCTCCTCTCTTCAATCTATCTATATACAATTCTAGTTTTCCATCTTATAGGCGAGAGAGTGGTTGTTATGGCTTGAGCCTGCCACCTCCCCAGCTGCCAACACCCAAAATATATTTCTCCCTTTCTCTTTTCCAAACCCTCATCTCTTGAGTTACTGGCTTCTCTTGCAATGAGTCTATCCAAGTTTGTTTGGCAACAGTGGTTGCCAACCTACCCAGAAGCCGTGCTCTGGATTTGTTCAGCCCTCTCAGGATTCTCCAGGATGGAGCAGTTGGCCAAAAAGCCCCAGGGCTCACCTGTTTGTTTCCTGAGTTAGCAACTATGATAGATCATCTGGTAACACCACCATCACTCTTATTTGTGACAACCAAAGTGGCTGGAGACATTGCCAACAGTCTCCTGAGAGCAAAACTGCCCCAAGTTGAGAATGACTGATATAGTCCAGCCTCCTCGTCTGAAGATAAGCTATCTAAAACCCAGAAAGAGGAGGAGACATCACCACATTTACACATCTAGTTAGAAACAGAGTCAGGAGTATATCATAGTTTCTCCCAATTCTCAGTCAAGTATTCATTCCTTATGTCCTTGAGAATGATTTTGCTCCCATATATTCTCTCTGGTTTAAGCATATTTTATATTTATATCACAAGAATTGAAAATTTTTAAAATGTTCTTGCTTTCCAAATTTTGACAGAAGATAAACATTGTCTTATATTTGCCTCATAAGGGTACTTGTTGGAGTATAACACAACTGATAGAACACAGACACACACACACACACACACACACACACACACACACACACATACCGATTCGGCTCATGTGATTATGGAGTTTTTCAAATTCCACACTCTGTTTTCTACAAAATAGAGACCCAGAAGAGCAGGTGGTACATTTTTTTTAAAGATTTATTTATTTATTTATTTATTTATTTGACAGACAGAGATCACAAGTAGGCAGAGAGGCAGGCAGAGAGAGGGAGAAGCAGGCTCCCTGCTGAGCAGAGAGCCTGATGCAGGACTCGATCCCAGGACCCTGAGATCATGACCTGAGCTGAAGGCACTGGGTTACTGCCTTGTTTTGCCTTTATTTTCCATTCACACTCTCAGGGGATTAGATGATGGCCACCCACCCTGGAGAAGGCAATTGGCATTATTCAGTCTACTGAGTCAAATGCTATTTGCACCTGGAAACAGCCTCTAGGACACACGCAGAAATAACAGTTAGCCAATCATGTGGGTACCCTGTGTTCCAGTCAGTTTGACATATAAAATTAAGAATCCCGGGACGCCTCGGTGGCTCAGTTGGTTAAGCAGCTGCCTTTGGCTCAGGTCATGATCCCAGCGTCCTGGGATGGAGTCCCACATCGGGCTCCTTGCTCGGCAGGGAGCCTGCTTCTCCCTCTGCCTTTGCCTCTGCCTGCCATTCTGTCTGCCTGTGCTCACTCTCTCCCTCTCTCTCTCTGATAAATAAATAAAAATCTTAAAAAAAAAATTAAGAATCCTGATAAGTAAATCCAATGAGAAAAAGGGGAAGAGATAGGGCAAATACCTTCAGCCATTTGTAACCCATCTCATTTCCAGATCCTCATGCCACCTAATTAAGTAGTTACTGTTCTATAAGAGCTTTGCTTTCCTCCTGAGCATTTCAAATTCCCACACCCAAATCAAAATTCCCACACCAATCCCCAAGACATTTCCCTGAAAGTGTAGCAACTGATAATTTCCCTATTAAATTCCCTCAAACCAAAATGTCTTATCTAAATAAGAAAGAAGTTGGTATCAAGTCCAGAATACACCTTCTGGAAGCTACTTTTCAGGTGGTTTTCTTTTTATTCTTCAGGAACCCACCCAGAACAAATACAAGTTGTTCCATTTTTCCCATCCAATGCTTCACAGCATTACCTGATGGGTGCTAGTGAAATTCATGTACCATGATCCTAAGGTGCTCTTGACATTTCACAAGGACCAAATTTCCTCACTTGATAATACAAAGGCATTAGTTTCAGAAAATGCCAATCGGCCATGCACTATTGCCTGTAACCAAGGGGACATGCTCTACCATCACGAGCAGAAATTGAGGTGAAAGACAGTGACCGACTAGTGACCAGTAGCTGCTTTTAAGCAGCAGTGAATATGTACAACAGGACAAAAGCTACCTGTAAAGACAACCCAGGTGATCATGCCCTAACAGTATCTGAATTCTTCTGCACGCAGAGAGGGGCTAAACAGATTAGTAACAATCAGAAAACAGCAGACTGATCTTCAAAGAGCTGCCAATCTAGTGGAGGAAATTAAGCCAAAATCCTTGGAATGCAAGGAATTCACTCAGCAGGGACCCAACAAGAGCCAATGATCATATCTTGATTGGTATCATGAGCATAAAAGTGAGGCATGTCAGTTAGGATTAAATAAGAAAAATTCCTTGCAGGAAAAGAATTCAGAACCAGCTCATTCAAGATATGAGAGAATAACCTCCTACTTTAATTCTGTTTGAATAATTCCATTTGAAAGCTGCATGTAAATGAAATTGAAACCACCCTGGAACAAAACATTGTCTACTTTTGCATTTTTGAAGAAGAATCTTTCTTCTCTACTAAATTGAACAATTCCTCTTTGTCACTGTAGTTTATATTTCCCACAATATTCCTCTTTATCTCGTAATATGGTGCGAATCTTATAGCACTGAAAGGAAATAGATTTCCTGGAAGTGTCCACTTATTTACTCTAAGTAGATGGCAATCAGAAAGTGCCCAAGGATAAGTCTCTGTGAATTGCTGGGTTCTGACGGGGTTCTTATTTGAAGTCATAAGTCAAAACCTCATATAAAGAAAAAAAAGGTATTAAATTGCTTTTTGTAAGTGTCTCAAATTTTCTTCTGAAAGATGAACAAATGAGTGGAGTTTCTGCTTTCCTTTCTCCCTTCCCCACTAGCTAAATGAAACCAGCTATCAAATAGATGAGTGAAGTGTGGGCACCATCTGAAATGGGTGATACATAATTTTCTACCAAATGAAAAGAGCCGAGAAAACATGTTTCATTCATTGTGTAAAATTTATAGTGTCTTCCGTTCTGTTGAAGTCCCATAAATTTTTTTTTTGAAAACTTGCAATATATCTGTAAGAGCAATCTTATGCTCCATCAGCTGAATCAAGATGTATCAATTTTTTTATGCACACCGAAGACTCTCGGAGCATCAGACCCAAGACATATTAAGTGGCCAGATGAAACTGGGAAGAGATAGGAACAAGTTACAGATGGCCTGAGTTAATGTTGTCAACAGAGAATCAAGCTTTTGAGAGCTGGAGTGACAGCTCCGATGTGCTCCTTTGAGATGATTTCTTTGCTGTTGTTTTTAGGAATTCCATTTTCAACTCAGTTATGGCAACCACTCAAAAGTATTTTTTAAAGAGAGCATATATTGCTTCCTGTCAGTCTAACATTCAGTGGGCCAGTGTTTGATGAGCAAGCTATAAGGATATAATCCTGCAATTATTCTATCTGAATTGGTCAAAATTAGGCTTTCCCTCCCCTCCCAGCTGGTCTCAATAAAGGTAAATATCTTGTAAAGGACACATTTGCAGAATCCTTGCCGTTAGGATTAGGTCTGCATCAGAGCCACATTTAAGTCTTGATTAGGATTCAAGAAGAACCTTCCTCAATTGTTCCTCTTATTTAAAACCGGACCTTTGGGGGTCCGCAGAGAGGTTAAGAACAGAATTACAAATAAGAATGGAAAACAAATACATAATAACATCATTCCTTTAAGCTCTAATAAAGAATTCGGAAGCTACATTGTATAATGACTAATGTAGGCATGAGAATAACAAGTTCTATTAAAGACATCATTTTAAGCACTGTTTGCCTTTCCTTCACCTTTCATTGAAATATAATATTCTCCTGATATTTTTTTTTGAATAGAGGACAGTAAACCTCATCTCTAAAGAATTACCTTTCCACTGTACTTTGTAAACAATCACAAATTTGGTGGTAATTGAGATGTTTCTGATCCCACAGTAGCTGGACTCGAGAAAATGCTTTTTGGCTTCTTGAATAGTCCACTATATTACGGGTTGTTGGAACACGTGAAAGTTTGACTGGATGTAGAAAAAATCCCACAGCTTCATGATATATTGATTTCACATCACAATTCTGAATCCTTGGATGTAGAATTCAATAAATTATTACTTTTCTTTTTGCTTTATCTGCAAATAAGTCTCTATAGCCTACAGATTAAATGTATGAAAATGCAATTTAGGAGATATCTTAAGAAGATACATGAATAAAAATGGAAAACAAGATGTTTTGAACTAAGGATGAGAAAAATACATTATATATATATATATAATATGTTATATATATGTGTGTGTATGTATGTATACACACATATATAAAGCAATATTTCTCATTTGAGTATATAGACACCTCTTCCTAAGGGAAAAAATATAGTAGACTTCTATTGTTGGTATAAATTTGTTAAATATATACAGACATAAAACTAAGCTTATGTTCTTAATTCTTATGCAACTTTAAACTTAAAACAAATTTATAAATTAACAACAGAGCTACAAAACCAACAAAAATCAAAGAACAATAATTTAATGTTACGAATAATAGTTCATTGTATCTACATTACCATTTACAATGTGAATATTGTATTGAATAGGAATTTGTACAGAATCATTCAGGTTTGATCTGTCTATTCTATGTTGCATCATTCAATAACTGATTTTTAAAAATATTTCCCATGTTATTTATTGAAAATCCCTTTTCATATGGAATTCATTAAGTGAATCATTAAATATTATTAGACCTACCTCTTTAGTTTTTTCTTACTAGCAAGGGATACTAAATTGACTCATTAAAAGTTTCATAATGATCATAAATACAAATGAAAATACAGGCACTAAAATTATATGGCTGTAATATCTTTCAAGATAGTTTTTCATGTGATTATGTATATGCTTATATTAAAAGTATTATTATTGAGGCACCTGGGTACCTGAGTCATTAAACAACTGCCTTTGGCTCAGATCATGATCCCAGGGTCCTGGGATCGAGCCCCTCACTGGGCTCCCTGCTCGGGGGAAGCTTGCTTCTTCCTCTCTCCCTCCCTCTGCTTGTGTTCCCTCTCTCGCTGTGTCTCTCTCTTTCAGATCAATAAATAAAATCTTTTAAAAAAAGTGATTATTGACCCAAACATTCAAAAATCAAATATTCTCATGGACAACTCAAGGATTCTAAGAGAGGTATTTCTATATATGTGTGATTACTTCCGTTAAGGTTCTACTTAAGTATTCTTGTTATTTTCTTATTCAGTTTGTGGTCTTTTTCAGCAGGTGTATTACTACTGTGGATACTATGCAATCAACTTTTCCTTCCTCTTTCTTTAATGGTCATTAGATCTCAGGTTGGTTTATAAAAGTTTCCTAAGTGGTGGTAGTCCTCAAATAGGGGAAAATAAACTTGTATGTTCTTCTAGAGGGATGGCAGTATAGAAACAAGTAGGTAGTCACCTCCTTGCTAAGCTACCTAGAAGAATTTTCTCCAACTTCAGGTAGTTAATTGTTGTCTCAGTTTCCAAGAGAAAAAGGATTTGTCTTGTCCATTTTGCTTCTATGGGTTCTTGGGGTCCAGAGAGATCATGTATGTGTCCATTGTCAATCTTCCCCCAGAGACCTTCAGTTATATGTGGATAAAGCTCTCCCCAGAATCCAAACACCTTTGGTCCTGTGGTTGCTGACAGAAGGTTGCAGATACCCATCCACCTTTGGATAAGAAAGCTGTGAATCAATAAAGCTGGGAAAAATTTAAAAAAAAAAAAAAAAGAAAAAAGAAAGCTGTGAACCAGTGCTTCTGGTGGGGACTCCCACTTGTATCCAGTTACCTACAAGTCCCAGAAGATATTTGCCTCCTCTAGTAGAAGTACTAGATCAGAATTTGATGGGAACAGAAGAGAGAAGAATCTTTGGATACCTCTTTCCCTCAACCACTTCCTGAGATCTCACAAATTACAAATGGGATGAAGTATATACTATTCACATTAAGCTCAGTCAACTTGATCACTTATCACTTTCATAACACAATACATAATACAAATCAAAATAATCACTCTTTTGGTTAAATCAGGTTTTAGTTGATAGTCAAGAGAAAAAAATTGTTTATTCTTTTTCTAACTTCTTCCTTATTAATTTAACACACTTTATAACTCAAGGAAAAATAACAAAAGCATTTACTCCAATGCTTTCTCTATATCTTAGTCTAGTTATTTCTCTAAGTAATGTCATTGGAACCCAAAAATCTTTTTTTTTTGATTGGTTGAGTCTATATTTTAATTTTATTTTTTCCCTAA